>NC_052047.1:165309161-166665164 GCF_903992535.2 Arvicola amphibius
TCTCATCCCCAGCTCTGTAGCAGAACACCTGCTGCACCTCCCTCATGCTCTGACCCCATTCCCAGAGGACTAAGCAGATTCTGGTGGAACATCTTGGCTTCCTCCCTCCTGTGAACCCCTCAGCCCTCACTCCTCATTCATTTCCATCCCTAAATGTCAGCTTCCAATACATAGGAACACATTTGGCCTGGAACCCCTAGAAGTCACACCTACCAGAATCCTAGAATTTCCTACCTGACAATACACAACCACCACACTCTTCTAAGAACCAGAGTGGGCAACAGAAACTAAGAACAAAATACCCACCCAAAAAAGACAACACCAAATATCAGCACCTGGAATTACAATTTTCCCAGACCCAGCTGCCTAAATGTCAGTGTAAAAATACAATCAATAACGGCCAGGGCAGCATGTCTCCAGGAGAGCCCAGCATGCCTACCACAGCATGCCCTGAGGATTGCACCAGGCTGAGAAACTGCTGCGAAGCTCCTTCTGCTCCTTCAGCCAATTGCCTTTAAGATACCAGCCCACTTGGGCATGGTCTCTGCTGCTTTTTAAAGCAGGGGTAGCCTTGAGCTCTCTCTCTTGCTTCGGACTCCACTTCCAGCTACTAGACCCCTTTTCCTGGTCGTGCAGAGGGCTGTTGTCTAGGACAGTGATCTGTAGTTTTTCCTTTAAATAAATAACCCTTTTATTAATCATAATTCCAAACTGGTGTGGGATTGTTTTGTGACTTAGGCCGTCAAGAAACAACAACAAAACCCTTAAGAATGGCCTTTATGAATATGATACAGTTCCTTAAGGAGGAAATCTATGAAACTATAAACCAGTGAAAGGAAATAAAAAAAACAGTGCAGGACTAGAAAGTGGAAATAAAATTAATATAGAAAACTCAAGCTAAGTGGAATATGGAAATGAAAATTTTAGGAACTCGAACAAGAACCTCAGAGACAAGCCTCACCAACAGAGAAAAAGAGATGGAAGAAAGAATCTCAGGTATTAATGACAAGAAAGAAGAAATGAATACCTCAGTCAAAGAAAATGTTAAGTCTATCTATGCCCAAATACAAGGGCACCCTCGTATGTAAAATAAACACTACTAAAGCTTAAATCACACACTACACCCCACACACTAATAGTGAGAGACTTCAACACCCCACTCTCACCACTGGACAGGTCAGTCAGACAGCAAATTAACAGGGAAATAAGGGAACTAACAGATGTTATGACTCAAATGGACTAAACAGACATCTGTAGAAAATTCCATCCAAAAACAAAAGAATATACCTTCTTCTCAGCACTTCATAGAACCTTCTCAAAAATTGACAACATACTAAGTAACAAAGCAACCTCAACAAATACAAAAAAAATTGGAATAACCCCATGTATCTTATCGGATCACCAAGGATTAAACTTAGAATTCAACAGCAACACTAATTTCAGAAATCCCACAAATGGATTTTAAACATTTAAATATTGTTTAATGGAAATTAAACAATGCTCACCTGAATCATCAATGGGTCAAGGAAAAAATAAAGGAAGAAATTAAAGGCAGATTAACTCTCAACAGAGAAATCTAAACTGGCTGAAAGACACTTAAGGAAATATTCATCATCCTTAACCATCAGAGAAATGCAAATCAAAACAACTCTGAGATTCCATCTTACACCTGTCAGGATGGCTAAGATCAAAAACACAAATGACAACTTTTGCTAGAGAGGATGTGGAGCAAGAGGAACACTCTTCCACTGCTGGTAGAAGTGTAAACTTGTACGGCTACTTTAGAAATCAATATGGTAGTTTCTCAGAAAATTGGGAATTGATCTACCTCAAGACCACTTTTGGGCATATACCCAAAGGATGCTCAATACCACAAGGACACTTGCTCAACTATGCTCATAGCAGCTTTATTCATAATAGCCAGAACCTGGAAACAACCTAGATGCCCCTCAACCGAAGAAAAGATAAAGAAAATGTAGTACATTTATACATATATACTAAGTTGTTAAAAATAAAGAGATCATGAAATTTGAAGGAAAATGTATGGAACTAGAAAAAAAATCATCATGAGTAAGGTAACCCAGATCCAGAAAGACAAACATGGAATGTACTCACTTATAAGTGGATATTAGCTATAAAGTAAAGGATAACCTTGCTACAATCCACAGATCCAGAGATGCTAGGTAACAAGGAGAACCCAAGAGGGGACGCATGGATCTCCTGGGGATGGGGAAATAGAAGAGATCTCATAGATGGAGTGGGGGACGGTTGGAGATGGGACTGTGAGGAATACGGTTTGGGAGGGGACAGAGGTGGGGAGTTGATGGAGGAGAGTTATCTGTCTATGTTTCTTTCATTGGTTAATTAATAAAGAAAACTGCCTTGGCCCTTTAAGAACAGAAAATTAGGTAGGTGGAGTAGACAGAACAGAATTGTGGGAACAAGGAAGTAGAGTGGGGGAGACGCTTCAGGCATTCGCCATAGGAGACTCCATGCTGCTGCTCTCCGAGATGGACACAGGTTAAGATCTCTCCTGGTAAGCCACACCTCGTGGTGCTACCCAGATTACTAAATATGGGTTAAAGGAAGATGTGAGAATTAACCAATAAGAGGCTGAAACTATGGGCCAGGCAGTGTTTAAATGAATACAGTTTCCGTGTAATTATTTCGGATAAAGTTAGCCGGTTGCTGGGAACTGGGCGGCGGGACGCAGCCCCGCCGCTTCACACTACAGATTGGCGCCCAACGTGGGGCTAAATCCACTTAAAAACCTTGCCCGCTTGGGATCGGAAAGAAAGTACTTTGAGACCATGCCAATGGCTCACTGCTCCCTTCCTGCACCTGGGCAGATGGTGGAATCAGGCTTAGGCGAGCGGGACAGCGTTTGCGGATTCCTGCCGCCATAGAGAGAGAGGTGTTTTCAGTCTGCGCAGTACTCTGCGCATCTGATTTGGCTGTAACTTGGATTAAAAGAGTTTCTGTGCTGCACGCTCAGTATCAAAATTAAACTGCTGAGTGCGGCTCCAATGTCGACTGTTGTGTGCCTGGAACTGTGTGCGGCTCAGGGGCACCAAATGACTGAGACAGGAGCGGCTTTGGCTCTGCTCCGCCATGCTGAACTGTGCTGATCTCAGGCAGGATCTATCGTAATTACCACAATAACTGCGCAGTTAAGGTTTAGACTTGGCTGTAAACAGGCAGTACCGTATTACCTATAAGTGGCGCAACTTAAGTTTTTAAGAAGTGCTTAACCTTTTAAGAAGTGCTCCTGGATAGTAAAAAATTACAGATTCACAATAGAAAAGATTCAGACATAGAAGGCCTTTAAATGGCTCACGTAGGCTTAAAAGAGAGAAAAAGAAAATATAGAGAATAAAGTTAATGCCTTAAAAAAAAAAGGTTAAAGTCTTTAAAGAGACAGAGTACAGATAGTTATAGATTAAAAGAAGTAAAGTGATAGAGTAAAAATAAGCCACGTAAAAATGGAAAATTCACAGAGAGTCTGGATTATGTATTTTGTTGTGTTTTCTTTGATTTTTTTGACTGTAGAGGAGCTAAGTACAGAGAGACATTTCGTTATATGGGCTGCCAGGCTAGATCAGAATGGACATCTTAACGGTATGACTTCAGGATTTGGATCTAAGAACATGATGCTTTGGAAAAGAGTTTCTTCTTTTGTTTTCACAGAGGACGAGACTCTGTGGATTGCTTCTATCCCAATATGGTATGATAGACCACGCCCTCCTGAAAGGTTGCTGTGAACATCTTCAAAAAATTACTTCACTCAACTGCCAACTGAGAGGAACCTAGCACACAGGTTACACCATGAAAGACCTAAATAACAGCGCCCCCATTCAGCAGGAAGCAGTTTGGAGAGAAATAACTGCGCCCATTTTCCCAAATATTGTTTATAAATGTTCTTTTACATTTAAAGGGGGAGATGATATAGATATGAATAATTTGCATTGGTATAGATTTTAAGGTCAATTTTGTTATATGTATATGTATTTCTTATCTTGATTAAGCTATTGTGATTGTAGTTCATTTTAAAAACTGTAATGTATAATTAGGAAATATAGGTTGTTAATGGATAATCATTGATAATAGTTAAGCTTGTAGTCATGTTATTAGATTTTCTAGATATGTAGAGATATATTTCAGTTAGATAGACATTCTTCATATCTTTCAAAGACTGCAGAATATGGCATTTAATGTTTTAATAACTTAGGGTTTTTCATGACAATGAGACACGTCTGCTCCTGGCAGCACCAATCTACTTCAAGAGGAAGATGGGCATCGAAGAGGCTACTTATGGAGTTTGTTAGCCATTTGGGCAAGAAACTGCTCTTGGCTGGACTGTTGCATAAACTGGACACAAAAAACCAGCAGAGAGAGGACTGCTGAACTTGCCTAAAGGTGAGATGGTCTTTCGGGGTTCCTGATTCATGAAAGAGTCTGCGAGACATTCTGCAGGACACAGCAGAAAGTGACTGAACTGTCTTTGGAATTTTTCTGCTTCATGGAAATGTCTGCTGGATACTGTGGGCCTGAAGCCCGAAGATGGATGCCCCAACGGTACAGAGGAACTTTGGGTGACTGTCCAGGCAGCGAGTTGTCTCTGTCATTTCTAGAGTTTTATAAGTTACTTATTTCTTATTTACTCAGGTAGCATTGAATCCTTCTGGAGTCTTTGATGGAGTTGAAGAATAAATAGATACTTATAGCTTTCCTTAGTTATGATAAAAGATAAAATAGATTTAAATATTGTAACTGTAATACTTGCTTGATAACTGTTTTGTTATATGTAATTTTGCTATGTTAAAGTTGAAGCCTTTCTTTTTTGTTTAAACAGAAAAAGGGGAAATGATGGAGGAGAGTTATCTGTCTATGTTTCTTTCATTGGTTAATTAATAAAGAAAACTGCCTTGGCCCTTTAAGAACAGAAAATTAGGTAGGTGGAGTAGACAGAACAGAATTGTGGGAACAAGGAAGTAGAGTGGGGGAGACGCTTCAGGCATTCGCCATAGGAGACTCCATGCTGCTGCTCTCCGAGATGGACACAGGTTAAGATCTCTCCTGGTAAGCCACACCTCGTGGTGCTACCCAGATTACTAAATATGGGTTAAAGGAAGATGTGAGAATTAACCAATAAGAGGCTGAAACTATGGGCCAGGCAGTGTTTAAATGAATACAGTTTCCGTGTAATTATTTCGGATAAAGTTAGCCGGTTGCTGGGAACTGGGCGGCGGGACGCAGCCCCGCCGCTTCACACTACAGGGAGTACTAAAAGAGACCCCAGCTAAGACTCCTAGCAATAGTGGATGTGTAGTCTGAACTGGCCATCTCCTGTGACCCAGCCGGCCTAGCCACACAACCTTTTACCTACAGTCTGTTCTGTCAAAGGGACGTGGGTGCTAAGTAAGGAAGATTGTGAGGAGATTGTGAAAACAGCCAACCAATAACTGGTACAGCCAAAGAATAAGCCCACCCTCTGACATTGCCTGGAGTGCCAGATCCAGAGGCTGGGTGTCCCGGAGACCTAGGGTAGAACCAAATATGATTGGAGGGGGAAAAATGTCAATGTACTAATACCTAGTGATATTCTGCTATACTCATAAATTGCTGACTACCCCAACTGTCATCAGAGAGGCTTCATCCAGCAACTGATGGAAAAAGATCAGCCCCACAGCCAGGCATTGGGCCAAGCTCAGAAAATCCTGCTGAAGAGAGGGAGGAAGAGGCCAGGGGAGTCAAGGACTTCACAAAAGAACTCATAGAAACAACTAACCTAAGCACACAGGAGCTCACAGAGTCTGGTCCCACAAGTCAGTGAGCCTGCATGGGACCAGCCTAGACCCTTTATGAGGAACAGTTGGGTAGTTTGGTCTACTTGTGGAACTCCTAATGGTGAGAGCAGGGGCTGTCCCTAACGCTTTGGCTGGCTTCCAGGAACCTATACCTCATACTGGGTCGCCTTGCTTAGCCTTAAAATAAGGGCAGAACTTGGTCCTAAGGTAACTTGATATGCCTTGCTTTGTTGATATCCACAGAAGGCCTTCCCCCTTTCTGAATAGAAACAGAGGAGGAGTGAATTGAGGGAAGGGAATGAGAGGAAAGGTGGGAGGGGAAACTGGGGTCAGGATATAAAATAAATGAATAAAAATTTAATTAATAAAAAATGGGGTAGAGATCTACACAGAATACTCAGAAGAGGAAACTCTGATGGCTGAAAAACACTAAAATGCTCAACATCCTTAGCCATCTTGGAAATAGAAGCCATAAGTACTTTGAAATTTTATCCTTCACCTGTCAGAATGGCTAAGATCAATATTTTAAAATGACAGCTCATTCTGGCAAGGATGTGGAGTAAAGGGAACACTCATCCTCTGCTGGTGAGAGTGCAACCTTGCACAGTCACTGTGAAAATCAGCGTGGCAGTTCCTCAGGAAAAGGGGACCCAATCTACCTGGGGCATATACCTGAAGGATGCTTCATCCTACCACAGAGACATGCTCAACCATGTTCATTGCTGCTCTGTTCATAATAGCCAGGAACTGGAAACAACCTAGATGTCCCACAACAGAAGAATGATAAAGAAAATGTGTTATATTTAAACAATGAAGTTTTTAGTACTTTGCCATTAAAAAAAAATCATGAAATTTGCAGGTAAATAGATGGAATGAGAAAAAAATTACCCTGAGTGAAGTGCCCCAGACCCAGAAAGACAAACATGGTATATATTCACTTATATGTAGATGTTAGCAGCTAAGTCAATGATAATCACATAGGTTAGGTATAGAGCAAGGGACTCATGGGGACAGGTAGATCCCGTTAGGAAAGGGAACTAGACTAGACAGTTATGAATGGATTGGGTCGGGTGGCTGGAATGAGAGCCTCAAGTGGGGAAGAGGAGAGGAAAGGGGGATGAGAGACAGCAAAAATTAAGGGCATTTGAGGAGTACTATACAAACTTAAAAATAGTATAAGATTCCCAAAATATATATAAATATAAAGGTAATCTAACTGAAACAGCCAGATAATGAGGAGACAGACCCTCAAATAGCCATCTCTTGTCACCAAATGTAACTCCAGTACCAGAACTGGGTTACATCTAATCGAGTTGTTGGTCAAAGGGGTCCATCCCATGGAAACCCCCAAACAACCCCAGGCTATTGCCAAGACTATAAATTGCTCCTCACAAACTGATAACAAGGCCCCATTGCTGAAGACAACATCTACACAACTTGTTGACCATAGACAAGTTGAGCTGGTGACAACATAGCCCCTTCAGTCCATCCACGGTCTAGTGTTTTCTATATAAGAAAGTACTCTACAAATCACCAAAAGAAAAATGTGTTCACCAAACCAGCCACAAACATTTTGATCTAAAATGGTGTCCTGCCTCCAAGATATGCTAGTGTAATGGTGACACAAGGCTTACATAAGGAACCAATGTCTAATTTGACTTAGGGACATTTGACTTCACCTTGTTTCATCATCAGAGATGTTTCCTTCTATAAGAGATGGGGAAAAATACAGAGACCCATGGAGAGTGAGAGACCTCGGAACACTCAGCCCTAAAAGGGATGTTGCCAGCAAATCCCTCCTCTCAGGGCTTAGGGACCCCCACAGAAGAGGAGACAGAATGAGTGTTAGAGCCAGAGGGGATGGAGGACACCAAGAAAACAAGGCCTGAGAAATCAACATGATCCAAGCTCACAGGAACTCACAGGGACTACGGCAGTGTGCACAGGTCTGCACCAGGTCCTCTGGGTACATGTTATGGCTTTCAGGTTAGTGTTTTTATGGGACTCCTGAGTATGTGAATGAGTGAAGTCTCGATTCTTGGGCTCTTTTCTTGGGCTCTTTTCCTTCTGCTGGTTTTATGCAATTTTGATGTGTTACTTGTTGTTTGATTTTATTACTATCCCTTAGAAGCCTTTGTTTTCTAGTGAGAGACAGAAAGGGAGTGGATTTGGATGGGAAGAGAAGTGGGGGAGACCATGGGAAGTACACAGGGTGGGGAAACTGTAATCGGGATATATTATGTGAGAAAAAAAAATCTATCTTCAATAAAAGGAAGGGAAGGAAAAAAAGAGAACTTAAAGCAGGGACCTGGAGGCAGGAACTAAAACAGAGACCACGAGGAGCTCCCTGGCTCACTTTCAGCTCTTTTTCTTACACCATCCAGGGACAGCTGTATCATTGCCCACAGCTGGCTGGACCCTCCTACAGAAATCACTAATCAAGAGAATACCTCACCAACTTGCCTATAGGCCAGTTTGAGGCACTTTCTCAGTTGGGCATCATTTGCCCAGATGACTCTAGTGTGTGTCCAGTGGATGCCACACATTTAGACTGATTTCCCCCTTAAGCAATCCTCTCAATCTTCTAGGTTATTCTAAGCCCAAATAAGTTGACGGTGAAGATTAAACATTGCCTCCCCTGTTTAAAAGGCATTCTGTAAATTATACAGTGTCACAAGAGTGTGTTTGAAATACAGACAGATAACATATTTACAGGCAGAGGTAGATGTCAAGTATATGGGACTTAATCGCAAAGAGGAAGTCTATCATGCCCAGGATTTCACAACTAATTAGGGGACCCACTACAGACCTGGATCCTCCAATAGCATGAGGAATATCACTAATATACACACAATCCTTTCTCATCACTAAAGGGCTCTAACAGGCCCCCTGAGGCATCTCTGTGGTACAACTTCTTGCCACAATCACCCAAGCCCTTACATTGCTTCTCCACCTGTCCCACATAACCAAGACAACCACAATGATGCTGTCCAGTAGCTACACCCCTGGAACTCCTTCTCCTCACAGAGTTACCATAAATGCCTAGTACTTTAAAATAGATCTACACTTGAATTTTAATATTTTAACATAATATAAGTTAATATTAAATTCATGAGGGGAAATCACTGCCATATACAGCCAGAGTTCTTAATTATACTCCTAACAAGAGAAGCTAACTCAGCTTAACTATGGAAGGCATTTCTTGCAAGGCTATCAAGTAGCTTGCAAAATCCACAAGAATCTGAGAGAGTGCCAAGGCTACTGAGTGCTGGGACCTCTATCAAGGCCATACAGGAAAACCAGGCCCCTTGGCACCAGCCTTGGCACTCCTGCCACCCTCCATTCATGGGTTCTGAAGTGTTCTGGCTGCTCCACATGGGCACCAGCATTCATTCCAGTGGATGGCAGGGTCACAGCCTCATCTGCTGATGCTCAGAAGGAAAGGTGTGGCCTTAGAGCCTCCACTGCTGGAGGAGATGACCTGTTTCTCACAGAACTCACTAAGGTAGAGACACTAAGTCGAAGATGCTGAAGATGCTGAGAAGCCAAGGATTAAACAGAGGATAACTCTGTACAACCCCCTCTCACACAGTGTCTCCAACACAATTCAGAAAGTAAGTCTTCCCTCATTCCATCCCTAGTCTACCCCAGTTTCCTGAAAATCTTTTTAGAAAATGCCCACGCAAATGCAAGTGTTTAAACCGATTCCCCAAGTAGTTAATGTTGTCAACTGGTTAAGACCTAGAATCCCTGAGGAGACAGGCTTCTCGGCATGCCTGTGAGGCATCCTCTTGACTAAGTGTATTGAGATGGGGAGACCTCATCTAAATGTAGGTGGCCCATCCCTATGGCTGCTTCCTGACAGCCACAAAGGGGGCGCAGCTGCCTCAAGCTCCTGATGCCATCACTTCCCCAACATAATCAATTGGACCCTGGAAATGGGAACCAAATCAAACCCTCCCTCCTTGGGCTTCACTTGTCAGAGCAACACAGTGGGATGGGTCATTGGTTTTAGAAGGAAAAAAGCCCACACAATGGCACCCTCTGTATTACGTGTAACACCTCACAGACCAGTGACTTATATGAAGATGTCCTCCAACCCAAGTTGTTTCTCTTCTTGCCCCCAAATCACTCAGAAGCTGTATGACGACAGAAGTCACAAAATAATCCCACACTAGTTCAGAATTATGAATAATAAAGGGTTCTTTATTTAAGGGAGACTTACAGATCACTGTCCTAGATAACAGTCCTCTGCACAAAGGGGAACAGGAGCAGAGTCTAGCAGCCTTTACAGCTGCGTTTATAGTATAAGAGACCACGCCCAAGTGGGCTGGTATCTTAAAGGCTATTGGCTGAAGGAGCAGAAGGCATGCCCACGGCACTGTATCTTAAATGCTATTGGCTAAAGAAGTGAAATGTGCTCCCACAGCAGTTGCACTTCCCTCCAAGTCATTTCAGGAATAACAACAGTCCATGAGACCCTAGATGGCCAGGGCCACGGACCAGAAAGAGGGCTGCCTCTGGCACTGCCCAGCACTAGACTGTCTGTCCTGCTCCAGCGCTGACGGTGTGGACACACCCGCTGGCCCAGCTGCACCTGAAGGACAGTCAGGAACTCACAGTCCAGGACCACCAGGCAGCACTCACCAGAACAGCCAAACTCCAGAAGCCTGCCTATATTTTACCTTCCAACAACAGTGGGTGTCTTCACTAAAACAGAATGGCACATGTGGGAGCGAGGTGGCTAGTGAAGTCATCAGCTTACTCCACTAATATGAACGATGTAACAACTGGTTCTCAGAAAAACCTGTACAGACAACTAAAGCCCACGTAAGCTCCTGTCCCTGCGTCGGGCAGCTCTCATTTCAGACACGCCACTCTGGAGCTGCGTCTCAATCCCTGTCCCTCAGCTGACTAGTTCTGGGTTGGGCTATCCATTTCTGACATTTTGAACATTACTAAAAATAACAAAAAACAATCTAGCAGCTTTCCTCTGGGCAACACTTGATTCTCACAAGCAAGACTGTGAACCAATTATCCACGTATGTATCATGACTTAGCGCTTACAGGTCAAGTTCTGCGTCCAGACCCTTCTCTGGCTGACTAGCCCATAGCTCTTCTGATTCTGGACAATCCCAAACCTCAGCTTGTAAAATTCATCTTCAGATAGCTTGTAAAATTCATCTTCAGATAGCCCAACCACAACCCCAGCTAGAACCCTAAAATGACCCCCTGTTTCCTCATCCTTTCTGAGATCTGCTGGCAAGGAAGCATTTCTCCTACTGAAGTAGATTGAAGAGACAAAGTATGTGTTTGATCAACGGGCTCTTAGAGGATCAACCACGGTGGCCAAGACAAGAGGCTGCAGCAACACTGCTTGTGTGCTCTGTTCCATGCGGCTGCTATAAAATCTTAGCTCTGTGTCTCCAGGAGGTGTGTGATTATTCTTTGGTCTGGTAGCTAATACACATGAGTATTTATAGCAGAATTTGATGGAAGACTCCCTTTCGTTGGCTTAGCAGAACAGTTACCTCTAAGCTTCGATAATAACCTGGTGCTATCAAACCCTGCCTGATCTTGGGAATGCAGCCACACTGGCTTAGGTCACTGTGAAAAGCACAGCACCGCCCGGATCTAGATTCCACCCTGGGAGTGACTGCAGGCCTCTACCCCAGGGTCTTCCCCAGGGTCTTCCCAGGCACCACTCCCAAAGGTGATCACGAAGAAAAGCAAAGCTCTGTGGCCTGAACCCAGCAGCCTCAGCCAGGCCTAAGTGTGTCTGTAGTCACACAGCAGAGCAAGAGACGGGCTCTCCTTGGAGGCTTCCTCATGATGATTTTTATAATATATAATATGCTTGCCCTGCATTCCATTTATCAATTCGGTGTCAATGTGCATTTATACCTTTTCTTCATTATAATCCCGAGGGACAGCTGTATTCCCATTTTACAAGTGAGAGGCTCGAGCCCACCATTTCCTGCATGGTGGCACACGCCTATAGTCCCAGTGGCCAGAAAGTAAAGGTAGAAGGATCAAAAGTTTAAAGTCATCTTTGGATACATGATATTCTATCTCAAAATGACCACGAGAGAGAGAGAGACAGAGACAGAGACAGAGGAGAGAGAGACAGAGAGAGACAGAGACAGAGACAGAGAGACAGAGAGAGAGGTGTATGATTACTGAATTACAACTTATACAAAGGGAGCTTACGATGGTCTGTTGAAATGCCCATTTGAAATTAAAATATCATCAAAATAACTAAGGAAGGTTCTGGAAATCTCTAATAGTATATCATGAAGGACTCAAAATATTGTTCTAAATTAAAACGCCTATTTCACAGACATATAAATTAAGAGATTTCCCCCACAGGGACCTAATAATTAGTGGTAATGTGTCAGCATTAAATCAAGGTTTTATGCACTGTGAAATAATAAGGGCTCATTCCAAATTATGTACAGCCACAAAACGCATTTGAATGAACTAGCCTAGGGCCAAAGTGCCTCAGAGCTCATCTCAGCCTCATGGAAGACTCCTCACTTGCATGTGATGGTTTGGATTACAATTCTCCATGACATCAGGAGGTTCTTTGCATGGTGGCACATGCCTAGAGTCCTCGTACCCACAAAGTGAACACAGGAGGAACAGAAGTTTAAAGCCATCTTTGGATATATGATGCTCTATCTCGAAATGACAACCAGAAAGAAAAAGGAAGGAAGGGAGGAAGGGAAGGAGGGAGGAAGGAAAGGAGGGGTGGACGGAGGAAAGGACGGAGGGACGGTGGAAAGGAGGGAGGGACAGAGGGAGGGATGGTGGAAAGGAGGGAGGGACAGAGGGAGGGAGAAAGGAAGATGACACAGCTCTTTCTAACTTGGAGGTTAGTCATTGACCACTCTGAACAGGTATGTAAGCTTCCTATGATTCTCATAACAGATGAAGGGCCCCTGATCTCAAATGGCTTTCTGGAATAGAGCCCCCTCCCGAGCCTAACTTATTGAGTAAATGAAGGGAGGAATGTATACATTAAGCCATTCTGTTCTAACTATAATAATAGAAGGGTCCTTTTTAAATAGCCACTATAGTTACCATCTCTTATCCTCGGTGTGGGGTATGACCTAGGGGACCTCTGGAACCTGCCAGGCATGGCGGCACACACCTTTAATCCCAGCACTCAGAAGGCAGAAGCAAGCAGATTTCTGTAAATTCAAGGCAACCTAATCTACGTGATGAATTCCACGCATGTGGAGATGAGAGGACAACCTGTAAGACTACATTCCTTCCTTCTACCATGTGAATCCTGGGGATCAAACTCAGGCTGTCAGGCTTGAGCCACCACCTGGCCATGAGCCTTCCCTTCATTTGTAACAGTAAAGAACAGTGTCCTTCGCACACCGATTTGAAGGTCCTATGCATCCTGTCTATTCCAAACTGACAAGAAAGTACCAACAGTCCCAATTAGCACTTCACAAGTAACCTAAACTATAACAGTCAGCTGGGCACCCATAACGCAGATCCTTACTAATCCACCACCAAAGGAAACCATGTCATTAAGACAGTTCCATTTACAGGACAATTTTTGAGACCATTTCTAGAACAGGGACTGCTTTTTTTTTTTTTTTTTTTTTTGGTTTTTCGAGACAGGGTTTCCCTGTAGTTTTCCTGGAACTAGCTCTTGTAGACCAGGCTGGCCTCGAACTCAGAGATCCGCCTGCCTCTGCCTCCCGAGTGCTGGGATTAAAGGCATGCGCCACCACCACCCGGCCCCAGGGACTGCTTTTTAAACAACTACAAGACATTTTTGGTAAAATCAAAAAGGGTTAAACAGTAGAAAAATAAGAATACACCTTAAATGTGGAAAATGTTTGTCTTCTGTGGAAAAGACTACTACTACACTACCACACAAAGGCACATGCCTGACCCTACTGACAACTATAAGTGTTTAAGACCTATTTTCCAGTATTATTATTGTATGGAACATGTGAGCACTCTTCCTAAAGAAGAGGAGTATTCAATAAATGAAATTCTGGGTTCTTATGAAAGCCTGAGTTTGAAGGAACCGGGACAAACTGACCCGCACTTGTTCAAGCTGATAAACAGCCTGAAGTAATCATGACGACCATCACAGGGGCGGCTACACAAAAGAACTGCTTCTTACAGAGGGACGCTCACGTGTTCCGGGCTAGTGTAGCTGCAACTGAAAATGAGGACAGCTGCCTCACAAGGGACTGGACGTGGGCCAAGCTTGCCCCAACCTACACACGGCCCCAAAAGCATACGAGCAAACTGGAACTGACCAACAGTCTGGGACTAGGTCACTACACTCAGTTCTGGAGAGCAGGAAGCAGTCACTGGGGCAGCCACTTCTTGAGGGTGTGACTGCTGAGCTGAGAGGCCAAAGCGGGGGCAGTAGCCAAGCACCAGGCTAGAGGAAGAAAGACCCGAGGCAGACGGTGCCAGGACGGGAACAACGGCTGAAGCCAAGAGGTGCCAAACCTGGGCAACTGAGCCCGGGTCTGCAAAACGCTGCCCTAGCATGTGCCCCGGAAGAATAGTCCCAAATTCCCAGCCCTGGGGCTCAGAGGCAACAGCACGCAGAGAGCAAGGCAGCCTAGTTAAAGATGAAGTCCAAGGCTTGTCTGGGTAGCATGAGACCCTGGCTTGAAAAAGCAACAAAAGGTGCTGCTGGCTTCTCTAAGGGAACAGGCCTCTTTCCAGCGTTAGCCCTTGGCACATTCCAACACTCAGGAAGCAAGGGAGGAGGCCCGGCAACAAAGAAAGGAAGGAAAGAAAGGGGAGGGTTGAAATATACACCAAGAGAGGGGGAAGTAAAGCCACTCCTAGTATCCCAAAGTTATCCCCCTCAGTACAGAAGAAGCCATGTTCCACAAAGGCCAAGAGTTTTATCGCCCAGAGGAGGTGCCAGAAGAACTTCCAGGCACATCTGACAAGCACTTCCGGTTTCTTTCTGCGCACATTATTTTTATTTTTTAACATAATGTATTTAATGCAGGTTATGATAGCAAGAGTGTGTGTGTGTGTGTGTGTGTGTGTGTGTGTCCGAGCATGATGTGTGTGTGGCAGGAGGTACGTGTAGAGGACAGAAGATATTAGACCTGCTAAAGCTGGTATTACAGGCAGCTGTGAGCCACCTGATGTGGGTGCTGGGAACTGAAGTTGAGTCCTCTGCAAGAAACACTAAGCCATCTCTCAGTCATTGGTTACTTTGTGAGAGGAGGTTTTGCAATGTAGCGTAGACAGGTCTTGAACTCTCCACAGTTCTGCCTCAGCCTCCTGAGTGCTGGTATTACAGGCATGCATCACCACACCTGGCTATATTACTAAGATTTGTGCAAACCCTAGGTTTTTCATATAGCATAGTGACCAAGACTTAATTTATCAGCTGACAGACTCAGCATTGCCTAGTACAGTCCTAAAAAAATCATTTATTATAAGTTAATATTGATCGACATTTTACAACTGGCCTAGGTGCTCGTTTCTGTGACAAAATGCTGACCAAAAGCAACGTGGGGAGGAAGGGATTTATTTTAGTTTATGCTTCTCAGGTCACACCCATCACCAAAGGAAGTCGGGGCATGAACCTGGAAGCAGGAATTGGAGCAGGGAATGAATTGAAGGAATACTCCTTATTGGCTTGCTCCTCATGTCTTGCTAAGCCTGCTTTCTAAAGTACCCATGACCACCTGCCCAGGGGTGGCACTGCCCAGAGCAGGAAAATGCCCAACACATATTCCTGCAGGACAACCTAATGAGGACATATTCTCAACTACAGTTTCCTCTTTCCAGATGCCACTTGCTTGTATCGAGTTGACAGAAACTAATTGGCACAGTGACAGTCTTTACATAATCTTCTACCACTATAATATGAAAGTCCAAATGCCCAACTATAAGATAAAAATTAATGATGCAATGGAAATACAATAGAAGGCTGTTTAGCAATAGTGAGAGACACATGGAGAAACAATATTAACTAATGTTAATTTGTAAAACTTGAAATGGCTCTCAGAGTTGTTTTGATTTGCATTTCTCTAATGGCTAAAGATGTTGACCATTTCCTTAGCTGTCTTTCATCCATTTGCGATTCCTCTGTTGAAAGTTATCTGTTTATGTCTGTACCTCATTTTTTATTGGATTATTTGGTTTTTTAAAGTTCTTGAGTACTTTGTATTGGAGATCAGTCCTCTGTCCGATGTGGGGTTGGCGAAGATCTTTTCCCATTCTGTAGGCTGCCGTTTTGTCTTGTTGACCATGTCCTTTGCTTTACAGAAGCTTCTCAGTTTTAGGAGGTCCCATTTCTTAATTGTTTCTCTCAGTGTCTGTGCTACTGGGTTATATTTAGGAAATGGTCTCCTGTGCCAATGCATTCAAGTGCACTTCCCACTTTCCCTTCTAACAGGTTTAGTATGATTTGGTTTTATGTTGAGGTCTTTGATCCATTTGGACTTGAGTTTTGTGCATGGGGGTAGATATGAATCTATTTGCATTCTTCTACATGTTGATATCCAGTTATGCCAGCACCATTTGTTGAATATGTTTTCTTTTTTCCATTTTATAATTTTAGTTTCTTTGTCAAAAATAAGATGTTTGCAGGTGTGTGGATTGATATCCAGTTCTTCGATTCTATTCCATTGGTCCTCCTGTCTGTGTTTATGTCAATATCAGGCTGTTTACATTACTGTAGCTCAAAACAACTCTGAGATTCCATCTTACACCTATCAGAATGGTCAAGATCAAAAACACTGATGACAGCTTATGCTGGAGAGGATGTGGAGAAAGGGGAACAGTCCTCCATTGCTGGTGGGAGTGCAAACTTGTACAGTCACTTTGGAAATCTGTATGGAGATTTCTCAGAAAATTAGGAAACAATCTACCTCAAGACCCAGCAATACCACTTTTAGGTATATACCCAAAGGAAGCTCAATTATACCATAAGGACATGTGCTCAACTATGTTTATAGCAGCATTATTCATAATAGCCAGAACCTGAAAACAACCTAAATGCCCCTCAACCAAAGAATAGATAAAGAAAATGTGGTACATTTACACAATGGAGTACTGCTCAGTGGTTAAAAAAAATGACATCTTGAAATTTGCAGGCAAATGGGTGGATCTAGAAAAAAAACATATTGAGTGAGGTAACCCAGACCCAGAAAGACAAATATAATATGTACTCAATGTAAGTAGATTTTAGACGTAAAGAAAAGAAAAACTAGCCTATGATCCACAACCCTAGAGAACCTAGATAACAAAGAGGACCCTAAGAGAGACATACATGGATCTAAATAGGAAGGAGAAAAAGACAAGATCTCCTGAGTAAATTGGGAGCATGGGGTTCACAGGAGAGAACAGAAGGGGAGAGGGGAGGAAGGGAAGAGGGCAGAGAAAAATGCATAGCACAATAAAACAATAAAAAAATTAAAAACTGTTTCAGGTGTTATACATGTTGTATGTCCTATGTGGTGTGTGTGCATATGGTACATATATGTGAATGTCAGTGTATGTGTTCATGTATATGCATATGGAAGCCACAGCAGGACAGTAAGGTCTTCCTCTATCACTCTCTGCCGTAATGCCTTGACCAGGGATGGTCTCTCACTGAACAGAAAGATCATCATTTTGGCAAGGATGGCTGGGCAATGAGTCCACAGGATCTGCCTATATCTGCCCCCCAATGTTGGGTTGCAGGCATGCACAGCCATGCCCCCCTTTTGTATGTGGAAACTAGATATTCAAAAACAGATCTTCACGCCATCTTCCATACCCCCACACTGGGTACAACAAATATCCTTCACAACAAACTATAGATTTTTTTGAACAATGATGAAAAAATAGAGTAAAAAGCAGTTAAGAAAAATGACTTTTATTAAGGTCATTTTTACCTACACTTGTTAATGCCCACTAATGAATATATACGCCATCTTTCCAAATGATACAATTCAAGAACAAAAGCCTGCTAGTGTGTGCTTTCTTGAACTCTAGTTAGGATACATGCTCATATTCTTTTCATCATTTGGAATTTTTAGAATACAAATATCAGGGAAGGTTATTTTTCATTTGCTTTTTAAACTTGAGTATTTTAACAGTGAAATAGAAAACTGTACTGCAAAAGTTGTTCCTTTAGCCAAATACAAACAAAGAACACCATCCATCCAAAAATTTCCTGCAGAGACTAGTCCCAAACAGCTGCAGCAAACCATGCCTCAGCTATGAGCCATGGTTCATCTATACCTCCTTCCCTCCTGCCCTGCCTTCCAACATATTAAATGCTACACTGGCAACTTAACTCCTTACAATTTTTAAAGGTGTTTCACTAAAGGCAATAAATGATGGAGTTATAAATGTAGCCCATGTTACTTGAGGAGCTGAAGACATGTGTAGTTCAAGATTCTCAAAGCACTGTGGGGACCCATGATTCTGACATGTCTACTCCGCATCATGCTGCTTCACCATGGAGTCAAAGTGGAAGTGGCTGCCCGCGACCTAGCCTGTATGACTCTTGGGGTTGGAAAGATAGTCCGTATAATGCTTGTAGTGCATGCAAGAGGACCTCAGTTTGGTCCCTAGAACTCAAGTAAAAAGGCTGCCAGGATGGCATGTGCTGGAGTAGGAAGGCGGGAGGGTACCTAGCTCTCACTGACCAGCTACTCTGGCCTAATTGGTCAGCTCCATGTTCCGTGAGAGACAGTCTCAAAGTAGACAAGAGTTCTTGAAGATGCCACCAAGGCTGTCCTCTAGCCTCCATCACACACATATAAAGCAAACCTTTTTGTATGTTCGTTTGTTTGGTTTTTGTTGTTGTTGGTTTTTGGGTTTTTTTTTTGTTTGTTTGTTTGTTTTTTGAGACAGGGTTTCTTTGTGTAACTTTGGAACCTGTCCTGGAACTCACTCTGTAGACCAGACTGACCTTGAACTCACAGAGATCCACCTGCCTCTGTCTCCCAAGTGCTGGGATTAAAGGCTTACGCCACCACCACCCAGCTAAAACAAACCACTTTTGAAAATGACTTCTGGAAATAATTAAACCTTATATCAAGAGATATGAAAGAAAAGTAATACGAAAAGCTACCATGTGTTTTTAAATACTCTTCAATGTAAGTCAGATTTCCTAAACTTTATTTGAACGTGGCAGTTATGTAGACTCCACTGCTATTTATTTGTTTGTTGTCACTGTCTCTTAAACTAATTCCCACACCAGGTAAAAACAAAGAACAAAGACTCAGATCATTGGCATTGCCATTGGACACTGTAAAATGGTTCATTTTGGGACATTAATTTTAACTCTACAACAGGAAGATAAAATCATCAGCTAATGTCTACAAGAGCTAGCTCCAGGATAGGCTTCAAAGCTACAGAGAAACCCTGTCTCGAAAAAAAAAAAAAAAAAATCAACATTAATGAGCTAAAGAGACAATGTAGCAAATCTGAAAAACAAAATTATGAAGTTTCCCAGCCAAACTATTCGAACAATAAAATGTTATATATTTGTGGGCTGCTTGGGACAAAGAAGAACAAAGAATGTGGGTGGTGGGGTTAAGAGCTGGGCAATAGGTACAGTGAACTCACTATATCATCCCCGCACATGCATGTACCTGTACATATGCACGTGGAAACCAGAGGAGGATGTCAGGTGTCCTCTTCCACCATCCTCCATCTTTTTCTTTGAAGTGAACCTGATGCTCACCATTCCAACTAACCCAACCAACCATCTAGCACCCAGGATCCACCTGTCTCCACCCCTCAATAATGGAGTTATAGGCATCCATGGCCATGAACAGCTCTCATGTGGCTGTTGAGGATTTGAACTCAGGTCTTCTTGCTTGCATAGCAAGCACTCTTTCCCACTATGCCATCTCCTTAGCCCTAAACAGATTTTTTTTTCAACTGTATCATCAGAATGAATTTAATTCTGGAACAAGAAATATTTGTATAACTCTAGATGTGCACAGAGCTTAAAGCAAACCATAAACCATCAAGATTATCATCTTTCATCATCATTATTAAAGGAGCATTTACTTCTAAAGCATCTACTGTCAAATTATTTTTTAATGAGCAAGGACATTTAAGAATTTCAAGTTTACTTAAATGGGCTTCAGGTTTTCTGAAGAGGAATGTGGTACAGTCTGTACATACCAGAAGTATCATAGGTCTTTTCCAAGTGGTCAATCCAATGATTCCAGAGAGTATCACCTGTGAGGATAAATACATCATCAGCCCAGAAAATGCTAGTTAAACACTTCCCGTTCTTGCTGCTTATATAAACCATAGCAAAACCACTCTGGATTGTCTTACAGACCTACAAAGTATGTTTATTGGCTGTGGTAGTTTGAAAAGACTAGCCCCTAAGGGGAATGACACTATAAAGAGGCTTTTTTGGAGTAGGGTTGGCCTTATTGGAGGAAGTGTCACTGTGGAGGCAGACTTTGAGGTCTTATATGCTCAAGCCATGCTCAGTATCTCAGACCACTTCCTGTTGCCTACAGTCAAGATGTAAGAAAGAACTCTCAGCTCCTTCTCTAGCACCATGTCTGTCTACATGGTGCCTTGCTTCCTGCCATGATGATAATGGACTAAATCTCTGAACTGTAAGCCACCGCAATTAAATGTTTTCCTTTATAAGAGTTGCCATGGTCATGGTGTTTCTTTACACAATAGAAACCCTAACAAAGACACTGGCTGTGTGTGCCTTCCATTTGTGTTAGTAAAAAGATCAGTATCTCTGACCAAGTATTCCATATACTCAGTCTTCTGACAGTCAGTCTGTGACATACACAAGTATCTGCATGGGGCAGGTAAACTCCAAAACAGCAGACATAACCCTTGAGGGTATCTCCTAACCTAAGTTTAGAGCCTGGGTTCCACATTCCCCTGATCCCTCACTACACTTCCCTTCCAGGTACCCCTGCCCTTCCTTGGCCTTCCAGGCTAGACCCTGAACTTGGTGCTGCGCCCTTTTTACTGGAGTACCCATTCCTCTCGATGACCCTCCTAGCTGCCTGAGAACTCATGGCCATTCTACAAGCCCCTACTGTCATCTCCTTTGAGAAGCCTTCAGGAACCTCACCACCCCATGTGTCTGCCTGTACATATCAACTTCTTTTTTCCCTTAAAAACATCCTGATTATGGCAATTAAGAGAATCTGCTGCTCTTGAGAGGACTGGAGTTCAGGTCCCTGCACCTGAGTCAGGCAATGTGGCACCCACACACACATATACAGACAGACAGGCACACAAAGACACATACATGCCTTTTTCTTCTTCTCTTTAAGAAAAGTCTGGTCATCATTTGTGCATCTCTGCTCCTCTTAAATCCTTGGCTCCTACGAGTGCTGGCCACATGATTATCAACAAGTGACTGTCCCGGAACATTCACTCCACAAAGAGGAACTATGGAGAGAAAGCTCTCGTGTTGCACAACAATGCTTCAATTAAAAACAACACACTAAAAGAACCAGAATGTTGCCAAAACACAGACTGGAAACCACCCCAGCCTTTGGATGGCACGGTTCACTAAACCACCAGAGAGAAGAATCAAAGTAATCCTTCACTGGGGACACCCTGAGGCTCTTGAGTATACTTGTATAATGGGGTGCATCCACCAAGCGCAGCAAAGAGGAGTTTCCTTCATGGAGCATCTCCCTTGCTCCAATCCCTCCCATGCACACATCTACAACTGTTGTTTATTAACTACAATCAGGCAAGTGTGTTCAGATCAGGCGCACAGGTTCACCTGCAATCCCCCATCTCAAGACTGAAGCAGCCCAGAGCACACACCAGCACGGAACAAAATGTACTCACCTAACCTTGACCCAGAATCCCATATGTACAGGCTGGTGATGGTTTCTTTCTACCCAATCTATCCCGAAAGCACCATTAATTTCAATAGGAATCCTCTTGCCTTCATTCTTAATGTGTGGGCTGTGTTGCCTCTCTACATTGGAACAGGGACCCAGGGCTTTGGTGGCCTGCTCAGATTCAAAAGAGCCAGCCATATGACCTTGGCTAAGTCTCTTCATTGTCTCTGCCCTCACTCTGGTCTCCTGTGAGATGTTAAGTAAAAGAAATCAACTCTGGCTCTCTTCCAACTCAAAGAATGAACACTGAGCTAGGTGTAGTGGCGCACACATATAATACTCAGGATGCTGAGGCAGAAGGATCATAAACTCAAAGTCAGCCTGTTCTCAAACAACCAAAAATAAATAAATAAATAAACCACAAAAGACTGATCCCACCATGATGAGAGATTCCTCAGAAAACCTGATACCCAGTGAGTCTATGAGCACACACTCATGTGCCTGTGAACACATGTTGTTGTGTGTGCATGTGCATGCATCTGCCATATGGGGCCATTTGTTCATGCATGTATACATACAAACATCTGCATGGATGTCCTTGTCTGTGTGTCTCCGCCTCTTCACCCTGCGCTGACTGGACTTGGCTGAGGAAACGCAAACTGGTTTTATGTGAACACATGATTGAGTACTTCCCTGCCCTTGAGGAAATCACAAGCTGCCCACTTCAGTAAAAGAAAATAACTATGATTTGAATTATTTGAATTATTATTATGTTTGTTATTTGTGTCAGAGTTTCGTAATACCCTGTGGTCCAGCTTTCAGGAACATTCTCTTTTTTTTCCATTAAAGCAGTATTATTAAGATGAAATGTCCAGCCTAGGACAAAAGCCTATAAAACAGTGGTGTGTCAGAGCTACACTTTCCATCTCTGTAACAGCCTCAGGGTCCCACCTCCTCCACGCTCACAAGTTAGTACATTAGATGCATTTTATGTAAGCACACATCTCTCTCTAAATTCTTATTGCTATATGCCAATGGCATGCATGTGTATGCACATATGCACAAGGGTGTGATGGCCACAAAATCGTCATGACAGAATTGCTTTCTTGTTTGTTTTAGTTTGTTTCTCAAGACAGAGTTTCACTGTGTAGCCCTGGCTGTCTGGAACTCATTCTCCAGACCAGGCTGGCTTCAAACTCAAATAGATCCACCTGCCTTTGCCTCCTGAGTGCTGGGGTTAAAGGCATGCACCACCGCCTCCTGGTTTAGATTTGCTTTTTCTGATCTCAGTAAGCACTTCATTAGAATCTTGTCAATCCACTGAAATAGCTGTAATTTGTTTCAGCTTCGCGGCTATACAGCCTTCTATTGTGTGGCAGTGTCTAATGGAGTCAATCATTTCCATATTTGTGGGCATGAACTCTGGTCCCAGCTTTTTATTCTTGTAAACAATACAGCCATAGACATTCATATGTTTTGTGAGTATATCCTTAAAGACACGTGCTTTTATTCCTGTTGGACAAAGTCTCAAGAAAGGGGTGGCTAAGTAGCATGTTATTTATATTTCTTAATTCTAATATAGTCTCATGGGTGCCTTTTGCAACGAAGGCCTTCTTCTGATTTGGGGAGTGGCATTTTATCTACATCATAGCAACGGCAGAAAATGTAATTGAAAAATATGAATACAATATTATATATAAAAATATCAATAACCTCACAATATATTTGGCAAAGATATTAAGACTTGTTGGTGAGAAAAACAAAGCTTATAGGGCATTAAATAAACCAAGACATGCCAAGGTAGCGGGTTAGAAGGCATCGTTGCCACTTGACTTCTGAAACGGATTCTGAGCACAGCCTGCAAGCTTGTGTGAACCACATTCCTTACCAGGTGCTGGAAAGTAAGTGCAGTCGGCTGGCAGAGCTGATTTAAATCTCCAGCACTTTAGAAGGCTCGGGCCTGCCTATCACAAGTTCAAGGCCCACCTGGCTACTGAGTAGCTCTGAGGCCAGTTAGGCCAGGCAGGGAAATTCTATCTCAAATAGGAAGCCAGGCGGTGGTGCCGCACGCCTTTAATCCCAGCACTCGGGAGGCAGAGGCAGGCGGATCTCTGTGAGTTCGAGACCAGCCTGGTCTACAAGAGCTAGCCAGGACAGGCTCTAAAGCTGCAGAGAAACCCTGTCTCGAAAAACCAAAAAAAAAAAAAAATCAAAATAAATAGGAAAAAGAAGGCTGGGGTTACATTGAGGGGCTCGGTCCCCAGTACTAGGAGGCAGAAATAAAACTTCACCCTAGTTCCAGGTGGTAGTTGCATCCGCAAGCCCCAGTCTTAAACCGGCAATAAACCCATGACATGTTAACGTTCACCCAGTAGCCCTGTTCTTTGCAACCCTGGTGAATCCCAGGCATTTGGAGAACACTGTGAATGGGGAGGGCTGAAAAGTCGACAGAGAGTGAGAAGCCTCTGAAATTGGTGACAGGAACTGAGGCGCTGCTCTAAGGTCGAATCCCTTAAGAGTGCAAGACTCAAGGAACGGGATGCTTAGATGCCTGCACTTTGTGTCATCCAAGCAGGGTGTTGTGGAAGGCCAGAAGAGAGAGGCAGAGCACTCTAGGCTCTGCCTCCTCTGTGGCAGCAGTAGCTGAGCTCTGTCAGGAGAGAGTCCAGAAGGCCTTTAGGAATGACCTTTTATGGCTTCTCCTATACTCAGTGCTACTACTGACTTAACTGTCGAGGCCGTGAGGTTTCTGTGCCTGAGAAACCTCACTCAAATGCCGTGAGCAGCTTCTAGAAGGCACTTGGTGATGGTAAGAGTCAGTGACCAAACTAGGAGACGAGCTTGCTTAAGGATCACTACCTAAGTCTGAAGACATCTCCACCCCTGTGCATCCTGAAAGGACAACGCCATCAGCATTCTTCCACCCGGCACAAGACACAACGTGCCCCGAACACGCCGGTAAGAACCTACGGTAAATGCCAAACCATCTCCAGATAAATATAATCAGAGCCATTATCTTTCTGTGTTGTTCCTTGTAATTCGTTCCCTGTGGTTCATGGGAACAAAACAGATCTTTCCTCTTCCCGACAATGCAAAGGGAGCGCCTGAGGTCCAGCAGCACCGAGTCAGTGTGACCCACCATGTGCACCTAAAGCCCTGGATTTTCCAGCTTAGAAAGCAATCATTAAAATCAAAGGCTTATACCTCTACTGCCCTATATCCCTGGCTAATCCACAAACATGCCTTAAGGCAAAAGTGCTCTGGCTCATTTGTCAAAACCTGCTGGCCCTAAACACAGATGTTTAAAAGCCCTGTGTTTACCTTCTAAATAGGCAGAAAATAATTTATCCAACTCTCAACAACCTATCTTTCCCTGGAACTGAAAAAGTGTGTGTGGGGGGGGGTCCTTCCCTTTTTACAGCATTTGAAAATCTGAATAAGTGAACAGAACCCCCACAATAGGCACCACAGACAGCCTGTTCACTTTACTTTGGTTATATAGTTATTGCCTTGGTGCTGGAAAAATATGGAGGATTTTTCAATACAGTATCCAGTATATGCAAGGGAGGAGCCAAGCCTTTTCCCACATGTTCTCTGATACACAGAATCAGTCCAGAGGAAAGAGCACCCTGCTCATTTTCCAAATGAATAACTCAAGGCAAGAACGTGTACGTGAGATTCTGCTGTTCTGTAAAACAAAGAACTGAAGAAAGCCAATAAATTTCACTCCAAAAACTATCTTCAAATAAAAAAAAAACTATCTTCAAAATGTCCCTTAAATAATTGTTTTACATGATAGGATATGTGTGTGTGATTTACATGATAGGAAATATATATGCACAAACACTGTTTAAATGGTTGAGAGTAGAGAAGTAGAATCTAATGAATGTTACAGAAAATATATATTTCCTATTGTTTAACTGGCAGTAACTTCAGAGCTTTTTGTCAGTTTCTTCCCTGGTCATTCTTTTTTTTTTCTTTTTTCTTAGTTATAACGAATTTTTAAATAGGTTTTCCTCAATGATTCTTCATATGAAATTGGAATCTTGCCCTGGCATCATGGAGTCAAGAGAGGGAGAGTTCCAGTTACTGACAGAGCAGAGGGAAAGGAATGTTTGCAGACTGACCACGTGGAAAATGGGCTCCCTGGGAAGAGCTGCACAGGGCCGAATCCGTGCCCCTCCTCTGAAAGTGCTCCCAGGGATCCCACAGGGCATCAGCGCTGGGGCTGGACAAACCACTGCAACTCTCTCTACTCTTTCACATAGCTCGTGTGGGGGATGCCATCTCCCACAATCCCAATGGGCTCAAAACAATACTAACTAAACACACCCAAACTGAGAACCAGGAAGACACAACCTGAATTCACACAGACATCAAGAACCTCCCTCAGCCACTCACCAACTATAGGCTGTGTTTCAAGAAGGGCAGGCTAATCTCTTGGCACTACAAGCTTTGGACATAATAGTCATTAACCAAGACTGCCAAGGGGGAAATGGTCGTAGAATGTTCAAATAAAAAAGATCTGAATGCATTTTTTTTTTCTGAGACAGGGTCCAGTGTAGCATAGGTAAGCCTCGAGCTCGCTGAGCCAAGGATGAACTGGAAATCACAATCCGCCAACTTCCCCTTCACGAGTGGCCTGAATTATATGACTGACCCATGTGCCTCCACCACTCCTGTTCAGGCAGTGCTGGGGTTTGAACCCCAGGTCTCTGGTGTGCCAAGCTGGTGCTCTACCCGCTGAGCTACATCTACAGCAGTCAAATAAAAAAGATTACTTTAGGAGCCACTGTGATGGCTCAGCAGGTAAAGGCCCTTGCCACTAAGTCTGACAAACAGAATTCAATTCCTGAGACCCAGAGAGTAGAAGGAGAGAACTAATCCCTACAAGTTGTTCTCTGACATATATACTCTCTCCATCCCTCCCCTTCTCTAAAGAACATAGTTTAAAAAATAAACAAAGATTATATTAAAATAGTCCCTTCATATTGCTGAAATATTAATTCAAGAGTGTTGAGAAGGTTGCTTACAGGACTTCAGGGTTCAGAAAAGTGGGGGGAACCTCAGTCTGAGCGACACGCCTCCCAGAGGCAAGCATGGAGGAACAGCGCTGTTTCCAAGTGAATCCACTGCCACATCAAATACAAACCGGATATCTTTACAAAAACCAAACTAAGTTTGGCCGGTTTCAGTGAGGAGGCAAACCGTAAAGCGCTGGTGGTCATTCACAGTTTGAGAGGAGGAGGTTCTTTCCCAGTGCTCACACATAGATTTCGGTTAGCATCAGACTTGTTAGCCACTTCCTCTTTAAAGACCAGGTCAGATACAAATCAAAACTGCTGATGTGGGCCAGGGATGTGGCTCAAAGGTAAAGCTCTTGCCTCTAGCCCTGAGTTCAATCCCCAGATCTACAGAAAAGAAGGGCGAAGGGGAAGGGAAAAGGAAGAAGGGAAAGGGGGAAGGGAGAAGGCGAGGGAGAAACTGAGTGAACGTAATGACAGTATGCCTGCATAATGACATATCACACCACAATTAATGGGAATGAGTTATTGCTAAACTGGACGAGCCTTGAAAATACCCTAATTAAAAGAAGTTATTCATCCACAAATGACCATACATTGTATGATATGTATATATATATATGAATACATGAGAATATATGTGAATATATGAGTATATATGAATATATAGATATAGATGTAGATATGAAATGTTCAGGATAGAAGTAGTCTACGACGACAGAAAATAGGAAAATGGGTACTACCTGGACAGAGGGGTGGGGAGGGGGAGAGAAAGAAGGTCAGATGGTTTTGTGAATTTCCTAAAACTCATTGTGGTGATGGTTTTGCAACAATGAACTCTCGGGAAACTCCCAGGCCGTTCTCTTTACATGCAGGCTACAGCTTGGTAAAAAGTTGGCTTATTTTGTTCTGTTTCCATTTTTCCAGTCCTCAAGTCACAATTTTTCATCATTTTCCACAGAAACCTTCGTTCAGCCCTTTGAGTTTGTTGTAACGTGTCAGAGAATATGCACTGGAGTGTTGCATGGCTGAAGGCACACATTTGTAATCTGCCTGAAAATAACCAGTGTGTTAAGAGGAGAGACCGTGTCAGATATTCAGATGTTGTTAGCTCCTGTGGCTGGGGATGAGCCAACCCACAGGGACATTACATTCTCCTTTAAATGTGTTAAAACTTTAATTTTTTTTCATAGTGAAATGTTAAAAGTAGAAAGGGGGTCACTTCTTATGAATTCCATGTGTCTCTAAAAATACAAACACTGAAATACTTACACATAAAATTACAATGACGTAATATTGAGATTTTCAAATAATAAGGGAATTTTAATCTGCTAAATGGACTGAGAGTTAAAAGAGCCTAATTCCTGCTTGACGGTTCCTCGCTCTGGCATCTATCAGGACACACAGGACCAGTGGCAAAGCCTGGCACGGGGACAGATGAGACCACTGTTCTTGTGGCTGTGGGGTAGCTGTGGTTTTGTTATACAGTGTCTGCCTAAATCTAACTTTTCTCCTGATACAGGATCTCTTTTTAAATATTTATTTATTTATTATGTATACAGCATTCTATATGTGTGTATGCCTGCAGGCCAGAAGAGGGCACCAGACCCCATTATAGATGGTTGTGAGCCACCATGTGGTTGCTGGGAATTGAACTCAGGACCTTTGGAAGAGCAGGCAATGCTCTCAACCTCTGAGCCATCTCTCCAGCCCTACAGGATCTTTTTTTAAAGAGCTCTCTAACCTACATGAGTTTAAAACATGACACAAGTGTGGTATTTTTCTTCCTGAAACACCAAGAGATTCATGGTATCTAACAACATATGCTTAAACCCTATTTGCTTATTCTGAAGATACAGATAATATTCATTGGTTCTGTTGCCACTTTGCGAATTCTGAAGTTGACCTTAGGAACAGGTCACACACACACACAAAGAAAGAATAAGTGACAATTACAGGTCTGGATACTGACCTAAGGGCACAGGGTAGACTATGACATACAAAAGAGAACCTCTCAGGTCCAAATCCTAGACTCCATCTTGGGTCTGACTTGCTTGCGACAGAGAACAAGCCCGGCCGGTGAACTCAAGGTACCCCTGTGAGTTCTGCCTTGTGAGCTTTGTTTTCCATTGCATCAAATCCCCCTGTGGCTCCATTGACATCCAAGTGCATCTACTTACTCCTGAAATAATTCACAATTGCAACATGATTTCAGATTTTCATTTTAGGAAAAAAAACATGGTGTGTGTGTGTGTGTGTGTGTGTGTGTGTGTGTGTGTGCAGGTTATTTGTGTGGTGTATGTACCTGTAAGTGTTTGCATGTGTGTGGTGGCAGAGAATGATACTAGGTACACTCTCCACTGTATTTAATTTGTGGAGGCTGGGTGTCTCATCAGTTTGGCTAGGCTGACTAACCAATGACTGTCAGCAATCTGCCTGTATCCACCTTCTCCCAACCCCACCCCAGGCACTGGGGTTACAGACTCCCCTCTCCCAACACCCAGCTTTTAGGTGGGTCCCCAGGATTCAAACTCAGGTCCCCCATGTATATACAGCTTCACTGACTGAACCATCTCCCTAGACCCCCCCCCCACAAATCTTTTTAATAATCTAGCTGTCTTGAAAGAAAAATGGATTATGATTTTTCAAATTTTTGAAAAATTTTTGGAGTAAATCAAAAAATTATGTACAAGATTCTGGTTCAATGAACTTAGAGGAAAGAATGCAGACATCATTTGGATGACTAGCCTGGCAAGGGGAATTATTATTTCTGTTCCTATTCTATTTAGAGTATATTTCAAGGTTTTCCAGAGCACTCACAGACAGTAGCAGAGTCAAGGGACAGGACTACAGGGTGGAATTCTGTCAATCTAAGACATAAATTGTGAACTTCACTCACGACAGCCCGAAAGGACTGGGGTCCCAACAGAACCATTTAGCAATGGTGTTTAAAAGAAGAGTAGATTTGCCAGGCAGTGTTTGTGCACACCTTCAATTCCAGTGCTTCAGGGGCAGAGGCGGGCAGATTTCTGTGAGTTCAAGGCCAGCCTGGTCTACTGAGTGAGTTAGTTCAAAGACAGCCAGGATACAGAGAGAAACCCTGTCTCCAAAAAAAAAAAAAAAAAAAAAAAAAGTAAATTGATACTGGGTGGATAATACAAAACTCCAAGTTAAGCCAGAGAAACAGAAACCTATGTTCTTCATGTTCTTATTCAGACAATTACTCCAGGTTCAATAAGTTCTCCCACATTTTTTTAAAGCTGAATTTGGTCTTGATTCTGGCTGCGCTTTGACGAGCAGAGCACAAAATGTACACTCACTGCAGATGGTAGAAAAAGCTATAGACATTGCCAGGCTCTCCGAGGGCACTAGTTCATGGACGGGTCATTTGCTTTACTCAGCCTCCACAAGCATTGCACAAAGACCTGTTCCCAAGTCTCCTGGCCCCTGGTAAACCTCAGGGGGCTGGATGCTTTGAAAGTTGTGACACTTAGGCGGGATGAGTAGCCATCCTGTCTACAGATGCTTGCTCACTGGCAGCCACTTTTCTCAGAGGCCAGGCTTCCTTCCCTGTGCCCATTGGTCAGGGAGGCAGGACCAGGTGTCAGGGCAGGTCAGACATCCCCAGCTAGCTGCCCACACTTCTGGAGTTCGGGTGAGTGTATCCATAATGACAGGTTCTGTATCTTGAGCACCCACTTCTGCTGAGCAGCCTTGGTGGCTCCAGGAACCCACCCAGGGTTTGAGCCCTCTTCTAATGACCAGGTACCAAGCCACCAATCACACACAACCTCTTATTACCTCTGAGCTCCTTGGGGTGCAGTCACCCAACACCAGATACGCTCTCTCATTTATCTGTGTCTTAATGAAGAATAAAAACAATCGCCTCCCCTTCTTCAGTCTGTTACTTTGCCCACTCCAGAAGTACTCCATCATGCAGGGGTTTGTTGGTGTATCGGTAAGGAAAACACATCAAAACCCCTGCCCTGTGGGAGTTTACTTTGCCAATGTAGTACAAATATTCAGTGGCCAACAAGTTTCATTTTTCTCCCATCCTTATGCCAATCTCTTAAAGAGCTCAATAATGTGCTTAATGTTAACTTTACTGGAAACAAAATCCTTAGCGGGCAAGGAACAGACGCTGCCCAGGTGCAATCCAATTCTCCCTCGAACTTGACTGCCTCCCAACACTTTTCAGCACTCATTGTCGCCAGACACTTCAGGTGGCTGGAGGATCTGCGCTCCCCAACTGAGGTCAAACAAAAACAGCCGAAGAAACCCTCCACAACCCACTGCCCCAAGGGTGGACCCCCTCAGAGCGGCGCGCTGTACTCACCGAGGAGCCGGCCCAGAACGGGCACGAGTTCTTCACCTGCGGCGAACTGCTCAGCGACAGCGCCCCGAAGCTGAGCGCCACCATGCAGCAGCCCAGGATCAGCTGCAGCAGCCCGAGCGACAGGAGCGGGCGCGCGGGTAGCAGCGCGGAGCCGGGCGCGGCGGGACGGCGGGGCGCGAGAGCCGGTGGCGGGGCCAGCACAGCGGCTGGGGCGCAGCGGGGACGGGCTGGAGGCTGCAGAGCGCCCCGGGGCCAGCGTGGCCGCAGCGGGGGCAATGGTGGCTCCTGAGAGGCGGCGGTTGCGGCGCCGGGACCCCCGGCCTGAGGTCCGCCCGACAGCCCCGCCACAGGGCAGCAGGAACCCGGGAGCACCACGGGCAGAGACATGGGCGCGCGGCGGGCGGGTGGCGCAGCGGAGCGGAGGGTGCGGCGCACCGGGCACCCGCGCCGGCGTCGCGCAGGACGGACTGCGCACGGCCCAACCACTTGCTGCCGCCGCCCGCGCCGGCCGCGCCCACCTGCCCCGCGGGGCCCGCCCCCCGCCGTCCCCTCTCGGTCACCCACGATGACAAGTGCGCCGCCGCCTTGGGGTCACCCGGGAAAGGCGTCTGGGAACGGCGGGGCCACGCAGCTAGCGGCCCACCGTTCAGTGTCTGTCCCCAACAACGGTGCCGAGGGAAGTGTCGTAGACCCGGGTGCCTCTGAGGGCCGTCCTGAAAGTGGGACCCTGGCGACTTTTAAATGGGAAGGAAGTTCCCGTGTGATTCTCCTCCTCCGCCCCCCCCCACCCCCGCCGGGAGGAGGGGCTGCTGGCAACCCGACGGGAAAAGGTCCAAGCCTGGGAAGATGATGATTCCCTGGACGTTACTGCCTGGGAGCACGACCTGCGTCTATGGCCTCTACCGTAGGATTCCCGGCGCTGACGCTGCAGCCTTTGCCAGGAGAGGACACAGTGCTTTCCCAGCACCAGAGTAGGAACAAGAGTGGCAAGAGCAAGTTACTTTGGCAGTCACTACCCTGCACTCATAATAAAAGAGCCCAGGGCAGCCCTGTTGGCAAGAGTCACTAGCTCCATCCTTCTAGCTTTGACCCGGAGCTAATTGACATCACCTGATAGAACAGAGAATCCCAAACTTCCCAGGAAATAGTCTAATGTAATCGTTATCTACTTTGGTAATTTATGATACGTCTATCAAGCTTTAAAGAAAAAGCAATTATTCGCCCTTGCACAATAGTTTCCCCTAATAGAATGTCTAGACGTCTAATGTATCACTGGTGAGCGGCTGATAATGGACTTCTTTGCCAGCTACCAGCCAAAGCAGTGTCAATTTGCAAGGCACTTCTAGCATTTGAAAGCTTGACTTTTTGGAAAGGTTAGGGAATTTAATTCTCTCCTGTTCAGTAAAACAAGAGAAATGCAGGTTTGTGTGCTCTGATGGCAAAGGCTGTATTTATATCGTCATTACCTCACACCTTGTGATATATTACCAGTGTGCATATGTTTACATACACACTCTTTAAGCCATTAAACCACCTGTGATTAATAGTGCCTGGGACTTCCTTTCAGACTGCTCCCAGGAATAAACTTCGGGGTTCGGAAGGGAAAGTCGATGTCTTTTTAAATGAACGCTGGAAGTCTGATGTCTTGCATACTTTAAAAAAAAAAAAGCCTACAATAGACACTCTTAAATTGCAGGTGAAGATGAGTTAAGCTTCCTCAGTGCTGTGGTTATGACTTTTATTTTAAGCAAAGCTTAAAAGTATTTAATTTTTAAGTCCGGCTGACACTCTGCAATACAGCATGTCCACTGAGTGTTCAGACATCCTCTCCGCTAAACAAATCTATTCTATTGGCCAGCGCCTGACACCCGAACCATGCTATTAAAAATGCATTTCCTTGTGTCTAAGAATGTTGGTGTTAGAAGTCAGGGTACCCTCCTTTCCTTGGGGATACTTATGACGAGGACAGGGTTGGGGGAGGTGCTGGTGACAATCCATGTCTCGGTGCCAGTGCTAATTACACAGCAAAGATCACTGTGAAAATCCATACAGTTATGTTCAGGGTCTATCTGCTTCTCCATGTTTTACATTTAAGAATCTACCTAAGGACTTCAAGTGCATGAAGTTTCTAGGTATTTCCTCTCTGTAGAAACACACAGAAGCAGAGAGAAGTGAAATTCATAAGTGGTTTTTATCCCCAGCTCTGCCCATTAGAAGGTCATAGAACCTTCCTGGAAGCTCCTACCTCAGGGAGCTTTGTTGTTCTGTTTCTCTCCCCCACTCCCACTCCCTCTGTTGTTGTCAGCAACATTTGAGCTTCTTTTCCTTGTTCCCATAAACACAAATCTAGATAAAATTGTCCCAGCCTTTAAAGTGACAGCAATTAACGCCCTCCCTCCAGTATTTGTGCTTGAGATTCCTGTAACCAGATCTCGATACTTCACACTTCACACACCTGCTTACAATAAGTATGCGGTCATCCTTGACTGAGCTGTATGAAACAGATCTCTTCCAACAATGATTCAAAGCCACTGGGTCCAGTTTGGTGAGGAAGATAATAGTAAAATAGTCAGGGGCTGGAACTTGAGGGACCGGTGAGGGTGGGGTGGAGGGGTAGCAACTGAACCCTCCTACAGGACAGGAAGTTCCTCAAAAACTGACACAGAGTAACCCAAATCTACATCAAATGTGGACATAAACAGTTTCATAATTCATAGATTCATAATTTCCATCTGAAGATGGAAACAGCCCAAGAGTAAGTCAACTGGATGAACACAGAACTAAAACCTGGGGTACCCACCCAGTACGATGAAGTACTCACACGTGCTACGATGTGGGTGGACCCTGGAGACATGCTAAGTGAAAGACCAGTCACAGAAGGCACAGACTATACAATTCCATTTCGATAAAACGTTGACAGCCAATAAATCCATAGACAGGAAGTCGCTTTGTGGTTGTTGAGTGCTGGGGAAATGGGGGTATCGTGGGCGTAGGTAAGAGCTAATGAATGTGGGGGGCTGGTGTTTGTTTTCCCAAGGTGATAAAAGTAGTCTACAGTTGACTGTGGTGGCCACTGCACAATTCTCTGAATACATGAAAAACACTGAATTATATGCGCTTTGTTTAAATGGCCAAATTGTACAATATGTGAATTATAACTAAGTTGTTACAAAAATAGTAAAATTAGGAAGAGTATTTGGAAAACTTGACCCAGATGCCTTATTCATATAGGTAAAAGTTCAAGTGAACAATAGTCCCACCGCATTGTTTCATAAAACCCAGCAGCCAATTGTCCTCGAGATCAAAGTCATTTCCAAGAAGGGTCAGCTAATTCCTGCCCACTTTCCCCCTGCCTGTCACTCAAGGTCCACTCCAATCTTAAAGCCTTCTCCGCTGAGGAACCCTGCTCCCTGGACACTGTTCAACTCACACCCTGGTTTCTTCCACACTCCTCAGCAGACCCACTCAGCAAAGCCAATGAAAGGACATTCTTCCTGTCACCGTGGGAGCTGCCGAAGAAACTCTCCTCAAAACGCGCTCCCTGGCAGCCTGCCTCTAGCTGTTACAGTTCACAAAAAGACGAGGCCTGCTCTGAGCTGAGAGACCCCTGTGGCTCTGGAGCAGCTTCTCAAAGTGTGCCCCACAGACTCCTGAGCCATGGCGGAGAAATGCAGGGTCATGGACTTCTCTAAGTTCAGTGGATCCAGAGTCTCTACTGGATGGCTAGGGTCCTGTATTTTAAATTAAGAGAACTATTTGGGATCTGAAAATATTCAGACTCCAGAACTTTTATGTCTATCTTATCTTACGGTAGAAGTCTAGGGACAGCCGTTCTGTGAGAAAGCTGGTTTGGTTTAAAAGCAAGCTTGCGTGGACATGCGTTGTGGTGAAGCGTTTGTGGTTCTCAGCCACAAAGTACTGGTACAGGGGTGACTGGCACATGGGTGGAAACGGCACCCGCGTGCTCTCATACCAGTCAAGGTTTCTCCGGCCTTAGTTACTGGATAGCACAATCACTTGCAGATCCTTAAACCTTCAGTCCTTCGTCACCACTGGAGAAGAGGAACTAAGAAAGCCAGGCACACTGAGATGTCTGGATCCAAAATACCCGGGAAACCTCAAACTCCTGCTTCTAGATTCTGGGTCTTTAAGCCTCGCCCTTGCAGTTTCTCTAGAGGGCGCTGTGTTGTATGAGAGGATGTGAGGAAATGGATGAGGGGGACGTCCAGAGTTCACTACACAGCACAGGGGGCCGAGTAGGTTTTGTCGTTGTTGTTGTTAAGAGAATGGAATGAACGTGGATTAATGAAGGAATGAAACTCTGCACATAGCTAGGCAAATGAGACACCACGTCTTTCTCAAATGATAGTAGAAAGTGGTGGTGAAGAATTGCTAATAGCTTGGCGCCAACACAGATTCCTATGTTAAACGGGAAAGCTTCAGCCATGTTTTTCTTATTGGTGAAACTAAGTAGTACTTCCTGCATTGAAAAATCTCACAGAGGGCGACTCAAGACAACTGCCTTAAAAAATTGTAATTCACAAGTTTCTAGGGTAAATGAGCTACTGTGAGTGTATGTGAGAGAGAGAGAGAGAGAGAAAGAGAAAGAGAGAGAGAGAAAGGGAGAAAGAGAGAGAGAAAAAGGGGAGAGAGAGAGAGAGAGAGAGAGAGAGAGAGAGAGAAAGAAAGAGAGAGAGAGAGACCTATGGTATCAGAGTTTCCTGCAGTTTCACGTTTGAAGCGACAATTCAGCTTTGTCTGAGGGACTGGTGGGGCTTCCCAGGGAAACCGACAACTTGATATATTTTCTAAGGCCACACATGCTCGCTCAGAGGTGCTGGTGTAGGAGGCCTGTGATGGAGTAAGGATATGCAAATGTGTATAGCAGAAACTTCCCTGAAAATCTAGGTGCTGATCTATCAAGAACACCTCGGGGCCAAAATGTCATTCTAAACCAAGAATTTAGAGGGGTGTGTGTGTGTGTGTGTGTGTGTGTGTGTGTGTGTGTGCATACATGTTAAATGAAGCTTAAAGAGAACCCAGAGCCCACAGCCCTGGTGTCAGGCTCCCTGCGGCTGGAATATCTGGCGTCCCACTCACCGCAGCGTGTGACCGGCCAGGCTCAGGCTCTCGTCCCCAAGCTGTGTCCTCTCCTCCACAGAGAGGTTTAGGAAGTAACTGAGATGGGCCTGATTGTGCCAGGTCCCGATGACACTGATGGACTCCAGTCGCACCATCCTGGCTGGGCTTGGGTGGCGAGAGAAGACGGAAACTGCACAGTGGTGTGATCTTTCAGTGTCTGCGGAAGAGGCAGGTGGACACAGTCTTGGAAAAACCACCAAAGCCCCTTGAGGTTGGGATTTCAAAAATAAAACCACCAACACTGGACTTTGTAAGCACAGACCTTCATGCAGGCACAAAACAGAAGGATAGGCGTACCCAGTGCACCTGAGAACAAATTCTTAAACCATTCTAGAAAGTAGGAACCTGTGTAGCAACCATGCAGGGCATGGGAAGCAGAAAATATTGAAAGAGCCACTGGATGCTTGGAGCATATAAGGTTTGTAGGAGACCTGAGGCATTTTTTAAAAACATATTTCTTTTTATTTTATGGATATGGTTGCTCTGTTTGCACGTAATCTGTGCACCATGCATAGTTCCTGCAGCGGCCAGAAGAGGGTGTCTGAATCTCTGGAACTGGAAATAACCACTGTGAGCTGCCACGTGGGTGCTGAGAACTGAACCCAGGTCTCCTGGAAGAAGAATAAATACTCTTAACCACTGAGCCATCTATCCCCTAGTTACAACCTCAGGCACATTATCTCACTTAAGACCACCAGCAGCCACACCCAGCAGTTAATTTTACCCATTTACAAATCAAGAACTCTAGCAATAAGGAGAATGAGTCCCGAGGATCAAGAGTCTGAGCCTTGGCTGGGCCACACAGTTAGATTCTGTCAAGAGAACCAAAAAGAGAGGATAAGGAGGAAAAGAGGGAGGGAGAATGGAACTTGAGGTCCAGAGGTAACTAAGCATGGTGATGTTCTTGTCCCAGCTACTTAGGAAACTGAGGCAGGAGAATTGTTTGAGCATAGGATTTCAAGACCAGCCTGAAACAGAGTAAGACCCCATTTCCAAGAAAATATAATAAAAAACTTCAGATATTTAGACATTTTTTCCTTAGATTCAAACTACAGAGGCACAGAAAAACCTAGACCGCCTGATTTCTAGTTCAGTTTCCCAGTGCAGCACAGAGATATTTTGTGTCCAGCTTCATTCATAATTCAAGGACTCGCAGGCTGAGGTGGGGGAGGGGGTTTTAAGAATTTCTAATGCCTTAGTTAAGGCAGACGTTTTAATTATGTCTGTTCCATTTTCAGTGACTGTTTCGCTCTGCCAGGATAAGTCATCTTCATTGTCCATGAGACTGAAGTGAGAACTGCCTAGGAGACACACGTCTGGGCATTTCTCTGAGGGTGGGTTTATTGAAAGGTTTGAGTGAGGAGGGACGACTCGGAATGTGGGCAGCACCATCTTCTGGTTTGCCGTCCTCATCACTCTCTGCTTCCTGACTGCAGACGTAGTGTGACCAGTGGCCTCACACTCCTGCCACCAAGCCTTCCCACCGTGACGGATCACACCTCCAACTGTGAGCCAAAATAAACCCTTCGTTACACTACTTTCCTTTGGTATTTATCACAGCCACAAGGAAAACAACCACTAAATACTCAAACATATTCAGCCAGGGCTGCCATATTTCTGAATGACCCACCCCCCTGCCTAGAGGTGGAGCCTAGGGAAGCCACCTGTCCTGCAGGCCACAGTTGGTTGGTTTATGTTAACAGAGGGACTTCCACCATGTGACAGTTCTGATGACTCCATGTGAGATAAAAAATTTTTAATAAAAAAATTAAAAAAAACAACAGAATATCCCTCTTAATATTTCCTGAAAATGTTTTTGTCAAATTCAATATCTAGTCTTCTAGATGAAATTAGATGTAAATTAGCCAATTACAAAAACCCCACATACAATATGACTCTATTACATGAGTCCAACAAAGACAAACTTCGAGTCAGAAAGTAAATTAGTGATTGCTCCAGGCTGGGTATGGCACTAAAGACATGAAGGTGGGGCGTAACAAAACCTGGCTGTGATAACGGTCTCACGTACATATGACTCCACTAAAGACCAGTGAATTGTAGGCTTCAAATGGGTTGATGGGTAACATGTGCATTGTGGTTCAATAAACCTGTTCAGAAAGTTTCCCTTATTTTTAAATCTCTTAAATCACATAATTTCTCTTTTCTTTCCTTTTTTTTTTTTTGTTACAGTATTTTGCTATGTAACCCAGGATGGCCTTGAACACATGATCCTCTTGCCTCTACTAGCTGAGTGCTGGGATTATAATTTCTCAGTTATGGTGAACTCAAACTGTCAAAAAAAATCAAAACATCATCTATTAAATTTAGAACAAGCTTAGCATGTCATACACTTTACTTCCGATGCTGCCTTGAGTGCTTCAGCAAAGTAACAAAAAGTATTTAGGAAAACAGTGGCTATCATTTAAATATATAACTTATAAACTGGACAAAAAGTAGGATGATATGAGCATGAAGCCACAGAGGAATCCATCAAATGTGGACATCTTTACAGTGAAAAGTAGATTGAGAATTTCATAGATTCATATCAGTTTGTAAGTCGTTACCAGAAAACAAGTGTATATGCTGAAAATCCTGACAAGCAACCCAGTAGTGGAGGGCTGGTAGATTTCACGAGCTGGCAAAGGCTCAAAGTTGATACCACAGAAACAAACAAACAAACAAACAACAAAAGCATCATAGGACAGTGATGAGGAAATGTCCCATGTCTACAGCTCTGGGGGACACTTAGCCTTAACTTAGGGTGGTAAGGCAAATGTGTGCATGTGCGTGGGTACGTCCCCAGCTAACTTAGTACAGTGCCTCAGCTAAGTTAAAGCATCCTTCCTTCATGCCTCCCTAAGAAGGGATGACTGCTGTCAACTGTCGGTTGTCACTGCACAAGAGGCACATCCCACTTCCAGATACGTCACGTGTGAAGGAAAAACACAGAGCAGATCAGATTTCACTAGTGAATGAACATCTTGAAAAGTCTCAAAAGAATCCAGCTGAATTCTCTGGGATTCCCCTACTATCCCTTAGTGAAGACAAGCTTTAATCCGGGAAGCTTTAAATCGGGAAAGTTTAGAGGCATCAAAAGCACACTATTGATGTCTCAGTGTTAAGAGTTGTCCATGAGGAGTGACAGTCTTGTGATCTGGCTTTAAGACAGGCTACTGAATAGCCGAGTTAGATAAACAATGCCCTGTTGGAAACCTGCCAAGCTCAGGCTAGAATCAGAACGCCTACGAGAACACAGGGTTCTCCTTGTGAGATTATTTTACTGCATTCCTGTGCATTATTTACATGCTCAGAAGATTGACTGGTCAAACAATGAAAATATTTAAGAAGAAACCCAAATATAATAAAATGATTGTGCTTGAAATGTTGAAACAGTTCAATTGGCTGACGTTAAAGCAGATCAAACACTTAAAGGGCCCTGAAAAAGTGATTCACAGTTGACAGGTTTAGAAACAAGAGTTCTGCAATTGTAAACTGGAAACAAAATGCTTGACCCAAAAGGAGGTTTCTGAAGAGTCTTTTCTGCAAATAAAACCCTTCTTCAAAGTACTGAGAAGGCTCCCAGTAACAGGCCGGAGAATCACGTGATCCCAACCATCCAATCAGAGTGTTTGCCTAGCATTTTTCAAATTGCCTGGGGGGGGGGGCGGATTTTCTATGGAGGGGAGAGGTTGGAGTCACCAGTGTTGTGATCAACCTCTGACCTTGTCTTGGAAGGATACAGCTTAGATGGAGAGTGAACCTGATGAGCCAAAACACAGGTAAAACTCAGGACACAGGGAAGAGACTGTGGGACCTTCAATTCTGGACCAGCTACCCTGAAGTTAGCTATACTCGCCCTCTGGCATAAATTCTGTATTTAAGGAAAACTGAAACATTTTTCAGGCAAGGATGGCAAATCTAATGGACTCTATTCAGGATCTAGAAAGATCTATTTAGGAGCAGAAAGCGGTAGAAGAGAGAATGAATGCATTGAAAGCAGATGAAACCTCACCTTAGCCTGTGAATTCTGCTCATGTCAGCCTGGGGAGAAAGACCAAATGGAAATCTGCAAAAATAATAAAATCATGTAAGCTGTCAAATTCCTTCTCATTAAAACTGAATCATAATTCCGAACCCATCACGTTGTAGGAAGTAAATGATGGACAGGACACACCTCCACTACAAAGCATGGCTAAAGCAAGGGCCTTAATTACATATGGCCAAGGAGGTCATGACCCAAAACTTTCCACAGAACTTTAGCAATCTGTTTCACACAAGATAACACTAGGCTACAGACAAACATTTAGATCTGTGGACTAGAACTGGGAGACCGGAAATGAACACATTTAAAGTCAATTACTTTTTAACAAAGATGCCAGATGGGGAATGCCTTCTTCAACCAACAAGGCGACCTGCTTGCACGCCACATGCTAAAGAAGGAGACTAGAGTTTTCCTCCTTTGTGCACTGGAATTCACTCACAGGCACCCAAGTTACTCTCAGGGTATAAAGTTACTTTATAAAATGTGAGTGGGGGCACACGCCTGTAATCGTGGCACCCAGGTGATACACACCTGTAATCACGCACTTAGGTGGCACACGCCTGTAATCGTGGCACTCAGGTGACACACACCTGTAATCACGGCACTCAGGTGACACACACCTGTAATCCTGGCACTCAGGTGGCACACACCTGTAATCGCGGCACTCAGGTGGCACACACCTGTAATCGCGGCACTCAGGTGGCACACACCTATAATCCTGGCACTCAGGTGGCACATACCTGTACTCAAGAGACTGTGAGAAGATGACTAAGAGTTCAAGGCCTGGGCTGCATAGTAAAACTAGTTACAAAATGGTGTTCTAGACAGACAGTTCAGCAGTTAAGAGTGCTGTTGTTTCTGCAGTGGATCAGAATTCAGTTCCCAGCATCCACATCAGGTGCCTTACAACCTGTAACTCCAGTTACAGGGGATTAGATGCCCTAATTCAGCCTCCATGGACACCAGGCACCAGGCACACATGCACCGCAGACACCAGTACACATACAGGCATGGCAGCCCTGACACATATACATAAAATGAAAAGTAAATCTTTTTTAAAAAAATAAATATACGCGAAATTAAAAAAATTCCCACAAGAAAGTATAAACGCGATCTTCAAAATCTTTAGTTGGGCAATAATTTCTTAACTATGACACCAAAGTATAAGATGTGACCAACAAAAACAAGAACAAGGAAAGAGATAAATGGAGGTCATGAAAGTCACCCCTACATGCTACTAAAGAAGACACATGAACAACAACCCTGCCACAGAGTCTTTGCTCTAAAATGGTGTCCTGCACGCAAGCAATGCTAGTGCAATGGTTGCTCAAGTCTTGTAGGAGAAACCAACCAATATCTTTTTTGACTTAAGGCCCACATCACAAGATGGAGCCCATACCCGATACTGCCTGGGTGACCAAGAGCCTGAGACTAGACAGTCCAGGGACCTAGGGTTAAATCAAATTCTACTATTCTTTTTTTTAATGTAGCAATAAAACGACTCCTAATGACACTCTGCTATACCCATAGACCAGAGCCTTGCTCAGCCGTAATCAGAGAGCTTCCTCGTGTAGCAGATGGGAATAAATAGAGAGACCACAGTTGGATATTATGCAGAGAGTAAGAGACCTTGGAACACTCAGTCCAAAAAGGAATGTCTCCACCAAATTCCTTTTCTCGGGGGTCCAAGGAACTCTGCAGAAGAAGAGGCAGAAAGACTGTAGGAGCCAGAGGAGATGGAGGACACCCAGGAAACAGGCGCCCTTAATCAACAGGACTAACACACATATGAACCCACAGGCTGAGGCAGCTGCCCAGGGCCTACATGGGTGTGCACGAGATGGGGGTCCTGGGGCTGAAAGGAGAAGGGGACACACCCACCCATCCCTCACCTAGAAGCTATCTCCAATGGATCACCACTTGCAGACGAAAATTTAGTTTCCTCCAAGGAGTCTTACTGGGAAAACAAAGTGTTCTTAAGGGCAGGCTGCATGATAGCAGTAGACGGCCAACAGAAAACAAATTCAATGGCATCTTTGGAAGTTCTTTGCTTTATAAAGTCGTGTTAGGGCTTTTTCCCTTTTTAAAAAAATTATCTTAATATTTTTAAATTTTTATTTATATATTTTATCTCTTTTTACACTTACAGGTCCTTTGTGTACGTGTTATGGCTTCCAGTTTAGTGTTTTTATGAGACTCCTGAGTGTGCAAATGAGTGGGTCTATGTCTCGTGTGCCTTCTCTTGGGCTCTTTTCCTTCTGCTCGCTTCCTTTGTCTTATTCCCATGTGTTAGTTTTTGTTTTCTATTTTATTTTAAAATTATCCCTTAGAAGCCTGTTTGTTTTCTAATGAGAGGCAGAAAGGGGGAGCATCCAGATGGGAGGGGACATGGTGAGGAACTGGGAGGAGCAGAGGGAGGGAAGTGGTCATCAGGAGATGACAACGATGTGAGAGGGAAAAATCTAGAGAACACCATCAAGATTGTGAAAAGACAGTCCTCAAAATGAGAGAAAATTTCCTACACCATGTATTTGATGAGAGACTTTATCCTAAAGAACTTTATGAATCAAAAGGCAAGAAACCCAATTGAAAAAAATGTACAAGCAATCTAGAATTCTTTTCAAAGTAGACTTACATAGGCAACGGGAGCATGGAAAGATGATCGGTGTCATTAACCATTGGGAGAGAAACATGTTATCACCCACACTCAGCGGGATGGGGAAACAAATCCGGGAGAAATAAGAGTTAGCCAGGGTGAGGCAAAGTTGAAACGCTCATATGTTGCGGGTGGGGGACAGAAAGTGGAGCGGCCATTTTAGAAAACAGCTTGGCAGTTACTTACCATATTTAACATTTGACCCCGAGTTACTACACAACCCAGGAATCCCACAGCTAGTTCTATAACCAATATAAATGAAAATTTTGTCCACGCAGAAGTTTGTGTGCAAATATTCCTAGCAGCACTACTCATAATAGCCGAAAAGGAAAAATCACTCAGATGTCATCCTCCCATGCACAGAGAAAAGGGTAAACTCAGATGGATGTACCTGTATAAAGGAGTATTATCCAACCATAAAAGGAATGCAGCGTTGGTACAGGCTTCTATATGAATGCAGCTCTGGAATATTAAAATAAGAGAGAGAGGCCAGCCTCAAAAAACACACACACTATTTCTCTATTAAATAAAAGGTCCAGAATAGGCAAATCTATAGAGGTAGAAAGATTAGTGCCTGGTTGAGGATAGAAAGGTAGGATGGAGTGAGGGGTGGGTGTAGGGTCTTGCTAGAAATATGTACGGTGTTTTTTGTAGGGAGTATGATGTCCTAAAATTACGTTATTGCAATAGTTCTCCAGCTCTGTGAATACATAGCAAACCACCAAATACACACTTTAAGTGGGTGAATTACACGATATGGAAATTATATTTCAGCAAGGCTTTTCTGAGACACAGAGACTCATGGTTCCCCTTGAATTTTAAGTTCCACACTCAGGAACACCGCAGATCCCAGAGCAAGCCCTCTCCAGCCAAGCTTTGGGAGCTGAGGGAAACAAATGTCTCTCTTCTCCCTTCAAGGCTACAAGGGCTCAGAAGGAGGGGATGACAGAGAACAAATTGACAAAATCGCCGAGCAAGACAATGGCCCAAATATTATTTCAGAGTATCAACAGTCCGCCTTCACAACCAAACCAGCGCTTACAACCGAATTCACTTCTTCCTGACAGCCCGGAAGCCCGACAGCTCAGTGTGTGCACGCAAATTGCAGCTGCTGACAGAGGCCTAGAAAGCCTCCTAGGAAAACTCGAGTCTTCTGATAGCCAGAGCTCAGCCTCCACGTCTTCACCTCAACTGAGGAGACATAGCTAGAAGGCCCAGACACTACCAAGGTAGGAGAGTGGGTCAGCAAGGCCCACATGGCAGGAAGGGAGTCTGAGGAAACTGTGATGACCCAGCTTGCCTGCAAAGTTTCCCCCAGACCTGCAGTTCTTTGGACAGTATTGCCAGCTGGCACACTGTTTTGGCTGATCATTAACATTCTTCTTGTGTTTATTTTGGGCTGATAGCATCTGCTCATTGGAAAACTCCAAAGTCACAGTCCCCCCCACGAGATTGAAAATAGAATTATTGTGAGATCCAGGCATCCCACTGGATGTATACCCCCAAGGAACTGGAAGCACAAGTCTCCAACGGGTCCTCACCCGCCATGTTGACAGAAGCTTTTCGCAGTAGCCCGTCTGGTGCCTGTGGGTGGACAGAAACCAGGGAACAAGTGAAGTATCTTGAAGCCAAAGATCAGAAATCCAAGCTTTTCCAAAATCCAAAACTGAATTGCTGACATGCCACAAAGGAAATATTTCTTTTTCTTAATTATTTATTTTTATTTTATGTGCACAGGTGTTTTGCTTGCGTGTGTATATGTGTAAAGGTCTTGGAACTCCTGGAGCTTGAGTTATAGACAGTGGTGAGCTGCCATGTAGGTGCTAGGAATTGAACCCGGGTCCTCTGGAAGAGCATCCAGTGCTCTTAACCACTGAGCCATCTCTCTAGGCAAAGAAATATTTCTGCAGAGTGAACATTTATTTCATGCACAAGGTTAAAGTATTATGTAATAATTACCATTAGGCTGTATGGAGTATACATGAACCATGCGTCAGTTTCTGTGACGAGAAATGAATTCCATCCACAGGTTATATCACTATACATATGCAGATATTCCAAAACCCACAAAAAATGAGATCTGAAAAGCTTCTGATTTTAATCATTTGGTCTAAGGATGACTCAGCCTATGTCTATCCACAACGGAGTATTACTTATCTCTGAACACTGAGAGAATTCTTTCATCTGTGCACACTACATGAATGTATAGAAACTCATCGAACCACATTAGTCCATGTAGGTAACACAAGGTTTAAAAATTAAAAAGAGGGACTGGAGACACATGCTACAACATGGATTTAAAAACCTTTTAAGTGAGATAAGTCAGCCATAAGAGAGCAAATATTATGTGATTCCACTTATACCAGATGCCTTGAGGAGCCAAATTCACAGACACAAAGACTCAAAAACAGAGACATGGGAAGCCTGTAGTGAATGAGTTTGGACTTTTGGGTTTTGTAAGGTGAGAGTTCTGAAGATGGGGTACCCAACCATATAAATGCTTCAGTGACTGCTAACCTCACACGTGAAATGGTTAAAGTGGTAACTTTCATGTTATATTTTCCTAACAATAAATTTGTATTTACTTATTTAGGGACAGAATCACACTGTGTAGCCCTGTTGGTCTAGAACTCACTATGTAGCCCTGGCTGACCTAGAACTCAAAAAATCTGCCTGCCTCTGCCTCCCCAGGCTTGGGATTAAGGCCAAGCTAATGAAATATCTTTAAGTATAATTTCAGAGGGTAAAAAGGAGAAGAAAAGCATTTCCCTTCTTACCTCTCCCCCTTCTCTGAGTTCTCTCCCCTAAGGCAAGCCATAGTTTGTCTTTTCTAAAACCTTCTCATAAAGGTCAGAACTACACCATGGGAACACATGGGCCTGCCCAGCTCCCTTCCTGCAGACAGGAATCACTATGGGATGTGAGCTGAGCAATGGGTCATCTCTTTGTAGCTGATGCTCTAATCCCCTTCCCTTCATCCTGCCTGGCAGTTCTGAGTCCTGATGCTGGAGAGTCCCTCTGTCTAGGTCCCTGCGCTCTTCTAGGTGCTTTCCAGACATCCCACAATTAACAAGATGACACTAGCGATAGACCTTTGCGGTTGAGACCAAGCATGTGGCTGCTGTGACTGCAGCTTATCCACACCTGCCTGGTGCATCTTAAAGCCCAGATACTTTGGCTCCTGCCTTCTTTTGGCAACATATATGATGAGTTAATGTAGACTGTCTGTGGAAGCATACCCCTACAAATCTCACACAAACATAATAAAGGTTCATGTCTTATCTCATACAATAGGAGTGTGCTGGTGAACAGGTCAGTAGCTGGCTTCATCCATGCAGAAATTAATGTGGTAGATGCCAATGGTCTCTCTTCCAGATAGCTAGAAAGAAAAAGGAGCCCATAGAAGCAGCTAGGAGAGGAGCTGATGGCCCAAACTTGAAGTGAAGCATATCTGTAGGCAGAATTTTCTGTCCCTCCAGCCAGCTCCCAAATAACCACACAGAGACTTAGTATTAATTATAAGTGCTTGACCAATAGCTTAGGCTTATTACTAACTAGATCTTACAACTTAAATTAGCCCATATTTTATCTATGCTCCACCACATGGTTCTGTACCTTTTTTTCAACCCAGCATGTTTATCTTGCTTCTCCCCACATTTCCTGGTGACTCCATCCTTCATCTCATCTCAGAGAACTTTCTTCCTGTCCACAAGTTCTGCCTAACCTCTTCCCTGCCTAACTATTGGCCATTTAACTCTTCATTAAACCAATTAGAGCAACATGTCTGCACAGTGTCCAAAAACATTGTTCCACAGCACACATCCATGACTTTCAGCCATTGGCTAGAGTGTTGTCACCTGACCATGCATCTCTGTGAGGGAGGCTACAGAGGTTCTCTACCTGAGTGCCTAGGAAGAGGAGAAGCAGCAAATGGCAGCCTCTACCACCTACCCCTTGGCACATGGGCCCCAAACTGGACACATGACTTACACTAAGCCAATCAGAGTGCTTCCTCAGATCTTCTCTATGGATCAGACACAGACAGGAATTTATTTCTTGGCTTTGGAGTGTAGACCAGTCATTAGCCTTCATCCTTGAAACCTGATAAAAAAGCATTTCCACCATCAGAGGGAATGAGGATGAACATGGAGTTCATGGCTTGAAAGAGAGCAGACAGAGAGCAGTAAGCAAGTATCCTGGTGACCCTACTTGGACACAGCTTCAGTGCCTGATATCAAGTCTGCCCCTTCCATTCCAGGCATGCAAGCCAGCAACTTTACAACTGACTTCTAGATGGCCTTCTGTCCCTTAAGACTGGAAGAATGCAGGTGCTAAGCTCCTGTGAGAATGACGCATCCCAACACTGAACAAGCTTCCGTTGAGTGGCCCACCATGTGGAGAAGGAGACTGACTGGTGGAGTGAGAATCAGAGGAGCTGACTGGCCCTGCCACTAACTGCCCATGTGACCTAAAATAGAATAATGTTTCATATTCGTCTGATGGAGGAGAGTCATCTGTCTATGTGTTACTTTCATTGGTTAATAAAGAAACTGCCTTGGCCCTTTAATAGGACAGAAAATTAGGTAGGCAGAATAGACAGAACAGAATTCTGGGAGAGAGAAGGCAGATGCATCAGGCAGTTGCCATAGTCAGTCTCCATGCCTCTCCTCTCCAAGACAGACGCAGGTTAAGATCTTTCCTGGTAAGCGACCACCTGATGGTGCTACACAGATTACTAAATATGGGTTAAAGCAAGATATGAGAATTAGCCAATAAGAGGCTAAAACTAATAGGCCAGGCAGTGTTTAAAAGAATAGTTTCCTTGTAATTATTTTGGGTAAAGCTAGCCAGGTGGCAGGATACAGCCCCGCCATTCCTTCTACAATTCATCCCCAGTAAAATGAGGTGTCTGGGTCAATCTCAAAGGACCCCATCAATTATGAAAAGTTGAGCCTGTCTACACTCTTCATGTCCCAATACAAATATTCCTTCTCTAACACTGCAGGAGACAATGTCTGATGCTAACTTCATTATAAACACTCTTCCTTGCTCCTAAAGTCTCTCAACAGCTGTATTTATTTCATTTGTTTCTATGACATTGTACTACTAACTGGATACCTTCTAATAACAGAAATGTTTTTTAAATATTTATTTATTTATTTATTATGTATACAATATTCTGTCTGTGTGTATGCCTGCAGGCCAGAAGAGGGCACCAGACCCCATTACAGATAGTTGCGAGCCACCGTGCGGTTGCTGGGAATTGAACTCAGGACCTTTGGAAGTACAGGCAATGCTCGTAACCTCTGAGCCATCTCTCCAGCCCCTAACAGAAATGTTTTCAGTCATGGCTCTGTGGGTTAGGTGTCTGAATAAAGACATCATCAGGGCCTTGCTCCTTTCAGGGCTCTAGGGAAGAAACCTTTTTTGCTTCTGGTAGCTTTAGGTATTAAAGGTAGCTTGAGATATAGTTGTGGCTATACCACTTTGATCTCTACCTCTGGGTTCCCTTGGCTTCTCCATGTACCTGTGGTTAGTTCCCCTTCCAGATCTTCAAAGGAAACTTGTAGTTAGATTTCTGGTCTATCCAGAAACCTGGGGTTGATCCATCTTATCTTTAACTAATTAAACCTGCAAAGACCCTCTCCCAGTAAGGTCACATTCCCAGTTCTAGGCATCATGTTACAGGTATATATTTGGGGGACCACCACTCAACACACTATATCATAGGTGAGAAATATTAAGAAAACCTACAAAAGCAGCATATGGCTTGGGTATATGTTACACGTTCCGCTGATGTAATACATAAGGAAGACAGAAAATGCCTTCCACCACCAGCTGTAATGTTAATCTATCATGTGGAAAGACTGTCAGAACTAAGGGGTTAAGCAGGGGCTCTTTTTTAAAAAAAACAATAGGTCTGAAAATGAGCCATGCAGCCATGCAGCCATGCAGCCATGCAGTCATGCAGCCATGCAGCTCATCCCACTGATGCTTGATTATGTTTGCTCCCACTTCCGCCATCCAGGTAACAAAATGTGCGTATAGAATTTTTCCTGGGCCCCCGCTCTTCTTGAGTATGGAATGTCTATCAAAGGGAAGCAGTCAAGTGCTTATTCTCTGAAAGCAAATCAGAGAGCCAACCACCTTGTCTTTTCAAGAAGCCATTCTGTGTTTGTTTTTTCCATTCCAAAAATACCACAGTCATTTTGGGAGACAGTTGTATGGCGGGGAACCAGGAGGTGGAACGCAAAGCCCTCGTGTTTCTTGTGGGCAGGCTCTTGAGCACTTAAGTAGCTGCATTCCAGTGCCAGGGGCTGCTGGAGAGGTACAAACCAGTCAACCGACGAGAGCCACAGGCAATCTAAGATGGTCAGACCCTGGAAAGTTAGTGTGCCCTGTAGGAGGGGTGGCCACCTCTGAAGTCTGGGGAGGGGGGGATCTGAGCCTGCTCCAAGTTCTAATTCTCAGCAGAGTACTAATGCGTAAAACAATCCCACACCAGTTTGGATTCAAAGGGTTATTTATTTGAGGGAAAAACTTACAGAACACTGTCCTACACGTGTCTAGTCACTGGAGCAAGAGAGAGCGGAGGGCTACCTCTACTTTTTAAAGAGAAAGATACCATGCCCCAGTGGGCTGGTATCTCAGTGCCTATTAGCTGAATAGGAGCGGAAGGTGATCCCGCAGCAGAGGACAACCCCCCAGATACCATCTTGTTTTGTTTCTTGCCATATCCATAGGATAAAGTGCAGCCAATCCAGCTACTTCACCCAGTGGACAGTTTATGGTTGTTTATCACCATTCTCTTTCCCACAATAGGCGTTCTCCCCGCTCAGAATGGTACCAGGCTCAAGAAGGGGAAAGAAGCCATTCATGGTGCTCAGGTGGCAGAGACAGGCAGCTCTATATGAGTTTGAGGCCAGCTTGATCTACTTCCAGCCAGAGCTACACAGTAAGATCATGACTTCAACCAAAAGAGGGACAGACAGGGGAGGGAGCACAGCAAAGAGAACATCGGAAAATAACCATAACCACAATATGAATCATGAAACAGACACTCCCCTAAGGAGATGTGGGGTACTGTAGCTGTGAACATTAATTGGTCAGATATCAAAAGCCAATTTATTTTTAGTTTTGAGACAGGGTATCACCAAGTAGCCCTGGCTGGCCTAAACTCACTATGCAGACCAGGCTAACCTTAAATTCGCAGACATCTACCTGCCTCTGCCTCTTGAGAAATGTGATTAAAGGCATGCACCACTACATCTGTCAAAAGTCAAATTTAATCAAGCCACGTGATCAGTTTTGTAAAAATTTAAATATGTTGAAAATTATGTCTATGAATAGATTTTTTTTTTTTGGAGAGAGGGTTTCTCTATGTAGGCTTGGCTGTCCTGGAATTTGCTGTATATACTGGCCTTGAACACATAGAGATCCACCTGCCTCTGTTTCCTGAGTGCTGGGATTAAAGGCATGTACCACCAACTCTGGCTAGATTTTTTTTAATGTCCCAAACGTCCAATTAACTTAAGCAAATGTTTATTTGTTATTTTAATCAGTGATTTGTGAGAGAGGCCACCACAGTAAAATGTCTATATGAAGAGTCCATGAATAGAGTTAAAGAAAATCACCCCTAGACTCATTTATACAAAGCTCTCCTGACTAACCAGCCAAAGCACACAGGGTGGATTCCCACACGGAAGTACAGCCAGACACAGCAGGAGCAGACAAACAGCTTGGTTGCCACTGGCCTGGGAGGGCCTGGTTGGGAGCCCAGCATCTACCATAGGAGAGCCAAACTGTGTCTCACAGTTGTAAACCTGTCTACCCCTGTTCCTGATCAGAATGCTTTCCTTTCCTATTTCCACTGCAGAGAAGACAACAAGGGAATTTGGAGCCTCGTGGCGGAAGTAGATCTGAGCCCAACATGAATCTTTTTTGCCAAAAGCTACAGAGGTGGAGCATTCTCTGGGTGCTGCCTTGGATGATGGCAGCCCCGCAGCAGCCAGCTCCAGGGTAACCACAGGCTCAAGAACAGAGATTCAGGAGGACTCATCCTTAAGGATGCAGGGGAGTGGTCTGGGGCACAGAAGCTGAACTGAAGGCTTCTGTAACCCAGAGGAAGGGGAACATCAGAAACGAGGCATAGCTTCACCGACAAGCCTCCGAGATGACTCAGGAGGGTCCCTGATGGAGATAAACTCAGGGCAATCCCTGGCGTCCTTTTTGTTGAAGGCATTTCACTTCTGAACAAGTCAGATAAGACTCCACTCCTGCACTCCGACCAGGGAAACAGATCATCACTCAACCGCCACCAGAGACGCTTCCGCCTGCGGCAGATGGGAACAAACGCCGGGACCCACAGCTGAACATTACTCAGAGGGTGGGAGATCTTGGGACACACAGCTCTGAATGGGGTGTCTCCATCAAACCCTACCCCTCAGAGCTCAGGGAAACCAGAGAAAGAGGAGGCAGAAGCAGTGTAAGAGCCAGAGGGGATGGAGAGCACCAAGAAAACAAGGCCCTCTGAACCAACATGAGCTACGTACATCACAGATAACTCGCAGAAACTGGAGCGGCACAAGCAGGGGCTGCACGGGTCTGCACCATGTCCTGTGTACACATTATAGCTTCCAGTTTGGTGTCTTTATGGGACTCCTGAGAGTGTGAACAAGTGTGGCTCTGGTTCTTGTGCCTGCCCTTGGGCTCTCTTTTCCTTCTGTTTGTCCTGTCCACCTCCAATATGTTAATGTTTATTCTATCTTATTGTATTTTATTATTATTATCCCTTAAAAGCCTGTTTGTTTTCTAACGAGAGACAAAAAGGGAGTGGATCCAGATGGGAGAGGAGGTGGGTGAGGAACCGAGAGGGGTGGAGGAAGAGGATATTGTAATCAGGATCAATTATGTGAGAAAAAAAAAATCTATTTTTAATAAAAGGAAGAGCGCACACCTTGGCACTTGCTGGACGGTCTACAATGCTGTCCTGAAATTGGGTCTGGCCTTCTGAAAGCTATGCCTGTGGTCTGCTTTCTTCCACCCACTTCCAGAGTCCCAGGTAACCAGGTTACCCACTGCCCACACTGAGCGCAACATGCAGGAGGAGCCTTCAAACTGTCCACCGTTTTATTTTTTTTTTTATTTTTTTTTTTCCACCGTTTTATTGAAGGAATGATTTTGAGGGTTTTGTGTCTCCTGTCACACAAAGGCTTCCTGGAGTAATAGGAAATCCCAGGATGTCCGCTTCCCTGGACTTGCTTAGACTTGAATGATGGCTATCAATGCTGTCTCCACTCTGTTTGATGGCCTAGAAGCTCAGACAGAGCTACACCACCAGCAAAGAATACAGGGCCCCATGTCATTTGCTGTGCATCTCCCAATCACCCTTGATTACGTCACATTTGCCTACACTGAGCTTTCTTTATTCAGATGGCATCGTGTTCTTTGGACCTCTCTCCACATCTGCCCTTTGAACATACTTAAAGGATAAAAAAAAAAAAAAACTTGTCAAACTCAGATGGGGAACCGGCAGAAACAGCTTGCTTCGGAATACTTTTATCCCGCTTTTTTGTTTCGACTCTTGCCTCCCCTCATCTTTAAATGGCTGTGTTTGCAAACTAACATCTGCTATGTTGAGTGGAGAATGCATCTCTAAATGACTGGGGATATTTTTAACCTCTGGTGTATTTATTCCCACTTGGGGACTTCTTCCAAATGATGTCTCATGAAGAGCTTCTCCTGAGTCCTGTGAGAGCATGCTCAGAGAGTTTCCCAGGGGGAAAAAAAATGAACTTCTGGGTGGCTCTGGGTGTCCTGAGAAATCTGTGACAGTCAGTGACCCAGTGGAAGATGCCAGAGGTCCGAAGGAAGGTGTGTTAGGGTCATCTGTCCCTTCTTCCTTTCTCCTTCAGCTGGTCATAAGGAGCGGGCTACTGCTTCTGGGCCCTAGGTTTCTCCTCAGAGAGAGGGCCTCATGTTCAGAATGGTAAAGTGGAGGATCTCGGGAAGTATGGTAACTCCCTGAGGAATCACAGGCCCACACAGAGAGATGGAGAAGGGACCGTCTGTGTGTTATGGTTTGATACAAAGTATTGCCCTCTGTCCTCATTTGCTTTCTGGTGTGAAAATACCATGACCAAAAGCAGCTTGGGAAGGACAGCGTTTGTTTCAGCTGACAGGCTACATTCTATCATTGAGAGAAACCAGGGCAAGAGTTCAAGCAGGAACCTGGACGGACACAGGAACTGAAACAGAAACCACAGAGGAATGCTGCTTACTCGCTGTCTCCCAGGCTCACATTTAGCTATGTTTCTTACAGATCCCAGGCCCACTTGCCTAGGAATGGTGCCACCCACAGTGGGCTGTGCCCTCCTACATCAATTAGCAATCAAGAAAATGACCCACAGTCCAGTCTGATCAGGCTCCCTCTTCCCAAGAGACTTTAGCTTGTGTCAAAGCTATGACAAGGATACACACACACACACACCACACATACACAAAGACACACACACACAAAGACACACAGATGGAGGATTTCCTGCCTCCTTGCTTGCTGGCTGCTTAGAAGGAGCAGCTCTGTTCATCTCCCTCTCTCACCACTGGACCATGAACTGAAGCATATGGAACTGGGGGCACAGTAAATCTTTCCCTTTTTAAATTTTTTCTCTCGGGCGTTTGTCTCAGAGACAGAAAGCTGACTGGCGTACCCTGTTTCTTGATTATGTGGCCTCAGCTACTACCTCAGAAACCCAGGGCCTTTAGGTAAGGAGAGTAGGCAGGAGCTTGGACCAGAGACCCAGGTTAGGGAATGGCAGTCACAGTGAAGATCTGTGGTTTCTCATGATGATTGCTCTCACCCACATGCTCAGCTTTCTCCTCTTCTTGTTCTGCCTGTATCATTTTTGGGGGGGTGGGGTTTCAAGACAGGGTTTCCCTGTAGTTTCTAGAGCCTGTCCTGGAACTAGCTCTTGTAGACCAGGCTGGCCTCAAACTCAGAGATCTGCCTGCTTCTGCCTCCCGAGTGCTGGGATTAAAGGCATGCGCCACCACCGCCCAGCCCGTATCATTTTTTTAAACGTTAGATCTATAAAGCATTTTTACTGTAGTAAACTAGCAATATCATAAAATCTATGTCTTTGATGTGCCAGTGAACATTGGGTTGCTTTGGTCTTTATGGTATTGTAAATTATGGATTTTAGAAGATATGTGCAGGGCCTGGAGAGATGGCTCAGAAGGTTAAGCACTTGCTCTTACAAAAAGCCAGGGTTCAGTTCTCTGCAGTCCCAAGGGGTCTGACACTGTCTTCTGAGCCCTGCAGGTACCAGGCACACACAGGGCGCACATACACAGGTAGGAAAACACTCATAGACATACAAATAAATAAATCTTTTAAAAAATGAAAGTGCACAAATATCTGGAGCCCTGGTTTCAGTTGCCAGAGATGTATATCTAAACACAAACTTTCTAGACATTAGACAAATCTTTTGGTTTTTGTTTTGTTTTGACAAGGTCTCAGTATGTAACCCTACTGTCATTCTGTAGACCAGGCTGACCCCAGACTCACAAAGCTCCACCTGCCTCTGTCTCCCCAGTGCTGGGACTAAAGGTGTACACCATCACACCCAGCTCCCTTAGACAAACTTAAAAATAATAATAATAATAATAATAATAATAATAATAATAATGCCCCTTTTCTGAGGCTTCAGAAACGCCTCTTGCAGAGGATCCAGTTTTGGTTCCCAGCACCATGTGGAGGCTCACACCTGTCTGTAACTGCAACTCCAAGGGATCCAGCGCCCTCTTCTGGCTTCCACAGGCACTGCATGTATGCACTGCACAGCCAAGCAGGCAAAAAACACCCATACACATTAAAAATAACTCAAAAAAATTTTAAATAAAATGTTTAAAATTCTTTTATACAAGAATGTTTTACATCCACAAGAGCAGAGAGAATAGTTACTCAAGAACCCACATCTGTACGCTGCTGGCCTTGGCAAGCAAACTTGTTACATCTAGACTCTGCTTCCTCCACCACTGGAGCAAGCAGCATGGCCACATTTCTGTGTGTTTCAGAGTCTGCTAGAAACGATCTCTTAGGGAGCAGCATACATTGTGAAAACCTAACTACCAAATACTAGTGTGGGTTATTACTCACTAGATAACCGATAGTTAACCGATAGTTAATGTGGCAGCCTTTCAAAGCAACATGCTAATTACAAAAACACGGAAGCACACTACAGGCTAGAGAATTAAGCAAAGAATCAACAAGTGCCTACATCTAACTTCACCGACGGTGACTAAGCAAATGGCTTTGTACTTATAAAAATGGGGACCATGGAGGTAGGAAGATGGATCAGTTGGTGAAGTATTTGCTATGCAAACATGAAGCCCTGGGCTTGAGCCCCAGACGCAATGTAAAAAGCTAAGCATGGTGGCACATACTTGTAATCCCAACACTAGGGAAGCAAAACCAGGAGAATCCCTGAAGCACACTTGCCAGGCAGCCCAGAGAAACTGGTGACTCCAAGCCCATTGAGAAACCCTGTCTCAAAAAATACAGTGGAGAACAATTGAGAAAGGCTCCCAAGGCCAACATCTACACATACACACACACACACACACATACATACATACATACAAAAAAACTTAATTTTAAAAAAAATGTGTGGACAGATGACTCTGGTGACATTCTGATACTCCCAGTGCTCTAGAGAAGACAGACAGTGGAGTGGGACAAGAGGAAGCCTGTCCTTTCCGGAAAGGCTCTGACCCATCAGTGAGTGCACATCTTTTCAGATGGCTGAGAACTTGCTGTAAGTGTTCATCATCCCCAGCCTCAAACCTCAGCCACAAATGCGACTGTGGTTTCTCTAGCTCCCTTGTCTTCCATGTCTGGCCACTGTCTGGGTGAGTTTGAGCTTTCCCAGCCTAGGTAGCTATTTACAGAAGGGACAGGCCATGTAATATTAAAGGCAGTGGCTCAGACACTGCTTCTCCCTCGGCCGTAAGTAGAGACAATATGCAGAGTCATGCAGTGATCTCGTGCAGGGGTCCAACAGCTCTTTACTAAGGAACTGGTTGAATTTTGGAGACAGGAGCATTTCCCAGTGATTTTTATAAATGAGTTCATCACTTGACCCTGCTCATATCCCAAATCATCCCCCAAAATAATGTTTTCTCTTTCATTGAGCCTTAGCATTTTATTACCTGTGAAATTAGAAATCTAACAGCCTCTGACGCTGTACACTTTGATCTTCCACAGCGGTCATGACATAGCTGTCGCTGCCTTCACAAGCTGAACTTGGCCATGTGTGTTCATATTACCATTTCAGTTGAGTTGTGTGGACAGATGTGTATGCTAAGTGGCTCTCACAAAGCTTACTCCATACTTGTCATGGAAAGAAGCTATTGGGGTATCTCCAAAGGTGCTAAAAACAGATTGGTTGTGTAAAAAGTGCTAGTAAAACCAATTTTAACTGCCGGGAAAATGGCTTTATTTGAATACAGATGTCCTTGCAGAACTGTCCAAGAAAGGATTAAATGACACCAGTTTGCCACTTAGATGCATGCAAAAGAATTGCACGTCACATGCCAAGAAATTTCTCAACGCGAATGTCAGAAGCATGACTAAACAACACACAGCAATCGCCGAGTACTCCCCTGAGGAAACCCAAAATAACATTGCCCTAAAAAGCTCTCTGCTTGCTTCTCTGACATGCAAAGTACAGCTGAAGGCAGCCTACACAGGACTGCTAGATAGCTTCAAAAGTTGTCAGGAATGGGATTTCTTTTCTCTTGCTGCTCCATACATGACGCCTACCTCACAACCTAATATATAACTTATATATACACACCTATACACACTATATACATATATATCTTATACATGCACACACATATATTTATGTGTGTATGTATTTATCTATGTATGTATAAGTATACACACATATGTGTGTGTATGTGCTTCAGATGCAGATAGCCACATTCTATCTATCTGATTAAAGAAAGGGAAAGGAAAAGCAAATCGGTTCCAGCATAGTCATGGAGGCGTTGACATGTGCAAGAAATGCTGATGTCAGCCGGGCGGTGGTGGCGCACACCTTTAATTAATCCCAGCACTCGGGAGGCAGAGACAGGCGAATCTCTGAGTTCGAGGCCAGCCTGGTCTACGAGAGCTAGTTCCAGGACAGGCTCTAGAAACTACAGGGAAACCCTGTCTCGAAAAAACCAAAAAAAAAAAAAAAAAAAAAAGAAATGCTGATGTCTTCTTAAAACATTTTTCTTTCAGTTTATTTATGTGTATGTGTATTATGTATGCATGGATGCCTATGTCCCAAGTGTGTACAATGCCCACAGAGGACAGAAGAGGACTATTACATAGACAGTCATGTGAGTAGGGAGAATCAAACCCAGGTCTTCTGGAAGAGCAGCCAGTGCTCTTAACCCCTGAGCCCCCAATAGTGCCTCCTTGATTCAAGCAGTCAACTAAAAACCAGAGGTTCCACCACTGAGAAAAATAAAAAGACTGGATTTAGGGGAAATGGCAGTCTTGACTACATCAAGGTTGTCAAATTCATTGGTGTTAAACTATCTACAAGATTTCTTGATTTTTAAGATTTAAAAAGCTTTATTATTTATGTGTGTTTGTGTGTTTGAACGTATGACACGTGTACACACCCACAGATGGCAGAGAGGCCGTTGGGTCCCCTAGAGCTGGAGGTACAATTGAATTTGGGTTCTCTGGAAGAGCAATATATATTCTTAACTGCTGAATCATTTCTCTACCCCCAGATTCCCGTATTTTAAAAACTCAGTTGCAGGGCTGGGAATATAGTTCAATGGCAGAGCTTGCCTTGCATGTGTAAGATGCTGGGTTCAGTTCCCAGGATAATAATAACAAAACTCTCAATTGTATGAAACATTTTTACTGCAATTGTCCTCTAACATTTCACATTTGTGTTTTTACTACTCTTTTTTCTTGATAAGTCAGGCAAGAGTTTTGCTTCTTTTCTTTTTAAAAACCAGTACACTAAAGCCAGGCTGTAGTGGCACACACCTTTAATAGTACTCAGAAGGAAGAGGCAGGCAGATCTCTGTGAGTTTGAAACCAGTCTGGTCTACTGAGCTTGTTCTAGAATAGCCAAGGCTACACAGAGAAACCCTGTCTCAAAAAAGCAAAAAAATAAAATAACTAAATAATAATAGCACTCATTTCTGTCTATCTTTTTTCTGATTTTTAAAAATGTATTTTCTTTCTTATTTCATGCCATTTACTTACTTTAGGTTACTCTTGCTCTTTTCTTAGCTTTGTAGGTTTTAACCACAACTCACTTTTTTAAAACTTGGTTTGGTTTCAAGAGGAAAAATGAATTTTACTGTTATGATAACATGGTGAAATATCTCTTCCCCATCCCCCAGCACTGAGCCCCTAACCTATTGGTGATATCCTGGTGGACAGGGGCCTCTTTTGCTCTGATGCAGTGGGTCATGGTGAGCTCCCAGATAGACGCTGTTCACAAGGAAAGGTGAGGCCCTGTCCTCTTGGCCCTACTCTTCATCCTCCAGAAAGAGGAGCCGATGGAGGACAGGGCCGGCTTGCAATTGTGCCAACATCCTGAAGTCAGCAAAAGGATCCCTGAGGGAGTGGTATCCAGAACACATGGAAGTGCCTGCGGGGCTGCTCCTCATCTCTCTGTACATGCATTGCCTCCTGCGAATCTCCAACCTACCTGTTCATCATTAGCCTTTGTCACGGGCTTTACCTAAGTGAGTGATAGAAGTCATGTGTTTCTCTAATCAAATTAATGGAACCCAAGTCGGGGGAATCATGGGAAAGCCCAATTTGCCACCAGTTAGTTCCTTTAACTCTTGGCTGACTCGAGTGTTGGCAGCCATGTAGGACTGAGCCCTGGAGCTTCTGAACCTTGTGCCATGCATTTGGTACTCACAGGGAAGACCAAATGAAAAGATGTCTGTGCTGCACAGGAGAGGCTCTTGCTGGTGTTTTGAGAGTCTGAGCAGTTTTCTAGCAACCTTGTAACCTTGTTTCGGCTCACAGCATTCTCCTTGCTCTCTTGCTGATGGCTGCTGGTGTTTAGGTTTATTTGTTTCCCTCCTTGATAACATTTGTGATTCTGATTTCAGTTTTCCACTTATTTTGCTTTATTTATTTTTTCCTCATGTAACATTGGTGAAGAATCCAGGAATATGACAGAAAGGCAGAATATAAATAAAAGGAGAGAGTGAAGTCTGTACCGTTATCTGGAGAGGGAGAACAAGGGGTCATTTTCCTATCTTAAACAACATAATCAAGCATGGTGACAAAAATTTTTAATCCTAGCACTCAGGAGGCAGAATCTCTATGAGTTCACCATCCTGGTCTACATAGTGCCACCCTGTCTCAAAAAAAAAAAGAACAAAAACAAATAATATATACTGCTTTTTGAGAAAGCAAGGTTTATGTATAATAATATTCTTCTTATTTTGGTTTTTACTTTCTGGGTTTTTTGAGACAGGATTTCTCTGTGTAACAGTTCTGGCTGTCCTGGAACTAACTTTGTAGATAAGGCTGGCCTCAAACTCACAGAGAGCCACCTAAATCTACCTCCCGAGTGCTGGGATTAAAGACATGTGCCACCATGCCCATCTTATGTATACTATTCTTATAGTCATCTAAAAGTTCTCAATACTATGTAATTCCCAGTGAGTTCCTCTTAAATTTAGGCTTTCAAGAGAAAGATTTTGTTTGTTTGTCTGTCTACTTGTTTGTTTTGACACTAAATTCTTAGTCCTTCTGCCTCTACCTCCTACATTCTGGGATAACAAGCATGTGCCACCACGCCTGACTTATGTTGTTTAGGGAATCAGGCTTCTAAGGCAAATGTTCCACCAACTGAGCTCTACCCCCAGCCCTAAAAGATTGCTTTTAAATCTTATGATCTTTGTGTGGCGTTTCAAGTAACTTCCTAGTTTCCACAGACACTGAAATACTAAATCTTAAAAACGCGTGGAGACTTCCTTTGAAAACGGCAGCTAAGCAATCTCCCTGAGGGACGGGATCCAACCTCAGTGGTGTCCAAGCCTGATAGTCTAGCTGTCTAACATTCCCTCCCCTCCTGAGAGTTGGTACTGGGGGTAGATAGAGCCCATTCCCACCATGAACATCTAGAGATCCAGCTCCAAAGCTTTCCATCAGAAGAGTTTAGGTCTGAACTGGAGTGATAGTCACAAACAGTCTTCCAGGCAGGGTGCTCACATAGAAGAACAAACATGATAAGAAATCTAAACAAAAATTACTGAAATGAAGCTGTTTCTTGGAAGGGAACAAAAAACTCCTGGAAGCAAAGAGTTGTTTGTTTGTTTGTTTGTTTGTTCGAGACAGGGTTTCTCCATGTAATAGCCCTGGCTGTCCTGGATCTCGCTCTGTAGACCGGGCTTATCTCTAAAGGCAGTTTAGAGACTGGCTGGCCAGCCTGTTTTCAGTATTTTGTTTACTTCCAGAACATTGAAGGCATTTGAGGTTTTGTTTTGTCTTGGTTTTTATTTTCTATTTTTTAAAAATCACATTTGAAATAAATAATCTAATAATATACTTCAAGGTTTAAGAAAAACAGTAAAAATTAAACCTAAATTAACAGACAGAAATGGTAAGAATCAGATCAGAAAATAATAAAATGGAGACTAAAATAACAACCTAAAGGATCAATAAATCATAATTCTATAGGGAACAGTAAGAGGGAGGCAGTAATTATTTTCCAATAAAGAAAAGCACAGTATCAAATAAATTCACAGACAAACTCTGAAGATCTTTAAATAAGAATGAAAACTAATGTTCCTCAACCTAGTTCATTAAATAAAAAAGGAAGGAATGTTTCTAAACCCAACCTACTAAACCAGTATTACCCTGATACAAAAACCAGATGATTCAACAAAAAGAAACTAAATAACAATTCACTTGATAAAAACAGATAAAAATATCCTCAATAAAATCCTCTGATACAGATCATACATCATGATCAATTTGGTTTTATTAAAAGAATGCAAAGATGGCATTACATATGCAAATAAGTAAAAATGACATAAATAGAATCAAGGATCAAAAAACAAGAATTTTAAAAAGTACTTAATAGCTAGGCAGTGGTGGTGCCTGCTTTTAATCTCAGTACTTGGGAGGCAGAGGCAAGCAGATACATGTGAGTTTGAGGCCAGGCTGGTCTACAGAGTTGCTTTCAGGACAGCAAGGGCTATACAGAGAAACCCTGTCTTGAAAAAAAAAAATCACATGATGATGGTGATAGTTTCAGGAAAAGAAAAAAACTTTGATAAAATTCAACATGTAGTTGGACTTTTTCTGTCCTGCCTGCCATCTCCCAAATAACCACATGGAGACTGCATATTACTTATGAAAGCTCAGCCGATATCTTAGGCTTGCTTCTAATTAGCTCTTATACATTAACCCATTTCTATTAAGTTAGATGCCACGGGGCTATATTACCTTTACTCTGAGCTGCTCGTGCTGCTACCTCTGAGTCCTGGCATCTCCTTGTGACTTCTCCCTTCTTCTTCCCTGTGTCCTCTCTGCTCTGAAAATCCTGTCTAGCTATTAGGTGTTCAGCTTTTTATTAAACCAATCCAAGTAACACTATTCCATGCACAGAAAGATTATTCTACAACATCAACATCCCATAAATACCATCATGAATATTACCAGTGAGATGGCAGACTTAAGATTATTTTCAGTGGTGCTGAGAATTTTAACATCAAATGGAATCAGCCTAGGTCCCCACCAGCGGATGGATGGATTTTAAAACAATGTGGCAAACATATGGGTGCTGTCTGTGTGGATTGTGATGGAATCGCATTCAGGGATAAGAAGAAAAGTATGTCTCTTACAGGAAAGTGGATGGCACTGCAGAGTATCGTGTTAAGCAAAGTAAGTCAGACTCAGAAAAACATTGCGTGTTTCTTCTTATATGTAGAACCTGGATTTAAACATTTGTGAATGAAAGCAGAAGGGGGGCTGTTTAAGGAAGATGAGGTGAAGGCATAAGTCACAAACAATCCCACACCAGTTTGGAATTATGATTAATAGAATGGTTATTTATTTGAAGGGGAAAAACTTACAGATCACCGTCCCAGACAACAGCCCTCTGCACAATCAGGAAGGGAGCCTAGTAGCCGGAAGCAGAGCTGGAAGCCAGAGAGCTAGTGGAGGGAAGTGGCGGCATTTTTAAAGAGAGAGACCACGCCCCAATGGGCTGGTATCTCAGCGGCTATTGGCTGAAGGAGCGGAAGGAGCTCCTGCAACAGTGAGGACCATGGGAGGAGGAGAAGGACAGGAGAGGATACTGTGGATATGAGGATGAGCAAAGTTCAGTGATACACACGCTTAAAAATCAAACCCATCGTTTTACATTCTTGGTTGCTGAGGCACCTCTCTGGCTCTGTTATCACTGGCATTTCAAAGCTCCTTCCCTGCTTCTTAAAAAAAGAATAGAAGGTGCACAGGGAATGGTGATTTGAATCAGTCCATACCCCTCTACCTTATCATCACCTCCAGTTTTCTGCCTTTCTTTGAGCTGTCTCTCCAGTTTGTAGACATCCCATCTTCACTACTTAAATTGTTAAGAAACAAAATCTGTAGCGACCAACAAACCGAACACTCGTAGTAGCAGCACCATCACCAACCCCGCCCCCAATAATCCCAAACTGCTGTGGTCACAATCTCACAGAGGCATCGGGTATCTAAGATCATGAAAGCCTGATTAGAATCAGCTTGAGGCACTCTTGGTGTTGCTCATTTAAAGACATCTTATCCTGGGTTCCCCAAGGCAGAGGCCAACACAGTGACCTCTGTGCAAGGTGATCTCTGTGTGAGGCGACTCGGGAAGCAGGACCAGAAGAAGGAAAACTCCAATGTCAGTGTATACTTTCTGTTACTATTCAGGGTCTTGGAACTTGACTCCATGGGACTTCCTGAGGAAAATAAGTGCTGACTTCTGTCAAATACTTGTGCCGGGTACTTTCCAAATTCAGGTCACTGTTACATCGAGAGCTGAGCTTTATTAGCTTCCCCATTTTATTTTGCTGTGTTGGATGTTGAACCCAGGTTCTTCTACATGGTAGGCACTGACACACTGAGCTTTGTCCTCAGTTTCCTCTGTGCTAGATAGATGAGATCAGAGGCCCGAGCATTTTAAACGAGTGTGTGCCACCCTCTCACTTTCAAATCTTTGCTCATTTTATGCCTGAAAAGGGGATAGAGTTGCCCTGATTTCCCTTACAACTGCTTAGAAAATGCAAGAAGTTATCCATTTGGCTTCAGAGTAGAATGTCTCTACTGAGGCAAGAGCCCCAAGTGTGTCACTGAGCAAGGTCTGGCAACAGTTAGCCCAGGAGATCCAGCTAAAGTTGTTGGAGAAATTCCCTAGGACCCCTGAGAAGCTTCCAGCCCGGGACAAAATCTTAATAATTATACAGCTGATGAGAGCTCACAAAAAATTTGGAATAGAAAAAGCACAGAGCAGCGGCCAGTTCATTAGCAAGGAGGAAATCGGAGTCTCGGTTCTTTTCCAGAAGCTCTGGCAGAGAGCAGAGTGTCTCCCAGCCTGTGCTTGTCACCTTCCCCCATCAGTCAGAATCCTATTCTTAGTTTGAGGTATCTCAGTTGTCACCGAAGAGCATGCTCACTGGCTGAATAATTACCATGACCCAGAATAGCACATTTGAAACAGGGAAGGACAAGCCAGACAAGCCTGGCTGAGCCAGGGTGGGCAGTAGGAAGTCTTCAGTACCGAGGATCCTGCCAGCCTGCCTGCAACAGGGCCTTTCTTTTCACTCCAAGAAGATGCCAGACAGATCTGTGGAAAATGCTTTAGGGGAACAGGGGACTCAAAGCCAAAAACAAACAAACAAACACAAAAAACAGAAAAAAAATCCTTGCTCTATATACTGTATGTCCTATTCATTGAATTTAACAAGCAGAGGTGGCTATGGAGTCTTGCAGTTGTGAAGCCAATATATTTCTCCACGCTAAACATTCAAGATCTGGCAACTCACAGACAAGCAAAGCAGGAATCTCCACTAATTCCACGATTTTGGTGTTTTTCTAACTCGGAGCTGGTATTTTCTATGACTTTCCTCTTCCTCTAGGCGAAGCTCCCCCTAAACTTCCTAAGTAACATGTACCCTCGACCCCTCTAGTTCTCATCCAGTGGGTAAGGGGGCCATCGGGTCCTCAGTGACCTGTGCTAACCAATACTGACCACGGTCTGGATGAAAATATTGATCCAGGCAGTCATGTGATCCCGGCCAACTGAGTCAGTGTCGTTTACCTCATTTTTCTGGGACAGTGACGTGGAAAAACAGTCCCAGGAATGGTTTTTAACGGAAACAGAGGTCATGAGTAAGAAAGGAGCTCATAGGATGCAGATGAGAGAGACGGGAGGAAGCCACGGTCTCTAGGGCACTGAGCGAGTCGGGTTAATCTAAGTGCCGAGTCCCAGCAACAAGAAAAGAAAAAAGGAAGGAAGGAAGAGATGGCACCCAAGGGATGAGAGCCGAGGTTGTCCTCTGGCCTCCCCATGTATACATACACAGATGCACACCCCACAGACCCACATGCCCCTTCTCACAAACACACAAACACATACACAAGAATAGACTGAGGGTCTTAGCCACACTTTTATAACATTATCCAGAAAATTCAATCTGACTCTATTGCGGGATATTTGCGCACTGTGTGAAGGTGTATTTGATGTGACTGGTGTAACAAAAAGTCGAATGGCCAATAGCTAGGCCGGAGGCATAGGTGGGATTTCCAGAGAGAGAGAAGGGGGGAATCAGGTCTACTATGCTTGCACAGGCAGGAGAGCATGGCGGATTCCCGCCGCCATACACAGAGATGTTTCCAGGCTGTGCAGTGCTCTGCGTGGCAGATTTGGCTGTTCCTCAGATAAAAAGGGTTTATGTGATGCAAGCTCATTCTCGGGGTTGGAGTGCTGAGTGTGGCTCCTGCCTGGCGGCCCCAGAGATAACAATGGTGGTGCTTCTACCATTTTAAAAGTGTAGAGGGGCGAAGCCAGCATTCAGAGCAGCTGCTTACCATTTTAAAAACTCTTCAGGACAGTAAAGAATTACAGATAATGCAATAAGGACAGATTCAGACATAAAAGAACTCTAAGTGGGTCACAGTGTTGGATAAAAAAAAAAGTCTTTAAAGAGACAGAGTACAGACAGTCATAGATTAAAAGGAGCAAAGAAAAGTAAGCCACAAAATATGGACTATATAGAGAGAGTCTGGATTATGTATATTATTGTGTTTTCTTTGAATTTTTTGACTGTGAAGGAGCTAAGTACAGAGAAACATTTCATTGTATGGGCCGCTAAGCTAAACCAGTGTGTATATTATAAAGGTATCATGACTTCCAAATTTAGGTCTAAGGATATGTTGCTTTGTTTCCACAGAAGATAAGAACCTGTGGATAGCTTCCAGACCAATATGGTTTCATGGAACAAGACCCCCTGAAAGGTTGCTGTGAACACACCCACAAAGAAAATACTTCAGTCAACTGCTGACTGAGATGAACCTAGCACACAGGATACACCATGAAAGACCTAATTAACAGTGCCCCAAAACAGCAGGAAGTAGTACGGACAGAACTACACCCATATTCCCAAATATTGTTTATAACTGTTTACATTTAAAGGGGAATATGCTATAGAGATTTGCATTGGTATGAATCTTAATTTATTGATACAAACTTAAGGTCAATTTTGCTATATGTATACTTCTGCTCTTGATTAAGGTATTGTGATTGTGTAGTTCATTTAAAAATATAATGTATAATTAAGAAATATAGGTTAATAAATAATCATCTATAATAGTCAAGCTTGTAGTCATGTTAGTAGGATTTTCTAGATATATAGAAATATATTTCAGATAGATAGGCATTCTTCAAATCTTTCAAAGATTACAGAATATGGCATTTAAAATGTTTTAAGAAGTTAGAACTTTTCATGACAGAGACACATCTGCTCTTGGCAGCACCAATTACTTCAAGAGGAAGATGGGCATAGAAGAGGCTCTTTATGGATTTGGTTAGCCATTTGGTTAAGAAACTGCTCTTGTCTGGATTGCTTAACTGGACATGCAGGACCCACAGAGAAATGACTTTTAAACTTGCATGAAGAAGAAATGATCTTTCGGGGTTCCTGCTTCATGAAAGAGTCAGCTAGACATTCTGCAGGATACACAAAAGAATGTGACAAACTAACTACCATATAGGTGGTACTGTCTTTGAAATTTCCAGCTTTGTAAAAAAGTCTGCTGGATACTATGGGCCTGTAAGATGGATGACTGTCCAGGCAGTGAGAAGTCTCTGTTATTTCTAGAGCTTCGGAAGTTCCTTACAAGGCACTTCCTGTTTACTTTGGTAATATTTGGAGTCTTTGATGGAGTGAAGAATTTATAGTTATAGTTTTCCTTAGTTATGATAAAAGATAAAGTAGATATAAATATTGTAGATGTAATTCTTGCTTGATACCTGTTTTATTATATGTAATTTTACTATGTTAAAGTTAAAACCTTCCAGATGGGCGGTGGTGGTGCACGCCTTTAATCCCAGCACTTGGGAGGCAGAGGCAGACGGATCTCTGTGAGTTCGAGGCCAGCCTGGTCTACAAGAGCTAGCTAGTTCCAAGACAGGCTCCAAAGCCACAGAAAAACTCTGTCTCAAAAAAACAAAAAAGAAAAAAAGTTAAAACCTTCCTTTTCATTAAAACAGAAAAGGGGAGGTTATGGGGGAGTCCCCTCTGTTGCTGTGACTACCATTAATGAACAAAAACACTGCTTTGGACCTACAGCAAGGCAGAACTTAGGTAGGCAGGGAAATCTAGGCTGAATGCTGGGAAGAGGAAGGGTGGAGTCAGAGAGATGCCATGGATCTGCCGCCAGAGATAGACATGCTGAAACTTTGCTGGTAGGCCATGACCTCGTGGTGATACACAGATTAATGGAAATGGGTTAAATTAAGATGTAAGAGTTAGCCAATAAGAAGCTAGAGCTAATGGGCCAAACAGTGATTTAATTAATAGAGTTTCAGGGTGGTTATTTTGTGGTTGAGCAGCCAAGACTAACAAGAAGCCCTCCTTGCAACAACTTTGCTACTGAGGGTGGACCACAAGCCTTCAGGAAATCTGTCTAGTGACATCCTGGGTTCACATCCCAATGACCCACATAGATTCAAAAAAATGAAAGTCTCATTCAGTCTTTAGACATCACAGACTAAAGAATAAGTCTTTATTATTTAAATAAGAAATAATTTTCTTATTATTGAAGAATAATTGAGAAATAATTTTCAAAACTATTTGTGGTAGCTTGAATGAGAAATGTTCCCCACAGACTCTGGTATTTTAACACTTGGTTCTCAGTTGGTTGCACTGTTGGTGGAACAGTTCAGAATCACAGTCCTGCTGAAGAAAATATATCACTAAGGGCTTTGACATTCCATCACTGCTGTGGTTTAAAGGAGAATGGTCCCAATAGGCTCATATGTTTAAATACTTGGTCCCCAGTTGGTGGAACTGTTTGGGAAGGATTAGGAGGTATGGCTTTTTGGGAGGAGGCATGGGGGTGGGTTTTGGGGCTTTAGACCCTCCTAAGATCCCTAGTGCACTCTCTCCTTCCTCTATGTGAATCTGGATGTGAGCTCTGATTTGCTGCTGCAGAGCCATGTCTGCTTGCCTGCTGTCATGCGCTCCTTCAGGATGGTGATGACGTCATGGTGATGGACTCCTATCCCTCTGGAACTGTAAGTCCCAAATAAACACTTCCATCTACAGAGCCTTGCCTTGGTCATGGTGTTTTGTCACAGCAACAACAAAGTAACTAGTAAAACAGCCTTGACCTACCTCCAGTTTGCTTCCTCTGCTTTGATCTTGCCTTTAAGGATGTGAACTCTCAGATTCTTGTTCCCGCTGCCATGCCTGCCAATTGCTACCACGCCTCGGCCATAATTGCCTATAAGACAAAATAAACTCTCCCTTGCTTAAGTTGCCTTTGGTCATGGTGTTTAATCATAGAAAAGAAACTAATGCATGCACAGCAGTCCACAACTGTCCCTCGGTATGCCCTGATTTCTCTGGGAGAGTGGCTTCATGACTCCCCATGCATACCCGAGGCTGCAAATACTAAAGTCCCTTATAGGAAACAGATACAGCGATTGCCACACCTATGTACTGCTTTCTCTCTTCACTAAACTATCTCTAGAGTATCAGGGACCATTTTCCTAAGGATGGATTTGGCAGGGACCATCATCCTTACAGGGATAGCAGAGGTCATTGCCCTAAGGATGTTTACGGAGAACCCACCCCTCATCCCAACTATCTTGAGAGCTATCTGTTAACGAAACCCACCCCTTACTCCAATGCTAATGGATCACATGCTTCGGCTTACACCAGGTGCTGGCTGATGACCTTCAGTTACCCCGGCAGAGTTCCTGCCTACCCCTACCTCCACCCCATTCAAGGGGTATATAAGCTGTAACTTTCACCCCAATAAATGGAGACCTTGACAATAGAATCTTGCTTGGTCTCCATTTCTCTCTCCAGCCCATGTTCTTGCAGGTTAGCACCCCTTCAGAGGACCCTGAATAGCTGATCCCGCCAAGCGGGGGTTACACTAGAGGACTTAGAATTCCTACATAACATAATAATGCTATGTAAATATTTGCTGCATGAAATTGCTGTCTTTGTTTTGTTTGGCTTTGTTTTTCAGTTTCAGTTTTTGGAAGTAGATTTCATTATGGAGCCCAGGTTGGCCTGAACCTTTGCAATCTTTCTGCTTTCACCTCCCAACCGCTTGTATTTCTGGCAAACACTACTAAACCTGCATTGCTTTAAAATTTGTGTTATTATTTTTTAGTTATTTACTTTTAAGTATGTATTTTGCTTGTATATTAGTATGTGTGTCATATGTGTGCCTGATACCAAAGGAGGTCAGAAGAGGGTGTTGGATCTCCTGGAACTAGCATTACAGACAGTTAGTTGTCACCATGTGGGTACTGGAAGCTGAACTCAGGTCCCATGAAAGAGCAGCAAATACTTGTAACCACAGAGCCATCTTTTTAGTCCCCAAAATTTGAAAAAAAATCCCCAAGTATTTTTAAGCTGTGGTTTGTTGAATCCCAAGGTGTGGAACCCATAGCTACAGAGGATCAACTGCTTCTTCCGCCCTAGCTCAGTTTCTCTTTCTCACCCATCTAAACCACAAAGCTCACAGGAATCAGAACCTTGAAAGATAATGGCTTGTGTAGTGAGTGAGTGAGCTGGGGACTTTCCCAGGGAGCTGTACAGTTGCTTCTGTGTGTGTTCAGAATGCTGGCTTCCCTGGGACTGTACAGATGCTGTACACTGCTTGCCACTAGAAGACAATGCAAGGAAGCAGGAAGAGGTGAACAACTGTGACCAAGCCTCACCTCATCCCATCTACACAGCTTTGTAAAGGAGGCTGGCCGAGCCCTGGTTTGTAACAGTTCCCACACAGCTCGAGTCAGCTGTTACTATGAAAAGGCACATGCCCAGATGTACCTAAGCTATCAACCATTTTAAAAAGAAAAAAAGTCTGGGCTATTATCTAAAATCTGATTTTCCGGTAAAAAAATGTTTTGTAAGGGCTGAAGAGATGGCTCTGTGTCTAAGAGCACTTTGTTGCTCTTTCAGAGGACCCAGGTTCGATTCCCAGAACCAACACTATCTGTAACTCTAATTTCAAAGGTTTGACATTCTCTACTAGTCTCTTCAGATACTGTATGCCTGTGGTGCACAGACATGTACAGGCAAAACACCCATATGCTAAAAATCAAAATAAATCTTTAAAAATTTTTTGTATTTATTTTGTGTATATATGCGAGCATGCATGTGAGCTTTAGTGCAGATGTGCAGGTCAGAGGACAATTTGTGAGAGCTAGTTCTCTATTCTTCCACCATATGGGATCCAGGGATAGAACCTGGATTATCAGATTCAGCAGCAGGCATTGTTAAATACTGAGGCATCTCACCAGCCTCCATTATAAACTTCATTGGTCCATGTAGGCCGAGAAATACATGGTCATGAACTAGATTTGTTCCATGACTGTTAAAAATTACTTTTTGCCATTTTGTAAACTAGGTTGTTTAAAGCACATTAATGCTTTACAGTTTTTTAAAAATGAAACTATACAATAGGTTCCAAAGCATCTTAAGAAACCCTCTAGAAAACACTCTAGATGGAGAGAGAGGAAATTGGACTCAGAAGCCGGAGATTGAATCCTAGGATGCATGGCTGCTCTAAGAACAAGGCAATTTTTTTTTTCTTGGTTTTTCAAGACAGGGTTTCTCTGTGGCTTTGGAGCCTGTCCTGGAACTAGCTCTGTAGACCAGGCTGGTCTCGAACTCACAGAGATCCGCCTGCCTCTGCCTCCCGAGTGCTGGGATTAAAGGCGTGCGCCACCACCGCCCGGCAAGGCAATTCTTCATTGAGAAAATCTCAGACTCTAAAGAATCAGGCAAACAAGAGCATCTCCAATGTGAACTTCTCCAAAGTGGAGAATACGTCATCGTCAGTCTACAATGTCTGGGTCTATCGACAGAGACACCCAGTAAATATGTTTAATTGGCATTACTTCCTACTATAATCCAAATGTAAAGAATTGATTTTTTAATGGCCACAGAAGAGTATATGAGAATATTCAGTATAATAACCCCCATAATGATCGACTGATACTAAAAATATTGATCCACGTTCCTACACCTACACACTCATGTGCAGACTTTTGTCTGATTTCTTTTGTTCAGATTTCTATCTGGTGGGAAAGATACTTACAAAGGTCTTCATTTGCTGCACCGCAGGACATTAAGCAATGTTGTATGTACCTCAGAGTTCATATGCCAATATTTTTCTGTTCTCTTTTTAAAGATTTATCTTGTGTCTCAGTGTTTTGCCTACATGTATGTATGTGCACTAACTCAAGAGTACCTGATGTTGACAGAGGGCAGAAGAGGTCAGACAGATCCCCTGGGACTGCATTATGGGTATTTATGAGCTGCCGCATGGGTGCTGGGAATGGAACCTGGGTCCTCCACAAGAACAGCAATTCTTCTTTACTGCTGAGCCATCTCTCCCACACCCAAAATGCCAATAATCCTAACTAAATGGCTTATATTATTTAGTTCTTCTGGTGTTCGTTCTACTATCTTAACATATCACAGTTCTCCTCATAATAAACCGAGTAAAAGAATCTTAGATGTGTCCAGTTTATTGCTGAAAGAGAATTCTAACCCTACACACTAACCAGTCTTTCCTTGGTCATACTAAGTTTACAGCAGTTATTTATTTTTTTATAGGGTCATGTTATAGCCCAGGCTGGTCTAAAACAAGCAATCTTGCTGGCAGCCTCCCCAGGACGGGGATTCTGGCACGCACCACCTCTCCCAGAACACGAGTTCTCCTCCACATTTCATCAAACTCTTTCCAGTTCGTTCACCGGCGTTGAAATGACTATGGTAACAGGGTCCTATTGTGACTCAACTTTGTGTTTGGTTAGACGGTTCTCAGGCCTCTCCCCTCCCTGCCATGGTCGCATCTGCCTTCACAGCATATTTGACATTTTCACGGCCTTGACCAAGGACCAGATGTATCAACCAAAATAATTAAAATAACTAGAAAAAAATACAAGTAAAAACCTGTTGGCATCTTATGTCTAAAGTAATTACGATTCTCTGCCAAGAATGAACATGTCAAGGTTACTCTGACCCGCATCTAACTTTGATGTAAATTGTGGTCTTTGTGGCTTTTGCCTTTTAAAACTGTGTCTCTGAGCTTGGGAACCAAGAGACTTCATAGGCACACGTCCACTCTAGGTCTGGCTATCAATGAAAAGGACTTAAAACTTTGAATTGACTTAATCAGCATGGCTGTCAATTACTGTCTTGCATGGATCATTACAGTGTCACTGTTGACCTTGACGTGAACACAATGTTAGAATAAATCTCTGGATTAGTTTTTTTGACCAAAGACTGGACAGAGATAACATAATGGAAGAATTATGTATTTTGACTCGTCGTTTCGGAGGGCTCAGCTCTTCGCCTTCTGTGAGTGGGTGTTAGAGGAACCTCTCCAGGGCAGACTGGAGGAAGAGAAAAGGTAGGATGCAGAAAGAGATCAGGATGGATACAGCTCCTAAGAGTATCCACAGTGACCTACTAACTCCAGCTGGATCTTACCTCCTAAAATGTCCACCTCCCCGAATACTGCCACCGACTGGGGAACAAGTGTTCAAAACGCAAAGACACTTCCTAATTACTCATGCATCTTTCCCTCAAACGGGTCAATCATGAAAGCAAATACAGGGGCACTGTCCTCAGCGGAAACATAAACAGGTAGGGAATGGATCTGTGATTGATGAGAAGAGAATTTATTTCATTTTGACTAATCTTTATTATATTTATTTGTGTGTCTGTGCAAATAAATGCTGAATTGTATGAATGTCTATAACCACTGGAGCTGGAGTTACAGGCAGTTGTGAGCCACGCAATGTAGGTTCCGGGACCTGAACTCAGGTCCTCTGAAGGCAGTGCATGCTCTTAAGTGCTGAACCGTCTCTCCAGCCCCTCTCCCTTCTTAAAGTTCTGATTTAAATTTTTTATTTATATATACAGTATGTCTGTTGGAGTGAATGCCACAAATATGTAGTATTCTAGTGTGCATAGATGGGCAGAGATGAAGAGCCGTGGAGATTGCTGGAAGAGCTGATGGTCAGTTTGATTGGGGAAATCAGAGAAGCTGTGCTAGAATGTGCTAAACCTAGAAGGGTAAACATTGATGTCTTACTTTGCTTTCAATTACTGTGATGAACACACTAACCAAAAGCACCTTAGGGAGGAAAGGGTTAATTTCAGCTTACCTGTCACCGGCCATCGCTGCAGGAAGCCAGGGCAGGAGCTCAGGGCAGGAACCTGGAAGCAGGAATTGAGGCCGAGTCCATGAAGGATCTTCTGCTTCCTTTGTGCTTCCTTGTGGATAAGCCAGCTTGCTCATACAACCCAGGAACACCTGCCCAGGAGTGGGAGCGCCCACAGCAAGCTGGATCCTCCCACACGACTTGTCAATCAAGACCACGTGCACAGGCAAATCTGGTAGAGGCAATTCTTTAATTGAGATTCCCTCTTCCCAAGTCTGTCAAGTTGATGGCCAAGATTAGCCATCACAGGGGCTTTTAAAAATGGCAAAGAAGAAAGATTTTCACAGAAGATAGAAAAACAGGCATCCAGGAGTGTATTGGGCTTCAGCATTCTTATGCATCTTAACATATAAGAGTTTTGTAGGAAAAAATCTGGGGAATCTTGTGGGCTATTGTTGCATACCACCACAGAACTCAGAGGCTTTAAAACAGCTTGTTATTTTTCCATACACACAGGTTAATGGCCCACTGAGTTTAATTAGGGTTGCTTGTTTGAGCACGGGTGCAGGGTTATTTACTGGAGTAGGAGCAGCTTACCTATTACCACTGAAGAAACTGATACACACAGTCTCCATTAACTGCCAAGTGCTCCTCGATACCACTGAAGTCACACACACACACACACACACACACACACACACACACACACCAGCATTAGTCAATAGTTCCATATGGAGGGATAAGGCCTCATGAGCCCTTCTGCTATCCACTGCTCGGCTTGATCACGAGCAGCTAACTCGGGCTGCTGTGAGTTCATGATTGCGACGATGGCCGTGTCATGTCCAGAGTACAGCATTTCCAGCCATCCTCCCCATCCTCCAGCTCTTACATTTCACCCCCTCCACCTCCCACCCACCCCCACACCCTCGCCTTCTGTAACCGTCCCTGAACCCCGGCGGTGGTGGACCCCATTTAGGGATGAGCACGCCGCAGTCAGTCTTATACTTTGACCAGCTATGAGTCTCTTCAGGCATGGCTGCCCATTGGGGGGAAAATGAGCTTCTCCAAAAGCAGCATTAACTTAAGAAATGAATTCCTTGCTTGGCTGTGCAGGATGCAGGGCTGTTTTTCTCTGGCAGTCCCCACCTGGTGCCGTAGGGTACGGTGGGATGTGGGGAATGGCTGCTGCCGGTCTCTCTTCTCTGTGGCTCTGATAAGCAGAAGAGTTAAAGTTGAAAGTCCTTTCCTGGTAGTTGCCTCTCACCAGCCCTCTCCCCCACCCTTCACCTTGACCTCTTTCTGGTCCTGCAGGTCTGGGTATGAGCAACACTTCCCCCACAGTTCCTACTACTCAGCCTGCTTGATCCAGTGTGGTGCTGACACCAGAGGGCTTGTAGTGCCAGATCCTGCTGAGATTTCCCTGGCTTTATCGATTCATTTACAGACCCATCTCTTGCGGGAAAAGGAGCATATTGTGTATGACTTTGTTCCTCTCACTGAGCTTCAGTGAGAAAACTTGGAATCTGCCACCTTACACAGAATAAACACCCATATATGTATTGGTGTAAAAGAAACTTCTTTTCTTTCTGTTTCAAGACAGGGTCTCACTATGCAACTCTAGGAATCCTGGCCCTCCATGTAGCCCACAGTGGCCTTAGACTCGGGTCATCCTCTCCTCTGTCTCCGGGTGCTCAGGATCACAAGCCTATGTCTCCACTTCAGTTTCTTATCCTGTCGTTGTGGTAAAATGTTCAGACAAATGTACCTTAGGGAGAAAGGTTTATTCTGGCTCACAGGTCCATTGCGGAGGTGACTTCAAGGCAACAGAAGCTTGTAGCAGCTGATCACATGACACCCACAACCAGAAAACAGAAATTCTGAGAGCATTCAGCTGGCCTCCATAGAGCCCAGGATCCCAGTCAGGTAGTGGGACCACCCACAGTGGGCAGACTTTCCTACCTTGATTAACACAATCAAGATATGGCCCCCACAGGAACACCCAGTAGCCCATCTCCCCAGTAATTCTAGATTCTGTCAAGATGCCCACACTAACCACCACACCCACTTTACCCAGCCCCCTGCTATTTTTAAATACCCTTAGGTAGAATCACCTACAAGCTAGAGTTGCTCAGAGAATCATACACTTCGGTTGGACTTAAAGACACACTGGCTGTCCTCCGGGAAACGTTCTGAGCCCAGCATCTCCCATTGACAGCCGACCACTCTGACCTGCAGTAATTTCTTTTCTCCCCAGCTGCTAATGGGGGTGGACCATGTGTCAGTGTTTCCCACAGATCTTTAGCAACGCCCTTCTACCCATCTTGTGGTCCCTAATGGAACTGTTTAGAATGGCAGGGACACAGAGAGCAGGCAATTAAGGCAGGAAGGAACAGCCTGACATGAATTAAGGAAGGATTACAGGAATTGCCTGCCAAGAACCAGCCCTCACCAAGTTTCCTCCGGAACAGAATCACCCCCCACTCTCTTCTCAGAGAGACATCTGATCTCAGAACTCAACCCCTACCTTCTAGGATCATTTATTCCAGTAGAGATCTTCCTTCCCAGCCAGATGCAAGCTCAGGACAGTTATCTCAGGCCAGAGCCAGACTACAAGAGTGCTGTTTTACACATTTAAGGTCCTTTCTCCAAGAACTTCGGAGTGGTCTTTGGAAATTGTGCTACTGTTCCCCATAAAAGAACATAGTGAGAAACTGACCTCCCAAGCCAGCCACAGTGGTACGTGCCTTGAACCCCAGCACTCAGGAGGCTGAGGCAGAAGGGTTGACATTTTAGAACAGCTTGGACTACATGGTGAAATTAGTTTCAAAAGACAAAATGACTTAAAAAAAAAAAAAGAAGAAGCCCCATCTACCCACTCATCCTTGAACATAGTGGACACATGGGAACTCACAGAATAAACAGTGAAGAAAATTCCTCACCTGCTCCCCCAATCCCCACCTCTGTCCCTGAGACCTATAGAGCTACAGCAGGGTGACCGCCATCCTCATTCAAAGTTCCCTTCCCTAATCTCTCCTATTCCTCTCTCCTTTCTACATCTGCCTAGCGCCGCTTTTTCACGACTCCAGGAGACTGTAGGGAGCTTTGTGTCCACCCCAGAACAAAGCAGGAGCTGGATAGGAAGTAGTGGAGGAACACTGGTGGTCACTGGGCACTGATGGCCATTGCGGGGACCAGACACACTGTCTACACTACCTAACGCATCTGATGCTAGCCTGTGCCAGTGCCTATACGGAAACCTCCTCACCACCTCAAAATGGGTTTCCCGAACAGCTTGTTCCTGTATTTAAAGGAGGAAGGAACAATGAGTCATCCCGGATTTAAGCAGTGTACATTTTCACCTGTTCACAGACGGTGGCTTTTATTAATGGAATGAGCAGCTTTTAGTCAGTGCCGAGGACTTGAGGCTGCTCAGAATTCAAGCTGCAACAATCAACGGCTTGGAGTCGCGGGGGCTGACAGGCATGAAAAAGGCCACGTTTAGAGCATAACCCACTAAGCCCCAGTTGTAACTCCACTGATACTTAAGCTCACCACTGACACGTCTACCCCAACGCAAAGGATGCTTGACGGAGCCTGCTCTCTCCAGTCTTCTCTCCCAAACCCAGTGTGCCTTTGATCCATCCGAGCTCAAGTTCCTAAACTGCTGCATTTATATTTCACACCTATTTTACTCTTTCAAGAGAGAATGTGAACACAGATGAGCCTTTCTAGGAAGCAACTTAGCAGTCAACATAAGCCTAAAAATGCCCCACTCCTTCCTCTTGCCAATTCCACTTCCGAGAATCTACCCACAGGAGAGGGCTGAGGCGATGGTGGCTGGCGCACAGGGCACGGCGGAGATAAAAGAGGGTCAGCTAATGTAAGAGGGGAAAGAATGGACATCATCAAAACAGTCAGTGGGCAAGGGTTCACTTATGACGCACGGGCAAGATTAGGCTGCCGTGGTTGGTCACGATGGGCGTGTGGCGTGCTTCCCTGTGTGGGAGGACCACTCTTGATAAGACGGGAAGCAGAGAGACTAGAGGAGAGAAGTGCAAAGCCAGCGCAGCTTCAGGGATCTCTACCTGTGGTGCCCACAGACGCTGAGTCCTGTCCCACTTTGACTGGCAGTCAGAGAGGGTGAGCTGATTCTTGCTCTTTCAACGTTTCAGACAACAGACGTGGCTACAATCAAGAGCTTCTGACCTAGGGTGTGTGGTTAATTAGTATTTTGGGTATATAGGTGGATGGGCTCCACCTGGACCAAAGGTGGGAGAATTCAAGTCTATTCCTCGTATCATGTTAACGAGGCCTGTTGCTGCCCCGATCCCTTTCGAGTGAAGCATATAAGCATGTGGAAAATAAACGCAGTGGCATTCAGTGTTCACTGAATGTCCCTCCCAATGCTGTTCTGTGTTTCTGTCTCTTATCTCTCTCACATCTCTGTTCCTTTTGCTTCGTAATTCTAATCTCACGCTACTACCCTGGAATGTATGAATTTCATCGAGGCTGGTCTCCAACATCTCACAGACACACAACAGACATGTACGAATAAGTAACCAGAGGAAACACCCAAAAAATGATCAGGGCTGTGATGGAGTAACTTATTTTATTCTTCATGTGACTCCATTTCCCAATGTTCAAAGATGAGCAAGTTCTACAGTTAGCTCAGTGCCTTCGAGCACTTGTTCTTGTAAAGAACCCAGTGCTGAGTCCCAGCATGCACATGGCGGCTCACAACCCATCCCTAACTCCAGTTCCAGGGGGATTCGGTGGCCTTTGACCTCTGTAGGCACCAGGCACACATACAGTGCACATAGATACACACAGCAAAAGCATTCACACACATTTTTTTTAAGTATTTTAAAAAATTTTAACTAAAATAAACCAGCAAGGCCAAGGGCTCAGAGGTGGAGCACCCCTCTGCACGCACGAGGACCTTGGGCTCCATCTGAACACTGCCCCAAAAGGAAGGTGTATAGAAATTCACCACAAATCTCATTCTTGACTATAATGTACTCCTTTTTATTAAATTATAAAATCGCTTGATGTCAGTACATACACTGATATAAAGGAAATAAAATACCCTTTTCTCAAGTATCTGCCTGTGGAGCACATGGTTTTAAACAAACAAACAACAGGAAAAAAACTCTAGACTAACTTCCTGGCCTCCGAGCTATGTAGCTGACAAACTCCCAAGTGTAGCCGTCCTATGTACAGTCAGAATTTCTGGGAAATACTATAAAGACAATGCCCTGAAAAGATAGCATAACGCAGAGGGACAGTTAGAGCTGCAAAACTGGTATAAAAATTTAGTCAAAATAAAGTTTAGCTTTGCATAAGCTTCAGGAAAGAAAACTTAAGACACATCTTGTCAAAGGCACTTCGAGAGTTGTAATAAAATACTTCTGAATTTTGTTTGAGGCAGAGTACTTTTTTTTTTACTCCTTTTTCATACTTGCCTCACACTGAAGCAATGTTGGAAGGCATCTATGAATGAAGAAAAATAGTTATTGCTCCTTAATATACATATTAAAAATACAGAGAGATTAATACAGATTTTGGTCCACACCAAAGCAAGTAACAGTGTCAAGACTGTAGTGTTTCTCTTCATTCTGAGCAAAAAGTCATAATCGGCTCTCCCCCAGTCCCACACACAGAGCCTCCAGTTGATAATCCGTGCTGTCTGTCGCCTGGGTCCCCACCGTATCTCTGCAGTGCACTTGAGCTGGAGATCTCCAGACTGGCCTCCCAGGAGTCCATGCGCAGCCACCTACAATTCCGTGTCTCGGTACCGGGAGGGCTGGCTGTAGTAACCCCGCTTTGAGTGTGCCGCCAACTGCTGGCGGTATTCCTCTTCCTCCTGGTCACTGCCATAGCTGGTGTCCTGGTAAAGTCTGGACGGAGCTTTCTGTGGCTCTGGAGGTCTAGAACTAACAAAATGGGGGTATCACACACAGCCCGCATCGACCAGCTGCCTACAGGGCCACTGAAGCTAGGAGCCTAGAAGGCTGGTCATTTCCTGAACGCCTTCTACCACCAGCCAGGCCACTGCTAATCACTTCAGGTAGGCCACTGTTAGTCTCTTCAGGTTCAGGGTATAGGTCAAGGCCGAGGACTAATCTGTGCAGCTATACATTGTCTGAACTAACATAGAAGGCTGTACCCGTTGCATTTCCGTGCTCCCCACTCCAACCCCAGTCAGTAGAGTTCTCTGAGTCAAACCAATTACACCAAGCTTCCTCTGTCAAGATCAACTTGGTCAACCGTGTTGGCATTCCAATAGTGATCTTCGTGCCCTCCGCTTTTCAGGGCTTTAAAACAAGACTCCAGCTTCCGGAAGTAGGAAACAACGGAGAAGGAGACTGCCCGTTAGAGTCCTTCAGACCTAGTTGGGCACAAGTGGCCTGACTGTGTATGGTGATACAAAGGAATTAAGGAGTTTGGCTAAGAGCCAGTAAACATTGGTAACAAAAAGTAAACACTAGTGACAAAAGAAGCCTAAGCCCTAAAAATTATGCTCATGTGCCCTCCTAACACAATATAAGGCTCCAATGTGCCAGAAAGCTTTGGACACACACGGCAAGTGACTAGGCACTTCTGATATCTTGAGACATATATCTCTCTATATAGCCCTGCTGGCTGTCCTGGCACTCAGAGAGAGATCCACCTGCCTCTGCCTGGGTTTTGGTTTCTGTAATCTTAATAGTTAAGTTTTGACTGGCAGCCTGGGAAGGGAATTCTCTCAGGGCTCTGTCGTCTGGGTAGGGCAAACTCTTCCAATCCAAATGCTGGAGAAGCCTCCTCCTCGGCCTCCAGCCACGGAACAGCCCTTACCTCCTGTGTGGGGGCAGGCCGGCATCTGGCTTGGGGGGTTTGATAGGAACCGCATAGATGTCAGGGTGCTTCTGAGCAATTTCAATCTGTGGTAGTTAGGACACAGAAGGAGAGAACGGGTGACCGTATGGTTCTCTCGCGGGTCACCTGCAGATCCTACCCTAGCCCCACATCCTACCCCCTTTTCTCTCCAAGTCCATTTCCAGACAAAGAAAATTAGATGGGAGCCTGTTTCCATGGCTGGGTGGGGTCCCATGGGACATGCCAAATGGAGAGGACCAAAGCATGGGCAAGGCCTGAGTAGTACACTAAGGTAAGTAGTTTGACGAAAGGAACCAATACTGTCTGACTCCGCGTATGTGAGGCCCCTAAACCATCAGATTCAGAGAGGCAGACAGAGAATGGTGTGGCAGTGGCTGGAGGGGGGAATGGGGAATCCCTGTCACCGCAGTGCAGTTTCCTTGGGACCTGAGAAAGTTCCCGAGCACGTGGTGGTGATGGCTGCACAGTGATACAAATGTACTTTACGCCACTGAGCCGCCTGCCTACAAAAGGCCAAAATGATAACTTTTATGTACAGTTCAGGAGACTGAAGCTGGAGCATGCCCTGTGCCTGGGTCACCCTGGGCAACATCAGCAAGGTCTCAAGAAATGGGGTTTCCTTTTCTTTTCTCCTTTTTTTTTTTTTTTTGGCTTGTGTTTGTTTTCTAAGACAGGGTATCTCTGTATATCCCTGACTGTCTCTCGGAACTCACTTTGTAGATTATACTCATGTTGGCCTCAAGCTCACAGAGATCCATTTGCCTCTGCCTCCCAAGTGCTGGGATTAAAAGCGTGCGCCACCACACCTGGCTCTGTTAGGCTTTCTTGATTGGAAGCAAAAAGCAAATGCTGTCGGCAGGCAATCTGGAAGCGGCACACAGAACTGTGCAGATGACTGCCTGGCGTGACTCCGGCGCTGGGAAAGGGCTATGTGCCGCTACACTGAGCACGGATGTTTTGAAAACTCTCCCTGGGGGACGCTAAGACGCTCTGGTTGTTTAGAACACTTACCCTCGCGTTCTGCGCTTCTTGCAGCTCCTGCATCCTCTGTAATTTTGCCTTGTGGTCCATCTTCTCGAATATTTTCACTCTGCCCAGGACTGACCTGGGAGCATCTTCCTGCTCCTCGGTGATCTCCCCCACCTCTTCGCTCTCGGGCGCGGGGACAGGAGTGGAAGGCTTCAGGATGGATCGCCCGAAAGCAGGTTTCACTGCGACAGGCGGAGGGCACCCTTTGGTAGATCCCCCCGAGATTTCACTGCCAGCCACGGCAGAGGGGTTCGCCTTGGCGTAGTCATAGGATTCTTCTCTGCTCTGGCTTCTGGCCTGGAAAGAGCAGTACCACGCCTTAAACCGTGGGCTTTCAGTTTATTTTCAGAACTACATTAGTGATTTAATATATCGTGTTTCCTGATCAGTTTCCAAAGGTGGGCAACATAACCATCTTTCCAAAGAACCAAATATGACGGGGTCAACAGCCACTGATGAGGCACCTTGAGCCCTGCCTGAGGATGACAGAGGTGCTGGCAGAGGTGGGGCAGCCAGCGAGAGCTAGAGGTAGAACAGGCCCACCTAATTTCATAGTAGAGATGACTGGAATCTCACAGAAGACCTCAGAAGAAATCAGTTTTGGAAATGAAAAATTAGGTTTTTCTGAGGTCAAGCTACATGGAAAGTAGGAGCCTGGGCCAAAAAGTGAGACCTGAGCTTGGCTGTGGGGCAGTGAGTGACCGAGCTCAGGTGGGGTGAGGTAGGCAGAGCACCACGTGAGGAACCACTGCTCCTTCACGGTCAATCCTAGCCCTGCTGCAGGCCTGCAGCGTCACGTTATGCAAAGTCACTAATTACGGCTGACAGTGTACACAGTCGCCATTTTCTTCTCATCTAAATGACTGAGTTACAAAAAAAATTCACTGAGCTATACGGAAAAGTCCACTGTTAGAGGACTATTGTGATCTGGGACAATAAACCACACACCGTGGGGCCCTTAGGTTGATTCTATTCTAGATAATACTTTATTAATTCAATAAATTAGATGCTTTTATTTGTAGTGAGAGGCGTTCTGCACCACTGCAGTGCCTGTTCTGCTCAGCAGACCACCTCCTCTGGGGCATCCAAAATAGACTGTGGGTCGGAAACTTTCGCTGGATAGAAAATGGAAATCATCCTGATTGTAGGATGTAGCCCTTGACTACAGTTCACTTTTTTACAAAAAAATTAAAAATAAAAACAAAACCCAAAAATCAAATAAATAAGTAATAAGTAAATAAATGAAATAACTCTTATTCTCTGTGACCCCTAAAATCACACACTTTTTGTTGTTTTTCGGGCCTGTCTCTCACACAGTCCTGCTTTTTAGGCCCAGTCAGTGGCCTGAAGGACAGGTTTTCACAGAGCACATGGTAACTCCAACATCGTCTCATTGTGCGTGTCCCCTGGCTGCCCGCGGAGGCTCCAAAGCACCTGTGTCCTCCTCCTTCCCATCCTGGGCTTCCCAGCCACATACCTTGGGCGGCTCTGGCTTGAATGCTGGGGGCGGACTACCATCCCTAAGTTGGTCTCTGCTAGCAGCCCGCCTCATCTGAGCTCGTGGCTCTGGGCTGGATTTCCTCATGCTCTACAAAACATAAAGGTTCATTCACACCAAGAGCATCCACGCAGAGAGAAGGCAGCACTCGGCTCTGCTGGATTTCTGAACACTTGAGGAACCAGAGACCCTGACTAACCAATGCAGCCCTCTCCTACTGCAAAGAGATGCCAACCGCCATCCTTTGCTAGAGAAAGCGCAGGACACACTTCAGTAAACTGGCTAAATAAAAAGGAAGAAAGAAAAACAAACAAAATACTCTTCAAGTCTAAAGGTCTGTGTCACTACCAGTATTCCTAAGCATTAGCTCTTTCTGTATCTATAGGCAGTAACTCGCTCTTTACCACTTGTCTATTGTATATTAAGTCTCTCTCTCTCTCTCTCTCTCTCTCTCTCTCCTATTTGTCTACTGTATCTTAATAGTCGAGTGTGTGTGTGTGTGTGTGTGTGTGTGTGTGTGTGTGTGTGTGTTAAGCTTTAAGCTAGTTATTTTGGGGTACTACAATCTCATTTATCATTTACTGGAATGAGTTAACCTGCTAAAGGGTAACCCATAACAATCATCCTACAACAAATGTGCTTAGACAATCTTGTCCACAAAGATCATCATTCCAATTCTCTGAAGTGCAATTAATAATCGCTCCAGCCTAAATGAGTGCCCACTGATAGTTTGTAGGACTGTGTAAGCTAAGCTAGAGGATACACAGTGCATCTGATCGGATGTATAAAGTCCATTTAAAAAGTGAACTACGGAGAGAAGGAAACTGATGGGGAAACACTTAGGAACTCTGATAACATTAGGAGGTTAAAGGTCAAGGGGAGAAGAAAAGCAGGGCTCCTAAGAGTACAGTGAGAGGCCTAATCAAAGGTTACAAGCAAATGCAGCAATAATGTATTCATCCAGTTCCATCTGTAATTTGGACAGTTGGCACATAAAGCCGATACTTATGCATTGCCCCCGAGGGCAATAGAGTGGCGAATGACACCGCTCAACCTTTTCCAATGCCACGTGCCAGCTCCACTTTCCGTGGACCACAGCCACAATTATGGAGGCCCTGGCTCACAGTGGGCCTTCCTAGCAACCCTCTGCTATGATCCTAAAGGATGCGTTCTCCAGCACCCTCAGTTAAGACTGTTCCTGTGCGTGGCTGCACAGCCTGCAGCAAGTGGTGCCTTGCCTCACCTCCTCGTGCTGCACCGGCTCCGAGGAGCGGGTGATGGAAGACACCAGCGGCTCCTCAGCTGGCTCATCCAGCTCATTGTCAGTGTAGGCGCCTCCCTCGCCGTCGGTATCTTCAAAGTCACTGATGAGACGGCTGTCACAACTCAGATAGTCCGCGCCCATGGCGGTTAAGTAGGACATGCGGTCTTCAGGGTCATCATCCAGCCCTTCCATCTAGAGGAATTTGTTTTGAAGGGTGAGTGGGATCTGGCATGGATCCTGGGAGTGGGGACTCGAGAAAAGTCCCGAGTGCTGAGCCAAGTGCTGGAAACCTTGACATGTTAGCAGGGGAAGGGACCTTTCGTCTCCTGCTGTCGCTTGGCTTTGAGATACTGATGCTGGGTTAATTTCTGCACGGGACAACAAACACTGAAGACCCTCGGGTCTGTCCTTACTGCGGTCCATCCTTGCAGGCTGCTGAGCCAAGCTTGTCTGGCTGATCTTCCAGGATCAGCATCTCTCCAGCTTTCCTGCTGGTTCCTGTCCCCATCTCATGCTATACGCGTTTCTACTCATTTCCAAGACTCTCCAATCCAGGTTTGGATGTTTCTCAGAGGTAGCTGGGTTCAATCCCCAGGACCAGAGAAAAATATTCTCAGAACCTTACAAACAAAAACTATATCCTTCTCAACTTGTCTTCTCCAGAGGGCTGTGGAGACTACAAGCATTTGGCAGATGCTAGATTTGTTAAGTAAACATCTAGGTCTCAAGGAGTGAGACAGTCCATTTCACAAAAAAAAAAAAAAAAAAAAAAAAAATTGCTATAAGGATCACCAGCTCCTTCAATCGAGCTGGAATAAAGGTTCCTAGAATGAAGGGGACCCCAGGTTCTCGACTCTCATTCCCACAGCACACCTGTGTGTTCAGTATCTCTATAGATTTAGATGCTATCCAACCTGAGAGGGCTAGGAAAGATCACTATTGTCTTCAAACTCAGAGTCAGAATGAATTTTCCAGTAACCTCTTTACTAAGCCCATAATTCTAGCTGTTTCTCTTGGTATCCTTTGAAACTCTATTCCCCATGGTTCTCAACCCTGCCTCTCATCTCCACTCCGAGTTTCCCATGTCCTTAGTGCGGTGTGGCATTAGGAATGAGAACTTGTAAGCTCTGATTAGAGACTTGGAATGCAGTTCTAGTCGCTACATTAAAAGTAGAGGGGAAGTGAATGTAGGTCAGCACTCATCACGCTCTGCCTTGCAAAGTCCCTTCATTTTATTGCTTTGTTGGAGAATTAGAGAGCTCCCGACTGGAAGAACACATTGAATCCCTCTTGTCCCATGGTTCACTACATTCACTGCCCTCTGGCGGAAGCATCAGGGAACACAGACTCTCACCTCGCAGCAGCAAATCTAGGCCACATACCTTTCCTTCAGAGACCCAGACTGCTTCGCCCTGCTGCTGCTGAATGCTGTCCTTCAAGCTGCCAAACCAGCCATCATTGGCTGAATTCACGTTGATCGTAGCTGCAGGAATGTGAATGAAAAGGTCAGCATCAGTTTCCAGAGCATCCTTTATTCTAGAAGCTATTCACATTATTTCTCTTTATACCATATCTGAAGAAAGACTTGCCAAATTCAGAGTGCTGTGTGTCATTTAAACACAAAATCTTTTTAGCTGAGTGCAACTAAAGCTGCTTTAGTTTACATTACAGATGTTGTAAAACTTGTACAGGCTGACTTTCATGATATATATTTTTTCATTATATGTATTTATACATTACATATATAAATATGTCTTCAGAAGAGCTACTCTGTGTGTGTGTGTGTGTGTGTGTGTGTGTGTGTGCGCGCGCGTTTTATTTTTCAATGCTAGGAACAGAATTCAGGTCATCTCAAATGCCACATATGCATTCTACCACTGAGTCAGAGCCACAAGCCCTAAAAAAATACATTTTCAGGAGCACAAGTAAATTGGACTGTACTTTGAACTGTGGGCTAAAATAAGCCTATTCTTCCCTGGAGCTGCTTTTGTCAAGGTATTTTTAATCAGAGAAAAAAGGAAAAAAAAAAAACAAAACAAAAATCAAGTTAAGAGCTGAGATGAACGAGCCATATACTTCACCCTAAGCAAATAAAGAAACTTGGGTGCAAATGTGGGAAATTATTTTCTGAGTCTGCAGCCTGGGCCATTGCTCTACACAGCCCATGTAGCACAGACCGCAGACGCTAATGGACACACAGCACGCATCTGTTCCTCACAATCTATATCTACACACGTGGTGAGGATAAACTGAGCAAGCAAGACTGCTCCAAAACAGTAAGCCGGATCTGAATGATCGAAACAGCGCTGGAGAGAGAGTCCACCGGGTAAGAGGACCTTCTGTGAAGGCTGGAGGACACAGATCCAAATCCCCTGTATAAAAAGCTGGGCATGGCTGTGTGTGCCTATAACCCCAGCACCGGAAGGGGAGACATGTGGATCCTAGGCGCTCAATGGTCAACTAGCCTGATGGGCATAACACAACCATTATATTAATATAAAAATGACCTAAAATGCAAATGATCAGGTTGTAGATAACCTACAACTGATTTTTTTCTTTGGGGGCGGGGTTTCAAGACAGGGTTTCTCTGCACAGATGTTAGCTGATCTGGAACTCTCTCTGTAGATTATGCTGGCCTAGAACTCAGAGAGCTCTACCTGCCTCTGCTTCCTGAGTGCTGGGATTAAAGGCGTGAGCCACCACCACTCCACCACAATTGCTTTTTTTTTTTTGGTTTTTCGAGACAGGGTTTCCCTGTAGTTTCTAGAGCCTGTCCTGGAACTAGCTCTTGTAGACCAGGGTGGTCTCGAACTCACAGAGATCCGCCTGCCTCTGCCTCCCGAGTGCTGGGATTAAAGGCGTGCGCCACCACCACCCGGCCCCACAATTGCTTTTGAAATGATGCTTCTATGGCTCTTTATTAGAGGGCATGGTGGCATAGATAATTTCTAAAGCCAAGCAAACCATTAATGGTCACACAAAATTTCTAGGTAACTATGCTTCAAGTTTTCCTTTAATTAAATTTGACTTTCTTTCATTTAAGAAATTCTAATCTTGAAATCAGGTATGGTGATGTACGTTTGTAATCAGACGTACATCTGTACCTATTTTGGAGGTAGAGGCAGGGGAATCGAAAGTTCAAGATCATTACCGGCTACAAAGTAAGTTTGAGGCCAGCCTGGGGAACACATGAGACTCTGGCTTGAAAATTTAAAAAAGTTCTACCTCTGACCTTGGGAAATTGTGAATGAGCTCACGATTTCCTTACTTATTAATTACTTACAGCATCAGACTAAACTGATACATTGGGCAGCCCAAGGAAATTAACCTTGATGCCATGGATTTTTTTTTGTGTGTCCTTATCATGGTCCTTCACAGAGATTATTGTAATCATAGCTAAAATATGACCCAAGATGTAAATATAGAAGTGAGACTGTACGCCCCAGGGACGGAACAAGTAACTTGTAATAGATGTATAAGGAATGTTAAGTGGCCCTTTACAGGTTTCTATCAGGAGCTGCCTGACACAGTATGAATTCATCACAATGAAAGCCTAAAGTTAAGGGTGCTCTCTAAGAAATGCAGAGAACACATTTGTGCTCCCCTCCCCCCAATATGAATGCTCCCCTGCATTTCAGTGAGAACCAAGTGCTGGAGACACTGACAGAAAAGCTGCACAGAAGCCAATTTCCCAGGCCCACTCAGAGGTGGTATCCGATTCCGACGCTCTTTTTAAAGAGGCAAACTGTGACTTTCAAACTCAAGGAACTGAAATTCTCAGAGGCTCCTCTGGCTGCCAAATGTCCCTGCTAGCATTCTCCTGTGCAGGGCAGCCACTCCCAGCCCTGGCACGTGTGGGCAATACCTTCCCACCTCTAGTGGCAGGGGCACCAAACAGCAACGTGTGAGATGGAAGGGTTGGGAAAAAAATTGAAAGTGGTTGCTAAAGGATGGGGTTTCTGTCTAAAAGTTACTGTAACGCTGGGTACTGCTGTGGGGTAATCCTTCTGTGCCCTGTGAGTACGGATTACTGTCATTGGCTGTGCCCTGTGAGTACGGATTACTGTCATTGGTTAATAAAGAAGCCGATTGGCCAACAGCTGCGTAAGTAAGGTTGGGAGGGAGAGCCAAACCAAGAATGCTGGGAGGAAGAAGGGTGGAGTCAAGTGTCACCAGCAGACACCTAGAGAAGCAAGATGGGCATGCTTTCTGAGAAAACACACACAACAAAACAAAAAAAACAACACTGTTTGAGTCATAGCACACACCACCAATCCCAGTCTGTGAATGGACACAGGGTGAAATGGGCAATAAAATACTTGGTGTAGTCACCACACAGCTTTCAGGAGTCAAGCTTAGAGGCCTGGAGCAACTGTATGAAGACAGTTGAATGAAAACAGGGGCTTCTTGAGCCAAGCTATCTATAACCCTGCACCCTTTGTCCTGAAGACAATACGACTCACTGAAATAGACGGACAACGTACTGTGAGATCCAGATTCTTAGAAGTTCTAGATCAGCGGTTCTCAACCTGTGGGTCACAAACCATTAGGGGTCAAATGACCCTTTCACTGGGGTTACATATCAGGTATCCTGAATATCAGATATTTACATTATGATTTATAACAGTCAAATTATAGTTATGAAGTAGCAATGAGAATAATGATATGATTGGGAGTCAGCATGATATGAGACCTGTACTAAAGGTTGCAGCGTTAGGAAGGTTGAGAACCGCCTTTCTAGATAGACTTCAACACTCAGCATACATCTATCCCCACCTCTAGCTTCAGTTCTGAAGTTCCTGCTCCCAGTTATCTTACATTAGAAAGGATGCACTTGGAGCCACGGGCATGGCTCAGTGGTTAAGAGCACTGGCTGCTCTCCCAGAGGACCCATGTTCAATTCCCAGCACCCACATGGTGGCGAACTAAACTCCAGTTCTAGAGGATCCAATACCTTCTTCTGGCCTACTCAGGTACTGCTTGCATGTGGTACATACATACATACACATATACATATGTACATACATACATGTAAATAAAACACCATACACATAAAATGAGTAAATTTCTAAAAATGGGAGGGAGGGAGGTAGTGCTGTATTGTACCAGACCCCATCTTAGTGCCCTATTTCTGAGGCCTGATGCGGCCCTCAGTCATGCTTCTCCCTTCAAGCATCTTGTAATCCATGGCAAACCCTCCTACATATACGATCCCTCCAGTGACTGTAGGCTGTGCTCCAGAACGAACAATGGTCACTCCCAGCTAGGACACGGAGTACCCACAGATACCAGCTACCTTCAGCCAGCCCTCCTCCTTGTCCATCTCCAGAAGTTTGGTTCTTCTCTCATAACCCTGGATTCTCCTTCCTGATTTCTCATATCCTTGCATGAAACTCAAAACCTTACTCTCTAGAGGAAGCTGCCAGTCATTCAGTGGACTTGAAAAGTATAGGGGTGGGGGAGATGAAATGAGTCTCCCAGTTTCATATTCATAATCACGTGGGGTTCCACTTCTCATCGGTTAAAATGCAGAACTATTAACATAGTATACTAGTTAGTTCAAAATCTCAAATAGAAAAAGGCTTCAATGTCTGAGACTGAGAAAGCACACAATGCCCAAGTGTAAAACCCATACTGCGAACTATTATTAAAATGATCACAGCAAACCATCTGCAGGCTCTGTGGCTAGAACACATGATGAGGAAGTGAATGTGATGTCCAGACTCGTCACTAAAATGTTTAATTGTGTTTATAAAAGCACTCCAAAATCCAAATATGAAACACTTCTGGTCATAAGCACTTCAGACAAGGGATAACCAACCAACACATCACCGTTTCTGGCGTCTGACTCATCTAGCTGGGTTTTAAGGTACAGGAGAAGTAGTCAGAAAAGGCAGCTTTCGTCTGGGCTCAGTCGCACTAGGATGTGTGTCCTGTACAAGCTCCTACCGGACTGACTAACATGACTGTCCGTGCCACTACAAAGCAAGTCAGTACTGCTAGTGGTAATAATTAAGGAAGATACAAGACAAGGTATGAAGGAGAGAGAGAGAGAGAGAGAGAGGGGGGGGGGGAGGGAAAAAAAGAAAAAAATCATAAGCTACGATGATATATTTACAGCATTCAGTTTAGAGGTTTACTAAAAATCCTAGCGGCCCAACAGATAAGGCTTTAGCCAATCATGGAACACATCTGGTTACACTGTCTCTTAGTTACAGCCTTCACCACGGCGTTAAGACCTACATCTCTAACAAGAAGAGCTCAACTACAGTAAACAGTGGTCGAATGTGGATACATATCCATTCATCTTGTTCTTCCCAAAATATCCATGGTTGATGACAACTGTCACGGACCTCTAAAGTCACCAGGGTAAAAAGGTGGCATCTATGTAGTATCCTTATGGTGTCCCCACAAGAGAAAGCATGGCACAAACAAAAACTGTAACTCTTAAGCTCTTGAGTACAGCATACCCATGCCACTTCTTTATGAAGACAGTACATTAAATATGCCATCGTGAGTAATAGCGGCAATGGGTCTGTTTTTGGCGTTTTAAAAATACCTCGTTACGGAAGATTTTATACATAGATAAAGTAGTGGCCAGGCTATAAACTCGCGTGTGTGCGGCACCCACATCCGTGTCACGGTGCCTGGCCAGTCTATCCACCCTCCTATCTTTCTCACTGCAGATTCTAGTGTGCCTACTAGAAAACATATGAAGATTTTACTTAGCATGCATCTCTAAAACATAAAGGTAACCTTTAAGAAAAGAAAGTCCACCCACAGCATTAGTACACCTGAAATGTAGAGGGAACAAACGCTTAGGTCTTCCCCATTCAGAGTGCTCAGGTTTCGACTTGGGAGACACTACCCACCCCTACAAGAAAGCTGCTATCACACAGTCAGTTAACGGATCACTGACAGTAAGTCAAGAACAGTAACACGCAATACCACAGACACGGGAGCCTGGGGATAAGCTAGGGTCAGTCATTAGCCTTGAGTCTACCACAAAAATCTAATGTCATTAAAATGACAGGTTATTACCATTTCGTGGATCTTTACAATCATTTCTGGAGGTCAGAATCACAAGGCTTAAAACACAAACGCCATCGGTCTAAATATCCACCCCACCGTGCTATTCTTGAATGAGTCCTGAGCACGCTTCCATATCCCACACTCAGATTATCTTATTTTTCATTTTGAGCACCTTCTACATCTCACTTACCTGTAAAGAGATGAGAACAGGTTTTTTTGAGCTTGTTGGCTTGATCAAATAACTTCCGGGAACTTTTATTGGATGTTGGACTCAGCCTCTGTCTTATGGTTTTAACAGCTTGTCTCGAATCCAGGTTGAAAAAAATCACGATTGGGAACCATTGAGTATAATTGAGCAGGTCCACAGCTTTGGGGGTGACATCGAGCAGGGCATGTTTGTCCTGTTACAAGTGGAGAAAGGATGGTACATGGTGACACGAAGAAACATTATCAAGGGCTTTGTCTTACCAGATAAATACTGTATCCGATGAAATGTGTATTAATTTTGGGTGGATGTGGGGGACACACAGAGTACACACTGTGTAGCTTTGGCTGGAAGTCACTATGTATACCAGGCTGGCCTTGATCTCATGGACCTGCTTCCTTCTGCCTCCTAATATTAGGATTAAAGGCATGTACTTAAAAAAACTAAAAATCTCCCTTTCCATATACATCCACTTCCATATTATCAGATAAAACTCCCTTTCCCCAGGTTTTTTGAGAAAGGGTTTCTCTGCATAGCCTTGGCTGTCCTGGAACTCGCTCTGTAGACCAGGCTGGCATCAGACTCACAGAGATCCGCCTGCCTCTGTCTCCCAAGTGATGGGATTAAAGGTATACGCCACCACTTCCTGGCTGAGATAAAAATTTCTTATAGAATGACTGTAGAACCCTCTTAGTCCATGGCTTTGTCCTCCAGTGTCTCCTGGGGCCAACAGTGAGTGTAAAAGGGAGGGCAGTATAGGAGTCTAAGTGAGAAGGAGGGGACAGGCCACATTTGCACAAGTTTTATTAGAGTGTATTTTCATGATTGGTCTATTTTGTTTTTGGTTATTGCTGTTTATCTCCCACCATGCCAATTTATAAATTAACTTATCACAGATATACATGTGACTAAAAAGTACCTCTGCGTGTGTGTATGTATGTATGTGTGTGTGTACATACATATGTGTACACAGAGTGTTGGTACTCTCCATGGTTTCAGACACCCAACAGGGGTCCTGAGATAAATTCCTCTCTAATAAAGAGGGATCACTAATAAATGTTACTTGGTTTAATTATAGGAACTCTACTGCAGAATTAGCATCTGGCTTATATAGTGAAATGGCTTCAATTTACATAAGCTTTTATCATTAGTATTTTAATGGCTCCAATTTACATAAGCTTTTATCATTAGTATTTTTAATGGCGCCAATTACATAAGCGTTTATCATTAGTATTTTTTTAAAAAATTTATGCTTTCTTTTTATTTATATGTGCACTGATGTTTTGGTTGTATGTATGTCTATGTGAGGGTGCTGGATACCCTAGAACTGAAGTTACAGACAGTTGTGAGCTGTCATGTAGGTGCTGGAAACTGAACTTGGGTACTCTGGAAGAGCAGCCAGTGCTCTTAACCTTTGAGCCATCTCTCCAACCCCTCGTTAGTATTTTATTAAAACACACATTCTACTCCAAACCAGGATCCAGTTCTCTGACAGTGGGGCTTCTGATGATTTTCTCACCTGCTCAATAATTTGTCTCACAGTGTTCAACCGGACTACTCCACTGGATCGCTCAGATCCAGCATCTTTGGGTTCAGTTTCTGCAAAAGAAAAAGAGGGCTATGTAACGCTGATAAAAACCAGTGACAACCAAACACCAGCACAGTGGGACACCTGGCATGAGCCATCACCTCGTGGCAGGCAGTGAGATGGGATCACACCACCAGCTGAACTGAAACTGTGTGCATGTTCTTGTGTGTGTGTGTGTGTGTGTATACCTAAGTGTACACATGTAAGTGCTTGTGTGCATGTGTTTTACATACCAAACACCAGAGTTTCACTCATATGAGGCAAGCGTCATACCACTGAGCTGCAAACCAGAATTATTAAATGGAAATCTAACCACGAGGGAATTGCTAGGTTAACCTAATAGGGAGTACTTAAGCTCTGACTGGCGTGTATTCTCCAAGTATCAATATCCCAAGAAACTCTTGGGATAGATATAGAAATAAAAAAAAGTTCTAAATATCAACTGTAATGGATGAGCCTGAATTTAAAAAAAAGAAAATGTTTGGGACCAAAAATGCTACCTGTTTTTTCAATATTAACATATGCAGAATTAAAATAATTGAAAAAAAGGAGACCCACATCTACATAGTAGACCCATTCACGGCTTAACCAAGTGCACAGGTATATACTTAACCAAGTGCACAGGTGTATTCCTGTATACCAGGACTTGGAAGGTGGAGGCAGGAAGATCAGACATGCAGGGTCATCCCCAGCTACACAGTAATTTTAGGGTCAACCTGGGCTATCTGAAGGACCCTGATGTTAAAAAAAATCATTTCTGTCATCCCTATTTTATACACATAGAGGGTAATTTTATGGCGCATTTTTAGTGCATCTGGATTTAGATGCTGACCACTCACATGAGAGCAAGTGTGGAATTTCCCACTTGTGCTACCATGTTGACACTCAGAAAGCTTCAATTTGTGAAATATTTAAGATTAGCAATGTTCAGACTACAACATTAAACCTCTTTGTTACTGAGGGGACAATGATATTGTCATTATGTAAAAGAATAATCCTGTTACAAGGAGACACACACGTATACTCAAGGATAAAGCATCATAACTTGGCAATTTAAACACTGAACTGGCTCAACAGACAATTTCAAAAGGGGGCGTGTGTGTCTGTCTTGGTGCAGGTGGAGGAAAGAAAATGTATCTGGCAACATGACTCCAGGCAGAGGGTGTGGATATCCATTATTCTTCCAACCTTTGTGTGCCAGAAAACTTTCAAAATGAACACTTAGGGAGCAAAACCCCATGAGCGGACTTACTTGCAGTTTGAAACCAATCAGGCAACTCGTTGGCCAACTTTTCCATTGCAATATCTGCTATGGGGCCGAATAAGACCACAGGCCTCTTGAAGCCAGCTGAAAAGAAACGAGAAAGGCCATCAGACACGTAACTGCAATCATAATGTCCCGACGGGAGGCAAATGTGCCATCTACACTCAGGCAAACTCAGCAAAAGGAACTGAATTCTCCTCTCCCCCTCTAGCTGGACTCCAGTCTTTCCTGAACAAGAAGCCTTCACAAGAAGCCCGCAAAGTCGAGTTCAATACAAACTTCACTTGTCTTTCTCTGATGCTCTATTGCTTTGCACCCCCACTCAGTGGTTAGTATACAGATACTTGAGAGTCAGGATTAAAAGTATGTTCTGAATCTCGAGAATGCGCCTCCACTGAGGAACCAGAACCACTCAGGCTCCTTGCTAAATAGGATTCCCTCACCACAAATCTTGGTGTAAGTGGCAGCTGGAACTCGATGGTTACAGCCACAGTGGAGGAAGCGGCTCAGAGCTCAGCAGATCTCTTCCACAGCCGTGGAGCTGCCTCACCTTCCCGTAGCAGAACCTTCTCGTAGGCTGGGAACTTGGTGCTAACTGACACGGCCGCCGTCAGGTCTTCCCTGCTCTTGCGGATGTTCTTCTTGACCCCAGATCTCTGGCCACGCGTCCTCCAGAAGTCTGCTCTGTCCCCAGCAGTCTCTCTCTGGGCGTTCTGGACGCTAGCCATTTGCTCAGCTCTGAGAGAAGAAACCAGGAGAAGTCACTCTCCACAGCATGGGAACAGGTTATTATGAAGACCTAGCCAGTACCAGGGAAGAACCCATGGCTGACTCGCCTGACAATGAAGACAATGAAGGGGGCCCATGGAGGCAGAAAAGGCAGTGTGGTGTATAGCTTTACTGTCAACCTGACTAGGATTTAGAGTCACTATGGAAACAACCTGTGGGTCAGTCTAGGAGGGTGTTTCCAGAAAGGGAAAATCCACCCTGAATAGACTGCACCTTCCCACGGGCTGGGGTCCAGACTGAATACAAGGGATAAAGCAAGCTGAAGACTCTCTCCGCCCCCCCCCTCTCTCTCTCTCTCTCACACACACACACACACACACTTTTGTCACAGCAACAAGAGGAGCCCAACAGGTCTCTGAGCTGCACAAGAAGTAGCTGGGTACAGAACATGCCATGTGTGGCTCATATGTAGCATGAATGCATGTAGTAAATAGATCACCTTTCTTATGTTTCTACACAGCCACACACCAGCGAGTGTTTCCTAGGACATGCCAGCCTCCCCTAAGGTGGGAGACCAAGTGTGCTGGGGGTGCTAAGGCCACATGGTGTTTCCCTCAGGCAAGGTAGCAGGCAATCCTCAAATAAACCAATGGCAACAACCAAGGCTGAGGTGCTCACGACTCCAGAGGTTCCAGCTCTATACCCGTAACCCATGATTATGGCAGATGATGGCGTCACACGGGATTTCCTCAGAGGCATGGGAAAGGGATTAAAGGTATGTTTAGGGAAGTACTATCTGAGTTACCTGCTCTTGTTAGGGATTAAGCCTTTCTCCAGCTCATTCCCAATCCTCACAGCCAGCCAGTGGCCCAGCTTGCCATCGTACAGCGTGTCCACCACTCGGAAGACCTCACCCCTGGTGAAGGCCAGGCTCTGCGGGGTTTCCTTCTCACATTCAAAGTGACTTCTTATGAAAAACGAATCTCCTCTGCCACACGCCAGGATGTCTCTGTACACTGGGAAACAAAAGCACGGGTGGCTGGGCTGCTCCTCACTGAAACCCTTTCCTGGGTCGCCCCTTCCCGGTCCCTCCACTCCCAGCACATGGGCCTACGGGAATCAGACTCCAACAGGAAGAAGCAAGAATTATCAACTTCCTGAAGTGCCCTGATGGTAGATTTTATGTCGACCTGACAGTGTATGGGGTGCCTAGGCAATTGATTCAACATTATCCTAGGCCTTTGGGAGAGGCCACAGTGGGTGATGGGGGGGGGGGGGTGGAATTAACATTCAAATGCAGTGGTTCTCAACCATGTGGGTCAGGATCCCTGTGGGGGTCACATATCAGATACCCCACATATCAGATATTTACATTATGATTCATAACAGTAGCAAAATTACAGTTACAAAGCAGCAATGAAATAATTTTATGGTTGGGGTCACCACAGCAAGGGGAACTATATTAAAGGGTCACAGTGTTGAGAAGGCTGAGAACCACTGTTCAAATGTAGATTGAGTAAAGCAAACTGTTCTTTATAATAATAATAAGGATAGGGTCTCACCCAGTTGAAAGTCTGAGTAGAATACCCTGTCACATCAGAGGAAGCCCTCTTCCTACTTCCAGCTGGCACATCTGTTCCCTCACACCTTTCAACTGTATCTACACCATCAATTCTCCTAGAAGTGAATTTGGCCTTCAGGCTAAAACTAAAACCCAATCTTGTGATTCTGCCAGGTCTGCAACTTGCTAGCTCACCCTGCCCAATGCGAGACACACCAACAGTCACATTAACCAAGTCCTTAGCAATGTGTCTTTATCTCTTGTTGGTTCTGTTTCTCTGAGGACCCCTGCCTAACAGAGTTGCTCATCAATCTCTTGACACAAACAGGAGGGGACTATTCTTGTCTGCCACTGCACAGGGGAGGACCTGGAGAGGTGAATCAACTTAGCAGACTGGAGAGAGCTAAGAGGAGTCAATGCTGCCCATCATATCGGGACTCAACAATTCCATCATAGCCGAGGATGCGCCACTGTTTAGAAAATGATGCACAACTGGCAAAATTGTTTCAGTAGATGGAGAGAAAACATTTTCATACAAAATGAACAGCACCCAAATTTTCTCCATACCCTGTGACCCAATGTTGCTTCTTCTGGTCCCAAGACACCTCATTCTTCCCTCCCACTTCCCTCAAAGAAAACAGATGGTCAAACTTGCTCACCGTCTGCTCGGCTCTGAGCCAAAATGGTCACAGTTTCACCTTTGGGGATTTCTAACAGGTAGAGAACCGCATCTTCCCGAACCAACCCTCTGAAGTCCTGTGTGTTCACCTGGAAGGAAGCAAAGACCAGATAGAATAAATGAATGTGTATGTGTGCGTGTGTGCGTGTCGGGGGGGTATAGTAAGGTTCTGATGGGGCTGGGGAAATGCCTCAGTGGTCAAGTACATGCTTGGCATGTGGAAAACTCCAAGATTAATCCCTAGCAGGACTGAAAACTTAAAATGGCGACTCCCAAGTTTCTGCTTCCACTAGGGCCTGCCCAGGGCAAAAGTAGGATGTGCACAAGTCTTTCCTGTCCCCTGCCCAGCACCTTCCTAATTCAAAAAAAAAAAAAAAGATTTTATCTCTGAACTGATTAGAATTTCTTGTCATTCTGTCTGTCTCCCTTTCTTCAAGTCTCCCAAAGAGGCAACCAGAAAGGTAAACTATTAGGGTAATAAACAGATAACTATCATCAATACTGAGTGGAGGGGTCTGTGATAAACAGATCTGGCACTACACTTTTTAAAAATCAACTCAAGTAAAATCTTGAATATACATCCACAGATCGTCTCAACCGTTCCCCTCTTCCCCCAGTCTCTGACAGGCGATCTAACACTAGACACAGAGATGCACAGCTGTAATCCCGGTGCTTCTGGCCGAGGCAGGACGACTGGGAGTTCAGGGTCAGTGAAATTCATGAAACAGGATGCATGAGTCTTACATGGAAGACCACTGGCCCCCATATCATTAAGCTGCTGGACTATACGTCCCTAAGGGAACACCACAGAAAGATTCTGCAAGGTAACATAGAAAGCCAGTGAGTAATTTTAATTTGCCCTTCCTTGATGCGTATGGATGTCGAACATCTGAAAAAAAATTTCTTGTCCATTTGTATTTCTTCATTTGAAGGTTCTATCTAGTCCCATGACCCAATGTATAAAATTTTATTTTATGTTGTAAGAATGCTTTGTCTATAACTCTGCACTATATGTGTGCCTGCTGCCCAAGGAAGGGGAGAAATGACTCCCAAAAGGTATCTTCTGATCTCCACATGCATGACAGGCACAAGCATGTCGTGTGTCCCCCACAACACACACACACATATACAATGTGGCTTTTAGAAATTCATGTGATTAACAATCACCACCACCACCATCACCACCACCAACACCATCACTCCCCCTCCTGCAAATATCTTTGGTTTTCTTTTTGTCTTTTCCATTCCATAAGAGTTTTTGAAAGAGAAACACCGGTCACACCAAATGAACAACAAAGGGACAGTTAAACCAAGTAGAAAAATGAATGAATGAATGAATGAATGCAGCTATATTTCTGTTGTCTGTAAGACCTGTGTTCAGCTAAAGCACAGCACAGTGCACATGGCAAGTCTTACCTAACAAAGACAGAGCCATTCTTAACCTACCAACAATACCACCAACAACAAAAGGCCAGGCTATGCACGCACTTCCTGTCAATCTTCAGGCTGACCACGAAATGTGGAGCACACTACAGTGAAGAGTTAGACAGCCTTCTGTACTTCAAGGTCGCACTGTGCGGTCCTTTCCAACAGACAAATATCGTCTTTCATTATCTGTGAGCAGTGCAGGGCCCGGCTGGGTGTGCTGGGAGCCTGGGGAGGATTGGGTATCAGCTCCAATTGTGCTGTGGCTGCCTCTCTGCTTAGCTCAGTGAACTCACTCTTTCTCAGCCTTTTACAAGAAAAGAGATCTTGTAGTCTGCTTGAGTGATGAACCTGCTACCTGGCCTCCACCAGGAGGACAAGGCAAGAGAAGTCAGAACCCACCAGTATCTCCCTGGTCACCACTGCGATGCCAGGAACCAAAAAACTTTCTAGAAAAGTTCTCAGCATGGAAGCAATTCTCCTTGTCTTTAAACAAGTTTTATAGAGAAATTGGGAGCCTGAAGTCCTATGTGAATTCTCTACTTCTCTTGATAAAAATTCATATGGATAGTCCACAAAACGAGTCGATTTTATTCTTCAACTTTAATAAGCAAACTCTAAACCTCTAGCTTCCCACTAGCAGGAAACAAGCTTCCTCTTCATCAGCATATTTACCAAGAACAAATTAACATGTGCTGGCATTTAAAAGACTTTCACCATAGGCTGGGAGTGAAGGGATGTCCTAGGACCGTGTGTTGCCTTGAGGTTCACCTGGACTCTTGCTGGAAAGCTTGTGCACACGCAGGGTCTGGCAACCCCCACGCCAGAGGCGCAATCTGAACATCAGTGCAGAGGGAAGGTATGCCCTGTGCCCTGAAGCATGACTCTGAGTGATTCTGCCACTTCTCCCCTCTCTTTTGGACCTCACTAGATCATGTGGATTTTCCACCGAAGTTTGTGTGTGTGTGTGTGTGTGTGTGTGTGTGTGTGTGTGTGTGTGTGCACAAAGAAATAGAAAGAAATAAGAGTTTGAGGCCAGTTTGGTTTATAGAGCCAGTTCCAGGACAGTCAGGACGACACCGAGAAACCCGACAAAAAGCAAAAAGTAAAACAAAACAAACAACAGGAGAGGGAGAATCCAATGACAGCTCCCAGCATGCCAAGCAGCAACCAGGCACCCGTTGTTCTCAGAACGCCTTCACTGAAAAACATCCAGAAAGGCACCTTCCCAAGAGACTGCTAGAAGGCAGGCTTCCTTACCTACCTTCAGAATCTGGTCTCCTTCTTGTAGGCCCTCCTGCTCTGCAGAGGTGCCCTCCTGAATGCCAGCGACAAATATCCCAACGTCATTTCCACCAGCCAACCGGAGGCCCACGCTGTCTCCCTTCTTAAACCTCACCATTTTGGTGTTAGGGCTGTAGTAGGTCCGATTTCAGAAAGGAAAGAGGAAAGGAGACTGTTTAAAGTGAAGGGTTCACGTCAAGATACTGAAGACTTTACTATTTTCTAGCTCGGAAGGGACATCATAGCTTACGAAAGTCCCCTCTCAATTTTCTCATCTGTCCTATAATTTTATCTCCCTGGAACAGTGAAAGGAACGTCTGCCAGCCCACAAAGGTACAAAAATACAGAATTTACCACATTAGCTCATCTCAGATGAGAGTATGGAATTAGGGGTTCACTCTAGCTATCTGACAGGAGGCTGTCCTCCCGAGTTATCCCACCACAAGTCTAGTCAAATACAGACAGTTCAGATCCAAGGAAGCTGGTCCTAACCCAACGGCTGATGTCTAGACACCACTCAACATTCCCCACCCCGCTGAGACCACCACACCCCTGCAGTCTCTACTGAAGCATTGCAGTCTGGCGATGCTTCACCTCGCTGGGAGTCAGGCATCCAGCCAAAGCAAATATTCAGGAAAGCATTCCAGACAAGTAGATGGGAGGGTAAACAGATTACAGAGCCACAGAGCTCACCCAATCCCAGATTCTGCTTCTCTCATTTCTTACGAACGTTAGGAATAAGAGTGTATGAAAGATGGCAAACTCACCATCCAGGGCGGGGCAGGAAGAAGAACCACTGCTGTGGATTTTAGCTAAGCAGATCTGCTGAGTGGAAGAGAAATGGGTGGGGGAGAGAGCAATGGAAGTACATACCCATATATGGCTTCATCCTCAGGACTAGGACGAAGAAAAGTTCTCGAGGCTGCTCTGGGTTGAGGAACTGTGGATTTAAAGATTTTATTTTATGCATATGAGACTTTTCTTCACATACATATATGTACTATGTGAGTGTCTAATGTTTGCTGAGGCCAGAAGAGGGCATCAGATCCCCTGGAATTAGAGCTACAGAGGATTGTGAGCTACCATAAGGATGATGAGAAACTCTTAGTCCTTGAACCATCTCTCTGGTCCCGAGGCACTATGTATTTTTAAAAAAAGTTTAGTGTGGATTGAAGCTTGTGTGTAGCTTTGCCTCACATGCCCCAATATAAATCTCAATATAATCACAGATTATATAATCACACATGTGTGATTATATATGTGAGCTTTGCCTCACATGCCCCAATATAATGAATCTCAAAATAATCACAGATTATATAATCACATACGTGTGATTATATGTGTGAGCTTTGTCTTACATGCCCCAATAAAATACGAATCCCAATGTTATGGATTCAAGCCCCATACTGTGAAACTAAATCATAATGAAACAAGACAAAATCCTTCTTATTTATCATCCGGACCGGCAGGAGCTTGTTTCTTTATACAGATAGCAAAATCCACAGGCTTCAAGTGTGTCTTATGTCACACTTGCACCATCCCAAACAACAGCACACACCTTTCCCTGCTCACCAGCCCACTCCCATTTTTATTTCCTTAAAAAAAAAAAAAAGACTTAAAGATGAAGTTTAACTGTTAAGAAATTAGCAGTCACCATGGTTTCTCAAAGTCAGAGAAAAGAAACATCCAAAACACAAGGTCCAGATGCACAAGGCAGTGCTCTCTACACCCTGAGAACAAGGCCATGTTTGCCCACACAAAATAGTTATGTACCTAGAGTTATGATGATAATTTCAGACTGGCAGGAAAGATCAGGGAGATAATGTTGGGTTTGCAGACAGAGGGCAAGAGGATTATACCTCAAATATGTCAAAACGGTGACCAATTCTGATGATATATTAAAAAGGTTACCTACCACATTAAAAGAGAAAAAATAGTCAGGTGGTGGTGGCACACGCCTTTAATGCCAGCACTTGGGAAAGCAGAGGCAGGTAGATCTCTGTGAGTTCAAGGCCGGCCTGATCCACGAGAGCTAGTTCCAGGACAGGCACCAAAGCTATACCGAGAAACCCTCTCTTGAAAAAACAAAAAATAAAATAAAATAAAAAATAAAAAGAGGGCCTCTTATACGTCACAAATTTTAAAAGTAATTTTGCCTTTTTTCATCTACATTCTGGAAATATCAAGCACATATTTCTGAACGCGATTCTTCAAATCAGTGTACTGGGCTGGTAGTGCATGGTTAGCATGACCTGGCTTGTGTATAACTAACACACACACACACACACATACATACACACACACACACACTTATGTATAACTAACACACACACACACACACACACACACACACACACACACACACGCTTTAAAAGGCTTACCTGGAGTTTCTTCCTGGTACCTGGGCTCTTTGTTGGCCTCTGCGACACTTGCAGCTGTGATGTCCCCGGTGGACTTGAATGGCGTGGGTGTGGCGCCCATCCTGGACAGTCTGCCTGAGGTTTCCTCTCTGGAACTGAAGCACACGCCACGATCATGTCTCAGCAGATAACACATTCACAATTCACACTCAGAACGAAGGACCACCCGGCCTTACCTCGGCCTCTCCTTCAGCTTCTCACTGGAGGAATGATAATCCTGATCAGAATACTGCTGGCGCTTCTCCTCTGGAGAAAAAGATCGGTTGGACTCTATTTCTGAGATATCTGGTTTCAAAAATAAAAAAAAAAAAAATCCTTTTCAGCAAAATACATACATACCCAAAATTACACTATTCTCTGAGCGGGAAGCATGAGGAAAGGCCATCAGTTTGGAAGGTTTTTGATTTTACTAAGGGGGGGGACTTGCTAATTTTCAGAGAGAGACATTATTTAATGAGGAGACCGTCTAATTGAGACAGAACATTTCTCTTATCCCAAATGCTTTCAGAGCTGTTTTCAGGGGGCCACGATCCAGCTACAGCATAGAGTCCCTCTAAGTCTGCTGTAGAAACTGGTTCCAGAACCATTTCCCCAACCAAACTCAGCAGATGATTAAGTACTTTGTATAAAACGCTAAACGTTAGCACGCAGCCTATCCATACTCGCCTGCACCATCGACGGTGGTTATGCCATATTCTTGATAGGATAATAAGAAAAAGAAACCTTGACTTTCTGGACTCTTTTCTGTTGGGAGCAGTGAGACCCCAGATCTTGAATTTCTTGTAATCCCCTGATCTGAGTGCTTACAGCTGTTCTGAGCACAAGACCTTCAGGAGTTCCTGATGGCAGGAAAGTGGTTTCTGGTGGGTTTGGCTGGGGCGTGGCTATCTCTATATAATCTGCCCCTGAACACAATAAAGGGGGCATTCTTGGGGAATTCAGGGATGACCCGTGTCTCTGTCTCTCTGTCTGTGTGTGTGTCTGTGTATTTTAACCTCCTGCCCCTTGCCCGAAGCCCGCGAACAGGGTTCCAGTGCACTGAACGCAGACACGGGGGCAAGGTGCACGGCACTTTTCCTCACGTATTTTCAACCCGTGATTGCCTGAACCTGAGGCTAGAGAAAACGTTTTTGCCAAACAGACCAGCGCACCTTCAATTTGAACGTATATTCAAACCATTTAGGGATCTTGCTGGAACCAAGCTCTCCGATACTGATACTACACAGAGGGACGGGGGAAATAAACTGTAAACTACGGTCAGTTGCCATGATCTCTCTGCTTTCCTGTCCTACACTCATAGTCCAGAAGAACTGGACAGACTTCTGACACACTGGGCAGGAAACTCACAACTTTTCAATACCAGGCACGCTGGTTCACACCAGCCATCTCAGGGAAGCGCCTTTCCCTTCTGAGTCATCTTGCCAGCCCACAATGCTATTTTCACCCAGTGGTCTGAACAAGGGGCCAGTGGAAAAGCCAACTGTGGGTCTGGGTTGGCATCACACCTCCGGGAGCATGCACACGAGACGGGGACCCTCTCCTGAGCTATATCCCCAGGCTGGAAGTAGTACAAGACAAGAGCTCATCTCCTCACTGACACTGACGCAGGCGAGGGAGAATCGGCAACCCTTCACTGCACATCAGCTTTCTAAAACATCCTCAGAAGCTAAGGCAGCCGTCTGCACTCTACAGTTTGAAGACACCACACCTACTCTGACCGGGAACAAACACTTAGAGCTGGTCCTTAGAGCCCAATGTAAGTGCTTACGAGTATTAAAAGGGCACTTAGTGGACTTGATTCCCTCCCTTCCTAGTAGCCTGTGAAAATGGAATAAATGCATTTGTCCAAGTTTTAAACAGAACAGTAACAACAAGCAGGAACTGGGACATATATTAGGAAGCAACGTGTACCAAAACACAACTGTTTTAGTTTAGTTTACCATTTAGTGTGGCTTTGTGTTCCACACTACCTTCTAAAGGTGAAAATACTAACAGCCTTTTTTCCTTAAGCAGAGTTGGAATTTATGAAGAGATTTTTAATACAGATTTTTAAGCACTAGAGTTAATTTAAGATTTTAAAAAAAGGCCTCAGGAAGAGAAGAAGTAGTACACTTTTTGTTGTAGTTTGGTTTCCTTTTTTCTTTCTTTCTTTGAGGCTGGTCTGGAACTTGCCAGGTAGATCAGTCTGACGTTGGCACTACCACGCCTGGCTTCTGCCATTCTTAAAGCAGTAAAGTCTATGCTTCATTGGTGTGTGCATGAGCACTTAGCAAACTGAGATGTTACTAATGAGTTCTACTCTCAGTGGCCTAATTGAGAGTCCTTCCCAGTGTGCTAGAATTCCCTACTAGAAATCTACTTTCAAAAGACACTTAAACAAACAAACAAACAAACAAATCAAGAATACTTCTCTTTTTGAATCAAAGTTGAGAAGAAGACTTCCTTGCCCCTCCTGCCTTCAGGCATGGCCCTCCTGACACCCCAGAAAGCACACTGCCCCCCTTCTTACCTTCTACCTCAGAGTCACTGTCATTGAGGGACGGGACGTTGATGAGGGTCTGCCTGCTGTCCCTCAGCACCACAAGCTGCAGTTTCCCTCTAGACTTTTCTATCAGCTTCCGAGCATCACTTAAAGACATGTTCTCAGTAACAGTCCCATTGATCTGTGTATAGGAAGAATGTCGGTGTTATTCACGGGAGGGGAAACTATTCACGGCTATGTTTAAAAAAAAAAAAAAAAAAAGCCAAAACACCTTCCATTCTCCTTTGCAGAATTGGAAAGAATCTGCTGACTTCAGAGGACTGAATGAAAATGAATTATCCCTTAAATGAAATGTAACCACACAAGCCCAGGACAGTCACAAAAGAGTCAAGTGTATATTTCGTTCACCCTGCTCATCTATTTAACTTCCAAATTCAAGACTACGGCTTGGTTTACTGCCGGAACAGGCTTCCTAACCGGAGAGGTTTGTAAACACTATGAAGCGTTCAGCAATCACAGACTGACGGTTCTCAGATTCACCTTCCTTTGGTACAAGAACAGGAGCCTAAACTCTACACCAACAGGGAGAAGGGGAAAGATTTTCCCTTTGTTATTAAATTAGTCCCGCCTCTACATCTTATTTTTCCTTTTCCTTTTTAAATTATTGGGGGGAGGGGGCGCTAGAGAGGGAGCAAGGCTCACCCATCCCTAGTGTCCCAGTTTATTTTGTTCTTTGGGCATAGATCATCTCATTGAGCTGCTCTTCCTGTCTCTACCTCACTCCTGGCCACTGGACCCAGATAACCTGTCGTGGTGTGTGGATGTGAACGCGCAGACTAAGAATACGTGCCAGCACACACCCGCTCCCTGTCCTCGTCTTCTCACCTTGAGAATTATATCCCCCTCGTGAAGGTTGCCATCTTTGGTCGCCAGCCCTGTCCTGGTCATTTCCTTGATGAAGATCTGACTCCCCAGCCGGAGACCATACTCTAGAAGACAAACACAGGAACACACACATTCTCAACCTGTCCAGAAAACTTAAGGCTGGCTTTGAAGACTACTTCGAACAGTCGTGAAAATTTAATTTTTGTATGGGATACTCAAACTGGCCTGGAATCTTTAAGTGGAGGGGAGAGGAGAGAAGGGACTGGAGGCAGAGGATGAAGTGGGTGAAGAAAAATAGAAAAAAAGGAAACAAAGGAAGGGAAGGGAAGACAATGTTGCAAAATGTTAGCAGCTGTAGATGGCGGAGGTAAAAAGGGACACTTTTCAAGGAAAAGACTGGTCATGACAACCTGCTCCATCCATCTTAATAGGAAATTGTGCTGACTCTGAGGTTGCACACAGGAAGCTGCGGACACAGCATATGCCATCTGTAACAATTCACACTGCCCAGGGTTTGGGAGCTGAGGCAGAGCCATCCCTGAAGTGCCCTACCGGCAGTCAGCAGCACTTTGAACTGTTCAAGAGAAAAGCAACACCCCATCTAGGAGCCATGCACATTTTTCAATATTTTAAGCCTTCTACAGACTATCCTGATGTTATTTGCTAAGCCTATAAAAAAGGCACATTTTAGAGGTGACTATAGTGGCTTTGAAAGCCATCATAAGCAAGCTTGAAAGCGAACACATTCAATTTGTTAAGTTATCACTAGTGTTCTGACTGAAAACTGTATGCTTAGAAAACAATGGCTTTCTTCAAGAAAAAATACTACATACCTTCTTGGGATCACAAAAGAAGCTATTTTAAAATCGGTTTTAGTAAGCTACAGTAAACTTATTAGCATCTGATCTTATTACAAAGTGCTTTGTTGGTATAGTCCTCTGTGGAACAGTAAGGACTGTGGGTCTGATATTTGTAAGACACTAGGTTCCTCGTTAGCACCACACACCAACAGCTAAAAATAAGTACTGGGGTATACCCCACACCCTCCTAGGGATACCACATCTCTTTCTATGGATGGAAAGCCCCTGTGGTTAGATCACACAGCCCAGGACAGAGAGAGGGCTGAGAAAGTCTAACTTTTCTTCCCCATCAATACTTTACCTTGCCCCCTAAAAGCCTAATGCTCCTATTGTAACACACGGGTGTGTGCAAATAGTTTCACAGGCATATGTGTAAATTTCTCTTAAGTTATAAAAAACAAAACAAAACAAAACAAAACAAAAAACAGTTAACCAGCTTCTGATACATAGCAAGGTGTCTGGCGACAGCTGCTGATAGCATTCCTTCTTAATCAGTAGCAACTCCCGCCTACTACTCAGTTTCTCAGAAGATTCATTTTCATGTAACTTTAGCCAGAAATAGCTAAGTTATAGGGTACACTTAGCAATTTTTCTTCTTTTAAAAAGTGGAATCATGGGCTGGAGAGAAGGCCCAGCAGTTAAGAGCACTTGCTACTCTAGCTGGTTCAGTTTCTAGCACCCACATGGTGGCTCACAACCATCTGTAATTCCAGTTCCAGGGGATCTGATGTCCTCTTCTGACCTGCTTAGGCACCAAGCATGCATGTGGTACACACACTCACATGCAGGTAAAACATTCATACACAAAGTAAAAGTAAATACATCTTTTTCTAAAAATGTAATATTGGGGGCCAGTGAGACAGTTTAGTGATAAAGTTGTTCAGTCCCTGAAATCCCAAAAGTATCAGGAGAGAACAAGCTCTCATGGGGTTGTCCTCTGAGCTCCATGCAAACATCATGGTACGCATGCTCCTCCCCATCAATAAGATCATAAAATATTTTTTAAGTGGAGGGGTTGGAGAGATGGCTCAGAGGATAAGAACACAGACTGCTCTTCCAGAGGACCCAGGTTCAATTCCCAGCACCTACATGGTGGCTCACAGCTATCCAGCACGCCAGTTCTACTTTTATACATGCAAACAAAACAAACACTCATGCACAAAAAATACAAATAAATAAAATCATTTTTTAAAGAGGGGTTTTTGCTGTTATTTTTTAAAGCAGAATCAGGTGAGAGCACTTGTCTGGCATACACGAGGCCCTGGTCTGATCTTCATCGCCACCAAGTTGTTTAAACGTTTTCAAATGTGGGGAACAAAATAGTTAAAAGGAAAACATAATCATTTTATTTCTGCACTTAAGACCAGCTATGAACTGGGCAATCTTATTATTTTGGTTCTGGGTGGCCGGGATGAACAGCAGCCTGCTATTGCAGACAATGTCTTCATTTTAATTAAAGACTTGCTTTTTAAGTTTTATTTTTATTCACTTCTGTGTGTGTGTGTCTGTGTGTGTGTGTGTATATACATATACATGTCACATGTGTGGGTGCCTCGGGAGGTCAGAAGAGGGCATCGTTGTCCTTGGAGCTAGCATTACGGGGAGTTGTAGCTTCCTGACATGGGTGCTGGGAACCAAACATCGAGAACTCTTTTTTTTTTGAGACAGGGTTTCTCTATAGTTTTGAAGCCTGTCCTGGAACTAGCTCTTGTAGACCAGGCTGGTCTCGAACTCACAAAGATCCACCTGCCTCTGCCTCCCGAGTGCTGGGATTAAAGGCGTGCGCCACCACCGCCCGGCAACATCGAGCACTCTTAAGCACCGAGTCACCACCTCTCTAGCCCAACAGATCTTAAATTATGGATCACAATTCATTAAGAGGTCTTAAACTGGGTTAATGAATTTCTAACAGTGTTTCAGAATTTTGATGCAATGGGAACTCAGTACATCACACAGAATAAATAATATTCCATGAGATTTCTGTTAAGTTTTTGCTTTATAAGGATTTATTTGTTTATTATGTAGACAGTGTTCTGTCTGTATCTATGCCTGCAGGCCAGAAGAAGGTTCCAGATCTCATTACAAATAGTTGTGAGCCACCATAGGGTTGCTAGGAATTGAAGTCCGGACCTCTGAAAGAACAGTCAGTGCTCATAACCACTGAACCATCTCTCCAGCCTTTGTTTAAGTTTCTTATATGGAGTTACATGGTAGCTAATCTTGCATGTCAACTTGACTGCGTCTGGAATCAACCAAAACCCAAGCTGCTGGGCACACCAGTGAGGGATTTTTGTCCATCGGCTTGCTTGAGGTGGGAAGACCCACCCTAAAGCTGAGCTTCGTCTTCTGGAGGCAGCCCACATGAAAGGCCATGAAAGAGCGAGCCCTTGCTTTGTGCCTCCTTGCCCTCCCTCTCCCTGGCAAGTTCATTTTCACCTGCGGCTACAGCCAGACTCCAAGGTAGACTGAATACCTCCCAGACTCCAGCACCAGACAGTGACTTCTCAGACAGACATCCAGTCTCATGGGGTGAACAACTACCGGTTTCTCCGCCTTTCTGTAAGTACACAGTACTGTCACACTGTCAGGACCACAGCCTGTAACCACTCTAAGAAATCCTCCTTATACCCATGTGTGTGCATATACACACACAGACATGCAGTGGCACACACATGGTGACACACAGACATACTTACACAGACAACATACACTGACACATACACACATGCATAATCCATCAGTTCTATTCCTTTAGAGAGCCCTGACTAATACAGGGTACCCCCGTGACTGCAGGACATACATGGTTGTTCCTTTGGCAGGAGGACACAGAAGAAGAGGCAAGGGTGGAAACAGGGAAAGAGGAGGAAAAGATGGAAAAGCAATATCCCTCAGGATGGGTCAGACCTCTCGGAACGAGGTCCCTGCCAGGGGCTCACTCTCAAAACATCTGTGGCCTCCACATATGGATGTGGCTTGGGGACCAGTGAAGGGCCATCTCCTCACACATAGCAAAGAGGAAACTGTGAAATCTTCATGCTTCCAAAGTTGCTGACAAGGAGACCCCTCTCTTCAGGAATGGTGCAACTTCAGCTTAAACAGACCCCGTGCTCCAGGTACCCGCTTCCTGACCTCACATGACTCCAGTTATCTAAGTTGGAAAATCTTAGGAAATGGACTCTTTTGTCTGAAATCCCCTCAAAAATAGAAATCCCCAAGCTACCAAAAAACGAACCTTTCACCTTGTATTATCAGAGGCTCGTCACCGTTCTCTTCTTAGAACAGTACGAGAACCAACGAGACAAGACAAAAGCTATAAGAAAATTTACAAGTAGGAAGACAAGACCCAAGATGGGAAGTGGCTCGACTCCTGTTCGTCTCCTCGCTTCAGATCAGCTAAGGGTGAGTTCTAGGTGCCTCTCTCCCTGTGCTTCTGAGTCCTCCCTGTGAACACTACCAGCGCCTTCCCTGCGCAGAAGTGAATGAACCCTGGCAGGATGAAGTGTGCCCACATCTCCAGGAATGCAGTGCGAGGCAAGCAGACTAGGCCAGAGCCAGCTTCCATATGCGTACGGAATGCTCTGACCTGTGGGGTCTCCTACCACCAAGGTCTTTGGGGAGATTATCTAAGAGTACTCAACACCAACCCTGGCCTAGAATAGAACTCCATCAAGAAGAGCCTTGTTTTCCCACACAGAGATGTGCCAGGCTCACCAGCAGAAGGTTCACACACAGAACAGACCCCACAGTTTTTGGTTCCCAGAGCAGGTGAGAGACTGCGAATCTTCACTGTTAACAAGTGTGCGGGTGAGGTACTTCTCGGAACCAAAGCCAGTGAGACACCCGCGTCCCCATTAGTGGACCCTTCTGCGTCTACGTCTCGTTATCACAGACTAGGAACCAAGAGTAATGTCTCAATAATGTGGCTCTGGGGGATAAATGAGCCCACGGGTGTCTGCGGTTTCAGGTGGACGCTAAACACCAGCACCGGGTGAGCACCAGGTGATGCTGGCATCACTGCCCGCATTCCCACATCCTGTGTGCCTACCTTCATTTGCTTTACTTTTGGTCAGAAGGACCCCAATGGGTCTGTCGGGATCATGCTTGCGCTCCTGCCGGGACTTAGGCTCAGGGCTGGGGCTGCGGGAGCGTAAGTGTTCGCGGCTGTGGCTACGCTCATAGCGGGTCTCAGGCTGGGCTCTTCGGTCGTATGAGGGGCTATAGCCCCCCTCATAGTCATGCTCATAGGATTGGTGATAGATGCGCTCATAGTCTCGGTCGTAGTCCCTGTCGATGCTGCGGCCACGGCTACGGTCCCGGGGCACATAATCGAGGTCCAGGCTGCGCTCCAGGCTCCGACCACGGCTGCGCTCCCGGCTGCGCCCTGAGTCTTCGTGGTCCAGGCCACGTTCCAGGCTCCGGCCACGGCTGCGCTCGCGTTCCCGGCTCTGCGGGCGCTGCTGGGAACGCCCCCTCTCCCTGCTGTCCTCCCAGCTCTGGCTGAGCATATCGTGGCTGCTGTGCCGGCTCCTCTCACTGTAGCCGCTGCGGAAACTTCTGCCATCAAACTCATCTATCACCTCAAAACCCCGGTCATCATGACTGAGGGGAGGGCTGCCCTGCAGAGGGGCCACCTGGACCTTCCGGGGCCTCTTGACCACCTGTCCAGAAAAACAGCAGATGCAATGCACGACAGTGCAAACAGAGAGAACCGGGGGGGGGGGGGGGGGGGGGGGGGGGGAGGGGGGGGGTGGCCGCAATGGCTCTGGCTCCAGATTCAATGAAACATCCCCCTTCTAAACTCAGTGTGTGGGAAGGAGTGGGAGGGTCATACATACACACAAATCCCTTAAACATCCGTATCCCTGACAACCCTGCAAGGCCCCCTCCCCAAGTTCCCGTCCAGAACCAAGGACAATAAAAAAACTTCACAAAGTTAGAATAATAAGCCAGAAAAGCGACTACAGCTGTGAGCATAGTGCTTTTGAACGCTTCTGACCAAGTAGGAAGAGCCCCAAAGGCTTCGGGCAGTTCATCCAAGTCAGATGAAAACCCAGAAACACGTGAGACACTTTGTATATAATTGCTGACACTCCTGCACATGTTCCAGGAAGTTCAGGGGAAGAGGTCTCCCTTCTAGAGGAAAAAGGACTAAAGAGATAGTCAATTACGCACACACTTATCCCAAGCCATCTTGACTGGGAATTAGGCGGCTCTGCGGCTACTGGTTTTCTTAGCTTTGTTAACAGGGTGGCCCTATTCTTGGGAGAAGCATGCAGCAGTTATTTAAGTAGGATGCTTGCAACCTTCCTCAGGAGGCTGACTTGGACACAGCTTCGGCACATCTGTGGCATCATCCTAAAAAAATATCAAGGCTCCAAGAAGTACACTAGCCCTAGGTCATATAACTCTGCCAAACGGTCATTTTCTTTGGCCACAGAAAACATGTTCTTAAATTAAAATCAGGCTCTCTACAAGAACAATATGGGCTCCGAACCACAGAGCCATCTCTCCAGCCCTTCTTTATGTTCTGATAAAAAAAATATTCTTAATTTTTAAAAGATTTTTTTAAATGTATGTACAGTTTAAGTGCAAGGACATTTGGCTTACATGTACACACACACATACACCCTTATGCCATGTGTGTGTATATATACATATATAGGTACATATGTGTGTGTGTGTGTGTGTGTGTGTGTGCGCCTATGCCATCACAGGACTTACAATGGCTGCGATCTTCCCACTTTTCCTAAGCTGCTGAACTGCAAACGAATGGAGCACATCCTCCATGGGGGTGCCATTGACCATGACCACCCTGTCATTTTCTCTGTAAACAAGAAATAAACATCAGTCATAAAAACGCATGGTGAGTCCTCTAGAACACTTAAGAGAGAACAGAAGCAGTAAATGAGCCCCAAGAAGCTGATTAAGGGGCTCAGTGTGTGGCAGACCCCAAGTCAGGCCAACTTCGTCTGAGCTTCTTCAGAGTTAAGAAACACAAACCCACATATTCAACTTCTGGGTGTTTACTAAGAACCACCATGTATGTGTAAAAGACCTGTCCAGACCTCAGGCTCACACCAGAAGGCACCCCGCAAAGAGCAGTCTGGAAGGCAAGAGGAATTCAAGGGCAGTCCTATGTACTCAAGTACAGTGAGCTGCATAAAGCCCACATGTACTCCCCTTTGTGCAATGTCTGGAGGGAAAGAGGTCAAAAACCTGCCTAGGATTCTTTTGTTTGTTTGTTTTGAGAAAGGTCTGTGTAGCCCAAGCTGGCCTTGAACTCATTGTTTAGGTAACCAAGGCCTTAAACTGCTGATCCTTCTGTGTCTGGCTCCATCGCCTAAATGCTTAGATTATAAATGAGCACAATCAGGCCTGGCTTCTTTGCCTCAGCTTCTTTTTTGTTTGTTTTGAGACAGCGTTTCTCTGTGTAGCCCTGGTTGTCCTGGAACTCATGCTATAGACCAGGCTGGCCTCACACTCAAGAGATTTGCCTGTTTCTACCTTCCGAGTCCTGGGATTAAAGGCAAGCACCACCACCATCCAGCTTCCCTGATTCTCGAAGAAACTTTAAGAACACAGAATCCTATCACTTAGGCTCATCCAAAGTTAAAATTTTATACTAATCTAAATAAAACTAACTTTGATAAGACTGCCAACTAACAGGATAGGAGCACAGAGATTTTTAAATCTCACACAAATTCAACTTTTGAATGATCTAGCTAATAAAGCCACACAGGTATCTTCAGATTCTTCCCTGAAAGGATTCAGGATCCATCTCCTAAAGTGGAGTTCCCTCTTCAGAACAGAACTGGAGAACTTGAGTTTGACTATCATGACTTTTTCCACTATTAAATTCTGTTGGGGGGTTGTTAGTTGGGTTTTGACATGGGGTGGGTGTACTGCTAAAGTTTAACCCAAGGCCTAACCTGTGCCAAGTGCTCTACTCCTGAGGCACATTCCTAGCCATCTTCATTAAATTCCAAGACACTATGGAAAACTCCTGGTAGACACTGCGGAATGTGGAAACTGGAAGTGATCAGTTCTGTCAACATGCTTAGATTGACAAACACTGAGAAGATCAGTAAAGCTCACTCTTTGTATCTGTGGGGATGTTTTTAAGAGAATTAAGGGGTGGGGAGGCAGCTCATGTGCTTGAGGAAGTAAAAGAGAAAGCCAGGAAGGGCAGGTACTGTCTCCGACTTCCTCTCTCTGCTTCCTAGCACATAGGCTAGGAATGCTGCCTATGTGTTGGCTGCCCTGTTCTACCACGTTCTTCCCACCACGACAGATGAAAGCCTCCAAAAACGTGAGCCAAAATAAATAAGTGCCTCCCCTAAGTTATTTTCCCAACCACTTTGCCACAGTGTCATGAGCTGCATGTTCAGAAATGGTTCCCAAGGACTGGGAATGTAGCTCAGGGGCTCTGCTTCTCTGGCATGCGTGAAGCCCTGGGCCTGATCCCCAGCCCTGCATAAACTGGGTGCATAAACCCAGCACATGGGAAATAGGGAATTAGAATTCAAAGTCATCCTCGTCTGTGTGGGGGAAATGGAGAACCAACCTAAGCTACAGACACTGTCACCAAAGTAAAGGGGGAAGGGGAAACACAGAAAAGCTAGAAGGTTTCTAAACCAACAACTGATCATTTCCACTACCTACCTATGGGGGTAGGAGGGCCCCACACAGGATTTCCCTCTCCCTCCATGTCTGGATGGTCCCCAAAGTTTGGTGACTGTTAAAATATAATGTGATCCTAACTCTCTCTTAAAGACTTCAGATGTAACATAAACATACATTAAAAGGCACACAGCCATCATAACACCCTGTCTAGGGCCAACCTGCAGGGCCGGCAGGGACTGGAGAGGGGAGCGAGAACACTTACTGGAGCAAGCCATCAGCAGGTCCACCCGGGAGCACATCAGAAATGACAATAGACGTTTCCCCATTTTCAAAGTGTGGGTTGTCTCTACCTCCCGACACTGCGATTCCAAATCCTCTTTTGGAATCCTGTTCATTAGAATTAAGAGAGAGAGAAAAAAAAATGAAAAAAATCCTTCCATAAGTGGCTTTCGGGATTTATTACAAGCACTCAATAAAATAAAGGTCAAACCAATAACCAGAGACAATCTGAGAACAGATGGGCTTACAGAGACAAATGAAAAACAAAATAAAGTCACACTGCGGTCAGCTGACAGGGTCCTAAAGGGAAATTGCTTATCTACAGGGAGCAGCCTTGTGAGGCGGAAATGATTGACAGTCCAGGCCAACATTATCCCAAGAGGCAGGAGAAGGAAGGCTGTCTTCTGTGTAAACAGGACTGTGCTGTCCTAAGGCCAGGTAGACCTGTTCACAGGATCACTTGACCCAAACTGGAACAACTTTAATAAAAATTGATTCTTTGTGAGAAATGTATTTTCTTTTTATTTATTTTTATTTTATGCACATTAGTTTTTTTTTTATTTTAAGATTTATATATTTATTATGTATACAGCATTCCTTCCATGTGTGCCTGCAGGCCAGAAGACGACACCAGATCTCATTATAGATGGCTGTGAGCCACCTTGTGGTTGCTGGGAATTGAACTCAGGACCTCTGGAAGAGCAGCCAGTGCTCTTAACCACTGAGCCATCTCTCCAGCCCCTGAAAAATGTATTTTCAAAATGAATCTTAGCTGAATATGGTACATACCTATAATTATAGCACTTGGGAGGTAGAGGCAACAGAATCAGGAATCCAAGGCTAGCCATGACTACATGGCAGAAGTGAAGGCTAGCCTGGACTACATGAGACCCTTACTCAAAAAACAAACAACAGCACTGTGGTATATCTTCAAATTCGAGTTAGAAGAGATGGCAGCTGCATTTTAATTTAAGAACTACATGGCCTTTAAAAATAAAATCTAAACAGAAAGCTGGTATTATGGGGCTGGGGAAATGGCTCGGAGGATAAAGGAACTTTCGGCTATGGTGAAAATAAACCACTCATACACGTCCTCCGACCCCACACAGTACTGTGGCATGCAGGTACAAGAGTGTATGCATATGCACATGGATGCACATACATGAATGAAAAATTTAATAAGATAAATAACTAAAAAGCTATTATTGTGATTTTGAAAGAGCAAAGCATTAAACCCTTCCCAATGTGCATACAAGATGGGAAATAAAGGTTTATTCTCTCTCCATCATTGATTCAGCGATGCATACCAGTGGACCTGTTAGCACGCTATCTTACTTCAGCGTTTGCTTAAAAGGCTAAACCACACAATAGGGACACTGACGTTATAATCCCAAATCAGGGCTGATGATACAAAACTACACTCAGAATAAGAGAAATCTTTATCCAAGGGCAGTTTGTGGGGGGCCCAGACTGCTTACAAACGCCAACAGCCCATGCTGCCTCCACATGGCTCTTGTTGGCACCAGCACCAACACCGGGTTTTAAACAGAGGTGGCACCGTCTCCTAAACCAAGCCTCGGACCCTTACTCTGCAATCTGAGGACCTTACTTATAGGGATATATTATATGCTGGTAAAAGGGGCACAGGCAGGAATCAGAAAGATGTCTGAAGTTAATGGGCAAGCCTCAACTGAAGAATTTGTGATGACTGATCCGGAAGTCAGGATACCTGGACTCTGACCCAGTGATGGAGTTCTGAGGATCAAGGAAAATCTTCCCTCCGAGGAACTGACAATCTTTCTAGAAAGTGGAAGAACCTAGAGAGATTCGGAGCAGGGTGGCCTCTGTGGAGCCCAGAAAATGTGCACTGATGTCAACAGGAGGGCAGGCTGCTGGGATAAGGACTAGAGACCGCGAGCTGACCGCAGACGGGGCGAGGTGGTAGCAGGCTTGCTTGGAGCGTGAGGCTGGAGAGTAAGCGCAGCTCTAGAGTAGTGTTAGAGTAAGCTAACACATCACACCTTTATTGTCAGGGTAGAAAGAACTGGAAATAACACGTACTTATTAAGCATCAATTATGCATCAGCATCTATGGAATGAATAGAAGCTATACGTATTTCCTCTTTAAACAAGAACAGTAGCATTGGTGAAGTGACTTTAAAAAAAAAAGCAAATAGGGCTGGAGAGATGGCTCAGAGGTTAAGAGCACTGGCTGCTCTTCCAGAGGTCCAGAGTTCAATTCCCAGCAACCATATGGTGGCTCACAACCATCTGTACTGAGATCTGGCGCCCTCCTCTCGCATGCGGGCATACATCAAGGCAGAATGTTGTATACATAATAAATAAATAAATCTTTTTTTTAAAAAAAAAAAAAAAAAGCAAATAAAAGCTATGTAGTGTTCTACCTCCAACCCCAAGGGAAGGGTAAACAAAAAACGTTTTGTGTAGACGGGGTAGGGGCGGGTGTACATTGGGGGGGGGGGGGTATGAGCAGTTGCACATGGAAGCCAAAGGAAAGTCTTAGGTGTCCTTCAAGAACCAGCCACCTTGGTTCTTTAGTCCCTCACTGCCCTGGAGCTTGCTAAGTGGGCTTGACTGGTTAGCCAGGAAACCCCAGGGCTTCGCCTGTCTCTCTATGTCTGCCTACTCAACCCTGGAACTGTAAGCATATACCTCCAAAGCCAGCTTTTTACAAGGGTGCCAGGCACCAAACTTAGGTCCCCATGATTTTGGGATTCCGTCTCAAAAAGTAACATAACAGACACCTTAGGGAAAACACCCAAGGTTGACTTCCGATCTCCACTAGCAAACAGACAAACACAGAGATCGACAGACGGACACATAGATCAACAGATACCCAGACACACACACACAGCCTTTTCAAATTGATTTGGGAGTTACAACTTTGTAAGGTAGATAATTATGGAAGAGGTGGAGAGAGTATAGCTCAGTGGACTGACCCAAGGGCCTCTTGCATTCTTAGCGTGTGAGATGTATAAATTCAGTTCCCAGCTCAAAAATCAGAAGGGAAAGGGAGATAGAGACGGTAAGGAGGGTACCTGGGCTGTGCATGTTGGGAAATGTTACTCTGTATCCTCAAGCAAATATGGGCTACTTTCATTCCCTCCTCCGTTTTACAGTCTGTTCTGTCCAGAGAGAAGAGATCAGACTAAACATCCCCTAAAATGCTACACAGTAAAAAAAAAAAAAAAAATCTAATCAAAAGCACAAGAGCATGTGACTTCTGCCAACAAGTTCATTATTGCCAGCGAATTCCAATGATGCATTGCCCACCTCAGCGAGATCAACAACAAAACTGCGCAGGCAAAAAATAAAGAGCCATGAACTGAGAAGCAGCAAGCCAAGAGGAGGACGCACGGAACAAAACATGCAGAACTCACCTTCTGCAGGGTCACGGTGTACTGCTCCCAGATCAACTCCTCCATGCCTGGGCCCTGTGTGGCAACAAACAAAGTCAACTTGATTACACACCAAATACCCCAGTGCCAGAAATAAAACTGTTTAACTCTGCACTCGTTGACGCAAACCCAGGTCACACTCCCATACATGAAAAAGAGCAGGTGTTTGCTCACAATGTTGCGGTGCTTATATCCAGATAAAACTTTCTTGATACTAAGGCATTACGTGAAAGATATAGTGAGAGGCCCTAACAATGGAAAAAAAGGAATGAACAGTGCTGGAGCCTTTTGATAACCATTGTTAGGAAACAGCACTGTTAGGGAGCTTCTTTAACTTATTTGGGGGATGGCTCAGCAGCAGTAAAGGTGCTTGTTGGCAAGCACAACCCGGGTTCAATCCCTAGGACCCGGATAGTGCAAAAAGACAGCCAAGTCCTAAAAGTTGTCCTCTGACCTTCATACATGTACATAGTGAGCATGGACTCATGAACACACACAAGCACACACACTCTCTCTCAAGAAAATACAACAAAAATTTTAATTTAATTGAAAAATATTCTCCCATTTCTCTCGCCTGTCAAAAAAAAAATGACCTTTTGACAAATTTTCCATATCTTAAACCTAAAGAAACCCTTGACCCTGTAATCAGCAGGATGTGTCAAACTGAGTAAACTATAGGACCTTCTGGCTTCTTCTCAGTAGTACTTCATGAAAAACAGACTAACATCCTCTGCTAACACAATTCTAAGAGAGGTCTAGGGAGACCTTTAATATGGTAGTGTTACTTTAAGATGAAATGATCGGCTAAATGCCTTTTAAAAGGCTAGAAGTGTCAAGAAAGCACACAGCTACAGACAGGTTGGCTTCAGCAAGCACTGAAACAGGAAGACACACAGAGAAAAGCACAAGATCTAACAGAGCAGGAGACCAGAGTGGATACAGGAGAGGGAAATGGTGCGTCCACAGAAGGACCCTCTTGTCCAACTCATGAGGATAGTGGAGTAGCTAGAAATTACCACTCCAGAGAATCCCTATCGAGGAGCCTGCATTCAGGTCTGCAGTTCTACTATGGAAGGTGTCTGTACATTCTCCCCAAGCACACCAAAGTGGCACTGGTAATGACACCATATAGGAAATGCAGGGTTCTTCTCTCTAAGGGACATGTTTAAATGAAGGTATCACAGAATTCCCGGATATGTAAGAAACCTGAGTGCATAGTTCACAGGTACTCAAGCTCACAGGTACTTACACATACAGTCATACGTGTGTGTACACACACACACACACACACACACACACACAAAGTGACAGTTACAAGAAACAAATTTAGGGATCAATGGCTGTATTGGAAACATCAATAACAAACCAAAAAGTATACAAAACATAGATCGTGTTTTAAGACATCAGAACACCTCACTGAAAGTACAGTTATCCATGAACCATCAGAAGGGCCAAGCCAACAAATCTGAAAGGATTTTGAGAAAGGAAAAGAACTGAAATGACACAAAAGATGGACTAGTGTCTCCTACGAGACGCAGCTGAAGAAGACAATTATAGATAAAACAGACACAAAGGGACATCTTAGGACACAGCACAAGGCCTGAAAGGTAGGAGGTGTCTGTCACACAGAAGACCAAGTAAGAGCAAGAAGCTTCAGGGAGCTAATACTGCACTGATAATTAGAGCGACTAGGAGGTACTGAAAAAAAATATTCAGATAATGTGGCATTTCCTCCCTGTTCACAAGCCCTTAAGATTGGGAAAGAGACGATCAGAGCTAAAGACGATGCCAACTGATACACTTGACCAGATAACCCACTCCCTCTGGAGGGCTAGGAAATCACAGTTCTGTTTGCACAGAAGAAACATGAAGTCATCGCCTGTTGTGACTTAACTGATTATTGACTACACAGACTGAGAGGCATTTGGGACTCTTGCTCTCCTCCTCCCCTTGTGCTCAATTCTGGGACATTCCCACGGCAAATGCCATCTGGCTCCAAGAGATCAGAATTCTCAAAGATTAAAAAACTACAATTCATATTATATCCAGGGTCAAAAAGATATAAAGGTATAGGAGGGGTAGGCAAAGTCTTGGCTATGGGGGAGGGGGGGCTGGACGGGCTGGTGGGGGTAGCAAGGTGCTGAAGAAAGTCCATGCATCCATCCAAAGCAATACACAAGCATCCTGAAAGGATTAAGAAAAAGAAATTATGGAACTCCCAATTGTTTCTTTACCATGACTACTGTTTTTGTTCTTGTTTGGTGCTTCTTGGGGGGATCCTTCTTTTGTCATGCTGGGGATCAAACCCAGAGTCTTACATGCATGAGACAGATATTCTACCACGAGTTACATCCCTAGTCCAATTTTTCTACTTTAATAAATGACTATTGGCCAGTCATGATGGCATATACCTTTAATCACAGCACTCATGAGGCAGAGGCAGGCAGACATCTGTATAACTAATACAGTCACTGTTCACAGGTTCTAGGGACTATCAGTAGCTAATACAGTCACTGTTCATAGGTTCTGGGGACTATTGGTAACTAATACACTGTTCATAGGTTCTGGGGACTATTGGTAACTAATACAGTCACTGTTCACAGGTTCTAGGGTTGTTATTGGCAAATCTGTAACCTCTACACCCGGAGGGTAGGCAGGCTGGCATCTGAGATGCCTGTGATCCAGCTTTCCAGTCCGGCTTTCTAGGAAATGAACAGGTACCAAACACACCACACAACACAAACCCTCAAAACACAATTCAAGGGGGAAGCACTCCAGGAGGATTTGAAGAGTGTGACATCGGTTTTCACATAATTTGAAAAAAGAAACAATGCCTCACTACAACATGAACATATTTAACACTGCTGAAATTAGAAATGCTTAAAATGACAAATGTTAGGGGTTTAATATAACATCAAATATGTTTAAAATTGATTTAGAATTTCAAACTGGGCAGTGGTGGCACATGCCTTTAATCCTAGCACTCGGGAGGCAAAGGCAGGCAGATCTCTGTGAGTTCGAGGCCAGCCTGGTCTACAAGAGCTGGCTTCAGGACAGGCACCAAAGCTACAGAGAAATCCTGTGTCCAAAAAAAAAAAAAAAAAAAAAAATAGAATTTCATACATGCATACAATGCATGCATTTTGATACAATCCTCCTCCTTGCTGCCCCCCCCACACACACACAGCCCACCCGACTCTTCCCACTGAGCCCATTTGGGGACAGTGTGCGCATGAATATAGGACTAGCACACGCACAGCTTCTCGGGGGCAATATCTCTGAAGAAAACCGACACTCCCTCCCTCAAAAAGCGACAAGGGCGAGTGAGATACTGTCAGGGGACCTAAAGTCAATCCCTGGACGGACATAAAGGTTGAAGGAGAAAATAGGCTTCGTGTCCACATCCACACCCACACAGACCCACACCCCGACAGACAGGAGCTTATTCGAAATGCTGACAACACTCATCTTTTGTTAGTGGTCCATGTGCACATGCACGTAAGTCATACATGGTAAAAGTGCAAAGGACAAAGCACATAGCACTGAAGATGAGGAAGCCTGGGAAGGAGGCAGAGGTGAGATGTAGACCCTCCCACATCAGTGAGACACAAGGGAAGCTGAGTTCTGTACCTTGGTGGGGAAGGGGAAACGTAATGAACGCTTGGTATCTGTTAAGTACCAGACTTTCCATGTTTAAGCAGTTTGTAGGCACCAATCGTTTTGTGAGATCAAAGCGGGGAGGCAAGGAGGCCGTCAAGGGGCGCTTGACTTCGGACTGAGGACCTAACACCCAAGGCCGTTTCTAGTTCCGGAAGTTTTAGTCCAGTTTCAATTTTGCAAGGAAAAAGGAGAGCATGGCAACTTCCGCTGGGGGAGGGCGGATGGGGGCAGTGTTAGCAGTGTGGGGGGGTACAAGGCCAAAAGGAACGGCAAGTGCAATGGGTACAGACGGAGATGGGCACTGTGTGGGAGAGCCCAGGGTGCTTCAGACTCCTCAGCACCTAGCTTTCCTTTTCTAAAGGTCAAAAAATAACTTTATTAGGAAAATGAAGGTGGCATAGAATCTTGAACAGGTAAAGTCACAGATGGACCTCCTCGGAGATCAGGGCTCCACCTATGGGCCCAGGGCACCTTCTCAACCTCGGGGATGAGATTTCAGCCACCAGCAGCTTCACATGGTCCCCATGAGCGTCTCTGATTACTTTACTTTCCATATAAGGAACACAAACAGTAGCATCCTCCAGATTAGAACAAGTCATTCCTAGAAGCCATTCCATGGATACTTAGGAGTACGTGGCCTATGGCAAATAAGAAGCACTGTGTGTAGGTTATTTAAAGAATGAGACTATTTAAAGAAAGAGTTATCCAATCTGTTATTTTTAGGCCTTTTATAGAGCTCGGGAAAACCTTGATCAAACAGATAACTAGCCTTTAAGGCTGGGAAGATAGTTCCGTTGGTAAAAGTGCTTGCTGCACTAGCAGGAGGACCCGAGTCCAGTCCCTTGAACCGAGGCAAAAACCACCTGGTAATCCCAGCACTGGGGAGGTGACGACAGGAGGGAACCTGATGGGCAGCCAGTCTTGCAGACTTAGCAAGCGCCAGGCTCCATGAGACCTTGTCTGAAAAACCAGCTCCTGAAGAACGACTCCTGAAACTGACCCCTGGACTCACATACGAGCCCCTTTTACATATCTGAGCACTCCGCCTCCCAAAACACACCAAAGAAAACATTTACAACCAGCCACAAGGAGATAACTAAGTCTTGATGACCTGTAATAACCCTGAACAGCCAACTTTTAAGCTCTGGGTCCATATATTGCTACTTCTCAGTGAGAGAGACCACTAAGAACAAAACTTCACCCCAAGCTGCTTTAAGTACACACAAAATCAAAGTCCAAACCACAGCAAACATCCATGTTACAGTGCTCTGTGTACTAAAACTATTGTCAGAAACGTGGAATGCCCCACCATCGGGATGCAGGCTTCTACAGGACAAGAAGGTTAAATACTTGCTGCCAAATACAAAATTCTCAAAACACACACAAAGCAGTATGCTAATCTGTACCCAAGAAGCCAAGCTCACTGAGATTGCCAACACATGGGAATCAGCAGTCTGACTCACAAACCCAGTGAGCGGCTATCAGTTTCACCTAGGTCTGCTCAAAACAAGACAAGTATTTAAAATTCTACCACTGACTGCAAGCCACATTCTGCATGCAATCTCACAATTTGTTCCTGAAAGCTGCCAAGACACAAATAAATCCGAGGATAAAGGAGTCACTGTGCCACTGTGTGAAGAAGGGCTTGCCCCCCTCCCCTCCGGCAGAGAAAGCATGGGAAAGAAGGGCGAAAGCCCAAGGACTCACGTGGCCTTTCCATCTCTCCAACTTTTTAATTGCCTGGATCCACATCCTCTGGAATACCTGGGCAGCCTTCATGGTTCCGCAGAGTCAGGGCTGGCCACTGCCTACCTCCCAGGCCGCTCACCCATTCCCACCACTCCACGTGGTTACGTAAGGCGGATACAATAGTGGCCCACATTCCCAGCAAATCCTGTTGTCATCTCACAGTGACACATCCATACAGCAGGGACGCCAAGCGCTTTGGAAAGCACGACTTGTGGGGCACAAAGAAAGCAGTCTGGACTCAGACCACTTCAGCCGCTTTCTCTTCCTGCCTCTCTCCCACACAAGGAGGACGGCACAGGGTACGTACTTCTTCCGGCCACGGAAAATCATTGGGGGTTACTTGAATCTTGTTAAGTAGTGCTAGCCTTTCATACCCACGGATCCTAGGAGGGTGAGCCAAAAATAGCTTTAGGAGCTAGAGAGATGGCTCAGTGGTTAAGAGACCTGAGTCTGATTTCCAGAAACTCATACAAAGTGGGTCACGACAGCCTATAAACTCTAGTCCTGGGAACCCAGAGTCTCCATGAGCTCCTGCACACACATGACATATGTGTATACACACACAGACAGACAGACACATGAAGAAAAATATAAATAATCTTTAAAATTTTAAGACACAAACAAAAACCTCCTGGCTCTGGGGAGGCTGAGACAGTGGGAACAGGTAGATCAACAGTTCAAGGCTAGTTTGTACTCTATGGTGAGATACTGTCTCAGCACAAAAAAAAAAAAAAAAAAAAAGCAAGACAAGACAAAACAAATATACAGCCTTTTTTGGGCAATTATTCCCTAAATAATCTAACTACTTAAGTAGCATTCTGTCGCATTAGGTGTCATGAGGAACCTAGAGATGGCTGGAGGAGCGTGAAGTTCTACCCGAGCCCCATGAGCACTGTCCCCTTCATACAAAGGGACTTGAGCTTCTCCGTGTTTCAGTGTGTAAGAGTCTCCTGGAGTCAGGGGATCCAGGAATGGCTGCAGAGAAGAGCAGGGCTATGGAAAGGAAAAGAGAAGTTCACAGACACTCTCCATCCAGGACACGTAAACCAGCAGGAAATGCACAGCTAAACTGGCCTGCTGTGTTAACTGACGGAGAGGCCCCCAGAGAAATGGCATACATTCTTGCGTACAAGGGCAGCTGGTACAGGTCAGAACTGCCTCGGGGACAGAGACCGTGCTCAGCAAAGTTCTTTCTTTCCTCTCTTCCAGTCTTACCATAAACTCAGATAAAGACATGACAAAGGGCTCTCTGTCCTTGCTTCTTTGTGTAGTTTTGGATTCCGAACAGAAGGATGCCCGGGCTTGCAACCCGAGGCAGATTTTCAGGAGTGTGCTGTCACCGCTGAGGGTCTTGTCAACAGGCTGAGCTGTTGGCAAGAGAAGAATGTGCCACATGGGTTGTTTGACACTGGGACAGATCTAAATTTGGACCACATCATGGTTACAATACAGGAGACGATTGGAATGCCAAAAAGTTAGTTTAAGGGTTCGGTTTTGTCTCTTTATTTTTAATCTCTGTAAAGATTTATTTATATTATTTTTGATGTGTAGTAGAATGTTTCATCTGCATCCATATCTGTGCACCAGATATATGCCTGGCCATGCCCGTGAAGGCTAGAAAGGGGCATAAGAACCAGAGCTACAGACCTTTGTCAGCTACTGGGTGGGTGCTGGGAACTGAAGTCAGGTCCTATGGAAGAGCAGCCAGTGCTCGCATTAGCCGAGCCATCTCTCCAGGCTCCAAGAGGTTGGCTGTAAAGTCATAAACCTGAGTACAATTCGTAAGCATTGGATGTGCTATGCTCTTTCCCACCTCTAACCCCGAGGGCTAGCAGCAGTCACAAATGAAGCAAGTCCCGCAGCCGGGGAGAACTGCAGAGACCAGCTTTGGAAACAGCAGAACAGCCACAGCCTATTCCCACTGGCACACCAGAAGGACACTGACAGGAAGGCTGCCTCCAGGCAAAGGTCCTGAGTCTCAGAAGCACCTTCCATAGATTCCTAATGTCCACATTTATAGTCAAGAAACACTCGCTACACAGCAGCCGTACACTGCTAGATAAACAACTCTTGAGTCATTCCCCTAAGGCAGTCCCAGTCAGTGGGGCAGTGGGAAGTGTGAGCAAATTATTCTAACCCAGTGTAAGTGCAAAAAAAAAAAACGAGGGAAACACAACGCTCATTCATTCAACATACACTCTCCCAGTACCAGCCGGATGGCAGAGTCTTCCAGAACACTGAGGGATATGCACCAAATGTCCTTCCCTCGGAGGGGAGGAAGGCTTTAGCACAGGAAGCAATGCAACTCTCTCTTGCTCTCTACTGGCATCTGGATTTTATTTTGAGACAGGATTTGAATATGTATCCCCAGGCTGGTTTAGAACTATGTTCCTGCACCTGCTTCTTTCCCACAAGCTGGAATCATATGCATGGCCACCAAGTGCCAGGAATGCTACAGATATGGAAGTGGAAAGAATTAATCATAAGTAAGTCTGAATAGCTGTCCACAGAAAGACCAGCAGGTGGGTACAAAGACTCTGAGGTAGAAAATCAGCTCCGTGATTGGCTGTGGGAGGTAGACCACCATAAGAGCAGGTACATAAGTGAACCAGGAGAACAGGTGATGGGAACCTCCTCCAGCCAATGGCCTTTGTTAATGTAAGATGTAAGAGTTGATTAATAAGAATCCTGAGCTAATAGGCCAATCCGTTTATAATTAATGCAGGCCTCTGTGTGTTTCTTTGGGACAGAAACCTCTGACAACAAGCAGGCTCGCGTGTTATGGGAGGGAGCTGGAGCAGAGGGAGGCATGTACCAAGCACAGGAGGCACCCTCTCCCCCAAGTTTACAGGAGCTCCTGGCTGAAGGAGGACAAACCAGTCCAGCAGAAAAGCATTCTACGTGGAGGGAACATCACGTTCTGGTCCAGGCGCATGAACCTGTAAGGGTGTGTTCAAGATGCTGGGGAGCACACTGTTTAATACATGTTCTCTGCTTGGGAGCCTCAAGAATATGTATCTACCCATGGGAACAGGCCATGAGGTGGTTACAAAGGCTGGGAGGGAAGGCGGGCACCGGTACTGAGCAAAGCACCACACCTGAGGGCTTTTACACAGACTCTCAACAAATGGCTTTGCCCCGTGGGTTAGCTGCACCTGTACCCCTTCCATAGTCAGGAAAGCTGAGGCAGAAGGCTTTTCATGGTACACTTTTTCTTTGCGGGGAGTGTCAAGAATCAGAACCTCAAACAAACAGTCAACTTTGTCTACCTGGGAGGAAACCTCAGTTCGAAGGAGGGATCTGTTTCAGACGTCAAGAGGCGGATAGAACAGCGAGGGCTGCATTCCAGGTACTAGGAAAGGTTTGGTCAGCAAGAGACATAACGACAACAAAATCACAAGTATACGAGACACTTGTCTTGAGCTGCCTTCTTTGTAACTCCAAAACCTGGACAATAAAACACTTCTCAGAATAGCGGCTGAATGTGTTTGAGATAGCATGTCTCAGGAGGATTCTAGGAGACTCATGAAGAGACAGGCTGTGCAATGAGGACATTAAGAAACAGCATCTCCATCTGCAGAAGGAAGTAAACTACAGAATATGACAGTGGTGCTTGAGAGACTTTGGACCTTGTTATGAGAATGAGTGATGACGGCAGATACCCGAAGATAGCACTGCTTGGAGGAGTGCACGGGATAAGGCAAAGAGGAAGGCCCCCCCAAAACGCTGAATAGACAACATAAAGGAAGACTGTGGAACCTTGGGTATGACAATAGCACAAACATCTAGGACTACCCAGGTTAGGAACAACTGGAGAACTGCCATAAACGGGCTGCCCATGCATGGTTAAGCATTGGCAGGAGTTAAATGAAATGAATGTCTCAGACATTTTGTTTAAATCTGAGGATCAGAGCATATAGAACTAGCCAACTAGCTAGCCACGAGGCCAGGCAGTGGTGGCACACACCTTTAATGCCAGCACGCAGGAGGCAGAGGTAGGTGGATCTGTGAGTTCAAGACCACCCTGGGCTACATTAAGATTGAATGTGTCTAAAAGAGAAGCAGAGCTCACACAAAGGTGGTCGATCCCAGCACTTGGGATCACACACCTTTAATCCCAGCACTAGGGAGGTGGAGACAGGCGTGATATGGCTGGGTGGAGAGAGGAATATAAGGTGGGAGGGAACAGGAGCTCAGGGCAGTCGGTCTGAAGCATCCATTAAGTGGCGGTGGCCATAGCTTTGTGCATGAAGATCATCAGGAAGCCAACCGCAATCCCAGGAGGGGAGCTTGTCAACAGCCTGCTGCCACAGTCCACCACCCTCTAACGGGGACACTTGCGGTTTCCTAGAACCCAAGGCCACCAGTCTCAGTGACAAGTACTGCTAAGGCTCTGCTCACACGCAGGGCACGGCACCTCACAGACCATCATCCCAGGACTCAGGAGGTTGGGGCAGCAAGGCTTCTGAGGGCTCAAGGCCTACAAAATGAGATCGTCTCGAAAATAAACCCTCTGTTGACAAGATACAATTTCGAAACACTTGTCAAATAAATCAACACACACACACACACACACACACACAAGATAAAATCTTCAACTACTTTTCATCCTACCATGAGGGTTTTTTTGGGGGGGCTGAAGAGGAAGAACAAACTAGTTCCATTTAATAAGGAAAACACAGTATTTAACTCTTTTCTTCTGTATCTCTTAGACAGCAGTTCACAGGGAACATGGCTTCCCCCCTCAGGTGCCTTCCCACTGGACCTCAGGATGAGCTTCTCCGGGCTTGGGGTGAGCCAGCTGCTGCTGCAGGCCCTTTCTCGTTCCTTCCTTCTTCCTCTTGTTATTTTCCTTCACCCATTTTTAGAAGCTATTGCAATTCTGAGTGCTTCCTATGCTTAGTCTGCACCTTAATGTTCTTGGCCAGAATCGTGCCCTTAACTTGGTTTGTTTACAATGTCAAGAGTGGAGTGGGTGACACTGTAGACTCTTCCAATTTTGCCACAGTGACCTCTGTAGGGTGTCACTCTCTGAACAATGCCCAGTCCCTCCATGGCCACAGGAACAGCCTTTTTGGAGAACTGCATGTGTGGCCAAAGGACCAATTCCATGTTTTCATAGAGGAGCAGAGTATATAAAGGGGCACACGGAAGATGGCAGCTGGCCAAGTGGAGCAAAGTCTTCAAAGCCAGTCTCAAGAAGACAGCAAGTTCTATTTCTAATAATAACATTAAAGAAGGGTTTCTGATGGGTTCCTAGCATGAATGGGCATTTCTAACCAACTGCTAAGACACACTAGTTATGAAGTTTTTGTTTTTTTGTATTTTTGGGGTTTTTTGCTGTTGTTTTTTTTTTTTTTTTTTTTTTTTTTTTTGGTTTTTCGAGACAGGGTTTCTCTGTGGCTATGGAGTCTGTCCTGGAACTAGCTCTTGTAGACCAGACACTGGCCTGGAACTCACAGAGATCTGTCTGCCTCTGCCTCCTGAGTGCTGGGATTAAAGGTGTGCGCCACCACAACCCAGCTTGTTTGTTTGTTTGGAGACAGGGTTTCTCTGTGTAACCCTAGCTGTCCAGAAACTTACTGTGTAGACCAGGCTGGCCCAGAGATCTGCCTGCTTCTTCCTCCCAAGAGCTGGGATTAAAAGCATGCACCACCACCTCCCAGCTGAACTTTTTGTTTTTAACCCAAACATATATTTACCTCAGGTAAACATTTTGGGGTACATTTAAGTAACAAAGAATTAGGACAAGATGACAGAAGGTTTGAGGACACACTGGGGCCCAATTACTAAGTTTTAACATAGCACACTTTTTTAAAAGGTTAGGGGCTAAGAGTGCTTCTGTTTCTTCAAAGGAGCCAAGTTCAGTTCCCAGAATCCTCCTGGAGGGTTCACAACTTCAGCTACAGGGGACCCAATGCCCTCTTCTGATCACTGAGTGCACATGCACAGACACATACACAAAAATAAATAAAATTAGATGCATGGAGGGAGAGCTATTAACTTAGATTCCAGAACAGACTTCTAAAGCCATCCACGATGGTTCAGGCTTATACTCCCAACACCTGGGCAGCTAAGGCAAAAGGATCAGAAGTCCAAGATGTGGCTGGGATGTGTGTTAAGTTTGAGGTCAGCTGGGTCACATGAGACTCTGTCTCCCAAACAACATCAACAGCAAACAAACCTCCCCCAGACTTCCAGCCAGGACTTCTCCTTCAGACACCTGTAAACTTAGTGCCCGCACACGACAGTGCTGTGCACTCTGCAGGCATCGCACGCACCTGGCTGCTCCATCTTTAGGCTATGACCGACCCAGAGCCCACACACAGTGGCACGGGTGCTCCACTTTCAGATGAGGCTCAAGATCCTGACCCTTGCACAGCTGAGACTGGATGAGACGGTGCTTGGGCAAAGTTTGCTCGATGCCCACTGCATAGGAAGTGACCTCCATAACAACCCCATCACACACAGCACTGCACAGCTGTGTGTGGCAACTACAACCAGGCTAGAAAAGTCTGCCTGATTCTTCTCGTAAGAGTACTATGATTAATCAGGAACACAAAAGAACTGAAATAAGCACACGCACGCATGCACGCATATAGAAATGATGTTCCTAAAAGCATTATATCTAGAAACAGACTAGTGGACACTACCAAAATGTGCACAAGTAATGGCCAGACACACAAGTATTACACTCTTATCACAAACCGCTCCCTGGGCATAGGAAGTAAGGACATAACCACATGCTACAATGCAGAAAAACTTTCTTTTCCTTTTTTTCTTGTTCTTTTCTCTTTTTTTTTTTTTTTGTACTTTTTTTCGAGACAGGGTTTCTTTGTAGCTTTGGAGCCTATCCTGGAACTAGCTCTTGTAGACCAGGCTGGCCTCAAACTCACAGAGATCTGCCTGCCTCTGCCTCCCGAGTGCTGGGATTAAAGGTGTGCGCCACCACTGCCAGGCAAGAAACTTTCAATAATAAGTAGAGCATGCAAAAGGATGAACCATATGATTCCATTTGCATCAGAAGTCAAGAACAGCTGCTGCCTAAAGAGTGACTATTAATGGGCCGTGTGTGTGTGTGTGTGTGTGTGTGTGTGTGTGTGTGTGTGTGTGTGTGTGGTGTGATGGCTATACAACTGTGAATGTAATAGGAGCTGTTAACTGTGTAATTTGGATTATCAGGTGAATTAACTATATCACAAAAAATGGCTTTTATTCAACAAGAAATCACAAGGTATGGTTGTGCACAGCTGTAATTCTAGCACTTGGGAGCTAGAGACAAGAGATCAGGAGTTCAAGGCCAGCCTCAGCTACACAGCACATCTGAGGCCAGTCTTATCTACATGAGACTCTGTCCCGAAGCAAAACAACTATGTCTCCTAGATTGCACAACTGGAAAGCAGGGTCTCAACCCAGGCTCTGATGTGCCCTGAGCCAGGCTCTCACCGTTCCTTTGCCTGTTTTGGCATCATCCAATCCCCCTCCTCTAAAGTTGTCGTGAGACACTCATTAGACGGGGCGTGGACTGGATTCAGGATATCCAATGGGTTGTACAGAAAGGACACCTAATCCAGGAGCCTGTGTTCAATCAGTAAAGCGCTTGCCACGTAAGCTCGAGGACCCAAGTGCCATCCTCAGACCCCATATAAGAAAGTCAGGTGTGGTGGCATAGTCTGTAACCCAGGACTAGGAAAGTGGAGACCAGGCAATCTAGCCTGCTCAACGAGCTCCAGGTGAGACCGGGGCTCAAGAAACAAGGTAGAAAGCTCCTCATGAGCCATTCTCGGTCAGAGTTGTCTTCTGGCGTATGCACATACACACTCCTCCCCAAACACACACACACACACACACACACACACACACACCCCACACACACACAAGTAAAGGGACTTGGTGGCAGGCGTGTATATAAAAGATGGAAGGGACGGAACCCAGGTCAAGGGGCCACACGGCCTGTCTGTTTTCCCCTAAAGAAGCTACCGCTTCTACCAAATGCCCACTATGGCCTAAAAATTCTACTGGTGACCAGTTCCTGGCCTTCAGACCCAGGAGTCCCATGACTGTTTAGGGTGAGGCCCCATAATAGGAAACTGGTGACAGTCTAGATCCACATCAGCAAATATCCCATTTTAATCAAGAGAGAGAGAGAGAGAGAGAGAGAGAGAGAGAGAGAGAGAGAGAGAGAGAGAGAAATACATTTAAGACCTCTGTGTTCACAGCTCTCCTACACTAAGCTGCAAGGCATAATTTAAACAGACCGCCTTTATTTGTAATTACAAAGAAGCCATTAATGAGCCCCAAAGGAAGGTGCTAATTTGGCAACAAAGACACAGCCCTGTCTAACCTGTGATTTTCAGTCTGACTCAGGCCATTTATCGAAACACAGCTTCGCTTTAAAAAACAGCAAACACACATACAAACCGCCACCCCATAATAGATATAAAAGATAAAGAAAATTATAAACTGCTTTGTCAAAAGGCAGGTTCAAACACTACCCATGGGAACTGCTTTGCAGGGCTGGCCTGGTATGACACACACAAGGTAAACTGATCTTCCCAGATCTGCGGCACCATCAGAGGATGGCTCACACAGAAAAGAGACACCGTGTGCTTCTGCCCTTTACCGGTGAGCCTGGCTAAGGCTGCAAGGCTGATGCCCGCAACAGACATACCTTCCCTACTGGAGAAGAGAGCCAGGAACCTTGAGAGCCCATCCTTAGACTGCAGCACCAACAGCTGGAAGCTGCCAGACATGCAGAATCCCCAACCTGCCCTGGGCTGATGGAGGGCCATCAGTGCCCCTGCACAGCATGCTAACACTGGGGAACTCAGTGCTCAACAGTCTTTGCACCCAATAATTCTCTGCTTTGTCAACATTCCAGAGTTGTATTGTCACCATGGAGACCACTGACCTCATGGGACCACTATGACCAGGAGACTGAAAGTCTAATTTTATTTAATTTTAATTAGTTAAAAAAACGTTAGAAAGCTATGCTTACTGCAAAGTGTTGACCATACCCCTAACAGTGGCTTAAGTGGTTTCTCATGCTTTACTATTAAAACATACACTACGAAGGCTGGAAAGGTGGCTCAGCACTGGAAGCACTCAGACTCGGAAGGAGCAGTCTTCTGCTCCTCCAGAAGACTCGGTTTCAGCTGCCAGCAGCTCACAACTATCTATAACTCCAGTTCCAGGGCATCCGACACCCTCTTTGGGCCTCCAGAGGCACCGGGCAGACACAAAGTACACACATATACATGCAGTCAAATACACATGCATAGAAAGCCAACCTGTGCAAAAATGTAACATATCCTAGAGTGAACGGATTCTCACCATGCCCCACACATGTGGTACACACATATAATGCAGACAAAACAATCATACACATAGAATAAAATAAGTCTAGCATCTGGTCACCCAGACAGTCTTTGCCTGAGAGATTTTACAGACAGGTGCCATCGTTTTTGTTTTTTGTTTTCCCATTCTAAGTTACATTTTATTATCGAGACCCTTCAGGGCTGGCAACAAAAATCAGACAGAAAGAGCACATGACCTTTAGAGCCTAAGAAGAAACCTCTCCTTTTTGTGGAATTCGCCATTTATCAGAAACCTGGCAAGGGCCACTGCCGGGTCACTGCTGTAAAATCCACTAGGGGGCGCGGTAATGCAGTACCAAACACAAGTTCGAAAATAATTAGAAATTAGAAATGAGTACACTAAAAGATCTCACAAGATCCAAGGTCAGATTCCCAAATAGTAAGAGGAAAATGAGAATGACTGTTGTCCATGCACATCCACGCAAAAAGTATTCCAGTAGAATAAGAGTTATTACAAGGGTTCCTCCAAGACAATCAGGAGTGATCAGACTCTTCAGCCCCATCCTTCTCTTCCTCTACAGGGCAAGGCCGAGACCCAGCACCCACCCTACCCTGTGGCCACCTGATCTCAGCTCCAGTCAGGACGCTCAACCAGGAGAACCCAGACTTCATACTAGGCGAGTGCTTCTGATTGGGACATCATACCCATCCCTTGTCGTGAAATTCGTCACTAAGAATGATTCAGTCGGGGAATAATCAACAAAATGGGATACTTGGAACATCTCTGAGTGGCACTGAGTGGTGGTGTCAGGGGGCTGGAACCTTGTAAAAGGGAACCTACCCCCATCACTTGGAAGGACCTGGGTCTTAGAGATGAGGTATGATGTAACCCGTTTCCAGGGGCATGGGGTATGTTGATGAAAACTTCATCTTGCAGTACAGTCTTAGAGGAGCCAGGAAAGCCTGGACGAGCTACCAAACCACAACTGCATTAAGTACCTGCAGTCCCTGGTACAGCAGCAACAGACATGCATTGCAGAGCTGAAAAGAGCATCAGCAGAACACAAAGCACCATCTGTCAGAGCAGAAGCGAGACATCCAGCTGCTGAAGAGGTACAGATGTGCAACCTTCCAAAATTGGAGGAAACGTGAATACAAGATCCTTGAATGACCCGCTGGGAAGATCAGACTTGACGCTGTGCTGTGGGCTGTAAGCAAGCACTCCCCAGTGGAGAGTGGCTGCCTGGCCTCTCCTGTCAACGCTATGGTTGGAAATGCCCACAAACGCAGCTGGTCCCCAGGGTCTGGCCGCACTGGAGATAAGGCCACTGCAAGAACAATGTGAGCAAGAACATCCCCAGCCTGCGGACTATTGCACTGACGGCCTATGAGAACTTAGGGTGCAGGAACCAGGGCTTGTCATGATATCAGACACAGTGTGGAGGAGATACAAGAGCGTGTAACTGGCTATCAGGAAGTGGTGGCAAAACCCATCACTCCAGCAGCTGAGCCCTGAACTCTCCCTTCTATCCTTATGCTATGGCTTGGAATTGAGATTGAGACACATCCGTTCTGTCCTGGCAGAAAAGGCCTTGGAGCAGCTGACCTTCCTCATCCTTAGGGTATGTGTTCCAAGACTCCAGGTGGATGCCTGAAACTCCCGACAGCACTAAATTTAAAAATAATGTTTCTTCCTCTCCAGCCACAGTGAACATTGATGATAAAATATAATTTCTAAATTAAGGAACAGCAAGAAATTACAACTCCTAATAATCAAATGGAACTATTTAAAATATAATAATAATAATAATAAGTACACTGCAATAAAGATTTTATTCAAGACTAATTTCTTTCCTGAATTTTCCATTACATACTTTCAGATACCAGACTTCAGGTAACTGAAACCAGAGAAAGCCAGACACACAGAGTGTACGCTACTCCAAGGAACAGATGAGCGTCTCAAACATGACCACTTCAAATTTAACCATTTAGGGAAAGAGAAGCGGCTCAATGGGTAAAGCACTTGTGGCAGAAATTTAGGACCTATGTCTGGATCCCTAGAAGCCACACAAAGCCAGATGTGGGAGTGTGTGTTTACAATCCCAGAGCTCCTAGGTGAGAGGCAGAGGTGTGAGAACTCCCAGAAGCCCGTGAGTCAGCTAACCTGGTGTGTACAGCATTGAGCAAGTGAGACCCTACCTCAAATCAAAAGCAGGTGGAAGGTGAAGACCGACGCCCACGGCTGCCCTCTAATCTCCGGGAACACACTGCGGCATGCGCACAAGCACACACATGTCCATGCCAGCCCTGATCTCCAGGAACACGCCATGGCATGTGCACGAGCACACACGTGTCCACGCCAGCCCTGATCTCCAGGAACACGCTGTGGCATGAGCACGAGCACACACGTGTCCACACCAGCCCTGATCTCCAGGAACACACTGTGGCATGTGTACGAGCACACATGTGTCCACACCAGCCCTGATCTCCAGGAACACGCTGTGGCATGAGCACGACCACACACGTGTCCACACTAGCCCTGATCTCCAGGAACACACTGTGGCATGCATACTAGCACACACATGCAAGCATACACATTTTTTAAAAATTAAAATTAAATTAGAATTTAATCATGCAAAAACAGGAGAATGTTTCTTACGCAGTGGACAGGAAAATAAAGCAGATGAGTCCAGCGTGGTACACATCTTTGATACCAGGACTCAGGAAGCAGAGGCAGGTGAATCTTTGAGTATGAGGCCAGCTTGGCCTACAAAGTGAGTTCTAGGACAGCTGGGACTACACAGAGAAACCCTGTCTTGAAAAACAAAACCAAATCCATTCTTAAGCCAGGGCTACACAAAGACACTCTGCATCAAATAAATAAATATAAAATCAAATCATTGGACTTGATTAATTTGGCCAGGTAGTAGTGGTGTATAGCCTGGTCTACAAAGTGAGTTTCAAGATAGTCAGAGCTGTTACACAGAGAAACCCTGTCTCTGTCTCAAAACAAAAACAAAACAAAAAAAGAAGAGAGAAAGAGAAAACAGAAGAAAGACAAGTGGCAGGCTATGGTTTGGAGTTCCTGGGAGACATCTATCTATGTGACTCAGTAAGAGCTCACCTTTAAGAGGACCGCACAGGCCCCTCTCCCTGCCTCAAGTCCCCAGCTGCCTTCCTGCCTCCTCTCTCTCTCTTCCACCTTCAACAAACATCTGTTCGAGGGGGCAGCCTAAGTGATAATCCTGTCCTCAAAGGTTTTGTTTATGCACCTGTCTAATTATCAAGAGATAAAGTCTCAGTGGGTGGATAATCCACTGAAATTAGGTGAGCTCACTTTGGGTGACAATGCAAGTTTTGGGTTATTTTGCCCATAAACTAAAATCTAAACTATTTACGGCTTCTAAACACATACAGCAAGGGAAGGCTGACTGGGATCAAAATCTTCCTTTAGACAATCCTCCAAGTAGATCATTAACTATGGTCAGGAGCAGTAGTAACTACACAGGAGTTGGGCAAGACACACTGAGCTGTGGAAGAATTTAAAAAAAAAAAAAAACTGTCCTAAAAATTTTTCTAGCCGGGCAGTGGTGATGCACGCCTTTAATCCCAGCACACAGAGGCAGGCAGGTCTTTATGAGTTCGAGGCCAGCCTGGTCTACAAGAACTAGTTCCAGGACAGGCTCCAAAGCTACAGAGAAACCCTGTCTAGAAAAACAAAACAAACAAACAAATTACTTCTATATGCATTCAGACGTAATACCCACACTCCTAGAAATCAACAGAGAATATGCATCCTTTTGACATTGACACACAGAACTCTTATTTATAAAATGCCTACCTGAATACTATACAACTGTATTACCAAAAATAATAACAGTAAGTAAAAACAGATCTTGGTAGGTTAGTCACTGGGCATGCACAGAGCCCCAGGTTCCACTCCCAGTACCAATTAAACCTAATGTGTGGTCAGGGCCTGTCATCCCAGCACACAGGAAGTTCTGGGTCATTCTCAGCTACAAAGTTAGAAGCCCTCCTGAGACAGAGATGCAAGGAGGGCATCTTATAATGTATTAAATATGTCTACAATTTATGAGGGGCTGCATTCACAGGTACACTGGGCTGAAGGCTGAATGTGCCAAGTGGAGCTTCTCCCCGCCCCCACCTCCTTCCAGCCTGAGAGTGAGAAGCAGCAGAAGCTGGTGGAATCGAGTTGACCTGCAGGTTTCAAATGAAGCCCGGCTCACATTCCTTCCGGTAATACGCGTCAACCAAGTGTTCGCTGTTCCTGAGCCTCAGCTTCCAGGCCTATAAAACACACTCAACCCCTCCTTCCCAATCATCTGGGAGAATTCAGTGAGGTCTGAACCAAGATCTAAGCCCCAAGATCTCCTGCCCCAGCTTCACCAGCAGAAACACGCAACCAAATGCAGTGTCAGCACCAAGCACGAACAGCGAGTGACTCACCGTCCTGCAGGTATCTGAGGAGACATCTTATGCAGAGTTCTGTCCAAGGCTTGGTCACCGAGCTGAAATGAACCTGTCTCCAATGAACACTGCAGCATCTGTGGAAACCAGGACTCGGACCTGTCTGCGAGCTTCACTCTTGCGCATTTTAGATTTGACACCCCAGAGATGCCAGGACAAACAATCCCTGAGCCTCCTGCAAGGTGCTTCTTAGGAACTGGGGAGAGAAGGTTTGTGGGGTGGGAGTGGGGGTTGACCTAGATCCAAGCACCACCACGTAATAGGCCAGAAAGATGCATTCTTATTGGTCAATTTTTTTTAAAGAGAGAGAAGGGAAGAGAAGTTGGGGAAGGAGAGCAGTGGGGGAGGGGGAGAGGCCCCAGTCCTTAGCATCTGGGTTCTCCTTTCTCTTCCTTCATTTCCTGAGCAGTAGCTATGCTACATCTACCCTCCCCCGACACACCCACAATCCCTCCTAATGTAAAAGCAAACCTCCGATATTAAGTGGATCCAGTGGGGCGTCAGACCCTCACTTAAATCACCCGGCTCAGGAATGGAAAAGAGTACTGGAGAGAGAGTTGAAAGGACTGGCTCCTCTGACAGAGAAGAACCTGCTCTTGTGGGTTCCCGACACCCACCTGGCAGCTTACAACCCCCTATATCTTCAGTGCCAGGGGATCCAGCACCCTCTTCTGAATGCCACAGACTCCTAGACACATGTGATACACACACACATACACTCAAGCACACACGCATACACCTCAAATATATTTTTAAGAAACCTCTCTGATCTGACATATGCACACATTTCCAAGGACACTTAACGTTTATGCTTTGAGGACATTTTTGTAATCTACCACTTCGAAGAGCTGGTTATATATAGTCAACCTCTCCCCCAATCAAAGGGCTTCTGTTGCTTACACTGTGAATGCAATAGCCAGGTGGGAACAGTCGAGACCAAGAGGCAGACAGGGATGACAGCTTCCCACTCTGTAACATGTCAACCCATAAATCACTACACTAAGTCCAAAGCCAAAAGCATAAGCCTGAGAACTGTCGGGAAGGATGTGCTACGCTGTTTTCTTAGGACAGTTCATTGCTGGGACGTGATCCAACTGGGCCAGCCCTGACATTTATCCTTCAAATCACACTCCAGATGATGCAGGTGGCTGTGAGCGGTGACCTGGAGCTGGCAGAGTTCCCCACACAGCCAATCCTCTTAACTAAAATGCCATCTCTCCAGCCCGGTGATCCAGACCCAGAGCCGAGTGTTTTTAGTGAGGGGATGAACGCAGAATAAATGGATGTTCTTTAGCTCCTTCCTATTTAGACACCTGAGAGTCTTCTGGGTGTTACACAGATGACAGTGTCCTCTATGTTACAGGTGGCACACAAGCATGGCCTACGTATGTTTTCTGGACAACTGAGCATAAACATGACATGTAGAAATTTGGCACTGACCAAGTCTAATTTATTTTTAACTCAGTTCTGTTTGCTCACATTTTTTCAGCAGAAAAGCCCTGCGAGAAACTTATCTTTGAACAGCAGATGCGTAGTTCCCAACAGAGAACAAGTTGTAGGACCTAAGGACAGAGTCTCAGCTGCCTTTCTTAAGTTCCTGACTTTTGGACAGTGAGTACCAGTCAAACAGGCAATTTATTTATTATAAATAAATAAATACTGTGCTACACAAAAAATATATAAAACAACAGGACAAATCCCTCTTCAATTTATAACACTGAGCCTAAATATTTATAGATATGTTCTAGGTCAACACACATACACACACACACAGAGAGAGAGAGAGAGAGAGAGAGAGAGAGAGAGAGAGAGAGAGAGAGAGAGAGAGAGAGAGAGAGAGAGAGAGAGAGAGAGAGAGAGCGCATAAGCAAGCTAGAGACACAGCACAGTAGTAGAACACTTCCCTAGCATGCACGAGGCCTAGAGTCTCATGCACAGCAAATATGGAAATAAAATGCCAATATGTATTTAAGCTCCCGCATGGGGAGGGGGTGCAGAGGGGAGGGAATGAGGTCACTGCCCAGAAGTTTCCCTCCACTCTCCACACACTGAGCCCCTTTGTTCATTGTTCCGGGCACTGTAAACTGTTTGGGCATCCATTGTGAGCTCTGGCTGACTCAAAGTCTGGAGGGAGAAAAAGAGAGAAAGAGAGATAAAATGGGACTCTGTCAATATAGTGCTGGCACTTTCAGATCCACACAAGCTCTGCAAATAGCCAGCTTGTTCTGCTCAGCCCAGGGCTGGAGCAAAGTTACGGACCCTGGCTTACCGCTGAACTTAGATTGTCTGATCTCCATGGATCACTTCCAGTTCCTCGGAAGAAGCAGTACTGTGGACAGAAGCCTCAGACGGTATTTGGTGAGTCATGTGACCACTGTTTCCCACCAACCTTAAATGAGTAATGGACAATAAGGGGTAAAGGAGGCAAGAGTGGCAGAGAAGATAATTTGAAAGGGGAAGAAAGAAATGAACAAGTCTTCTCCAGCAGTGAAAGAGGACATTGCCAAAGGGACTAAGGATATTTCAAGCAATCCAATACACTTACATCGTATAAACAAGCTCAAATGACTGGGGCTATTACTGCCCGCATTTTTCATAGACTATTCTATCAGCATGAGAGCCGAAGCACTAACTGGGATAAAAATGCAATCTCTTTCCATTTCATCTGACAAATTCCTAAAGGAGTTAAGGATGGGTGGAGTCCATTATAATAAATCTGATTTATATACTACCTTGTACTTTATACTATCAAATTAGGACTTCAAAGACAATGTACTCACTGGCATCCTTAAGTAAGTTAACAGAATTAAGCCATCGTCTACTTCTTTAACTTGCAAACTTGAAAACCATTATTTCTTTGGTCTTGCTTGATAGCTTGAAACTGCAGACAGCCCAGGCCAACCTCAGGCTCTCAATTCCCAAGTGCTGAGACTGCAGGCTTGATACCACAACCATCCAGTTTTCTTTTCTAGTTCTGGGGATGAACCTAGGGCCTAGTCCATGCCAAACAAGTGCTCCACCACTGAGCTACACCCTCAGACCTTAATGTTATAACTTCCCAAGCTTACTCCTACAGGGAGTACCCAGAGCCAGAAGGGGTGGCACATGTCTGTAGCCCCAAATACAGAATTTGAGACCAGCCTTGGCAAGCTCTAGAGCCACAGAAGGCAGGCCCTCCCAAAGGTAGGACACCTTACGAGGGAGGTAGCTGTTACAGGTCACCCAGACTGTATCAGGTGACTGACTATAAAGTCAAAGGAGAGACCTGGAAGCATGCATTACAGAAACAGTCGTCCTACAAAATGACGGAAATAAGAAATGACAGCCACTTCCACTGCCTGAGTGCCTCATGGCAATCCCAGAGGGCACCCAGGCCCTTCTGGCACGGACCTGTTCTACCAGAGGCCAGACACCTTGAAATCCCTGGCTCAGGAGCCTCTGGCACGAGGAGCACGTAGGACGATCTGAAAGCATGAAGGATAGCAGAAGTCGCCAGTGTTCCCCTTCCCGCACCACCAGCAGCAAGCCAATCTGCCCTGCCAGCTCCCCGTCTCCCACCAGCCTCAGAGCAGCCAAAGCTGAGGAGGTGATCGTGGGGTCTGTGGGGCAAATCTGAACACCGGTGATGGGATTTGGGTTGTTACTCCAAGAGCCTCCCATTGTTGAGGGAGGCAGGCATCCAATATTCTACATTGTCTCTCTCTCACTCCTAGAAATCACTGGAAGAACCTGTCTGCCTGACTAAATATACCCTGACTCACAGGGTGAGCATTCAATGCCCGGTTCACAGATGCAAAGACAGCACATGATAAGAGATAAAGCAAAGAAGTAGCAAGACAAAATAATCCAGAGTCAGGTCTGTGTGACATCAGAGTTACAGACAGACAGTTCACAACATAAGACTTCTACTACTTGGAATTCATGCAAGTATGTTTATGTGCCCAGAACGATGTGGATGGACTTTTTAAAAACATCTTTATTCATAAGAGCAAAATTAAAGAAAAAAAAATCCATCAAAAGAATAAAACACAGGACGTGCATACACATGGAATGATGTTGAGTGTACACACACAGAATGCTACTAAGCAACAAAAAGGACTGGTAAGTTTCATACAACAACACAGAAACACAGATGGATGTCACGGAGATTCCCCGGAAAGAAGTAAGACATAAATGCTGACTTCATTTATAAAAACCTTCCTCAGGTCAAGCAAAGCAAGTGCCTGGAGAGGGGAATCAAAGAAGAGTCCTTGGTGGGGCCAGTTCTATGGTAATACAAAGTGTCCATCTTTCTATCCAAATTGTGATCACACCAGTGACTTCATGGGATTTTGTGATTAGATGGCACAACACAGAACTCGCTGAATAGTGTATCTAAAAACAGCTTAAATGGATAATTTAATATTATATTTTACCTCAATCTAGAAAACTTTAATCTTAGCACCAAGAAACCCCAAACCAAATAAGAACAAGAAAATTAAACCCTTCATTTGAAATTTAAACATATATCTGTATATAAATTACACTTCAACAAAACACCATAAACATGACCACACAGAACGTGTTCGACAATGACGATGCCCACTATAGAGGGCAGGACCTTTCCTGGGTTCTACTGCTCCCCTTTTGGATGTCTTTCTGTATGGAAATAGTCCAGAAACAAATCTTTAAACACTCCAGTTCTTAAGAAAGCTGAGAGTCAGCCAGGCGGTGGTGGCACAGGCCTTCAATCCCAGCACTCGAGCGGCAGAGGCAGGTGGATCTCTGTGAGTTGGAGGCCAGCCTGGTCTACAGAGGGAGTTCCAGGATAGCCAGTGCTACACAGAGAAACCCTACCTCAGGAGTGGGGAGTGGGGAGGTAGGGGTGGGGGCTGAGAGTACCTTGTCTTCCCCCTTCCCAACCCTTCCCTCCCAGAGTCATTTGAGCAGTGTATCTAACTAGTATTTCTCCCAGACCTCAGATTAAAATCTTAATTTAGGGCTACGGGTGTCGCTCTGATGGAGTGCACTTGCCTTACAGGAGCAGAGCCCTGGGTTCTTTTCCAGCCACCCAGAAAGGAAAGAAAACTTCTCCCCACAGAGGCTGTGTGCAGCTCTGGGGGCCTCCTACTCTCCAAGTCTCCTGCTATCTGTTTTGCCCTGGTAACAGTAACATGAGGAGGACAGCAACAGAAGTTTTCAGTTCCATACCTGGGAAGTTTCAGAGAGTGTCGAAGAGGCCACAAATCTCTCTCCCCTCTTAAAACTCACCCAGACACTAACCAGAGCAGCCAGAGGGTGCAAAGCGCTTCCCCTGAAGCCATGCTCAAACACTCTGGTGTGCTTGACTCCAGGCTAAAGCTACAGAGAGCTGGCCTTTCACAGTAGTCAAGGCAAAAGGAAGTCCCCTTCTCAAGCCCCAGAGGAGTCTGGTCTTTGGCCTGGCAGGAAGCAGACCAGAACAAGTCTGCAGCCCCTGCTGTGCTCATCCCGGCAAAAGTTCACTTTGGGAAAAAGTCTATGGCAAAGGACAAGGATGTGGAAAGCTCCGTGTATGTAGCCTGGGAAGGATGGAGAAAACAATGAAGAGAGATTCTCTAGAAGCCCTGTAGAAAGGCTGTAGTGGACAGGACCCAAGTTGAGGTCCCCGAACCCACATCAAGCAGCTCCTAACTGCCAGCTTTAGGGGGATTTAATGCTCCTGGCCTCCATATGGTTACCTAACTCACATGCATACACCCCCACACAGACACACACATAATTAAAATCAAGATAAAATCTGGAAGCTGGAGAGAAGGCTCAGTGATTAAAAGTGTTTCCTGCTCTTCCAGAGGACCTGAGTTCAGTTCCCAACACCCCTATCAGGTACCTCTCCCTGCCTCCAGGGGCACCCACACACATCCACATTAAAAATAAAATAAGTCAAACGTATTTTTTTAAATAATAAGGGCTGGAAATACTGCTCAGTGGTTAAGGGCACTTGCTGCTCTTACAGAGAATCTGGCTTCATTTTCTAGCACCCACAAGGCAGCTCACAACTATCTTTGTAAACTTTAATCCCAGCACTCCAGAGTTAGAGTCAGGAGGATCTCTGTGAGTTCAAAGCCAGTCTGGTCCAGAACAGCCATAACTACGCAACACAGAAAACCTGTCTCGACAAAAAGAAAATCTCATGAGGCGGTGGTGGCACACGCCTTTAATCCCAGCACTCGGAAGGCGGATCTCGGTGAATTCGAGGCCAGCCTGGTCTACAAGAGCTAGTTCCAGGACAGGCTCCAAAGCCACAGAGAAACCCTGTCTCGAAAAACCAAAAAAAAGTCTCTAACTCCAGTTCCAAGGGATGTGACATTCTCTTCTGGCCTCTGAAAGTACCAGGCACAAATGTAGTACACAGATATACAAGAAAGCAAACACTCATACATACGAAACAAAATCAATTTCAGAAATAAACAATTAAAATCTGGAAAGGGGAGGAAAGGGCAGCCTACTAGCCTGCAGAGGCAAGGGAACCTGCAGGTTCTGGGCTAGTACATTATTCAAGCTGCAACTTAGTAACAGCTCTTTCCACGGCCCAGTGGGCTAAGCAACTACCAGGCACCCTGGGAAGCTTGCCTTTAAACAGTATTCCTTAAAATGTCTTTCAGGAAGAAAAGAAGGAAAAGACCCAACGGATCTCTTTTTAAAAGAAAATAAACTCACCCAGAAAAAAAAAAAAATACAGTTGAAAGAGCAAGTGATCCGGAACAAGGAAGTCCCGGTCACTCAGCATGGCCTCTAGGCTCTACACCCAAGCACTGGGAGCCCTCAAAAGCTAAGGACCACAGAAAATTGTTAGCCATCAAAACTAGGTAGACATCAAGGGGCCAGCTAATTAGCACTGCAGCAGATGCTGCATCCATGCCTACCTAAGTCAAGAGTTCTGCAGCTTAAGGTGCCATAGTATCCCACGCCTCTCATCCCAGGACTCAGGAAGTCGAAGCAACACAGTAACAAGTTTCAGGCCAGCCTGAGCTACACACAGCCCCATCTCAACAACAACAGAAAGAGAAGTCCGGGCACAATTCTACAATTTCCGGTAAGACTTTTTTTGCCCACAAACTATCATCCACTCACTGCGTGTAATATAAGGAATTCTCTCTCCTAGGCTCTTTTCCACTAGCTAAGCTATGCTAGCTCATGCCTCCCCACATCAAGTCAATATGATAAATACACAGCGAGTATGACTGATGCCCTGAGCCGTGTCCACTGTGACTCACAGGAGGGCAGGGCTCCCGGCTGATGAGAAGCGACTGTTGGTATGCATGGAGGGTGATAAGGGCCGGAGTAAACAGGGACAGGTGCACACCAGCCAATCCCAAACAGTGGAGCAGCTGACTACAGACTGCAAAGGGCTAAGGAGGAAACACGCTCCCGAAACTGAGCTCATCGGGAAGTCCTTCGGTTTTACTAAGAAACTCCCTCAAATAATCTCCTCACTCTGCTAGGCTGGCTCCTCCAAAGACTTGAGAGCGGCAGATGACTTCTCAGGGAAACATTTATGACTCCTCGGCGGTGAAACTCCACCCAGCCAAGTTCTCAGGTGCTACTGCTATCCTTGTAAGGCAACGTGAAGAAACAGAGAGCTGAACAGAACTAGTTCCTTAGGGCTTGGCTAGGAACAGCTCTCACTCCCTGGGAACAAATTGCTACAGCTGGACGTCAAAAAGCAAGCTGGGGCAATCTGACAAATTTCCTTCTCCTTCCTCCAGAGAACAAAGCCCCTAGAAGGTCCACGCCCTGTAAGTACTAATTGCTACTAGAAAGCATTATCTCCCTGTATTGTGCCAATCTCCTCAAAGACCGAAAACATTCCATCCAGCAGGGGAGCTCCTTAGAAGAGAGGAGGTAAACAACAACAAAAAAGCTTCAAGAACTCCCTAAAACTGACAAGATTGACTAGGCCCCTCCCTGCCCTGTGGCAAAGAAGTCTCTCAGACAAGAGCTGCCTGGAAGACCTTTAGACCAGTTGTGGCACCTGCAAAGGAGACTTCAACCTGCTGAGCTGCCTGCAGGCTGTGCAGTGTGTTCCGCATTCCCAGCTTCTGTGAGCTGTCACCCAAGCTGAGGTGGTCCTTGGTGATGCAGTTGTCTTGGAGTTATTTCTGCTCCTATAAGTAACCCCTCACCCATATTCCTGTAAGTAACACCAATAAAGCTCACTGGGTCACCAAACTGGACTTTGGTGTTGTCTGTACCACTAAAAGCCAGACTGTCAACTATTTGGGGTGAGTAGCTGAGTATGTTTCATTTCTCTGGGGAAAGTTTTGTTGTGGTCACCTTCAACTCCAGGGACTAAAGAATCTGCAACATTATCAAAACTTTCTGTTCTATCATGGCAAAAATGTAACTGGACTTTCATCATCAGTAACCAACGATAGACTAAAAACTGTTACAACCAACAAAAACCAAAGCCCTGGTACCGCCAGGTGTCTCAGCACTGGTTGCTCTTGCGGAAGACCAGGGTTTGGTTCCCAGCACTTATTTCTCGGCTCACAACCACTTCTAAGTCCTGACCCAGAGGACATGACACCCTCTTCGGGCCTCCAAAGGTAGCAGGTACCCATGTGTTGCACAATATGCATGCAGACATAAATAATAAAGAAATATTTTAATAAGTACCTGGCACAGCAGGTACTTAGCATATTCCAGGCCCTGGCTGCCACCCCCAGCGTCCCGAGACAACAAAAGGGATGGGTGGCATTCATTCATAGATGTGTCGAGATTGCATTTTCATCATTAACTCTATCTACTGCTCCCTTATACAGAACGGGAGGAGAAACATACATAGACGCCACACCCTTGAAAGTCTAGTTAGGCTAAACATTGGTCTAAAGTTTAAATAAGCATTATTACAAAACACATCCTACTACGGAACGATGCCAGCCTGCATGGTGTCAAAGACCTGACTTTAACCATTTGGCAGGTACCCTCAACAAATACCTGACTAGATCCAAGTCACTAGCCAACGGCTTGGGGCTTCTCACAAACGGAACTGGCACCACCAGGACACTCGGAGAGAGCTTTGTGATGCAAGCAGAGGGGTCCCCTCTTCATTTTTATCCACCAACCATCAATATGCATCTCAACTGCTAAGCCCAAGCAGGGGATGGTTTGCTACCTCAAGCTTTCTAGTTCCTCTGACATCCTTGTTAGAGCCCTTTTCACAGCTCAATACATGCACCAAAAGCATAAAAATGCGTCCCATCCCCAGCACCATAAAGTGAATTCATTAACTAAAAACCAAAACTCCTCCATTCAACACACTTTTGAAAGACGCTGAGAAGGTAAAGCCGTCCACACGCCAAGCCGTCTGGGGATCTGCATTCTTTAAGCCTCTCTTGATAACAAAGTGATACTCCCCAGAAAAGCCAAAGTCCTTCCTCACTGTCACTCGGCTTTATCACAAAAGAATGGACAACATTTGGTGACCCAACATTTGGCAAAGCGACACCTCCTTGTAGAAAGCAGAAAAGGGGACGAGAATTGGGCCAGATGTTAAGAGAGTCTCACCAGGCACACCATGGACAAAGACAAAGAACGGAGCAGAAACTGGGGGATATACCCATGCTAAAGACAGAGTCCACAGTGCTCAACGCTCCTGGCCTCCTGGCCGCCCAGGATGATTCTGCATGTTCTGCTCCTGAAGGTGCTATGGGGCTATACTCAGAGTTCTCCAGAACCAAGTCACCGGTGTTTTACACAGCTCTGCCAAATCTCACATAGCAAAAGTAGCCACCACACTCCCAGGCCTTCATCCTAACACTACTTAGCATGGTTAAGTTTACACACCTTTTTTGTTTTTGTTTTGTTTTGTTTTGTTTTGTTTTTTTTGAGACATGGTTTCTCTGTGTAGCCCTGGCTGTCCTGGAACTCACTCTGTGGACCAGGCTGGACTCGAACTCACAGAGATCCACCTACATGCTGGGATTAAAGGTGTGCACCACCACCACCTGGTTTACACATCTTCTTAATACAGACTCAGTTCTGCTTGACAATTATTTTTGCCTCGTCCTAAGTAAGCTAGCTAATCTTGAAATAAGTGGCACTGGTGGCTGGTTTTGTTTTTTTTTTTTAATCCCTCACATGACATTAACATAGAACTGAAAACACAGAGTACATCCCTTCCAACAAACTAATTAAAAAGACAGAATTTAATCCCTGTGGAAGACAATTCTTGGCTTGGTTTTGGTGGTGTTGGTGATTGCGTTTATTATGGTACAGGGTCTTATTAGGTTGCCCTGGCTGGCCTAGAATTCACAGAGGCATACCTGCTTCTGCTTCCAGAGTGCTAGGGCTAACAGCATGTGTTACCACACCTGGCTGGGTTCGTTTGCTGTTGTTGTCTTATTACTTAAAAATATAGGGCCAGGTGGTAGCTCACTCCTTTAATCCCAGCACTGGGGAGGCAGAAACACGTGGATCTCTAAAGTCAAGGCCAACCTGGTCTACAGATTATTCCCAGACAGCAGGTGCTACGCAGAGAAACTCTGTCAAAAAAAAAAAAAATAACGTTGGAGAGATGGCTCAGAAGCTGAGTCCTTGCTGCTCTTGAAGAGGACCCAGGTTTGATTCCCAGCCCCAACATAGACACTCACAACCATCTTTAACTACAGTCCCAGGGAACCCAATGTCCCCTTCTGGCACCAGGCAATACATCCATGCAAACACAGCACCATATACATAAATTAATTAATTTTAAAAAATAATTTTCTAAACCAAGCGTGGTGGTGCACCTTTAATCCCAGCACTCAGGAGGCAGAGGCAGGAGGATCTCTGCATTACAAGTAAATAAACAATTTTCTACCTACAAGTTTGTATGCACCACAACTGGGTAAATATGCTAGAAAAAAAAGTATTTAGGAGAGTTAAAGTCCTTATAGTTTTTTGTTTGTTTGTTTTTTCTGAGCTCACAGGTAAATCACCTAGAAGAAGCTTGGGGATAAATGGCCAAAATAACAGGCACCAATCATAAGACAGAAACAAAACAAAAAACAGGATAGAGGCCTGAGGAAGCAACTCTGTATCTGAGTGCTTGCCCAGTGCATGTAAGACCCTAGCCTAAGTTCCCTCCTCTGATCAACAACGTCACTGCCCAGGGATACACTGACTTCCCAGTTCTCTGGAAGTTAGCTTTAAATTCTGAGAAGTACAAGTCTAAACCAGGTAAGAAAGAGCACAGAATTCCAACCCACAGTTCTGCGTGACCCCAAACGCTGCAAGCTTCCTTGATTGCTTTCCTGGGTACCATCCCAAATCAGCACTGGCCATTGTGATCACAGCTGCCAGGCAATCTGTGCTTCACGGCTTTTCCACCACATTACACAGTTCTTTATAATTTATAGCTAATGCCTCCTTAGTCCCTTGCAAAGGTTGCAGGGGCGTGGACTGCTACTAACAAGGCAGGAGGGGGCATCACAAAATTTTCTGTGTAGGTTAAATAAGGGCACTAAATGGTTTTCTATTCTTATCCAATTTGTATAAACTTTGACAAGCTTAGCTCACCAAACTGGTGTTAAGCTGGGCCTCTGAATCTATAACTGGACCAGCTAAGGTGCCAATTCTGCTTCCCTCCATCCAAGACTGTGGAAACCATGCAAAGAACAGCACCAAACCAAAAATCACCTCTACCTCTCAACATCAAAACTGCTGGCCCAAGGTCACTGTGGTCAGAAGTCTTTGCATCCTTGGTTGTTGCTTAGGGTATAATCAATGGGGCGTTTTATTGGGAGTCTTCTCTCAATTGAGAGAAATCTTTAATATGGCCAGGCTGCTTAATGGGATTTGTTTTAGGGATTAGGCAAGGAATTCCCTAATGGCTTAATTAATCTTGGGAGATGTTGAAAGGTTGCATGGTTATTGGTCCTTCCCAATTCCACAGTTGCCCTGTGGCACCCACACCTTCAACCAAGGCCCAACCAAATCGGGATGGCTTCTTAAAACAACTTCTGATGTACACAGAGCCGCAGTGACCTAAAGCGACCCCCACCTAGTTTCAAGAATCCGTCTCCTTCAGAGACAGCCTTCTTAGGAGAGACAATCCTTTGAAAAGAAACAATGGTGGGAAACATGTCATTCCCCCAAGTGCTCCGATGTATTTGGACAAACAGTGCTCACTCGGCACCCAGGAGATGGCTGGTTAGCTGTGATCTGCTGTCAGTGTACAAGGAACCAGATCAAGGGTTAAGTAAATTTAGGCAGAAGTCGCTGTAAATGAATTCCCCAGAGGGCAATGAGATGAATCTGGTCATGTTCCTAAGCAAGCCTCAGAAACAGTACCACTTCCTATGCTGGGAGCAGAGCGGGGTATTAACTATGCAGGCAGCTCCCAGGCAGGTTAGCAGAGTCAGGCCACTATTAGTAAGTTCTGTTATTGACACCCAAGGCCTTCCGAAGAGGTTTCTACAACACTTTCCGCGTCTCAGATTTTTCATTGGCAACTATCCGGCACCTCCTACCTACACAGCTAGGCCTTACCTCCTGTATCAATGCCAAATCCTCCATTTAAAATCCCACACTTAAATTTTGGAACTAATGACCACTGTGTACCTAGCACCCATTCTATATGCCACTGCACTGTGAGGTGGGTGCATGCCCAGCCATTCTCTACAGAGGCTGACATCAGAAAGTGTCTGCACATATGTTCTTTCTTCCCTGAAAGAATCCCCTAAGGGATGCATGCAGAGAGGACAATCCCACCCTTTGTTGCAATTCTAAATAGCAGAACAAGCATGCATCAGTATTAAACATCCCCTCCCTCGGTGCCAGGAATCACGTAAAGCCAGTTCCATCTAAAGCAGTCTACCATGCTGGGGTCACTGGACTCCTGCAAGCAGAAATCCAGTCTTAGCCGATTTATCTCCTCAAAGTGACTGGTACTAACTAGGTGCTCATTAAACGTTAGCTCGGTGGTACTGAAAAGCTGCCACTGGGGATGCCACTCAACAATATACCTGAGATCCTGGATTCAGTCCCCAGTACTACACACACCCAGAGGCAATCATATTCTCTCTCTCTCTCTCTCTCTCTCTCTCTCTCTCTCTCTCTCTCTCTCTCTCTCACACACACACACACACACACACACACACACAGAGTTGTAGTAAATTTTCAAAAGAAAAAAAAAACCCTTCCTTTTATCAATCTTTCCAAGAAGCTCTGTCAAGGGTAAAAATAAAACTCAAAAGTCACTGTTACCTTGATTAAAGCTCCCGTCCCTTCTCTCATCTTCCCAAGACCAGCACCCTGTCCACACTTCTTTAATGGCACCATTGGTCTCTTTATTCCTTGGGCGTTTCCCTCACAAAACTGTGGATGAAACTACACGACTTTTACTTATCTTTGCATTCCCCACGCTGAAGCGGCATTATTCAAGAAAATGTATTGAGTTAGCTAACACATTCTTAACGTAAGCAGGATAGTAAAATGGCACTCTTCCACAAATGCAATTACTACTTACTCATTTCTCAGCTAAAACTACCTCGTCCCAAGTGAACCTGGCAGGGCGGCTCTCCTGGGACAAGTGGACCTGTTTTTTGTTAAGGGATCATGGTCACAGCCAACAGACCACCTAGGAAGCTGCGAGGACATCTCTCCCTCTCTGCTGGGATTCGGCAGGCTGCGGAGGCAAGGGAGTGTGCAGGACAGGGCAGTTTCTGGAGGGGATGACTCCTCACTGGGAACCCCAGGAAAGCCACAACCATTATTACTCAGGTCAGACAGTGGCCAAAGAAGCAACTCAGCCTGCGACCTAAAGCTAAAATAGAAGGGAAGGCTGTATTCCATTACCGAGTCCTGGCAGGTTCCCTCCCAAGTTCTTCACATCTCAAGAATGTGAAAAAGCCCGAGGTCGAAATCCCTGATTATTTATACCTTAAAATAAACTACTGTGTAAAAGCGGAAACCTGACAAATGGAGACATAAAATAAAAGGGACTGATGACAGGTAAGGTACTCCCAGAATACAAACCATCCATCATCACTCCTTTCTGGGGCTTCCTCTGAAACCCCATCTCCATTCCCTACTGCAAAAGAAGTTATACCGCAGAAGCAGCTGACCGAAAAGGAAAGTGTGGATTTGGGCACCCAAAGAGTCCTCAGTTTCTCTCAGTACATGGCTAGAACCTCTGCTTTAAGCTGGAAAGAGCACACACAAGCGTCCAGTCGGCAGCGACCACAGGACAGAAAGTCTTGAGAACCAACACCAGGGCGCTGGGTTCCACACTTTCCCCTACTTGCGATTTCATCTCAAAGCCAAGTGACTTCAGAGAGACCACAAGCCATCAGCGCCATCCTAGCAGTCCTCGACTTTCCAGCACCCGGTTCCCCTGCGGAGGACCCTAGCTCTCTACAGCCCAGAGAGACCAAGCCCTGGCATAGAGGGGAGCCACGCGGAGCCCACCCGCTCCCACGCAGCCGCTCGCCGCTCGGCCCGGGAGAAAACTTACGCGCAGCCAGCCCGACAGCTCCCGCCGCGGTGGGAACCCGCGGTCTCCCCGCACCGGCATCTCGCGCGCTCTTCTTCCCTCACGTCCTCCTCTCCGCGACTCAGAACTACAAACTGCAGTGGCCGCCCGTACGCCACCACGGGGAGCCTCCCCTTTGTCCCTCCTCCCGCGGCGCAGCCGGCCCGCCCCGCGCTTAGCTGCGCCCACGCCGGCTGCCCGGCCGGGGAAACTCCAACGGCCGCTACCACCCTCGCAGCCGGGGGATGGCTCGCCGGCGCCGCGCCCGAGACCCCGCGGCGAACAGAGTCATGCGCCCCGACTCCCGGCCGGCGACAGAAGACTTGGGGCGGTAGGAGGTCCCCGAGTTCGTGCGTCCGGCTTGCACCCCCGCCTCGCTGGCCGGATGGTTCGCTCCGCCCGCGCGCTTAGTAGCCAGCAGGTCCGGCCGAGCGCGCGCCCGGGGAAGCGCTGCGCGGTGGCAAGGCTGGCCCGTGTCCCCTGATTCCTGGAGGTCGCGCGGCGTCCTGACGGATACCTTTTAGAGAGTGCATCGTGGGGCTTCCCACAAGCAGCGCTTGGGTTCTCTTCCAGAGAACAGCTGGGAAAACCCCAAAGCTTTGCGTCGGAAGTGACCCGCGGGGCCAGCCGGCACAGATAAGTGTTGCACCCCAAATTTCGCAGCTCCATTGCTGACCCAGATTCCAAGGGTACAAAGGTGTTAGGGTTAAATAGTAAAGCGGGACTTTTTAAGGCAATGCCAACCAGGTTACCCTCCTTGGCAGACCGCCAGCAACTCTAATAAAGAGATTGAAATCCGTCTCCTTCGCCAGTGTATAAAAGACAGTAGGTCAAGGCTGATCCGACAGGATTTCTTCAGAGTTCCCCTTGTGCAAGAGTCGTGAGATTTAAATAAACTGTCCTATTACAGGAGCACATAAAGTATTTAGAGAGTCAAAAACTGATACACTGATTAAACACATGATTTGGAGTTAGAAGAGAAAGCGTGCTCACCGCTGTTCTGCCCTTAAATTGGAGAACAAACCCCAGCCTAGGCCCATAAATTGATACGTAAGAGGTAGAAAGGTCTGGAGAGCCGCATGACGAGATCCAGATGCCGGCGGCCTCTCTGAGAATGGCTTCACTTCCTGTCTAATCAGAACAAGTTTGGCAGTATATGTGGAAAAACAAGTCTTGCAGATGCTGCCCTCAAAGCATTACGCTGCTGGCCTCCTTTGGAGTAGGAAGTCCACGCCTTTGAGTAAGCGCTGTGAGTAACATTTCCCTCTTCATCTCCAGTCTCCACTGGGACACGGGCTAGTCTTCCTGACCTGCGCCATGTATTGCCCTCCTGATCTAAGCACCTATTTAAAAATGGTTCCCCAAATTAGGTAGTGCTGCTGGCTTACAGTGGTAATGACAGCACTTGCCAGCCGGTCACACCTTACTTTCATGAGTTCATTACGTCAACAAAGCATCCACAAAGGAAGAAAGGGTCCAGAACATAGCAATTACACCTGTTTAATGGTTTCCTTCTCCTCTGTGACTGGGGCTGTCCAATCTGAGCAGCCCTTGCCGCCGGCCTGTATTTACATTCACTTTCAGTTAACTGAAATGAGAAGCGATGAACATACTAAGTACATTTCCAGGACTGACAGCCACGTGTGCCTAACGACAGCAACTGGGCAGCCCAGACACAGACTATTCCCATCGTGGCAAATGATGACAGGTTTATCTGCCATAATACCTACCAGTTCTTCTGACACAACACCTGAAAGTAAGCATTCTATAAGCTTAATTCAATTGCTACACTTTTTTTCTTTTCTTTTTCTTTCTTTTGTATTGGATTTTGTTTTTGTTTTTTTTTTTTTTTTTCAAGACAGGGATTCTCTGTGTAACCCTGGCTGCCCTAGAACTCACTTTGTAGAGCAGGCTGGCCACGAACTCACAGAGATCTGCCTGCCTCTGGAGTGCTGGGGTTAAAGGCGTGAGCTACCACCTCCCAGCTGCTACATGGGCTTTGTGAGGGCGGTGTAAGCCGTACAACTCTTACAACCCGAGTCTGTGCAACAAGCTCCTGCTATGTAGCCCAGGCACCCTTCAACCTAGAAATCTGTTTGTCTGAAGCGTTAAAATGCTGAGATTACAAGGCATACAACCACCATATCTGGCCCTAAATCAATTCCACTCTTCCGAGAAGCAGTGTATTTCACAGTGATACAATATTTCAAACCCACTCTTGGAATTTGTTTAACCTCTGCTTTTTTGTTTTGTTTTGTTTTGTTTTCTCTTTTGTGACAAGGTCTCACCACCCAGATCAGGCTAACCTTCCTCCTGCCTCAGGGAGCCCTTTACAACAGAGGGTCAGCAAGCAAGGGGAAAATGGAAGTTCATCCCTACTGATATGGGGAGGGTGGAGTTCAGAGAGAGCTTCCAGAGATAACTTGCTAATACAAGCTAGAAGTAAGGATGCGCTTGTGAAACAGAATTAAAGGAAAAGGTCTTCGAGGTGAAAATAAGAACAAGTAGAAACAAAGAATCTGGCCCTAGCGGCCTTTCCCTGAGGGTACCATGGACGGCAGGTGCTGACACCCTTACAAAGGGGGGTTGAGCATTTTATATAGATATCTGTCTTCCTGGATGATAGGTTTGGCAGTGAGGATCTGGGGAACGGTGGTAAGAATTTAATCTGTACTGTGGGAAAGCAGGCAAAATATGACGTGGGTCTGAAGTCAGACAGCTTAGACAAAAGGAAGTCAGATTCAAAAGAGACTGAGGAGGTGGCTCAGTAGACTGGCAACTGAGCAGTAGTGAGAGACAAGAGGGAAGTGAGCCCAGAATGACTCTCGGGTTTGTGGCGCACTTCCATAGACATTCCTTTGACCGAAGTGGAGAATTCAGGAGAGGGAGTGTACCTTGGGAGGGGCCTGAGGAAGGATAATGAATGAGTTTAGGGAAACACAAGAGTCAAGGGAGATGTGTCATCCAGGTGGAGATGCTCGGTAATTCACCACGGACCAAGTGTCAACTGCAGGAGGGATTAAGGAGCACCTGCATAGAGAGGACTGGGACTCATCAATGAGTTGTAGAAGTTGACGTCATGAGAAGGGATGAGTCTGTTTAGACAAAGATGTAGTTAGAGGCAAAGGTGGACCAAAGACAGGACCTGCTTATGAGAACGCCAGTGTGCAGGGAATTTTATGAACTCTGCAGGACAGAGAGCAGAGCAAGCCCGAAAGGGCAGAAGCAGCTTTCTGGGGGAGAATGGTCAGAAAGTCATGGGAAGAGTGAGGTTTAGGAAAGGGAGCATAGCCAATAACACAGCACTGTGAGGAAGTCAGTTGCGAACTAGGGCTGGAGCTGGAGCTCCCTTGCTAGCTTGCTAGTGTGCTTAGCAGGCGCGCAAGTCCTAAATTGGAGCCCCGGCACAATGTAACAATATGGTGGCACACTTGGAAGGGGAGGGCAAGAGAATCAGAAGTCCACTCAGCTCCAAAGAGAGTTGAAGCCAGGCCTGGGCCATATGACATCATCTCTCTTTCAAACAAACAAAACAAAACAATCTGACTCGGAACCTAATTGCTTCACAGAGACCCACTGCTGCTAATATTGGTCAAAGCTGTTCCACTCTGAAGTTCCATTGCTTAGCTAGTTACCTGTTCCCAATCATGGGAGATGGACATCATCTATGTTCAGTGATAAAGTGCTATTAAGTCCTACTTAACGGAAAGCAGGTCTAGCATTAGTGACCTATGTCTATAATCCCAGGACTAAGGCAGGACAATCTTGAGTTAAAGGCCAGCCTCAACTTCCCTGGGAAGAACTGTCTCAATGAAAAAGACAAAATAAAGAAACAAGTCAGGTCTAGAATCCCAGCTACTCATCTGCTTGACGGAAGGGCTGCTTAAGGTCATGACCTGCCTGGACAATAGAGCTACTTCAAGGCTAGCTTGAGTAATTTACTAAGGCCCTGTCTCAAAATAAAAAAACTAAGAAAAGGACAAGAAAGATAGTCCCGTGCTAAATAATGCTTGCCTACCCTGTGTGAGGTCAAGTTCAATCTTCATACAGACAACTGCAAACTGTTAGCTACAATATGAGAAAACTTAGATAGCAAGGAGAATGACAATGTTAACGGTCAATGAAAACAAACACAAGTTTTTATCTAACCTGTGAACAATGAAGCATGAAAATACATAAAAGAATCAGAAAGTATACGGGGCGAATGTCTTGATGATAGCATTGTGAATAGAACTTTCCTCTTAAAATTATAGTCAATGTTTCTGCAATTTGTAAATTACAATGTCTAAGGTTTCTGAAATCGATTAGTTGAAACAACTCAGTCTCAGCACTCTGGAGGCGGAGCAGGTGGATCTCTCTGTATTCCAGGCCAGCCTAGTCTACTCAGTGAGTTCCAATCCAGCCAGAACTACACTGTCAGTCTCCGTCTCACATAAGTAAAGAAAATAAAACAACTCAAACAAAGGCATTTAGATAAACTCAATGCCTTTAGCCAGATTTCCTGCAGAATGCTAAGATATACTCAGCAAGAGAGAGAACCTAATCAGGAAACCAGGGCATACTAGCTGAAGTAGGAGCCTTTCCAATTCAAGCTCTGCCTCAACTATGCGGCCAGTTCCAGGACAGCCTCAACAGAAAAAAGAAGCCGGTGGGGACAGGACTAAGCGCTGGCCTAGTATGTCTGAGCAGCTATCCCAGCCGTTAAAGAAAAAAAGTTAGGATTTGAGACCTATATTAAGAGATATTCTCTCCCCTACCCCATCCTCCCCACCACATACAGAATATATTTAGATAAATATGTATCTGTGTGCATTTATTTGCAACATGGTTACACATAGTTTCTTCAGTTGGGAGCAATGTAAATTCACAAAGTCTCCAGGCTACTTTCTACACCCAAGGCGGACTGGAATCAAATGGACCCACCCCCTCCACAAACATTCTCGAATGCCTACCTTTTTCCCTCGGGGAGAGAGGGAGAGAGGGAGAGAGGGAGAGAAGGAGAGAGAGAGAGAGAGAGAGAGAGAGAGAGAGAGAGAGAGAGAGAGAGAGAGAGAGAGAGAGAGAGAATAACTAGTACGATGAAAAGATAGACACAGACACACACACAAAAGATGACAAGAAGCCCCAGGTGACCCGAGACACTTCTCCAAAGGAAGAGGTGCCTCCCTTGCCTTCCTGGTGACCGCATCTCTCCTGGCCCCTCCCTGCACCTCCACACTCCAAACACTAGTTCTAGATCACCACCCTCTTGCCTTGCAAGACCGCTTCAACAACACCACTTCCACCCCCCTCCCCAAAAACTACTTCAGGAGGGGGGAGGGGCACCTCCACTTCTGCTCAATCCTTGACTTCACATCTGGTTATCACATATTGGTCCTTTCACCCTCAAAGGCAGTTAAACTACTCTTCTTCTGTTCCTTTTTGTTTTTTTTTTCTTCTTGGGGGAGCAGGGGCTGGTGACTGGCTATCTAGCTCTCCAAATCCTACATTACTGAAGGGCTTCTTACTTCAGTGTGGAACTTCTAGTGCCATGCATTCCTGCCCAACCTGTCTGCCTGGTGGAAAAATGACTTATTTCTCCCCTCCCGTCTCTGCTGTGCTGGAGACAGAGCCTCACAAGCACATGCACACCAAACATACAATGAACACAGCGCTCCATCCTCAGGCCCTAGTAACAGACTTTAGAATTGTGTGGTCCTCATTCATACGTACAGCGGAGAAGAGATGGGCACGGCCCCAGCACAACGAATCATGAAGTATTTTACATTTCTGCAAATAGGAGCACGATACAGTTATACGCATCAGTGATACCCATTATTTCACATACTATCAGACATTTAGTAAAAATTTAAAAATAGTAAATAAAGTAAATAAACTTAGAAATTATAATCGATGCTAATATAATCCAGGCAAAAAAACAAAGGGAGGGTGATAGTCTAATTCCCAAAGCCGTGCCATTGTATCATTCATAATGGTCTACCTTTAACAAAAAAATTGCAAGGTGCATGGCTGGAAAATACGTGGTGGCTCTAGTTTAACTGATGTGATTTCACAGCTGTTAGGGTTTCCACTTAGATGATATCATGATTGGAAAAAAAAAACCAAAATTTTTAGCTTTTATTTTAACTTGCATGTGTGTGATGTGACTACAGTGCCCTCAGAGGCCAGAAAGCGGCATCAGAACCCCTGGAGCTGGAGATAAAGGCCCTGCGAGCCCTCTGACACACCCTCTGGAAGAGCGGTAAACATTCTTAACTGCTGAGCCCCAAGCCTTGCAATTTTAAGGAATTACTCCTAGAATCTAAAACTATAGTATCTATAAGTGGTGAAAAAGCTGTCCACGGACTGGAGAGAGGGCTCAGTGGTTAAGAGCACTTGCTGCTCTTTCAGAGGACCCGAGTTCAACTCCTAGTACCTACATGGTGACTCAGAACCACCATAAGTACAGTTCCAAGGGACCTGATGCCCTCTTCCAATCTCCAAAGGCAGGCACACGGTACACATATATGCATACAGGCAAAACACTCATACACATAAAATAAAATTTAAAAACATTTAAAGAAAGAAAAGTGCAGCTGCGTGTGGTAGTACATGCCTTTAATTCCAGCACTAAAAGAGGCAGAGGCAAGTGGATCTCTGTGAGATTGAGGCCATCCTCAGTGAGTTCCAGAACAGCCAAGGCTACACAGAGAAATCCTATCTCAAAAAAAGAAGGGAAAAGGAGAAGCAGAGAGAGAGGTGGGGGGGAGGAAGAAAAATGTCACCCATGTGTCTAGCTATACAAGTCACTGAAGGTCCCAAAGTTACTTAGAATTTCTTGTGCTCATATATTCTTTCATTACACAAAATCAATTTTATGGTCATTAAGTCATCTAACATGATTATAAATAGCACAATTAAACAGAATGGCTCTAGAAATATGACAGTGGGACAAGCTCACTCTGAGTCTATAGAGACTGCAGACAGCAAGTCATTTACAGGCTCTCAGTGCAGCACTTAGAAGCAAGTAAGCTAAACGTGAGCACATTAGAAACCACTAGGAAGCTCTCAGACGGACTTCCATCTTTTCACCGATTAAAAACCATTGGTTTACCTTTGCAAATAGTGTCTCTGGTTGGCCGGAAAGCGGCTTGCAGCTGCTGCCTTCCAGACTGCTCTCATGCCATCATAGAGGGAAAGAGCAGAAGGCTGTCCAGATATTTCAGAGTCTCAAACAGCAGTGCAGTTTTCACCCGGGAACACTTTTCTGACCAGTAAGTTAGAGCATCACAGTGTGTAATAGTTGGCATGGACCACTTGCATTTTTGTTAAATTTTCAAACTGGTGAGTTCTGTGAAAATGATTGAGTAATACTATAAAGCTAACTGTTCAGAAAAGCACGGTCTTTTTTTTTTTAATGAATTGATCTGTATGTGTGTGTGTGTGTGTGCACACATGCTTATGCATGCCATGGCATGCTTATGCATGCACACCTGTGGAGGAGGTCAGAGGACAACTTGCAGGAGCCAGTTCTCTTCATCTACCGTGTGGGTCCTAGAATTCTAGCCAGGCTGTCAGGCTTCGTCACCAGATCTTGACCAGAAGAACCATCTTACTAGCCCAAGACACTTAAAGATCATCTAAGACCTACCTAACAGCCACCTCTGAAATTAGATAAATATTCCAGACATAAACCCAAACAGAAGGTTATATGGATGACTACCCAGAGAGAAGAATAATTTTAACAAAAATTAAATCATACTGTTTTACTTAAAACTAGTAAATAAGCTGGGCGGTGGTGGTGCACGCCTTTAAGCCCAGCACTCCGAGGCAGAGGCAGGGGGATCCTGTTTCAAGGCCAGCCTGCTCTATAGAGCGAGTTCCAAGGACTGGCTCCATACTTACTGAGAAACCCTGTCTTGAAAAACCAGAAGAAAAAAATAAAACCTAGTAAATAAAAGCTTTATTTGATGCTGATAGAAAAAAGAAACCTAAGTGAGGGCCGCGGTTTAGCTCACTAGAAGTCTTGTCTGAGGCCCTGGGTTCGGTCTCTACCGCTGCAGGTGGCGGCAGCAGCAGCAGGCACGTGTGGGGGGTGGGGCGGGGATGGCAGGAGGGTGGGCATGGGACCCACACAACACACAACCACCACCCACCATCACCTCCACCATAACCAAATTTGAACAATAGCAAAAATAAATGCTTCTTCAGCATGCTGAAGAATCCCCCCAAAAAATATTATTAAAAGAGTAAAGAAAGGGATTCCCCCACCCCACACACATACATGCGAAGCTTTGCAATGGTAAAATCAAAATGGAAAGCATTATGAGATTACATGGTTTTATTGTAGAAAGTATTCCTTCTCAAAACCTGCCTCTCCTCTGTCTCTCTGAGTCCAGCCCCACTGTCTGCCTGAGTCCAGCCCCACTGTCTCCCTGAGTCCAGCCTCAATGTCTGCCTGAGTCCAGCCCCACTGTCTCCCTGAGTCAAGCCCCACTGTCTCCCTGAGTCCAGCCCCACTGTCTCCCTGAGTCCAGCCCCACTGTTTGCCTGAGTCCAGCCCCACTGTCTCCCTGAGTCCAGCCCCACTGTCTCCCTGGACCCAGCCCCACTGTTTCCCTGAGTCCAGCCCCACTGTTTCCCTGAGTCCAGCCCCACTGTCTCCCTGAGTCCAGCCCCACTGTCTCCCTGAGTCAAGCCCCACTGTCTCTCTGGACCCAGCCCCACTGTCTCCCTGAGTCCAGCCCCACTGTCTGCCTGAGTCCAGCCCCACTGTCTGCCTGAGTCCAGCCCCACTGTCTCCCTGAGTCCAGCCCCACTGTCTCCCTGAGTCCAGCCCCACTGTCTCCCTGAGTCCAGCCCCACTGTCTCCCTGAGTCCAGCCCCACTGTCTCCCTCCCATCCAGTTCTCCCAGCAGCCAAGATGATCTTTTTATCAGGAAAACGAGATCCTGTTGCTTTTTGTGACTAAACTCTTGAGAGGCCACCACGCATTCAAAAGGTCACCAATCTAAACTTAGATTTAAAGGTGGTCCCCTTGGGGGATGGGGAAAAGTGCTTGCCACACAAGCATGAAGACAGGAATTCAGAACCCTATAGCCACGTAAATGCCAGCCGGGTGTGGTGGCCAACCAGAATCCCAGCACAGAAGTGGAGAGGGGATCCCCTGGGCTAGCTGGCTAACCAGGCTGAATCAGCAAGCTCTGAGACCAACCTGAAACATCTCAGTAAGTAAAGTAGAAAACAGTCAAGGATGATACCTGACAGCAACCTATGTCCTACACATACCTGCATACATATACATACAAATATACATGTGTATGCATACACACAAATACACATATACACATGATACATATACACCTGCATAATACACATACACATAATACATACAAATACACATATGCATATATATACATATTCACCTGAATACATGCAGATATACACCTGCACACATACACATACACACAAAACATACAAATGCACCTATGCATACATATACGTACTCACCTAAATACATGCAGATATACACCTGCACACATACACATACACACAAAACATACAAATGCACAAATGCATACATATACATATTCATCTAAATACATGCAGATATACACCTGCACACATACACACCTGTATGCATACAGATATACACCTGCATACAAACACATACACACATGCATACACATGGACAATGGGGGGAAAGAGTAAGATCCTCATAATGGACTGAATGGATTCGTTGCCGTTTCCCTTTCCCCCCATCCCACACTGTCCCCATACCTTTGGGAAACACTATGCTAAGAAATGAAGTCTCTTCCAGCCAGCCAAAGGCGAAGGTCTTCATTGAGAACTGAATCTGGAGGCCTGACGTGATGGCTGAGCAGTTATGAGCACTGGCTGCTCTTCCAGGGGACCTGGTTTCAATCCCCAGCACCCACATGATGGCTCACAATCACCTGTAACTCCTGCTGCTGGGGATCTAACCCTCCTCTAGCCTCCAAGGGTACCACACACAGGATGTGAAGGCATACATGCAAGCAAAACACAGGAACACACAAACTAATAAAATTAAGTTAAAACATTAAAACAAAAGAACTGAATTGTCCAGCATGTTGATCTTGGACTGCCTAGTCTCTAGAACGCTGAGAAATGAGCATCTGCGCTTAGAGTCCCCCGCCCCCAGCGTATAGGGTTTTCCTAGAGACCTCCAAGGTCTGCCGAGGGGACCCTACCTTCTCTGACCTCACCAGCTCTGCAATCTTACAAGCTCACTGCCAGCAGTCACACTGGCTTTCTATGTGACCGTGGCTTCTGAGACCCTGTCCCTGTCATTCCTGTCCCAGGCTCTTCAGTGGAGCTCTCCTGCTTCGGGTGTTTGTTTGTTTCTTTTGTCCTTTTCTTCTTTTGCTTTGTGTTCGAGGAACAGGGTACTTGTATCCCAGACAGGCTTACCCCTTGCAACCTCTCTTCCTAAGTCCCACGTTTACAGGTGGGCATGGGCTTCCTGCTTAGATTCCTTTCTAAGCCTGAAGTAGGAAGCACTCACTTGAGTGGCTACCAGGAAGCGATGCCCAGAGAAATGATCTATGTCACAGATACAGCAGGGAAACGGAATCCAAGAAACAAGCCTTTCAGGAACATAGGACTGGGATGAAAAGGCCCTGGATGGTCTGGCTAGGGAAAGCTCAGTTAAAGGAGTACGATAGGAAGGCCGGGGCCAAAGAAAGCAAAGGAGCTGATTATCCATGTCTCCCTCTTTGGAACTTCATTGTTATCACTGGCAATGCAGCGCCATGGATGTTATTGCTGCGATGAAAGACGTCACTGTAAGTACAAAGGAGTCGGACACACAGGGATAACTTCTTGGCAGATGGTACCCTCCCGCTGCCTTCTCCTCTGCCTTCCCAGAGCAAACATCCCCACCCCCGCCCCAGCCACAGCATCCTCTGCTTGATGTTAAGGATTAGTAACATTTCTGAGTATGGTGGATTTAGTTGGCCAAAGAATTGGCTCTAGAGTTCAGATTCAGCTTTGACCTGGATGACTTCAGAGTCTGGGAAGGGAGCCAGCAAGATGGCTTGGTCGACAAGGATGGCTCAGTGGGCAAGGCATGCCCTGCTGCCAAGCCTGACAACCTGAATTCCATCCCCAGGACCTACATGACGGGAGAGAACAGATTCCCAAAAGCTGTCCTCTGACCACACATGTGTGCGGCACACATGTGTTTTCTCTCACACATGCATACATACATACATACATACATACATACATATTTTTAAACCCTCTTGGGAGGCCTGCAGTGCTATTTGGGAAGAAATCTTAAGCTGGAAAGAGGCAGCTACAGTTCTATATAAGCCCTGGCTTTGACTTCCACAGCCAAGTGTCAGGTTTGTCCAGGCCAGAGGCAGAAGTCAAGAAAGTACTCAACCTTGTCAATAAAGTGATGGATCAAGCTTGACCCAACTCCAGTGATGGGTAGCTATGGTGGTTTGAACGAGAAGGTTTCCCATAGGCTTATGTATTTGAGTGCTTGGTCTCTAGTTAATGGAATCCATTAGGGAAGGATTAGGAGATGTGGCCTTGTTGAAGAAAGTGTGCCCCTAGGGTGGCCTGTGAGGTTCCAAAAGACTGGTGTCATTCCTGGTTAGCCTGTGGATAAGGCTGTAAACCCTCAGCTCCTGCTCCAGCACCATGCATGCCTGCCTGCCTGCCTGCCTGCTGCCACACTCCCCACCATGATGGTCATAGTCTAAACCTCTAGAACTGTAAGGCACAAAAAAAAAAAAATCTCTGTGAGCTGCCTTGGTCATAATGTCTCTTCCCAGCAACAGAAAAGGAACTAAGATGCTCTTTCAGTGAAGGACTGCTTCCTCCCTGGCAGGGAGCAGGCACTGCACTCTGCGCCACCAGTGTCTACTATATATCTCTTCTCAAGGACAAATGTTACCTGTTAGCTTCATCCTGAGGAAGAAAGTAGAAACCCCAATCAATAGATTAAACGAACAGTGTGTACCAAGAACGTCCGATGCATTATATAAAATCAATTGACATAAATCTTAAAAGAACCAGTTAAAAAGGAAACAAAATAAAAATCAACAAGCAAACAAACAAAAAATATAGGCCTGGGACTGGGAACACAGCTCAGAGGTACAGCTCAGTAATAGGGGGGAAAAGTAACAAAATGTCACTTCTGAGCCAATCCAGGTCACTGGAAGAGCACTCTCCACCCAGGTATCTCTGACTAGAGAAGCATACTGAGCCCAGCTCTACACACCAGATGTACAGAAGCTCTTTGGTGACCCGGAGGCGGAGGCAGGCAGATCTCTGTGAGTTCGAAACCAGTTCAGTCTACAAAGCAAGTCCCAAGACAGTCAGAACCGTTACACAGAGAAGCTGTGTCTCAAAAAATCAAAACCAAACAAACACACTGAAGGGACGAAGCAAGAAAATAAATCTCAAATCTTACAATATTTATTTAATAAGCTTAAGTAATTCACTAGCTATTTCCCTTATAATCATAGTTGTGAAAGTCTATGTGCACAGGGGCTTTAGCAGCATGTATATATCCGCGTATTGCGTGTTTGCCTGCTGCCACAGAGGTCAGCAGAAGACATCAGATGCCCTGGAACTGGGGTTATAGATGGCAATGAGCCACCGTGTGGGTGCTGTGAATAAAACCTGGGTCCTCTGGAAAAGCAGCCAGTGCTCTTCCTAGCTGCTGAGACATTTCTCCAGCCCATAACTATATTTTTATATAATTATAATATCTCATGATTTGCTATTTAACTTGTTAATATATTTCATAAACATTAGCATCATAATAAACCCAAACTCATATTACCTTCAGATTGACTGCTGCCATCCCTACCATGGTCACCAGTGAGGGCACACATGTAGACTTCCCTGAACTGCAGGCAAGCACTGATTCTTACAGAGATTCTTACTGATTATTAATTTATAGCTATGACAAGGCTACCCTGTGTCCTCACAGCAGAGTAACCAAAGGGGGCCTCAGACACCTGCCCTCTGCTGGGCCCTCCTGTGGCTCTCATCTGCTCGTTTTAGTGACCACACACCAGCTAGGGAAGCTAACCCTTTTGTAGACAGAAGTGTGTCCCATCTCTCTCCCTGCTTCTCCCATGTATATTAAAGTGGAATAAATGATGACTGGGTGCCTGGTTTGGGTGCCTCTGCCCCAGGATGTCTGGGAGAGCTGGCTCAGCCGCGTTCTCACGTTCTCAGAGACTGACTGCACCAAGCTACTCCCACACTCCTGGTAAGCAGGGGGAGCGTCCTAAGAAAGGCGTGAAAGAAGGCAAATCAAAACCTTTCCAAACAGAGATGTGTGGCCTAGGCTAAAACAAACAAATAAAGCTTATCTCTTCCAGACGGGGGTCTCATTATGTACCCCAGGCTGGCCTCAGACTCACAGCAACCCTCCCCCTGCATGATGACCTTGCAGGCATGTATCATCACACTGACTTCAGTAATGAAAATTTATTCAAGTTCCGGGACACATGTGACCTTTCCTGCCTCCCAAGCTATGATCTAGCTGTTTGTTTGTAAAGCAGTTTGGGATGCAATAAATATGTCTTGCACAGGCTTCAGCACAAGACTTGAGAAAGGTGCTGGGGAAGTCAGATATGAAGTAATATGATGTAACCAAGAGCATCTCTAAGAGAGGTGAGAAAATAAGACAAACCCAAGTATAGGTGTTAGCTAATCAAGGGAAAGTCCTCGATTTGTGTTTTTGTTGTTGTTGCTTTATTATTTATTTATTTGTTTATTTGAGGCAGGGTTTCTCTGTATAACAGCCCTGGCTGTCCTGGAATTCTGTAGACCAGGCTAATTTCAAACTCAGGGATCCACCTGCCTCTGCCTCCCAAGCACTGGGATTAAAGGTGTGCGCCATCATGCCTGACAGATCTGTGTTTTAAACGAACTAGCCAAGGGTGACCTCCAAGACATCCCCAAGTTCCTTGAGATTTACATTTGAAACACCAAATCCCCAAACCAGTACCTTGGCACTTTTATCAGGAACAAGTCTAGCTATGACCCCAACAGTCTGTTTCCTATATTGCCTTTCTCCTCCCTGTCTGGCTTGGTATTAACACATTAAAAAGCAGGAGCTGCCTCAACTTCAAGCCTGGCTGCTGTGAGGAAGACTTGCCAGTCACAGTCACAAAACTCAGTACAAAGGACTTCCCAGGAGGGACCTGCTGAAGCCAAAAGAGCATCTCTACAGCACACAGTGCAAGCTTGGATCCCTCAACCACAGTACGCTTGTTCGTGACCAAACACACACACACACACACACACACACACACACACATTTTAACCATCAGGAGTGATGGTGCTAGGAGGTGGCATTTCAGGGGTGATTCGGTTTTGGCGACTCTGCCTGCAAAACTAATTTTCTTATCAAAGAGGTTCCAAGCTGGCTGTGGCAGCACACACCTATCAATCCCAGCACTAAGGAGACAGAAACAGGGGGACCACTAGCAGTTCAAGGCCAGCCTGTTCTACAACACAGAGTCTCAGATCAGCCAAGAGTACAGTATGAGACCCTGTCTCAAAAAAAAAAAAAAAAAATGTTTGGTGACAAACCCTTCAGTTCCAGTGTTCAGGAGGCAGAAGCAGGCTGATTTTGGTGGGTATGAGAGGATATGGTGAGACCCCTGTTTCAAAAAACAAAACAACAAAACAAAAAAGGCTCTCACCAGAACAGTGGGAAGATGGCGTGTATGAGGAAGTGGTCCTGCATCAGATGCTAAATATCCAGGTGGCTTTATAGTGGTTCTGTGGGTCGGAGTGCTTGCCTAATAGTCACAGGACCCTGGGGCCAGTCCTGACAGACAGACAGACAGACAGACAGACAGACAGACACACACACACACACACACGTTTTGTTTTTTTTTTTTTTTTTTTTTTTTTTTTGGTTTTTCGAGACAGAGTTTCTCTGTGGCTTTGGAGCCTGTCCTGGAACTAGCTCTTGTAGACCAGGCTGGCCTCGAACTCACAGAGATCTGTCTGCCTCTGCCTCCCGAGTGCTGGGATTAAAGGCGTGCGCTACGTTTTGATGTTTTTAAAGTTACACCATGCTCAAGTTCTTTCGTTACAGCATCTCAGAGGACTAAGACAGACATTCTATGCTGTCCTCCCAATTGATTTGACTAAGCTAGCAGATCCAACCTAGCACTCTGGTTTCAGAAAACGCACTTCTGCAGTCTGGAGAAGCAAATTCCCTCACATTTGAGACCTTTCAGAACTCTAAACAGAACATCTCCACAAACCAAAAACCTACTCTTAACCGCATGGAGTCAGTGCATGAGACCTACCCCCATTCAAGCATGCTCATTGGGTCTAAATATAAAATGTTCACTACAGTTTCATGTATTAAAGACTAGGTCTCTAGATTTGAGAGCTGCTAGAAGCTTCAGGACGCAGGGCCTGGCTGCAGGCAGTTGGTGATGGGGCATGTCCTCCTGTGTCCGTCCTCTCCCTCTCTGCTTCCTGGCGGCTGTGAAGAGCCTCTGTGTCGTGACACGCCACTCCACCACAGACGCAGAGACACAGAACATGGCGAGCATGGAAGCCGAAATCAGTCTCTTTCTCTTCTTTAGTGGTTTATGTCAGACTTCTTGTCATCTGACTGAAATGATCTCAGGCAACCAGACTCTAAGAAAGGCCTTGGGATGTGCCTGGCCCTTGCTGATGGTTAAGCCATCAACTTCAAGCTGACTTTGCCTTGAATCTGAGGTTCATAGGCATTAGACCTGTATCTAAGACTACACAATAAGAAAGCCACAGCCTGAGCCCTGAACAGCTACCTGTCATTTGGGAGTATTCAGTTCACACACCAGTCAATTCTAGTTCTCCAAATGAGCAAGAGATGCCAGCGGAAGCGGATGGAATTATGAACTAAGTACATGAAGAAAAGGCTAACCCCATTTGGGCCAGCCACAGATGGGCTAGAACAGAGGCTAAACCCTAAGTCTAACCCCAGGCTAGACACAGACAGGCTACAGCAGAGACTAAGCCCTAAGTCCAAGCCCATCCGGGCAGTCACAGACGGACTACAGCAGAGGCTAAACCCTAAGTCCAACCCCATCCAGGCCGGCCACAAATGGACTACAGCAGAGGGTAAACCCTAAGAATAAATAAACCCAAGCGTCTGTTGAAATAAAACCTAATACCTTGTAAAACTTGTCTAATTCATCCTTAAAAGTGAGTCAGTAACAGTAATACTTGCTCTGAGCTCCTCACTAAAATTGAGCACAAAATCTATCTTTAGAAGCTAGAGTGCTCTTTTTTTTAAGAGTCTCCCAAGTGCCTCCCACTGTTACACACTGCCATGTCAATGACGATGAACTACATTTGTGACCTACAAAAATGATCTCCAACTTCAGACACCAAGCACACCAAATGCTACTCCCACCAGCTATGAGTTTATTTTGAACCACAAGAGAGCTACATGTATGCTTCAGCCAAGAAATTACAGCATCCGACCTTGGCAGGATGCAACAAGTGCTTCTCCTAGCTAAGTCATCATTCCTTCTCTTTTGCTTTTTATGCAAGAACGGAGATTGAACTTAAGGCCTGAGCTATGTCTACAGTCCAAACATGATCCTTCAGCTCCTCACTCAGTAAATAAGATAGTATCATCAAATTTCTTTTAGGAAACATACATAAACATACGGGCATCCTTGAAAATAGTGACCTTATCTTTATCGATGATGTGAAATAATATATCAAATTTCTGATGTGAGCCAGTGACTAGGTTAATAAGAGACAAGTAAGCAAGTACCTGGGAGAACAGGCTGTATGTGGACACTGCTCTGTGGTCCTCTGGGTGCTTGGGCCTGGCGCTGTAGCCTGGGTGCCAGTCCCACTCACAGGGAGAGGACAGTAAGGTAGTACTCCGCACCCTGGAGGAGACAGAACGGTTACTAAGTGCTTGTCCTCGGTTTGATGACATTCCAGGGATTACAGTGACATTCAACTATCACAGCTCACCCTGTAGTATAGCTGTTAAATATACACAGACTTATACAGCAGGCTGTATAAATCCATTTCACAACACCTATTATCCTCCAAAAGAAACCCAACATCCATTAGCAATCACACCCCCTCCCCCGGCCCCACAATTCTCTCCCTGCCCTCTGACCCTAGGCAATTACCAATCTCATTTGTTTCTAGCAATTTACCTATTTTTATAAGTCATTTCTTTTTTAAAAAGTATTTATTTTTCTTTTATGTGTATTAGTCTGTTGCTTGTATGTCTGGGTACCATGTGTATGCAGTGTATGCAGGGGCCAGAAGAGTGATTTGGAGCACCTGGAACTAGTTTATGGGCAGTTGTTAGCCACCAGGCAAGTGCTGGGAGTTAAACCCAGGTCTTCAGCAAGAGTAACAAGTGCTTTCAATTGCTGAGCTGTCTCTCCAGCCGCCTAGGATTACCTAATTTGTGTATTTTCTGTAAATGTCCACTACAGTAATGACAGCTATATGACAGCTTCTCTTTAACTTAGCATCCCATATTTGAGGTAAATCCTTAGCATATATCAGAAACCCATTGTGTGTGTGTGTGTGTGTGTGTGATGGCTGGAGAATTGCCCTTGCGGTTCAAGTACTCTTGCAGAGGACCCAGGTTTTGGTCTCCAATACCCATATAGCAGTTAATAATCCACTGTAACTCCATTTCCAGGGATGCAGCACCTTTTTAAAATGATTTACATGCACATGTGTGTGCTTGTGCATGAAAGACCCCTTGGAGGCCAGAAAGGGGTATTGGGTCCCCTGGAACTACAGTTACAGGAGGTTGCAGGGATCCGTACATGGGTGCTGAGTGCTGGGAACTGACTCCAATCTTCTACAAGAGCAGTAGGCTCAGTCTGTCTTTCTTTCTTTCTTTCTTTCTTTCTTTCTTTCTTTCTTTCTTTCTTCTTCCTTTTCTCTCTCTCTCTCTCTCTCTCTCTCTCTCTCTCTCTCTCTCTCTCTCTCTGTTTTGTCTGTATGTTTGTCTGTATGTATGTATATATCATCTATCTATCTGTTTATCAGGCTTTTCAAGACAGGGTTTGGGTTTGGGATTTGGGGTTGGTTTTTCTCCGCGTAGGTCTGGCTGCCCTGGAGCTAGCTCTGTAGACCAGACTGGCCTCGAACTCACAAAGATCTGCCAGCCTCTGCCTCCTGAGAGCTAGGATTCGAAGCATGCACCATCACCGCCTGGTACAATATGCATTCTTAACCACTGAGCTGTCCTTCCAGCCCTCAATACTCCATTACTTCTAACAGCCATGAATGAAATAATATCCCACTGTATAGACGTACCACAATCTACTAATCTACTTATCAACTGATAGGAATTGGGCTAGGCCCAGCTCACCCAAGGATAATCCCCAAGTTCAAGAATTTCAGAAAATTTACCTTCTGTGTGTAGGGGGAAAACTTTAGCAGGTGAGAAAACAACTGAGAAACAGAGAAAACTTTTCCCCCTTTAACACAGGGTGTCAATATATAGCCTAGCCTGGCCTTAAACTTGTAACTCTATCTCTTCCCATCAAGTGCAGGGATTACAGATGTGTCCCCCAGGCCTGGTAAGAAATTTTTAATATGGTAAAATGTCCATAATATTTAGTATATTAAAGTGAACAAAGACAAAGCACTTCAAACTACAAAGGGATTTCCTTTATACAGTTTCAGGAAAACTGGCTTACAGCTTTGTGTTACTTGACCACTATCAACCCAAGGGGCATGGTTTCTTTCCCTCACTCAGTTCCGAACATTTAACCCTCCACATTCCTGCCCACTACCACAAGGGGGCAAGCTCAAACCTGGGCCGTGCGGGCTCTGCTGAGACCATAGCAGGGAATCCTGCAGTGGGAGGAAGAATGTGCCCTCGTGAGACTTCCAGACCCACACAAAAAGATACTGACTCTCTGCGTTAACCCTCTCCTTCCCAAGCCACCGAACCAGAAGTCAGGGACGGTGTCGATTTTATTTGTTCAGGCAAGAGGCCCGTTTCCCCTCTCCAAGGACCAGCAGGAAGTGTAGACCGAGGCTAACCCAAGGTCATCTGGACTTCCTACAAAGCAAGTGGCGGACCAAGCCCAGCCCATTGGCAGTTTCTATTATTACTTCCAAAGATAAATAAACGGCAAGCAAATCACGATGAGCTTGGTTGTGCCTTTGGCCTGAATGTGGGATTCTTCTGCAGGTATCAGGTCTAAACAGTTTCTTTTATTGAAAAGTTTGCTTTTTAGCAAAGCTTTTTGTGTGTCTATAACATCCTGGATTTAACTTTCTTACTTTTGGGGGGCGGGCAGAGGGAAACAATCTCGTGTAGTCCAGGCTAGCCTCAAATTTATTCTGTAGCTTTTGGAATAAATGATCCTCTGGCCCCCACTTCCCCACTGCTGAGATTACTGGCACGGACCAGCATGCCCAGTTCATGGGGAAGGCTCAGGGGAAATTTTCCCTCGAAGAAGTACAGCCAACAATCTCCCTTCCTCCCACTGAGATGTTGAACAGCTTCTGGGAGAGGAGGAATTGAGACAAACAGCCAACAAAATAATCTGAATGTGCCAGGTCTCAAGACAGCAAGAGCAATGGAAAATGAGTCTCTGGATGCTGCTTCCTGTGTGGTCCTTGCACCAAACCCGCAGCATCATCTGTACCCTCAGTATCATCTGTGTGTTGGAAATGCAGAATAATAGATTGAAGGACTGCCGAGAGTTCGAGGGGTAGAGGGTAGTGATGTAATTATATTTTTATTTTGAAAAATAAGAAAAATAATGATAATAACTTCAGGACTGGAGAGATGGTTCAGTGGTTAAGAGCACTGGCTGCTCTTCCAGAGGATCCAAGTTTGATTCCCAGCACCCACATGCTGTTCACAACCCTGTGTAACTCCAGTTCTAAGGAATACAACAACATCCTCTTCTGGCTGCTGTGAGCACCAGGCATGCATGTCATATACAGAAACACACATGGGCAAAACACCCATACACATAACAGCAACTTTTAAAATTTAAAGAAAGTAAGCTGGGCAGTGGTGCCTACACCTGTAATCCCAACACTCAGGAGGCAGAGGCAGGCAGATCTCTCTGAGTTCAAGGCCAGCCTGCTCCACAGAGTGAGTTCCAAGACAGCTGAAACTGAAAAACACAGAAAAATCCTATGTTGGAAAAAGAAAGAAAGAAAAAGAGAGGGGGGGAGGAAGGAAGGAAGAAAATTTGATAGGACTCCACTAAAGCTATATTTTATTAGAAAGAAAACAACAATAATAAAAATATTCTTTTAAAAAGATGCTAGAAGTGATAGTACATGCCTTTTATCCCAGCACTCAATAGACTGAAGCAGACAGATATCTATGAGTTTGAGGCTAGCCTCAACTACATAATTAGTTCTGGGACAGCCACGCTACATAGAGAGACCTGGTCTCAAAAAACAAAAAGCAAACAACAACAACAAAAACATCCGCTCATTACAGCATGACATCGTCATACTTCACTTTCAGAAGAAGACAGTAAATGATATAATAATAATAAATAGCAATATCTCCAAATTCTATCACAGACCTAAGACTTATCAAAGAAAAAAACTTTGTCATATATATATATATATATGACAAAGTTTTATATATATATATATATATATATACACACACACATACATATACCCTTTTACAGACAGGGGAGGGAGTCTACCTCAACCAAACGTCTAGAGAACAATGACGCCGGCATTTGTAGCTAAGGCACTGTGCTGTGGAGGGGCTGTCCTGTGCACGGTAGGATGTGGTGATGCCCTAGCCTTTCCCACTCAATGCCAGCACCAGCCTTGAATTCTAACAACAAAAGAATGCCCCCAAGACATTATAAAATGTCCCTTGGCAGCAGAGGGCAAAATTCTCTTCCTACATGGAAAAGCACTGGCTCTCGTGATTCTAGTGATTCTCATAGGGAAATGGAACTATAAATAAATCCACTCGTTTCTCTGTATTTTCTACATCTCCCATAATGAATATATAAGGAAGCCAGTATTTAAGTTTTAAAAAGAAATCCCACTTATTAAAGATGTCTCACATTGCTGGTGACCGCTCCTGGGTAACTCATGCCACTTAAAAATAAAATTCAGGGGGGCTGGAGAGATGGCTCAGCGGTTAAGAGCATTGCCTGCTCTTCCAAAGGTCCTGAGTTCAAATCCCAGCAACCACATGGTGGCTCACAACCATCTGTAATAAGGTCTGGTGCCCTCTTCTGGTCTGAAAGCATACACGTAGATAGAATATTGTATACATAATAAATAAAATGAATATTTAAAAAAAATAAAATAAAATTCAGGCCCAGAAAATATTGTCTACCATGCAGGTGTCTTAAAGAACAGCTGCTCACTGGACAAAGAAACAAGGGGAGGACTTTAGACGTGTTTGCACTGAGACCACAAACCTGCAAAAAGAGAACTAAACTTTCTCCAGTGTGGCAAATCAGCAGCTTCACAAAGAATGGTGATGGAAAACTATGTCAGGGCAAATATCACTGAAACATAGTATCACACATGCACATGTGCGCACGCATACACATCACACACACACACCAGTGCTAGAAACGGCCCTCACCAAGCGCTGAAATACAGAGCTACAGCCCATAACATGCACCATAATGAAAGACATTTGCACTATACAGAAAAGAAAGAAGGGTACATACAACATTGTCTTTATCCGTAAGCATTGCTACATCTGTAGATTTTTTTTTCCCCAAAAACAGGACTGGGGAGATGGCTCAGCAGGTAAAAGTCCTTGTCATGCAAGCCTGGCACCCTGAGTTCAAATCCCCTGAACCTGTGTAAAGGTGGAAGGGGAGAGCATATCCTTGAGAGTTGTCTTCTGACCTCCACATGTGTGCTATGGCACGGATGCCACCAACACACACACACACACAGAGAAACAGAGACAGAGACACACAGAGAGACAGAGACAAGAGAGAGAGAGAGAGAGAGAGAGAGAGAGAGAGAGAGAGAGAGAGAGAGAGCACTGAAAATCTAAGTATTAAAAGTATGTTCTTAACATGCCATCACTTCACTTCTCAGAAGTTCAGTGTCCGGCTTTCGATATTTTTAAATCTGTTTGAAAGCACTATATATACCAAGAAAGAACAAAACATTTTCAATGATGACGCCCATGCTGTTACCCCATGAGAGAGCAGCCCATTTCTCTCTCTGGTCCCCCAAACAGCCAAAACTTGTTCCCATCACCAGGAGAGAAGCGAGGACCTCCTCTGCTTACCCAGGACGCTGCCAAAGGTTTACGTGTCTCCGGCTCTCAGGCAGAAGTTCTCTTTTGTTAAGTGGGGTAATGCCCACCGCCGCTTCCAGAATAGCCATGTATTTCTTGTACCTCATCTTGTCTCTCTCAGTACACGGGCCTGTAGATTTTGGTCACTGTTCAGCTAGAACAACTCAGTTAACATTTGCTCTACTCGAGACTACTGCTCCTTTCTTTCCAGCGCTCGGTCTCCTTAGCTAGACCTGTCCTACAGTGGGTGTAGGGGTGGGGGGAAGCCAAGCCAGGGAGGACGAAAAGAGGTCTTTCAGATCTCACGATGTGCGCATTAGGTAAAGCTAAAGAACTCTGCATAAAGCACGACCGGAAATGATCTGCAGGGCTGAGGGTGGCTTTAAACACAGCATCTAATGTACACTCCCCGATTAATCCATGCATAAATCTTTGGGGCCACTAATCCTTCACGCACTAATGGCGTAGGAGGTGATTGATCTCAGGACCTGGTAGTAACTGGTCAAAAGCCTACTCGCCGTTGAATGTATTAAAATCAGAGACAGATTTGCTCTTCCTGCAAATCCCTCCTGGAAAGCTGTGCTTTAGCAAATGAGAAAGGAATTCCAGCTGCCATCTTAGAGCAATGCCCCCTCTGCTGTGAACAACCTGCTTGGGCCAACAGCGAAGTCTAATTAATTACAAACAATTCTGGTTGGTTGGTTGGATTTTTTTCTTAATTGAATGACTATTTTATGTTTTTCTTTAAAAAAAAAAACTAATGTATATTGATTGTACAAAATAATGTGTTTCATCATGGTATTTTCATACTGTTTCTTTTATGATTATTGTTTTGTTTTGAGAGAGGGTCTCCCTAGGTAGCCCAGGCTGGCCTCAGACTCATGGTGAGTCTCCCACCTCAGCTTCCTAAGTGATGAGATGACTGGTCTGTGTGCCACATTTTGCTCTATTCCTTTTTAGTATCTTTTGAAGTATCTGAAAGGTCAAGACAGGAGAGTTCTGTTAGTGTGAAAATATCTGGACCAGAGAGACTTAGAATCTACCTCTCTCCTTCTCCCCCTTTTAAGGACCCTCTTCACTCTCGACTCGTTCACACGGTAAAGTGAACCCCATCCAACCTGGTGGTCCCCCTCCCTGGTGGGCACGGTACACACGATCCAGGATAGACCACTGGGTTTTTTTCTAAGATGAATATGACTGTAAAAGAGGCGTGCTAGAACTGGGGAAGTGGCTCAGCGGTTAAGAGACTTGCTATTGCTCTTTCAGAGGACCTGGGACTGGGTCTCAGGACCCCCATGGTGGCTCAGAACCGTCCAGAACTCCAGTTCCAGGGGACCTGATACCTTCTTGCGATCTCCACGAGCACCAAGCATCCATGTGGTCCACATAGACACATGTAAGCAAAAGACTCATGCAAGAAAATAAATAAACAAATCCTTTTTAGAGAAAATTAAAATAAAATAAGAAAGGGGGAATGCCTTCTTGCACTGGAGTCAGTAACCAAGGCTGGCAGGCGGGCAAGACTGTTTAGCCGTTCACACGTCCCACCTCATAATGTCAGCTCTTCACAAGACGCCGAGAAACACAGCACCAAAAGAAATGTCATCCTTTGGGCTTCTAGATTCAGCTATGTCTAAGGCAACCGCCGTTCCAGGAGACGGGACTTATGTCAAAGCGAGCAAGCTGACCTGCACTGGCTCTCATCCTAGTTGTGTCCTGTCGCTCTGAAGGAGTTGACTCACACACTCCTCCCTCACCAACTTTTTCAAGTTGTGGGGTGTCCCCCCCACCGTCATTTAATGTGCTTGAGCAGCATACAGGAACCATGCTGTCATTGTCTAAGCAAATCATACAAAGAGGAACCGGAGGAGCCATCACGCAGCAATTCTGAACAGCACAGATGTCCAGAAGGAGTCCCAGGCTTCCCAAGCCGCACTTCTTTTTTTTAAAGCTCCTTTTTTTTAATATTTATTTATTATGTGTACAATATTCTGTCTGTGTGTACGCCTGCATGCCAGAAGAGGGCACCAGACCCCATTACAGATGGTTGTGAGCCACCGTGTGGTTGCTGGGAATTGAACTCAGGACCTCTGGAAGAGCAGGCAATGCTCTTAACCGCTGAGCCATCTCTCCAGCCCCCAATCCGCACTTCTTGAACCACTTCTGTAAATGTTCTCGGCTCAACAGCCAGTCTTTGAATCTCTCTCTCTCTCTCTCTCTCTCTCTCTCTCTCTCTCTCTCTCTCTCTCTCTCTCTCTCTCTCTGTAGTCTCTCAAATTCTTTGGGATTCAGTAAGATAACATTAAACTGTGTATTTCTTAATCTTTTTCCTGATACTGTGACCAGACACCTGACGAGAACCAACCTGAAAGAGGAAGGGTTAATTCTGGTCCATGGTTCGGAGGTTAGAGTCCGTCCTGGCAAGAGGAACATGGCGGTGGCTTACAGAACAGAGAGAAAGCCAGTACTCAGCAGTCCTTTTTCTTTTCCGCTTTTTGCTTCAATCCAGGACCCCAGTGCATGGGATGATGCTGCACACATTCAGGGTGAGTCGTGCCTCCTCAGTTAGGCCTCTCTGGAAACACCATCACCGACACACCCAAAGGTGCATCTCCTTAATACAGTCAAGCTGACAACTGAAGCTTGCCATTCCTCACATATTTCCTTACAACTTTGAATGTTTATGGATTATTAAATGAAAAGCTCAGTGCCAGGTGAGGGATACCTCCTTATGAATTATTGCTCAGGGAGGCCCCAGAAGTCCCTCAGAACAACACATGCTACTGCCATTTCTGTTGCTTGCCTGCCAGAACTAGATGGGAAGACCCCGTTGCTGAAGACAACACAGTTGCAGAACACAGAGAAAATCAAGCTAGCCTTGATTTGCTAGTTAGGTTTCACAGTGCTAGAAGGGGATGCATGTGGTGGTGCAAGCTGCTGGGAGGCGGGGTATCACTAGAATTACCCAGCAATGAACCCTCAGCACTACAAAAGTGACCCATCAGGCAAGATATGCCCGCTGGTGCAGCAGCGTGAAGGCTACGGGAGCAACCAGTAGCGTTCTGATTGATCTGAGGCCTGCTCCACAGGGGAAACTCATGCCTGGTACTATAAACCCGGCCAAAAGCTCCTGGCTCAAGAGGTTATAGGCTCTAGAGTTCAAATATGTTTATACCTGAAAAGTAGTTCTAGTCCCAACTCTGGTCAGAGAAGCTTCTATTTGCCTTGGGTAGGATGCAATATAAACACTCACAATAATAATAATTAATAATAATAAGTGACTGTTGAGCATTCAGCCTTAAATCAAACCCCTTCCCCACCATGGCTCAGCAAACACTGAAGAACAGGGTGCAGCAAGAACGTGAGAGTCAGAGGATGGGGAAGAAGGCTGTGAAACACTGTCCTCTGACACTACTGTTGCACTCAGACTCACGACAGCTATGATGACCAGATGTAAGCCAGAAACATCGGTCGGCATTCCAGGAGGCTGCACTAATTTGATCCCGCAGGTTACAGAGAAGAAGTGAAGTTGGCAGGAACTTTGTTGGGAGGTGTCCCAAGGGGGCAGGAGAGGGACAGTTAGGGGTGGGGAGGATCAAGATACAATGTATACATATGCATAAGCTTGTCAAAAAAATAAAAGATAGTCAAAATCCGAGTGTTTATGACTTTATATATTTACAATATTTACCCTGAGAAATATATAGTTTCTTTTTTCAAGATGAGGTTTTTCTATGTAGCTCTGGCTGTCCTGGGACTCACTCTGTAGACGAGGCTGGCCTCAAACTCACGGAGATCTGCCTGCCGAGTGTTGGGACTATAGGTGTGTGCCACGAAGCTTGGCTCATTCTCATATTTTTAAGATGAGAAGGTTGAGGAGATACAAGGTATGATTTCTGCTAACAGCTATAAAAGACCAAGAGCTCATTTCACTCTATCTGATTAAGCAATTAACATCCTCTAACCACAATACGGGGCAGAAAAACAAGGGAAGAGCCATTCCACACTGAAACAGCTCATTTCCAGTGTGCCTGACTGCCACTCCCACTGGTTGCTTTGCAAACAATTAGCGCCAGTTAGTCACAAGAATCCTATTGTAGGGTGAACTTGAGTTTGGCTGACTACAGCTGCCGCCCCTGAGAAAAAGTTCCATACAGCCCGCATTTAATCACACAGGAAGATGTAATTACACTTGGGCATCAGACTTTGTTCTGACAAATTGTGTTTCTAATGAGTGTGATAAAAATTACTGTGTAGCCCTCCCAAATAAGAGGCCTGAGCTAACTAACCACAGCAACTTCCAGTGGCACTGGCTGCCAGTGGAAGCCGTTTTACCACAGTGAAAGGGGCAGGACGCTTTGGAAGTGGCGTGTCACCGAGTGTCATCTGCTACTGGAATTTTTGGACTCTGACATTTAACACAGGGCTCTTACAAAATGATTCTCATCCACGATGACCTCACACGAAATCAAAATTGGGCCTTTCTTTAGGAAAATAATTATGCATTAGGAAATATGATAATGAATTAACTTTCCTCTTACAAATGAGGAAATTACAAATGAGATTCTCCGGCTTTCTTCTGTATTTATTCATTTCTCTTACATTCATCTTTGTGTGAAATCCTCTGTAATATGGACAATAACACAGAAAAACTTAATCTGGACAAAATACCCCTCCCATATATGTGGTGTGTTCTTTATCCTTCTGAAGGATCTTTAGAAATACGTATTTATGTGGCTAATTCCCTTAGAGCTCTAGAGGTTCTTCTCCCCACTCCTCAGCTGGATTTCTCTGTGTAGCCCTGGCTGAATCTATCCTGTAGACCAGACTGGCATCAAATTCAGAGACCCATCTGCCTCTGCCTCTGCCTCTGCCTCCCCAGTGCCGGGATTAAAGGTGTGTGCCAAGACAGGCTTTGAGTTCTAGAAATTCCTTACACCTACAACCACTGTTTTAAAGTCACCTAACGCAAACAAAATAAAAACCTTCCATGAAGCTCCATTGTTTCAGAATGGCCATCCTGTCTGCAAAGAAGTTCACTGAATTACAGAGGTTGGGACTAGGCAAGTGGGTGAGTGAATTCATTACCACTGAATGTCTTGTTTGTTGTTTGTTTGTTTTAGTTTGTATGTTCCTTTGTTTGTTGAGATAGGGTCTTGATATGTAGACCAGGCTGACCTGGTTCAGTACGTAGCCCAGGCTAGCTCACAACTCCAGCTGCTCCTCCTGTCTTTGCTTCACAAGTGCTGGGATTACAGGTATTCGTCAGTAGCTATTTAAATTTTAGAATATACCTGATCCCAAATAAGCCTTAGGATCAAGATGTTCAAGTTCTCTTTCCAGAAGATTAAAACTGAATGTAGAGGCTGGAGAGATGGCTCAGCAATTATAAGCCCTTGCTGTTCCTCTGAAGGACTTGAGTTCAATTCTCAGGACTCACATCTACCTGCAACACCAGTTGATCCAATGCCCTCCTCCAGCCTCCAAGGGCAGCTGTATACACGTGGCCTCCACTCACACAAAGAAAATACACATAAATAAAAATATATCTTTTAGAAACTGATTATAAACTGGGCAATGGTGATGCACACCTTTAATCCCAGCACTCAGGAGGCAGAGGTAGATGCATCTCTATGAGTTCCAGGGCTACACAGAGAAACCCTGTCTTGAAAAACCAAAAGCAAACCATAGCAACTACAACAACAAACCTGAATATAAAACAAAATTCACACATCAGTCAGAGTGCACACCTGTATCCCCAACAGTTGGGGGTGGGCAGAGACCACAAAATCACTGCAAATTCTAGGCCTGCTCAGTCCATCCAGTGAGTGCCAGGCCAGACCGGGGCTACATGTCATGACCTTGTCTCAAAGGGAGGAAAAAGAATCCCAGATCAGGCTGGCATTCCTTTGAACTATTTCTCTCTTTCCCTTCCTGGAGGAAAAGAGTGGACATCCTTCCTCAGTGAGCACTTTAACCATTTCTATGCTTTTAAAGCATGAAACTGGAAATTCCCCAAAACAGCCTCTTTCTCTGGCCGTGGTCTGCCTTCAGGGAGCTGGAAAAAGCCTCAACTCAAAGTAGAAGAGTCAGAGAGGTTGGTTGGTTTGTTTGTTTGTTTGTTTGTTTAAAAAATGTAAGCTATGGCTTGCCTTCTGAACTCTCAGGCTCCGCTCAGCTTCACCTTCCTTCTCCAGAGGCTTCCATCCTCGGGGCACATTCATCCTAGAGGCTCACCCAAGGCCCTCCCCCCCCTCCACTGTCGGCTCACCCAGGGGCCTCCCCTTCCCGCCCCCTCCACCACTGTCGGCTCATCCAGGGCCCTCCCCCGCCCCCCACTGTCCATCTTTTCTAAGGCAAAGTTCTGACTTAAGAAACTTTCCTCTAAGCTTGGTGTGGCGACACCCACTATAGACCCAGCTGCTCCTTGTGCTCCCAGCTACTCAGGAGGCTGACGCAGGAGGATCACAAAAGCCCAGGAGATAGAGAATGGTTTGGGCAAGTGAACTGAAACTCCACGTAGAAGACCCTGCAGATGGACTGACTATCATACGGAGACCGTAAGGCAGAAGGTGGCAAGGCAAGAGCCAGAGTTATAATAGACATCTACCCCCAACCTCTATGTCTGACCTGTTATCTTTGTAACCACTAGAAGAATTTTTTAAATGTATTGTTAGATAAGATCCCCAACATATTTGGTAAACCCATTATTGGTTTACAACTTTCTTTTGTTTGGTGACTATAAAAGTCTATGTAACCTTTCTTATAGAGGAATACATTATTCACAACAACCCAAATCTATGTTCCTGGGCCTTGGTCACTCACACTGGTTCCAAATAAACTATCCTTTAGTCCCTTCAGAGCAAGAACTGGGATGTTTTTTATTATTATTATTATTAAAGCAACACAGCAACTCAAAAAACAAACCTTCCTCAGCCAGGCTTGGTTTATGTTTATAATCCCAAAACTCAGCAGATGAGGCATGATCTCTGTGAGGTCTAGGTCAGCAGGGGCTACAGAGAACCTACCAGAGCAGGAGGGGGAAGGGAGGGTGGAAGGGGAGGAGGATGGAAGAAGAGAGAGGGGAGAAGGAAAGAGAACCAGCTTAGAATGTATCACAGTTAGTAGAGCACTTGCCTAGCATGCACAAAGCTCGGGTTCGATTCCCCATATGGCATAAACTGGTTTGGGCACACGCCTATAATCCCAGCATTCAGGAGGTGGGAACAGAGGGAGCAGAAGTTTCAGGTCATCCCCAACTACGCAGCCTGGGATGCATGAGTCAATGACGTTGATTTACATTTCTCAGCTGTCAAGAACAGGTTCTCTTACACACTTATCACCCCCACCTGCAGCCACAACTCCCCCCTAACACCACTTTAGGGATCCAGAAAGCCCAAGGCAGAGGAGTCTTTATGTGAAATTCGGGGATACTGACAACCAGGTTGTCTGGGAATCCTGGGGATGGAGTGTATGGTAGCAGACTCTACCAAGGAGAATGTTTGGTCTCAGCCATGGGAGGGGAGTAGCCAGTTTGCATGTCCCAGCTGAAAGTAGGGCCTGCCTTTTGTTCATTCCAGAGTCTGAACCTCTGTACTAAATATTTTAAATCCAAAACTAAGTTGTGAACCCTCAAGTACCCTCATTTGTAGGAATTAGAAAGCTTCCAAAACCTTGAGGAAGCCATGACAACTGGCAGACAGAATGCGCTTATCCTGTATCTGTTGTCATGGGGGTTCAGGCTGTCTCTTGGGTGACCAAGCCTGACCCCAGAGTCAGAACACCACAGGAGCCACTTTAAGGCAAGAAGGGCTTAGCCTTTTACACTGGGGATGTGTCAGGAGCCTGTGCTCTCTGCGCAGCAGGACAAAGACAGTCTACTCCAAGTCACAATAGAGAAGACACCCTGGGGCCAGAGCCTCAAGACCAAGCGAGGGGCTCTTCCACCTGACAACTTGGGTTCAACCTCCACGTCACATACAGAAAAAAGAGACCTGACTCTTAAGTTGTCCTCTGACCTCACACACACACACACACACACACACACACACACACAATCAACAGATGAAAAAAGAAATGGTGTTTGGTTTTTTTTTCCTGGATGCAGAAAAAGCTCAGTTGGCACAGTGCTTGCCAACCATAACCATCTATGAATCCCATGAATCTCTCTGGCTTCAAGTCCCAGTGCTGCATAAACCAAAGCACTTGGGAGGGAAGAGCAGGAGAGTCAGAAGGTGAAAGACATAGTCTGCTACATCACAAGTTCGAGACCAGTCTAGGCTTAAAAAAAGAGATATGTTCTTGCAAGTTTGTCTCCCCGAGCATTCTGAAATGACCTGTAAAGGCGTGTGATACAACATGATGCATCTTTGAATCTCCAATACCTTGATGCATCCTTGAATCACCAACACCTCTCCTTACTCAGGGACCAGCAGATGATGTGACAGAGACCAGTATTAAGGCTTTCTCTCGATTAAGGCAGCAAAGAGGTTAAGACCCTGCAATCTAGAACGAGATGCCTGGGTTTGAATCCAGCTTCCCAGGTACTCAGTCATGGGAACTTTGATAATGTTGCATGCCTTTAATCCCAGCACTCAGGAGGCAGAGGTAGGTAGATTTTCTTTTAATTCAAGGCCAGCCTAGTCTATGTACCAAGTATTACGATAGCTAGGACTGTGATGGAGAGACCCTGTCTCAAAAAAAAATTTTTTTTTAAATATGTTCTAATTCAGAACATAGATATACTGTGAGCCCATGAAGTCAGGACTGGGGGTTGGGGAAGCAGACACCTCCTAAGTGGGCTACACAGAGCAAGGGCTCAGCAGATGACAGCCTCTGTGGCAGACACAGCTTGCCCGTGGCTAGCTGTCTCTAAACCATCATTTAGTGAACATTTCCATTGTGCCAGTCACTAAGATAAATGTCCTAGTTACACTCTCCTGTTTACTTCTCAAAATAGCCTCCAGAAGTGGCCATAAATGTCTCATGTCTTTAAAGGGAGAAAGGCCCCGTGTTAATAAGTGACTCGGACGGGGCCTCACAGGCAATAGCGGTGATGTGACTCCTTCCCTGGTTAGTCTGATTAAAGCCTCAGAGTCCTCCTGACAGAAGTCTGGGTGCCCTGGGGACCTTGGAACAGGCCGCTCGTGGGGATTTAATTGGCACTGCACTTACCCGTCTCTCTCTCTAGAACATGGGTCTCATGAGGTCAGAGCCTGCTCACGCTGCATACCCATTACCAGGCCCTGTGACTAGCAAGTAGATGGGCAGCTACAAGAATAAGCACAGTAAGAATAAATAAGTGCTGGAGAGAGGCTCAGTGGTTAGGAGCACTGGCTGCTCTTCCAGAGGACCCACGTTCCATTCCCAGCACCTACACGGCGGCTCACAACCATGCGATAACTCCAGTTTCAGGCGATCCTGACACTCTCCTGGTCTCCTCAGGCATCAGGCACACAGGCCAAACAGCTATACGATTTTTTTTTCTTAACTTAAAAAGAATGAGGTGGTTATGGTGGCATAGGCCTTTAATCTTAGTGCTTATGAGACAGATTTGTGAGTTCGAGGCCAGCCAGGACTACACAGTGAGCGTCTGTCTTAAAAGAAAAAAAAAGTAGATGAAGAATGAATTGCTGGGCATGGAGGCTCATACTCATAATCTCAGCATGTGGGAAGCTGAAGCACGGAACTGCCACATTTTCCAGGCCAGCCTGGGCTACAGAATGAGTTACTGTTTCAAAACAAGAAAGAATGAATGAACAGGTCTTTCCACTCTATTCCAGAGAGCACCACCATTGTCACCTCTCCGTAGTGAGAACCCAGGTTACCATACCTACCCGTCAAGATAAAGGCACCGGGGTGGGGGGGGGGGTGGCTGAAGAGATGGCTCAGCGGTTAAGAGCATTGCCTGCTCTTCCAAAGGTCCTGAGTTCAATTCCCAGCAACCACATGGTGGCTCACAACCATCTGTAATGAGGTCTGGTGCCCTCTTCTGACCTGCAGGCATCCACACAGATGGAATATTGTATACATAATAAATAAATAAATAAATATTTTTTAAAAAAGATAAAGGCACAGGGACAAGTTTGTTTCTGTCTTCTCCGCAACACAGACCCTGTACAGATCCCCTTTTCAAGTTCAAGGGCTCCACCAATGACTTCGATCTCTGGTCTCATTCCTATCTGTGCACACAAAAGCCAGCCAACATCACAGACCCACCTGCTGTCCTTTAGAGAGTACCACTGGCAAGAACAGCCCTCAAAAAGCCGGGTGCAGTAAAGAACACCTGAGATCTCAGCACTCGGGAAGCCGAGCCTGGAAGATCACAAGGATGAAGCTAGTTTGGCTTACAACATAAGTTCTGAGATAGCCTGGGCTACATAGAAAGACACTCCTCCCCCCATCTCCAAGAAGGAAAGAAGAGGAGGAAGTATGAGGGTGCCATTCAGATCTTGCTTGAGAATTTGGATGGGTGGGAGGGCTCCCCAGTCCCAGAACTGAACTAACTAGAGTCGGCTCCCTGTCTCTAAATGCTTAAACAAATAACGTGGGTTTTACTCAATATCTGCCTTCCTTTTTGGAGTATGAATTTGGGGGTTTGGCACAGGTATGCAGAAGATGCCAATATAACAATTCCCCCAACAAAACGCCTGGGTGCTGAGCCTCAAAGGAGATTCCCTGGTTGGTAGCATGTCACCCGTGAGGTCACGACTGCTCCCTGTAGTGTATGTGGGGATGAAACACATCTGCCACGACTCCCCTGGGTGCCCCAGCAGCACTGTATCTGGATCCTGGCTTCTCTGACCTTTGCTCCACTTGCTCTCCCTTGGATGGTTTGGATATGTGCCCTCATAATCTAATGAGTTAGCCCCAAGTCCAGCCACCTGCTGAGTCTGGGGGACCCTCCTGAACCTACCAAACCTGCGTGTGTTCTTGGAACTCCGCGGAAGCAGGCTTGTGAAATCCTCCTTGTCCAGCCCTGTCCATTACGCAGGAGCCACACACACTCTATGGGGATTATGGGAATATCAATGTGTGCAAAGGCCTGAGTGGGAGGGAGAAGAAACTGGAATGTCTAAAGTATGCCACAGCTACTCAGCCCCTGCCCAGCCGCCACAAGCAAAGCCAGGCGACTTTTCTAAAGCACAGATGTTTCAAGATCACTTTCTGCTAGCTCAGACAGGAGAGTGCTTAGGACAGACTAGGGCCTCTTTCCCAAGCCCAAGAGAACCTCTTACCTCTTCAGACATGCTAAGCATTCCTTCAAATTTGAATATACAAGCTAACGAGAGGATGTTGGCCTGGACATTGTGAACCCGGCAGGAAGGGTAGGGGTGTGCGCTGTAACCCGTGGGCCACCACCACCCTGCTCGCAATTTTTTCCTGTAGCAAACTTTCTGACCTTCATGACGTGGGCTGTCACAAACACTCGCGTATGTCAGCACCCACTCTCAGAATCGGCTTATATCCAGTTATGCTAAGAACCCTGGGCCCAGGGCTACACAAATCTTTAAAGCTATTAAGCTGGACAGGCCGGGAGGGGAGTGGGCTTTAGTGGCGTGGACACCAAGGACAAGAAGGAATCCTGGAGCTCACCTTGGGTCTAGGCTAATCAGTAATGATAGGCAGGAAAAGGGAGGACTCAGTCATGTCCTGAAGGACAAGAGGGTCCTTTATATCATAAAGGAAAAGTCCACACTTGACCTGTGACTGTAAGCTGCACAAATGGCCCTTTGGTAACATATGCCTTCCAGAGGAAGTGCCGGGAAGACAGGACCTACATACCCCAACCTGCCACCTGCTGGCAGCTCAAGCCCTCCCCTGAAAACAGTCCCACCCAGGTTCTCACTCTAGAGGACCAAGGAGACTCTGACGGCTTTGGTCATGTGACCACCCTCTGTCAGTTACATCTAATACTTTGGAGGCTCCTATTCTTCCTTCCAGCTCCCCTCCCTTTTTGTGCCCTATCTCCATCACAACATGAACACCCACATGCCAGGAGCCCAACCATCCCCTAACCATACCACCTCACACGCTACTGTCCTGCCAAATGGCCACACACCAGTGGCTCTCAGCTTAGAAGCAGCCCCTGTCTCGTCAGGGGCACCATCTGTCCCGGGTAGGAGTTTCTTAAGAGACTCAATTCTCAGACTCCCTCAGTCAGAATTCTAGCATTAGGGTCAGAGGCCCGTGTATTACCCAAATCTCCCATTGTGGAGACACACAGTAATGCTGGAGAATTCCTTGCCCTCCCCTCCACAGGCCAGTTCACCACCATTGTCTCAGGCAGTTCTCAACAGGAAATCATTTACTCCCACCAAACCCAGCTCATTCCTCTATTTCTCTTGGGACTATCAACATTTTTCCTAGTAGGAAGTCAAAACTTGAGTTCAATAAACTAAGCTCCCATAAGACACAACAGACAACTAGGAAATTCAACACTGATTTTTGATTGCACAGCTTGAAGATAACTAATCTTCCACACAGCAGAGAAGAAAACCCTGCCAGGAAGCTTGGAAAATAACAAATATCCTAACTGCTCTCCTGCAGGAATTTGATTCTAGATACCCATCAATAAATTGTACTAACAGGACTTTAAAGTATAACAGTGCATGGGTTGCTTATTTATTCTTGGTGTTGGGTTTTTGTTTTGTTTTGCTTGAGATAGGATCTCACCCTGAGGTCTACGCTGGCCCTTGGACTCTCCAGTCTCCAGCCTCACCCTCCCAAGTGCTGGGATGGAGCTGTGTACCAGCAAGACTCAAGGCCTTGAGCGTGCTAAGAACACACCTATCACTGAACTACAGCCCCAGCCTCACTGTATATTTGAATAAATAGAATTGACAGATGCTAATCAGTAAGCACTTTCATTAAACCATTTTACTTTTTTTTTAAATTTTCCATTGCCTACCCCACCCCTGTTAAAATGTTTTAAATGGTCACCACCTGTCATGTTTTTAACATTTGAATGGGTGTTATGCTGGCTAGTTTTATGTCAGTTTAACACAAACTAAAGTCATTTGAGAGGAGAGCAAGTCTGTAGGGCATTTTCTTAACTGGTGATTGATGGGGAGGAGGGCTTAGCTCCTTGTGGGTAGTGCTATCCCTGGGTTGGTGGTCCTGAGTTCTATAAGGACATAGTCTGAGCAAGCCATGGGAAGCAAGCCAGTAAGCAGTACTCTTCCATGGCCTCTGCTTCAGCTTCTGCCTCCAGGCTCCAGCCCTGCTTGAGTTCCCATCCTGACTCCCTTCGATGGTGAACTGGGATATGAAGTATAAACCAAATAAACCTTTTCCTCTGCAGCTTGCGGTTGTCTTTATGTTTTATCACGGCAACAACAACCCTAAAACAGGTGTACAATGTTTTTATAGACATTAAGTCAGCCCATAGAATAAGTCCTTCCTTACCTATGCAAATTCACACCGCAAAGATGCTCTGTGTATTTATTAATCTTTCAGTCACGTCTTTTGGAAGACCAGGTACCACATCAAGTCTTGAAGCAAATGAAAAGTTAAACAAAACAAAACAAATTCCAGTTGCAAAAACCCAATGCATTCTCTGGCCTCCAACGGCACTGTATGCAGTGGTGTACTTAACATCCAGGCAAAACACTCATATACATAAAATAAAAATAAATCCTTTTTAAAATAAGATGGAGAGTAATAGAGGAAGAAACCTGAAACCACCCCCTGGCCCTACATGCACATGTACACACCTACAGGAACACATACACACACACACACACACACACACACCACACACTACAGAAAATTTTAGCAGTTCAAGTGGATGAAGATGCAAGATGCATAGCCAGTGCCTACAGAATGAAGCTAGCTCAGCAGATCCCGATATTCGTAGATTTGCCACAGATTTGCCACTTCTAGGAGCATACCCGAGAAAAATTAAACTCAATGTTCGTATGGAAACTTCTATGAATGTTCACAGCAGTCTAGTAAGCAGCATCCCTCCATGGTCTCTGCATCAGTTCCAGCCTCCAGGTTCCTGCCCTGCTTGAGTTCCCTCGCTCGCTGCTTTTGATGATGAGCAGTGTTACAGAAGTGGAAGTCAAATAAATCCTTTCCTCCCCAACTTGCGTTTGGTAATGGTATTGGTAATGAATTTCAGCAATAGGAATCCTAAGACAGACCAATGGTTATCCTTGGGACATTTGGGGAGGGAGACTGAGTCATGCCTGTCAACAAGTAGAAGGTGTTCTTTTTAGGTAGACAAAGTGTTCAAAAACTGAACATCATTATAGTTATACAATGAGTATACACTGAATTGTGCACTGTAATAGGTAAAGCGGATGGTACATGAATAATCTCAGTAAAATTGTCCTTCCTTCCTTCCTCCCTTCCTTTCTTTCTTTCCTTCTTTCTGCAGGGTCTCACTATGTAGGCCTGATGGTCCTATGTAGACCAGGTTAGAGTCAAACTCAGAGATCTGCCTGCCTTTTTCTGGGATTAAAGGCCTGTGCCACCATGCCCAGCTCTAAAAAAAAAAAATGCTTTTTAACTGGCACAAATCTACCAAGAAAATCACAAACAGACTTGTTAACCGAAAAGTGTTAGATAAATTAAAGAGTGTGAGGCCGCTGTGTGGCCTTTTCTATCTCCTTTTCAGTATAAATCCCTCCCAAATAGAGATAAGAGGCTGCTCTTGTTACCACTTTACAGTTTACAAGCACTTTTACACATAGGAGGTTTTTTTTTTTTTTTTTTTTTTTTTTTTTTTTTTTTTTTTTGAGGCCTCAGTGCAGTCCTGGAAGGAGATAATTATTCCTCTAATTTTACACACAGGTATGCAGCAGCCCTGCGTTTGTGATATATGCCCCTGTTGATTCAGCTGGGAAGCACAGGTCAGCTCTGCTACGTAGCCCAGGACAGCACAGAACTCTCCATCCTCCTGCATAGCTAGGGAATGACGGGCTAAGGTGTGCATCACATCCAGCTACGTGCAGCTAGACTGCGGTTCTGAAGTACCAGGTAGTACCTTCAGGCTGGCGTGAAAGAATAACATCATTAATCCATGTCAATCATAAAAGTGTCCCAGAGTCGGTTTGCCAGACACTAACCTAGCTATATTAACGCCACTGTCAAAGCAAGCATAATCTAAGCCATCAGAGGTCTCGGATGCCAGCAAAAGAACACTCTGCTCCTTTGGAATTTACTTCTGTTTTGGTTCATGTTTTTTTTTTTTCCCCATTGACTTCAATGCTTAGTGCAGAACCTGATATTTCAGAATGAAAAATAAATGGATGTCTAGTTTCCTAGCAGCGAGTGGGTACAAGCAACCAAGCCCTTCTAATTATATATGGATAGATGACGCAAAGAAGCACGGTTTCAAATGAGAAGACCAGGGTGACCTCATTTCTGTTCTGTCAAATGAGAGGAGAAAGGGAGAGAGGGAGGGAGGAAGGGAGGGAGTGAGGGAGAAAGGGAGAGCGGGAGGGAGGGAGAGCGGGAGTGAGGGAGAGCAGGAGGGAGGGAGAGCAGGAGGAAGGAAAGGAGGGCTGGAGAACCCTTTGGGGTGGTTGTGAAGACTGGGTAACAATATATTCAGAAATCTCTGGCTTGCAATGGGTCATGAATCAAATATTTATTGACATTAAATCAAGGTTAAGTACTTAATCTTTCCTATGGAGAAACGAGTATTCCAAATCTCTATGAAGACCACAATCAAGAGGCATTAATTTAGAAAGAGAAAGGCCTGGCATAATAGTAGATGCCTTTAATCCCAACACTTGGGAGGCAGAGGCAGGAGAGTATCTGTGAGTTTGACACCAGTGAGTTCCAGGACAGCCAGGTCTATAAGGAGAGACCCTGTCTCAAAAAAAAAAAAAAGAAAGAAAGAAAGAAAGAAAGAAAGAAAGAAAGAAAGAAAGAAAGAAAGAAAATAAAAGAAAAGAAAAGAGGAGGAAGAGAAGAAGGAGAAGGAGGAGGAGGAAAAAGGTGCTGATTCTGGCAAACTCAGACTGATTTTTTTGAATCTTTATTATTGTTTTTTCTGAATCTTAATTATTGTTGTGTGTTTCTGGTGTGGGTGTTCTATTCAAATCTGTGTCTGTGCCCGTGTACCCTCTTCTGACCTCTTAGAGCACTACACTCATGTTGTTCAGACATACAGGTGGGCAAAAGACCCATACATAAAAATAAATAATTAAAACAAAATGTTTTAATATTTAAAAAAACCAGTATCTTAGTTTGCATGTCCATTCAAGTGTGTGTGTGTGTGTGTGTGTGTGTGTGTGTGTGTGTGCATTTATCCAAATAATTCCCAAGGTTGTTTATGTAACAGAACGACGACAGGTACCTAACCCTACATATTCCAACACTCAAGACTGATTTAGTGAGTCGAATAGTTGGCAAATTTTCACTCTTAATAAAATTATTCCTCAGGTGTTTCCTAAGGATCATTTTCCCCTCTCTGTGGGCTGCAAAATCATACTTGTCAGTAGATAAAACATGAAACTACAATGTATCTCAAAAAACATTCTAAGAGCCGGGCAGTGGTGGCGCACGCCTTTAATCCCAGCACTCGGGAGGCAGAGGCAGGCAGATCTCTGAGTTCGAGGCCAGCCTGGTCTACAAGAGCTAGTTCCAGGACAGGCTCTAGAAACTACAGGGAAACCCTGTCTCGAAAAACAAAAACAAAAAAAAAAAAAAAATTCTAAGAAAGGAGGGAAATCTGTCCCATCTAGCCTTGCTGGAAGTTAAAAGAATTAGCCGTTTGGAACTCTGTGAACGCAGGATTCTTCTGCAGATGGAGTTTTCTCGCTAGACCTTGGCTGAGTTATCGTCAACGATTTCAAAGGGGCTTTTCAATCAAAGGAAGCTGTAAAATTCCTTCCTCCGTGTGGTCACCTCCTTCAGATGACAGTCTCAAGAAAGCAGAGAGCCTGTATGAAGGACCTGCCACGGTGAAGTTATTTATTAAACTACCCACTACCCCAGTCCTCATCTGCTGTGTTCAGAGTCACGTTCTTGCTCTATCACGACTTCTGAAACCTGCTTACACTTATGTTCTCACTGAAGTGCGCCTTCAAACCACAAGCCGGACATCTGAAAACACAAAGATTTTCTAAGCTATAGAAACATTCTTACAACTGTGGATGGTGCATCACAGTGAACACTAAAATAAAAGGGATTGGAGCTCAGAGGTTAAGGGCTTGTATTGCTCCTTAGAGGGCCTAAGTTGGTTCCCAGCACCCAGTCAGCTCACAAGCACCTGAAACTCCAGCTCTAGGGGATCCGATGCCCCCTTCTGGTTTCATCAGGCATATACCCACACACAGACACATAAAATAAATCTTTTAAAATGGCTCAGAGGTTAAGAGCATTAGCTGTTCTTCCAGAGGTCTTGAGTTCAATTCCCAGCAACCACATGGTGGCTCACAACCATCTGTAATAAGATCTAGTGCCCTCTTCTGGTATGCAGGCACACATGCAAGTAGAATACGATATACATGATAAATAAATAAAGAATATATATGTATATATATACACACACATATATACACACACACATATATATACATATATATAGTTTTTTAGCCCGGTGGTAATGGTGCACGCCTTTAATCCCAGCACTTGGGAGGCAGAAGCAGGTGGATTTCTAAGTTCAAGGACAACCTGGTCTACAGAGCGAGTTCCAGGGCAGCCAGGGCTACACAGAGAAACCCTGTCTCATATATATGTTTTAAATAAAACAGGTTGAAGTATTTTGAAAATTTATATCAAACCTTTTTATCTTCCTCAAGTCTTGCTGTGGCTCCAATATTTATGGAGACAACCTTTTTCTTAAAGTTCATTTGAACTACTTTCAAGACTCAGTTGGAGTCAGTGATAAAAGGAGGTGGTGTTGTCGGGACGTCCCAGTGCTTAAGAGTAGTGTTTTCTAGAAGACCCAGGTTTGAGTCCCAAAACTCAATGACAATGGACACAATGCCCTCTTCAGGCCTGCATGAGTACCTCACAGACCATGGTGCACAGACTTCCATACAGGCAAAATACCTATTCACATAAGAAAGAAACAAAGAAAGACGGGAGGGCGGGAAGGAAGGAAGGAAGAGCAAATGGGGAAGGGACTGAGGAGACAGCTCAGTGGGTATAGCACTTTCCACTCAAACTTCACTTGTGGGTTACAGAAAATGCTGGGCTGGTGTGGAGGCCAGCCTGTGATCTCAGCTTGGAAGCTAAAACAGGGACCCTCGGAGCAAGGTGGCTAGCCAGACTAGCAAGTCCTCAAGCTCTGGGTTCAAGTAAGAGACACTGTCTCAATATATAAGGGGAAAGCCACTGAGAAAGCCATGTCAACCTCTAGCTTCCAGATGCAGGTGCATTCAGCATACACATGTGCCAACACACACATGCATGCCTTCATGCACACATGAACACATGCACTCATGCACACAGAAAGGGGGTCAGGTCTGGACTGAAGGCTCAAGAGGGTAAAGGTCCTTGCAGCCAAGTGTGACGAGAGGTTCCACCCCCAGGACCCACAAGGTAGAAGAACACAGACTCCACAAAGCTATCCCAACTTCCACAGGAGTACCCTGGCATGGAAGACCACACACAAGCCCTCTGACCTTCTCATACACCCAATAAACAAATAAAAGGGGGATTGTGTTTGTTTTGGCTTTGAGGCAGGGTCTCACTGTGTAGCCTTGGCTGACCTGGAGTGACCAGGCTGGCCTTGCCTCATACGGATCATCCTGCCTCTGCTTTCTAAGTGCTGGGATTACAGGTGAGCACTACCAAGATCTACTATAAGTATTTTTCCTCTAAGTGCAAATTCATTTCCCAGTATCAAGGGGATGAGGAGTTAAGAGATTACCTGCATTTATATTTAGTTAATTGATGCAGGTTGAAACCCCTGGGGTGACTCCATTCTATGGCAGCCGGAAAAAAAAAAAGAAAATCCTCCGGGCTCTTTACCTTCATTAATAGAAAGCACACATCGGAATCCTGTTACTATCCTGCCTTGTCCCCTCAGGTACACTGGGACGTTTGTTTCCATTCTGCCTACCTGATTCCGCTTTTACCTTCCATTCCTAGTCAGTATTCTCAGTCCATGAAGAAAACTGGGTGTCTCTGATGTCCCTTAACTCTGCATTTAAGGTTAAAACGCTCGATTTCACGTTCTGCATATCTGCTAGAAAAATTTTAACTCCAGAAACAAACAACCTGCAAGCTTATATAGGCTAGCCAGATACTTTCCAATCTCAACAAAGAGCCAGTGGCTCTGGGGTGGAGTGGGTAGGTCCAACGTGGCTGTACTGTCTGTCCCACTTTTAAAATAGCATCAAAAGTTAAGACTGGGTGGGGAGGTGGTGTGAATCATTCCTGTGCTAGGCACCCACAACTTTTCTTGGAGACACTGTGAGCCAAAGGTCAAAGTGCAACTAGATCCCGGGGTAACAGGTCTAGGGTGCGGCTTGAGACCCGGGTTTTCAATAGGCTCCAGGCAATGTCCCAGAATCCCTCTCTCCTAACCAGGAAACTGGTCTTTGAAATGAATTGGAGGAGTTGGAAAACTTTGAGAGGCCGGAGGGGTCTCTTGGCAGAATGCACACCTGTGGGCCTGGGAAGGCGCCACTGACAACCAAGAGACAGTAGCTCAGAAACCTTCTTGCAAACTGCAGCAGTCTGGAAAACACCCTTCTCAAGCTCGGGGAATGCTTGGCATTCGGTGGCCTTTTTCCAACATAAAGATCTCCAGCTCGACTTTGACTGAGAGTCCCATAGACGAGCTGGGGAAAGCAGCCCTGGAAAGCTGACAACGCCCTGCGTGTTGACAACTCTGCTTCTCCCTTAGAAGTGGGCCGGATGACCCCAAGTGTGTATGTGTGTGTGTATATACACACACACACACACGTTTTAATGTTTCACAAGTTTTCCAGTACGCGACGTGGGGAGACCCATGGCTGTTCGGATCGGCCCCACCTGCACCCCGTCACCAGCCTTCTTCCACCGAGTCCATCCAGGCCACCCACACCTTAGATACTATCGCTGCCAACAGAAACCCAAAGGCCCTCTGAATCCCGTAGAAAGAGACTCTGCAGGAGTGAAACAATGTCCCCGCCTGGGAGGACAAGGAGGAACCAGGCACCTGTAGCAGCGACGTACACTCAAGTCCTGGGTGTTCCTAAATCAACCCCCTTGATGCGAGTCTGCCCAGAGGTGGGAGATGAAAGCAAACAGAAAGCAAATCACACCCCAAACCCCACAGGAAGAGCCGGCGTCCATGCACGCTGCCCCATGGCCGACCAGGTCTCCAGGGCAATCTTGCACCCAGGGAAAGACAGGGCGGCAGGTACTCGCCTGGAGAAGGGGGGCGGCAGCAGCCAGCAGAGTCAGCGCACGGCCAGACGACGGTCCCCGGCGTTGGGCGGCACGGCGCGGCGCGGGCAGCGCCTGTCCGGAGGCGGAGTGCCACGGGCTGCCACCAGCAGGCGGGAGCCAGTGACCTCGGCCACCGGCCGCTCCTGGGTATTGTTGTGACTCAACCTATTTCCTGTTTGGAGGTTTAGGAGAAAGAAAAAAAGTGCCTATCGAAAGTGTGCGTGGTTGGGGTGGGAGGGTAGGTGGGCGGCGGCCGTCACCTGCTTCCTCCGGACCTGGAAAAAAAAGACGCTACTTCGTTAGGCTCGCGCCACTTCGGGACGTACGACTGGGCGGAGGGGAAGGGCTCAGCGGCGCCACCCAGCGGTGGGGCAGGGACTGAGCGATGCTTGGGCCCCTACTCTTCTCAGCAAAACCCCCTGAGCTTCTGTCTCGAGAGCCATTCTCGGGGTTTATTTATTAGTGTCCAGATCTGCCCTCAGTCCTTTCCCGAGTGCGGGCAAGGAAAGCTCAGCCACTCTTCCAAAACCACTGGATGGATGTTTGTGGGCCATTGTGTGTGTATTTGGTAAGGAAGGGGGGGGAGGGGTTGATTTTTGTTTGGGGAAGAAGAGAAACAGGTGAAAGATAAGTTTTAAGATCAGTTTCCACTCCCCTCCCCCTTCAACCTCGCCCTCACCCTGGATCACTGGGTCTGAGGCTCCAATCCGGAAATACCGGTTCCTCTCCTGGGACAATAGGTGAGGGCGGAGCGCTAAACCCTGAGCCGGCTGAGTCACGTGGCGAATCCGCTGGGAAGGAGGAATGCGCCCAGTGCCCAAGGCTACACCTGGGGCGCAGGTGCGCTTTCCATTTAACCTAGTCCTATTAAAAATCTTTGGAAGATGGGGAGGGGAGGTATACAGAGCTTCAATTTAGAATTGTAAAATTCTGGAGATGGGAAGAGATGGATAGTGGTGACGGTTGTCCGGTGTGGAAGCACGCAATGATACCGACCTGTCCACGGGTTGCCACTTAAAGTATTTTAGTATGCTTTCTCAAAAATCCTGTGCAAGATGCTGCGGTTCATTCCAGGCAACTTAGCGTGAGAATGCATTCTCTTCCCCCCCCCCTACAAAAACCTTCACCAGAAGTAATGGAATCAATTAACAGTACTTTTTCTAAAACTCAAGTTTATTTAGGGTAGATTTCCGGGGATCCCTAACAAATGATTTCAAGAAGGAAGAGTGAGAACTGGGTTTCAATTTCCAAAACCCACGAAAAAAAGTCGGGAGTCCAGGGCAAGGTGGTGCACGCCTTTCATCCCACCATATGGAGGAGGTAGAATCTATGAGTTTGAAACCAGCCTGATCCACATCACAAACATCTGCTTTTTAGTAATCCTGCTAAGGATGCTGCAGTTCACTTCAGGCAACTTCGCGTGAGAATGCATTCTTTTCTCCCCACAAAAACCTTCTCTAGAAGTATTGGAATCAGCTGAGACCCTCTACTAGGAAGAGAAGGAGGGAGGGAGGGAGGGAGGGAAAAGGAAGGGAAAAGTCTCTGGAGTAGTAGCACAGGTTTGTAATCCCATGCTGGGGAAGACAGATCATTTGAATTTACTAAAGCCGGGAAGATGAGAGACCCTGCCTCAGCAACCAACATGGCCAACACCTGAGGAACAGAACAGTCCTGTAGGTTGGACAAGGAGGGGAAAGAGAGCATTCACCCTGACGGGACTATATCCCTATCAGGCAGTGGGGTCCTGTGCAGCCCCAAAACAGGTCCTTGTTCCTCCTTTTGACTTTGCTACTTGATTCCTCTGAAGTCCTAAACAATTCAATGTCCTTACCCTTTGGCTAAAACTCTTCTTTTGTAGTCTAAACCCAAAGAGAAGGGAAAGCAATAACAATGACATCAAAAATGTCCAAGTTGATGGGCATGGTGGTGCATGCCTTTAATCCCAGCACTCAGGAGGCAGAAGCAGGACGATCTCTATGAGTTTGAGGTCAGCCTCAACTCAGGTTCCAGGAAAGCCAGGGCTGTTACTCAGAGAAACCGTGTCTTTAAAAACAAACAAAATCCAAGTTACCGCATTTCTATAGTAAGAAATAAAATAATGTTAAATTCCCACTGAAGAGACAAAATGGCAAGCAGATCTTTGTGAGTTTGAGGCCTGAGTACTAAGATAGACGTGTGCACTGCTATGCCTGGGTCTTTAAAAAATTATTGTATGTATTTAGTGTATATGTGGGCATATGTGTGGGTGTGTTTAGGTCAGAGGTCAATCATATCCTTCTACTACATGGGTCTTGGGAATCAAACTCAGGTCATCGAGCATCGATGTGAGCCCCACGATAGTTTCTATATGGACTATTCAGAGGTTTGCTTTGTTTCAAAATGAGTATTTGGTTAGCAGAAGTTACAGACCCAACACTTTTGTTTCTTTTAAGCTTTAACTTTACCTGTTTTATCATTCTATTCTAAAAGCTAGCATTTTTACATGTACAGTGTTCTTATATAAGTAGGCTTGTTGATACATGCCTATAATCACAGTACTAGGCAGGCAGCAGAGGCTGAAGCAGAGAATCAGGAGATCAAGGCCATCCTCTGCTTCAAGGCCAGACTGAGTTACGTGAGACTGCCCCAACCATCCCCAGAGGTGTTATAAAATATTCGCTAGATACAAAACTCATACACAGGGCTGGAGAGATGGCTCAGTGGTTAAGAGCATTGCCTGCTCTTCCAAAGGTCCTGAGTTCAATTCCCGGCAACCACATGGTGGCTCACAACCATCTGTAATGAGGTCTGGTGCCCTCTTCTGGCCTGCAGACATACACACAGACAGAATATTATATATATAACAAACAAATAAATAAATAAATAAATATTCTTAAAAAATCATACACATAGCCTTTCAGTTGGCTTGGATGGATGTAGTAAAATGAGCACATGAGGGCCTGGAGAAATGGCTCATGGTTAAGAGCACTGGCTGTTATTCCAGAAGACCCAGTTCTATTCCTAGCATCCACATAAGCAGGGGGAGATCCTTTCCATTCATATCAGAATAAGATATATGTTAAATGAGCAGGAAAAAAACCTAGAAAGGAGCTCAGCAATTTGGATAGGAAGGAGGTTGGATGGGTAGTGAAGAAGAGCCTGCACATTTCCAGATTTAATTAAAAACCAAAGTAGGGCTCAGGATGTAGCTCACTGACAAAGCATTGATGAGTCCTAGGATTTAGTCCTCAGCGTGGCAGAAGTACATAAATAAACAAAAATTTTAAATCTAAAGAAAAATAAACATGGAATGGACTAAGGATCTGTCTTGTAAATGCGGCTATCCTAGTGAAGTGGATGAGATCTCAAAGGGGATCCAGTGAGAGGCTGTGGCCCTGAGATCCTGGCACTTCCTAAAGACAGAATGGAGCCAGCAGTGGCTTTAAGAAATAGGCCAGCCAAGTGTGCAAAGGTTGCTGAGTGTGTGGTTGCTGAGAACCCTTTCAATGTTCTTATGCTGGTTTCCTACCCAGTTGTACCTATCTGGCTTTAAGGTGGGGCTATAGTGGATCGGGAATAACCTGGGATCTTTCCTTCACGGAGGAAGCTCAGCAGGCAGAAACCCTACCTTCCACTTTCTCTGAGCAGAAGCAAAACGGGGCCTGTGAACAGCTGACCTGCAGCAGCAGCCAGTGCTGGGGAGAAATTCAAGAGCCACAGCCAGGGACACTCTCTTCTCCATACTCAGCAGTCGCTGGGTTAAAGGCGACTCTGACTCCTTTTAACACACCTTTTTTGTTTGTTTGTTTTTTTGTTTTTCAAGACAGAGTTTCTCTGTGGCTTTTTGGAGCCTGTCCTGGAACTAGCTCTTGTAGACCAGGCTGGCCTTGAACTCACAGAGATCCGTCTACCTCTGCCTCCCGAGTGCTGGGGTTAAAGGCGTGCGTCACCACCGCCCGGCTACCACTGGGTTTTTAACATACCTTTTTATCTACTCTATTATACTGTGTTGTCTTAATTCAGTTGGTTCCTTTTTTTTTTCTCCAAAAGAGGGTTCTGCTGCAAAACTCAGGCTAGTCTCAAACTCTCAATCCTCCTGCCTCAACCTCCTGAGTGCTTTGAGGACACCTGTATACTATGAGCACTATGCCCTCAATTTAAACCTTCTATGCAGTAGTTCAGAGTCAAGGATTAAGTCTCAGTTCATCATTTCTTTGGCCAAGTTTTTCTAAATATATTAGTTCAAATTGGTGGACAGGGACTGTCTTACAGCATTTGGCATTGTTGGTTTTTTATATGTATATATATGTGTGTGTGTGTGTGTGTGTGTGTGTGTGTGTGTGTGTGGACTTTGATCAACAGCTCATAAATATACCATGTTGGTCATTCTTAAAGATTTATTCATTTTTTACTTTATGTATGTGGGTGTTTTGCTCACATGTATGTCTGTGCACTACATGAACGTAGTGTACACAGAGGCTAGAGGAGGGTATTAGATCCTCTGAGGTGGTAATTACCTTGTGGGTGCTGTGAACTGAATCTTCTACAAGAGCAACAAGTGCTCTTAACTGCTGAACTATCTCTCCAGACCATGTGTTGGTCATTTGGTATATGGGCATGTTTTTCCTATGTGTGCTGGTATGTGCGGAGGTACACACGTGTGCTGTGCATGTGCGTGTGGAGATCAGTGAGAAACTTCAATTGCTATTTCTTGTGTGAGTGCTGGGATTAAAGGCATGTGCCACCATTGCCCAGCATACAGTATACATTTTTTGACACAGGTCTCTCACTGATCTGGAATTCACCAAGCAGGCTAGGAGGCCAGCAGGCCCTGGGGATCAGCTTATCGCACCTTCCCAGGGCTGGGAGTATACGCATACACCATTATAGCTGACTGTTTAAATTTTCTTAAAATGTGAGTTCTGGGGATTGAACTCAGGTCCTCATACTTGCAAGGCAAGCACTTTATTGACTGACTTGAACTATGTGCCAGTCTTGTGGTTAGTCATTTGTTAACAGTGCAAAAGTCACTATAATTTTCGTTACACCTCTGGTCGATACTAATTTAAGTTCAGATAGAAATGAATAATTTCTCTAAAGCCTGGCTTGACTATGGATTTGCAGCGAGGCAGATGGAAATACGGGGGTGGGGGGTGGGGGGCATAGAAGTATGTGCTGCAAAGCAGTTTCCTGGAGATTAAAGCACTCTTCTAAAGGGAGGCTCCTTAAGCAGGAAAGTAAACAACTCAAAACAGCTTCAGGAAGTTCTTAAAACTGACCAGATTCTCTCCCTCCCTCCCCCAACTCTCTCTCTGTAAGCAATAAAGCTGCAAAGAAGACTCTGAGATACAGCCAAGCTACAAAAAAAAAAAAAAAAAAAAAAAAAAAAGACTCAGACCAGCCCAGCGACCTGGAGGAATCAGGACCTAGGGGAATACCTGGAAGAGGGTTAGATCTACCAAGTTGCTTGGAAATGACACTCTTCAATTTGTTGAGCTGCCTGCAGGCTGCGAAGTGTGCCCCAGGTTTCCCTGCTTTTGTGAGCTGGGGTGGGCCTTTGGGTTGTTTCTGATCCTATAAGTGATCCATCACCCGAAACTTACTGGTTCACCAAGTTTGACTTTGGTGGTGTCTGTACTTTGGTCTGTCGCAGGCTTCTCTCTGGGGTAAATAGATCCATGAGCTATGTCTCCCAGGAGAAGTCTTGTCACACAACGCTGAGTACAGTGATCGAGTGCCTTTGCAGAAAAGGAAGACATTATTTCTGGTAAGATCTAATTTAAAAGCCAGCTCATTTATTGTTATGCTCAAAGCTGATGAACAATACCACAATTACGTGATATTAATTACAACTGGCAATCTTTTCTGTAGTCCAATAATGAAATTAGGGGCAGAGATACAATTGAATTGCACCCATGCTTATTATCCTTGGGTAATAGTGGGCCTGTTAGGAATGCAACCAAAATAATGGCCGCTGTTTAATGAGTGTTTAATTGGTACACTATTCCTGTAACATGAAACTTCTTTAAAGAAGCATGCTAACTGATGACCAAGTTCTCGTGTTTAACAGCAAGCAGGTTCAGCGGTATAACCTGTAGTTCCTGTAATCCCAACCACTAAGGAGATTGATGCAGGAGGATTCACGTTCAAGAGCAGCGTGGGTGACGGTGAGATACTATGCCAAACAACAAACTAACAAACCAGCAAACAAGGAGAAAAAAAAAAAAAACTATTCAGTGTAGCACGAATTCTAATTGTTCTTAATAAAAACATGGAGTCAGCTAATAGGGGATGAAAGCTGAGAGATCTGAGAAGCAGTGCAGCCAGCCACTAGAGAGACCTTTCACCTCTACAGAATCCTCAGACCGAAAGGACAATCCTGTCCTCAGTCTGTGTCTTCTGACTCATTGCTTCAGACTGAATCTCCAGACTGCAGCTGTCTCAACCAAACCTCTGACTGCATCTAAGCTCCTGTCTCCTCCCACCTTATATTCCTCTCTCTGCCCAGCCATATCTTTTCCTGTTCCTATCTCCCTAGTGCTGGACTCTCAAGTACTGAGATTAAAGGTGTGAGCCACCACCCCTTGGCCTCTAGGGCCTTAACTTTACATTCTGATCTTCAGGCAAGCTTTATTTGTTAAAACACAAACAAAAATGTCACTACAATTCAGTAACAACAATTTAAAAATATGAAAATCCAAGGCAAACCAAAGTGTATGAAAACAGGTATCTTGCTATTGCCTTTGTAAACTGTTCCATCCTATTTTGTATTGTTTGATTGTTTGTTTTTGGTATTAGGAATTGAACCACCAAGCTATAGCCCAAACTGCCCCAGCCATTTACAAAAGTATCTCCAGGACTGGCCTGGAGCCAGGGTACATGGATGCTTTACATGAGGGAGGTTCTGGGTTCAAGCCACAGCACCGTTCATTTTCTTTTCTTTTCATTCTTTTTTTTCTTCTGTCAGGTGGTGGTGGTGAACACCTTTAACCCCAGCACTTGGGAGACAGAGGCAGGAGGATCTCTTGAGTTTGAAGTCAGCCTGGTGTACAGAGTGAATTCTAGGACAGCCAGGGCTACACAGAAAAACCTTACAAGTTGCCTAAGAGTTTCTGAAACCGTTCCTTCCCTTTCTAAAAACCACCAGTCATCCATCAGCTACGACCGGCATTGACTTTGCTCAGTAACCCAGGTTTGGTAGCCATCTCCTGACCCCTCCTATGGCTGAGCGGTGCTGGTTGCTGCCCAGGCCTCCTCTTTAAACTCATGTTTCCCTGTGTAGCCTTGACTGTCCTGGAATTCACTCTGTAGACCAGGCTGACCTCTAACTCACATTGATCCACCTGCCTCTGCCTCTGCTGGGATTAGAGGTGTGCACCACTATGCCCAGCCCTCCACGTCACTTTTTAAACAGCTCTGAGTTTCTCCCATCCTTTTCCCCTAACCCTGTGACTAAGAATTGACTCAGACACTTCAGCAAGCAACATTCCTCAGGGTAGAACTGGTTCCCAGCTGAACTGGAAAGATGGTCCCGGTGGTGTCTAGAAAGTTCTCCCTCTTGAGAAAGGGCCAAATGCACAAGAGGCTCTGAGGAACGCTGCAATTGTCCTGTCCCTATACTTGGGAGGTAGGTTTACAAAAATTGAGTCTTGAGGCTGGAGAAATGACTCAGTGGGTAAGAGTACTGGCTGCTCTTGCAAAGGACCCCATTCAATTCCCAGCACCTACATAGCCACTCATAATTGCCCTTGATGTCAAGTTCCAGGGATTGGATGCCCTTTCTGAGGGCTGAGCCTTAATTAAATCTATGTATAAGCCATAGATTTGTGGTGTTTGTTTAATGGTGGTGTCTGCCTTTAATCTCAGCACTTGAGAGGTGGGGGCAGGCAGATCTCTGTGATTTTGAGGTCAACCTGGCCTACATAGTGAGCTCCAGGGCAGCTGCATAGTGAGACCCCGTGGGTGCTGGCGGTGAAGGTAGAGTCCTTGCCTAGCACGAGTAAGGACTCAATTCCCATCCCAACTCTGCAAAATATACATATTATTATTTTTTTCTCGTGTCCTATCTCACAATTTAAAAAGTTAAAAGCAGCCAGGCCATGAAGGCACAGTCCTTTAATCCCAACATTTGAGAGGCAGAGGCAGGCAGATCTCTGTGAGTTCGAAACTAGCCTGGTCTATAGAGCTAGTTCCAGGGCAGGCTCCAAAACTACAGAGAAACCCTATGTCGTGGTGGGGGTGGGGAGTTAAAAACAATACAGGATAAACTGTAAACAGAGAAGAAGCCACCAGAGACGTTCTTTCCTGTGTTAGCTGGCACATGGTCCTCCACAACCATCTGACCTGCTCTGTCCCTGAGAGCGAACTTCAGGGAAAGGTTCAGAACCCCCCAGGCAAGGCAGAGGCTGAGCCAGACTTCCTTCTGGGCTTTGATTTCCATGAGCTGGCACACACCCTTCCCACTGAACCCAGCCAGGGATGTCCTGATCCTTACAGGCGGAGGCATCCTGCTGACCCACTTATGACCCTACTCAGCAGCTAAGTACAAGGCTTCCATTGAAACCTTCCTCCCTTTGGCGGCTCTCATTCTCCTTGCTCCCCTAGTATATCCTGTGGGATTCAGGCTTCCACACAGGGCTCTTTCCCACAGTGATATCGTGCTCAGCTTGGATTCCTTTGACAGAGATCTCCAGGTTAGGCTTCTTTTTTGCCGTTGTGAAAGGAGAGCCTTCTAGCCTGACATTCAGGGTACAAAACAGCTCTATGTTTTTTCTTTCTCCTGCTTATCTTGACACTGTATTTCTTCCAGCCTGGACTCTCAGTTTGTTTGGGTTTTTTTGTTGTTGTTTTGTTTTGTTTTTTAGAAGGATGCTCTTCCCAAGGTGCCCTCCTGCCCCCTAATCTACCAATAAAAACCTTGTGTAGCCATGAAGGCCCATGTCTAACTCCTCTCGGTTTATGGCTTCCCCTGATCCCACCATGTGTGTTGGCTCACACCCACTCCATCCTTCTGATTCTCTCTGCTGGTTTGTCCTTTGTCTTGTGCTCCAGACGTCCCCTTTGTTACATAGGCACACACCCACAGATATCCCACACATGTGATCCAAGGCCAAACTCTTTACAGACAGAGCTGATGTCTGGCAAAACAGCACACAGCATGGGTTCCATGAGTAGTGTAATTTCCTAGATGAATAAGTCAGAATTAAATATTAATCTCTTGACTTGATATGGTATGATACATCGATCCTGTTTACATCCTTTTGTTCCTTCAGTATGTAAAGCCCTCAAGGAGAATAAACAAACTCACCTGGTTTCCATGCCATCTTCCCAACCTCACTGTCCAGGTAGCTGTGCATGGTACTGGCCAATTGGAATCCCAGGAGACAGAGCAGAGGTTGCTCAGTGTGTATCTTGTTTAGAGGGCATGGTCCTCACTGTCTCCTCGTTAGAGCTACTACCACAAGCACTCCCAGTCTCCCAAAAGAAGGAATGTGTCCCAGATGGGTCTGGCAACTGTGAGGTCGCCATATCTGTAAAAGGTTGTGTGGGAAACTTGGGTTGCCAAAACAAGTAGCTGGGTTAATTATCCTCACCTAATGGTTCCCAAAGCAACAATTCCCCCTAGGATCCTCCGTAACCAGATCCCTTCCAACTCACTTGGGAGATATCAGTTGCCTGTAACTACTGAGCTGGGGATGAGTCATGGGGCTTTGCCTCTGAAGAAACACACAGGCAGCTAGAAAAAGCACATTGATCAGTTCTTGTGTCCCTGTAAGTCCCACTGGAGCACCCTAAGATACCCCACATGACGGTCCCCACATAAGGACCTCCTGCTACAGGTGATTCCATTATGTGTGGAGGGATGCTCATACCAGTGAGGCTTGACCTGAGAGGAAATAGCAGGAAGGCATAGGCTGAGGATCTGTTACTGGAATATCTGGGATTTTGAATTTTTTTGGTCAGATTTTGGAATAGTTGTATACGTATCATGAGATATCTTGGGGATAACACTCAGGTGTAAACAACAAATTTGTTTTGTTCCACACATACCTTATGCGTAGCCTGAGAGTTACTTTATACAAGTTCTAGTCTAGGTCCAATCCCCAAGTCATTTTGCTTCATTATTTTCTTACATGTCTATTTATTTTATTTTTGAAGACGGTCTTGTCTGCATGTATATGAATCATGTGCACGTCTAGTCAGAAAAGAGGGTCAGATCCTCTGGAACTGGAGGTCTAAATGGTTGTGAGCCACCATGTGGATGCTGGGAATCGAACCAGGTCCTCTGAAAGAGCAACCCATGCTCTAAACTGCTGAACCATCTCTCCAGCCCCACGTGGCATTTTAATACGGGGTCTCCCACATCACCACTCACAAAGTTTGGTATCTTGAAGCAGTTTGGGTTCCAGATATTCAGATTAAGGAGGTTCAACCTGCACAGTTACATCCCTGTGTTTACCTAATGGAGACCCCATTCTTCAGAGAGTCAAGACCCAGAGGCAGAGGCTGGGGGCAGAAGGTGCATGCTAACAGCGCATCTGTACCTTCACCTGCTCCTGGTGGTTATTACGTAGGTGCAGGACATACAGTGGAACGGCCTCTAGTCTACCCAGGTCGCTAATCCACCCTGTCTATAGCCACTGCAACACAGCGACTCAAGGGGCTGGCCCACACAGTTCTTTGCTTTTGGAGGAGTCTTTGAGATTCTTCTTTTTATTTTCTATTTATTACGTTGTCATGCCGGAGATCAAACCCATGGCCTGATGAATGTAAGGTAACCACTCTACCTTGGAGTTACATGCCCAGCTCTTAGAGACAGGTTTGATTTTGTTTAGACAGTTCTGACTACATAGATTAGGGTGGCCTTAAACTTGCAGTGAGCTTCCTGTCTCTGCTTCCCTAGTTAAGGTTTTACACAAGTGCAGGATATCATCACTATAATTCTGAAATTTTAGTGTTTTATCCCTGAAACCAAAAATTTGATGCCTCAAATGAATTTGGCAGCAAAATCTGATCTGAACTGATATAACTTCATCACAATCCTTTGTCCATCAGTGTAAATACCCTTTAATATATAGTTCTTCATGTTGTGGTGACCTCCCCAACCATAAAATTATTTTTCTTGCTACTTCGTAACTGCAGTTTTGCCACTGTTATGAATCATAATGTAAATATCTGTGTTTTTGATGGTCGTAGGTAACCCCTGTGAAAGGGTCATTTGACCCCCAATGGGATCATGATTCACAGATTGAGAACCACTGAATTATAAAGCACTGGTTCAATCTCTCCTGAAGGTATTCTATAACAATATAGATTACCCTATTTTTTTAAGAAAATTAGCAATTCTACAGTTCATAGTTCAAGGATTTCAGAAAAAGGACTAGGGATGACGTTTGGTTGTTAAGGGCTTACTAAGCATGTGGGAAGCCCAGGGCTTGATCACAGCACCACAGAAACAGTGCATGACTCCTGGAATCTCAGCACTTGAGGCAGGAGGTTCAGATGTTTAAGGTCATCCTCAGGTACACAGTAAGTTCAAGACCAAACTGGAATAAATGAGACCCTGTCTCAAAAAAATTAGTAACAACTTATAAAAGACTGTGGATCTATAATATGAGACCTCCAGGAAGTGAGCACTTATAAAATGTGCTCAAGATGGCACATGGAGCACTTTTGTAAGAAGGACATCTGATCTCTGGGCCCAAACATTTTACACTGTATCAACCCTTACTCTAATATCATATCAGTCTTATTGAAAACATTCACAGTCATTACATCCCCAGGGAAACACCACCAGTGCGAATGTACACTGCTCTGCCTATATTTACAGGGGCTGTCCCTCCCTGTGGGCAAAGCTGCTCCATTTCCTCTTACTGGTTTTCTTATCAGTAAGAAAATAAGCAGCCACCCAAAGCAAACAGGCTCAAGTCTCTCTGCAAGTCTCCGGAGAAAGACAGTCGGAAGAGTGACTACCAAGGCAGACACCATCCCAACTTCCTTTCCGACTCTCCTAGTTTCTTTGGGGGCTTTGAGTTGGTTCGGTTGGTTCTGTGACCCCTGCAGGACATTACCAGAGCAAGTTCATCGTTCAAATATCAGGCAGGTCAGAAATCATGATGTAATTCTTTTCCCAAGTGCAACTTGGTGCCGGATACAACTCACAGAACACCTGAAGGCTTCATGAAATGACATGCTTGACTGATTGATCTTTCTGTGTACCAAGTACAGATGTGCCCATTTCCCTCTTGCTCTCTGTACCCAGAAAAAAAGGAATGTACTTAAAGATATATGAGTAACTGCTCCTATCAGAAGCAGAACATATATGAACAGTCTAAAGGGCATATTCCACAACAAGCTCCCGAGCCTTGACTCATGTGTGATGGGAGAAAGGTGGAAAGGGAGCACAGCCGGGTTCCCCATCTCACAAATTTCCATCTATAACCATGTGTTCTTTGATGTTAATCCTAGGACAAACAGGAAAATCCTCTCCATGCTTAAAGCATGAGTCTTGTGCTTAGCAATTGGGCTCGTTGGTTTGTGTCAACTTGGCATCCTAGACACACCTGGGAAGAGGGAATCTCCACTGAGGAACTGTCTCCATCCGATTGGCCTGTAGTCTGCGGGGGCATTTTCTCCATTAATGATTGATGTGGGAGGAGCCAGCTCGCTTTGGGTGACGCCATCCTGGGCAGGTGGTCCTGAGTTGTACAAGAAAGCAGGCTGAGCCGGGCGGTGGTGGCGCACGCCTTTAATCCCAGCACTCGGGAGGCAGAGGCAGGCGGATCTCTGTGAGTTCGAGACCAGCCTGGTCTACAAGAGCTAGTTCCAGGACAGGCTCCAAAGCCACAGAGAAACCCTGTCTCGAAAAACCAAAAAAAAAAAAAAAAAAAAAAAAAAAAGGAGGCTGAGCAAGCCATGAGGAGTAAGGCAGTAAGTGATGTCTCACAATGGCCTCTGCTTCAGTTTCTGTCTCCAGGTTCCTGCCTTAGCTCCCCTCAATGGACTGTGACCTGTTACATAAGCCCAATAAACCCTTTCCTCTCCAAGTTGCTTTTGGTCAGGGTTTTTTTTTTAATATTTATTTATTTATTATGTATACAATACTCTGTGTAACCATTACATCTGTAACCATTACAGATGGTTGTGAGCCACCAAGTGGTTGCTGGGAATTGAACTCAGGACCTTTGGAAGAGCAGGCAATAGCTCTTAACCTCTGAGTCATCTCTCCAGCCCTTTGGTCAGGGTTTTATCATAGCAACAGAAACCTAACTAATCCAGCAGTGCACTAACTGTCTCTTTCTGCCTGGACCCAAACTGGCCTCTTGCTAACTAAATACCCAACCCATGCTCACTGCTCTGGAAATGGTTTCAGCAACACCAAACTTGTAGCTGGGCTATGGCAGTAGTCTAGATTGTTTCAGGGGTGGGGACTGACCACATCTCCCTAAGATGTACAAGGCTCGTTCTCTCACGTCCTTCAGGCCTCTGCTCACATGACCTGTGTTACCAGGACCTTCAAACACCCTATCAAAAGATCCACCCGGGAAAGTGACGGGGATGGCTGGTGGTGACAGTCACACGACAACGCGAGTAGACTCCATGCTACTGCACTGTATGCTAAAAAGTGGTTGCTATGGTAATCCTAGTGTCAATTACACCTTACCGCAATGTACCCAGCAAGCTCCATCTCACTTAACTTCCCCCCATCACTTACCAGTATCAATACTGTATATTGACAAGCTATTGACAATATTCCCGAACTGTGGAAGGTCTCTCCACAGTAAAGAGTGAGCTCCATCTTCGAATAAGTGCTTTATTTGTTCATTGTTGTGACATGGTGTCCACAGCTGTACTGACATATCAAAGACGTGCCTAAAGAAGTTTTGAATGAATGAGCAAATGAATGAAAAAAAGCAAAAAAGCGAGGTCCAAAATTAGTTTCTCTGTGCCTACATTTTCCTTTACTGATCCAGTCCACCCAAAACACTGACCCCAAGGTCATCGGGGTTATCTTTTAAAAACACAGACCTGCTTTTATTATTGTTCCCAGGCCCTAAATTTTTCCATGTTCAGGGAAAAGGAAACCTTCAAATGCTATTTTTTAGAATAGAAAGGAAAATAAGTGCTAACATAATTTCTCTCCATCCCAGAGTCTCACATAAGAAGTAATAAGGATGTTTTGTCATAAGCAAAATGACACCATGAATAACAATAATTTAAAAATCCTCCAAACTAGCTGTGACCTGTTATCATGGTAGAGATCCAGATTTAGCAGCAGGCATGACATCTTCGTTTCTTTGAACATAGCAGTCGCATACGATAGTTAATAAGGTTATGTAACTGATAAGCATATTCCCATATTCCTACAAGGAGAAGGGATAGAGGGGTGTAATCTTAGCCCCTCCCCACATACGTACCTCGAGTGCCTGATGTGGGACAGTGTTCTGCTTGTGTTGATTTCATTCGCTAATAAAGAAACTGCCTTGGCCAGCCCTTAGGTGGGTGGAGTAGACAGAACAGGAAGAAGGAAGTGAGGTAGATGGCTCAGTCAAATGCCACGCCTCTCCTAAGTTAGGTAGACTGCCATGCCTCTGCTCAGGGAGAGAGATGCGATGGAGCCAGCCGCCAGTTCAGACATGCTGAATCTTTGCCGGTAAGACACCATTCGTGGTGTTACAAAGATTATTAGATATGGGTTAGTCAAGATGTGAGTAAGAGGCTGGAAATAATGGGCCAGGCAGTATTTAAAAGAATACAGTTTGTGTGTTGTTATTTTGGGGCATAAGCTAACCATGTGGGATCCGGGCAGGACGAAAAGCAGGCCCGCAGCACATCACTACAGAAAGTGCCATGGCCTAGATGACCATCATCATTGTGGGTGCATCATCTCCTAAAACTTTTACAATTTCTTCCAAATTGATAGTGTTTATTTATTTAGCACTGCCAAAATCAAAGTTATTCTCAATGAATCAGTAAGATTATAAGATCTTAGAGCTGAATTCATTACGAAAGGCTGAAAGTAGCTATCATTACTGTTGCTATTGTTGTTGTTACTATTATTATTGAGACTGGTCTTGTTATATGGCCCTTGATAGCATGGAACTTGCTATGTGGACCAAGCTGGACTTGAACTTGCGGCCATCCTGCCTCCTCAGCCTGCTGAGTGCCAGGATAACAGACGTGCACCACCACACCTGGCCTGAAAGTGGCCACGTCTACGGTCTTCACATTCTTTTCCCTGATGGCTACATCTTGAACACAGGTGTCTAACACCCTTCTATGGACTTGCACACCTAGATACAAGCCTTGTCAGGAGCTGAATTTGCCTCGGTGGCTGAGGGAGACCAGAACATGATGTTCAACTCCTCACTCCCGTGTCTCAGGTAGAAACAGAGCAGTTCCCCAGGCAGGGGTACCCTGACTCCAATGACACACCCTTTCTCTTCTACTGGAGAAGCGGGAGCAGTGGAGCAGTGAAGGAACCTGTCGACCAGGCCCACCTGGATGCCTCCCTCTACCCCCAGCACCAGGCCTCTAAATTTAGGAGACTTTGCCCCGTCGCTGACCTACCTCAGTCTACACTGTTCTTCTCTGGTCATTCTGCCTTTTGAGCTTTCTCTCTCTTCCTCCTGAGGCACTCTGCTCGGCAGCCACCTTTAATTCCAGGAAGTGGGGCTGGGGACCAAGTGATAACCATTTTTACGGTGAGGAATGTAAGCACCCCCAGCAACAGTGAGCCTCACAGAGCGATCACTGTTCATGAGATGGCTACCAGGGAGGGGCCTGTTCCCCATGAAGGGTGGGTGCTTGGGATGTTGAGCAATCGTCTCCTGGACACCAGACTGCTTCTCTCAAGAGATCACGGGATGACAATGTCTCTAGAAAACTCTTGCAGAACCGTGACTGAGATATGATGGCTCAGAACATCAACAGGCAAAGATCACCTGCTTAGCAGGTGCCCACTTCCTTCTCCCATAAGACCTCACAGTTCCTGTCAGCCCCTTGAAGAAACAGGAGGTCACAGAACTGCATATGGGATCACATTGGCTAAAGCCCCTCTCTCTACCCTTCACCTTGGCCCCTCTCCTTCACTACCACATAAAGACTGCTGGCCAGCCCAAGCTATTAGGCCTATAGAACTTTGGCTTTAGCCTTAAAACTTGAGTGAATACTAGAAACCGTGCCCCGATGGAGAGCTTCTATGTCTACCTTTCTCCCTAATATATGTTCCCTTCCTCATCTTTCCTGCCCTCTGCTTACCTGTAGCCAGAAGGTCAATTTATTTCATTCGGTTACAACTAGGAATAGTAGGACATGCCTGTAATCCCAGCACTTGGGAGGCTGAGACGGGAGAATTGCCATATGTGAGAAGCCAACCTGGGCTATATGGTGAGAGACCTTGTCTCAAAAGAAAGTTCAGGAACTAGGTGGACTCCTCCAAGAAGATACGAAGCAGTAAACAAACCCCAAATGCAGTCAGGCAGAAAACAAAAGGACAAAAAGCACGCACACATAGCCTGTGTAGAGATTGTTGCACGCGGAGCACAGGCCGATTATGTCAAGTACCAGAAGTTGCTAAAGAGCCTTGACTTCTCCCTGGGGCCTGCAGGTAACTGAAAGCAGGAAGGAAGCCCGGCATCTCTGCCCTCACTTTGTGTCTGACTCCTGCACTTGGGGCTATCCGCTTATCTCTACACAGACATCAGAAAGACCCAGAGAAAACATGTGCAGACACGGACCCACCTTTCTCTCTGAGCTAAAGACCCAAAGATCACAATAATGAGGTGCCTTACTGTGAGTCTTCACAGTGTCCTGTTCCAGGCCCCCAGGAGACACCAAAACTTCTCCAGCCAGTCTCCTACACCTTCGGTCATCTTGACTCCAGGAATATCACCCAACAGCTACTGTCCCAGCTGGCAGGGTCATTTGTCCTCTGATGACAGGGTTACAACCTGGAGAGGACCATCTCCTAGGGACACATTGGTCTCCTTAAGCAGTAAGGACTTCTTTGGACCACCTTGCAGAATCAAAGCTGAGAAAAAAATCAACAGTTCTTACCTCCCCCACACTCAATTCTTTCTCTGTTTGGACCTAAAGCTCAGGTCCATACCTGACAGATGAACTTGGGGTCATTAACCCCTTTATTTGTTCCTCTTCCCGATGTGCTCTGATCAAATCTCCTCTCTACTTCTCACATTACTCATCTTTTTAATTGGCACATCCAGACAGGTGGCTGAGCCAAGCTTGGAGCGGTTCTGGAAGCCAGGTCTTTTTTGCCATGAAACTCCAGTCACCAAATCATAACTCTTTCCACAATCTGTAGCATGAATAATAAAAACCCAGAGACAGATATTGGGGTTCAACCTGAAGGTCAGAAAAGCAAAGCAGCCAGTCGCTGGCTCTTACCTCTACCTCAGTCTGAAATGGCGATCCTGCTTCCTCAAATCCTCAGAATGAGACTGAGCTGAGACCTGTCTCTTCCCATTTTATATTCTTCTCTAGTGCTGGGATTAAAGGCATGCACCACTACTGCCTGGCTTCTTATGGCAAACTAGTGTGGCTGCTGGGATTAGAGGTGTGTGCCACCACTGCCTGGTCTGTGAGGCTGACCAGTAGGGCTGTTTTACTCTGTGATCTTCAGGCAAGCATTATTTACAACCATTGTCATTTATTTCTTCCATTAGAGCATGGATTCCTTGAGAGGAGGGCTTATTCACTTTTTGTAGCTTGGGTCAGACACACAACCATGGGCTTCCAGAGTTTAATCACCTTTTCTCAACAGCACCTGTAACTCCAGAGCCAGGGGATCCAGTCCTCTTGGTTCCATGGGTATCTGAATAGACACACACACACACACACGTACACACACACACACACACAAAATCCATGCAATTGTTGGCTGGCAAGATGGCTTCAGTGAGTCAAGCGATCGCTGTACGAGCCTGATATGGCCTGAATTTGACCCCTGGGATAGATATAAAAATGGTAGGGGACAACTGTCTCCACAAAGTTGCCCTCTGACCACCTCATGCACACCAAGGTACCTGGGTCACCCCCACTCACTGACACACAGAAAAAAAATAAAGTGAAATAAACAGTCGGAACCTGGCGTACAGTCCACTGGAGTACTTGGCCCCTAGGAATGTAAGACCTGAGCTGATCCCAACTCCTTCTACCTCCAGAAAAGAACGACTGATAAAAGCCACTCGAAGAGATGAAACACTAAATATAGTGCTTAACATCTTGGTTAAATTTACCAAAGCAATAATTTTGTGTGTTTGTTTTTCTTTTCTTGGAGACAAAGCTTTGCCTTGTTCAGGCTGGTCTGGAACTCCCAATTCTCCTGCCTCAGCCTTCCAAGTGCTGGGGTTGCAAGCATGTACCATCATACACAGCTACCAAGGCAACTTTTGTTTTTTGTTTTTTGTTTTTGAGACAGGGTTTCTATGTGTACCCTGGGCTGTCAAAGAACTCGCTCTATAGACCAGGCTGGCCTCAAACTCTCAGAGATTCATCTGCCTCTGCCTCTTAAGTGCTAAAATCAAAGGTGTGTGCCACCACAGCCTGGTGGCTATTCTTTAATATAAACACAGATCTGGCATGTATGTGATAGCTACATCTTAACATTTTTAGTTTATTTTTTAAAATGAGTAAAGACTAGAAATTTAAAGACTCAAGAAATCATGCCATTAAACACACACGTACATACACACATACACACACACCTACTTGGGAAGACCCAAACAAAATCAATTTGTAAGTTCTGACTCATCATCTCAATAGTTACTTGTGCTAATCCTATAATTTGTGTCTACTGAACGCTGTCATTTTCCTTCTCTAGGCTTTAAGCAACTTGGAAAAGCATTCTAAAATATATTTCAACACTACTTACACCCATGCTATTAATATTACTAATTATTTTTAATTGTTTTTAAAATAGCTTTCTTCTATGCTTTAACAACTTCATACATAAACATAATGTACCTTGATCATATCCACCCTCAATTACCCCCTCCCACACACCCCACACACTACCAACGTGCAACCCTCCCATCCTCCTATGGCATGCTCTCTTTCTCTCTCTTTCTCTTAAATCCACTGTGTTCAGTTAGCACTGCCTGCCAAAATGCTGGCTGGTCTTGTTGGCTTAACCCTGTGCAGTGAGTTCAGAAGTGCAGCGACAATATGTCCAAGAGACAGCATTTTACAGCATTGCTCCACTTCTTCTGGCTCTTACATTCTCTCGCCACCCCCCATTCTTCCGTGTTCCCTGCGTCTTGAGGGGAGGGGTTTGATGCAGATGTCCTAGTTAAGGCTGAGGACTCAACAGTCACTTGCTCTTAGTACTGTGACCAGGTCTAAGTTTCTCCATTAATTATTAGCTACTGCAAAAATAAGCTTCTGGGTCAGGTTGAGAGCAGCCCTAATCTATAGGTAAAACAAACACTTAGACTTGATAGCATGTCCATTTAGTAAAACGACAGCTAGAGCTTCCCATTCGGGACTATGATCTCCAAAGTCATGGGCTTTTGATCTGGCTTACAGATCTGTGGCATTGGCCTCAAACCAACCAGCAAGCAGGTGGTCACCCCACCCCCAATAACATTTATGCCACTATCACAGCAGTGGCTTCATCTTGCCGGCAGGTCAGGTTTGTAGCAGCATCCACCCGTGTAACACCATTGGTGGCTCTTCTCCCCTGGGACCTACCTAGCACCTTCTAGCACTGTGAAACCTGGCCAGCAGGGAGGACGTTTTCTGGAGTTCTAGTTTGATTGCTCTCTATCCTACAATCAAAGTGTGTTGCATCTTTAGCAGTAGGGTCTTACTACGTAGTTATAGTGGGCAACCAAGGGGAACGGCGGCAGGCTTTGTTATTTTGGGAGTCTCTGTGGCCTCCAGGGCCAATTACTAGTAGGGAGGTTATCCTTGCCTGGCACTGAGCTATATTCTCTATCTCCCCCCGCCCCTTTAATTTTTCTCTGTGTGTGAGTAGGCCTGCATGAGTTTTTTTTTTTAATACCACATGCATTAAGAGATTTGCATGTAACAACTCATGTCTTCTCAGAGAAGTATGTCTACCTTTATAGGGTACCTGTGTTCAAACAGTGCTACATCCTTTTGGCTTGGTCTTTGAAGAAAGGACGTGGCACTTAAGAAACCACAGCCGTGTACACAGAAAAGCTGGGGTCAGGTGGACTGAGTGTATGGTGATGGGTGGCACCAACTACCACAACAGCCCAGATGCTCAATACATCTGTTTTGAACAGCGCAGTGGGGAGTAGCTGAGTAGTCTGGAGGTGTCTGGAGGTGTCTGGAGGTGAGCAACCCCAGGCTGTAAACTTCCAGAAGAGGAAGCTGCAGTTGCTAGTTTTTGCACACTCGCAGATCAGAAGGCTTTTCCTTTCTCAGTCTGACTGAATGGGAAGCCTTTGCCCTGGAAATGGCTGTGCCTGTATGTAAATTTCTATGTATTTCTACATATGTAAATGAGTGTGTGTCTCTTGTGCTTTTTTCTTTGTTTTGTTTTTTTCCTGTTTAATTGCTTTGTCCTATTCAGGTTTGTTTTGTTTTGTGGTTTTTAAATATAGTTTATTAATTTATTTGTTTTAGGATGCCTGTGATTTTTAACAAGAGAGAGCAGGAAGGGAATGGATTTGGGTGGGCGCAGAGGATCTGGAAGGGGTGTGGAGAGGGAAAACTGTAATCAGAATATATTATATGAAAATATATTTTTCAATAGCCAAAACTGGTTTCCATGAGGGTTTTTCAGGCATCTTTAATTTTGGTCTAAGTAACCTCCCCATCCCTTCCTCTCCATAACCACGATCATTTCATTTGTTTCTTGAGACAGGGTCTAAAGTAGCCCAGGCTGGCCTCAAATTCCTTATGTAGCTGAAACTGGCCTTAAAACTTTTATTTTTTAAAAATTTTAATTTTTATTTACATGCATGTATATAGCTCTCTATGTGCATGTGACATATTCCTGGATGATCACAGAGGCCGGAGGAGGGTGTTGGATGCCCAAGAGCTGGAGTTTTCAATGCTTGTAAGCTGCCCAAAGTGGGTGCTGGGAACGGAGTCTAAACCTCTGGAAGAGCACCAAGGCCTGTCTCCAGCCCCCAGAACTTTTTATTCTCCTGCCTCCACCTCTAAGGTACTGGGATTACAGGCACTACCACGGTCAGCTTTTTTTTTTTTTTTTTTTTTTTTTTTTTTGACAGCGGCTCATTCTGTAGCTCCGGCTGGCTGTCCTGGAAGTCACTATGCATCTACATTGGTGGCAATCCTTCTGCTTCAGGCTCCTAAGAGCTAGCATTTCTGTTTTGCAACACCACACCTGCCTTAATAGTGTTTAAACGTTAATAACTAATCTCCTCATTGCTTCTCACTGACCGGGCCCTGTTGGGAGTCTTCAGCCTTCTCCAAGTGACCCTCACTTCCCCAAGTTTCTGGAGGATCTCCCTCTTTTCCGAGCTGCTCTTGGGATCCCTTCTCTTGCCATGCCAAAGCCTTGGCATCAGGGCGCAGCAAAGGAAGTGGCGCCTGCACAGGCTCCCGGCCCTCCAGCTCTGAGATCCTTGTGTCAATGTTCAGGCACAGCCAAAGCTATTAATAGCCAGAGTCCCCCCTCCTCCCCTCTTCTGCAGCCTTCCACTTCCTCTGAAGGCACATAGCCACTGGATCCAAGAAATAATTACCCTCTCTCTGAACTGGAAGAAAGGAAAGGACTGGACTCACCTTTAGGAGGGAGAATCTTCCCCTTCCTCTCCAGGCTCTGGGTTGCTCTCCAGGCTTGCTGCTCAGGGTGTAACTTTACTTTGTTCCCCAAGTAGCCCAGGCCTTTAGACCTGGGTCATTTTCTACCTTTTGGTATAACTTGCAGTTTATTTTATGTGTATGAATGCTTTGCTCACACATATGTATGTGAATGCCCGGTACCCAGGAAGAAACGAGTATCAGATCACCTGGAACTGGAAGTGCAGATGGTTTTGAGCTGCCACGTGGATGCTGGGAACCAAATCCAGGTCCTCTGCAAAGCAATCAATAAGTATCCTTAACCACTGAGCCATGTCCCCAACCCTTAACCCCTGAGCCATCTCTCCACTGCTCTTGCTTCAGGAAAGGAGCTAAGGAGAGCCGGGCTGGCCTTCTCCAGTCTGAGCCCTCAGGATATTTAACAGAGGCACCCGATCAGCAAGCGACTAGTCGGGGCCAGGAGGAGGTAGATAGAGGATGTTTCTGTGGAACCTGATGGACTGTGGATGAACTAGCAAGAGAAGGCCCAGCAGGGTTAGACGGGCATGCTTAAATGGCCTGTACGGCACTTGGTGGCAGCATTTATATCTCATCCTAGTTATGGTCATTGTGGAAGGTGGCTTTCTTGAACTGTGCAATGCAAAGCTTTGGCAGCCTCACAATTTAAAAAAAAAGATTTTTTTTATTATGTATACAGTGTTCTGCCTGCATGTATTCCTGCACACTGAAAGAGGGCACAAGATACTGTTTTGGATGGTCGTGAGCCACTATTTAGTTGCTAGGAATTAAACTCGGGACCTCTGGAAGAGCAGCCAATGCCCTTAACCTCTGAGCCATCTCTCCAGCCCCCTTACATCACAATTTTAACTCTTGCCAGGCATGGAGACACACTTGCAATCCAAGCATTTGGGAGGCAGAGGCAGGAAGATTGCTTTAAATTCAGCTAGTCTGGACCCTATAGCAAGTCTCAAAAACAAAGAATAATCCTAAGTCTAAACTTATTTTTCTTCAAGGTTTATTTATTTCTTTTATGTATATGAGTACTCTATCTGTATGTAAAAGTTTATGCCAGAAGAGGGCATCAGATCCCATTATAGATGGTTGTGAGCCATCATGTGGTTGCTGGGAATTTAACTCGGGACCTCTGGAAGAGCAGCCAGGGCTTTTTTAACCCTTGATAAACCTCTCCAGTCCCGTTTCTGTTATTTTTTAATCTTAGAGATTTTAGGGTTTCTCTTTCTCTTATTATTTAAGACATGGTATCGTCATGACAGAGTTCTAGTTGTAAATCCAGCTAGCCCTGGGGTTGGGAGAGGGGAAAGTGCCCAGGCCTTCTGATGACTTCCAAATTCTGGCTGCCTCCCTCTCTCCTCCTTGACTGGTGAGGCCTGCGGAAGTTCTGTCTCTGGGTCAGTCAGACTCTGTCCCCCAAGCCCTGTTTTCCCTACCCCACAAGATCTGGAGAGGCATATTCAGTGGCCGAGGGTCTTCAGCTGAGGTTGTTGCTGTTTTTTTTTAGTGGGCCCAGGGCAGCTTGGTCCACACCTGCCAAGACAGGCTCTATATAGAGACCAACCGAAAAGTAGACCTGAGTCTCAGTAGTATGCCCTAAGGCAATACCTGGTTCCAAGAAAGAGACCGCCCAGGCCCACCCAGAAACAGACCATCCAAAGGAAATTCCTAACGTTCCAACCATTGTAGATAGGATCACCTGACGTCCCTTAGCCCAACACACCTATCCGCCTTCACTAAAACAGCCCTAGACAAACGTCAGCCAACCTGGGGTCCTGAAACTGAGAAATCCCTCAGCCTAACCTCTGCCCCACCCCAACTGAGCTCAGGGCTTTCTGCTCGCGCCTACGTAACGGACACAGAGAGAGTCCAAGTTTGAACTTGAAAAAGAATAAAGGCTCTTTGCTTTTACTTACAGGACTCGCGGTCAGGGCATAATGTTCGTCTTTAACAGGTACACCATCAGCAACTTGCTGGGGGTGGGGAGGGGGAGAGGCTAGCTGTTTTGAAGAGTAAAGATGACTTCATCAGCAGCTGATGGGTGATGGTTACCTATGGGCTCATATAGAGCCTTCGGGGATGGGGGTGGGGCTTTCTTAGCCAAGAGGCACACCTGCAACCCCAGGCTGGGAAATTCTCAGCAGGACCTGCTTTCTCTGTAGTCTACTGCCCACAGGCTGTTGACACTTGAGTGTGTGATCTTGCTGGGGCAGAAACCTTGCGTGTTTGTTTAAACAAGTCATGGGAATCAGGTGAAGGCAACTGATTTCCGAGAACCCGGAGGCTGGATTTAAGAGATCTTTATAAAATTTTCACAAGCCAAGTAGTAGACATGCTAGAATCGGCCAATTGGCTGCTAGCATCCTGTTTTTCATACAGCACCTGGAAATCCTCACCAGTCTAGTTCAAGTTTGGGCCCCACGGTTACAAAACACAGTATTTCTGACTGAAAACACCTGTAGTAGATGTGATTTGCGCTTGGGACCTGAGCAAATGAAGACTTTCGAATTGTTCATTTCTTCCCTGGTTTTAGACATTGGATGATATAGATTCCAACTCCCTCCAGCCTCTTCTAAATAGGCCAACACTAGCCACAAAAATAAATAAGATAAATTGCATTTTGAAAGTTTTATCATTTGTAAAAATAACAGTGAAAGCCGGGCGGTGGTGGCGCATACTTTTAATCCCAGCACTCGGGAGGCAGAGGCAGGTGGATCTGTGTGAGTTCGAGGCCAGCTCTCCAGGACTGGCTCCTTAGTTTCCCAATGCCAAGACAGACCATGCCAGTGGTCCTCAGAGACCTGGCTTATACTAAGCTCTGTGCTAGCAATGGCCTCTCATGCCCGACTCTTTGATAGAAGTCTTTGAGAGGCAATGTTACTGTTGGATACAGATGTTTTCCTCAACATTCTAACAAACAGACAGTTCAATAAATTTGTTCTGGTACATTCTATTTCTTAACACAAGCAGGGGAGATGGGACATTGGAGTCTGCATTCTGTCTCTAGCAGAGGCAGACTCAGAAAATGAGTTTCTGGACTGGGAGTATAGCTCAGAGGTAGGCCTGCCTAGCATGTATGAAACCCTAAGTTAAGTTTCTGGTACTGAAGGGGAAAAAAATTAACAATAAAGTAAGTCCCGATACACTGCAGCCCCTTTATCAAGGCCCCAATATCTACTCCAGTAGCTAAGTGAAACCAAGGATTCTCAATATTTATTTATGTGTGCACATGTGGAGGTGAGTGGCTGGCTCATGACAAGATGACGGATGTCTTCTCAGCTACTCTCCACCTTTTGTTCTTGGCAGGGTCTTTCAGTGGATCTGAAGCTCAGAGCCAGGGACCTCTGGAGCCCTCTGTCCCTGCCACATCTGCACTAAGATTACACGTGTGTGCTGCCACGCCCCATTTTCTTCCACGCAGGTGCTAGGGGTCTGAACTCAGGGCACCATGCTCTTGTGGCAAGTCCTTTACCAACTTTGCCATCTTTCCAGCCCCTCCAAGGAATTTCTTATGCACACAGTCATGAGGTTTTCTTGAAAGCTGGCATAGATTTACTGAGACAGGATCTCATGTGTGTAGCCCAGGCAGACCTGGAACTTGCTACAATCTTAAATTTCTGATTTTCCCCCTCTACCTCCCCAGGGCTGGGATTCCAGGCATGTGCCACCATGCCACTTACACAGTGCTAGGGGGCTGAACTTAGGACTTTGTGCCCAGTAGGCAAGCACTCTACCAACCAAGATTAATCCTCAGCTAAAAAGATGCCTATGTTTACAAGAAACTCCAAAGCTCTGTGCCTTCTTCGTCTCTGTGGCATGTAGCTGCTTCGGCTTGTGAAAGATAAATCTGTTCCAAGAATGCCACTGGATATGACTTCCTGTTGCTTTTACCTTAGAGGATGGAAGATAGCGTACCTCGGCAATCCTGGATCTCCACAAACTTCATCTTTATAGACACCGTCTTTCTTTGGCAGTGGCTACAGGGTTTAAAATTGGGGCAGGTGTAATGGAAGACGTATTGTGAACTTATTATTTAATGAAAACATCAAACTTATAAAACATAGTTCACACACAAGGAAAAGCTGGGAGTTGTAGTTTAGTAACAAAGCACTTACCTAGCATGCACAAATCTTTGAGTTTAATTCCCAGCACCACAAAAAAAAAAAAAAAAACATAGCTTTTTAAATTTTAGACTCAACAGGTATCAGCCTCGCTGTGGTGACTAGACCAGCCAGAGTGAGGTTATGCTCCTGGGTCTTAGGCTTCGGTTGTGGCTCATGATGTGGTGTTTTTATTTCTAGCCTGCTTCCAGAATATGAGTTTACCTTTTGCTTTTTGAGGCAGGGTCTGGCTGGCCTAGAACTCACTATGTAGACTAGGCTAGCTTCAAACTCGAGAGATCCTTCTGTCCCTGCCTCCTGAGTGCTTGGTTAAAGACGTATGCTACCATACCTGGCTAGAATATGAGTTGAGACAGGGTCTTGTGTGGCCCAGGCTAGACTTGAACTTGTGATCTCCTGCTGCAGCCTTATATTCTGAGCAGTTCTTGGTGAGTAACTAGCTCATCATAGTTACTGTCATCTCTGGATAATGGTGTCTTGAATTGTGCAGTGCAAAGCCTGAGCGGCCTTCTAGCACGATTTTAACTCTTGTCAGGCATGGTGGTACACCTGCATTCCTAATGTTTGGGAGACGAAGGAAGAACTGTTTTAAACTCAAGGGTCTGTCTGGGCGACATATCGATGTCTCAAAAACAAATGACAAAGCAGTATATCAAGCCCAGACTGATTCACTTCTGTTACTTTTGAGCCTTGGAGTTCACAGTTCCAGGACTGCAGAAGTGCAGCAGCAAGCCTGGTGTGCAGATGCTCTCACCCAGCAGGGTGTCCACATCCTCCCTTAAATGAGATCTCTGCTGCCTTCGAAACCGGTCAGAGACACGTAAAGTGAAAGAAGCCGAAGGACTAGTCCATCAGGTACCCATAACAGCAGACCCCCCACCTTCCATCTGCTACAGCAGCCAGGGCATACTCGGAAGTCCCGTTAAATCTCAGGTGGGTAAATATCCCATTTCACTGTTTCAAGCAGGCAGGGGCTGTTGAGACTTTCACTAGAAGACAAAGACACACCGTAGGCATGTCCACAAATGGTTCTACTTATTATCTCACTAGCACCGACTTACCCCATTCAAAAATTCCACCAGACCTAAAAAAAAATATTTGTAAAGAAGGAAATATCTTAAATGCCACTTAGGCTTTGTTTACACTGTTCCATTGTTTTCTATGATGTAATACGCTCAGTTCACCCTGCATAGCCTCTGCCACACATTGGCATAGACTTGCCACTAACAAACCTCCCAGGCCTTTGTAGTGTGGGGATGGAACTTAGGGCCTTCCGTATTCTAGGTAAGCCTTCTCCACTGGGCTAGAATCCCAGCCCCTAGCTCTCCTTCAGTCGGAAGACATCGGCGTTGCTCGGTATGGATGATCCGAAGTGTTGCTTCTTGTACAAAGGGCAGCCTGTAAAACTTGAAACGGTGCGATGGGGCCCTGGACTCGGCACACAGAGAACAAGGGGCAGCTGCTAGTTCGATATGAATTTATCTGAAATCCAACATAGCAAAAGCAAAAACAATACTGTTTCTGCAGGCCTAAGAAAACCCAAAAACAACGACAAAAAACCCTGTTCACCCCACTTACCTAGTGGAAACAAAAGAGCCTAGTGGCCTGCCTTGGGTCCCTTCCACTGAATGTCGGGAATCAATTCTACCCTTTCACTGAATAGATGAGAAGCGGAGGGCCAGGTGCATCTTGTGTCTGCACCCTCAGCTCCATGACACTGTTTAATCCTTTGGGTTATGGTAGGTTTTTCCTCCTTCCTGTAGTAATCTATGCGTTTATTAAGTATGTATGAATTTGTGTGTATGCACATGTCTGTGTTGGTACACATGCACACATGTGGAGCACAGAGGCCAACCGAAGCCATGTACCTTGTTTTGGAATAGTGCCCCTCTCAGAGACCCCGGGTTCACAGATGAGGCTAAGCGGGCTGGTCAGCAAGTCCTAGGGGCTTTCAGCTCCACTTCTCCAATGTTGGGATTACAAACTCCACCACCATGCCTGGTTTCTCAATGTGGATTCCCAGGATCAAACCGCAGCCTTCATGTTTGTGTGGTAAGTGCTTTGTGGACTAAGATCACTCCAGCCCAATATTCAATTTTTAAAAAAACATCTCCGGTCCATGTTGTAGCTGCTGACTCTGTAATGACGCCTGCCTATGAAAGCAGAGACACAGCACCCAGGTCCTTGTGCCCAGTACAGGTCACAAAGCACAGGTCCTGGGTGCCCAGTACAGGTCACAAAGCAAACATGGGTGTTTTAAGATAGTTCCTTTTGACACTTAGCTAGGGCTCCGATGTGTTCACACCTGGAATAACATTCAGAAGCTACTCTTACGGTGTCAATTCAGGCACAATGGCAGGTCACTCTGGCTTCTTCATGAAGCTTTTACAATAAATCCTTCAAAGAATGAAGAGTGGGGAAATTTGTTTCTCCCCTGGAGCCCTTTTCCTTTTCCTGAGGCCATCGGCAGGCACACATGGTGGAAGACATTCTAAGAGATGGGGGGGGGGGTCACACGGGGAGAAACGACACAGTTCTAACAAGCCTCTGTAGCAATGAAGAGACAGATCCGGGGACAGGCTGGGAGACAACACTTTTTTTCACAGGGCTGTCATACACAGTGTGACTGTCCTCAGAAGCAGGCATGGGAAACCAGACACCCAACTACAGAAGAAAGCAGGGGTCTTGGCCTGATAGCTTTAATGTCTCTGAATCTGGTGGGTGCTCAAGCGCCTTTTCCAGAATAGGCCAAGGAAGACAGGTCCAGTTTGGTATTTAAGGCCTTAGTCAGCTCCCTGGCCAGCAGCTCGTGCAGGGACACGCCGTCATGGGAGTACACCCAGTTCTTCCCAGTCCAGTCATAGCGCTTAGGGCCACTGCAAAACAAAACAAACACGTGTTAAGTCAGTGCAGACCCTCTTTAGGAGAGCCACGGTGTCTGGGCTACATCAAACAACCCATCTATTTATTTTTTGTGTGTTTGTTTTGTTTTTTGAGACAGGGTTTCTCTGTGTAGCCCTGGCTGTCCTTGAACTCAGAGATCCACCTGCCTCTGCCCTCCTGAGCGCTGGGACCAAAGGTACATACTACCACCACTCAGCTTATCTGTCTTTGAACATAAAGGTTTTTTTTGTTGTTGTTTTGTTTTTTGTTTTTTCTGAGTTAGGGTTTCTCTGTAGTTTTAGAGCCTGTCCTAGAACTAGCTCTTATAGATCAGGCTGGCCTTGAACTAGTAGACATCTGCCTGCCTCTGCCTCCCAATTGCTGGGATTAAGGGCATGTATCACCACCACCTGGCTGAACATAGAGTCTTATTCTATATCTTGGATCTGGATATAGGTGGCCTGGACCTTACTTATATAGCCAAAGCTGGCTTTCAACTTGTAGCAACACTCCTGACTCAGACTCCTAAGTATTAGGATTAAGGCAACCACATTTTGTTGCGGGATATTTGATCATACGGTGTGAAAGGTACATTCTAATTGATTTAATAAAGAGCTGAATGGCCAATAGCTAGGCAGGAGAGGATAGGCGGGACTTCCTGGCAGAGATAGGAACTCTGGGAAGAAGAGAAGTGGGATTTGCCAGCAAGATGCAGAGTAAGTCAGAGTACAGTATGGAGGAGAGGTAATGAGCCACATGGCAGAATGTAGACTAATATAAGTGGGTTAATTTAAGGTATAAGAGCTAGCTGCGGACAACCCTAAGCTAAGGCCAAGTTTTCATACTTACTAAGAAGTCTGTGTCATTATTTGGGAGCTGGCGGTATGAAGAAAGTCTGAGTACAACATCTGGCTGGACTGGATCTTAAAGGTCCCACTGGGGCCCATGATTAAAAGCTTAGTGGCCAGTCCATGACTCTATTGGAGGTGGTGGGAACTTTATAAGGTAGGGACTAGTGGTGGTTTGTTAGGTCACTGGCAGTGTGATTGGGATCCTCTTCCATTTCCCTGTTTCCAGCTGCCAGGGGAGCAGCTTCCTTCCACCATAATTCCCTGCCCCGTTCTGTTGTACTATAGGTCCAAAGATGCCAAAACAAATGCCCATCTTTTCATTGGAGAGCTAACAGGATCCACAGAGCTGCCTGCCACACAGAGACTGACTGACCACGACTTTACAGGGACATGCAGCGAAGTGAACTTCTGATTTCCTCAGTTAGCATCTTCCTAAGGGCAACTGTGCAATTGCCCTCTGGAACACTGCAGAGCCTGGCCCCTGTGAGTCTCCTGCGGCACACTTCCTACCCCTCCGGACACCTGTTATCTTACAGCAATGTTCAGAAAATGAGGGTCATTTTGTGCCGCTCATTTGATCCAAACCTATACTACTGTGTCACTGCTAACTGTGTAGGTCTAAGATACCCCTATTACCCTGAAAGAAGTCCCAGTACCTACTAACTAGTTACCTTTGCCTCTCCTAGCCTTGGCTATCCCTGTGCTATTATTAAAAACTTTGCTGGGCATGGTGGTGCAGGCCTTTAATCCCAGAAGTTGGTAGACAGAGGCTGGAATGGTTTACAGAGTGAGTTCCAGGCCAGTCAGGGATACAAGGTAAGACCCTGCCTCAAAAACCAAACAAACCAAACTTCCTTCCTTCCATAGGGTCTCATATATCATGTAGCCTCTTGAACATCTCATGTAGCCAGGGATAACCCTGGATAATCAAGTGCTGGGATTCCTGGCATGCTCCATAATTTATAGCTAAACACATTTTTCCTTATGAAAAATTCAATCTGTAAAACCAAGTGCTTCATCAATACATCCCCATACACCACCATCATCTGTTGCTGTGTCTATGCTATTCTCCAGGCCGTAAAGAGGAAGACTTTGGGACATGGTTTTATGCAACATCCCAATACTGTCAGCTTTAAGAGGAGTGATTTAGATCACTGGGGATGTGTCCACAAATGGGAATGTGGGACCCTGTCTAATCTTTCTGGGTCTCTCATCATGAGATAGGATATTGCTTCTATGCATACTCCTACCACGGTATGCCACTGTATAAAAAGCCAAACTAATGTCCTTTACATTCCTTCAATCTTGGACTTTGAGCTTCCAAAACCATGAGACAAATAATCCTTTCCCCTTTTATAAGTAGCCCAGCTCAGTTATTTAGTTTTAGCAACGAGAATCTGGTTAACACACAGTATTGTGGACAAAGCTGTTAGCTGGGTTTTTTCCCCCATGATTTGTTACTCCAGACATACATGACCCATGTCTCAAATTCTACCTCCTCCTGGCCTGGAGAACAGAGCAGAGAGAACAACAGATCATGATGGTGTATGGGACGCCCTGATGAAGGCACAGAGAACCCTGAGAATTCACGATCTGGGAGCCCAAAGTCCACCTAGAACACTCAAGAGAGAACTTTCAAAGACAGGCTAGAAGAGTGGGGATCTAGCTCAGTGGTAGAGGGCTTGTCCTGTCCCAGAATGTGCGAATGTTAGACCCCCAGCACCACAAAAACCAGGAGAAGACTGAGGTGGGGAGGCAGCCTCCTGGGGAGGAGGGGAAGATGTAAAGTATCTTATGTAGATATAAATGTATGGAGCCTTTTAATAATGGCAAGGAAATGTTGGAATTTAAACATGCGCCAACAGTACAGAAAAAAGGGTGAATAAATGGGCAGAGCTTCTGCTTAAAGAACAGAAACCTCTAAACACAAACTACCTGGGCCACATTAAAGCAAAACAGAACCAGCAGCTGGGCACTGGCGGTGCAACCTTTAACCCAGCACTCGGGAGCAGAGGAAGGTGGATCTCTGTGAGTTTGAGCACAGCCTGGTCTACAGAGCAAGTTCTAAAATAGCCAGGGTTACACAGAGAAACCCTGTCTTCCCCTCTTCCCCCAAGACAAACAAAAACAAAAACAAAAGAAACAACACCAGAGGAAAGCAATACTGTAAGATGTCCTTTGGTCCTGGTGTTCCCCACAGCATTCTTCTACCCCAGCCTATGATCCTATGGCAAGGTGGCCAGAAAACACCTCTCTCCACAGGACCTCAGCAGTTTCCTCCCGAAATAAGAAATTATAACCATGGCCCAGTGACAGATATCTGGTTAATATGAAATTACTTCGGGGGGGGGGTGGGTTGGAGAGTCTGGAGAGCTGGCTCAGTGGTTCAGAACGAGCTGCTCTTCTAGTGGACTGGATTGACTTCTTGTACCACACTGGGCTGCTTGCGACTGCTTGTGACTTCGGTTCCGGGGAACCTGATACCCTCTTCTGGCTGCTGTGGGTATGGGCACTCACCCACACCTACACCCACCAACACATAAATAAAAATACCTCCACCCTTCTCCATCCCCCGTGAAAGCAACACGGCAGCATGAGGAAGAATCACTTAGGACATTTCCCCTCCAAGTCCCTCATATAAATAGCAGTTTTTTTTTGTTTTTTTTTTTTCTGGTTTTTCGAGACAGGGTTTCTCTGTGGTTTTGGAGCCTGTCCTGGAATTAGCTCTCGTAGACCAGGCTGGTCTCGAACTCACAGAGATCCGCCTGCCTCTGCCTCCCGAGTGCTGGGATTAAAGGCGTGCGCCACCACCGCCCGGCATAAATAGCAGTTTTTAAAAAAGCGTTTACGGGCTGGAGAGATGGCTCAGAGGTTAAGAGCACTGACTGCTCTTCCAGGGGTCCTGAGTTCAATTCCCAGCAACCACACGGTGGCTCACAACCATCTGTAAAACAGCATTTACTTGGAGTCCCTGTAAGAGATTAATTTCCCCATGGTGTATGTGAGCTGCCTGATATGGGTGTCGGGATCTGAACTCTAGTGCCTGTGCTTAAGGAGCAAGTGCTTGCAACCACTGAGCCACCTCTCCAGCCTCCTCGATATGATTTTTGCTTGCCTGTGTGTTTATTGTGGTGCTAGGAATCCAACCCAGAGCCTTCTCTCACATGCTAGGCCAGTTCTTTGCCACTGAGCCATACTCTGGCACATTTTAAGTTGTTTAAACTGCCAATACCATTAGGCTTTCAAAGAATTCCACACTGGTTCTAGCTGAGCTTTCCCACTTTGCCTTCAAAATGTCTTCTTTAATAGTGCTGCTGAGTTTCGACAAGGTTAGTGTGAAGGCTCTGTGTGAGCATCTGTGCGCAAGCACCTCTGTGTGAGCATCTCTGCGGAACCATCTCCGTGCAAGCATCTCTCAGCCCTTCTCAGACCACTGCAGCAGGCAGCTGTATGCTCATTAGTAAGCTCTCGGTTCTGAGACCTGGGCTGCCGCTAAAAATCACTGTCCCCACTGCCACAAAGTCTGGGTCCAACTCTGACAACAGAATTACTGAGACCTTCAAAACTGGCCGGGAGTTAAAGTTTAACTAACTTTAAGGACAAAGTGCAGGTTTTTCAGATGCTACAACATAAAAAGTTCCTCCCTTTCTTCTTCCCCCCTTCCCTTCCATTTTGGGAATTGAATCCAGGGCTTATAGATTGTCAGACAAGCATTCTTATTACTGAGATATACACCCCAGCCTTCAAAGTAGCTTTTTAATTAACTTTATTTATTTATTTTTTTAAAAAGTGCCGCCATATGTAACGAAAGTAGCTTATGGATAACCCTGGCTGTCCTGGAACTCACTATATAGACCAGGTTGGCTTATTTGCTTTTGTGACAGGGTCTTACATGATAGCCCAGTCTAGCCTCTACTTCCTGAGTGCTGAATTACAGATGTGTAACACTATACCTAGCAAAAGTATCTCTTTCAAAGGCAAGTCAAGTGGTTTTTCTTTTCTGGGCAATGACATAACAGAGAAAAACTGTCTGGGCGAAGTTCCGAACAGTTCCCTTTGTTTCAGATCTTGTCAACATCCTGATGCCTGAGGATAGCAACCAAGTTATCAAGGGGGAGAAACATTCAACTGGAAGCGAGCCTTCCTGCTGGGGCAGACAGTTATAAATTCAGGGCAAAGCCAGTGATGGACACCCTTTCAAGCGGTCCCCAATGCATATTTCCAATGAGTTCACCCCTTACAGACTTTGACTTCCCAACATACCTGGAGGGAGAAGATAACCAAATTTGCTTGTTTGGGGTCTGCTTGTTGATCACGTAGGTCCCTAGATCCCCGCCCAGTTTAATGGTTAGCACGCCGCCCTAGGGTGTCAGGGGGAAGAAAGTGTGAAGAAAATAAACAAGGTTAGTTAGCACAAGAACAAATATATAAAGATATTTGTTCATGTCTCAATGCCTTTCATGTACCCAAGGATGTAACACACACCATAACAAACAAGGGATCTGGGGATGCCACGCTCTGGCAATATGTGTTCACGAGCTGGGAAGCCCCCTGTTCAATGCTTGGCACCAAAACCAAACAAAAATTAGGGCTCACAATTAGGAATGTGTGTGGTAAAGACATTATCATCAGCATCGGAGTGGATTGTTTTACTTTTACTTATAGACATAAGTTGTTGCCCTCAGAGGCCGAAGACACACAGGACCCCCTGCAGCTGGAGTTAAAGGTACCCATGAGCCACCTGATGTGATGTGGGTGCTGGGTTACAAACCCTGATTCTCATGAGAGAGTAGCAAGCTCTTAGCCACTGAGCTGCCTCTGTGGCCACCACAGTGGGTTAGGCATAATAATGCTTGGAGCTCACACTGCTTTCTCTCTGCCTCTGTGGTCAGCAAGGAAAGAAAGGTTAAGACTTGCCTGAGAACTCAGCAATGGTAAACCGGACCGCTAGCTTTCTGCCCTCCACCGCCAATCAGAACACATGCAAAAGCAGACTAAACTCTAATGGTGTCTGCCCAGGCATCAGACCTGACAAGTCCATTAGGAAAATACAGAAGGAAAGCGGGCATGGTGGAAAAATCTCTAATGTCAGTGCTTGGGAGGCTGGGGGGGCGGGGGGGGGGGCTTGTGAGTTTGAAGCTAGCAGGCTGCACAACAAGATGCAAAACAGAAAAAGACAAGAGAAGAAAGTAATCAATGCTCTGCCTCGTTTGTCTTAGAAGAGCAGGCGGGGACAGCCTTAGCCTATCTGTGTTTTCAGATCCTTCCCAGACTTCTGGCAAATGTTCAGAGAATCCACAAGACTTCATTAGCCCCCGAAAAGCCTTGTATCCTCAAAAGACTGGCCAGTTCAAGAGATGAACATTTAAATTTGAAAACACCCAACAAAGGAGCCCTCCACTCACCAGGCCTTAGTCTTTAGAACAGAAACAATGGCAAAGCACTAAGTACACTCTCAAAGTTCCCTACGTCGCTTGTGGCTGGTAAGCAGGTGGGAGCCTAGTGCACCAACCAGGAGTCTTGACATGGTTCTCGTAGCGTACCCTTACAAACACAGGCAGCCATTTAAATAAACGCTAGAAGCTGGCTCCGTAGTAATGTAACAAATAGGTATGGGGGGATGCTTGCGAGTTCTCTCTCTCTCTCTCTCTCTCTCTCTCTCTCTCTCTCTCTCTCTCTCTCAGCAGGCAACAAACTTGTAATATCTTGGCCTCAGTCTCCCAAGTGCATAGGCATGTGCCACTATACCCAGCTTCTCTCTCCTAAAATAACATGTGTCTTTTTTTCTTTATAAAGATTTATTTATTTATGAGTGCAAATTCCAGGACAGACCCCAAAGCTACTGAGAAACCCCATCTCAAAAAACTAAAAACCAAGCCAAACTAAACCAAAACAACCCAAACAAACAGAAAAAAAAATAGGGACCGAATCTGTGGCTCAGTTGGGAGAGCGCTTGGCTATGATACACAGGGCTCTGGGTCCCATCCCAAGGTGCTTCAGGCTTTGTAATCTCAGGTCTCAGGTGATAGAAAATCAGAAATTCAAGGTCACCCTTGGCTACACTCCAGTTTGAAGCCAGTCTGGGCAACGTGAAACCCACCTAAAAACAAAACACACAGGGCGGTGGTAACACACACCTTTAATCCCAGTACTTGGGAGGCAGGGACAGGCAAATCTCTGTGAGTTTGAGGCCAGCCTGGTCTAAAAAGCAAGTTTTAAGACAGCCAGGACTGTTACACAGAAAAATCCGGCCTTAAAAAACAAAAAACCAGCCGGGCGGCGGTGGCGCACGCCTTTAATCCCAGCACTCGGGAGGCAGAGGCAGGCGGATCTCTGTGAGTTCGAGACCGGCCTGGTCTACAAGAGCTAGTTCCAGGACAGGCTCCAAAGCCACAGAGAAACCCTGTCTCGAAAAAAAAAAAAAAACAAACCAACCAACCAATCAACTAACCAACAAGTTATACCAAACCAAACACACAAAAGTTCCTGATAGAGAAGTTGGGGATGCAGGTATAATAAACACAGCAAGACCCTCAGTAGACGCACTGGTTCCTCTATACTTGGAGCCTGGTGTGTGCCAGGATCTGTGTTTGGACACTTGTAGGAACTGTTTTCAACTAGACCATGGCTGTGGAGAAAGGCACCACTTTCTCAGTTTTACAAAAAGAAGTTCAGAGCAACGAAACCACAACAAAAGATCAACAACCAGTGGAGGAGCTCTCAAGTGCAGAGCTGTTTGTGCTCAGAAACACCCTTCTCCTGGCGTAGGCAACCCCCTCACCCTCCTGAATCTTCATCCTTAGCTGGGAGTTTATGTACTTTCTCTCTTTTATCTTTGGCAAAAACAACATTACGCTTGCCTGTAACCAAGTCACACAGTACAGCAGTATTGACTGAGTATATCCGCACTCTTGCTGTAGGGCTATTCAGAAATCTCTCCACCTGGCAAAACTGAAACACGGTACACACATTCAGACACTGTGTACACTGGATGCTAATTCCCCCATCCCAGCCGTCCCTCAGCTCCTGGCTCTTCATCTAAGATTACAGTTTCATGCCTCCCGCTAGGGGCTAACAGACTCAGTAAAACCACACACCTCTGACTCACCTATCCGTGGTCGATAAATGCCCCCTGTGTGTTCCACCCTCATGCTGAGGTTTGGTGGCCTAGTAGAAATGCCAAGGGGCTGACTGACTCTCCAGATGTGACTTCCAAGTCCACCGTCCTTCCTAGCCATCCCGGGCCCCGCAGAAGTCCCATCATTCTGGCCTGGCACTCAGCATCTGGTTGCCTCCTCAAGGACTCTACTCAAGGACTCCACACCTGCAGCTGGTCACTACTACGATGAGGGACCACACCAGGGACAGCTCACTCAACCACTTTATCCTCAGTTTACTCCCCAATCTTTGGAGGGATCCCAGAGTGCACATTAATTAAATAGATGTGCGTTCCCCAAACAACCAAGGGAAAACCAGCCATGGGAGTCCCAGCTCCACAGTGCTCTAGCTGTCTTCTGGAATCTTTCTCTAGGCCCCTCTTGCTCCAGGACCTGTGCAGGTGCTTCTGGGAAGGTTATCTGGGGCTTTCCACTTGGCAGAGTTTCTGTAACCTCTCCTGCTTTAACTACTTCGGCATGACTTGTGGGCGAAGGAGCCTGTTGTCCCCTGGACCCCATGTCCACTATCTTGAGTCCCTAGGAAGAAGCGTCTCAGACGACACCTACACGCTTCCACTCAAACCCAGGATGGATGCAGAAGTATTCATTACATTTTCGGGTGAATGGACCAGTGGGGAAACAGTGACCAAGGGGACCCTGATGTACTGTCTGCCAAAGTGACGGGCAAGGTTCCCAGAGATCACAAAGCTCAGGTCCCTTCTCTCAGCCTCCTTACTGTGACTGGACTCGTTCCCCAGGGCCTCCAGCTCTTCCAGAGGACAATGGCAGGACGGAATGCACCAGCGGCTGTGCTGGCTTACCAAAGGTCTTAAGACATTTAGAACGGTTTGCAAGTAGATGGCACGGAGGTTCCAGCTCCCTACTGTCGTCCGTTAGCCAACGAGAGTCCACTTGGAAGAGTGTGCACATTTATGTGCAGGGAGGGGACTGTATTACTCACACTTCCCCAGCTGTGACAAATAAAACCTCAAGGGAAGATTTACCCTGGCTTACAGTGTTCGGGCGGCTGCTGCGGTGTTTCTGGCCTGTGGCATGGCACAGCACCACGGTGGCAGAAGGGTGTGGTGGGGGACCTGCTCCTCAAGGCAGTCAGGAAGCAAATTGGAGAGGAGAGAGGCCAAGGATAAGGGGTCTTTGAAGACACAACTCCAGCTAACCACTTCTTCCTTAGTCCCCTCCCAGTCTCCCCACCATAGTCTGCTGCTCACAAATCCATCAGCAAAACAATTCTTCAGTTACGTCAGGGCCTCAGCTCCAATCCCTCAGTGACACCACCAGCCGGGCACCTGGCCTTCAACCCAAGTCTCTGTGGGGCACCACAGTGGAGAGAAACAAAATACCCAGCAATGGCTGAGGCACAGGGACCAATCGGAGGAGAGCCTCACGCCAAGCAACCAACCAGAGCACAACAAGACCCAGCTGGCCAGGATTACTGATTTGTGCCTGTGAAGATTAGCGCCGCCCCTGCAGGAACAAAGACTGCTGTCACCTGGTCGTCTGTAGAAATAGGCACATGGGAGATGTCATGTTGTGCCAGGGACCTTCACATGCATGCGACTTCTAGTTAAATAAAATAATAAATTTGAGTTTTTATTTTTTTACCATTTCCCCCTATCATTTTGACAACCATCTGCCCTACATAATCCTAAGATTTACTCCAAAATGCACACTCATGACATTTCCTGGTATTAATTAATTGCTGTCAAGAGGATTAACCTCCGTCTGTATTGGGGTGGTGTGGTGGTGGTGGTGGGGGGGATGGGCAAGAAAAGGAGGAGGAAACATTTTTCTCCCAATGGTAAAAGGCCCAAGCAGACCCTTGCTTAGTCTGCCACCTGGTGGCCAGCATGTAAACTTCCCTAGTACCCAGTGGCAGGGTAAATGCTCATCTAATTCAAAGTTCTCAGCCTATCACTGGGATGATTTGCAAACCCAATTCCTTGCCTTGAGCACACTACACACTAATTAAGTCAAAATTTCTAGGGATTGAACTCAGGGCTGCACATCAGAGTTCCAGGTGAGCCAGGGTGTGGTGATGCACGTTTAGTTCCAGTGGATCCTCAAGGCCAGCCTGGTCTACAAAGCGAGTTCTGGGACAGCCAAGGCTACACAGAGAGACCCTGTCTCAAACAAAAACAAACAAACAACAAACAAACAAAAACCTCCAAAAGACTCAGTATGGGCTGCTTCTTATAGGAGAGTGGAGCAAGCTCAGGGCAGAGTCTGGACTACCAGGACAACTGTCCAAGCTTGGAACCTGGACCTCTGCTTTTTATTCTTCAATACTAGGGACTGAAGCCAGAGCTTCACCCATGGTGGGTAAAGAGCTCTTTCCCTAACTACGCACCCACAAGATACCCACCCCAGCCCTGGGAATCTGTTTTTTTTTTTTTAAAGAGTAATAATTCTTGAGCGGGGCAGTGGTGGTGCACACCTTTAATCCTAGCACTTGGGAGGCAGAAGCAGGTGGATCTCTGTGAGTTCGAGGCCAGTTCCCCAGGACTGGCTCCTTAGCTACTGGGAAGTCCTGTCTCAAAAAACAAACAAACAAAAAACCCCCAAAAAATCTTTAAAAAATTCTTTAAGATTTGTTTATTATGTATGTACAGTGTTCTGCCTACACGTATGCTTGCATGCTAGAAGAGGGTACCAGATCTCATTATAGATGTTTGTGAGCCAGTGATTGGGTGCTGAGAATTGAACTTAGGACCTCTGGAAAAGCAGCCAGTGCTCTTTTTGTTTTGCTTTCTCAAGACAGGGCTCCTCTGTAGCTTTGGAGTCTGTCCTGGAACTCGCTCTGTAGACCAGGCAGGCTGCCTTTGCCTCTCGAGTGCTGGGATTAAAGGTATGTGCCACTACCACCACCATCCAGCTAATCCAGTGTTCTTAACCTCTGAGCCATCTCTCCAGCCCAGGAATCTGTATTAAAATGCAAGAGGTTCAGGGAGGCAGAGTGACTTGTCCAAAGTCACACGAATCCTAGTTTTTAAGCCCCAACTACAATCTATGTTGCTAGATGGTTATGTCTATTGGAGGCTATTTTTTAAAACCCTGTATTATTATTTTTTAAATAATAATAATAAATTTACGTATTATTCCGAATGTGTGTGTCCACTTGCACGCCAGGGTTTCTTCCACTACATGTGGGTTCTAAGACTTCAGCTGAGGTTATCAGGTTGGGGGGGCAGCAGTTTTACCCACTGAGCCCCCCACTAGTATCCCTGTTTTTTTTGAGACTGAGTATCACTATGTAGTCCTGGGTGGTCTGGACCTCACTGTGCAGACCAAGCTAGCCCTGACCATTCAGTGATCCTCCTGCATCTACTCTAGAGTGTAGTTATACCTGTGTGCCACCTAGCCTGCCTGGGGAGCATTCTCTTGTTTTAGTTTTAATTGTGTATATATATGTGATGCTTCTTTTTTTGTTGTTTGTTTAGTTTTTTTCTTTTTCTTTTTTTTTTTGAGACAAGTTCACATGTAGCCTGGGCTCCTTTCAACTTTGCTCTGTGATGTGGGAGAGTCTTCTGTTTGAGTTGATTTCATTGGTTAATAAAGAAACTGCCAGCCGGGCGGTGGTGGCGCACGCCTTTAATCCCAGCACTCGGGAGGCAGAGGCAGGCGGATCTCTGTGAGTTCGAGGCCAGCCTGGTCTACAAGAGCTAGTTCCAGGACAGGCTCTAAAAAAGCTGCAGAGAAACCCTGTCTCGAAAAACCAAAAAAAAAAAAAAAAAAAAAAAAAAAAAAAAAAAAAAAGAAACTGCCTTGGCCCAGGCCCATTAGACAGGCCAGCCCTTAGGTGGGTGGAGTAGACAGAACAGGATGCTGGGAAGAGGGAAGTGAGGCAGATGCTTCAGGCAATCGCCATGCCTCTCCTCTCTGGGTCAGACACGATGGAGCCAGCCGCCAGGTCAGACATGCTGAATCTTTCCCGGTAAGACACCACTTGTGGTGTTATACACATTACTAAATATGGGTTAAAGCAAGATGTGAGAATTAGTTAATAAGAGGCTGAAACTAATGGGCCAGACAGTGTTTAAAAGAATACAGTTTGTGCCGGGCGGTGGTGTCGCATGCCTTTAATCCCAGCACTTGGGAGGCAGAGGCAGGTGGATCTCTGAGTTCGAGGCCAGCCTGGTCTACAAGAGCTAGTTCCAGGACAGGCTCTAAAAACTACAGGGAAACCCTGTCTCGAAAAACCAAAATAATAATAATGATAATAATAATAATAATAATAATAATAATAATAATAATAATACAGTTTGTGTGTTGTTATTTCCAGGGCTAAGCTTGCTACAGCTGTTACTGAAGATGACCTTGAATTTGTAATCCTCCTGCCTCTACATCCTGCTCAGTTGTATGCAGTGCTAGGGACCGAAGCCACGGCTTTGTGTATGCTAGGCAAGCATTCTACCAACTGAACTACATCTCCAGCCTAAGTTACAGGATTTTTGGTTGTTTGTTTTGAAACACGTTTTTTTTTCTGTGTAGCCTTGGTTGTCCTGGAACTTGCTCTGCAGACCAGGCTGGCCTGGAACTCAGAGATCGATCAGCTTTACTCTGCCTCCTGAGTACTAGGATTAAGCACTAAGTTATAGTTTTTAAGGAGGGAACAAAAACTAAAAAAAGCCAAAAGGTACCCCAAAAGAGACGTCATAGTCCTCCAGGGTACAGGGCTTGTCTGCAAGGTCTTCAAAGAACTCCGCCAGGGCGTCCAGCGTCTCCCCCGCAAGTCTTTCATAAGCTGTCTCGTCTAGAGAGCTGCAGGAGGACAGAAACCACCAGAGCGTGGTCACCAACCGCACAATCACAATACATACATACAAACTGAGAAAAAGATGCCTTCCAGCACAAGTAAGCAGTTAGCAACGCAGAGTGCGGATGAGACCCAAAACCCTACATTTCATGACAGTCCTGCTGGGCCAGCCACCCTGATGCTCTGAGCCTCTTTTCTGGTTGGTACCAAGATCATGTATCAACTTTTATTTTTGTCTTGTCTTGAGACAGGGTCTGGATACATAGTCTTAATAGGCTTCAAGCACACAGCAACACTTGGGCTTGCCTCAGACTCCTGAGTGTTGACATTACAGTCATGAGCCACGGCACCTAGCTTTTCTCAGTCATTTACTTTTCGATTATATTTTTATTATTTCTTTTAAACTGAGGATTCAGTGTATTTATTTTTTAAATGATTTGTTTATTTTTATCTGCATGGTGCTTTGCCTGCATGTATGTCTGTGTGAGGGTGTCAGATCCCTTGGAACTAGAGTTACAGACAGTTGTGAGCTGCCATGTGGGTGCTAGGCATTGAACCTAAGTCCTCTGAAAAGAATAGTTGCTCAGATGGAACTTCCAGCTTGCTCCTGCATGGTATGAGTAACCCCATCTCTCTCTCATTCTGTCTCTCTCTGTCTCTCTGTCTCTGTCTGTCTCTGTCTCTGTCTCTCTCTCTCCAAACCCCACTGTCTCAGAGAATCTCCAACAAAGGTGCCACAAAGCCCAGTTCTGCATTCTTGGCTCCTCCCCTGAAGTTGCCAGGAGCCCAAGTCCCCACCTAAAACATTCAGGTTTTGACCATAAACCCGCTTGTCACAGAAACATCATCAGCCCTCCCCTACTGGCTATATAACCTCCCTGCTTTAGTTCGGGTGGGTGACTTCTCCAGCCTTGATCCTTGATCTCAGGCTGGGAGTTGCTTTGCTCAAATAAACCTGTTCTTTTACTTTTTTCAGTTCGGATTGATTTGGTTTACTGCATTGGAGGAGAAACCTATTATCTTGATACAGAAAACTTATTAGCAGCCAGTGCTAATAACTGCAAAACCATCTCTCTAGCCCCTCACTTATATTTTTAAATTGATGGACAATACCCAACATGTACAGAGCAAAAACTTCAAACTGCATGAAAGAAGTTACTAGAGAAGTAGCCTCTTTTCCAAACGACTACCACCCACTGAGGGGACTGCATCTGATAAGTCTTTTCTGTGTTCTTCTAGACTATCTTAAAATTAAAAAAAATATAAAAATGAAGTTTCTTGTTTTTCTTTGAGACAAGATCATTCTAAGTAATTGGCCTTGAATTTGATCCTCCTGCCTCAGCTTTCAAAGCAGCTGTGATTACAGGTGTGTACTCTGTGTCTAGTTCATTATATTTCCTTTATTTCACACAGCCACTTCTGCTGGACACTGAGGCTGTGGTTTTCATTGATTTTGTTACTAAATTTTTGTTGGCCAAGACACAAACAACATGGGAAAAAATAATATTGCATGTAACTGAAAATAGACTACAAATCAGTAAAAAAATACCCAATAGAAAAATGGGCAAAACACTTGTACAGATTTCATAAAAGACATCCAAATGGCCAGCGAGCACGTGAAAAGATAATGAACTTTGTTAATGGTTTAAAAAGGAAGATTAAAACATGAGAAATGAGGCAGGCAGTGGTGTGACATCCCTTAGTCCCAGCACTCAGGAGGTGGTGTGACATCCCTTAGTCCCAGCACTCAGGAGGTGGTGTGACATTCCCTTAGTCCCAGCACTCAGGAGGTAGAGGCAGGTGGATCTCTTGAGTACCAGACCAGCCAGGGCTACACAGAGAAACCCTGTCACAAAAAACAAAACAAAAAAAGCGAAACAAGCAAAACAGATAAATGTCATGAAAGACCCAGAAAGAGGGGCAAGCAGGGCTTTCTGTACACCTGTAATCCCAGCACTCCTGAAGTTGAGGCAGGAGGATTGTGAGCGCAAGACTAGCTTGGTCTATACAGCGAGATTCAGCCTAAAACAAACAAAACAAAAAACACCCCAATTCCATGCACGCGCTATGACCTCAGAGATGAGATGAGCTCATTAGTGGTCCTGGGAGCCGAGGAAGGGAGAGGTGGACCCTGACTAATGAAGTCAGTCTGGAATCATGAACATTTCCTGGAACTAGACAGCTATGACAGCTAACACCTCTGATGACTTTTATGGCATCTGAGTTATGACAATAAACTCCCGCTGCACTGGGAAGTGGCTCAAAGCTAGATATGAATGCACCGCGTATAAGGGCCTGAGTTCTGTCCCCAACAACAAAACCAAAGAATTCACTGCTGTAACATCTTCCTTCTGGGGGCTTCTGTGCCTCAGCAAGGGTATGCGCCGCTTCTAAGTAGGAAGACATCGGGGAATAAAGGCGTGGCATGCTGGGCTGAGAGTAAGTAGTCAAGAGCTTCTAGATGTTTCAAAGAAAATCCATTAAAAAAAAAGTCTGTCCTAAAATAGTCACTGGACCCTTAAAACAGCTTTTGGAAGCAGAGCATTGTCATCAGACAGTGGGCTCTGATGGCTGCTTGCCTTCAAGGAGAGCGTGCTTCCCACTGCCTGCCTTCCTTACTTCGAAAAGGATAATGGGCAATGGGCTCACCCAAGGCTGGGCCAGGGATTCCTGGTTTGCCAAGGCAGAGCTTGTCCCAGGTTGCCCAGCAAATATACACTGTGGCCCAGGGCTGCAATGAAGCTATTCTCTCAGTGGGAGTTATTATTCTGGTTATCTTGCTCTTTGCCATTATAGGGTAAATGTGAGTGTGTGTGTGTGTGCACGCATGCATGCGTGCATGTGTGTGTGTGTGTGTGTGTGTGTGTATTAGAGAGAGATAGACAGAGAGAAAGGGGGAGAGAGACAGAATAAGAAGAAAGAGAGAGAAATACAGACAGGCAGACACAGAGGGCATTCCTGTAGCAGGCTTTGTGGTCTCTTCCTCAAGCTTCCTTCAGTATGACAGTGAGCTGACTTCCTGTTGCCTATAATATGTAGGACTCTCAGCTCCAGCACCATGTCTGCCTGCACGCTGCCATGCTCCCCTTCATGATCATAATAGACAGAACCACTAAACTGTAAGTGAGTCACGCCAATGAAAGATTTTTCCTTTTAAGAGTTGTCGTGGTCACGGTGTCTCTTCCCAGCAATAGAAGAAACCCTAACTAAGACAGCTTTTCTCAACTAGGACGCTGGAGGAAATAACAAAGCTCTGGGGGAAAAACCCAAACATTCAACAATAGGGATGAACAACAGGAAGTCTGGGATACCCACACAGAAACACTAGTCACTAAAAGTAACACGGCAGATGCTCAGTGCCATGGAACGATGTCACTAAGGGTCGTTCCCAGGGAGAAGACAGTTTCTACATAGATGCCTGAGTTGCACGGTGTTTTCAACTCACCTTGGATTGTTCAAAGTTCCCGAGTTCCTCAACTGCACCACACAGACACTCTTCCTTTTGATGTTCAGAATCTGATTGAGGTACTGGAGGTTCAAACTCTAAAAGGCAAAGTTAAGAACATTAGTGACTGCATCTCCATCTACTCTAGTCCAGCAATACAGGATCTACAGACTGGCGCTTCTAGATTCACAAGATAGCACCCCAGGGACAGTCCTTAAGATTTGTCCTTCATCACCCCCTAGTATTTTCCTAAGGATCTTCCCAGCTTCTCTGCTAAGCCTGTGCTATCTGATAGGATAGTCATGAGACACAGGGAGCTCTTTATGAAGCCTTGGCTGGCCTTGAATTTACAGAGATCCACCTGTCTCTGCCTCCCAAATGCTGGGATTAAAGGTGTGCACCACCACCGCCCGGCTATAGATCACTCTGAATTTTTTGAGATAAAACAGAATTTGGTCCTCAGCTGTGCTCAAGTGGCTATACAGCACCAGACAGATCGTCTCCCCCATGCTGGTGCTTGCTGCAAGTGCTCAGATTTGGTGGCTCACCAGAGACAGGGTAGCATCCCAGAATCCCTAGAATTTGACTTTTAAAAAAAAGCACTAAAAAAAAAAAAATGGTAAGGGGCAGAATTCTGCTGAAGTTTCAAACAAGAGCTGACTGGCTGCATTTGACGGACCACACCAGCAAGGTGTGACCTGTTGATTTTTCTTAGTCCCTAACTGCTGGGCACTGGGCACGGGCATGTGTGTTGATTAGGACCAGATAAGATTGAGTTGAGAGCCAGAGAAAAGTGGTGTAGTCTTAGCTGATGTGGCAGGTGAGTGAGGGTGGGGTGGGGTGGGAAGAGGTGATGGAGGGAGGCAGAGGTGGCCACAGGGCCCCTGAAATACTCATCATGAATTCATTCTGGCAAGATAAGAAGTCTTAATGTTAAGACTTAACTATCTCAAAATGCCACTCTGGTTGCCACAAAAGGGTCAGAGATAGTGCTCTTGAGCAAGCAATGACTATGTGAGCTCAGAAAGAGAAGACAAGGACTCAGGGTTGGAAACGAGCAGAGGTAGGACACAGGAGGCAGCATGTTTTGAAGAAGTGATGATGGCATCAATAACCACCTCTCCAGCTACCTCATGCTCTACAGTATTCTCTACCTGCCCGGCACTGCTCGATCTTTAGCTGACCGGACACGGAGTCCTCATTATAACCCCACAAGGGAAGGACTTCATAGACAGCAGCCATTGAAAAAAAATATTTATTTTTTATTTTGTATGTGCACCTGGGAATCAAATTCTTCTATGGGTACTGGGAATCAAATTCAGGTCCTCTCTTTTTTTTTTTTTTTTGTTTTTGTTTTTTTGTTTTTTTCGGGACAGGGTTTCCCTGTAGTTTCTAGAGCCTGTCCTGGAACTAGCTCTTGTAGACCAGGCTGGCCTCGAACTCAGAGATCCGCCTGCCTCTGCCTCCCGAGTGCTGGGATTAAAGGCGTGTGCCACCACCGCCCGGCTCAGGTCCTCTCTTAAGAACAGCAAGTGTTCTTGAATGCTGAGCATCTCTCCAGCCCCTACTCAGTCATCATCAAGAGGGGTAGCCCTGTAAAGTTGCTGCACTTGTTCCTAGGGACTCAGGTTGGGACCCTGCAAGTTTCAGGGTCATGACCATCAAATGGTTGATACTCAATCTTGTTTGGCATGTGTTTCTGTTTAAAGATATTTTACTTAACATATATTATTGATTTATTGATATTGAACTTGAAGCAATAGCACTTGCAACTCATGCTGGAGTGGAGCAGAGCCGACACATGTTCTTTGCAATGCGTGTCACAGTCTCACTGTGTTTACTGTGGCTCTAGGCTTGGGGACCACTTTCAAAAAAATCGCCAAGAAGTACATAAAAGTGAAAAAAACCACGTCACTGAACAGACAACGTCTGCTCACACCGAGACAGTGGGAGCAAGCAGAACAATGCCTCATGGGGCCACTGGGAACACCCTCCATGACTCTAGAGCATTTTGTCGCTCTGCAGCCTTCCCGATGACTGCCAGAGCACCAAGGTAGACAACTAGGGACAAGAAACGTTAGTGAGCCAGTGAGACCGAATCTGAGGATAAAGAAGGACTGTATTCGTGTTTTACAGGCGAGGAAACTGAGATGCCAAAGAGGAAGTTGCTCAGGCTCACAAGGATGCAGAGATCCAAAGTGCACATTTGGAACTGGGGCCCAGCTGTCAGGAGCCAGGCAAAGGAAGAAAGACAGGTGGGAAGCAGAACAGGGCTGAAAACATTTGGGACAGTGTTTGAGAAAGCGGAGTGGTGTGTGTGTGTATGTGTGTGTGTGCGTGCGTGTGTGTGTGTGGGGGGGGTTGTCCCAAGTCTTGCTCTTCAAATCTTAGCTGTCTCTCTCATACCGTCTCACTTCTGCTTGTTTTGTTTTGAAATTTTCTTTCAGTATTAAGAAATAAACCCAGGGGGGCTGGAGAGATGGCTCAGTGGTTAAGAACATTGCCTGCTCTTCCAAAGGTCCTGAGTTCAATTCCCAGCAACCACATATTGGCTCACAACCATCTGTAATGAGGTCTGGTTCCCTCTCCTGGCCTGCAGGCATACGTGTAGGCAGAATATTGTATACATAATAAACAAACAAACAAATAATTTTTTTTAAAAAAAGAAATAAACCCAGGACCTCTCGAACGCTAAGTGACGACCTCACCACTGACCTACACGACGAGCCCTGTTTTGTTTTTATTTTTAAAGGCAGAATCTCATGTAGCCTAGGCTGGGTTTGAACCCGCAGACAGTACTAGCCGGCACCTTATTCCACCTTTTCCACAGCTCTTCTTTTCCCTGGAATGCTTCCCCAGCCCCCTCCTTTGGCAACTATCCCGTCCCTCTATGGGAAACCCTCCTTAACCCCACTGCTTGCTATTCTTTGTGCGTTTTCTTTTCAGGCCGCATCTTCAAGGAACCAAGAACTTAACAGAAGTGCTAAAGCCTTTGTGAATAAACAGTTTAACATTCCCGCCAAAATCGCAAAATGGGTGTTAACCCTTTACAAAGCCAAGTCCTGCCACAGAGAGCCAGGATCCCAAAGGCTCTTAAGAGCCGTGGACTCAGAATGTGGAACCGAGGTCCTGACATTTTCCAAAAGCCGGCGTCTAGGTCCTGCTGGCACACCCCAGCACTCGAGAGGAGGCAGCAGGATCACAAGTTTGAACCCAGCTTGGGGTACGCATCCAATTCTAGTCTAGCCAGTGCTAGAGTGAGACAAACAACAGAAAGCCGTACTCCAAGCTCTTCCACACCTGCTAGTCCCACGCCACGAAAAGGGAACTGATTCACGGAAGCCCAGGCTTCCATGATTCTGCGTGCTACCTTCGGAGTACACGCAGTAATAAACACGCCTGACTGCACACGCCGTACATCGTGTGCTAATTACTGAAACTGAAGTCTTCATAAAGGTACAGACCAGTGCAAGTCTGCACAGACACACTCATCGCACAGACACACTCATCGTTATGGCCGTCCTCCCACGCGAGGACCGAAGTCCGCACAAACGCCGCGTGTCCGCCCAGTGCGGCCAGGCGCATGCGCACACAAGGCGCCCTCCACATAGGGGCGGGCACGGCCTGTGCTAGGGAGTACGGCCCGCGTACTCACTGAGTGGCGGACGGCGGAGGCCGAGCTGATCGTGACCTGCAGGCCTCGGTGGCCGCACGCTCCGATAGGCTCCCTCCAGCGCGGGATCCCGACCGAGACCGAGGCCCGGGACGCCAGGCCCGCGACTGCGCGCCGTCCGAGCGCCCACATACCGCTCCGGTTCCGCGGCCGCTCCGCCCCTGCGCGAGGACCCGGTGGCGCCACCTGGTGGCCGTCCCTGCAAGCGCCGGCTGGGCTCCCGCGCTCATGTCCGCCGTGAGGATGAAGTGCCCAGCACTGTGCACACGCTTGACCAGAACCCAGAGCCTGCCTGCACTGTGCCACGCATCCCTTGGGCGACACTAGTGTGTAAACACTGACCTCCGCGAGTTTATTCACTAACAACCATTTTACCGAGTGCCAGTGGGCGATTCTGAAGATACGCGGATGAACAAGATAGTCTTGCTTTCAAAAAATAAAACTTAGTTCTAACAGCTCCAACCGCCTAATAATTCCAAATTCCTCCTCTCATAGGCAATAGAAGTTCCAGGCTGACTGGGTGGAGGAGGGCCTTGTGTAGCCCCACGCCCAGCTGAGGAGCTATTGGCTGCGGATGGCTACGGGATGAGGGAAGGTCAGTGGTCTTCTGGGATGTGACCTTTGATAGGTAGGACTGTCCACCTGAGCAAGGACATTTGCAGCTAATTTTCCGACGGAATCGGAGGCCCGGACATTTTAAGAGACACACCCCTGATTGAAGGGGAGGTAGAACCCGGGCCTTCTGATTTCTGACCCAAGGGCTCTTTACATCTTAGAAAAGGAGATTTCCTCAGTTTCAGTAGTATCGCTCTGACTGATTGGGCTGAAACCGTGTGCCCATTCACTGAAGCTAATGTTCTGGACAAGAATGGCAGCAACATTACCGGCCTGAGTCTAGTTAGTTTATAAAGAACAGAAAGGAATCCGGGGGGGGGGGGGGAGAAGAATGCTGTTCCTCATACAATGTAAAGGGCTCCTCCTCCAAGCCCTTCATATAGCAAGAGGGGAGCCCTCATGACCCAGACCCATCCAAAGGCAGCATCTCCTAAAGCGCTCTCTCTCTCTCTCTCTCTCTCTCTTTCTCTCTCTCTCTCTCTCTCTCTCTCTCTCTCTCTCTCTCTCTCTCTCTCTCTCTCTCTCTCTCTCTGTGTGTGTGTGTGAAGGGTTCCAGTAGGAATTCACGGAGTTGACAAAATCACTTAAACCACAGAAGCTAGTACCAGGGAGGGGCATATTCTGACAAAGAGGCGTGGGAAAATTCCAGGGAGAGCTCTTCCAGTCCAGAAGGGTGAGCATTAACCCCCAACTCTCCACACTCCCGCTCCTTCTCCAGCCGTTCTTCACTCGTTCCTCTGATATCCAGCCTGAGGCCTCAGCTTCTTGCCAAGAGGTGGCTTTCTGGGGAGTTGTAAGCCTGTGTATTTACTTATTGTATTGATCAGAGAGGTTCTAGGGTGTTCTTCCCTACCGTCTTCCAAGGCTACATCTTTGTTTACTGAGGAGCTTGGAACAGCATTCACTGTGTCCCGTCCCAGGAGACTGATAACACCCAAGTCAGTATCCAGACACTGGCTTGCCCTTCAATACATTGCTATGAACTGAACATAGAATTGATTCATGCTGGGCTGTGGTGGTGCAGGTCTTTAACCCCTCATAGGAGGATCTCTGTGAGTTCAAGGCCAACCTGGTCTACACAGCAAGTTTCAGGACAGTGAAGGCTCCATAGAGAAACTCGGTCATAAAAAAAAAAAAAAAAAAAAAAAAAAAAAAAAAAAAAAAAAAAAAAAAAAAAAAAAAAAAAAAAAAACCAAATGTTGTTTACGTGGGAGCTCACAGGAGTGGATCTGTTCCACCTTGACTAATGGTCAGAGAGTTCAGACCTATTTTTGCTCCTTCAAGGTTGTACGACAGGATGTTTTACCTAAGGTATGGTTACTTGATGGTTTGGGTATTAAGAAGGTAATTACTTTGTTCTTTGTATCTTGGTGAAAAAGTCTTTTGCCTTCCCCTCTCTTTTTGGACTGGGATATATAAAGGCTATGAGAAATGAAGGCCCGGCTAGTCTCAGCATTTACTGGGTGCCCTCTGTCTGCTGTCTCTTGACAGATGAAAGTGCCAGGCCAGACTTGACCCAACAGCAAAAGCCCAACTGATTCATAAGGTGTTTGAATTAATCAGCCAATATGAAATGTTTATGAGAATAAATAAGAAACAGGACTAGTTTAAATAAATATTTGCCGACTATGAAACTTGCAAAGGCCAGAAGAAAGGAGGTTGGAATTTATTTGCTGGACATGGCACTCAGCGGTGTGAAAAAAAAAAAAAAAAAGAAAGAAAGAAAAAAGAAAAAGAAAAAAGAAAAAAAACCCCTCTTTTTGGAGCTTTGAGGGATGATGAGGAAAAAGGCAGGTGGTGTGGTTGGGAGAACATGTTATTTGTTTTGTTTGTTTGTTTGGTTTTGGTTCTGAGACAAGGTCTCACTATTCAGCCCTGACTGTCCTGAAACTCACTCTGCAGACCAGGGTGGCCTCAAACTCACAGAGATCTGTCTACCTCTGCCTCTCAAATGCTGGCATTAAGTGTGTGCCGCCACAGTCAGCATGTTTGGCAAGGGCTCGATCACTGAGCTCCACCCTCGGCCCTGAGATACCCGCTTTAGAGGGTGCTTGTGTTGGATAAGGAACTGGCATGCATACAGCTCGTGTCCCTCAGGGAAGCTCTGTGGTGTAATAGAAACACACGTGGTTTTGTCGACCCAGCAGCTGCGTCTACACAGCATGACCTTCAGCAGTAGAGAAACACACTTCTCATGGATACACAAGGGAAGTCAGGGCAAGAACTGAGGCAGGAACCCAAGCAAGGGTTCCTTGCTTGCTCCACGTGGCTTGCTCAGTCTGCTTTTTCTACAACTCAGGCCCACCTGCCCAACAGGAGTTAAAACGAATCAGAAAGCTATACTGGGGAACTGGGCCTCCACATTCTTCCCAGAAAACCCTAAGCCTCAGTGCATTCTGAACAAAACTGTATTTACACCAAAGGCCTCTAGAGATGTGAGGTTAGGCTCCAGGAGGGCACACGGATGAGACCCAAATCTAGCATGTATTTGTCTTTGTAAAGAGAGAGTAGGGTTGGGGGGGGGCATAGCACAATAGTACACAAAGCTCTGGGTTTGATTGCAAGCCCCGAAAAAAGATCAAGAAGCCAGGTGTAGTGTATCTCCTCATAAGCTGTTGTTTAGAGAGGTCCAAACCTCTCTCTATTGTTCCCCTGCAACAATACAGACAATATTGTCTTTGCTCTTGGTTGTCCTCTGGAACCTATTGCTGAAGATTCTACACAATTTGTACGGCTGGGGGTTAGCTCCCAAGACAGAAGACTAAAGCGTGAAACCAACTTTCTACATGTTGATATGACAGAGACCTAACTAATCATCGGTAATAAGGGTCACATGGCCCTTGAATAGGATTTCTCAAATAGGAGCCCTTTTGACTTCCTTGCTGCAGAGTTGCAGCAATTCTAGATTCTAACCACTAGATGGCAGCAGCATCCATTCCAGACACTTGCTCTAGTCAACCGAATCCAGACCCTGCAAAATGGGTAGAGTCTGGGGCAAAACCGTTCCCCTTCATTATCGCCGTTATAGTGTAGATTTGAACTAAAGATGTACAGTCATCTTCTCTTTATTTACAGTTTTAGATAATTTCCATAACATTGTCCAAATCCCTTCAAACTTGGGTCTTATTTATATTTATTTATTTTTCAATCAGGGTCTTGCTAGGAAGCCCAGGCTGGCTTGGAATTCCCCATTCTCTTGCCTCCAGCTCCTGAGAGCTGGGACTATAGACATGTGCTTCCATGACTGGCTCGATTTTTCATTTCTCCGAGTTTCAGTTTCCTCCCTGTCAAACAGAGGGATTGCCTCGGGGCTTTGTATGAAGATAGAAGGAACGGCACACGAGAAATCATCAAGTCATTTAAGGGGCACAGTCCTATACTGTGAGAGCAGAGGACAGCACTCCAGATCTCTTTCCTTGGTGGCCACAGACTTCAGGCTGGGGCAGATCACTGAGAATCCTGGGCTCTGCAGCCGGAAGTGGGCATTCATCCCCCAGGATAGGAATAGAGTGGTCTTGACCATAGCTGGGGGAAGGGCTGATTGCCCTTTTCTTAGCCTTGGTAATCGCTGAATGGCAGCTGTTTCTCTGCTAGATGGGGCTACACCACTTCCCACTTCCTTTTCCATGCTGGCAAGTGTGGGGCCTGCTGGATTCCATGCTGTGAAGATGAGGGCCGTGCGGTAGAGGCTGAGATAGTCGACCAAGGTTCGGGAGGAAACAGACCTTCCAACAAACAAGTGAACAAGCTTGGGCATGGGTCTTCTTATGCCAGCGGCTGCAGCTCCGACTGACAGCTGAGTTAACGCAAAGGCTAATGGTTCCTTGACGCCGGAGAAAGGCAGGGGAGCTAGCAGATTGTTTTAGTAATGGTGATGCTGGAAGAGTACCTGGGACAGGATTTAGAAGAGGCCCGTTCCTCAGAGGATCCCTTTTCTTAGACGTTCAGTTGAGAATACAGAATCACACTTTCTTCTTTCCCATGGACCACTGATAAGTTAAAATCTCTGGTTGAAATTTTCACCACAAATTGTCTTTCAGGCCAGACCGCATATGCTACCTCTATCTGTACTCCCGACTTCATAGTCATCTGAAGTCTTCTTCCTTAGATGTCTTCTAACCGCAGGTGCCATCTGCTTTCTGGTTTTAATCTCCATTCCTTTGCTCACCCATGCTTGCCTTTCCACCTCCCTCGCCCCCCCCCCGCCCCCGCTGCATCCTGCTGCATCTGTCCATCCTACAGATCCAGGCCCTGTGGCTGCTGATCAACACCTCCTGTGGAGTTTATAGTCTTGTGTGGGAAGGAGATAATTTAAAAGCTCTCACAGAGTCGTGGACGTGTGTGACGGGGATAATCAGAAGAGTGGCTCTGTCTCAGTTTGAGGGGCCATGAAGGCACACTTCCTTGAGGCCCAAGAGATCAAAAGTTGGTTAGGCAAGGGAGGGCTGAGGAAGAGCACAGTGGGTAGAGGGGACTAAATGAAATGAGGACGTGATCACTCTAAGGTATGGTTGAGGAGGTTTGCATTGTAGATACGAGGGAGTACAGCCAGAGGCATCTAGAAGAGTCTAGATGGAATTTGACCATGAGAGGAATGGGGGGGGGGGAGAGTGAGAGAGGGAAGGGGGAGCCAAGAAAGAGAGGGTCAAGGGAATCAATAGAGCACGTGGCTGGAACGGCAGGGTTGTACAGGGAATCAATAGAGCACGTGGCTGGAACGGCAGGGTTGTACAAGGAAAGAGAAGCTGGAGAAAGGGAAGTGATGCTCGCGAGCTAGAGAAGCTTAGGGTAGGGGCAGGGCCGGAAGAGCTGAGGGGAGGCACCGACAGGGCCCACAGGTATGGGTCCATTCTACCTTGACTAAAGGTCAGAGAGTTGGAACTTACTTCTGTTCCTTCAATGTTATTGTCAACAGCTCAAATAACAGATCAGAGAGTTCTGCTCTCTCAAGGTTATTGTCAACAGATGTGGCTAATAGCCAGACCTGGTATTTCCGGTTTTAAGAAGTAGAATTGTTTCAAAATGCATTTTATTTGTTACTTACTATAACATTCTTTAAACAAAAACCAATCTGGCATAAACACAAAAAGGTTCTTCTGTGAATGCAATGTTCTCACAGCCCTGCGTACCAACAGAGAAATGGTAAGGATTGTTCTGTTTTTGGCAAGGAAGTAGATCTGTTGCTACCTCAAACAAAAGTCTACGGATCCAGTTAGGTTCCTATTCCCTTAGGGAGATAGCTAGCTATGGTTTCCACCCAGGGAATGGTTTGCATACAGAATGTTTTGGTCTAGGGTGTGAGCATTACTTGTCTCGTTCTGGCAACAGAATGTTTAACTAAGAATGTAGCCCTTAATCCTTCATCTGGTCTGTTCATTCCATGTATAATGTGAATGCAGGTTTTTTTTTTTTTTGTCTTACTCCCTCCTTTTGCCTTTTGTGTTGGGCTATTTAAGCAAATGGAAATTAAACACAGTCGACTTTCAGTCTTCATTGGATGTCCCTCCCGATACTATCCTATGTTTCTGTCTCTTATTTCTCCTATATCTATGTTTCTTTTGCCTAATAATTCTAATCCTCACACTCCTACCCTGGAACGTATGAATCTGCCGTGGCTAGGAGCCAGGCAGAAGTCACTCCAAAAAGGTGGCTTATGCCAAGGGCCCTAGGGGCCAGCATCAGCTTTGGCATGCTAATAGGGACCACACTTAAGCATCTGTCCTGAGTTTCTTTGGGTGGACTTTGAGGCTCATGAGGAGAGCACCAATGTTTGGGGGGCTCGAAGGCGAGGACGGGGTGTTTCAAGCAGAACTAAGCTTGGCTATGCCAGCTGAAGCTCTTGGGCATAAGGGTGACAACACTCTGTTTTCCTTGTAAAAACTCCAAGGTGAACATTTTGCTAAGTCTCACCGGCCAGGTTTGGCTCTGTACCCCACAGTTTCTTATGGTAACTGCTCAGATGTCTTGCTTGTCCTGGTTTCTACTTTTTTTTTTTTTTTTTTTTCCTCATGGTTTATTTTTTTTTATATTTAAAAATTTCCATCTCCTTCCCTCCTCCTCCCCCCTCCCTCCCCTCCTTCTCCCCTTTCTCTCCCCTCCTTCTCCCCCTTCCCTCCCCTCCCCTCCACCCATACCTCCCCTCCCTCCCTCTCAAGGCCAAGGAGCCATCAGGGTTCCCCACTCTATGCTAAGACCAAGGTCCTCCCAACTCCCCCCAGGTCCAGTTGTCCTGGTTTCTAGAACCGCCTGTGGGGTACCATTGACTGCTCCCTTCTTAACTTGCTGTTTGTCTGCTTCTCTTTCGTCTTGGAGAGCTGATTATTGAGACAATTGAGTTGAGGCCTCCCTCTCCTTAGCCCTTCGCTCTACCAGCTACAGGGCACTCTGGCACACCCCTTAAGATCAGAATGCCAGCTCCAAGGATGCCATCAGGAAGGAGTTGACAGGGGACAAGCACACTGCTAAGAAGAGGTCAAGGGCCCCTGAACCCTAGCAGAAAAACTAGGTGGCAGTCGTCATCTCCCTTGGGGGGGCAAGCCCTTGTGAGCTGCACCCAGCCCCTGCCTGGAGCATGGAGCATCCCCAGACCTGTTCTTGGGCCTTACAGGCTGCACCTTTTCTGCTAGATAGGAGGGGCTAGGGGTTCCCAGCAGGGAGTGGGCCATCCCTTCACCCCAGTTGACAAATGCCTCCCCCTGGACTCTTTCTCCTCTCTTTATCCATCCCTGATAGTTCTGGCCTTCTTAATAGTGCTCCCCACTTTGGTTTTTCAAATCAGGGGTTCTCCATGTAGGCCTGGCTGTCCTGGAACTCTGTAGACCAGACTCAGAGTTCAAGCCTCCTGAGTTCTGGGGTTAAAGGCATGCGCCAACAAAGCCAGATTCTAAATAGCTTTTGATGTTCTGATTTGCTCTTAGGTTGAAGCAGACCGAGGCCCTCCCGGCATCCAGCTTAGGGGGAGCCTGTATTATTTTTAATGACACCCCTACGCCCCATCTCTCCCTAACCCATGCTGCCCATTTCTAACAGCAGTAGTGACTCTGAGCTTGTCTGTTTTGTTCTGTGTGGCAATGGAACATTATGGAAATGACCCTCCCTGCCTCACCTTTGGCCCTCCCCTATGCCTTGATCCTGGCCACTCATGGAAGCAGGACCAGTAAGGGGCCTTCAATTAAAACAAAACAAAAGAAAAAGGACACAACAAAAAAGGCCAATTGACAGCCACAAACCAATGTCAAATCCACAGCAAATGTGTTTACTGGCTGTTCATGGCTCTAAACCTTGCCTGCACGGATTGGAATTACCTGGGGAGCTTTTATGAGTCCTGTAACCAAGTCACATGTCTGTCTGGAGGCAGGACCAATCATCAGGATTGCTTCATGTTCCCAAATGTGGCTGCTGTGTATGAAGGCTGAGAACCCTTGGGCGTTCTGCGCATGCTCTATGACCTCTGGTTTATGGGGTCTATTCTGGCAGTAGGATGTTGTGCCGCCTTTGTCCCAGCTGGAGCTTTTTTGAGTATCAATTGGCAGGTATAAAGGCTCAGTCAGAGGCTAAGTGGCCTGAGTAGGTTCCCTCAAGGAAAACAGGAGTGCTCTGGTGTTTCTCTTGGGGCCCCCCACGCTTCACCAGGAAGTACAGTTATTGTGGCAATAGCAGAAGACTTCTGTTGTTAAACTTTCAGTGGCTGCAGATGCCTCTTCCAGATTCGCGTTACCTGCAGCTACCTGGCTCCTCTGTATGCTCTATGAGAGTGACTGTGTGACAGGAGAATCCGAACTGGCCACGGAAATACTGAGATTAGCATGAAAGAAGCCAGTTTGCAAGGAAGACTGAGGTCCCTTGTGACAGGCAGAGAACGCGGGAAAAGCCTTCAAACTCTAAAAGGGAGGAGCAGGCACCATAACGGGCGGCACACTATGTGTGGTCTAATGCTTTGGGGTTTTCCTCAACCACTAGCCGTCATCTTACCGTTCTTGAAGTGATTTTTCTTTCTCCAAAAGCTGCCTCTAGCTGGGCATAGGGGCAAGTGCCGTTGATCTCAGCAGTCATAGGTGGGTGGAGCTCTGTGAGTTCGAGGCCAATCATCATGCGCTGCTGTTGCTTTTGTCATTTGAGGCACCCCAAATTGGCCTCACACTTGGTATATAGCCAAGGATGGCACTGTAGTCCCAATCTTACAGTCTCACTTCCCAATGTCAGGATTAGAGCATGCATCGTACTGCGGAGTCTATGTGGTGTTGGAGATCAAGCCCAGGGCTTCCTGCATGCCAGGTAAGCACTCTACTGGCTGACCACACCCCAGCCCCTCACCATGATCTCTTTTCATAAATTCCTTTTTTCCTCTCTACATCTCTGTCTTTTGTGTGCTTTGCTTACAAAAAGGAAACAAGGTAACTGAAAGTGTCACTCAGTAGTAGAGTGCTTGCCTAGCATGCAAAAGGCCCTAGAACTGATCCCTATAGCGCGCGCGCGCACACACACACACACACACACACACACACACACACACACACACACGCACGCACGCACGCATGCGCGAAGAACTAAAAAAAAGAACTTGGGACTCAGAAGACGGAAACCATGGAAACTTGTTGGTTAACACCTATACAATCACATGCATGGCCTCCTGAGGTACTACTGTCTGTGGTGACTCATTTACAAATGTGCCCAAACCTATACAATCACATGCATGGCCTCCTGAGGTACTACTGTCTGTGGTGACTCATTTACAAATGTGCCCCATGTATCTCTGCTGAAGTTTCACGTTGCCAAGGAGAAACTGCTTGGCTCACCTTGAGCTATGTCACTCCTGGCTTTTGACCTTGATGTGCTTTATGGAGATAACAAATCCCAAAAGAGGAAGCCACAGCGTCCAGAAAGGAGAAGATCTGATGGAAGGAGATGAAGGGAATTCCCAGGCTGCTGGTGAACGGAGATCCCAAGATGGCAAAGGTGAAGGCACAGAAATCATTTAACCAGAATTATAGTGTTATGCCCAGACCATGGAGATTCCCCCCCCCCCAAAAAAAAACAAACTAGGAGACCGGGTCTTGTTTGTAAAAGCAAAGCGCCTTTATTCTTATTCAAGTTCAAACTCAGAGTCTCTGTGTGTCCAACGTATTGGTGTGATCGGAGAGCCCCAAGCTCAGTTGGGGTGGGATTTTTATAATAGCAGAGGTTGGGGTGAGGGATTTCTAAGGTTTAGGACCTCTGATTGGTTGACATTTGTCTAGGGGTGTCCTGGTGAAAAGCGATGGGTGTGTGCTGGCAGGAATTTCCTTTGGATGGTCTGTTCTTGGGTGGTGCCCAAGTGGTCTCAGTTTGTGGTCTTTCTTGGAACCAGGTATTGCCTTAGGGTACAGGTACACTACTGAGACTCAGATCTCCCTTGAACTTGTCATGGCTGGGTCCAACAACAGCAGAAGTCCCTGGGCACGAGTTCTCCAAGAGGCTGTTGCTGTCAGAATTTTATATATGTGGTTAAACTCTATTGTCACGTGTCTTTAAGTGAAGGCGAATGACCTTACCGATCAGGTCAGCAATAAGTAGGAGGGAGCTATGGCATGTTCATATAGTATTCAAGGGGGGGTGGTGGGTGAGGGTCAGAGATAAACTTAGGACATTAAAATGGTATTTGAGTTAGGCCTTAAAATAACAGTTCTTAACATTCCTTGGGCCAATGTCACTATGGATTTAATGGAAATTACAGCATCTTTTCAAGAATAAGTGAAAAATGAAACCTAGAACAATTCCATCTATACAAAGGCATGACATCTCCAATACTCAGAGGAATCAGTGGGTCCCACACTGAGGAGCCAGCTGAGATGAATAAGTAGACTTAAAAATGGGAGGGGGGACAGAGGGAGTCATGTAAGCAGACACACGTGGTGAGGGACAGTGTCTGCTGGAGGAGACAGGGGAACTTCATTAACTTTAGGACCTTTTGTTGACATTTGCCATGGTTTGAATTCCAACACAGATCTCTATACATTGTTAAGTCGAATGCCAGTGTAACCATTTTGGGGGCTGGAGTCTCTGGACTTGTGTAGGTCACAAAGGTACTCACTCTCTCCTCTGCTGGCTTCATTTCCACGCAGGAAGTAGCACCCTCCCAACCCCATTGGCTCAGGCCATCACTGTCACTTGCTTTGGCCAAAGGAACATGAACGGAAAAGAACTTCATGCAAGAAGAAATGCTGTGTTCGTCCCTGTTCTCCTTCCATTGCCTTTATAGTGGCACGCCTCAGAGCTGCTCCAGGCCCCCAGATAAAGACAACCCTCAGAGCTGAGCTGTATCTGGCCCACATGTGTGAATGAAAAATAAAACTGTCCTGATTAAAACAATTGCAATTTTAGGGTTGTTGGTTACCAGAGCACAACACAGGGACTAATATGCCAGCACATTTGGGAACGTCCACTGGATTAGTTGAGCAGAATCTACCATTAGGTAGAACTTGTCTTAGAACTAGGAGTTTTATTATTCCATTTCCACCTGTAATTAGCTTCAGTTGACTAAGGATTCCAGAAGATCTATGCCAGGTCAATGTTCTATTAATGTGAAGAGACGCCGTGAGCATGGAAACTTTTATAAGGAAGGCATTTAATTGGGGCTGGCTTACAGTTTCAGAGGGATTAGACATGGTGACATGGTGCTGGGGAAGGAGCTGAGAGTTCTACATTCAGTTTCGCAGGCAGCAGGAAGAGAGAGCCACTGGGCCTGGCTTGGGCTTTTAAATCTCAAAGCTCACCCCCAGTGACACACTTCTTCCAACAAGGCCACACCTCCTAATCCTTTCAAATAGTGGCACTCTCTAGGAATTTAAGTATATGAGCCTATGGAGGCCATTCTTAAACCACCACACTAGGGTGATTTCTAGTAAAAAGATTTACTCTTTTGTTCTATTAATCAATCAATTAATGTGGGCTAAGGTTATATTATATGGATAAAGCCCTTGCCTAGTATATACAGAGCTCTAGTTTTGATCACCCAAACCCCCAACATGCAGACACACACACACACACACACACATACACACACACACACACACACACAGATGGAGACTATAAGTCATCAGAATCAATGTATAACCACAACTGAGAACAAAATATTTTATTTCTTTCAATAAAACTATAGTTTACAATAGTATTTACTAAATAAATTATATAATTTCTCTTTTACAAGCAATAAACTAAATCACGAATATTTCAAAGACAATGTATGTACATGACATAAGGCCTTTTATAAATAGCTTTGCTTTTCCCATTTCACTAGTAAACAGTGAAAAAAATCTTTATAGAAGCTAGCTTTCTATAAAGTAAAGACGGACCTATTATACTGATCTTTAAAGGAAACAGATCGAACCTTTCAATGACATGGGCTATGATTAGAATTTTCTTAAACAAAGAGAGAGGATTTATATCTTAATTATCATTTTGCATGGGTGGATTTTTTAAAAAAAAACATGGAATCAGATTCCACATGTTGCTATGTGTCATCACTATGTGCATGCAGAATGGAACAATGCAAGAGCCTCTAGGAAAATAGCACTTCCCCGTCCAGAGAGGTGATTGGCAATGGTATAGAAAAGCAGCGTAAGTAGAGTTCATGCAGGTCTTCACAGTCAGCAAGCAGCAGCAGCCACGGAACAGTGTGGGGTTCTCACATCCACCAGCGGATCAGCCACGGACCAAGGCTCCCTCGACATCTCACGAGCTCCAAGGTCCAGCTGAGTCTTACTGTGGGTGCCGGGGCTCAGCTAGGTTCCTCAGGAGAATTCTGCAGTGGGGAAGATTCTCTCCCACAGCTGTGATGAGGTCCCATCCATTTGCTTCGGTGGTTACGACTTTCACTTACTGGAGGAAGAATAGAAGGAAAGAAGCAGATGTGAGATTCTTTTAGCATCAGTTTGTAACCCCTGCCTCTAAGTGGGACCTTAAGTTGTTATTTCTCCCGGTAACTTGCACCTGGGAACACATGTATTGGGTTTGAGATTTTCATATGCTTCTTTGGGGGCCGGTGACATGTTAATTACCCAAAGTTCATCAAGATCAAGCCCCAGTTACATCACAGCACTGATGCTGGGGCCTTAGAATGAAGTAGTATTAAGACCCACTTGGTCTTCTCAGGGCACAGGGCACAGGGAGGATGTGTGGTATGTGAGACCCAAAGCCAAGCAGCACAACCACTTGAACGCAGTCCTTTACTCATGAATGCTAATGCTCATTTCCAATCAATATCCTCATGGCCAGCAGTAAAGCAAGCCACCGGATGTCCAATCTGAAATGCTAACTGTTTAAAATCAGAGCCAGGCAAGGTCAAGAATTCAAGGTCATCCTCAGCTATCTAGTGAATTTTTTTTTTAAAATATTTATTTATTATGTACACAATAGTCTCTCTGCATGTATGCCTGAAGGCCAGAAGAGGGCACCAGACCCCATTACAGATGGTTGTGAGCCACCATGTGGTTGCTGGGAATTGAACTCAAGACCTTTGGAAGAGCAGGCAATGCTCTTAACCGCTGAGCCATCTCTCCAGCCCCCTATCTAGTGAATTTGAGGCCAGCCTGGGCTACGTGAAAGGCTGCCTGAAAGCAAAGCAAAACAAAGAGACACAGTGAGCAAAGGAAGCAGAGGCAGCCGTGCCAGTCCATGATGGGTGTAATGGCACATGCGGGGATACCATTTCAGTAGTTATTTAAGTCGTATAGCATATGTATGTCTGCCGGCCTTTACGTACTGTTTCATCTGTAGAATAGGAATAACAGTCAATGGCCAAACCACCCTGAAGATACCTAAGTCTGTCTGATCTTGGAAGCTAAGCAGAGTCAGGCCCAGTTAGTACTTGGATGAGAGGAGAGGAATAACTAACCTTTCTTACAGGGCAGCTGTGAGGGATTGACTTTTCTTCCTTCCTGGAGCCTCCTCCCTCCTTCCTTTTTAGGGATGGGGGGTTTTTACTGTGCTACCAGGTTGGCAGTGAAATCCAGGCTCAAGTGAGCCTCCTGCCTCAGTCTCTCTCTCTCTCTCTCTCTCTCTCTCTCTCTCTCTCTCTCTCTCTCTCTCTCACATACACACACACACACACACACACACACACACACACACACACTATCCTGTCTGTCACTGTTGCACACTCACTGTGGGAGCTATTTTACTTAAACTACTTCCCCATATCTTTGCTTTTAGACTTGGAAGGGACATTTTCTTTCCTATAGGCTCTTGCATTATTCCATTTTGCAAGCTTATATGCTGATTATAGAAGCAACACATGATATATGTGTATACATAAAAAATAAAATTAGGACTGGGGATGTAACTTTGTGATCAAAGTATATGCATAAATTTATGAGGTCTTGAATTTGAGCCTCAGAATCAAAAAAAAGAATACAGTGGAGAGGTTAGAGCTGAGGTCATAGACATGGTACTATCCAACACTTTCAAAAAAAACCCAGACAAAACAAGATAAAATAATACAAAACCCAACTTGGAATAAAGAGTTTGAAATGTAACTTTTTGGGAGGGAAAAGTATGTCAAGGGAAATACCATTTGGCAATAAATAATCAATATTCATCACATTATCCCTATTGTAAGTTTTATACACTTACTTCTTTTCTTTTTCTGGTACTGGGACTTGAACCCAAGGACTCAAGCATGTTAAGCAAGTTCTCTAACACTGAGTTTTGTCTGTAGCACTCACTGTTTGGCTTTATAGTTCATTTCTTCTTCTTTTTCCTTTCTTTTCCTTTCCTTTCATTTCCCTTTCTTTCCTTTCTTTCTTTCTTTCTTTCTTTCTTTCTTTCTTTCTTTCTTTCTTTCTTTCTTTCTTTCTTTCGTTTTTTTTGAGACAGGGTTTCTCTTTATAACAGCTCTAGCTGTCCTGGAACTCATTTTGTAGACCAGGCTGGCCTTGAACTCACTATCTCTGCCTCCCAAGTGCTAGGATTAAGGGCGTGCACCACCACCTCCTGGTCATTTCCCTCTAATGAGCCTAAATTAGACAGGGTCTTGATGAGCGAATGAAAGTTGCTGAGAAACATTGGACTGCAAAAGGGACTGCTGAATTAAACCAGCCTAGATACTTTAGGGATGCCTTAACTTTAAAATGGAATTCAGAAAATGTATTATGTTGGGGGAAAGGTTGTGCTTTTGTTTCCACAGGAAATGAAATGCTATAGACTCCTTCAAGGTTAATAATAGAGATCAGGTTTGATGGGGGGGGAGACATCTTGAAAATCTTGACTACACACATAAAGAGATAAATCAAGAAAGACTACAAGACAGGTGATATATATATATATATATATATATATATATATATATATATATATATATATATATTTCCCTCTGCATGGGAACGGCTCTGAGACTGACAACAATGGTACAACTAGTTTTCCCAGGACTTGAACGATGTCTCAATTTAGTAGAGGGCCTACTAAAGATGCTGACGCCCCCAGACCAGGAAGAGGTTGAGAGAACACAATGCCCACATTCCCAAGAGGTGGGGTGGGTGGATGACTCAGGGTGGACTCTGGATATCCAGAAGCAATTTTGGCGAGGGTCCAATGATTATGGTGTATTAGAAACCAGAGGCCACTGGGCAGTGGTGGCATATGCCTTTAACCCAGCACTTGGGAAACAGAGATAGGTGGATCTCTGTGAGTTTGACACCAGCAGTCTACAGAGCAAGTTCCAGGACAGGCTCCAAAGCTACAGAGAAACCCTGTCTCGAAAAAGCAAGCAAGCAAGCAAGCAGCAAGCAAGCAAGCAAGTAAGCAACAAGCAAGCAAGCAAGCAAGCAAGCAAGCAAGCAAGCAAGCAAGCAATCAAGCAGAGGCCTTGAACCTGACCAACGAATCATTGCAATGAACATTTGCAAGTAACACTGTCTAGACAAGATGGGACACTGTGAGACACACCATGGCTCCCAGCACCACTAAGATGACTGAAGTGTGTTAGAGAGGCAGGAACGATGGAGAAGTGAAGAGGTTTTTGCTGCTGTTGTTGGTTTTTTATTTTGTTTTATTTTAAAAGTTTTTCTTTTGGGGGGGATGTTGCAAGGGTGAAGGGTAGATAAGGGGGCACTGAGAGAGAAGCAGAATTGGGATGCATGATGTAAAATTCTCAAAGAATCTATAAAGGAATTATGTTAAAATTTATACTTGGTACATTTTATTTTACTTGTATACCTTCATCACTAGATGTTATTGCATGAGGCATGATCACCTGGGGCTGAAGTATAGTTGGGATTCTCTTTGTGATGGGTCTTAACAGTAGCAGGAACCCAAAGGCTCACCATTTTTTCTAGGCATAATATATACATACGTTAGTGCTGTAGAAATCAGGACACAACAGGGCAATGGAATCTCACATGTGTAAAACTTCACAGCTAGAAGGTCTAGGGTATGTATATGTGTATATATGTATATGCTGAGACAGGCTCTCACTATGTAGACCAGGCTAATCTCCGGCTCACAGAGCTCTGTCTGTCTCTGCCTCCTCTGTGCTCCAGCTGGTGGTTCTGTTGGGGCAGTGCAGCCCTGAGGTCTAGCAGGAGGAAGTTGTAAATGAGACAAACTGTACCAGCAAAGACTCAATAGAACCGTTAGAGACGTGGAGAGGTAGGAAGGATGCAAATCCAGAGTCTAATTACAGCTCATCTCGGAGTATTGTTAGTCTACATAGCCATTCCTTATATAATTCCCTGTTAAACTAACATCCTGGGACTACCAGATAACCTGCTGGCATGTAGTGGCAGACCACTGACTTCCACCAAACCCCAAAGCTAAGATTGTCATCAGACAGCATCAGATGCAGAGAGAGAGATTTCTCTGTTTGGCTGTGATTCACCTCTCTGATGTTACTTCAATGCATTTTAAAAGTGTCTTGACTCATAACATTTTTCTGTTACTATAGAAACCTCAGGGAATTGCTTCCACATTGAAACATGGAATTTGGGGTCTCTTGCTCTCTCATATTTGACTCTAGAATAAACTATCTTTTATTCTCTTTGAGGTAAGAGCTGTCTTTGAGTTGATAACATCATGGGGCCTTGAAAAGGATATGGGGACCCTGAGCCATGAGGTGAGGGATCCTGACACATACATTCTTATGATGGGTTGTTACACAGGGACCCAATGCAACAAAGTCAAGCAACTATGGGCTGAAAACAATGCCCCAAGTAAGCACCCTTTCTTTAAAAATTATTTACTGTGTGTGTATGTACACACGCCAAGGCATACATGCCATTGCACACATGTGGAGGTCAGAGGACAACTTGGAGTTGGTTCTCTCCATCCCCTGTGTGGGATGAGGGGATGAAAAATGAGGTCATAATGCGTGGCAGCAGGTGCCTTTACCTGTTACATTATCTTGCTGGCCCTGCCTTTCTTCTTTTTAAGTGGGTTATTTCAAGTATTTTGTCATAGCAATCAGAAAACTGGAGAGCACAAAACATTAAAAGGATCTGAGGACGAGGTTCCTGCCTTTAAACTTAAATAACTATTAGGATTCATGCCCATAAGGGCAGTTGTTCTTCTCCAAGGACCAGAGCCTGCAGACCTCATCTGGGAAACACTGGTGCAGAAGGTGGGGATATTGCTGCTGTTCTGCAAGGATGTGCACATTTTGGATGAAGACATCCATTTGGATGAAGACATGCATTTGGATGAAGACATCCATTTGGATGAAGACATCCATTTGGGTCTAATCTGGTAGAATGCCACTGATGGAATTCCTGAGTGTTAGTCAAACCTTGTGGCTTGTCAGGCTTCCTGCCAACCTCTCTTGCTCCATCAAAGAGCCCTGTTCCTGCAGCAGGTAGACAGCAGAGAAGCTGCCATCATGTCCCGCATCTCAGAAGACAGACTGAGATCAAGGTCTCTCATTTCAAAACTATTAGTTCAGCAGCAATATTTTAACACAGATTGCTGCTTCATTAATTTGTTTCCAACGGGCAGAGAGATGCTGTGGGGCATCAATGATTTAAGCATCCTGATAATCCTACAGGGGACTTCTGGTGCCAGAGTGAGTCCTGCTGTCATTTCAGCAGCCTGTAAACCAGGGTCCCTTAGAGACAGTAAGAAGAGCCTTTAGCACTCGGTGTTTGTTGATACTTTGTTACAGTTGATGTCTGCGCTGCAGAAGCAGCATTTTCTGTGCTGAATTAAAGCGCCAAGGGGTGGCTTTCAAAGAGACTCAAGGGGAACTGGCCTTGATGGATGAGAAGGGCACGCTTGGATGGGGTGGGGGGATGAGCCTCTCCTCTCTGGGGTGCATAGTTCTAATGGTAGCCTCCAGGCCAACTTGAAAGGTGGCAGATGCTGGGTCTCTGGTGCGAGCTTGCTTTGATGCCCGAAGACTCTGCTGCCTGCTGAACTAGCATGCACCGTGCTGGAAGGATATGTTCAAGTGCAGCAGTTACACATTGAGCTCCATACTCACTCAACCTTCAGTCAGTCATTCCCTATCCTCCACGGGCAGAGCTGCCTTTTTACCAGTAGGTGGCAGCAGAGGGTTTTCATAGGGTTTGCTTTCCGAATCAGAGGAAAAGTGCATTTGATGCTAATTAGGTCTGAGGAAGGGGGTCCTTAGGAGTGACACAGCTCTCCTTTATACTGGCACAGGAGAATGACAGGTTGCTCAGAGCTGAAGGACCCTGGAAATGAGCTCTCTGGATGCAGGGAGCTTCCAACAATACCAATGCTGGAGGCCACTCCCAGGGAATTTATTGAAACACACACCACACACCCTAAGACAAGTCCTTTTACACAGTCATTTATCCAACATCTTTTTGTGAGGAATCCAAAATAACTTGGAAACATCCACCCAACTTCCTAGCTATCAGCCAAGGAAAAGAGGATAGATGGAAGGTCTGTGTATCAGGCTGAATGGAAAGCCCTAAAATTTCCTGTCTACTTGTGACCTTAGAAAGTCACCTTGCCCAGGGTCTTCTCATATGTAAGTGGTTAAGGTCACACTGGATTGAAGTAGACCTAAATCCAATGACTAAGAAGAAGAGAAGCCACACAGGGTTACAAGGAAGGCAGGGTGACCCTGGAGCTGAGGAGGAGGGCACTGTGCAGGATTAAGAATGCCAGGAAACATGCTGGGTGGTGGTGGCGCACGCTTTTAATCCCAGCACTTGGGAGGCAGAGGCAGGCAGATCTCTGAGTTCGAGACCAGCACGGTCTACAGAGCGAGTTCCAGGATAGCAAAGGCTACACAGAGAAACTCTGTCTTGAAAAATCATAAAAAACAGAACAAAACTAAACAGAAAAACCCTGCCAGAAAACATGTGAAGCTATCAGAGGCTGCAAGCACAGGTAGGCATTTCTCTTTGGCACCTTCACTGGGAGCAAGGCACTGTGGGAAATTTTCATTCAGATCCCTGACCTCTAGGAGATGACACATTTGTGTTGCTTAAGCCACCCACTTTGTGGCAACTCCTTACATCAGGAGATTAACATAGGCAGATATGAGAGGAAGCCAGGCCCTCAGGATCACCCTCCCCCCTGACCTTTCCTTGTGCATTACCATGTGTGATCAGCTTTGTTTGTATTTTAAAAATATATTTTACTAACTTAAATGTATACATATTTGCCTGCATGCATATCTGTGCATGACGTGCATGTCTGGTGCCAGAAGAGGGCACCAGATCCCCTAGAACTGGAGTATCAGGCATGAGCTGCCATGTGGGTGATGGGAATTGAACCCTGGTCATTTAGAAGAGCAGCCAGTGCTCTTAACCACTGAACCATCTCTCCAGCCCCTGTTTTTTATTATAGGGATGGACCTTAAGCACCCTCCTCTTACACTCCAGAGACCAGGGAGGAAATCTGTATGAATGAAGTTGAGTTCACCAGGCCCAAGGGTGTGACATGAAAAGCTCACAAGGTCTAGCTTGGCATGATTCTGTCATCTTCAGGTTCTGAGCCTGGAAGACATCAACTTCATGCCAGAAGTGGTGGCCTCCTCTCAGACATTTCTTTTTTTTTTTTTTATTTAAAAATTTTGTTTTCATCTTACATACTAACCCCGGTTCTCCCTTCCTCCCCTTCTCCTACTCCCCCACCTCCCCCCATTTCACCCCATCCACTCCTCAGAGGGGATAAGGCCTCCCTTGGGGAGTCAACAAAGTCCTCTCAGACATTTCATTCTCAACAGTTGGAGAACCTTAGGAGTCAAGTAAACACTGGCTTCCTATGACCAGGCAGGGGACAGGAACAGACTGAAAAAGAGAAGCAGCAGCCAGAGGGACAGGGACAAAGAGGGGGGCAAAAAGAGGAAAACAGCTGGGCCACCCATGGATGGTCTCGTGTGAACAGAGGAGCAGAGCTAGTTTCAAGGTAAGAGCCAAACTGGGCTGTAAGGCCACTGTGGCCAGGATGTCTCAAAGAGACCCCTTTGCCACAGCCCTACAAACAGGCATTGAAACTTAACCTAACAGAGCTGGAAAACCAGTGCTTCTCTGTAACTCCAGCTCCGATTCTAATTTAGCACAGCAGTTAAATGCTATCTGTTAAAAAAAAAATTTCCTGTGATTGCCCACCTAATCTGGACAGACTGGTTGCTTCTTACCTGAATCATACATCATCCTATCTCAGAACAGCCGTCACCTGTGAGTGTGCTGCCTCACGTGCAAGGACATCCTTTGTTTTGTTTTTATTTGATTCTAATTTTTGAGTCACGGTCTCATTACACAGCTTTGGCTAACCTGGAACTTGTTATGTAGACCAGGCTGGTTTCGAACTCAGAGAGCTCTTGCCTACCTCTCGGCCTTCTGAGCACTGGAATCAAAGGTGTGCGCCACCACGTCTGCATGCACCCCCTACCCCAGCTCTTTCGTGAGTCTTGAAAACAATATTTAGTCAAATCACTTAAGGAGTCAAGCCTTGGGCTAAGGACCCTATTTTATTCTTCCCAAAATCTCGATTCCCCACAGTGCAAGCATGGGACAAACGGGAAGGGGCTTTCGTGCAGCACTTCCAACCTGAGGGGCTGTGTGCCTGGCCTCCATTTAAGCGCGCACGAAACACCACTGGCTATGGGAACTGTACCTGGGTTGCTGGGACTCCAACTCCATCCAGAGTGGCAGTGGAAATACCACCGTTTCCAATCAGCACCCCCTGGGGCAGCCCATACTGGCTTAAGCAAGGAATGATTAAAGAGACCCAGCCGCGGCTGTGCAGCCGTGCGGCTGTGCAGGGGTCATTCCTCTCCAAGCCTAAGGATTCAAACTCAGACATGCAGCTTCTTTTGCCAAAACCTCCTGTGAATTTTCCAAGACCCCTGTGACCTGATTTGTTGTGTGTTTGTCTTGCCTCATCCATGATGGCATGGCAGCTGTTAATTCAATCATTCGCACTTCTTTGCCACCCGTCTTCCTATGATCAAAGAGTACCATCAACCACCCCAAACACACCGAATAATCGGGCTGTCCACGGGCTGCCTGTCAGTGCACTGATCTCCAATACTGGTATGGCTAAAAAAAAAAAAAATGGCTTAACTGTTTCTTTTCCTTACACGCAGCTATTTTTGCACGTCAGCCATTTTGCAGAAGCACTTCCGCAGATACAGGCTATGCTATTGAGAGGATGCTAATGCGAAAAGTGTAAAGGTGACAGGGCATAACTCAGGGCATGGGTGACACACGTAAAGACGGTGCTGGGGGCTGGTGGGCGGCACCGTCCTTTAGACTCCTGTGTTATTAAAAATGCGGCCCCCTCATCTCTCATTGGCAACCCATTCCCAGGGAGCCAGGAAAGGGCACTCTCTCCCACTGCATTTTCCAGTGGGAATGGTTTTTTTTTTTTTTTTTTGTTCCTCTTTCCAGCAACATTAAATTGCGGTCTGCATCAGGCAGAAGCTGCTGCGTTAGGATCTGAAGCCATGGCACTGGTGTCTTACAATACTGGGGACTGTCCCGCTAGGAAGATGGCAGAAGTGCCCATTTTTTTTATCAATGCAGCCTACTCATCTCTGTTCTGTTCTTTTCAATACCCTAATCTGCATCTCATCAGCTCGGCATTCAATAGGAAACATCTTTGGTCACTGGATAAAGCCATCTTAAAAAGCCACCTCCCTTGCTTTGAATATTTGCAAATGAGTCGCTGGGGCGTACACAGCGAGGAGGTGAAGGGCCTCTGGGAAGCAGTGTGGGAGGAAGCTTGGGTGGGACCTGAATCAAATGCCTGAACATGGATGGTGAAACTGTTAGCTCTCTTCAGAGGTCAACCATCTTTTTAAATTTCAGTTCAAATTACTGAGAAAAGTCACAAGGCTGCCTTAGCCCACAGGCTCAAGTTTGGGTGGATCCCTAAAAAAAAATTCCATGTTATCTGACATGCACAAATCAATGTGGTTTAAACCTGCATTTTTCACAGGGATATAGATCCTTAGTGGATCAGTTAAACATAAAATGGATTAAGATGTCGCGACTAATAAAGAAGCATTGCACCTTCACGGGGGAAAAAACCTCACACGGGACATCAGATTTCACTGGGTCACAACACTAAACAGAAAGTCATCACAGACGCCGCCTCAAGGGTCATTCAATTAAAGATGGCTGGGATAAAAATGGCTGCGATCCAGAGCGTCTGAACTAGGTCAAAAAGAAAGGAGAGAAACTGTCCAGGCCAGACTGGGCTTTCTTTTTCATCGTTCCTAACGAGGAGGCGGCGAAGGGCAGGAAATGAGCAGAGTCTTTTCACGTGTAGGCGAGCGTTCAAAATAAGAGTAATAATCATAAAAATAGCAAGAAAACATTTCCCAGAACTACACGCTCATGGGGTGGAATGTTCTAGATGTGTTGGCCTAGAGTTTAAGTGAAGTTTAGCGGTAGAGGAGGGATGAAACCGCCGAGTTTGAAGAACGCAGCTTGTCTGGAAAGCCATCCTTGTGCAACTTGTGTGATCCAGAACGAATCAGCCCGTTAGAGATGCACAGGGTCTTAGAGAGCAGTCAATAGTCCATCTAATAGAAGAGAAAACTGAAGCCCAAAGAGGACGATCCCTGAGGAGCGGAGACAGGCACTGACTCCAGGGAATAAGCTCTCTTTAATTTACCGCTCATCTGGTTTGGCCACAGGTGAAGAGGCTGTCTTCACAGCCTAGAAAAGCCGTGTCGGGGCCCCTAGGTCAAAGGCTCTCCCACCAGCAGCGCTCACATGCTGTGTGCTTCCCATCTCATCCTTGTCTACACTCACAGGAGAATTCTTTCTGGAAGTAAAACTATGAGCCAGTGGCAAAGGCTCACATACACAGGATCCCAGTGTGGTGGGGCAACTTTTGTAATCCCAGGACCCGGGAGGCAGAGGCAGGAGGAGTACATATTTGAGGCTAGCCTGAGTTACATACTGAGACTTTATCTCAAGGAATAATAACAATAATACCAAACAAAAAGTTGCTATAAAAGCAGATAAGCCAGGAGCCTCCACTCTAGCATCTATTAAGTCAGAGATGCTAGGAATATGCAGGAAGCAAAATAATGCTGCTATTATTTTCACTGTTTATTTGTGTTTTATAAAATAAAGTCACATGTTATATTCATACAAGTATTACTTAGCTATCATGATCTTCATCATCTTAAGTCAATGAATATTTAAACATCTTCTATTTTAGTTTTGAAGGCATAACCTGCCCCCCCTCAGTGATTTTTGGGGTCCTCAGTGATTTTCAAGGATGTACTGGGGTCCTGAGTGCATCAGATTTGAGGATTGTTGTACTAGAACATTATAGAATAACCAGAAAAAAAATCTGGTTGTGGTGGCATGCTTTGGGATAATGCTCTTGTACACTGTAAAGATTTGTCACCCGTATTGGTTTAATAAAATGCTGATTGGCCAGTAGCCAGACAGGAAGTAAAGGCAGGGCAACCAGCCTAGGAATTCTGGGAAGAGGAAAGGGAGAGATGCAGTTGTCATCCAGAAGCAGAAGAGGCAAGGTGAGAATGGCTCACTGAGAAGAAAAGGTGTCAATCCACATGGCTAAGCAGAGACAAGAATTATGGGTTAACTTAAGTTGTAAGAGGTAGTTAGTAATAAACCTGAACAACAGTCCAAATAGTTTATAATTAACATAAGCCTCTGTGTGTTTCTTTGGGATTGAGTGGCTGTGGGACTGGGTGGGACAGAAACTTCTGTCTACAGTGGCACTTGCCTTTAACCCCAGCTCTTGGGAGGCAGAGGCAGACAGAAGTCTGTGAGTGAGGCCAGCCTGGTCTACACAGTGAACAAACTCCAGGAGAGTCAGGGTTGCATAGAGAGACCCCATCTCAAAAAGAAAAAAAAATAATATTTAGGAGTTCTAAGCACCACCTTTCCCAATGGCTGCTGTTGCCGGGGCTGCTCTTTCCCAGAGTTGGTTAAGATGGGAAGATGTCTGAGCTGAGTTATGAAGGAAGGGAGCAAGGGAACAAGCATGGGTTGGCCCTGAGAAAAAGTACACAGACAGGAATAGCAAAGCAAAGACCTGGAGGCAAGGCCTGGTTTGTGGGAGGAAAGCAGAGGAGGTGTGTGACTGGATCACAAACGCCAGGGGAAGAGGGGCCCCATAGGCAGAGGAGACCCAAGCACAGGCTTTTGGGCCTTTCGAATTTAAACTTAAAAACACAACATTCCTGCCATTCCCCTCAACGCCCTCCCTGCTTCACGGGATGGAATGTGCATGGCAAACACTGCTTCCCGCCTGCCAAGGTACTTTTCTTGTACCGTCTAACCATCAACAAAGGTAGAACAGACAGTCCGACGGGCTGATGGAGTGAAGTGAGGCCCATCTCACACAGCTGGTTAGTGACAACCCTGAACGGTGTCATCTGACAACTCTTCAGTTCCGAATTGGAGTTCTTCCCACATCCCATTTCTATGCCATCCAGCCTACTGCTTTATCACAGAGGTAATGCCAAAATAAAGAAGATTCAAGCATCAGGGAACCGCTTGAGTCAAAGGCCAAGCTTACTTTGCTGGAATGAAATCAAGGCCCCCTTAGGTTCGCCTTCACGAGATTTGGTCTCTGGTTATATCTGTTGAATTAGTATTAACTGTTGGGGGATAGTCAATCACACTGTGAACCCCAAATTTGCATTTGCATTAATTAAATAAAATTAGCCCTGGGTCAGGAGGCTGAGCTAGCAGTTGGTTGACAGAAAGTAATCATAGAGCATCAGAGGGCATCTGGGAGAGATGGGGAGCCACAGGAAGTAGTTGGGAAGATTGAGTGGCACAGGTTTTTCTGGTTTGGTGGAGTGGAAGCATGGGGTCTTTCGGAGACCCAGCAAGGAAAGAAGGTTAGCTTTTTGCTACTCAGCCTCTCTGAGCTAGTAGGTTTTCACCCCAGCCTCTGAGTCCCGAGTCTTATTTATGCATAGAACAACAGAGATTTAGCTAAAGCTACCTTTAGCAGCAGTGACAGAGCCTGTGGCTGCGGGAACAGAATTCCCACCAGGCTGCGGTCTGAGCAGCCAGGCTGTTGCTAGAGAAGGTGGCCAGTAACTGCAGAGTTGCTGTCGCCGGCTGAAACAGCAGCAGAGAGCACAGCTACTGTGCTGAACTTAAAACAAGTAACCTGCCAATTCTTGCCAACATTCTAACAACTATGGGGGGAAAACAGCCTGGGAAGACTTGTCGTCTGGAGAAGGCACAGGAGGCAACCATTTCTCTAAAATCCCCAAGCAGGGTTGGCTTTACACAACTTGGCCTGCTGTACGTTGTTAAGGGGCGCTGTGAGAAGGACAGAGGAAAGTCACTCACTAGATAGACATCCAGCACGGAGGCAGTGTCGTCCTGCATCTCCAGGGCATTTGGCTCAGCAGTCAGGTAGATGGTCCCCTCTTCCAAGGTGAAGGTTGAACTGGAAGGTAACCCTTTGCTGGAAAGACAGAGATGAATAATGAGTTTGTGGCCTACAGAACAGATCCAAGGACGTGGCCCAAGCTATGGTTAAAAGGCTGTGGTGGTGAATTTGGGGTTAATTTTTTTTCTTTTTTGCGAGTCACCCTGAAAATGAGGCCATTTAGGTTTAAATTAAAAAAATATTTTAGTAATAAGTATTTTTTTTTTACTTTAAGTACAATTTTATTAATAACATCTTTCCTCCTGCCACCCTCCCCCCTCCCCCGCATGTGAAAGTTCCCAAGGGTTTGCAGGAAGTGATCTGAGGGTCCCATCTTGCAAACCAAGGGTTCTGTGGATCTAGAAGCCTCTGGAATCTCTGATTTTGCGTGCCTGGTTTTCACTTCTGACTGCTGTGCTCCTTCCATTCATCCATGCATTGCTAGTTTACAAAAACCCTCTCTGTTTCCCACCGTTCCTCCCTCCTCCGTCTCTTTTCATTCTGTTTTGGGGCCTGAAAGGTTCCACGGCTTCCATGGTTCTCAGGCTTCAGTGTATATCAAAGTCCCTGGAGGGATGGTCACAAGGCAGCTTCTAGGACCCTTCCACTGGCACTTCTGAACCAGAGGCTCTAATGTGGAGGCCATGAACTACATTCTGACCAAGCCCCAGGGGATGCTCATGCTAGGTTGCTCCAAGGACCACAGCTGGAACAACAACACGGAGTGCTGTTATGTCCTCTAGAAGGACACCCTATGAGGACCACCCAGGGAAACAATAAAAGCCCGAGCAACACGGATAGGTGGCATTGTTTTATTGTGGCATTATACATCCGGAATTCACTGATGAAGGAGCTGCTCTGTTTGTTTGTTTTTTAAAATCATCTTTTCTTTTCTTTTTCTTTCTTTTTCTTTTTTTGAGACAGGGTTTTTCTATGTAGTTCAACTGCCCTGGAACTTACTATGTAGACCAGGCAGACCTCAAACTCATAGAGACCTGGTTGCCTATGCCTCCTGAGTGTTGGGATTAAAGGCATATACTACTATCCCTGGCTGAACTGGCCTATTTTGACTGTATTTAAATTGGGTATCAGCCAGGGACGTGCAATCATCCTTCTGCATCTGAAATAAAAGGTAATGCTTTTACCCAGCGGAAGTTTCCCATGGTTTTCAAGAATAGAACATTGGAAACAACAAGCCAAGGGGATGATAGTGTGTCTGATCATGCAGGTGTAAGAAATTCCATTTGTGGAATCTTCCTGGGTAACCTGTATGAATATGTAAGTGTCAACTGCCAGCTAAAAATAATAAAATGTAATTGTGAAGTATAAAGAGATAATGTAAGAATAAACCCCAACTTAAGCCAATGTATCCATCGCTTATAGCAAATTGTTTTATCCCTTAAAGATGCCTCACACAGAAAAAAGAAGATCCAGCCCCCAAAGGATTTCACACAAACGGCGTGGAGTATGTGGAGTAAGAGAATGCTCACCAGGAAATTGCTATTTTTTTTTAACTGCACTGTTGATTTCCCAGGCATCCATTTATTTGTAATCAATTTATAGTTTCTCAGCCTGTGAATTTCCTATGTTCCGTTTTAGGAGTCCTTTATAAGTGAAGGTATCTGTCTTGGGAAAAAGGCCCTCCAAATCTAGTGGACTAACAGCGAGGGAAGATCTATTTTAGAAGAGACGCTATGTGACTGGGTTTCAGAGTCTGGCAGCCTGCCTGGGTTCTGTACCACTGATTTCTGCCAATGTTCCTTCCATCTAGAGCTTCTGAGGGCCGGAGACCTCTCATGTACCATGAGCTGCACAGGAAACTGCATCCACTTGGTTCTGCTCTTGTCTTGTAGAAGCCTAGGGGGTCCCGGGACCACCTGCCACTCTGCTCCTGATAAGTCATAAGCTTCTCACAGACGAGTGAGCTGCAGGGGAATTCATCTCATCCTGGTCCTTTTGGCAGTGGACATTCGTGGCGCTTTGATGCCACAGGGGCTACCGTCTGCCAAGTGACATCAGTTTGGCTTCACACAGAGCCTTAGCTTGGCTGGACTGTTGAAACCGTCATCAATAATTAAAGCCCGGAACACTGATTTCTGTTTGCTGACCTAATGAGTGCTTTTACGGCTCATTTTCACAGGCACATGTGTTCGGGGAACAGATGGACCTCGCCACAGCCACAGTTTTGGTCTTTTGAAAGCTGTCTTCTCACTGCCTCGATTAAAAGAGAAATAGCATCACGAACCACACAGCATAGGGAAGTCAGGGTGTGAAGCCACAGCTCTCGCCCGAATCCACTCTCTTCCAGGGGTTCCCAGCAGGCATTGCTCTTCTTGGCTTTTCTGGTGGGAACTCGTTAGATTTCCTTTTATTTTATGTGTATGAGCGTTTTGTTTACATGTCCATGCCCGGTGCCCTCAGAGGCCAGAAGAGGGCATCAGATTCCCTGGAACTGGAGGTATAGACAGCTGTGAGCTGCCATGTGGGTGCTGGGAATCTGCAAGAGCAACAAGTGCTCTTCACCCCTGGGCAGTCTCCCTAGCCCTCTTTATACTGTTGATAAACCTTGGAAGAAAAGACATTCAGCTGTCGCACCCATGCATATCCCAGGGAGGATGCAAACTCTCCAACGCTGAGTTCCTTTCCAACACCTGCTCTATGTATTTTTTTTTTTTAGATTTATTTATTTGTACAGTATCCTACCTGTAGGCCAGAAGAGGGCACCAGATCTCATGATAGATGGTTGTGAGCCACCATGTGGTTGCTGGGAACTGAACTCAGGACCTCTGGAAGAGCAGTCAGTGCTCTTAACCGCTGAGCCATCTCTCCAGCCCGTCTATGTATTTTTTTTTAACTATAAATTATATTTAACTGCTTTAATTCCATCACCTGCACATCTGTTAGCACCCCACATTACTTCATCTTTATATATGTATTTTATTTTTTAACTATAAATTATATTTAACTTTTAATTCCGTCGTCTGCACAGCCTACGTCCGTTAGCACCCCACATTACTTGTCTTTGCCTTCTCTCCCTTTATCTTCCTTATCTCACTTTGTACTGGACACACAAAAAAATAGATTTGCACCCATTTCATAATGGCTACTAATACTTACATTTTATCTTACAATGATAACCAGAAGTTTCTTGTTTCCTTCATGAGTTGCCTCCAAAATTAGAAAACCAACACACAGAGTTTATGGTAGTGAGGCTACATAAATACCGTTCAGTGCCAGGCCGATGGGGAGTTAGTGTTATAGTTTCGCCTCTGGGCTCCATGTCATGATTGCTGGGCTGTGTTCCTGGCACCAAGGCTATCAGGCTCAGCGGGATCTCTGGCTCCCTCTTCACTTTTGCTTAGATTCGTGCCACATTTAGGCTGCTCATGTTATAAAGTCTCTGTCTTTTAAAGCTGACTGCACCAGGGTGTGGGGACAGGACACCAAGGAAGGGCAGAGTCTGAGCCAAAGCCCCGCTTCTGTGATGCTCTGCCACAATGCAGGGCAAGTCATCACCTGGGCACAGAACCCTGGGGCTCCTCAACCATAGAGGGGCTGGCCAGCCCATCTCACAGCTTCAAGCAAGGGACCAAGCCCCACTATGTGGGTGAGAGTCAAACCAACCTGAGGGACGGCTTTTCGTTAAGAACAGGGGAGAGCAGCTCTGGGGCTGTGCCTTGCCCTTTGATGAGGTCTCTTCGCATGGATGGATTTATTTGGAAAGGATGCCTGTTTTGGTATTCAAAGCTTTGCTACTGGAACACTAACCGATAACACTGTGGGCAGAGAGCAGCTCTCCTTGCAGGGAAAACCACAAATACAGCTGGGACTTACTTGCTGGATGCCAAACCTCATTTGGTCTTAGAGCCACACGCTGCTTTTGTTCCCACAATGCCCAGGTGGGAAGCAAAGGTCAAAATGCCAGCTCCAGCCCTACTCGGATGGGGGAGGGCAGAGGCTGTCGCTCTTCTTAGGAACTGGCACCAGACTTCCCATTTATAGCCTGGGTGATATCACTGTGCAGCAGGCTCGTGCCCCCTCCATGACTGAATCCGGGCATGCTGAGCTCTCTGGCGGAGTGAGGAGGAATATCTACAGGGTGACCCCAAAGGCCCAGAAACGTAAGAGGCTTTGACCGTGGCTGCAACATCCACATTTATCTACTAGCTGTCCACACTCCTAACCACTTCTGCCTCTGGGAGCATGGCCTTTCGGAGAGCTCCTGTCTTTTGTGCTCTGTGGTCAGGCGTATGGCTGCTGTTCTTCCTTGGCTCCACTTCTGCTATTTTTAGGCCAGGAGACTGCCTGTTTCCAGCCAGCGTGCAGCGCAGTGGGCAATCTCAAGTACTGATTGATGGCTGCCTGTGGCTGTAGAGCTTGGCTTAACCTCTCTGTTTACGGGCATAAAGCCTGCTGCAGAGACAGCACCAAGCTGGGGTTTGCAACTGACAGACAGACAGAGAATGAAACAGGAAGGGCCTGCTGCTCAGAGAGCTGGCCTCAAGCTAGCTGAGGGCCTGCTGCCCTCTGAGAGGAGCCAGCACAGTGTGACTGAAAGCTGGAAGAAACCTGCGGGGAACCTAACCATCTCTCCCTCACCCGTCTTTCTAGCAGCCCAGCCCAGCCCAGCCCAGCCAGGACGCACACATGCACACGCCCGTTTAAAGCTGGTAGTTATGTAAATATGTGTGTATGATCATGTTACACATAATAAGCCGGCCCTGCTAAGGCTGAGCCTCTTGTTACGTGCTTTGTACTTTCCAGCTTTAACTCTACCTTGTTTAAACACGGGTCACCCGGAGTTAAGTCCAGGCCTGGCTCTGGAGCAACAAGGAACACATTCAGTCTCAATCCATCCAGTTTCTGGCAGAATCAGCATTCCCTCCCCCGGCCTTTTTCAAGAGAGTCCGAGTCCCAGCAGTAATGGTTCAGTTAATAAGGAAGAGCAGGAGGAAAACAGACACGTGACAAAAAATGTCCAGAGTGACATCTTAAGTATTTGACTTTTTTAAAAGAAGCAGGAATTGATATTTTCTGTTTCTGACAATATCAGGAATTGAATCCAGGGTTGCAGGCAGACAAGGTAAGCAGCCTACCGCTGGCCTCTATACCTACCTCACTGTGGGCATGTAGATGCTAAAACAAGAAAGCAAATAAACTCCTGACAGAGAAATGTTCAATGGGATAGATCATAGGCGAGATGCGCAAAAGGAAATGACCAACTCCCCCAAAGCAGGCAGAGAGACTGTTAGTTTTATGACCTTGGAGTCAGCAGGAGGGAGAGGCAGAAGGGAACTTCCTGAGAAGGAGGCAGACAGCTCCCAGTGTGATCTTTCATAGCTACCTGTGAACATGAACATGTCTATCACAGCTCATGGGGTGATTTACAAGATCTCAGCATTTCATAATATAAAAAATACTTCAAATATATATATATAAATTTATATATATATAGATCATATATATAAACTAATATATACTATATACTTGGCTCACATCTGCAATTCCAGCACCCTTGAGGCTGAGGCAGGAGAATTGCCATGAGCTCAAGGCTAGAATGATTACATACTGGGTTTGGGGCTGGCCACGACTAGAGAGTGAGGCTTATCTTAATAACAAAACAACCAACCGCTCCCCAAATTATATTTTAATAACAACTATCAGCACTAAAAAACCTGATTCTACCTTTGTATTTATAAAATGATACACCATTCAAATATACATTGATAGCCTACTTCATACCAGGTACTATATTAAAAGCAAAAGGTAAGTTGGTAAATAGTTCAAACATGGCTAGGTCACCAACAGAGTGAACTTTCAAAAAAAAGTAGGGAGAACTTTTTAAATGTCATTGATGGATACACGCACATGTGCACACCACACACACACACACACACACACACACACACAAACATATACTATGGAACATTATATAGCCTTGAAAAAGAAGGGAATCATGCCATTTATATTGACACAAATAGATTTACTGGATATTACGTATAGTGAAATAAGACAGGCACAGAAGAACAAATACAGAATGAGTTCACATAGGTACGGAATGAGTTCACATAGGTACAGAATTTTTCAGGAGGAAACAGGCGGGAATGATGCTGGTCAGATGGTTTTTTAGGTTTGGCTATGCCAGATGAGCATGTTTTAGATGCCCAGTTCACAGCACAGAGGTCACAGTTGCTAATAGTGCATTGTACACTTGAGATTTGGACATAGGGCTGTTACAGGTCTAATTGGTGGAGATGAGGTCATAGAAGTAGCCGTAACCTGTTCTGACATGACCTGTGTCATTATACAAGTGAGAAATTTGTGATATACACAAGGAAAATGTCACATGATGATAAACACAAAAAGCCACACCCAAGGGATGCCAAAGACTGCCAACACACTCTCAGAAGCCACACCAAAAGTTGGGACAAGTTTGTTCATGGTCCCAGAAGCTACGGACCCTGACAGCACCTTGATCAGGGACTTCTGGTTTGTAGAACTAAGATACAACACATCTCTGCTGTGTTAGCATTCACATAGCGGTACTTTAAATGGCAGCCTCACACAAGACTCACAGTGGGTTAAATGATCAATGCGAAGCCTCGGCCTCAGCAAATGGAAGGATCCACTAACCCTCCATGCTTTCTGGTAACTCATCAGACCATTTGTGGGGAAAGTCTGTCCTGCTCCTGAGACAGGGTCTCACTATGCAGCCTTGACTGGCCTGGAACTCACTATGCAGTCTTGGGTGGCCTTGAACCCACAGAGATCTACCTGTCCCCATCTTGAGGGCTAGGACTGAAGTCATATGCCACCATGCCTGACTGGAAAAGAACCCCTTATTGATATGAATTCATATAGAAAAGAAATCCATATTGAAATGTGACAAGAGAACATAAGTGGGGTGATCTGGGGGAAGGAAAGGAATAAGAAAGGAGGGAGGGCAAGGAAATGGGGGGGGCAGAGGACGCGAATAAATGAGAACAAAGTTTAGTGACACACAGTGTGAAAATACTGTGAAGAAACTCACTACACTGTATGCTAACCAAATGAATTCATAGAAAAAAATGGGTATTTTTAAGTACCCGAGAAAGGCACAACTCCTACCCCTAGTTAAACACTATATTTTCTGTCCTTAAAAACATAAGGCTTTTCGTCAGTAAAACACAACAACTTTTATTCTTTTGTGCTTATGCCCTAGATTTTTCAGACTTTACTCTGGTTCTAATTGTGTGATGTGATGTCCACACTTGGCAAAGAGGGCATCATTTAGAAAATCAACAATAAAATCGACAATAAAATCAACAATAAAAAGCCCCTGGAAAACATAAATGAGAAGAGATTAGAAGGGCAGCTTGGCTCTCACAAATGCGCTGTGTGACTGTAACAGTTAACTGCTGCTGGAATACCATATGCAGGGCCGGGCTTTACCAAACCGTTAGCGTCAGAGATGAGCAAACAGACAGGAGGGTCTCTCATACATGGCTTGGCCAGCACCACATTAATTATGGGCTTCCACTTGAATAATGAGACAATATCGCGGTAACTGCTAGTCTCCGAGGTGCATGTCAGCACTGTGTCCTGAATCATTAGGGACATAAACAGTTTAGGGACAAATAAATTGAGCAGAGCTCCAGTGGCCACAAAGGGAGGCGCCTGTCTGGTTCCCTCGGCGCAGAGATGATCTGGCGTCATGGGCATGCTGGGAAGAACTGAGAACTTAACTCTGGCTTCTGAATTATCTGAATTAATTACCTCTGGCTGTAGCTCTTTATAGATCAAAGTGTTAGCTGTCAAGTTATGGGTCAGAACTAGGTGTTCTGTTTAAGCCAAAACTTTAAAGTGCATAGAAATGCCAATAGGCCTAGGGAGTTGCATTTTTTAAAAATTATTTTTATTTCATGTGCATTCATGTTTCGTCTTCACGAATGTCTGCGTGAAGGTGTCAGATCCCCTGAAACTGGTTACAGGCAGTCACGAGCTGCCATGTGGGTGGTGAGAATTAAACCCAGGCCCTCTAGGAAGAGCAGCCAGTGCTCTTCACCACCGAACCCTCTCTCCAGGCCTGGTAGCTGCACTTTTAATAACTAGGTTTCGAAGCAGCTGGATCTAGAATCGTCTTTACTTTAAGCAGTGGTTTTCAACCTGTGGGTTGTCAAAATTACCCTTTTACAGGGGTCACCCAAGACCATCAAAAAAACACAGATCTTTATACAACGATTCATAACAGTAGCAAAATTACAGTTATGAAGCAGCAATGAAGATAATTTTATGGTTGTGGGGGGGGGGGTCACAGCATTAGGAAGGCTGAGGACCACTGACTTAAAGCAAGAGGGAAGGGCAAAGCAGTGACATCCAGACTGGAAATGGTGTGACACACCTTTGAGAATGATGGAGGGCCAGGAAGATACGGCCAAGAATGGGATGGGAGACGGTTGCCTAGGGACACTGCTGGTGTCCCCTGACCTAGAATGGGTGCTCAGTCTTCTGCCCAGTGGACTAGGACTTCACTGGTGTGTGTGAGCTTTGACAGCACGGGTGTTGGTGACGTCAGCTATGCAGCCACTCACCATGTCACACTCGACTCCTGCCTTACAGAAGGTGCCATTCGTAAGCAAGTAAACAACGCAGTGTTGTGTCAAAACACTGAAACCATCATTTAACACCGCTCATACACACCTGGCTTCTTGCTACGTCTCAATGTGCGAAGGAATTTGTAAACATAAATATTAAAGTGTAAAACCTGTCATTGAAATTATCCCCTCCTGCACTTGGGTTCTACCTCCTCTGAAGAACACTCACTTCTCTGTCTCCGAGCCTGATCTAATCACCAGCTGTCTTAATAACAGCCTGTCATCCAATATGTGCCTAGGTCCTATTTGCATGAAACAGCTTACTGGCGATTACTCTGAATGACTGAAAATATTCATGCTGAGGCTCCCTGCATAGCACGATCTCAGAGGGGCTGTCTCATCACGAGTTGATTTAGATGTCTCTCAGAAGCTCTGGCTCTTGCCTCCCGGGCGCCCATCCATAGGGTTAGTTAGCTGGACATGGAGCGGTGCTCCGTCATCTGGAGCACGCACTGAAGTCATAGCCTCACAGACAGGGGATAAAGTCGCTCTCTGTTGTGGTTTGGATGGATGCTTCCTGAAGGCCCACAGGTTCAGAGCTGGTTCCCAGGATGGTGCTGGGAGGTGGGGGTGGAACCCAGTGGGAGGTGGAACCTGGTGGGAAGGCCTTAGTTATCTTTTTTTTTGGAGCATGACTTTGAAAGGGACAGTATGACCCATCTCTTTTGTTTGTTTGGTTGGTTTTGTTTCCTAGAAGGCCTTAATTCATAACTCTTTCACACGTGCTTTCTGCCTTTGCTAAGTATGAGGCCCACCAGAGAGACCCAGAGCATCAGGACTGTAGATCTTAGACTTGAATCTCTATACTTGTGAGCCCAAACATACCTTTTTAATTTTTAAATGTATTTTTTATTGCTTTTAATGTAGATATTCATATCTGAATGGGAGTATGTGCGTGTGAATGCAGGTGCTTGCAGAGGCCAGAGGTGTTGGCCTCTTGGTGTGGGAGTTCCAGGAGACTGTGAGCCACTTGACATGGCCTCTGGGAATGGAACTGGAATCTTCTGGAGTAGCAGCAAGTTCTCTTAACCACGGAGCCACCTCTCCGGCCCCATCTTTTCTCTTTATAAGGCATTTTGCTGAAGTAATAGGAAGCTGGCTCAGACATCCGTTTTGTTTACACAGGGTTGAGATGAACTACAGAAGCCCAGTTTCTTGTTAGTGAGAAAGAGCTAGTGAACAGACGCTTTCTTTTCCACCTAGGGCTGGAAGTTCCCGGGGTTAGCGCCATCATAGCCTCCTTGGTTCAGCAAGGTAAGAACATCTGTGAAGATCCAGGGAAGCGACCCTTCTAATATCTACCACTTGTGATCAATATGTATTGGCTATTATTAGCATCTTCATAAACACCATTACATACAGAGATTTTTGCTGAGGAGGATCATGTGATGAATTAGAAACAGGGAACTACTCAACAGCTTCACTCTAAGGTCCAGATAATCACCTAACTGTCAGACCAGTGTATAGACCTTGGGGAACTTCTCTATTTGTGTCCAGACCATGCCCACCATTGATGAATGCAGTTCCGACACAATACCGGTTGGTATTTGACTTTACATTAATAAGATAAAAGTGAAATAGATGTCTTTCAGAACTCTACCCATTTGTTAATGACGTGAGTGATTTTGCTGATGTATGGGTGACTAGTTTCCCAATATGAGATTATTTCCTCAATTTGTGTGTGATGTTGACGGTGGAACAGCCATAGCTACAGCGTGCTCTGAGTTAAGAGAGCAGATAATAGCAGAACAATAAATCTAGTTCTGCCTTAAGAGTGCTTAGGAATTACCATAGAATAAACATTTAAAATGTAATCTCTCAGTGTGATGTCACTGAATCCTAGGAAAAAAATGCAGACATAATAGCCCGGGGATTACATTGTATTTCCACTGTATGAACACATACACATAATCTCAAAAGTACAGTGGAGACTTAGCAAGAGATCGGTTTTGAGTACTAACTTCTAAAAACATAACTCATTAAATGACAGTTCACGCCATCTCATGATGAATAATGGCAGAGCCTAGCAGAGGCTGAACTGAGGAATTTGACAGTTGATTTTCATAAGTCAGAAGGAGAAAGATTCAGCATGCCATTGCAGAGAAGGCGAAAGAAAACATTAGGGACTGATTGTACCATGGGCTGTTGAAGTTGCTGCTTCCATTGAATTAACTCCAGCTCCTGGCAAAATGATGGAACAGGGGATGCTGGTCAGGGACCAAAGATCCTGGTGGGACTCTAGAACAAGGGGCTCCCAAATCCACTGGCTCATCCGGGATTGGTTAATAAACAGGTGTTAGACCTATGATTCAGTGAACAGAATTCACTGACAGTATTTTGGCTTTTTTTTTTTAAAGTAATAGCTTACCTTTCTTCAGCTCTAAAAATTTGAAATTTGAAAATGCACCTTTACACGCAGAATACAACACATCCAAGGAAACAAACCCCACAGCATTCTGATGAACAAGAACTCATCTGTCTTCCTGCTAACGACCTACTTTGTCTTAGCCGCGCTTGCTCCCGTCGAGGGAAGGATGCTCTCGAATAGCTCCCCTTGGTGCACTATGGCTGTTTAGGTAGGGCAATCTACCAATCGCCAGGAGCAACCCAGCGCCCGTGGTAATGAGAGCTTAGGCCAGCCTTGCTACAAAGCACATAATGAATAACCTACCCAGAAGACTTGGCACAGGGCCTGGCTTTGACAACATGTAATTAACCCTGGCTGTAATTCTCCGTGACACAGTTCCAGAGGACAAAACAGTTCCAGGGAGAACACATGTCCCTTCAAGCAGCTTAGGTGGCTGGTTAATGATTTCAGTGAGTTGGCGCCATTTCTTACAGCATAGGGGACAAATCAACAGAGAGGTCCTTGCACTCCAGGTTGGTTCTGCCTCCATCTGTTTCTATTATGTGGGGTGAGTAATACCACCTTTATTCACCCAAGTTTCCTGCTGCTGGGGCCCATGTCTGGGTTCATGGCTCTGATGCAGGCATGGTCTCTGCTGATGTCCATGGCTCCTGATACCACTAAAGACCGAGAGGATACTGGCTAGAACACTAGGCAGAACTCCGGTCCTGCCCCTCATTGGCTGAAGCCCTCAGGAGAGAGGGTCCTACACCTCACCTGGGCAGCACAATAGCGCTGACCCTGTTTGCAGGGGCATGGGCCAGCTGGCCCTGAGGGTGTGAGAATGGTGTTGTGTCCCTCTTGTGTGCAATGTGATGGCGTGGGTGAGGGGAAGATGCTCCCTCTCCTCACCCCTCACCGTCTGCAGCAGGTAGACCTGACCCAGCCCCTCAGCAGCTGCAGCACTTGGGAGAACAGGCCCTGTGCCTCACCTGGGCAGCACAGTCGAGTTGGCCCTGTAGATAGGGGCAGGTGAGGCAGCCCTGAGTGTGTGCGAGGAACATAGCTGGTGTGGTGGTAGAAGTGAGGGAAAGGTGCCCATCCCTCCACCCCCCACTAACACCTCCAGCTGGCGAGGGAGCTGACCCTCCCCGTTACCAGCTGCAACACTTAGGAAAGTAAGCCCTGTTCCTAGTCTGGGCAGCACAGCAGAGCTGACCCTGTTTATGGGGGCACAGGTAAGCCAGCATGAGAACATGAGGGTCCGAGAGATCTGGCCCTGCCCCTCATCTGCCGTATGGTGGCATGGGCAGGGAAGAGATGCCCTCCTTGCCTGAGGCAGGTGGGAGAGCTGGCCCTGAAGCCTTAAGAGTGGGAAAACTATCCCTGCCCCTCACCAGCTGCTGCCCTTGGGAGAGTAGCTCCCACACCTCACCTGGGCAGCACAGGAGAGTTGGCCCTATCGGTCCAGGTGTGGAAGAGCTGACCAGGTGTGGAAGAGCTGACCGTGAGGAAAACAAAGCAGGAGAACCGGCCCTGCACCTTGCTTATTGCTGCAAGGAGCGAACTAGCCTGGGCAGAACCGGAAAGCTCACACTGGTGGTGAGGATGGAGAGCTGGCAGGCTGACCAACCCCGCAACTACCCAGGCCCAGAACCAGGGCTATGAGTTGGCCCGCCTCGACATCCACTCCATCTCTGATCTGCGGGAGCATATGAAGGGACCCAAAAGCTTCAGGATCTCTATGAAGGGACCCTCAGACCCAAAGCTTCAGGATCGCCACAACACAGGGCAACAATAGGATATCCAAGAGGAGTCCAAGTGAGGGCCCAGCATTGAGAGCGTAGCAGAAACCAGAGGCCTCAACACACACCAGTGACTCTTTGCAATGAACACTTGCAAGCAAAGATACATGGACAAAAGTGTGACTGCACACGGAGTCACACTACAGTTTCCATGATGAGTTTTCCTTTTTCTGTTTTCACTTTTTCCTCTTACATTTTAGTCTGTTTTAGGGGGAGGAGTTGCAAAGGCAGAGGGTAGATACGAAGCGATGGGAAATGAATGGGATCGAGATGCATGATGTGAAAAAAAAACAAAGAATAAGTAAAAAGAAAGTTAAAAGAATCCTACAGGTCTAAGCCTACTGCAGATGAGACCACAACATGGAAATTACCACATCCCTCCCCCCAAAGAGCGACAACCTTCCTTTCTGTAGTTTCTAAGTCCGAAACTTCACAGTTACCATCAAATTTGCAGTTTTAACAACCTGCCAGGGTGGCCACCACTGTAACGGTTTCACACAAGAAGCACCAAAGGACAGTGTGCAAAGACCCTGGCTTCTAGCCCAGGCTGGAACGGCTGCTGGAGCGTCTAGCCCAGGCTGGACTGGCTGCTGGAGCTTCTAGCCCAGGCTGGACTGGCTGCTGGAGCTTCTAGCCCAGGCTGGACTGGCTGCTGGAGCTTCTAGCCCAGGCTGGACTGGCTGCTGGAGCTTCTAGCCCAGGCTGGACTGGCTGCTGGAGCTTCTAGCCCAGGCTGGACTGGCTGCTGGAGCTTCTAGCTCAGGCTGGACTGGCTGCTGGAGCTTCTAGCCCAGGCTGGACTGGCTGCTGGAGCTTCTAGCCCAGGCTGGACTGGCTGCTGGATAGCACCAGCACATTCCACGGAACCTTGGGACGTCACGGTTTTGAAGAGGCAACGGTCTTACAGAGATTGAGACAGAGGCCACAGATCTCACTATCGAAGTCTCAGAGAGCGTAAGTGAGAGCTGGGGCGGGGGTGAACACAACAGTTGATCCATACTCCCTCTGGGAGACCCCAACACTGGCCATCCAGTATGCATTTTAATGCTAAGATTAAACAGAATGGCAGAATGTACTAAAGGTTTTTTTTTTTTTTTTTTTTTTTTTTTTTGTTTTGTTGTTGTTTTGGTTTTTCAAGACAGGGTTTCTCTGTGAAACAGACCTGGCTGTCCTGAAACTCAAACTTTATTTTTTTAGGAAAGCACAGAAAGAATGAGGAGTCACAGCTGTGTGGAATATACAACTACCTTTCATTGCTGAAATCCCAGCTGCTGTGTGCCCAGTATGGGCAGCTAGAGAGGAGGAGAGACTTTTTTTTAACACTAGGCACATATACAAACAAACAAACAACAAAAACAAAACCCCCAAACCGTCTTTAATCTCACCTCAAGTTCTGGCAGTTAGGAAATTTGAGCTACAAGTTACAAAGCCGAACAGAGCTAACCTTCTAGGGGCTGGGATTCCAAAGGAGGTTAAAATATAACCCATGCCACTCATTAATCACAGGTAAGCCATCTGCCAAAGGGCTCACAGTACTCAACAGGTGACTTACTTGTCCCCCGTGTAAACACTTGGTATATGCAATTGCCCATTGCTTCACGTTTCAAGTAGCAGGCTTTTAAAAAATTAGTTGATTTTTTTGTTTTGTTTTGTTTTTTTACAAACAGGGTCCCCTTACGTAGCTCTGGCTGGCCTACTACTTGCTGTGCAGACCAGGCTGACCTTGAACACAGAGAGATCTGCCTGCCTCTGCTTCTGTGCTGGAACTGAAGGCATGTGCACCCATCCACAGGGTCAAGAGGCAGTTTTCAAAGGAAGGACTAAGAGGGGGCTGTATGGGAGGTGCCAGGCATTTCCCGCTGCGACTGATACTGAAGAGAAGCTATTTAAAGGAGGGAAGATCTAGTTCACTTTTTGGTTTTATTTTTCTTTTCTTCCCCCCACCCCCTTTTTTGTTTTTCAAGACAGGGCTTCACTGTGTATTAGCTTTGGGCGGTCCTGGAACTCACTTTGTGGCCCAGGCTGACCTTGAACTCACAGAGAGCCACTTGCCTGTCTCCTGAGTGCTGGGATTAAGTACAAACCACCATGCTCGACTTCAAGAGGCAGTTTTTAAAAAAATTAAGTAATGTATTTAGTGTGTACATGTGCACGTACCACTTTCTAAAGTAGGTTCTGACCCACCACTATGTAGGTCTCTAGGATTGGACACAGGTAAGGGCTTGGTGGAACTGCCTTTATTCACTGAGTCACGTCGTTGGCCCCCTAGAGGCATCTTAAAGCATGACAGCCTAATAGTCTCAGAATGACAGAATGATCCTAGAAAGTACGCTCTGGCTCCAGAGAAGGTTCTCACGAAGCCACTTGACAAGGGAGGTGTCAACTCTCTTTTTAAAAACAAACTCCACACCACATCCAGGCTTTTTTCAGTTTTCCCTTTCTGTCCCCCGCAGGATACAACACAGCATTTAGTCAGCATCTCTCTTCGGTCTCTTGTGGACTGTGATGTTTGTCAGAACTTTATTTATTTATGACCTTGACACATTTGAAGGGCATCTTATGGAATGCCTTCCAATTTGGGTTTGACTGAAGGTTTCCTCTTGTTAGACAGTAAGTAGGTGATGGAGGAGAGTTATCTGTCTATGTTTCTTTCATTGGTTAATTAATAAAGAAAACTGCCTTGGCCCTTTAAGAGAGGTGGAGTAGACAGAACAGAATTGTGGGAACAAGGAAGTAGAGTTGGGGAGACGTTTCAGGCATTCGCCATAGTGAGTCTCCATGCTGCTCCTCTCCGAGATGGACGCAGGTTAAGATCTCTCCTGGTAAGCCACACCTCGTGGTGCTACCCAGATTACTAAATATGGGTTAAAGCAAGATGTGAGAATTAACCAATAAGAGGCTGAAACTATGGGCCAGGCAGTGTTTTAAAAGAATACAGTTTCCGTGTAATTATTTCGGGTGTAAAGCTAGCCGGCTGCCGGGTGGCGGGACGCAGCCCCGCCGCTTCTCACTACAGTTTGGCGCTCCAACGTGGTGACTAAATCCACGTAAAAACCTGATAAAGCTTTAAATAAAGGAGAGAGAGTTTAACACAGCTTTCTGCTGTTTGCCTGGACATGCCGTAGAGAGATTTTCTGTTTCGGCAATAGCGGCAGAGAAAAAGCTGAGTCATTTTAAAACGCGGCTTCCTGGGGCTGTGCTGCCAGTGCGAACTCTGGCTTTAAAGCATTTCAGTGGCTTTTATGGACTGGATGTTTGTGTGCCTGCTTGGGATCGTAAAGAAAGTGCTCTGAGACCATGCCAATGGCTCACTGCTCCCCGCCTGCACCTGGGCAGATGGCGGAATCAGGCTTAGGCGAGCGGGAGAGCATGGCAGATTTCTGCCGATGTTTCCAGGCTGCGCGGTACTCTGCGCATCAGATTTGGCTGTAACTTGGATGAAATGAGTTTCTGTGCCGCACACTCAGTCTCAGAATTAAAGTGCTGAGTGTGGCTCCTACCTGGAGGCCCCAGAGCTAGTAGAAAATGGTACATCCTCCATTTTGAAATTGGAGAGAGGTGGAGCCAACATCCAGAGCAGCCCGCAGCTCTGCAGCTCAGAGCTGCAACCGATTCAGAGTCACAAGCGGCTCAGCTATGTTGGACTGGGCGTGGCAAGCCTGCAGTACCTGTTTTTGACCTAGGAATGTCACAGCTTAGATTCTTAAGTGTGTAGTGATTTAAAAGCACAAAACAAAAGTGCTCCTGGATAGTAAAAAAATTAGAGATTCACAATAGGAAAGATTCAGACATAAAAGACTTTTAAATGAGTCACAGTGTTGGATGAATGTATGTAGGCTTGAGAGAGAGAAGAAGAAAATATAAAAAATAAAGTTAATGCCTAAAAAAAGGCTAAAGTCTTTAAAGAGACAGAGTACAGATAGTTATAGATTAAAAGAAGTAAAGTGATAGAGTAAAAATAAGCCACGTAAAAATGGAAAATTCACAGAGAGTCTGGATTGTGTATTTTGTTGTGTTTTCTTTGATTTTTTTGACTGTAAAGGAGCTAAGTACAGAGAGACATTTCATTATATGGGCTGCCAGGCTAGACCAGAATGGACATCTTAACGGTATGACTTCAGGATTTGGATCTAAGAACATGATGCTTTGGAAAAGAGTTTCTTCTTTTGTTTTCACAGAGGACGAGACTCTGTGGATTGCTTCTATTCCAATATGGTATGATAGACCACGCCCTCCTGAAAGGTTGCTGTGAACATCTTCAAAAAATTACTTCGCTCAACTGCCGACTGGGATGAACCTAGCAGACAGGTTATACCATGAAAGACCTAAATAACAGCGCCCCCATTCAGCAGGAAGCAGTTTGGAGAGAAAAAACTGCGCCCATTTTCCCAAATATTACTTATAAATGTTCTTTTACATTTAAAGGGGGAGATGATATAGATATGAATTTGCATTGGTATAGATTTTAAGGTCAATTTTGTTATATGTATATGTATTTCTGATCTTGATTAAGCTATTGTGATTGTAGTTCATTTTAAAAATTGTAATGTATAATTAGGAAATATAGGTTGTTAATGGATAATCATTGATAATAGTTAAGCTTATAGTCATGTTATTAGATTTTCTAGATATGTAGAGACATATTTCAGTTAGATAGACATTCTTCATATCTTTCAAAGACTGCAGAATATGGCATTTAATGTTTTAATAACTTAGGGTTTTTCATGACAATGAGACACGTCTGCTCCTGGCAGCACCAATCTACTTCGAGAGGAAGATGGGCATCGAAGAGGCTACTTATGGAGTTTGTTAGCCATTTGGGCAAGAAACTGCTCTTGGCTGGACTGTTCCATAAACTGGACACAAAGAACCCACAGAGAGAGGACTGCTGAACTTGCCTAAAGGTGAGATGGTCTTTCGGGGTTCCTGATTCATGAAAGAGTCTGCGAGACGTTCTACAGGACACAGCAAAAAGTGACTAAACTGTCTTTGGAATTTCCTGCTTCATGAAAAAGTCTGCTGGACACTATGGGCCTAAAGGCTGAAGATGGATGCCCCAAAGGTACAGAGGAACTTTGGGTGACTGTCCAGGCAGCGAGTTGTCTCTGTCATTTCTAGAGTTTTATAAGTTACTTATTTCTTGTTTACTTAGGTAGCATTATATCCTTCTGGAGTCTTTGATGGAGTTGAAGAATAAATAGATAGTTATAGATTTCCTTAGTTATGATAAAAGATAAAATAGATTTAAATATTGTAACTGTAATACTTACTTGATAACTGTTTTGTTATATGTAATTTTGCTATGTTAAAGTTGAAGCCTTTCTTTTTTGTTTAAACAGAAAAAGGGGAAATGATGGAGGAGAGTTATCTGTCTATGTTTCTTTCATTGGTTAATTAATAAAGAAAACTGCCTTGGCCCTTTAAGAGAGGTGGAGTAGACAGAACAGAATTGTGGGAACAAGGAAGTAGAGTTGGGGAGACGTTTCAGGCATTCGCCATAGTGAGTCTCCATGCTGCTCCTCTCCGAGATGGACGCAGGTTAAGATCTCTCCTGGTAAGCCACACCTCGTGGTGCTACCCAGATTACTAAATATGGGTTAAAGCAAGATGTGAGAATTAACCAATAAGAGGCTGAAACTATGGGCCAGGCAGTGTTTTAAAAGAATACAGTTTCCGTGTAATTATTTCGGGTGTAAAGCTAGCCGGCTGCCGGGTGGCGGGACGCAGCCCCGCCGCTTCACACTACAAGTAGGCATTGTTGGGAGAATGACGATGAGGGCGGACTTTTATTCTTTCCACTTCCTGTCACCCTGCTGTAACTGATGGCTTTGCCAAGGTATGCTAGATGAAGTTTCAAGAGCAGAAAGTCACCTCCCTTCTTCCTGCACTGTGCTATTTGGCAGTGAGCTGCTGAGCGTAGCCTGCAGTCTGGGGATAAGGTATGGAGTCTATCCTCCTGCAGCAGACAGGGCGGCGTCTATACAATGCATTTGCCATTTTCCTGTGTGGGAGAGCTTCCTCTCCTCCTCCCTCATTTATTTAACCACAGATTGATATCCGCATATTCTACTGGACTTTTTACATCTTGGAGGTCATGACTCAGTGCCATTTATTGTTTAAATGGTTTCCGTTCAGCCCTGGAAAGTTCCTTCAGTTGGCATCTGTGCTCTCTGTGCCCACTGTTTGCCCCCCGAATACTTAACTACCTTTAAATTGTATCTGTTTTGATCTAAAGTGTGTGTGAGGATGCATGCACATGCATGTATATATGCATGTGAGTGGTGGTATCCTGGCAGGCCAGGAGAGGGCATTGATCCCTGGAGTTGGAATTACTGGCAGTTGGGAGCTGTCTGAAGTGGGTGCAAAGAACCGAACCCAGGTCCTTGGCAAGAGCAGCAAGCACTCGTAACTGTTCAGCCATTTCTCCAGCCCTTTAACTGCTCCCTTTTTAAAAAACAAACAAAAAAAAAAAAACAAAACAGAACCAAAGAACAAAACCTTTCATCTTTTGATTCTACTTCATAGTTAATCCAAACTTTTAAGACTGACTTAATTTGCTTCATCATTCACCTATGGGAAAAAATTTCTATCTCTCTTGTATGCGAGGGGTTTGGAAACGAGTTTCCTAAGCTGCTCTTAGTTTGTGAAAGGGTTGGGCTTGCAGAGCTGCACTGTCCGGAGCAAACTGTATCAGGCATGAGTTTTTCCAGAGGCACTGAATTAGTTACCCAGGGGTGCTGGATTAGTTACTGTTACTATTGCTGTAACAGAACACCTGCTAAAAAGCTGAGGGAAGATTCATTCTGGCTATGGTTTATTGGTGGGAGAATGCAGGGCAAGCTGGGCTCTTTGCCTGGGGCTGGGAGTTTGTGGCAAACCATGTTATTTCTCCTAAGACGAGGGAGCAGAGCTGGGACAGGAAGTTGGGCTCGGCTGGCAAGGGGCATCCACCGAAACCTACTCTCTCCAGATGGTCCTCACCTGCTAAAGGCTCTACTACCTTACAACAGCGCCACCAGCTGGTGGCCAAGTTCATACACCTGAGCCTCTGGGGACCACGGCACACTGGAATCCTAACAGTTCCCTTCTGCCCCAGCTTCACTTTAGACTTTCAGATCATGTGATAGTGACTTTCTTTTCTCCTTTTTGTTGCATGTAGTGAATGCATGTGTTTGTGTGGATGTGTGCATGCATAGGTGCTGATATGTGTCCAAGGCCGGACAGTATTTTCCTCTCATTCGTCACCTTATTTTTTTTTTTTATTTTAGAGATAGGCCCAGTACTGAACCTAAAGCTAATTGATCTGGCTATCTTGACTAGCTAAGCCTCAGGAATCCATCTGTCTCCATCCCCCCAGCATGGAGGTTACAATACACATGCTGGCATGTCCAGCATCTTCTGTGGGTGCTGGGGATCTGAACTCAGGTACTCGTTCGTGTTTGTGTGGTGGGCACTTTTCTGAGTCATCTCCCTGATCCTCCTCCTCCTCTTCTTTTTGAGTCAGGGTCTTATTCTGTAATCTAGGTTGTTCTCAAGAATTCTTTTTCTCCAGTCTCCCAAGTGCTAGGGTTACAGGTGTGAGCCACTGGGCCTGGCTCACCTTCTTTTTGACCTTTGGTATCAGCCAAAGGGCCAAGAACGGATCCTCCATGTTCCCTTTAGCAATGGGGCTTCACTGTGTTACTCAGGCTTGTCCCGAGCTCCTGAGTTCAAGTGAGCCTCTTGCCTCAGCTTCTCCTATAACTACAGCTGCAGGCGTGAGTTGCCAAGCCCACGACTGTAATAACTTTGTGGTGGATATCCTTAGTCTCTGGTGGATGAGGAGACATTCCTGGCGATGTTAGCTGACACGGCTGGTTAGTAACTGTGAGTAAACCCAAGCCTCTGTGAAAGACAGTGACACAGCCTGCAAGTTCCTCTACGGAGGCACAGTGCATCCAGGGGACAGCTTATAGTTCGAACCTCCTTATGGGGGCTTTGTGCTTGATGGTTTGCCTTGGCTCTGGTCATGAGGAGAGAGAAGAGGCATCATTGTATGCGAAACGGACACTTTTCCTGTTCCTCTGTTTAACTGCAATTGAGCGATCTCTTCTTGGGTGGCTGATTCAAGACACTCCTAGGGAGGCAAGGTCTCAGGGAAACTAAAGTAAGTTCTAGTTTAAAAAACTACATGGGGGATGGGAGGGGCTGGAAAGATGGCTCAGCAGTTAAGCACCCTGGCTGCTCTTCCAGAGGACCCAAGTTCAATTTCTAGCACCCACATGGTGCTCACAACTGTCTGTAATTCTAGTTCTGGGGACCTGAGACCCAAGGCAAGACACCAATATGCATAAAATAGAAAATAAATAAATAAATAAATGCATTAAATAAATAAATAAATAAATAAATAAATAAATAAATAAATAAATAAATGCTACATGCACTGTTAGTGGTGGCGCACGCCTTTAATGCCAGCACTCGGGAAGCAGAGGCAGGTGGATCTCTACGTTTGAGACCATCCTGGTCTACACAGAGAGTTCCAGGACAGTCAGGGTTATGCAGAGAAGTTCTGTCTTGAATCTCCCCACACCAAAAAGCTACATGCTCTCTCTCTTCTTACTGCAACAGTCTTCCAGGGCCCTTTAGCTTTACAGAGACATGTAGCATCTTCCAAGCCAGCCATTTCTTTCTTAACCTTACCATCAACCTCTGGCTTGCTAGGACAATCGCTCCTTTGTAACTTGCACACTTGGTTTCTGATTCTTTGCCCCTGGGAGGAAGGAGCTCTCAGCTCTCACTCACATCAGCTTCCTGGATTACATAAGGAGTCAGTTTAGCCCCACGGCAGGATCTGCTTGTTTGGAGGCAGACTCAAGGGAGCAGCCTTCACAGCAAGGCAACCATAGAACAGATGCCAATGTATTCAAAGTTCAAGGTATCAGTACTGCCCTGTTCTGAGATAGCAAGATAGGATGTTTACTTATGATAAATACCTATTTGTCCCTTGCCTCCCTTATGGGGCCTTGACATCTCTTAACGGCATTTTAAATCATTTTAGAATCCCCTAAGAGACCTTTTAGTCCATCACGTGAGTGAAAAGGACCTCCGTGGGGGAGGGTGGAGCTACATGAATTTCTAAGTGGCGATCAGATTCAGAATTCAAAATAAATAAGTTAAAGGACACGTGGCCGGGCCTGAATATAGAGTGTTTCTGAAAATGAGAGGATGTTCAAAGACTGCCAACGGGGAAGACAAATGCCGTTGATTTAATTTCCTTCTAAATGAGTAGCAGGTGCTCAGATGAACTGAACTAAAAAATAAGGGAGGTGTGTGTGTGTGTGTGTGTGTGTGTGTGTGTGTGTGCATGGGGGGATAGGTAGCTCTACTAACTGCCAGGAGATTAGGAATAAGAGATATATTTTTATTTAAGTCCCCATCCTCTTGCGGATCAGATCTCAGGTTTTAATTTAATTTGGCTTCAAGAACTGACCCACTGAAAGCCACTGTCAGAGCAGAAAGAAAGTTCCTGAAGTTACTGCCACAGAGCTGTGAGTGTCCCGGCAGGGAACACCATGGAAGGAACTAGTGTAAGATGTGTGCTAGTTTAGTGATTTAACTCCAGGGTTTGAGAGGTGGAGATGTAGGAATTGACTTCATAATAAATTAGCTCTGGCTGATCTGGGAGTAAAGCCCCTTGAGCAGAGGTGTTAGTCATGGTTTAGTAATGGCTAAAATGTGTGTATTATAATCCGTAGAGACACTAACAGTGTCTTTCTTCCAGGGCTGGCTTCACAGACATGTGACCTGAGCAACTGCAGGGGTATCTATACTTGGGAAGCTCCAGCTTAGTTTAATGCCCTGCATTGTGTGTGTGTGTGTGTGTGTGTGTGTGTGTGTGTGTGTGTGTATGTGTTTTGCTATCATGTGCAGGCTAGCCCCAGATATACTCTGTAGCTCAGGCTGGCCTTGAACTTATGATCTTCTTTTCTTAACTTATATAATTCTGGGATCATCAAAACACATCACAATGCCCTTGTTAACAATCTTTGAGAAAGGGGCCTCACGTATTTATTTCTCATGAGACCATTCACGTGATAGAGTTAGTTTTTAAATGGCTGTGATATTTCAGGAAGGTCAAATTGACATACATCATAATAGAAAGCATTGAGAACAGGGTTCTCTCAGAGGCTTGAGGTAGAGTTCAGCGATGGAGCTGTGCAGACAGAGCATGTGGGAGGCCCAGACTCAAACCCCAGCATGGAAAATAAAAGTTGAGTTTTCTTTCTCCAAAATTTAGATTGGAAAAAGAATTGCAAGGCTTGAGAGACGGGTGATGTGGGAGACATCAGCCATGACTAGCATCTTATGATACTGAAATGCTTTCGTCACAAGGCAATTCAGAATAGCCTTGAATGTGCCAGTACCTGTGCCAATATGGCATTGCAAGCAGTGAATGGTTTTTCTCTTCCTCCATGAGTCACCGGCTACATCCTTAAGACATATGTCCTGGATATTCGGTGTAATCCTAGGCAGCAGCAATGCAAACAGAACCAAGCCCCTGCCTGATCAAGTATATCAGAGGATAGGGGTTGGCTAGTGACCCCATTTGCATCATTTTAATGCTCTGGGCCCTACTTCAGTGCAGATCAACTGAATAACTTCCCTTAAGACCAAAGAGCCACATGAGAGGAACGTGTAGAGAAAACAGCAAGCCTCTCCTCTCTCTATCACAACCATGCAATCTGGTGATCCTTTCTGTAGTGAGAACTGAGAACTTCAATCATGGCAAAGCTACGGGAATCCTTCAGCACCTGGCTGGGAGCTTCAGCTTTTATTTTACTATTTTTTTAAATCTCAAAATAGCCAATCATAAACTTATTCTGGTTTTTTTTTCTAAATCAGAATTTTAAACGAAATGAAATCTCAGTAGTATACAATGCAATGGATCAAAGGAACTGGAGAAGACAAATTACCTATTTTGTAAAAAAAAAAGATTTATTTATTGTGTATACAGTGTTCTGTCTGCATGTTTGCCTGCACTCCAGAAAAGGGCACCAGATCTCATTATAGATGGTTGTGAGCCACCATGGGGTTGCTGGGAATTGAACTCAGGACCTTTGGAAGGGCAGTCAATGCTCCTAACCTCTGAGCCCCACAATCACATACATGCGTCTCTCCTCACTTTTTGTTCTCAATTTTGATTCACAGACTTCTTTAAAAAAGTCAGTAAAGAGAAGGAAAGTGTACATTTAGTTGGGGAGAGGGAGGCAGTTAAGACAGGTGCCTCTGGCTAACAGTTCAGGTAAGCAGGCAGATCACCTCCCAGAAGCCTTTCTACTACGCAACAGTCCTTCCTCAACTCTCTCTGTTTTTTAAGACGTAGTCTCTGGAGTGGGTAGAGCAGAGCACCAGCCACAGCACAGGTGAGGAACAAATGTGGGCATGGGGTGGGGTTAGCCCATAAAACCAGCCTTTTGTCCTCCAGGCTGGAGAGACTGGGCAGTCTCTTCGTGGGTGTGGAGGTGGGGGTGGGGGAACTAGCAAACTCTGGAAGACAGAATCTGATCTGAGAGGCTCCTAATACTCATCACACCAGAACAAGTCCCACAAAGAACAAGCCCCAGCTGCAAGCTTTGAGTAAGTGTTCCACTTTTTGTTTGATAGTTTTATTGAAATATTACACACACACCCCCAAACCGATTCATTGAAAGTATGTAACTCGGTGTGGTTTTTTTTTTTTTTTTTTTGTATACCCAGAGTTATGTGACAGCTGCATAATCAATTCAACAATATTTTACTGTCACTCACAAGGTAAGTGTACTCATTAGCAGTTACCCCATTTCTCCCAAGTCCTTCCTTAGCACCAGGAAAGAGCCAATTTACGCTCTGTCTCTGAAGACTAACGGTGGCACACTTTTAAGTCTCAGCAGACAACTAAGAAAAGCCACCACTGTAAGAGAGGGGAAAATACAGAAGAAAAGGTGCTAATTGTAAGGAGGCAGGATTATAAGGGAGAAGCAAATAGCCACCCCAGCTCCACGCTTCAGTGTCTCTTAGATCCTCAACAAAGTTACTCAAACTCTGAAGCGAGAGGAGGCACCCAAACGAAGAGATAATTGGGAGAAAAACAGACTTGGAAAGTAAAATAAAAGAGTAACAAGTTACATGAAAAATCAAGGTCATCACACTTAACAATAGGCCCCAAAGATAAGCCAGCATATGGGAAAAATCAAAGGAAACATAGACAAGGTCAGTGCTTGGGGCTTTCAAATAAGACTGGAATGAGAGAAGAGAAAAAACATAGGCAAAAAAATCAAAAGAAAATTGCTGACTACAGAAACCAACTCAGAAAAAGGAAGGAAGGAAGGAAGGAAGGAAGGAAGGAAGGAAGGAATTAGGGAAAATGTCTCAACATGGAAGTCTTGTATGCAAACTGGCAAGGTACAGTGTACTTTATAATGGGTAAAAACGAACCCAACTTCATGCACTTTATCAGAAAAAAAAGAGAAGATCTCTAAACTTTAAGAGGGAGAGAAAACAGATTACAGGCATTGGATCAGGAAACAGTAACTCTGAACCCCTCTTCAGCTCAGGAAGCTTGAAAACAGCTCCGTAACGCCCTGGAAGGCCTTAAGGAAGACTGGTCCTAGTCAGACTCAATGTATTGCGAAACCCTTCCTTATGAGTCAGCCAAGCATAAAGGCATTTCAGATACCAGAATCTCAAGACTTCCTATGAGCCCTTTCTCAAAAAGATACTGGAGAATGTGCTCCATAAGATCAAGGAATAAGACAAGAAGAGGAAAATACAAACCATGAAGCAGTGGAGCCAACATCAGAGATAAAGCAGAACCTAGAGTAATAAGATGATGCCCTCAGGATGATGGGTACCAGGCACAGGGAGCAGGCTGGAGGAGGTCAGAAGTCTTTGGGAGGAGAATCCAGGTCTATGGGTCTGATGGAGTCTATGATATAGCGGAGCCAACCAGGCATGCTGGGGAGCTTGAGAGTCAACAGGGACGTAACTACAGTGACAGCATGGTTCTATTAAGAGAGCCAAGGAGATGAGCTGGTTAGCACGGAGGGAGGGATGATGAGGGGGCTAGTGGTCACGCCTGTGGAGAACTGGAGAACAACCCTAGTTGTCCAGAAATCATTCATCCCTCCCCAGTGGCAAGACAATTTTGCTTACAGAGCTGGAAAGAAATCGCTGGAAAAAAAAATAGACACAAAAGGTGACTGCCTTTAGTGAAGAAATGAAGGCTGGAGAGAGATGGTGGTTTGCAGAAGAGTCTATGAGGAAGTCTTTGGCTCAATGGTGTATCTTTCATAAAAATAAAACCTAGAAAGACAGAGATGAATGAAGGATATAGATTGTAGCAGCCGTACTAATGACATAAGATGGCATTTATACTATGATTACCTTCGTTTTTTTTTTTTTTATAGTAGTAGGCTTTATGCATTGGAGGCTAGCACTCTCCCACTGAGCTGTTATAGCCCTAGCCCCGATCATAATCTTTTAAAAATTTACTTATTTTTATTTTTTTATGCATATGGGTGTTTTGTTTGCATGTATGTATGTATACCACATGTGTATCTGGTGTCTGTGGAGGCCGGAAGAGAGCCTTGGATACCCTGGAACTGCAGTCACAGATCATGATGAGTTGTCACATGGATGCTGTGAACCAAACCCTGGTCCTCTGAGAGAGCAGTGAGTGTTCTTAACCACTGAGCCATCTCTCCAGCTCCCCTGATGACAATCTTATACTGAACCAAACATCCTGAAAAGAGCCTGTCTGGGGTTCACTTAGGCACTAGTGACTATATGAAGCAAGCAGAGAATTCGGCAAGATGGCTCACCAGGTAAAGTACTTACTGAGCAGGCCTGACCACCTGAGTCTGCTCTCTGGAACTCCCAGTGGAGGAGAAAATGGATTCTATGAAGTTGTCCTCTGACCTCCACATGTGTGACATGGCAAGTGTGCCCTCCCCACATAATACACACACACACAGTAACAATAAAAAGTAGAATTAAGAATAACTACCTTATTTTCCAAATTACCTATACTCTAAGGCAGTTAAATAACACTCATAACCAGAAAATGAACCAATATAACCTCTAACTGTATCTAAATCCCTGCCCCTATATCCATTGCTAAGGGGAGCTCTCATTCTCACCAAAGAAATGCCTTTTCAAGACATATGGCGTCTATTGCAGAGATCACAATGGGCCAAAATGCAGAGAATAAGTGGCCAGGGGGTACCCAACTCCAGTTGATATATCTACAACACAACCGGTAGACCTAAGGCTCAGGGAACATTATGGAAAAAGGGGGTGGGAAGATTGTAAGAGAGAGAGGACCAGGACACCTCCTGCTGGTTAGAGTTGTAATCTTAACAACATAGCTGCCAAAACTCGACCTTCACAAGGGCAACACCAGTTGACATGCCTGCGTAAATGGGGGAAATCTCAAAGACCCAACCCCTAGATGGAGCGCTCCAGGCAATCAATGGCTGCTGTGTGAGAGAATCAGCCTTCTCCGGGGATAAACTTCTCCCAGGTGATGCAATCCCAAGTGGTCAGCCCTAAACACACGTCCATACTTACAAAACTCAATGTGCTCAGCATCAGTAGGCTGTGTGTATCTGTATGCATACATACATACATACATACATACATACACATACATACATACATAAGTAACAATAATAATTAAAGAAGACAGCATGAACTTGAGAGGGGAGTGCAGGCATTGGAGGAGTTGGGGGAAGGGATAGAAACGATGTAAACATAGTATTCATGGATGAAATTCTCAAAAACATTTAAAAGTTAAAAAACAAAATAAATTTACAAAGAAGTCCACTTCCTTCCTTGCTGTCCCTTCTCTCTGGGTTTTGAGACAGGGTCTCACTAGGTAGCCCTGGCTGGCCTGGAACTTGATATGTAGACCAGGCCTCAGAGTTGTTGACTCTTTTGCCTCTACCCTTCATGTTCTGGGATTGCAGACATGTGCCATCAGGCCTGGCCAGCTTTATTTCTTATAGTAAGTCAGGTCACAGTTATTTCTATTAATAGAACCCAAGTCTTTCCAGTATATCAAGGGAAGATCCTGCATAAAGACATTTTCTTTCCATTTTTTCACCAAGCTGATATTGAGATGACTATAATTAAACTTCCTAAGGATTATGAATTGATCAAGCTAATGATTGTGCTTCCTAAGGATTATGAATCGATCAAGCTAATGATTGTGCTTAGCTTCTCCCCTCGGTACCATGAAGCTTTTCTTTAGACACAGCAACTCGATAAAAAGAATACTTTGTTTTGTTATCAATTCTGAGCTGAGGAAAAAAAAAAACAAATCTTGGAAGGTCATTTTAAATCTCCAAAGTCAATATTACTTGAACCAAAAACCCCTTCATCTTTTAAAACTTGCAGGGTGAGACACTTGGGCTATGGCAACAACAGTTTAATGTTTACAAAATGCGACACAATTGGCTCTGTGTGTCATTTCTTGAGACATCTCACAAATATGCCAAGAGCCCGTCTTATTGAGACGAATAGAATATTTATGTTCTGGGCTGCAGAGATTGTTTAGCTGGTAGTGTCTGTCACTCAAGCATGGGGACTGAGTTTGGTTCTCAGAATCCATGATCCACTGTTAGAATTCTAGCCCTGGGGATGGAGAAACACTAGGATCCCTGGTCCTTTCTGGCTGGCCAGCCTAGGCTAACTGGTGAGCTTCAGGTCCCAGTGAGAGACTGTCTCAAAAAACAAGATGAATGTAGTACCCAAGGAAGAATGGTATCTGAGGCTGCTCTCTGGTTTACACACACACACACACACACACACACACACGCACGCACGCACGCACGCACGCACGCACGCACCCCGTATACCCACGAACACACACAGTTGCATACACTATTAATGTCCTAATAAACTATCAGTTAGGAGGGAAAGGGCAGAATACTCATACCTAATTGCATGGGTCAAAGTTTTAAAATTCTAAATGTTACATGGACAACTCCCAATTAAGATGAATTCTGATAATACTGAAATGTCTTCAAGCTCTTCAGAATACTCTGATGTGTAGGATGCGCAGTGTCAAAACGTCTTCACAGGGTAGGCCTCCAGTCTGAGGGGCAGAGAGACCCAGAGGGAGTATTCCTCCCAAGTACTTGGGAGGAAGAGGCAGGCAGATCTCTGAAAGTGAGGCCAGCTTGGTCTACAGAGTGAGACATTGTTTCAATCAACAACAGCCTCCCCAACATCCTGAGTCTTTTCATCTTCCTCTTTGGAACTGTTGCCACCAAACGAACAGGCGGAGCTCTGACTTTGCTAATAGTCCCCAAGCTTGAATGGAGGCACTGGAAGATCTAGACGTATTGCTCCGAAACAGCACTGTGACATTTCAGAAAGTAAAAAGGGCACTTACTCTCTGACCTTCTCTTGCCCAAACCCCTGAAGCAAGTCCTCCCTCAGTTTCTTCTGAGAAAGGTTTTAGAGAAGAGAGAAGAACGCTGGTACTTCTGAGACAGGGGCACAGAGAAGCCCAGCAACAGGTTTGCTAGCGAGTGCCCTGTGGTTTGTCACTAGAGGACTGTACTGCCTTTGCCCAATTGACCCTGGGTACACTAGTCTACTTGTCAGACATTATAAAACCACACAGATGTCCCCATGCCAGACAGTATAAAACCGCACAGATGTCCCCAAGCCCCTGGGGAATTCATCTAAGAAGGCTTCTTTGTCACAGGAAGCTCTGCTAAATCAGTCTGTGTGTTTTTTTGCATTGATCTGTCTTGTGACAGGAGCCCCAACCGTGAACCTAGTAGCAGCAGGAGAAAATAGCTGTCTTCCTCTTCTAAGATAGCCTTAGGTCAGGCAGTATTTTTCCCAGCCTCCCTTGGGCTATTAGTTGTCATGTGATACATTTCTGGATCTGAATGATTTGCTGTTAAAGGCACAACTAGATGACCCCTCCCCATAAAGAAGCAGAGGCCTTGCAAAGAGAAGTTATTGCTTGTTAGGTTGGCCCAAGGTGAAGTCACCTAAGGCACCGAGATGGACACCCTATGTGGGAACCAGTCCCTTTGGGAAATGGAAATCGAATGTTCTGTACTTCTCAAAAGCCACCCGACCCTCATCTCGCAGAGCAGCCTCACTGCAGCATCCTAATATCTTAAAAATTTTTATTTATTATTTCATGTGTATAAATGTTTCGCCTGCCTATGTCTGTGCACCATGCGTGTTCAGTGCCCACAGAGTTAGAAGAGGGTATTGGGTCCTTTGGAGTTGGGTTTACAGATGATTCTGAGTCACCCTGTGAGTGCTGGGAACTGAACCCAGGTCCTCTGCAAGAGCAGTAAGTGCTCTCAACCCCTGAGCCATCTCTCCAGCCCCACACCCTGACTTCTTTTTTTCTTTTCTTTTCTTTTCTTTTCTTTTCTTTTTTTTTTTTTTTTTTTTTGGTTTTTCAAGACAGGGTTTCTCTGCAGCTTTTTTAGAGCCTGTCCTGGACCTAGCTCTTGTAGACCAGGCTGGCCTCGAACTCACAGACATCTGCCTGCCTCTGCCTCCCGAGTGCTGGGATTACAGGCGTGCGCCACCACCGCCCGGCTCCACCCTGACTTCTTAAAGACCAGAAATTCCCTAATAAAGATTTTGCTTACAATAGTAACTTTGGCTTGGAGTGGTTCTCCTTCCCCTGATGCTCTCCAGCCACTTTCCTGGCCAACTGAAACCACCCTAGAAAACCCCAATTCCCCTCTTGGCAGGACTGCTCTCCTCTCTCTAGGACGCAGAACTTGGCCTTTTGTCCTCAACGTGGCTCTGATGGTCTCATTCCCTCATTAAGCATCACACCCTCTTTTTTCCTTGGCTCCATTTTCCTCCTTCGAGAGTCCGAGGAGTGAAGACATAATGTCTGCAGTTTGGGCAGCCAGCTTGTAACCAGAGGGCAAAATAATAATAATAATAATAATAATAATAATAATAATAATAATAATAATAATAGGGAAGGCTAGCAGAACAGAGTGATGGGAACAGCCTGGATCTTTGAGGGTGTCACCGGGCTGTCCCCCTGCCTTCAGACTTTGTTAAGAAAGTGACCAATGTAAGTTAAGCCAATGTCTCCCACCGTGTCATTAAGTGTCATGACAATCACTGGACATGCTCTTGGTACTACCCTCTGGGGAATATCAACAAGAGTGACCACTGACAGCATCGGTGAATTATCCTGGACTTCTTACCACTCGGAAGACCACCCGCATCTCCCGTGGCTGCCCAGCAAGCCTCATCACTGCGAGAACCAGTGTCAGCCATACTTCTCCGTTGCTTGGCTGAAAGCCTCTGTAATGGGCTGGCCTCTGCTCAGTGGTGCAAGTGACGATTCATCAAGTCTGCCCCACACAGCTGTGCAGCCAGCTAGGCCGAAGTCCTGAGTCCCCAGCACCTCACACTGGCTGCACTGCTTCCTATTGGACTCATGCTCACTTCTGTCAACCTTTGGGACACATTTTAATGGATGATGATCATAACTCATGAGACCAAAACAGAAATACTTCCAAGCGAGACCTTGGAGAGCATATTTACAGTTTCTGAATAATTATAGACGCGGTGTGTGTGGGTTCATTTTCTGTAACAAATTAAGTATCTTATATGGTGTTAGGTTCGGTTGTACAAGGTGCTCAGTAAGAAATGATTTTTTTCTATGTTCCTATCATGTATGTTTTCAGCACACTCCTTTACTACCTATAGAATGCATATCTTACAAAGCTGACAGATCCATTAAATAAGATAACATTCATAAAGTTTTTGGCAGAGTTGTTTCTGGCAGAGTTTGTGATAGATACTAGGCATCTAATACATGTATTTTAGGATTACCTTAAACCAGAATATAAAAACTGAACATTACTTACTGGTAATCATAACTGAAGGGTTGAAAATTTATCTTCCATATCTATACAGTAATTTCATAAGCCTTATTAATAAATGTTAAAGAAATAGGAAGATCACAGCATCCCTTAGTCAGGGAATGAGTTCAATCTGCAGCCAGCTCTCAGGGAGCCGACTTGCCTGTGTTGGCAAAGAAGTGCCTGGCTCAAGTTACATCAGGGTTGTGTGCTTTTCAACAAAATATCCAGTTCCCTGCTTGTCATAATTCCTACTGAGAGCCTTTCTCAGAATTCCTTGTTTATTATGAACCACTTCTGGCCATGGAGGCAAGGACACGAATTTTAAAAGCTGTCTCAATTACAGGATAATACAAGCAATGAATGACAACCAAGCAAGATGGGGACTGTTCTGCCTCTCAGGCCTTTGGATAAATAGCTCAAGAGCTATGTGTGCTGGAAAAGCCACATTAGTTACAAGCAATGACAGAGGCAAGTGACAAATACATGTTCCTCAAACCATAGTGTTTATAAGGTGACTTTTTTCATTGTAGGGTCTTATCTTAATTTACCCAACCCTAGGCACCTCAAATGTACTTAGGTATTTAAGAAATATTAAGAAATACTATTTGCTGTGGCAAAGATGTGGAGTGCTGCTATCAGGGGTATGCAGCCTTTGCTCTTGGCACATTCTAATATCTTCAGGGAGAAAAGAGAAAAAATATCACAGCTACAAAGGCATGGTTCTTACAACATGGGACCTCAGAGAATAAAAAGGGATTCTCAGAAAATATGGGAACGGAAATTAAAAACTCAGTGGAAGGATTAGAGGATAAAGCTGAGTAAATCTCTCAGACATAGTGAGAAAGAGAAATGGAAATGAGGATAAAAAGTAAACAAAATTAGAGGATAAATCTAGAAGATTCCTACATATAAGAGAAACTGCAGGGGCTGGAGAGATGGCTTAGCGGTTAAGAGCATTGCCTGCTCTTCCAAAGGTCCTGAGTTCAATTCCCAGCAACCACATGGTAGCTCACAAACATCTGTAATGAGGTCTGGTGCCCTCTTCTGACCTGCAGGCATCCACACAGACAGAATATCGTATACATTATAAATAAATAAATAAATAAATAAATAAATAAAAGAGAACCTGCAGGGAAAAAAGTTAGAGACCCCCTTTGCCCCACTCTAAAACAATGGGTATGCAGTCTAAAGAGGGCCTCTGATAGCTCAGCGTAGCAAGTGACAAGCCAGCACTATCTCAGGAAACGCCAGCATGCTGTGGGAAAGAGGCCATGGACAGAAAGAAGGTATAGGTTATACCGAGAAAGCGGGAGTCAGCACAGGGCCAGCACAGACAAGAGGTGCCTATGGTATGCAGAAGGATGGAGAAAGAAGGTCCCCAAGTAATGACCCTAGACCTACCAGTACAGACCAGAACACATCAGAGACCCTGGGAAAGCTTCTATAGAGGTCCATGATATACACGACAATAAAAACATATATTACAAATGAAGAAACCAGGTCTGAAGATGTGTCTCAGTGGTCGAACAAGTACTTGCCTCCACGTGCAAGATTAAACAAAAAGGAATTTGAGAGAAGGGAAAACAAAACAAAACTCAAAACAACCATAGCACAGTAAGGTTCTATATTCTGCAGATGTGGAACCCTCAGACTCAACTGACAGGTTAGAATTTTTTTTCAGGAAGAGAATCCCATCTTAACTGGCATTTTCATTTTATAAGCAATGCAGTGAAACAGCCATTTATACAGAATTTACATTGTGTTAGGTACTATTCGCAACCCAGTGGTGATAAAAAGTATATGGAAGGGCAAATGTGAACAGCGTTTTATATAAGGGGTTTGAGCATCCACGGATGTTGGTATCTGAAACAGATCCTGGAATTCCAGTCCCTCTCAGATAGCAACACACGGCTGTGTAATATGGTATCTGCAAAGTTACAACAAAATCCTCAAAACTGACTGGCGAGCATAATCATGACAGAACTATCCTAGAAGTTGGGAAGGCAGGAAGGGTGGCCATGCAGGCAGGGGGATTTCGTGGATGAGGCAGGTGTGGGGTTAAGAAAAAACAGATGAATTTGCTCTTTACAGGGAGAAGTTATCAGCTAATACATAAGAGAAGGCTACAGAAACAGCAGCCTATGCATGCTGCTTACTGACATAGGTTTTATTTAGAGAGGGATTGTCCCAAAGAGTTGAAGACACAGGATCCAAGGAGGGAAACACATGTGGAAGCAGACAGAGACCTGTTCTTTCTCCTTGAAAATTCTATAGCGCTATCTAACCGCCAAACTGCATGTTTTTGTGTGTTTACATGTGTATGCACTTGTGTGTCTCCACAGATGGTTGATATAAAAAGATATAAACAGAAGGCGGATGAAGGCTTGATGTCAAAGGTTCCCTCCATTTCCAAAACTCTAGGATCAGAAATTTTTTTTTTCTGCTGGGGGTGGGCACAGCAACAGCAAAGATGTTGACATCTCATTTCCCAAATAAGGTTAGACTGGACCCTGGAATGCTGCCCACTCTCCTGCCCACTCGGCAGCAAGACAGATAATATCCAGCAACAATAGTTGTATGTAATAGGCACTAGTCCAGACGTACCCACATATAATAAAAGAGAAAACATCTGCTTGCAGATCAAGTGCTTAAAGACTCAGAAACACACGAAAGGTTTGATGAGAAAAAGAAAAGAGAAATGTCACCATCTTTCTAAGTAGCAACCAGGGTAGACATTTCCATTTTAGCCAAACCAGTTATTGAATAAATAAGTCTGGTTGGTTTTCATTCTTTTGTGATGTTCTAAGCACTCCCTTTCAACATGGGACAGAAAAAGAATGAGCCCCCTTCCATCATCAAATATTTCACCTCTCCTAACTACAGAAAGCAAAAGCAGACAATTAATAATTGCATTTTGGTTACTATTATACTCTGGACTAGGAGTCTGTCACTACCTCCTGTTCTAACACTGAATTTACCTAAGTCTCTGGACACTGTAATTCTCATAAATCAAAGCCAAAGGAAGGCAGGGATGGTGAATGCATTTGGCCTCCAGGGGCCAGGCACAGCTATCTCTCTGAGGTTAGTGACTCTGGGTAGCAGGCTTCCACGGGTGGCTTTGACTCTGAAATCCTTCCATTCCAGTGATCTATGAGTCATCTAAATGAAAGAGACATTTGTGGAGCTCATCCCATAGGCAGAAGTAAAACTAAACAGGAAATAGATCTACTTTGTTCTTACGTTGGGGGAAACAATGCTGGAGCGAGCCTCTTGCTGTATATTTGTGAGAGAAACAAAATGAGGCCCAGGCTTCAGGCAACATCCTGCACCGGAAGGCCCCTGGATGGAGGAGAAGTGGCTGGACTGTTGATACAAGCCTTCAAGTTGACCTTAGTGAATCAGAAATTCACTAATTTACACGGGACACAAGAACTACACGAAGGGACTATGGCAGGTGGGCCAGTGGGAACTGTGTCAAAGAGATGCCAAGGTCGTGCCGGCTGCTGGATGGACAGAGATTATCTTTGCTGGGTGCTGGCCTCTCAAAGACCACTTCATCAGGAATCGTCCAGTATAGGAAGCTAACATTGTATACTCAGCTTCAGCAAATGATCCAGCCAGTTGCTGTCAGGTGGACCAATCAAGTGGGGAGATTCAAAAGGCCAGGACTGAGAGGGGGATTTCTTTTCTTTTCTTTTTTTTGTTTTTCGAGACAGGGTTTCTCTGTGTAGTCCTGGCTGTCCTGGAACTTTCTCTGTAGACCAGGCTGGCCTTGAACTCACAAAGAGGATGTGTGTGCCATCACTGCCTGGCAAGAGGAGGTTTCTAAGGGCTTAGGAGGCCCAAAGTGACCCTCACATAGAACAACAGGAGCACTGAGGCTCAAGGGGACTAAAGGCTTTCTCTGCTTAGCTATAACCAAGGACTTCAGACACAGGGAGGTCAAGAACAGCTGGGGAGCAGAAAAGCATTTTGACCTCAGGTCCAAAGGCCTGAGCTGGGAGACAAATTTGGTACGGGCCAGAATCAAAGGGACTCCTGCGCTTAGTGTTTTTGCAAATAAACCCGAAAAAAGGCACCAGGGTCCTATTTTTTTTTCTTTTTTTTGGTTTTTTGAGACAGGGTTTCTCTGCAGCTTTTTTAGAGCCTGTCCTGGAACTAGCTCTTGTAGACCAGGCTGGCCTCGAACTCACAGAGATCCGCCTGCTTCTGCCTCCCGAGTGCTGGGATTAAAGGCGTGCGCCACCACCGCCCGGCTAAGGGTCCTATTCTTAATATAACCTGAAAACAGTGGCACTTTGCTATGCTTTGTATTTCAGATAGCATGACACATTAAACCCCAGAAGGGCCTCAGCTACAACACTGTTACCCTCAGCCACACGGCCCTCCCCTCCCCCAACTCTTCTGGGTATGAGACGCTCTAGAGGACCCTGCTTGGACAGACAGGTCTCTGGAACACAGAGCCTAGTCACAAAGAGAAACATTTCTCTAGAAGGCCAGTGAAGGAGGCTAGACAACTGGAGAGCTAAGAGAGAGAGATGCCCACTGTGATACATTTCCCTTGAAGTTGAGGAAAAATAAGAATGTAATTTTTGTTTGTTTGCTTTTGCTTTGCGAGTCAGGACCTTACGGTGTAGTTATGGCTGGCCTGGAACTTACTGTGTAGATCAGGCTGTCCCTCAGATCACAGAGATCAGTCTACCTCAGCCCCAGTAAGGATGTAGATTTTTAGTGCCACAATTTGAAAGACAGAGAATGAAAACAAAACCTGTTTTATTTTTTTAAAGGCAACAGCTCATTTATAGCCCTGCATGGCTGGATGGCCTGGATCTGCCTATGAAGAACAGGTGTGTCTGGAACTCAAAGAGATCCACTTACCTTTGCCTCCCAAGTCTTGGGATTTAAGGTGTGTGTCACCATATCTAGCAAGATGGTACAACTCTTAATTACTTGTATGTGGATGTCTGTGTGTGGATGCATGCATACAAGTGAAGATGCCCAGAGAGGCCAAGGGTGTCAGGTCCTGGAGCTGAAATCATTCTGGGAACTGAACCTGTGTCCTCTGCAAGAGCAATAGGTACTCTTAACTGATCCAGCTCCATCTCTCTATCTGCAAGTTCTCTCTCTCTCTCTCTCTCTCTCTCTCTCTCTCTCTCTCTCTCTCTCTCTCTCTCTCTCTCGGATATCTAATAACTAGCAGCCACCACCCACGCCTCCTCCTTTTTGGTAATATGGCTTATCTATAAATTGGACTCATGCAAGAATCTTACTAATATATGAAAGGTGCCTGGACATAATACCAAATTACCTCTGAGCCCTCAATTATTCATAATATGTCATGTATTTGAAAAATTCACTTCAATTTCCTGCCCCTGCAGAAATCTGTGGAAGGATCATGTTGAAAAGTCAATCACTCCAGAAGCAGTTCTATAGTTTATAAAAAAGAAAAGAGAAGAAAAAGGCAGCCATCTGGTAAATTCCAGGAGCAGAAGATGTGATGGAAACCCATGGTCCTCCCTTAGCTTTCCAGGGGCAGAGGAGAAGCAAAACTAACAGGCACATTGTGAAGTTTCTGTCAGGGTCTAATGTGCTCTGCAAGCCACGTATACAACTGGAGTGACACATGAGGTTCCCCCTTCCTACCCTGGAGACCCTGGTAACCCCAGCATGGCCACTGTAGTCCTCTTCCTACCAAGAGATTTTTAGGAAGGCTTTCCTTCAGCATCCTCAGGAATGTGAACTTCCATTTGGTGATCTACTTTCTCAGACTATATTAGGGGCATTGTATTTCCTTGCTTATGAGTACTTGCTCCAGGCCGAATTACAATCAGTTGAAGGGACAGGTTAGGGTCATAGTTTCAGAAGCCAGAATGTGCAGGATGGCTCTTTTCCCTCCTCAGTGTGTCTGCAGCCTCACCTGGGTTCCCCAGGCTTCATCAGATAAAGTCTTGAGTTAAGTGACTGCTTTGTCTATTCCATGTGCCCGGAATTAGCCAAGAGGGCATTTATAACCAGCATTCACCCTAGCACAGCACCTGGGAAAGCCGGACACTTTGGTAAAAACTGTGTTCTTTCATTGATCATTAGAAAAAATGTGGCTCCTTTACATAGCCCTATTTATTACACTGGCATACTAACAAACAGGCTCTGGGATTTGTTTTATAGGACTTGAAGTGGATTCCTGTCCTTGTGTGCACTCTCCATTGTAAATCTTTGACCCTTGAATTCCTCATCCACCTCTTTCTCATCTTCTTTTTTAAAAAGGATGTTACGCGAGCCTGGTTTTTATTTTGCTATCTGTAGCTGGTCCTCAGTCTACTTTGCAACCCTAGGGCCTCCGTGCTAGGGCAAGCTGCACCTGACAGGCTCCCTTGCCAGGTCCTGCCAGTTGAGATGTGACAGGCTAACACCAATGAGGAGGTGAGGACAGAAGCCCCTGGCTCCCTTCGCCCTCGTTTTTTGTCTCCCTCCTTATCTGTGCAGTGTATTGACTGTGTTCCTGCCACGGTCTCAGCTCGTTTACCTGGGGTCACCTTCCACTGTCCCTGATGGAAAGGTGGCTGTAGGTCCCAGGCAGTAGGGCACCATGGGAGATGCTTCCTCTGGGGATTCCTTGGGGGTTCTGCCACTTTTCCCTCCCCACCCTTTTAGCCTCTTTGCACTGAGTAAATCAAATACCTTTAACATTCCAAGTGGATTATCTATTTTCTTGACTGGGTTCTCTGAGTAGTAAAGAGCCACCTGATGCTTTCTGCCAAAAACCGTGCGGTCTCCTGCAGTGGGACGTAAGAGGAAGCTGCAAGGTGTTCAAGCCTTGAAGTGCTTGGTTATTGACGTTAACAGATGATTTGATGGTGGCATGCTCCAGGAGGCCTTACAATTGCTTTCTGATCATTATTTCAGTTCTCTTTACAGCAAGCCTTTGGGCCAGGGTATTCACTTAGACATTTATTACAAATAATTATTACAAGCGGGGCATCTCAAACAAACAAAAACACGAATGGGCACCTCTTCCAGACGGGGAAACCATGGCGCACCAACACTAAATCAGCTTGCCCAATGTGACCAGGCCAGAGGGACAGTTTGAGTGGTGATTTATTAAGATGAACAAGCAAGAGAAGTACCTGAGGCAGGGGAGTGAGCCAGACTGCCTGCAAAGGAAGAAACAGAAAAGCCCAAAGAGTCTGGAGATGCCAGACTGAGAATGTAACATCCAAAGGGTATCAGCCATGGGGGCTGAACAGTCCTGGATTGGGGTCCAGGCACAGCAGGTGCAACAACCACAGAAACACTGTAGTTACATGTTCTGCCTGTAACAGGGTTGGGGAAAGACTTGGAATGCTCACTCTAGCAACACCCTCCGTCATATTTTACCTAGTCAAGATTCCCCTGAATTCCATTCCTGTCAAGCACAGATGTGTCTTTGTAAACCAAGTGGATACTTTCTTACCAAGAGTCACTGCTCAATGGGCAGAGAAGCAGTTCTAAGTCCATCGAGGAAAGGGGGCAATAAAAGTGCCGTGGCAGCTTTCTTGTGAATTAAAATTAACATGACATACTTTTAAGAGTCTTTTGTTATATAATTATTGATGAGTTGAAATATGGCTGGTATCATGTTAGACAGATGGCCAGAGCAACAATGTTTTTAATAAGAAAAATAACCAATGACCTCTAGCACAGAAGTAGCTTAGGTAGGCAACAAGCCTGTCACTTTGTCTATTACATTTATTACTTTTTTTTAGTTGTTATGTAGCAAAAGAAGGTAGCACAAATACAGGGCTAGAAGAATTGATGTTAGGAAAAAAGGCAGTCAACCAACGTTGCCTACAGCACAGGACAAGAAGACCAAAAGCCTATAGGTCTTGATGCAAGAATGGTGCAGGAAAAAGCCTGGCAATCCGTGCTCCAACTGGACTCTAGAAGCAGACTTACACATGCCACCAGAGGTCTGCACAGCCATTTCCTGACCTTTTAGGCTACTCTAAAGAAGGGTCTCTCACCTACTTTAGTCTGGCTCTCCTTCCCTGGCTTTAATCTGAGCAGTAAACAATCTGAGAGAGGAGGCCTGTGGCTGCAGGAATCAGCTCCTCTGCTTCCCAGTTCACAGCACTCAGGCAGGAAGAAGAGGGCTCAGGATTGCCGCCACATCTTCTGGGTCAGCTTGAGATCTAAATGCTGGATTCATCAATTATGAAGGTTCTGCCAGCTGGCTTCCCATGTAGAAAAAGCCAGTTGCTTCTCCTATGGCATCTGCTCATCTCATAAAACTCCGTGTCTCTAAAGTGGACGAGCTGCTAGAGACAGCCACTAGCAGAACACGAGCAAACCATGGGACTGGCTACCAAGGTGATGCTGGCAAGGGCCTCTGTGATGCGAGAGCACAGATGCATTGGGATGAAGGGAGTGTTCAATCTGTATGCATAATCAGAACTGCAACTCCGCTCCCAACTGTGCAGGAAATCACGGAGAGAATGAATATTCATGTGCGTAACTTATTTCACGTCATTAAGCTGAATTGCTCTTAGTTTTGAGATTAAAAACTATTTGCCTCTCTAGTTCTGATAGCTCAATTTACCTCCTTTAAAGAACAGATTTCTTAGTAGGAAAGAAAAATCCAAGTATCAGAAATTCAGAACTTACATACCCAATGTTAGTTTGTGAAACAGGTTGCTGATGGAGCGTCGCTTCATTCCTGTGATCTGGGCACTCTAATCTGAGATCATGTAGTAGAACCTTTAAATCTGGACTCCTGGAGATGGGGAGATGGCTTAGTTTGTAAAGTACTTGTTGGCAAGCATGAGGACCAGAGTTCAGATCCCCAGCTCCACGTAAAAAGCCAGGTGAGGGCAGCATATGTCTCAGAAAGCAAGACAGGTGGTTCCTGCCTCTGGATTCCACACAAACTTGTGCATGCCCTTTCACAGGAACATATGCATAGACATACAACACACACACACACACACACACACACGGAGAGAGAGAGAGAGAGAGAGAGAGAGAGAGAGAGAGAGAGAGAGAGAGAGAGAGAGAGAGAGAGAGAGAGAGAGAGAGAGAGAGAGAGGATGTACTCTCAATCAGCAGTTAAAATATACTTTCAAGGCACTGTAACTCCTTTCTTTGCTTCCTAGTCAATTTTGAGAGTACACATAACAAACCAGAATGAATTCTAAGAAACAGCAGGACTTTAAAAGTCACAAAGAATGATCCTTTAAAAATAAAAGATTTCTAGAGACAGCCATTTCCCACTGCAATATATAATTTAGGTGTGGACTTATCTGGGTGCTATTCACTGCTTTAAAGTTAAGGGCTCTATAGAGACCGAGAATGACAAGAATGACAGTCATTACCCGAAGTATTTATAGCTTATATGAGCACAGAAAAGGATAACATTATGTTAAAATGAGAAAGCAGGCCTCCTGGAAGAGAAATATGATTCACAGAGTATCAGGAAAACCTCAGATGTAAATTGCAATGTCAATATTTGATGTACTTTCTTTTTTCTCTTTCTGAGTGCATTTTTCTTCTTATGCTGTCTGTATCTGGTTTTAAAGCTTAGTGAGCCAGATGAGACTTAGGACAATGTCAACTTATTACTTCCAGAAATATGATGTACAGCACTAAAGGAAATGATAGAACCATGATCTGAACATGTCTTTACAGTTTGCTGGTGAGGTTTCCATGCTGAATGAGCAGGGCGAACATTAAGGAATGTTCATTCGCAGGGATTCTTGGGGCATTCGTTCTCTTCGGGGTTTCAGCATCTCTGAATCCCAGGTCCTTATGATTTCCCTAAGGAAAAGCTAAGACTGTGGCAGGCCTTTCAGCTTTTCGTACACACCAAGGCTATCAGCAGAAAGACCTGTGGGAGGGAGCAAGAAGGTGACAGACAGCAAGGAAATGAAGAAGAGGGTGGAACCTGTAGGGCCCCGGAACTCTCCTCACTAGCAGAGAGATGCCGGGAAGGGTGAAGCTGTGTGGTGATATTCTGTTTGTGCTCTAACAGAGGCTGCCTAAAGATCAGAGGGCAGAGCTAGCCACTAGTTAACCACAGAGATCTGGAGGTCTGAATAGACAGGAAGTGATACGGCTGGGCAGAGAGAGGACTAAGGTGGGAGGTGACAGGAGCTTGCCCCCCTTTTTTGGCTGAAGAATTGGCAAGGTGAGAGGTGACTGTGGTTTACTCCTTTGTCTTTCTGATCTGTCAGCATTTACTCCTCTACCTGACCCTGGGTTTTTATTATTAAGACTGATTAGAATTCACGCAACAAAGCAGCTTGAGCATCCTAGCCGGCCTGTTTTAAGGATGTCCTGGGACCTCTGAAAAGCTTCCTCAGGTGCCACCGGGAGAACACTTGCTTGAGCACCACTCAGACTTCTGTGCCACAAGAGGGTGGGCTCAGTGGAGCAACCAAGATTGACCAAGGCCTCTCTACTGGCCTTCCCACACACTCGGTAAGTAACCGGCCTCCATCTGCTTTGGATGGAGTACTTTTTGTTCTGAACCCTGACCAACAGCTCAATAGAAGATAACAAAGTGCAACATGGCAGTGGAGTGCCAGGGAAAATGGCTTAAAGCATCCAACTTCAAAAAGAGCACGAAGAGGTAGCCAGCTTCTAGCAGGACACAAAGACTGGTTTCAGGACGAGGCCTGAAGAAACCATGCAAAATGCCCAGGGGTTGAATACCCCTTACCAAGAGACAGGGCACTTAAAAACCCTTCTGACAACACCAACAAACAAACACAAAACCCCAACCCCAAATACTGTTCCCTTAGTGCTGGAAATGCCAGTAAACGGTTCAGGAGCACATTGAATTACCGCTCTTGAGAATGACCACAGGAGCAAACCATTACAAAGCACCATAGCATCCTATGGACTTGTTCTTAGCCTTTCTGAGAACTCCCTCCGACCTCCCCTCTATCCTCTGAACTGCTGCTTACGCTCATGGGGTACAACCCGTGCATTCTGCTGCACTGTACATAGAAAGGGCTGACTGACTGAGAAGCCAAATTTGAATATTCATAGTCCATATTCATATTAGGCTAGTGCATGTTATTTTAAATTTCTTCAAGCTGAGAAAGCTGGCCGAATCAAATGCCCTTTACGTAGTTGAAGTGACTTAGGTTATTCACAGAGGAGCCTTTCTGGCGGTTCTGCAGGTGAAACACTCCATGCCACACCCTGCTGGCTCACACTTGATCGGCTTCTCCAGATCTAGTGTTGGCCTCACTCACTACCCTTGCACCTACTTTTCTATGTAGCCAAGGGAGAGAGGCAGAGCAAGAAAATGCAACTGGTAAGCAGATGCAACCACCACACTGTAGCTGGCCAAAGACCATGCTGAACTCGGGACTGACAGACGCGGCAGTTCTGAGAGGCACTAATTATAGCAATCCTTACCATAGTCATCAAGGTCTTATGTACAAAACAGTGCATGAAACTTCTCTGTAGCTATGTGAGTGATGTGAACGAAGAGAGGTCATTTTAAAGCATCTACTCATGGGCTAGGATGTAGCACAGTAACAGAGTGCTTGACAAGCACTTCTAAGGCCCTGGGTTCAATCCCTAGCACCACCAGTAAATTTTTAAAAAAAAAAAATGTAAGAAATTACTGATGAGTGTGATTGGCTATGATGAGGCCCACTTTGAACATGAATTCAAAACTAGCTTGTGTTACATGAACTCATGTCTCAAAAAGGTGGGTGGGGAAGGGGAGAAAACGAAAAGGGCCACAAAGATCAATGGGTCAAAGGCACATGCTACACAAATGTGAGTACCAGAGTTTGATCCCCAGGCCCACACAAAAGCTGACATGCAGCATGAACATCTGGACTCCAACAGTCTCGGAGGCAGACAGGAGACTCCTGGCAACTCATGGGCTGGCTACCCAGCCTTGCTTATGCAGCAGGAAAGTAGAGACCCTGCCACAAATAAGGTGGACGGTGACGACCGACACACGAGGTCGTCCTGTGATCTCCATATGTACGCCGACACAAGCATATCCACGTTCACATGCATGAATGGTCACATGTGTACACGCGTGCACGTGCATGTGCACGCACACACGGCACTCACTAAAATAAAAGGATGGAAAGATTTGTCTTTTTGCATGGAGCCATGTGTGTAATTCATTTCTACAAAACATAATAATTAATTGCAAAGGGAAACAGAGGGGCTTTTCTTTAAATGTATTTTTGCAGCAGTAAAAATAAAGCACGCCTTTTCTCCTACACGAGGCAGGGACAGGCACATCTGGTTGCTAGAAACACAATCTCAAAGGTACTGCCTTTGGCCAGAGGTTAACAGAGGAATAGCTTGATTGGCAAGCTGATCGAATGAATGTTACCTGTTTGAATAAAGCGTGGTCCTGTCCTGTGGACAGTGTTCACCGACATATAAAGAAGATGATGAGATTGTAGTCGCTAAGGAAGCAGCTTCGAATAATGATGGAGTGCTGGGTACCAGGTCTGGCCTGTGTCGGGATCCCAGGGCTGGGGGAGTGAAAGCAAACACATGTTCGTGAATCTCAGTAATATAGGTTACCTTAGACCTGCAATAATTTAACTTAGCTAAGAGCATTCATTTTACGTATCAGGCTGCAAATGAAATTATGAATTAACTGTGCTCTTCTGAACTACAAGAGAAATGTAAAATATCTGCTTGCAAACAGGTTAAACAGAAAGGAAATGACATTAATTTACAAAATGGCTTATGGAAATGACATTAGGGATGCTCTTTTAAAAACCTAATAAAGTGATTTAATCTTTCAAAATGATGGCATAAAAATTCCTAGGAGTTTAGGGAGATAATGTGGCAGAGATTAAAAGGATGACTGGCAGATGCAGGAACAGAGAGGACAGGCTTCACCCTCCACATGAGAGGCGGACTCCAAGGGGCACAAAGAAACCCTTTAACAGAACAACAGCCTGCCACGTCTCAATCCCATTGGAGCCTACACAGACTTCTGGACATGACTCAGGGCTCTTCTTAACATCTATTTTAATAGCAAGGCTGCTTTATAAAAGTGAGAAAGCTCTTATTTCTTTTTAAAATTTTAGGAGTTCAATAAAGTATTTATGTCAGGGCCGTCCACGGTCAGAAAGGATGAACCCTCCAGGGTTAGCAGTGACCTGGAGCACACGGGTGCTCCATCCAGGGTCCATATGGATTTTCCCCTCTCTTTTTGAGACAGGATCTTACTGCATACAGCCCTGGATGCCCTGAACAGGACATTGTTATATAGACCAGGCTGGTCTCAAACTCACAGATATCTGCCTGCTTCTGCCTCCTGAGTGTTGGGATTAAAGACATGTGCCACCATATCTAGCTTACGTGAGATTTTTATCTTTTCCCAAATTGAGCTGAAAAGATGTTAATGAATACAGTACAGCCTTGGGTGTTTCTGACATTGCCTGATACACACAAGGGTCCCAGATGATGTTTCTTCACTGTGTAAATGGAAAATAGCCATTCCAGGGGTCGTCAGATGAGTTTGAGGGCTTGTTTTTTTGGGAGGGTGAGGAGGTAGTAATTCGGGCTGACTCTAGGGCCCTACATACGCTAGGCAAGTGCCCCTCAGTGTAATTCCAACCCTTGAATTTTGTATTTGAAGGAGTATATTTGATGAGGTGGAAGGACAGGCATGGAGGGAAAGTGGAGCCGGGTCAGGAAATGCCGAACTTTGGTTCTCAAGTTTAGACAATATGTGAAAAGATGCCCAAATCTGTAAGCAACGGTCCAATTCATGTGAAAACAAAATCCCCAAGCATAATACATGCGTACATCCCACGCAGGGATACATCACGCGCAGGAGCCACGACGCACAGGCGCACATGACGCACAGGCGTACATCACACGCAGGCGTACACCATGCACAGGCACACATCCCGCGCAGGCGCACACCATGCACAGGCATACACCACACACAGACGCACATGACGCACAGGCGTACATCACACACAGTTGTACTACTTCCTCGTTTCCAGGTATTCTGGGTACAGTGGAGTATATTTAATTTCACTATAGCTACTGGGGAGCCTGAGACAGGACTACTGGGAGTTCTAGGCCAGCCTAGAAACCCAATAAGATTTCAATTTAAAACACAAAACAAAAACAATAAAAAGTGTCTGTTTAAACAAGAGTTATTTAAGAAAACAAATTTGGTCCTGTTTCTCGAGCTGTGAACAACTATAGTTTTCTGTGTGTTCTCATAACTCAGGCAGCCTGCTGGGGGAGAGGCCAACAGAAGGCAGCTTGAAGGAAGGGGCTGGGTATCTACCAGGAACTGCTGTCATTAATACAGAGGACCAAGGGCAATGTTCTGGTCACTTGCCCTATTGCTGTTACAAAGGCAACCAGAGAAAGGAAGGGTTATATTCCAGTTCCAGGGTGCAGTCCGCTATGACAGGGAAGTCAGGACAGTGAGAGCCTGAGGCGGCCAATCCCAGTCATCTGCACAGGAAGTAGACAGGAAGGATTGTTTATGCTCAGCTGGCTTTCCCCTTGTGTGATCCAGGATGAAAGCCCAGGGGATGGTGCCACCTAATTTTAGGGTGGGTCTTTTCTACCTCAGTTAATCTAAACTAGGTGCTCTCACGGGCATGCTCAGAAGTTAAACTAAGCTAGACAATTCTTTTTAGGTATACCCGGAGGTTTGTCTCCTAGGTCTCTCTAGATCCTACCAAGTAGACAATAAAAACCATCATAGGCGAATCACTAAGTCCCTTTGAAGTAACCCTAGACATGAGAATATGATAAAGAAACTCAATTTAGTATAAGGAAACAGATGCTGAGATAGAAAGGGACAGAAATAGCAATTTGTCTGATGACTCCAAGGAAAGAATGTGTCCACAAGACATCTTGAATCTTCTACTTGAAAGTAGAAGACACTTTGGAGAGTCTCCAAAGAAAATAATAATGATAATAGTAATAATAGTAATAATAATAATAATAATAATAATAATAATAATAATAGTCAGTACTCCAGTTTGGTTAAAAAAACTTTTTGGCAAATTAGAAACAAGAAAAGAAGTTCTTTGGTCTGGCAATCAGTACGAAATATGACAAGTTTCATTTTAAACAGAGAACTGTTGGAAACATTGTCTTTAAAATCAGGACAGGGCAAGGCCACCCATCACTGTATCAGCAGAGTCCCAGGAAGCAATAGAGAGAGAAAGAGCACAAGGTCTACAGAGTAGCACCAAAAGCCAGAACACACAATTCTTTAAAAAGGCACAAAGAGTCCACATCAATCTCTCTGTTTATCAAAGGAACACATCTATCATACTAAATAAGGAAATCCTAACATTCATTTAAATGCACTGAAACAGCTCTAAATAAACTGAACAGGTTTATTTCATCACTTCCACATGTGTGCACATAGGTGTACATGCATGTACATGCCTATATTACACACACAGAATAAATAAAATCTAGGAAAACAAATACCAGTATGTTTGCATTTGTTATCATGAAGGAGGTAGATTATAGATGTTTTCTTTAAATATCTTAATATTTACTATATTTTATGATAAATCATATGTCATGCATTGTTTATATGACATTTCATATTTATATAAATTTGTTGTATTCTATGTATCCTATAAAATGTTATTAATAGGCTATCTCTCAAAGCATGCATTTTCTATGTTTTCTGCTGTGGCTTTCCATTGCTCACAGAATTTACTAGAGCTCTTCTGTTTTAGAAAGTCGCAAGTGCCTTTACCTTCCTCATCCAGGCTGCTGAAACTTGTTCCTTCAGTTAACAGATCCCGCTTCTCGTCCTTCCAGGCCTGAGTGACAGAGGACACAATCTCCTGGGAGGTCGCCTTCAATGCGGCAATGGAGTTGCACCGTTTCTTAGAAGGCGAGGCCTTCAGAGCTAGACAGCAAGGAAGAGAAACTGTAAAGCGAGGGACTGTGGGGCATGTCCCCCCCTAAAGCCAGGCACAGTGGCAGTCCCAGCACTGAGGCTGGGGCAGGAAGGATCGGAGCTGGCCCGAGTTACACAGTGAGATCCCATTTTAAAACAACCACAGAACTAAAATAATAAATAAAACTTACAAAATTAGATTCAAATTTCTAAACTTACTATTTTATTTATTATTAATAATTTAGAAATAATTTGGGTATAGAAAGGTAAGAGCTCAATTCATATGTATGGTAAGGGAGATTAAAATATCTCTGTTTTGGGAGCTGGAGAGATGGCTCGGTGGTTAAGAGCACTGACTGCTCTTCCAGAGGACACGGGTTCAATTCCCAGCACCCACATGGAACCTCACAACTGTCTGAAGATCTAGTTCCAGGGGATCTGACACCTTCACACCAATGCACATAAAATAAAAGTTAAATAAACCATAAAAATATTTTTTAAAAATCTGTGTTTTGGCTATATTATTTGTTCAGAATGACTTGGTTTAAAGAAAAATATTCTAAAATACATTTGAGTTGGACTTTCTTTGGATTTTGAAATAGTCTTAGTTGAGGCAAACTTTAATTTTTAATCTTTTTTTTTTTTTGCTAAAGAATTGCCCTTCCTCCTCCTTGTTTTCCTTACGCTGGGAGGAGGCTGGGTGAGCTGGTAAATGCAGATGGTGGAGCGTTCTCACGACCCCAGCTTTATTAGCTGGGGACCGGGACTTACAAATGTGCCAGTGCTTAATCGTATATGCATGTTGCCCAATTTAGCCAAGCAACTTCTGGTTGCTTCTTTCTTTGTGATTTTCCACTGAAACTTCCTTCTTTTTGGTCTCGTCGGATGCATAATTCACTCCCATTTCTATCTGAAGGGCATTCTCCAACCTCAGGAGTATGGTGGGAAGCCAGGCCGGTGAAAAGGCGCTTCCCCGAGCCATGCTGAAGCCTGTGGTTCCACAGAGAACAGCTTGGCAGGCGCTGCTTAAGCTGTAGTCTGATCTCAGCCACTTAGTTCATGCTTTCCCACAGTAACTCTTCTTGGCTGACTATGGCTAGAGAATTTCGTTGGAGGGAGAGAGGGAAGCTGAGACCTGTTTATGTTTCCCCTGGAACTTGTTACTGGCAAGAGTCCTCCGGAGGTTTGCTTAAAAGGGGTGAGCTGACAGCGACTGGATGAGTCACTGTGGTTAGTTTTGGGACTCCCCTGAGCTTGGATTGCATGGCTCATCAGCTCTCTCTGTGGACAGGGTTCAAGAGATTAGGTGGAGAGTGACTTTGGGATTCGCGAATGAGGGGAGAATAGAGGGCAATCTCTCAGCTTTTGGGAAAGGCTCGGCTCGGCTTCCCGAGCATTTTATATTAACATCATCATCATGACGAGTGATGTTTGTGGACTAGGCTGTAGTCTGGAGGCCAGCACTCACACTGCGAATCTCAAACTGTCAAAAATGTCTAAGGGAAGCTGGCCCTTTGACAGGCCTAGAAACGGAGGGCAGAAAATTGGGCTTGTTCCAGGTCACAGGGTTAGAGACTGAACCCCTGGGGGCTCTCTTCTGTCTTCACTTGTTTAATTGATAGTTGATTTCCAGCTCTTTAGCGTTCATCTTCTGGTTAGGGTGTGCGTGTGTCTGGTGAACCTTTTGGATGTTCAAACAACTGATCTTGCCATTCCCCTTGGTTGCTCACAATTGATTTCAATGATGGATGAGTGGAGTGATTGTCTACCCATGGGGTCTGCCATAGCACCCCCTCTGCTTTTGTTAATCTCTTATGAACTCTGATACATTCCTGCCCTTTGCTGTGGGATCTTTAGATGTCAAGGGAAAGCTTCTTGTCTTTTTGGATGTCTATGCAGAGTATGTGAGCTGTGGTTCAGGGACTGCTGGGGTCCTTGACCCCGCAGATGAGCTTCAAGGTTGAGCTACTGATATAAGAATATGAAGGCATTAGGAGTTTATCAGAGGTTGCATGAACTATGCTGTCATCACGGGCCGAATTTAGAAGCAGATGCAAGACTTCAACTAGTCTCGAATAAGACAGCTACTCAGAATTTCCAAATAGTCACCTTTCTCGCTATTTGTTTTAGAAACCATAACTATCATCAAAATTATTTTTACGTTCATAAATTTTTAATTGATCTACATTAACATACTTAAAATCTTTCTGTGTGCATATGTATGTATATATGTGTGAGTACAGGTGTGCACGTATCCCAGCATTCATGTGGAGGTCAGAGGACAACCCCAAGTGTCAGTCCTTGCCTTCTACCTTGACAGAGACAGGGTCTCTTATTTGCTGTTGGGTACCAGGTCAGGCTAGCTGGCCTGCACACTCCCAGGGATTTCATTCTCCTGACTGCACATCCATCTCCCTGCAGGAGAGCCTGGGCTACAGGTGCTCATTCATGCATCTGGCTTTATATAGGTTTTAGGAATAGGAACATATATTTGTGGGACAAATGACCCACTCAACCCCACAATGGGTTTTTGTTGTTAACTGATAAGAACCAATAATTAATAATAGATTTTTTTTTCCAATTCAGATTTCTGTAAGATGTAGACAGTTCTTTGGGGTCCTCACTAACTTTTTTAAGAGTGAAGTCACCCTAAGACCGAAGGTCTGAGCGCTGCTTCTCCATTCCATCACTCTTAGGCAGGTGCTGATGGTCAGCACTGAGACCCAGCTCAGTGCTCAGCGAGGACATGGGCAGTGCGAGGTGACCGTAGGAGGCCAGAGAGGAACAGTGGTGGACCACACTCAGGAGGATCGATTGGGGGGGGTGTGAAAAGAGAAAGACAGCAGAGGGGTCCTGTTAACAAACCCTGTCGAGAGCACAGAACACCTGGAGCAAGAGTAACAACGTTGCCTTCAATGGTGAATTCCTTATTCCGCATCTGAGCCTTGCCCTTTTCAACCTCAGAGGGCTTGCATGTGGCTGAAAACTGAATGCATTAGGGCTGTCTCAGGATTTGTTATCCCTCTCTCTTCTAAGAGGAATGTAACAAAGGTGCGGCAAGTGACCTTAGCCCCACAGAAGGTAACAGACCTCGATGAGAAGGGAAAGTTACCCAGGGACCCAGGGAGAACTGTAGAAAAAAGAGACCAAGTCCTGGCCTGGATCTAAAACACACACATATGATGGTAAGTCACAATCGGAGAGACGTCTACGGTCACCAAAGAGGAGGACGAGAGTCTGAAGGGACAGAATCATAAAGGACAGCGAAGATGCACTTCAAAGAGAACTCCAGCTAATAGTCCCAGCTGCTGTGGAGATTTACCAAACAACTACAGATGAAAGGCTGTTAAATGGCGTGAAGAATGCCAATCGGCAATCTCAAGAGGAACGTGTCAGTGGAGCGGTGGGATCAGCATCCAACTGGAGTGCGCTGAAGAGCGACAAGAAACAAGGAAGGGAGACAACAGCAAGTGAGCACAGCAGTCAAGAGGAGAAAGACACTCTAGGAGAGGCAGAGGGATGCTGCTCTGGAGGGTAGTTATCAGTTACCCGAGAAGGAGTGGCTTGAAGGTCTAGGGATGGTGCTGGCCAAGGATGGATGGATAAAGCTACCGTGGGGTGAAGGGACTCTCTAGAGGGACCTGCTGAAGACATTAAGAAGACGAGCATCCATGTGTGACATCCTGCATCCCTTCTCTGATGCGCACAGCAGAGCACTCCATTCCTGCCCTAGGTGCTGGGGCTAGAGTGTGAACTTACATCCCCCAAAGGAATCAAATAAAGTAAGCGAAACTTACAAGATAAACAAGGCAGATGTGGAGTCCAGTAATTAGCTCACTGAATGTCAGAGGAGGGAGTCACCTTCTCTACCTTGACAGAACTTTGAATATGATGCTGCTGCTAAGAAACAGGCAACCAAGATGAGGCGCTCACTCTGCATATGAAGCGAAAGCAACTTTCATCACCTTGCTCTTGAGTATGTTGCTAAGAACTTATGAAAGGTCTTCTGGAGGAGGAAAGAAGATTGATGAAAAAATAAATAATCCCACTGACAAAAACGAAGTCCTGGGGTGAAGAAACGTCTTAGTGATTGCTCAAACATGAAACCATGTGTTCAGAATATAGCCTGCTCACGACTCTGGGTTCAGTGAGAGACCTTATTAAACAGAGGAGGAGAGCAATAGAAGAGACATGATGGCCCCTGTCTCTCACAAACACCTGCACGTGCATGTTCACACATTTGTGTATACACCATACACAAACACACGTGCACACTAAGCCAAAATAAATTTTTTTTTGCTTTTTTTTTCGAGACAGGGTTTCCCTGTGGTTTCTAGAGTCTGTCCTGGAACTAGCTCTTGTAGACCAGGCTGGCCTCGAACTCAGAGATCCGCCTGCCTCTGCCTCCTGAGTGCTGGGATTAAAGGCGTGCACCACCACCGCCCGGCAAGCCAAAATAAATTTAAAAACAGAAACAAAATACTTGGGCTTGGAGATGTAGCTCAGTAGTAGAGCGCATGCCTAGCAGCATGTGTGATGATGCCCTGGGTTCAATATTTGGCATCAAAAAAAAAAAAAACCCAGAGATAAACAGACAAATGAACAATCAAACCCCAGACCAACTATCAACCAACTAAACCCAGGAAGAGAATACACTGAACAAAATTGAGGCCTCTACGCTGAAAGTACAAAAAGAAAGAAATTAATGAAGTCCCGAATAAAAGGACAGTCCATGTTCATGGAACGGAAAGATACCATATTATTAAGATGGCAGAGGTTCCCAGACTGATCCATATCGTCAACAAAAAATGAAATGCTGCTTTAATTTTGAAAACATAAGCTGACAAGATGATTAGTAAAGTCAGGTAAAAATCCGAAGGGCCAGATTAGCATGAATGATCTGAGGAAGAACAGGTGAACGACTCATGGTTCTTGAATGTAAAACTAGCAGCTGAAATACAAGCGTGTGGGGCTGGGATAAGGGCAGGCATACTGAACAGCACGATGGAATGAGAGTCAGAAATAAGCCCTTACATCGGGGTTAACAGATTTCCCACAAGGGTTCCAGACTAATTCACCATGACAAAAACAGGCTTTTCAACAAACAGGGATGGGAAAACTAGAAACACAAATAAAAGATGAACCCTATCTCATACCATGCATAAAAATTTAAAAAAATGAATCAAAGACCTAAATGTGAGAGGTGAAATTGTGAAAAGAAAAGAGGACCTCGGGGAGGCGGGACATTTTTACACCACACCAAATGTGCTGGTGGAGGGCAAGAGAGGAAGAAAGGAAGGAAGGAAGGAAGGAGGGAGGGAGGGACCATACCCAAATTAGCAAAAATATCAACGGACAACTAACAACACAGAACACTTGTACATCATGTTTCTGATAACACACTGTTATCCAGTACATCTAAAGAACTTTTAAAGGTTCAACAACAGGCAGACAACGGAACTAAAAATGGGCCAAGAATCTGAGTAAACATTCCCCAAAGAATATACAAATGGCCAGTGAATACATGGGAAGATGTTCAGCATCGTTTGTCACTGAAGAGCCACAATACAAAGGCACAGTGAACTACAACCCCCCCCCCACCCCAAGATGGCTGAGAGAGAGATAGCCAGCAAGCCGCTGGTGAGGAGGCAGACAATGATTCCCTCGTATGTTGCCAGGGGACAGTGAAATGAACCAGATGCTTGGGAAAGGTTTGCAGAGCTATCATGTGACCCAGAAACTTCACTTTCAGCTACCTACACAAAAGAAATGAAAATATACACTAATCCAAAGCCTCACGCATGAATGTTCACGGCAATAGTCTTCACAGTAGCCAGAAAGATAGGAATGAGCTATCGACTGAGAATAAATAATACGTGGCATACATGGACTATTATTCAGCAGTAGAAGAATAAAGTTCCAATGCACGATACAACCTACAAAACTTTATTAGATGTAAAAAGTCACATATACAAGTCAGATGCTACGGGTTTTTCTAAGAAGTCTCCTGAATTGGTAACACCATGGAGACAGAAGGAAGTGCTGGGAAGAGGAGGGATATGGTGATTGTTAACGGGTGATAATAAAAATATTCTAAAATTCGGCAGCTGTGATGGCTGGATGAGTCAGTGCATATAAACCCCACAAAACTGCACTTTGAAGAGGTGCACTTTGCAATACGTGATGCATATCTTAGCAAAAATGGTCATAAAAAATAACTCCAAGTGAGAGAAAGTTAACCGATTTACTACTTAAGAAGGAAGTCTTGGGCCTGGAAAGTGAGCTCAAGGGTTAAGGGCATTTGCCGATTTTGCAGAGGACCTGGATTTGGTTCTCAGTTCCTACAAGATAACTCTCAACCATCTGTAACTCCACTTGCAGTTCTGGCTCCCTCTTCTGGCTTCTGTGGGCACTGCACGCACATGGTGCACATGTATACATGCAAGCGAACATGCATGCACATAAAATAGAAACAAATTAATCTTTTAAAAAATAAGTAAGACATTGCATTAAAAGCATGATACGTCAGAGACTAGAAAAGTCTGTAACATGTGCTGTATTTTTGGAACTGAAGAAGCTGTTGATTATGGCATCAGTTTATGTTACTACATTAAGGGAAAAAAAAGGAGGCCCCAGGAGGACCCTCCCTCTTCCAGAACTGGGTATGTGTATGAAGCAATAAAGGCCCATGTCCTATTTAAACTTCAAAGAAACCTAGGCTCCGGGGGAAGAGTGGTTGAAAAGCTTTGAAACTATGAGTTCCAAGTCTGAATGCAGAGCCTTGCAATCTGAGTAGTAAACATTACTTCACAGTCAGGAAAACCTTAGGTAGAAAAATCTAATTTATAGCAAGTCTCAATTGACAATACTTTTTAAGATGCCATTGAGATCATCCACTGTGTATGAAAGCCGGTCTTAGAAAAATGAGATGTAGGTTTATACAGATGTAATTCATTTAAGTCATCTGGAAAAATACCCAATATATTACATAGCCTAATTCTCAAAGGAATTATAAGTGGCTGAAAAACCCTGAGTAACTCTGGAATCTAATCAGTACTTGAAAACACCTAATAAAACAACCAGTTGGCATTCTTCTATTTCCCAGGGTGGCATAGTTGAAGAAGCCAAATGCAGGCTGAGGGCTGCATCTGTCTCTGCAGTTACGTGCATTTAATACCCTACTACCACATCTTGAACTCAATCCCAAGTGAACAATCCTAATTTAGACAGAGTATTTACCTGAAACTATGTTCATAAAAATATTAGTCAGAACTAGGCAAAGGAGAAAGGATGTAAATGCCAAATGCTCAAAGAATGGCTAGCAGACTATGGCACACCCCTATAATTTTCATGCTGCGTTTCAGTTTTAAATGGTGTTTAGAATATTCAAGGATTTGAGAAACTATTTATATTATAATGATATGCAAACATTGGCTGGTAGAAGCCTAGAACGATTTGCCAATATGCTGCTCTGTTTTGTGTGTGTGTGTGTGTGTGTGTGTATGTGTGGTGCTAAGTCAAACTTGAATCTTGCACACAGCAGTCCTGCACTTTGTTGGATACCAGCTTTAAGAAAACAAAGTATAAGAATAAAAATTGGGAGAAAGTACTAGGTAGCTCTGGGCACCTTCCTCCCAAATTTTATTGTTTTTCAGGTTAATTATCACAGCTTCTTTTGCATTCCCAAACTATAGCAAATATTGTTAGAAAAATTTATGATGACTAGTGTCATGTTTTTGGGGTGACTAATTCATTATGATTTGAGTTATAAAGTTGGACCACAGAATAATTAAATGATAAGACAACAATATGTGTATAATGTGCTTATTCTCCACTTTCCCCACACAGTTTGAGCATGCACATAGAAAATTTCTCTTAAGTATTAAGATAAATGAATAAGATGCTATATTTCACCTTGATTCAAAATAATCATCATTAGCTTTGGGCTCAGTTTGTTCTATTTATTCAGTTACTTGTGGTTTGAAGGCATGGTACTGATTTGAGAGCTTTCTCCCTTTTGGTTTTTGCAGAGGTGGGGGACATTGTGCTGGGCAAGCACCACCTCTGAGCTAAAGCTGCAAGAGCTTTCTTCAATTTTTGATGCAGGAATTTAATCTTTTGCAGTTTCCCACCATTTGTGGGATGTTTCCGTAGTCCTCAGACTAGCCTGGGGATTCCTGGTCTTCCTGTCTCAGCGTCTCAAGTGCTGGGATTACAGGTATTTGTCACTGTGCCTGATGGTGTGTGTGCTTTCATTTGTCGCTAAATTCTTTCTATTTGATTCCTTCTTTAAACTATTGGTGCCAATGGCTACATACAAATAAATCTATGTTTCAACAACTAACTGTACATAGTGTGTGTGCACGTGAGTATGTGTGTGCACGTGTGTGCATGTATGTTTGTGTGCATGTGGAGGCCAAAAGGTTGATACTGAGTGTCTTCTTCAATCATTCTCCACCTTATTTATTTGCTTGTTTATTTGTTTATTTTAATTTATTTATTGAGAAAGGGTCCCCCATTGAACATGGAGCTTATGAATTGGCCAACAAGCTCTAACCATTTACCTGTCTATACCTCACTACTGCAGAGATTATTCTGTGTTCTGCTTTTTTGGTTTCTGTTTTGTTTTTCCAGACAGGGTTTCTCAGTGTAGCCCTGGTTGTCCCGGAACTCCCTCTGCAGACCAGGCTGGCCTTGAACTCACAGAGGTCCACCAGCCTCTGTCTCCTGAGTGCTGGGATTAAAGGCGTGCACCACCACCCCTGGCTCTGTGTTCCGCTGAATTCGGTCTGAATTCGGATCCTCCTGCTCTTGCATCACATTACTGATCGAGCATTTCCCACAGCTTGACCTGCACTTTTTATTGACATAAAATGAGCTACTGATTATGGCATCATTAAATCGTGATATTTAATCACAATTAGTCATTATTACCACTGCAGTAAAAACACCCAACTCTTCCAGCAAAAACTTTCCACACAGATATGGTGACGTCAGTAACAAGTGCTACAAACCAAGAAACTTTCTAAAGACTCTTACCTTGAATTTTCTTGAAAACTCTGGAATTCATAAACTTTAAAAATCTATCTGCATAAAAACTTGGTCTATGAACTGAAACAGTGTCCTGAAAAAAAAAAGAAAGACGACAGGCTTGTCTCTTAGAGTTCATCTCGAGTTGGAAGAATGGCTCTGTCAGCTAGTGTCTGAAATCAAACATGGCCAACAACTAGAAGGAACAGAAAGCTAGGGCTGGGGGCAGCCAGCAAGACTTAGTCATCATAGAGAGTCTATGTGCTCAAGATAACATGGAGCATGAAGGGACGGCGAGACAGCCAAACAACTGCTCCATGAACAAAAATTGTCTGTCCTGTCATAATGCCACCAGGGCTTATAGGGACATATATATTTTCTTTCTAGCAGACAACTAGCAGTCTAGGGACTGTATGGAATGAAGGTTGTCACTTGTAATGAACACACTATTTATATAAGGTATCCACGTTTATAGCTATGGTTGCCTGCAACTCCGCAAGGGGCAGTTAAGAAGGGCAGTCCTCAGTCACATCGTAAAGAACAGAAACAGATTGAATTGAATGGCCAGGTTCCTCTCATGTTCTGCAGGAATCCTTAGGAGTGACAGGTCATTTTCCTATGATCCAGACAATACCCTGCACGAAGCAGCTGATTCTCTATGTTCACCTGGTAGATGCTCTATTTTGAATATAAGTTTCTGGACCTCAATAATGAAGTTTCTAAAAGTTCAAATGTAGACACTATGCAGTGGGGTTCAGGGAGTGTTGAGCCAGAAGTTAGGTGACCTGCGCCAGGTGCGAGGTCTAATTTTAAGGGCTGTGTGATACGGGGAGCAGCTAGAATCTCAGGACCTCAGTTCCTTTATCCACAAACACACTGTTCCATGAATCTACGTACACCTAGTTAGAAACAGCTGCAGTTCTGTAAGTGGGCAGTTACAAGGGCACAACTCTTCCGTCACATTAAGAACGCTGAGCTCCCTCAGGGAGGGGAAATGTAACTGACATTTGTTTCTGATGGGACAAGTGCTCTTCTAATGGTACTGGCGGTTTCTGTCTGCGTGGACCACTTCTCAGAGCAGGTGCCATGACTTACAAATATTGGTAAGAAGCTAGGGGAGGCCGGGCGGTGGTGGCGCACGCCTTTAATCCCAGCACTCGGGAGGCAGAGGCAGGCGGATCTCTGTGAGTTCGAGACCAGCCTGGTCTACAAGAGCTAGTTCCAGGACAAGCTCCAAAGCCACAGAGAAACCCTGTCTCGAAAAACCAAAAAAAAAAAAAAAAAAAAAAAAAAAAAAAAAAAAAAAAAAAAAGAAGCTAGGGGAATCCATGGCTGACTGACACTCAGCCCTCCCCTTGAAAGGGCCTCCATAATTGTTATATTTGATCTAAAAAACTGTCTAAATAAGAAACACGTTTTGTAAACAAACAAAAATAAGTCTTGGTTATCACTGATGGCTTCACAAATGCATAACAAATAGAGAGATTTTTCTTATGACCAAGCTAAAGATCAGAGGACATGTTTTCAACAGACAAAGATAGAGACCCTTTGCTAATATGAGACCAGATCCCCGACCTGCTAATGGACTAAAACCTGCTAATAAAACACCGAATGACCTTGGGTTATTCGGCATCTACCTTCTGTGTTCAAGGAGCTGTGAGGTTCTTATCTTCCTCAGCTGGGAGACCTAAAATTATCCTACCTTGACTTTTTCATAAGAGGAACTCCTGATCTGACTAAGCCTAAGGCAGATTCTTAGAAACAACTTTGTGAGCCTATATTTAACAGTGCATCCTGACGGAAGCCAGTTGTCAGTCTGTGAGCAAGACGTCCTTCTTTTATAATGAAAGGCTATTAACAATCTACCACAGAACTGAAAAATGCTTATGCCTTTCCAGAAAGGGCGAGAACAGCATCTGTAATCTATTCTCTTTCAAAAGAAGGCATCCACTCACACCTTAAAGGGAAACGAGCCATCAAGTCTTTGGCCAATGGACTCTGTGGACATGTCACCACCAGTCATTAACTGTGGGAGGCTCAGTTCTGTCAGCAGCAGAGGTATCGAATCTAACATGCAGCAGACAGGAGTATGTATGTGTGAGACGGAAGGGAGGAGGGAGTTTGCCCTCTCTAGCTGATGTTTTCTTCACCTGGTGATTTCCTGCCACTCAGGCTATATGGATGTGTGTGTGTGTGTGTGTGTGTGTATGTGTGTGTGTGTGTTCATAACAGAGATTAAAGAGATGGCTCAGCACATACTGTTCTTGTAAAAGACCCAGGATGGGTTCTTAGCATCTATGCCAGGTAGGTGCTGTAACTCCAGCCCTGGGAGACCTGATGCCCCCGACCTCCATGGGCAGAGGCACTCAGGTGACATATACATGCATGCTCAGATACACATAATTAAAAATAATAAAGTAAATGTTTAAGAAAGCTCTTAGCATTTGTAAAGGCATTCCCCGGCAACACTTTCACTTTGTGTGTCGTTACCATGTGTCAGACGTTGCGCTGCACATGGACATGCGGTATCCCCCGACACACCGAGAGAAGGCAGGTACTGGACCCTTACTGATGAGAAAACTGATTTGCTTTCTCACGTGGCCAGTCGAGTAGGAAACTGGTTCCAATCCATGGCTGTTCACCATCACAGTAAGGGCTCAAAACCTTCTTTAATCCAGGCTTCCAGAAACTTCATTCTAAGGGCCCCAGTCTTCCCAGAGCCTTTGAAAAAGCCCCTCCACCTTACCCATCACCTCACAAAGGGAACCTCTGCACCCCCATAGGAACAACCACAGTTTTATTTTCCGGGGCTGTACCTGACTGTTGGACTAGAACACATTTATTTGAACAGCTATTCAAATTTACGTGGTCTTGTTCTGAGACTAGAACCACTCTTCCCACCTAAGATTCTGAGCACGCAAAGACCTCTGCTCTCCTCTGAGTCTAGTGACAGCTACAGATGGCCTAGAAGTGCCCACCGTTTAACAAGGCAAAGGTCACTCACCCCATCATAAACAAGAGCTTTCCAGGAATGTTCTAACTTCTTCATCAACCTAAAAAAATAAACAGATGGGGGAAATACCACTGAGAATGCAAAACCGCTTTCACTTGGTGAATTTTCAGAAAAAAAAAAGTTTGATTACTTTAAAAATAATGGAAGACCACTTCCCCAAATTTCTCACCTATATGACTGGAGAATATCAATAATGCCCATGAATAAAAGCAGCTTTTCTCCCTTATGGCTTTTAGCTGGAATGCCTCCCATTCTGTAGATAGAGCAAAGGGTAAAAGATTTTAGAACATGAGTATAGAAAGCTAAAATTCATTACGAATTGTACACTGAAAACATTAAGAATTCTAGACTACTGCTTCCTTTATTGCCATAAGTTTTCATCAGCTTAAAGGATAATAACTTCATAGCTGTCAAGTCTGAGCAGTCAGATGGGAGGAATCTAATTACAAAACCACTTCTTTGTAAAAATTATGAGTGAAGGAGGATTTTTAGAGCAGTATAAGAAATCCCCTTTTTAAGAAGGCAATACTAGCTAGCATCATGGAACAGTGTGATGGAGGAGTGTCTCTGCGTTAATTTCATTGGTTAATAAAGAAACTGCCTCGGCCCTTTAATAGGACAGAAAATTAGGTAGGCGGAGTAAACAGAACAGAATGCTGGGCAGAAGGCAGTGAGGCAGACGCTTCAGGAGTCGCCATAGGCAGTTGCCATAGCTCTCCTCTCCAAGATGGACGCAGGTTAAGAATCTTCCTGGTAAGCCACCTCTTGTGGTGCTACATGGTGCTACACAGATTACTAAAGATATGAGAATTAGGCAATAAGAGGCTGAAACTAATGGGTCAGGCAGTGTTTAAATGAATACAATTTGTGTGTTGTTATTTCAGGGCATAAGCTAGCCAGGCAGCCGGGAGCAGGGCTACAGTAGTGCCTGCCAAGCATGCCTGAAGCCTTGAGGTTGATCACCAGAGCTGCAGAAAATCCCAAGCATGGTGGCAGATACAAGAAGTAGAGGCAGGAGAATTAGGAATTCAAAGCCATTCTTGTCTCCGTAGAAAGGCCAAGGTCAGCCTACATTAAAATAATATTACTTTCTGAACTAAAGAATCCTGTGTTTTCCGTGAGACTGAAAAATACATAGAGACCTGTTATGGTAGAGCACACCATTAATCCTAGCACTCAGAAGACAGAGGCAGGTGGATCTGTATGTTCAAGGCCAGCCTGGTCTATACAGTGAGTTCCCAGACAGTCAAAGCCACATAATAGAGAGCTCCTGTCTCAAAAAAACCTAACCAATCACCATCCTCCCAACCCCCCCCCCCCCATAGAAGAAGACATATAAGAAAATTTGTGCAACTAACTCCTCAGATATGCTTGTGCAGGGTGAGTGTATGTATGTATGGACATATGGATTAATTTGAAGAGATTATTGGATTGAGCAGTTTTGTAACTTCAGCATTCCCTTTGTTAATGTGGAATCCTTTCTCACAGCAGTGGCAATGTGATTGATAGCCATGTGGCATTTCCCAAGGTGGATACAGACTCACTGGTTCAGTGGATTACTGGCTATTTAGAGAGAATTGTCAGCAAGGATTTGAACAAAGGCTGACCACGTGTTAGTGTCCTTGATGAGAGACAATTGTGCATCCGGCTTAGTCTTTGCCTGCGAATCCTCGAAAGCAGGGCATCAGGCCTTGGGAAATAATTTCCTCTGTCTCCTTGCTCAGCAAGTTCACATGATGAGTCAACCTTTTCAACAACCTTCTCTGGTTGCTTTCTACTGTAGAGTGTGCACTTTACATATGCAAATGAAGCCCGCGGTTACTAACACATCCGGCCGAGGAGAGAAACATCTGCTAGGTTGCAGAGGTGAGACCAACAGAATCTCCTTATACAGATTACAAGCTCTGAAGTGCCAGTATCATTCGTACCATGTGTTTATGTAAGTAAATAAATGAACATGAATAAACATGTACTCATGTTTATTCAAATCCAGAGTTCATCCTTCCCTCTTCTGGTAGATGTTTTGAATGTGTAGCAAATGAGGGGAAAACATTTTCAGCCATTGTTAAAAAAAAAAAAAAAAAAGGAACTGTTTAAGACCAAAAGCCACATGGGTGAAACACTGATACAAACTCGAGAAACTGCCCCTCATCTAGCTGTCTAGAGATGAAGAGAGATAAAGTTGGTTTAAGCCATTTGCTGCCAGCCAGGAATCTATTCCCAGGGTACCATCCCTGGGGGAGGTGATTGCCTGCAACTACTCAGTGACTGGGGTACCCGAAACCAGGATAGGGGCGTGGCTGCACTTACGTGTCTGGATTCTCCGCAATGATCCCATCTGCAGGCTTGCCTGGACCCTGAATGGATTCCATGGCCGTGGAGTAGAGGACTTTCTGTATCCCTGGCCGCTTTGCGTCGGGCACATTTTGTAAGGGCTCCTCTTCTTTGTCTTTAAGGGAATGGTCCAAGATGTGGATGCCCAGCAAAAGGCTGTAGTCCATGATCTTGAAGCTTTCCAGCACCTGAGGAAGGAAAAGACCCAGGAGGTTGGTCCACACAAAGAGCCTGTGAGTTCCTGAGCTCGGGGTCAGCAGACATGACACACCCGCACTTGAGAGGCAGACAGGCAAAACATCAAAACCCGATTCCTCCTTGTTATTATTAGTCTACTGGCAGAAAGGACTGCCATTGTGGTGGGAAAACAAAACTTTTATGCAAATCTAAAGGAAGCACCTCTCCCTTCCACAACGGATTCACTAATAGCATTTATTGATGGCGTTCCACAAACCAGGTGCCAAGTACTTCCCTTGGATTAAGCCGTCGCAACAACGCTGTGAGCTGGTATTACTGCTGTCTCTGGCACACAGATGAAAACCATGGAGATACAAGAACCTGCCTGGTCCCAGACAGCACATCAGGGACAGATCCAGGAGGCAGACTCTGGCAATCACATTCTTGCTCAGCCCAGGAACGGAGAAACCACAGCCCAGACTCCCGAGTGCATCAGCCCCAGCAGGAACTCAGCTTTTGCCTGGGTTCCATTCTCCACATCTGAATCTCAAGTTTAGCGAGGACCTTTTCTCAAAGCCTAGCTCTCAAAGTTGCCAATCATTTCCCCAGAGCAGGTCTTTTGAATTTAATAATATATATGTGATCTCAACAACGAGAGAGCTGAATGCTTAATTGTCTACCCTATAGACCGTGGGGAAGGAAAGGAATCAAAAATGGTTCAGTGTCGCCGACAAATGAGGGAAAAGGACGGGACACAAGGTCTTGGCGACTGTCCCTCAGACTGTTAGAGTGCAGGGGGACTCGCACACCCGGACCAGCCTTAGATGGGAAGAGCCTGTTCAGGAGGCATGCCCTCAAGTCAGATCTTTCCCTGTATGAATATTCTCCTTTTCTACTAGATGTGAGAGAGTTGTCCAGACCATAGATGGTTGTATTCCTTGCCATTTCCCACCAATATCTACTTAGCAAGTGAAAACCCGTTCAGCCACAGATAGCGTATTAGTGAAAGATCCATGAGGAGACTCTGGCTTTCACACTCGTAATCAGAATTAATCCTTGGCCAATACAGGATCAAAATCCCAGAATTCTTCATGCGCCTCATTTTCCTTGTGCCTAAACATGTTTAGAGCAGATATTTTGCTATTTGAAACGGGGTTTGATGGGAGAAAGAATACTTGTGGATGCATACAAGAATACTTCAGGGAGGCTAGGTGAGAAGGGGCTTCATGAAGTCAGACAATGCATAGTCTCTGAAATATGCTGGTCCCTGAGGTCTCAGTCATCGTTGCCATTAATGATGAACATATAATGGGCTGAGAACAAGTTTTAGTTATTCCAGAGAATTCATCCTTCAACTGTTTTTTTTTTTTTTTGTTGTTGTTGTTTTTTCGAGACAGGGTTTCCCTGTAGTTTCTAGAGCCTGTCCTGGAACTAGCTCTTGTAGACCAGGTTGGCCTCGAACTCAGAGATCCACCTGCCTCTGCCTCCCGAGTGCTGAGATTAAAGGCGTGCACCACCACCGCCCGGCTCTTCAACTGTTTTTATAAATAGCATTAGGGATGAAACAGAGCCTGGTGAATATTCTTCAACTTTTGATAAGCTAAAGTTATATTTTTAGAGTGGAGACAGACAACAATTGTGAGTAGAGTCATATCATTTGAGAGGCCTGGGATAATGAAATTATGTTTCCAGAGGTCTGTGTATGCTCTTATAGCCATGGAAAACCAGCAGCCCCCCGCCCCAACTAACTGAAGTAGGAGTCACACCAGAAAGGGAGGAGGAAGTTTGGAAAGATGGGTGATGTTGACTATCATTGGCTCAGGGCTCAAGAATCAGACCCATCAGTCAGTTCTCCACAGAGGCATGCCACTGCATGCCCTTCCACAAAGCAGAGGACACCACGGGAAAGAAGCCTGCTTCGTGTCAGGGTGCCACTGACTCAGCCTCTGAAAAGAAATACTAAGGGAAGCAGGACGTCCTTCATACAGAAACAAGGAGGGATAGCCCCAGTCCTACTTCTCCATCATATAGAAATGATGGCTTGGGAACAGTCCCCACCCAGACAGCCCAAGGCCTCTTCATCATCGCCATGGTCAGAGTATGCATTTTCTGCACATTCATCAGCCCTAGGGCTTCCTTTCTGAGAGACACTGGTGGATAAGGAGTTGGGGTTAGAGAGCATAAGCCCCATGACCTCAGGTGGGTATCCTTATGCGTAAAATTGTTAGAATAATATTGCCTATTACATACGGTACTTGTGAAAATTAAATATGGTAATCCTGATGAAGAGCTTAGGAAGTTTTCTCATATAAAGTAACCACTCAAATTAACTGCTATCTCTATTCATTATGATAATTCATCACAAACTATTCCTTGTACTAGTTTGAGAATACACACATATCACTCACTAGAAGCAAACACCTATGGAGTTCCAATTCCGAAAACAAAAAAATTCATTAAAAAGTCCAACAAAATACAGAAGTATTCCAGCCTGTTCATGGGTGTGGCTTTTGGGGGGAGTCCAGATTTCTTTAAAAGCTGTGGGTCTCTAGTCATGTTTTGGGGAGTTGCACCAATTACAGACCAAACATTTATTACTCATATCATCCCAGTCGTTTCGTTAAAGGAACCGACTTACCTGCCAGAAATATAACGCTCATGAACTTTAAGAGAGAGCAGTAGCCCCATTTCAGTTTGTCATGCAGGTGCACGTATTTCAAAAAAGTCTGTGTGATGTCACTGTGACTGCTGGGTTCTATATAGTACATGTGCAATTGAAAACACAAGCTACCACATCCCAGGTGCCTTTCCATCTATCTTGGGCAGGACTTGACTCCTTCACTGAGAGAGAGGAAACAGGAACAGTTCTCAGAACTACAGAAAGACTGGAGTCAGGTTAGGATGTGGCGAAGTTTTAAAGTGGGATGGCTCCTTCTCTCTCAGGAACCAGTCGGAACACACACTGCAAGTACTGGGAAGAATGTCCATCGACTGCCTTGATGGGAGACCATGATAACTGAAAGAGGTTGGGGCAGCAGAGCAGTGGGCATGCAAAACGGAGATGACCTTGCTAAATTATGCGTATGTGCGACTCAGAGGTCAAGTTTAGCCACCCCCTTCCTGTAGGAAATTCCTGAATTATTACCTTTGGCTCGTTCTCCTTCCTAAACTATAGCCTGTATATTCCCAGTGGCCTCTGGGTATTTTAAAGCTTCTTCTAAACACTTTATATTGTAACCTAAACTCTTGTTTTGTCCCAAAGCAATTCTTGCCCCTGACTTCCCTCTTTTATTTGAAGTCACTACAATGTAAATTTTAGACTCCAAGGAGCCCTTTCCTTTCATTAGCTGCCCAGTCCTGCAGCTGGTGTTATCAAAACATTCCTCTTCTCTAATCATTCCATTCCAGCTTCCCTTTCAGATCCGTTCAGTGACCCCTTGCAAGACTAGGTGACATCATACCCCGGCTCAAAGCCTCCTGACCTGCCATTGCTTGTGGCGAGGTCTCAATTTCACATCAAAGGCCTTTGCTCTCATGGCTTCAGTCCATGTCTTCTTGTTTGACACCAGCTTAGATTCACCCCCCAGCTACTTAAATTTCTAAGTTATTCCTAAGGGTGCCGGGAAGATACAAGCCCCTGATGTTTTTGCTCATGCTGCTTCTTCTACAGACTTTTTAGTTTTTCAACTCAGGGAGGGATTTTTTACATCCTAACTCATATTCCATGAAAGCTATATTATAAATGGTTGGGAACAAACATTCCCTCTGTGCTACAATGATTGAGCCCAGGTTCTGGCTGCAGTTTTCGTATCAGAAAGAAGATGCTGTGCTCACCGAAGGCTTGTTCTACTCTGTGCTTCCTGCGGTGGAAGGAATGCACATTGGTTATATCGGTCCATATCTCCATGCAAATAAAAAGAAGAAGGTTTGGCCACAAAGCATCTCTGACACTACACTCCTGATTACGAGGCCTGTGCAAGAATCCCAGCACTGAAAACATTTACTCTGACTGTGTGCTGTGTTGTCAGAAAAACGAACATAAAAGTTCCCTGTGTTTTCAAAGCGACTTACATTACGGGCATTCTGTACTCCGTTCAAAGGGAAAACTAAGACGATATTTGCAAACACTGCCATTTACTGTTTAGCGTGCACACAACTAAATGGCAGATAAAAGGGAGGCCGTTTTGATGTAAACAAGGCTGGGAAGACCGTTCCATTGCTCTTTGGGAAGCCTGTCCTAGGCTGGGTTACGAATGGACTCTTTAATCACTCAGGGACTGGCTCTAAAATGGAGGCTGAATTGTGTAACACATAAAATTAAAAAGGATTAGAAATTTGGATACTGCCTATTTGATGGATACAAGTATTGCTTTAATATAGTATTTGAATTTGATATGAATTTAAATGTATGATATAATGCCTTGGGTATTTTTTTTTTTTTGGTTTTTCGAGACAGGGTTTCTCTGCAGCTTTAGAGCCTGTCCTGGAGCTAGCTCTTGTATTACAGGCTGGTCTCGAACCCACAGAGATCCGCCTGCCTCTGCCTCCTGAGTGCTGGGATTAAAGGCGTGCGCCACCACCGCCCAGCATGCCTTGGGTATTTTATTTTTTAAAAATTAAAATATAATTACCCCATGTCTCCTTCCCTTCCCTCCCCTTCACCAAATCCCTTCCATGTCTCTCTCCCTTGTACTCTCAAATTCATGACCTTGTTTTCTTTAATTTTAAAAGGGATCCTTAACATTAGGAGAATTATACTGAAATATATGTATCAATAAAGGATATGAGGAGTGGAATGAGCTTCCAACTGTACATAGAGAAAGAGTGAGCGAGACTGGCTGTGAGATGAAAATGAACACGGGACATATATGCACATACACCTGTATGTATAAATACATACACAAACATATGTGTATATGTATATTAATTGTAGCATTCCGCCCACTTTTATGTACGTTAGAACTTTTCAAAAATAAAGTTTCATGTTCTCTTTTGAGACGCTTAGAAAAATGCATTTTAATCTTCGGCTGGATAATTTGCCCCTGCCTCAGCAGCTGATGGGATAACGAGGGGACCTATGAAAACACAGATCAGAAATAGGGGACAGAAACGCAGCGGGCCGAGCAGAAGGCTGGCTTGTGCCTTCTGCTCCTCTCAACTGGCCATTCTGTGTCCAAAGACCAAACAAACGAACACCAAAATATGGAGCTGATGGGAGAGATTCATCAGGGTCCCTGGGCAATTTCTCTAGCTGGTCTATATATAGTCACGAAATTAAGGATTAATAACTGGTACAAAATATTTGTAGTAATCCAATAAGATAAGTCAATTGAAAATGGTATCCTGGAGATTTTATGCAAATAGCTATCCCTGGAATGAACTGATCTGAAGAGAAATGGATCCAGTGGCCTGCTATTGCTTGCTAAGGCAGCCCCTCAGAGTATAGCGCTAGATTGCGTGTACGTGCAAGTCCAGTTAGGCTGAATGCTGTCTTTTTCATTTAACTTAATTTCCTCAATAAAGCTCAGAGTGTTCTTTGCTAATCTAATAAAGAGAAAATACAGACATAGAATTTTAGCTAGTAAATCAGAATGGATTAAATATTAAATCCTTAGTCTAGTTCAAGGCTAACTCCGGATGATGCCGAGCTGACCAGCACAAAGGCAACTTTTCGATTTCCCTTTGACTTATAAAACTTGAAGTGACAGAATTATGTTCTGTGCTTTTGAAACAATCACCTACCACTCAAGATTTTACATGCAAACATGCATATTTATGTGTACAGTAACACACACACGCATCATTCATATACATGGTTGTTTTGAAACAAAGTCTCCACAGTCCAGGTTGACCTTGAACATGCCTCAGTCGCACATGTGAATTTCGGTGTGACATGGTATTTAAATCACAAGCAGCTTCACAGACGATGAAGACGACGGCAGCCACAACCACTGTAGAAATCAGGACCGACTTCAGCTCTTCAAAGTTTAAGTCAAGGAGGTTACTTCTCAGGCCTGGCAGGGTTCCCAGCTCCCGGTTCCCTTTCTCTACTCTCTGTAGACTTTTTTTTTTGTTTGTTTCCATTTGAATGAGAGGGAGGGCTGTAACAATCCGTGCTATGACAACCCTGCAGCTCCTGTAACCAATGAGAATTTTCAACAGCTGCTCGCATAGGATTCGCTGTCATGGATTTAGTCCCCAGCTGTTTGTTCCCTTGGAACCGTCTCATATCTCAGAAAGAGGTCTTGTTTTAATGTTCATAGGATGTCCTAATCACAGCTGCTGCAAGAGTTGGCAAGCGGCAACAGGCTTCATTAGGTTTTTCATTAAGCTTTAAGAATGAAAATGTTTGGACTACTGATTTTTTTCCGTGAGCCATCACTTATGATATATCCCCTCATGCCCCTCCCACCTCCTGTCTACTTTGGCAAAGGCTTTTCCAGATTCCTCCAGAAGCTACCCCAGCACCTCATCGTCAGAGCCTGAGGACCAGGCAAACTGGTCTTCTATCGTCTGATAACCAGTTAGGTTATGACGTAAGGTTTTAACTTCAGTGTCTTTCTAGAGGTAAAGGGAGATGATGGAGAACCATGGGTTTGGGCTCAGAGGGACCTGGCTATGAGGCACTGGTAAGTTCAGTAGACCCAGGAAGCTTAATCCTGTGTCAAGAAAGAGCCCGGGCCACTCATTTCCTAGAGGCATAGTAAGGACAGAGAAAATCTGCCTCTAAGAGTGAGCACTGCCCGAGTCAAAGCAAGTCCACAATCAGTGTTAATTGAGGCAGCCTATGGATGAGCTGAGCCCAGGAAACATGTCTTTAAGGTACATAAATAATGTATTTTACATATATTTGATGAATTCTTAGTAGGTATTATGTGTTTTAAGTGGTTTAAACTACTTTGGTATATATAGGTTATATTGAAGATAGAGTCTTTTTTCTTCCTAACTTTTGCAAAATACTGAGAATTATGTGTCTGGCTTACACTGAGGTATCTTTTGCTTGGTAGAAAATCAGGAATGAGCAACACAGAAGAATACCTTTTTTTTTTTTTTTTTTTTTTTTTACAGCTACCCTGTCACCATCCCACACTGGCCATCTGTCCCTTCTGTTACTGTCAGCAGGGGACTCTTTCCCATCAGCCACACATACTGCAACCAACCTGCAGCAACTGGCAAGAACAGGGACAAACATCAGCCCCTTCCCTAAGGCTCACGAACAACTGTAATGTGTCGCAGTCTTACATGGGAGAGTTAGTCATCATCAATGACAGAGGAGAAGGAGAAGTCAACACAGCTGCACATCTGTGCACACCAGCCAAGTGAGCAATGCAGTTTTAGTTATGTTGCATAACACAACAGCCAACGAACATGTAAAGGAGACACAACTGACTTTTCTCCCTTTCAGGGAAAGTCATGAGTCGGCTCTTACTAAAATCTGCTTCTGTCACCTTAATGATTAGGTTAGACCCACTATGTCCAAAACTTGCTGTCCTTAGGTCCAAGGCTTCTTCAGAAGGTAACACTGAATGAGTTGTCCAGCAGGCTGTGGATGCGGAACTAAAGCCACTTGGCTTCTGTTCTTACAGCAATTAAGAGTCTAGTGCAGACATTAAAATCAGAGCAATAAGCACTGTATAATGCAGACATAATGATGATGACTACACAATGGCTTTGGATGAAGCCCCGTGAGACTTTAGCCTCATGGAAATGGTTATTATGAGAAACACACACCTGAAATCCCAGAACCTTAAGCCGCACGGCATCAGCACCCACAGGCCTGTTATCAGCTGCCGGCCTTGACTGTACATTGTTTTCATTTCCCCTTTCCGCTCTCTTGCCAATACCCTTGAACTGCTTCACCGCCGGCTGCAGCCTTTGCTTTCCTGGAGTACATACTCAGGTGACGTTTCAACGAGAGACTTCAATACACGTGGATAGAGACCGAAACGAAACAAGGAAATGCTGTTGGTAAGCACGGGGGGGGGGGGGGGGGGGGGGGGGAGGATAGGGAGAACCCGGACCATTCACACCGGCTTGTGGGAGGGGAGAGGAGGCAGCAAGGCTGGAAAAGGGGGCATCGGCTTCTAGAAATGTAAACATGTACTTGTCACACGATGCAGTAACAGCACGCAAGCACTTGTCTCAGAGGAATGAAAACTTACGCCGGGTAAAAATTGGGGCAAAAGTTTTCACGGTAGCTTCCTGGAACCATCAAAAAAACTAACCCCTCCTCATCCCCATATCCTTTAGCAGGTTAATATTAAACTAGTATATTCATATCACAAAATACCACTCAGCAGTAAAAAAAAAAAAAGCTAACTATCGATATAGGATCTGACATGAATGATCTGAAGGGCATTACGGTGGCTGAGAAGCCAGCACAGTTTCATGCTGTTAATAGCTTTTTATTTATTTTTTGTAGTTTTTGTTTTATGTAGCTCAGGCTGGCCTTGAACTCCTGATTCCCTTCCTGCCTCTACCTCCCCAGCATTGGGACTACAGGTGTGCATCCCTACACTCATCTCTGTATACAATATTCTTAAAATGCCAAATTATAGACATAAAAAGCATCCACGGTTGCTTGAGACTGGGGAAGGACTGTGAAGGAGGGAGGTGGCTGAGGCTCGGGAAGGGCAGCCTGAGGTACCTTTGGGAAGGAGCTGTTCTATACTTGACCCTGGTAGGTGAATATGCAAATCTACTTACATATATACTACATGGAAGTCACTCCCAGCACACATACATACACATAAAACTGGAAAAATTAAGAAGTCTTAAAACTACCAGGAGATCACATTTGAGTCTATTTCCTGGCAGTGATACTGTGCTAATGTCAAAATGCTACCATTGGAGACACAGGGTGAAGGGTGTATATGATCTGTATAAGACTATCCCTAACTGTTGCAAGTGACTCCATTAAAAAAGAAAGACTTTTCAGGTGGATACATTTAGAGTCCTTGCAAATACACTTTGTTCTACATTCTCACTAGGAGCCTGGTTTGGCTAGGTATCTCTGGCTCCCTCTATCTCAGACTGGAGAGTGGAAGATACTATGCTGCCGTTTCCCACAGACTCAAGGGATTCTTGCCAGCTCAAACAGTCTTTTATTTGGAGTTAGTTTTATCCATTTATTTGTCCAGCTACTCCAAATTTGATTTATTCTTACATTTTATAGCACGAGAGTAACTAATATTGTAGATAGCAAAACCCCAATGTAATTTAAAATCGTGGAGCAAATTAACTATCATACGGAATTACAGTACTTGTAAAGATTTATGTGGAAAAAGAATTCATTTGTCCTTTATTTTCCAGGTTATCTCTGAAAAATAAAAACAGGTATCGTGATGCATGACTATAATATCAGCATTCCAGGCGGAGGCTGGAGGAGCATGAATTTGGCACTACCCTGTGGTACACCGAAAGAAACCATGCCCCAAGCCCCAAACAAATAAACGCTGAAAACAACAACAAAAACCCAAACAAAAATAACCCACCTGCAAATCTGTCTAAATTATACACAAGAAACTAATAGGAAGTACACCTAGAGGGTAAGCGCTAACCATAAAGCCAAATTAACATGAAAAAAGGCATATTGCAACCCACTGAGAAACGCCCAAGCGTGTAAGCATCCAGTCCATAAATCAAGAGCTTGCCATACGCTGGAACAGCTCACTGCTCATCAAGATGTTCCAGTAGAAGCCGGTTTCATTAAATTCTCAGGGCCTATTAATATTTATGATAACAGTGATTTGTGGGAAAAGAGAAAATCGATTCCACACTACTGAAAAATTAATAACTTTGGTGCTTAACAAGGAATGATAATAAATGTGGAATGATTCATTTAGGCCATTAATTATCCAGACTGTCTCTAATGTGACTCCCACGTGAAGGATTGGGAAATATTTAGGTTATAAACACAAGTCCCCAGTAATAGACTTTACCATCACTTCACTTTCCCCAGGGCGCCCCCAAAATACTGCAAGATAGAATAATTTGTCAACTTCATTAAATGACATGGGTGTCTAGATTTTTTTTCATACATAAATTACATCAGAGAAAAAAATAATCCCAGTAAATTAAACTCAAGTACAAAACAACTCATAATTGTTCTTCCAAAACTCATGCACAAAATTTCAATTACAAAATCTTACTGCAATCGCTTTATTTTCGTGCTGTGCTCTGGGTACAGCAGGGAGCAGAGTGCGGTGGCTGCAGAGAGGGAACGCTGGCCTCGGTGGCATTTCGAGTCTGACTTGTGGGGATTTAAACTCCCAGCCTTCTCATTTGCACAGTGAGTGCTTTAACCACCGAGCCATTCCTGCAGGCCCTGATGCCTGCAGTTTAGGCTGTACGTCCACCAACAGACGCAGGAAGGGCAAGACTGAGCCTCCCACTGCAGCCTGTGCAGATTTCCCAGCCAGTGCCTTGTATCTTCCCCTTTCTCATTCGACCCACAATCAAACGCCCAGCAGCTGACACACATGTAAGTCTTACACCATAAGCAAGCCTGCTCACTGACAAACGTAAACAAGCTCCACGGCCTCGTAACACCCATTCCGAAGTATTTCACCTCTTCACCCCCACCCCACATACACTTTAAGTAATCCAGAACAATTCTTCATAGTGTCAAATATAACCCAGAGGGAGATCTGTCATTTAGATGTAAAATTCAGATATGAATCTGTTTATTGATCACGCCAGTCAACTTCACGGCCATTTTAATTTTGAAGTAGATAACCATCTGCCCGAGGAAAGAAAAAAGATTGTTTACCAGAGAGTTCTTATGTTACAATGAAGAGGCCTGAAAATCTCTCCCAGGGACAGAGAAGAGCCATACCTAAGGGAGGTAAGGGTCAATGTTAAATAAAGGTCTGGCCATCATTCCAACATGACTTCATGGGAAAACTCACTGAACTACAGATACACTTCTGTTGAAGTCAGGACTCTGAGCGCATCCAGTGCAGCTCTAATCCCAAGTGATTCAAAGTGGAAATCATCAGCTTTATCAAATTCTCAATGCCGATTTTGGCATGCATTTCAGCAAAACTGGATGCTCCCTTCAAGGGGACTGGAAGAGTAGCTGGAGACGCAGAAGTCAGAAAAGACATTTCTTGGAGCGGTACCCATGCCTTCCTCTCTTTGTGCTCCGATATCCTCTTTATTAGTCTTCTGTTCAAATACAGAGGAAGCCAAGAGAGTAAGGGAGGACACTAGGGGGGCAGGCGTTGGAAGCTAACGGCACTGAAAGTGAGTGAGGAGGCATCGAAGCTCCAGATGAACAGCCAGAGTTTCCACTAGGGCAGGAGCAGAGAGGTGGATTCATGTGGTACTCAGGAGGCAGAGTGAATGAGACACAGGGATTTACTGTGTGTGGAGAAAGTGGGAGAGGAAGAAAGCAAAGGCATCGAGAGGCAGGGCACTGATCTGCACAACTAGCTACCTGATGGATGGCCATGTTGTCTGGACCAGCAAAGCCAGGAAGAGGTGCAGGCTTGGGGAAGATAACATACACAGAAGAGTAGTTTTTGCATGGATGCCTGTCTTGGTTTTTCTATCATGCTCAAAGCCTGAGGAGATTGGGTCCTACTTTCTGGTTGGGACAGCAAGTGAGCTATGATGTACCAGCTGCCTTCATCACTCTTGCCCTGAAACCACTTCACTGATAGAAGTGGAGAGCCATCACGGTGCACGGATAGAGTCCTATGGATAGGAAATGCTTCAAGAAAGGGGACCAGTTATTTACATATCCAATTTCCCCCATGCACAGCCAGTAAGGAGAGCAATGTGGGGACAGGGAGGTTCTGGGACCTAGATGCTCACATTTGGATCCTGTGTGGGAAGCAGATGCAGCAGGTTTGAATTATATGATTAGTTTTCAGGAAGAGTTTCAAGAGGTTCAGGAACCACGGGATGAAGTTGATGAGGAATTTGCCATCGCAAAAGAAAGGCTGATACCCAAGGGCTTATGTATCACTGGGCAAGTCAGACAGGGAGATGGAGCTTTTTTGCTAAAGGGTTTGCTGTGCAGTGAGTAGCCCAATCCAAGAGAAGAGTCCAAACAGGGCAGCTCTGGACTGAAAGCAGGGAAGCAATCCACAGGGAATAGGGGACAACCACAGGTCAAGCTGGCTCAGTGAGTCACACGGGGATCTTCCAAAAGCACTTAGGCTAAGGGAAATGGAATCTCCTAGTCTGAGATGTTATGGTAAAATGTGAAAGAAAGGATGGAAGGTGGGCAGAAAGCTGGGGACTACAATAAGCAGGGTTCCCATGCCTGTCCAGAAAGCCACAGAGAAGAAGCTGGGGGCCAAGTGCTGTGGGGTCTTCATTCTGTATTTGTCTATTTTTAGTTCATTGTGCACAACAGGGATAGAGTTAATAATGAAGTTTTCATCCAGGTGTATCACACATTACAACCATGTTCATCCTCTCCTGATTCCTTTTCCTCCTCTTGCTGATTCCTTTCTGTTTCCCCAAATAAGCCCCACTTCTATTTTATGCCATGCATACTTGTATTAATCAAGATTGCACGCACAAGAGAAATAGGCAATACTGTCTTCCTGAGTCAGACTTACTCTGCTTAACAGGATGATAGTCAGTTTCATCTGTCTCCTTGCAAATGACCTAATTTCATTCTTTATGACTGAATAAAACCCCATTGTGTGTACAGATCACATTTTCTTTATCCATTCATCTGCTGATGGACACCCAGGCTGATTACACACACCTTGGCTACTATGAGTTGTGCTGCAATAGACAAGGACGGGCAAATGTCTCTGTGGTGTGTTGACAGGTCTCTTTGGGTACTATATTCAAGAGTAGCATAGCTGGATTATATGGTGTTCTAGTTTGAGTTTTTGAGGAAACTCTATACTGATTTCCATAGTGTCTGGATTAATTTACATTTCTATCAACAGTGCATAGGAGTTCCAGAGGTCTGGTGGATTTGTTGTTTGAGTCAAGAGGACCCGCATAACTCTGAAAAAGGGTTTTGACAAATATTTGGATGCACATCTCTGTTACCTCACATGCCTTCCCTAATTATTAGCTGCAGCAATGACAAACAACTATAGTTACTGGAATGTGCCATGCTCTTTCATATCCAACATATATTGTTTTTTCTTCTTAGAAATAACATTTTTTTTACTGCTTTGCCTACCCAGAATTCCTCTCACCCTTCAATATCAAGCTAAGTCATCACTTACTCTGACCCTATAATACACTATCATCACCGCATCTCTTGTACTTTTTGGCAATAGTTCAAACGTGAAGGTCACGCACTCATGTTCAGCAATGAGGACATGTCCCACAATGAGCCTGGTTCACTTTCCTCCCACTGGAGCTTTGTCAGAAAAATGGTCTATGGTTGGCTTGTTTTTGGAGCCTCCCATAGACAGTAGGGTTTTTAACAGAAGAGATCCCCAGATGCTAGGTACTAGTGCCAGCCTGCGAGAGACCCCACAGCCACCTTAGATCCCAATACGCCCAGTCACACTAGAGTTCAATTCTGAAGAATAGAGGGGATGCAGAGAGGGGAAGGCACAAAAAATGAAAAATAAACAAGTTTAAAGGAAACAAAATCAAGCCGGGCGGTGGTGGCGCACGCCTTTAATCCCAGCACTCGGGAGGCAGAGGCAGGCGGATCTCTGTGAGTTCGAGGCCAGCCTGGTCTACAAGAGCTAGTTCCAGGACAGGCTCTAAAAAGCTGCAGAGAAACCCTGTCTCGAAAAACCAAAAGAAGAAAACAAAAGAAAAAAAGGAAACAAAATCAATATACTCCTGTATCTCTCTAAAGTAAAACGGGTAAAGCAAACACTAACTAAAACGCTAACTTGTCATGCGATACAAACCTAGATTTCTGGGAAGAGGGAAGTTTAATTGGGAAGACACCTTCTTAAGACTAGCCTGAAAGCAAGTATGTTGGGCATTTTCTTGATTAATAATTGATGATGGAGGACCTAGTTCACTATGGATGGTAACACCCCAGGGCACCGAGGTGGTCTTGGGTAGGATAAGAAAACTGAGCAAGACAGTCAAGCAGGGGGGACAAACCAGTGAGCAGGGTTTCTCCATGGCCTCTGCTTCATTTCTTGACTTGAAGTAGTTCCTGCCATGGCTCCCCTTAATAGGATAGGTAAGCCAAATGAGTCCCTTTAAGTTGTTTTTCTACTATGGTGTTTATCACATTAACAGAAACCCTAATTAAGACATCAAAGACCTACAAAGCAATCCCTGACAAACATCAGGACCCATGGTTCCAAAACCCTGCACTGCACAGTGCAGCTCTGCCCCCAGGACAAGCGACTGGATCCTGATCACAGCTGACTTGGCAGGTCAGCAACTGGAGTCAGGCTCAGTATTTGCATGTTTCCGTACCACAGGGACGAAAGCATTTGTGATGAGAACAGCAAGTTCCACGACTTACGCCTTGTACAAATTCGAATACAATTTGATTCTTTAACATGGATTCTGTATTTTTTAGAACAACATGCTAAAAACGTAGAAAATAAGCAGGCACATCTCTATGGGCTCATTTTTGTTGAAAAGTCACGTTTGACCTGTTCTCTCAGGATTGGGCACAAATTCTGTGCAATGGCATTTATATTTGACCTTTACTCTTCTGGCACAGAAGCATGTGGCCTTAACAGACTGTAGAAAAAGGTTTCCGATATTACTGAGAAAACACACACACACACACACACACACACACACACACACACACACACACACAATCAGAGGCAGAGTGAGGAGAAAAAACAAATCTAAGACTGGAGAGGCTTGGACTACACTCTGGGGAATTTGATAGTAACTTTTCACCCACATCCTGAAACCAAAGAAAAAACAGATAAAAGGTTTCCATTAAAATGTGAGTGCGTTTTCTTTCTTTTTCCTTTTTTTTATATATAAAAAAGAAAAACATGAATCCTTCAGATAGCAGAAGAGTTCTACAGAATATTTTTTCCCCTTGGTCCTGACTGCTTTCCATATGACTTGTTAAAAGATAGTAATAGTAAAAACTTCATAGCAGTCGGAGAGGTGGCTCAGGAGTCAAGAGTGCTTTCTCCTCTTCCAAAGGACCTGAGTTCACTTCTCAGCACCCATGGAAGCTGGCTCCCATCAGCCTGTAACTCCAGAATCAGGAGATTCATCACCGTCCTCTAGCCTCCACAGACATCTCCATCCCCTACGGCAGGCACACAAACACGCATGAATAAAAAATAAAAAGTAGCTGGGTGGGGGTGGTGGTGTACTCCTTTAATCCCAGCACTTGGGAGGCAGAGGCAGGCGGATCTCTGTGAGTTTGAGGCCAGCCTGGTCTACAAAGTGAATTCCAGGACAACCAGAGGTACACACAGAGAAACCCTGTCTCAAAAAACCAAACCAAACAATAAATAAACAAACATATTTTAAAAAAAATCTTAAAAGACCCCTAGAGTCGAACTTTAAATTCTTTTTGTTTAGATCACGCTTTGCCCCCAGACAGATGTGAGCTTTGTCACCGGCTTGTTAAGCAACACTGGACAAGTGTGTGTGTGTGTTTTTTTTTTTTGTTGTTTTTTTACTTAGAAAAAATATGTAGTGTATGAGCATTCTGCCTGCATGTGTGCCTGCTGCCCACAGAGGCCAGGAGAGGGTGTTGGATCCCCTGGAACTAGAGCTGCAGATGGTTGTGAGCCACTGTGTTGGGGCTGAGAATCAAAACTGTGTCCTTTGGAAGAACAGCCAGTGCTTTTCTCTGCTGAGTTATTTATCTGACCCCTGGACAAGTTTACAAGTTTCTTACACCCCCCCCCCCCCTTCAAGAGAAGGACTCTCACTCTGTAGGGTGGACTGGCCTAGAAAACTCAGTACAGATCGGGCTGCCTTCAGAGTCATAGACCTGCCTGTTTCTCTCTTCCCAAGGGTAGGATTAAACGCATGCACCGCCAAACCTGCCTTTCTCACCTTCTTTTAAGGATTCCTTGGGCAATGAAAATGGAAGCATGACTGTGCTGAATCCCAAGGGCTCAGAGGGAGAAGGAGGCATGACTAGTGAACCCTGGCTTACGTGGCACACCGTGTGCACCCGATCTAACATCACTACATCACAAGTAATGGGACAACAATTGTGTTAAGGTAGAAAATGAACCCAAGGAGTTATTGTCACGAGCTACCATGCGTCCTGCAGCAGGAGGAAAGGAAAGCCGGTGGAAGTTGGATGAGGTTCCTCAGTGGGGACTCCTCTACACAGTGGGGTGCTCAGCCTGCCTTCCTCACCTGCAGTGTGGCCAGGCTTGGGGGGAAGGCTCCTCTCTCCTGCACAACAATGCATGTCACCTGTCCGGGCCCAGGGGGGAGGCCAGAAAGCCACAGCCTGTATAGCATAGCCCTTATTTCTTGGTGGCATGGACTAGTGATGTCATCGGTTACCTAGGAAGCCTTGGCAAAGCCTAGGTCCCAGCCTGCACCATCATGCTGCCCAACCCAGCTATGCTCAAGATGGCTAACTGGCCTGACTAGACTTTCCCAGGTCCCCCAGATCAGTCATCCCAAGATTATTTCTGGGGTGTATATTTATTAAATCATCATCATTTTTCAGGATTATATGATGTGGGAGACCCTTCTGTATAATATGAGTATGTCTTATTACCACTGGTTAATAAAGAAGCTGATTTTGGTCAATAGCCAGGCAGAATACAGCCGGGGGAGGGGGAATCCAAACAGATATAGGGAAAAAGAAAGTGGAGTTGGGGAGACACCATGTAGCAACCAAAGGGGTAAGATGTCAGAACATTACTGGCAAGCCACATCACATGGAAATACAGTTTAGTAAAAAATGGGTTAATTTAAGTTGTAAGAACTAGTTAATAATCGCCTGAGCCAATAGGCTAAACAGTCTATAGTATTAATTTAAATTTGTGTGATTACTCAGGACTGGGCGGCTGGGAACCGCAAGCTCAGCCTCCAGTTACAATTATCTCTTCATTTTTTTCTCCAAAAGGGATTTTGCTCACTTTCACCACATGCAAACCATTCCCCCGGGGCTTTGGCTACCTGTATTTATAAAGTGATGTAATAGCGTGTGTGCACCACAGCTGGGCAACCCCTTCTCACCTCTGATAATTGCCCTTCCACAGAGCACTGGGCTCTATCTGGCGCCCCCACTCCCCTCGCCCCTCAGACAGGGCAGTTGCAGCCAAAGCGCAGTGTTTGTCCATCAAGGCTCAGCTCACAGCGGGGCTCCAGGGTGCCCTCTGTTAATCCCACTAAGCACATCTTCTCTAAACGTGTCTCCTCAGTTGAAATCCCACTTCATCCAAGATCTGAATATGGCTTCCCTTGCTGGTTTCTGCATTAAATCTAAATTTCATTTCCTTTTCAGCTACCTTCCCCACCCCAGGGAGGAAGGAAAAGGAAAAGTTCTCACTGCATTTTATCAAAGAAAGCCGACAGAGCTTATTATAAGAACCAACAAAGAAGTGTTCACAGACCCAGGCCATTCCCCTATCATCCACCATTTCCTTGGAGATCCGGAGAGCCTGGGTCAGCACGGAAAGACTAGACTTCCCACGTCCACCGTGGCCCTTCCTCTTGTCTATGCTATCGGCACACAGCAGGCACAGCTCTCACGATCAAGATTACTTCAAAGGAAATCCAGAGACACTTCCTTACCCGGCAGTCTCTCTGCAGTGTCTTCATAAGGGCATTGTATGTTTCTGTGTCGAAATACAGCCCCTCATGCATGTCCTGCAGGAAATCCAGGTCCTTAAACGTGGGGTTGGGTTTCTCTCTCTCCTTTCGGGATGCTCTTCGCTTGTAGGTGGAGCCTTTCAGGTCATAGGTCAGGTGCATCTTCATGGCACGCGGCAAGATGTTGTTCATTACTACAATACGGATGTTGATGCCCCCTGACTGCATGCAATACAGCCCATAGAATTTTGGCAGAAGAGTCCTTGGGTTCTGGTTTAAATTCTAGAATGAAGAAAAAAAAGGAAAAAATTTGCTCTGTTCCATTTTCACAAAGTATTTTTTTCATTAAAAGTGAGTTTTTGAGAGCTACTATGACTCGACATAGGATGTGCTGTTAATGTCCACTGTATAGGTGCACCACATTTTCTTTACCCGTTCCTCTGTTGATGAACAGCTAGAATGGACGGATACACAAGTGTCTCTCTCTGTTGTCTCTAATTTTTTTCTAAATCTGCTCTTGGAATAGCAACATAACCATTCTAAACTCACGGCCGTAAAAGCTGAAACAAACACGGACATAATGCTCCAAATTAACTTCAGCTCAACACAAGCAAGGGCCCGATGGGTACTGCTAGTGACTATTCTCTAGGGTAGCTAAGGAGAAAATTAATTGGTAGGGAGTAAGTGGTGAACAGTCTAAAATTTAATTCTGCTTGCAAAACCGTCTTCCTAAACGGTGAGACCGATTTGCAAGACACTTGTAAGACCACACATTCCTATCACTCTCTCCCGTACCAAACGCTACCAGATGCCAGTATCTGGCAAGATGATGAAAACGACAGCTTTAAAAAGCTGAGTGTCACTGGCTACTGTAGAAAGTTACTGTCCTTGATACATTTTAGCTACCTCAAAGATAATTCTGTGCTTATAGTATTTGCCCATTCTCCTGCGTTTCATCACTGCTGCGGTTCTCCACCCCTCCTGGGTTTCTATAATTTTCTTCTTCTATATGGCGTAAATATTTTCTCCTAGAATATGGTCTTTTTATTATAAAAATAGAGAATACAGACTGTCTATGTTAGGGTTGTGATTGCTGTGCTAAAACATCACGACCAGAGCTTTATTTGGCTTCCACTTCTGGTATCACTGCTCATCGTCAAAAGCAGTGAGGACAGGAACCCAAGCAGGGCAGGAACCTGGAGGCAGGAACTGAAGCAGAGGTCATGCAGGGAAGCTGCTTGCTCCTCATGGCTTTCTCAGCCTGCTTCCTTTAGAACCCAGGACCACCAGCCCAGGGGTGGCTCCACCCACAACGGGCTGAGCCCTCTCCAACAATCACTAATCGAGAACATGCCTTACAGCTGGATCTTATGGAGGCATTTTCTCAACTGAGCTTCTTTCCTTTCAGATAACTCCAGCTTCTGTAAGCTGACACAAAACTAGACAGCACACATACCTATTCTTGATGCATTTTAAGAGTAAGTGGGACATTTAAATAGCTTACTAAAGGGCATATAGCAAAGAATGTCACACAATGGATCATCAAGATGGTGGCACTTTACTTAATGGGTAAAGGCAGTTGCTGCTAAGCCGTGTCAACCTAGGTCTGGTCCCTGGGAATCACACAGTGGAAGGAGAAACAGTCCCTTTGGCCCCAATTCTTCCTTCGATCCCCCAATTTGAGGAAAACAACTGTTTTCATTCTTTATATCATTCTATGTGATCACATAAATTTTATGCCTATTATTTTTGTTATATAAAATGTTCTGTCCTTTGTTCATGTCACATATATCTATTTCTTATGCTTTTATTTAGCAAAGTATTTTTTGGTAGCTCAAGGTTTTAAGTTTCCATTTTCTCCAACTTTTAAATAATTTTTGCCATTATATTTGGTCTTACTTCATAAGTAGTAAATTTTATGTATGTGAAAGATCTGACAGGAATATAATTTCCATTAGTAGATAGCTAATAGGCTTTCCCTATTGAGTTAAAAACCATCCTAGGGGAATAAATCACACTGTCAAAACACATATGGGTCTACTTTTGGATACTTTTTTTTTTTTTGGTTTTTTTTGAGACAGGGTTTCTCTGCAGTTTTTAAGAGCCTGTCCTGGAACTAGCTCTTGTAGACCAGGTTGGTCTAGAACTCACAGAGATCCGCCTGCCTCTGCCTCCCGAGTGCTGGGATTAAAGGCATGTGCCACCACTGCCCAGCTTTACTTTTGGATACTTAACTTGAACCACTGATCCATCTGTTGAAATAGATATAACACACACCACTTTAAAAGAATCTCATTATATTTATTATCCGTGTGTGGGGTGGTAGTGGGAATGTATATGCCATGACAAATGTGTGGAGATCACAAGACAACTTAGAGAAATGAGTTCTTTCCTTCCATTGTGTGGGTTCTAGGGATCTGACTCAGGCTGTAAGGCTGTAAGGCAACCACCTTTACCCTTTGAGGTATCTCATTGGTCCATTAGATCACATCTGTAACACTATCTACCACTTTAGAGATTTTTGGTACACTGTTTTCCTTCTCGTGTGTGTATGGTTTTATGTGTGTGTTTGTATGTGTGTGTGTGCTTGGTGCTTGGTATAAATGTGTCTGATGTATGTGGGCACCTGTGTGTGTGCATGCAGATGGAGGTTATACATTCATACTGAGTGTCTTCTTCAATCACTTTCTACCTTACGTTTTGTGGCAGGGTCTCTCATTTCAACCCAGAGCTCATGGGTTCTGCTAGTCTAGCCAGCCTGCTTGCTCTGGGGATCTCGCCTCCACCTCTTACGCGCTGGGATCACAGATGTACCAGCAAACCTGCTTGGCACTTACACTCACTTTACATTAGCAAGTTCAAGATAAATGTATGTATTGTCATTGTCTCACATCTTTTAAAATCTTTAAATAAAAATCTGTAGTTTTCTTCACATTACTCTCCTTTTACAAGGGGCTTTTTGTTAATGTTTTAAAATAGTATACAAAGCAATGAATTTCACTGAGATCTTTTAGGTTTAATTGTAAATTTGACACCCCTTGGAGTCAGGTAGGAAAGCTTCCACAGGTGAACTTTCTAGAGAAGATTGGCCTGTTTCGTGTCTGTGGGGAAGTGTCTTGATGTAGAAGGACCTAGTTCACTGTGGGCGTTACCATCCCTGAGTAGGTGATCCTGAACTATAAAAGAAATGTAAGCAAGCAAGCAAGCAACAATCTTTGGGTTCCTGTTACCAGGTTCCAGCCTCGACTCCTTCCCAGCCTTCCCTCAAGTTGGATTATGACTGGAAGTGTAAACCAAATAAATTCTTTCCCCTCCGAGTTGTTTTTTGGTTCAAGTGTTTTATCACAGGCACAGAACAGAAGCGAGAGCACACTACAACACTTGCGTGCACACATGTCGTCGGAACCAGCTCACATTTGCACCCTCCCCTCCCCACCTCTGCTGTCCATCTTCCTGATCCTCCTACTCCCATCCCAGCCACACTCTCAGGTCAGACAGATTTATGAACATTTGTTTTGAAAGATTTAAGCATTTTAGAGTTTCATTTTTAATTTTTGTTACATTAATTTCTTGTGAACTGATTATTGTTCCTATGTTACACTTACTGCAACTTGTTTCTCAAAGAGAATTCCAATGTCTTCCTATATGTGTTTTAGTTTTCTAATAATTTTCACCATACATTACTGTCATCACAAGCAGGATCTTTCCCCCTCATAATCTCCTCCACTGTCTTTTAGAAAATGAAATATCATGGGACTCTACCTGAACACAAATTTATCTTACACTTTGCAACTTGGAAGGACTCTTGTTATTTCAAGAAATTTCTGATTTATTTTAGTTTTTATTTATGTGCAAGTATATATGCCATGCTATGTGTGTGTGTGTGTGCGCGCGCGCGCGCGCGCGCGCGCGCCCGAAGAGGTTGTCAGATCCCTAGGAGTTGGAATTATAGACAACTGACTGCTGGGAACTGAACTTAGGTCCTTTGGAAGACCAGCAAGTACTCTTAACCACTGAGCCATCTCTCCAGTCCCTGACTTATCTTCTTGAAGATCCTTCTCTCGTTGTCAACTGTATCATAAGAGCATTGAGTATGCTCTCCTGTGTCCCAGAGACTTCTCACAAAGTCGCCCTGAGATTCCAACACAGTTGTGACAAGGGCCAATAATGGCAGGGCTCCCCCTCTATTATTCCTAGAGAGAGGACTCTTGCTCCCTCAGATTTTATGTCTCCACTCCCCATCTCCCTTTGAGACAGTGTCTTATTCTGAAGAACAAGCTGACTGGAATTACTGGTCTTGAACTTAGAGTAATTCTGCTTCAGTCCCTCAAGTGATTGATTAGAAGCCATCATGCCTGGCTTCTAGGAACCCTTAGAGACTGATAAACGTAGAGCCTATGTGCACATTTATTTATTTATTTATTTATTTATTTATTTATTTGAACGTGGCCTTTTTGCAGAGGCCGAGTCTCTAGGGCTGGGCTTTGTGGTTTCTAAAGCCCATGCCAGGCCTTCTCCCTCTCTCTCTTTCTCTCCCTGTTGCCTGCAGATCAGAATGTAAAGCTCTCAGCTACTGTCCCAGTGCCAAGCCTGTCTGCTTCCCACTGTGATGATCATGAACTAACCCTTTACAAGTGTAATCCAGCTCGCAATTAAATGTTTTCTTTTATAAGAGTTGCCTTGGTCATAGTGTCTCTTCACAGCAATAGAAAAGAAACTAAGACAGCCTGTTCAACCTATGGTCCTGAATTCTGGCATGCAGCATGTATAGATCAGGTGCTGGTGTATAGTGTAGGAGCTGGGATGCAGCCTCTGGTAGCTGACCCCTGCAACTTGCTCTTGCTCTCTCTCTCTCTCTCTCTCTCTCTCTCTCTCTCTCTCTCTCTCTCTCTCTCTCTCTCTCTCTGTCACTTGCCCCCCCCCCCACAGTTTATCGTTGCCTTATTTATGCTCTGGCAACAACTATGGTGTCTAAGGTTGCTATAAGGATTAAAGGACTTAACGGGAAGGACACTCAAAGCCTTGATTAACCAGCACAGACAGTCAACGAATGTCACCCTTGGCACAATGACTGCTGCTGGGTACAAAGAGGATTACTTCCTGTCCCTTCCTTGATCACCACAAAGACACTGTTTCCAGCTTCTAAAGGACAAGGGAGCAAAGGTTCAGCAGCAGCTTCGCTTACCAGGCCGCAGTGAGGTGATGACTGAGCTGCACTTAGCCCTAGGGCCGTGATCCAACAACTATGCTTCAGGACTCGGCTCTTATTTACACCATTTTCTCTTTTGAGACAGGGTCTCTCAGTGTATTCCAGGATGGCCTTGAAATCATGATCCTTCTATCTAGGCCTTCCAAATGCAGGGATAACAGGTGTGCACCACCTGTTTGGCTATCACTTCTTAGAATCAAAAATTATTATTATTATTGGCATGTATATATGTATATGTATATGATTTGTGGGCACACACATGCCATGATCAGAGGACGATTTTGCAGAGTTGGTTTTCTCCTTCTACCATGAGAGTCCTGATGTCTGAACTCAGTTTACCAGGTTTGTGTGATAAATGCTTTTAACCCACTGAGCTATCTTGCTGGCCTCTGGTTATAACTTCTAAAATCTATCCAAGGAATGCTACAACATAGTCTAAATGCAAAGGAAGAAAAACCTGCAGCAACAAAGCCCTCCAAAGAAAGGAACAAATCCCAAGGCAGAAACTGTAGCTGTGAGCAGCCCCTTACCATGTAATATCCCGGCAGCAACTTCTGCAAGAACTCTGCTTCCTTGTGCTGAACGGTTTTGATAATAAATTCATCATCGCTGGTCACAAAAAACAAGGACCCACTGGCTCCAGGATTGGACAGTTCTATCAGAGGTTCACTACAGATGGAGTACTGAAAAAGTTAAAAAAATGAGTAAACACACCAACAAAATCAGTTTGGGTATGTATGTGCATATTTATATAAATCCTCATTTATGTATTCACAGTGCTGGACTGAACCCAGGACCTTGTCAGGCTTGGTAGATATTCTCCGATGAGCCATAATGTCCACTCCTAGGCAAACATTTAAAGCAAACTTTTGGGACCGGGAAGAAAGTAAGTAGGCAAAGTATTTGAAAGCATGGGGATCTGTATTTGGATGATCAGCAGTCATGTAGAAGGCGGGGTGAGATGGTTTGCACCTGGTACTAGGGTGGCTGAGACAGGAACACAGATCCCTGGAGTGCCAAAGCCAACTAGTCTTACAGAATCAGGCAGTATCAGTGAACTCCAGTCTGGTGAGAAGCCTTGTCTTAAAATAGACAGAGATGAACAGCAGAGGGAAACATCTGACATTGATCCCCCATATATGTGGCTGCACATATAAATGTGTATACAAAAACATGTAGACATGGATACCACACACACACACACACACACACACACACACACACACACACACACACACACACACACAATTAAAGTCTGCTTTTTGTTTGAGACAGGGTCTCCCTATGTAGGTCAAGATGATCCCAAATTGATGCTCTTCCTGCCTCCACTTCACCAGTGCTGTGAATATAGGCCTATGCCACCATACGTGGTGAAAGTACCCTTGTTTTAAGTGTATGCATGTGTGTGTGCGCGCATGTATGTATGTGTGGTGTGTGTATGTGTGCATATGTATGTGTGTCAGTCCAAAAACAACCTTGGGTACCATCCTCAAGAATGCTTTTCCCAGCTTTTTTGAGACAGTCTCTCATTGGTTTGAAGCTCATTAAATAAAATAATTAACAAATTAATAAAATAAATTAAATAATTAGGCTAGACAAACTGGCCAGTAAGCCCCAGCGACCCTGTCTTTTCTTCCCCAGTTCTGGGATTACAAGAGTATTTTATCACGCTTATCATTTTAAAGTGGGTTTTGAACCCAGGTCCTCATGATTTTAAGGCAAATACCTTACTGACTGAGTCATCGTCTTAGTTTAGCTAAAGTACTCTTTTTGGGGTAGGGGGGCAGGGGTAGAGGCAGGCAGGGTTTCTTTGTGTAGCCCTGTGTAGTTCCAGGCTGTCCTGGCACTTTGGAGACCAGGTTGGACTTGAACTCAAATATCCCCTTCCTCTGCCTCCCAAGTGCTGGGATTAAAGGTGTGTGCCACCATTTATTTTTACAATTCCACCATGGAAAAGAGGTATGCTCTCCTCTCTCCCCACCGCTAGTGCCACATGACAGAATGGGGGGTTCTGTCTTGTGAAATCTTTAAACAGGACCACACACAGAAGATGCTCTGTTGGCAGCATGCCCATAAAACCCCAGCTGAAGGGCGAGCGCTCATGCATTGGCATCCCTTCAACACAGAACCTCTCTCTTCTCTTTCCTCTGCTCCTCCAGGGGATACTCTCCACAGTCACTGACTTTACAGAGGATGATGTGACATCCCCATCTCAGGACTCTGGGGCTACAGGTGTGTCTCATTATAATTGATATCTCTACTTGGTTATAACTCAATACTTTACATATGGCAAGCTGTTATGATTTAAATTACGTGGCTTTGCTGGGCATGGTGGCACTCTGGGGTCTCTGGGAATTCATGGCAAGCCTGGTCTACATAGTGAGTTCCAGGACAGTGAGCTCCACTACATAGAAAGGCTATGTCTCAAAGAACAAACTAACAAAAATCATATGGCTTTTATTTCATTGTTGTAATGAGAAGGATTTTTTTCTTTTTTGAATTCTAAACACAGCAGATCTAGCTCTTGGCCAGAATACGAGAGTGGTGAGTAGAAAATGGGCTTGATTCCAGCCTCTGTCCCTCCTTCCAGCCAGGGAGAGGCCCTTTAGCAGTAAAACCCCACAGAGCAGAACATCACATCTCTACACCATGGGGCCTTATCTTTGGGGTGAAACACTATTGTCTTGTTCCCCAGGCCAGAACCTTGGCGACTAGCCTTGACACTTCCTATTTCCCGGTCTGTATCCAGATGTGTGATCCTGCCTGCCTCCTTCACAAGATATCTCCTGCCAGTACCCCAGGCTTAGTGATTTTTATCAACCTCTGTTTGGCCTCTAGGGCATGCTCCTGGGCTCAACTGCAACTCTCACCCCCACCTAGTGCCCTCTCTTCTGGAAACCAGGGATCTTTCTAAATGTAAATCTGATCTTGACCTTCACTGCATCACCTTTTCCCATGTTCGTGACCACAAGTGGCCCAGCGCTACTTCCTAGGAGTCCCACTCATCGGTCTTTCCCAAAGCGCTATTCTCATCTTCTCAGATGTGACTGATGAACTCTAGACTCCAGGCCTTTTTGCTGGATTTCTGTAGTGTTGGGGGCAGAAACTGAGTCTTCATGCAATGTTCTACCATTGAGCCACATCCTGAGCTACAGCCTGAGATAAGGGTCTGGTTTTACTTTCTTGCATGAGGATAGTCAGGTTCTTTATGAGATTTTTGTTTTACTTTTATTTTATTTGTATGAGTGTTTTGCACGAATGCACGGCTGTGCACCGCATACGCATAGTACCTGTGGAGGCCAGAGGATGGTGACAGATCTACTGAGACTGGTGTTACAGACGGCTGTGAGGTGTCAAGTTGGGTGCCAGGAATTGAACTCAGGTCTTCTGCAAGAACAGCCAGTGTTCTTAACCACTAAGCTATCTTCCCAGGACCCAAATAACCAGTTTTCCTGACACAATTTAATAGAAGAGACAGCCGTGTGTGTGTGTGTGTGTGTGTGTGGCATTGTTGTTGAAAAATTAACCTGCAGAAGATGTGATGGTTTATTTCTGACCTCTTATTCCATTGGTTACTCATTATCTTAGTCCATTGGCTCATGAGTCTGCATCTTCTTCCCAGACCACACTTCTCTGTTTAATATAGTGTCATAACACATGGAATCATATCTTGAAGATGTAGGTAGCTAAAAACAAGGTTGAAAACTCCTTAAAGCTCTTTGTAAATATCTAGTTTCCCAACACAGGAAAGAAAGCAGGTAATGAGGGGTAAGATTGGAGAGAGAGAAACAGAGACACAAAGAGACAGAGAGACAAAGACTCATAGAAATGACTAAGATAGTTTGTAGATGTCACCTTTTACATCATCTTGCTTTGACAGCATCATGGGCAAGGGAAATACATTTATGCAAGAAGAGGAAGAAGCAAGAAGAAAGAAGTGTTTATTTCTAAGCCACTGGCAACTCCCATCTTTCACCCCCTCTTAACTGGCTTTTATTTTATTTCGATAAAAAGTCTTGCTATATAGCCAAGGATGAATGCTGGCCACTCCAAGGTAACCTAGCCTCTTGACACTCTTGCTAAGCATCCAAAAAGCTTAAGTCCTCACATGCATGCTAAAGAGAGGACGGGAAAACACAACAGCCATCAGACTGTGGACAAGAAACTTCTTTAACCAAGAGGAAGCAGAAGGGCGTGCACAGTCACGCGTGTAAGCAAAGTATTCCCATGGATTGGGGATGCAGTGGACAGGGCATGAGTGGATCAATTGGTGTTTGTAAACCGGTGGCACTTCTATTTATAAGTCATGTGACACTGAGTGACTAAGCTGGAGGTTCAGGAAACCCTCCAAAATGAACATAAAGATATCACTGGGTATGGTGGTGCATGTCTTTAATCCCAGCACTTAAGAGGCAGAGTCAGGTGAGTCTCGGTGAGTTCAAGGCCGGATGGTCTACACAGACAGCTCCAGGCTTGCCAAGGCTACACTGTGAGAACTTATCTCCAAAAAAAAAACCTAATTTTGAAAGCAGCTGAAATACTTTAAGGTGAATGCTCCTGAGAACCCTGGCAGAGTAACTTCTTATTATAACCATTAACAATAATTTAAAATTAATAATAATTTAAAATTATTATTACATGATGATATGTAGTTGGATGTGGTACCAAGCCAGTGCACACTTTCTCTGGGCAAGAAAGAACTGGCTCTACCCAGTATGCACTTTCGATAAATACCTAGAGATGTTATCACCAAATACAATTCTAACATCCTGACAGAAGAAAGAAGAAGGCTGAGTCTTATATAATAATGAATGCAAGACCCTGCTGCATATCCCAGGCTTTTATGAAAAACAAAGTCAGATCCCAGAATCTCTAGAAATTCTGACTTTATTCACTCAACTCAATTGCCCATAGATCTCCCCATGAGTATAAATAAAAATTATGAGATTATAAAAGAAAAGATCAGAAAGAAGAAATAGAGAAATCATGGGGTAATATTAGAAAATCTGTCTAGAAGTACACATGAGACCCACACAAGCTCAAGGTAAACAAAATCTTAGCATAGTACAGGGAAATGGACACGAAACCCCACTGCTAGCTAGGGAATCATTGGCATTTGATGGTTGCCAGGAGAGGGAGATTCAGTTCTCTTTAATGAGCATCCTGGTAGGTCGACCACACTGCAAGGTAGACTCCACTCCAAAGAGGAGTTGGGCAGTAGAAACTAAACAGGGTATGGGGGGACACCTCAAAGTTGGGTGAGTAGGAAGGGGAGGGCAAAAAGGTACTTATGGGAGGAGATGGAGAGGAAGTGACTATATTCACAATACATTGTGTGAAATTCACAGTAAAACTATTGTTTAAAACAAAAGAGAGAAAAATCTGTCTGGAAAAACCTAGATTCAGACTTAAATCTCTCTCCCAGTAAAATATCAAAATTCTCTATAAGCACTGACCTAATAATGGGGGCAACTTGATCAATTCTTTGTCAGATATTCTTTCAGTAGGTAATTTATAAGAGACTAACACTAGGCAATTGTCCTATTTTGGTAACGTTTTGAATTAACATTATGGATGACACATCATCAGCATGTACGTGACCGAGTCTGTGACACTAGATGAGAATATGATTTCCACTCCAGAACTCTAGAGATTTATTACCATGTTCTCAGCAACTTCTGAGAGCTGATTCTAAAAAACACAGAGACTTGAACCAGCTGTGATCAACAGGTCTCTGAGTGTACTCCTGAGCTCTATCTGCCTTCCAGGCATGCTTCCTTTGGGAAAGCTGCAAGGCCTCCCTGCTATACCCTCTCGAAAGAAGGCAAATTCCAATGGGGCTCTGCCAAGGCAAGCTAACAAAGTAAAGTTGTACCACACGGCACAGATGAACTTGCCTCCTACTCCCCTGATGGTGTACAACACTCAATCAGCTTTCGCTCTTACTGGTAGCCTAAAAAATTCCTATGAGTTACATTGGATTTGTGAAAACCTGGAGGGGCAGGAAAGAGCAAGCATCTTGTCCCCGCAGCAGAGACGGACACGCCCAGGGCCTCTTGGGTGGGAGATGCTCGCCTAGGAACAAATGAGGACGAGTTCACAGTCCTGTGCACTTGGAAGCGCTTCATTTTGCTGCCTCCCTAGCCAAATTATACATGCATAGACCTGAAACTTGTAATCAGCAAGCACATGGTGAATTTTAATGAAACTGAGAACACAGACACAATAATTCTGGCAGAAATCCAGACATGGCAGCACGAAACCAACAGGGATGCGATTTCAAATCTATGGAGCTGGCAATCACTCATTAACGGTCTCTTCTGTCTTCCCCTGCTTACAGCCATGCATCTTCACGGTGTGGGTTTCAATAGCCCCACCTGACAGATGCCAGGACTTGGTATTTGTGTCACATCCTTTGTTTCCTCACAGAGACCTTTCTAAGACATGCCCATTTGTCTTCTGTGCTTTCTTTGAGCTTAATGGCTTCAAAATGTGCCTCACGAGATGGATTGGACTTCTTTAGGGTGTGTTCTTCAGGATGGACCGTCGCCGTGTGATGGGTGGAGAGAGGCTACCTGGAGACTATGCTTGCTGTCTGTGACTTGGTGGGTGAGGAAGCGAGGGCTGGTGGAAAGAGTCTCCTGGACATCTGGAGACGAGGTAGATAGACGAAAACTTGTGAAACCATTGGCATAGTCTCCCAGACGCCTTTGTAAGTTTTCCTACTCTATGAAGAATACTTTCTGGTTTAAAGACTCGTTCAAGAAATGTGGGTAAGTTACATGGGAAGTTGCTCAGAGAAGAACTTTCCCAAAGAGAGCAACTGTGTGTGATTGGAAATGAGCAGAGTGAGCTTTCCCAGGCTGTGAGGCAATGGGCACAGCATGAGATGAGCACCCATCTTGTGACATCATGCCCAGGGCTGTGACAGATGCCTGCATCAATAGTACTATGAATTGCTGTGGTGTTTCTTTGGTTGACCAAAAGTTTAGAGATGTCCAGAAAGAAAAGCCACTAGTTTCTAGTGTACGGCCCAAGGGACAAGAGTGACCTTGCCGTTTTCATTATGAAACCCTACTGGGTTCCCTAAACATATTTTCTGACAGACGTGACCTTCAGCTATTAACAAATGATCAGAAACCCAAGAATGCTCCCTAACACGCCTCCAGAACAGGCACATGTGCTTGAGTTGGGAGTGACAGGGACAGGTGCTAGTATTTTAGATGGACAGAGAGGCAAAAAGAGCCTCTGGGACTTGCAGAGGCCAGGATGCCCAGCGCCTTGTTAAGAACCATCACTGCTCTGCAGAGACTTAGTCCTGCATCTTATATCATTGGGAAGAAATCAATACTTTCTGAGCTGTAAAAGAGCTGCCAATATCGCTTTGAGTCTGGCTCCCTGGAACCCATTTAAAAGCCAGAGGCAGGGGTGTCTGTCTGTAACCCCAGACTCCTTCAAGGAGACTGGAGAACACCCCAGTGGCTCACTGGCCAACTAGTGCAGAGCAATTAGAACATAGAACAGAGGCAGACAGAAGACCCTTCTCCATTCAAGGTTGTTCTCTGTCTGACCGCTACATATACTATGTAGCATGTGTATGGCCTCACACAGAAATACGTGTGTGTAAACATCACACACACACACACACACACACACACACACACACACACACTGTGGCATGTGTATGGCCTCACACAGAAATACATGCTTGCAAACATCATACACGAACACACATACACAAATAAATAGTTAAAATCATTATTTTCTTAAGTACCAACTAAAGAGATGGGTTTTCATTAGCATGGAACAGATACCAGTTTTGAATTTCATTCTTTATGTCTTATCCATATTGTAAAATACATTCAGAACATCCTATCACCAGTGACAAACACCACCTGCAAAGCACTGCTCCAGGATCTCACCAGAGTCTTACTGAGAGCACCCAGAATGGGAAAACAGTGAGTCTTAGCTGGCACCCTTCCTATGGCTCCTTTAAAAACAGCTTTTGAAAAGCCCCTAGGTGTTAACAGCAATGAAATTATGAGATACACCAACCCCTCTCAACAAAAACTGGGCTACGGCCCTCTGAATGGGAACGAGACAAACCTGAGGGTGGCATTGTGTCTGTTGCTGCTGCTGTGCCCAAGAGAGGGCAGAGAGGAGAGACAGAGCAGAGGCCAGAGTATGCCTATGTACATGTGAAAATATGCTTAGAAAGAGACTGCAGGGCTGGGCGGTGGTGGCGCACACCTTTCATCCCAGCACCCGGGAGGCAGAGGCAAGTGGATCTCTGTGAGTTCGAGGCCAGCCCGGTCTACAGAGCAAGTTTCAGGACAGCCAGGGATGTACAGAAAAACCCTGCCTTGAAAAGCTAGAGGAGAGGGGCAGAGAGAGGGGGAGAGCATGAGAGGACTGTGGGGGAGACGTAGAGAGCAAAACTAGGAAAATTTCAGGCCAGGGTTGTGGACCATCAAACAGTCTACTCGGTAAAACTCCCAAGTCTTTTAGATTAATCATAAGGTATCTGTGTTAGGGTAATTACCCAAAATAGTAATACCTCAGTTATTTAAATATTATCCACACGGCAGATTTTTATAGCCATCTGTTAAGAACCATGGCATCAAATTGCATTTTTTAAAAAATATTTATTAATTTATTATGTATACAATATTCTGTCTGTGTGTATATCTGCAGGTCAGAAGAGGGCACCAGAGCCCATTACAGATGGTTGTGAGCCACCATGTGGTTGCTGGGAATTGAACTCAGAACCTTTGGAAGAGCAGGCAATGCTCTTAACCACTGAGCCATCTCTCCAGCCCCTCAAATTGCATTTTTGAAGCCAAAAATGTAAACATTAAAAAACTTGGAACGTCTACTATGTTCCCGAGTTTTCTAAGAGACAGTCACTTGCCACTGCTGCTGTTCAAGATAGCACCATGCATTCTGTAGAAAGGAAAATGATAGGCTCTTACCAAGTAATCATCAGGCTTGATACCGAAGAGTTCTCGGAAGTAACGGAAGGCCAGTGGAGCATAGGTCTTAAACCTGAAGTCTGGGTAGTGATGTGCCGGGGTGAGATTGCTACCTTCACTGCAGTTGGGTCAGAAAGAAGACACAGAGAAAGAACATTAGCAAAGACAATTCCAGCTTCAAACTCTAGCTCTATTAGTCCTGGGCTACTTTTATCTCTAGAGAAAACAAAGACCATCTGCTCGTGGGTATCACAATGGCCAATGGCCCTGGGGTAGACACATTGACATGCTGATGGGCCACTCCACACAGGCCTTCCCTGCCAATCGTGGGGTGTGGTAGATATTCTTCCTCTCCCTGCTTTTTCTTCCTTGGAAAAATCATCACACTTTCTAATGAAATCACATTATAATAATGTTCTAATGAGACCCCGAGCCCCATCTGGACAAATTAAAGTACTTCTTCACCATGAATTTGGGATACTGGATAAGTATCTATAACTAGGAACATTAGAAATAATTTTTAAAAGAATCTATTTATTTCAATTATATGTGTATGAGTGTTTTATTTGAATGTATGTTTGTGCACCATATGTGTAGAGTGCCCTCAGAGACCAGAAGAGGGTGCAGTTCAGATCCTCTGAAACTGGACTTAAGGAGTTGCTAGTTGTCATGTGGGTGCTGGGAATTGAACCAGGGTCCTCTGGAAGAACAGTCAGGGTTCTTAGCTCCTGAACCATTTATCCAGCCCTCATGTGAAATCATTTTTAAAATATCTTATGATCTGAAGAAAAGAACTGTCAATATCCATCTCAAAGGAAATTGCTTATAAATGGTCACTGGGCTGTTTTTCTCTTCAAGGTTAAAAAAAAACCTTTAAATTTATTATTATTATTATCATTATTATTTGATGGAGGAGTGTCTATGTGTTACTTTCATTATTAATAAAGAAAACTGCCTTGGCCCTTTAAGAGAACAGAAAATTAGGTAGGCGGAGTAGACAGAACAGAATGCTGGGTAGCAGGCAGTGGGGAGACGCTTCAGGCAGTCGCCATATGCAGTAGCCATGCTTCTCCTCTCCAAGATGGATGCAGGTTAAGATCTCTCCTGGTAAGCCACACCTCGTGGTGCTACACAGATTACTAAATATGGGTTAAAGCAAGATATGAGAATCAACCAATAAGAAGCTACAGATAATGGGCCAGGGGCCAGGCAGTATTTAAATGAATACAGTTTCCGTGTAATTATTTTGGGTAAAGCTAGCCGGGTGGCGGGACACAGCCCCGCCGTTCCTTCTACAATTATTGTTATCATTATCATTATTATTGTGTGTTTGTGTGCACACAAATGATGTGTATATGTGTATGTATGTAGCATAGCATATATATGCAGTCAGACGACAATTTTATGGGGTTGGTTCCCTTCTTCCATCTTTATGTGGGTTCCAGTGGTTGAACTCAAGGTGACAGGCTTGTGTGGCAAACACCTTTGCTAATGAAGCCATCTTGCTAGCCCCTCCCTTTGGGGTTTGAAACAGATACTCACTTTGAAATGCAAACTGACCTAAAATTCACTACGTAGAACAAAGTACCTGGAGCTGCGGATCCCCTTGTTTTAGCTCCGTCCATGCTGAGCTTAGCAGGTGTGTGCCACCACTTTCACCTTATGAATGGTTGTTGTTTCCCTAAGCAAACATGGCTGAATGTCCCTAATCACGCATGATGGCCTGCCAGCACAGCCAAACACTTCCTTGGTCCACATTTTGCAATTTATGAGGGGAAATGCATTCAGCTGTACATCCCCTGGGATGACTTCAGAATTTATGTGACATGGAATAATTTACAAATGTCAGCCAAGGTGAAATAAGAGTTAAAAGCCAGGAGAGTCAATATGAACTCTGACCTCCTCCCTCTCGACTGTTAGCAAGTAGAAAGAATCACAACGCCTGCTTGGAAGGAGGCTGCTGTCAGTGGGCTCAGAGTGGCCTATTGCTTATGTCTCCTGCTTATGACTTTCTAGCTCCAACCATCAAAGCTATGCACTCTTAATAGTGCATTCCTAATGGGCAGGCTCCTCCTGCAGTCAGAGGTAAGATGAAACGCCTGTGCTCCTTTCATTATTTCCCTTCATTCTTTGGCTAGCACATCCATGTAAGAAGCTGGATGCTGCATTTACGCTGCTGCATTAGCTTGCTTTGCTTTTGGTTGATTCTGAGCTTCTTGTGTTGTTCACCTGGGCTTCTGCTAATTATAAGAAGTTTCCTAGGGAACAGCAACTTGATTACTATGCTCAAGTCCTGAACGGTATCAAATAGATAGCCTTACATTTCCTTGGGAATGAGACAGACAGGGACAATGTATGTGCATACACAGCAGTGCAGCTCAAGGTAGACGAGGTGTGTGTCGCATTGTGTGGCATGTGTACTTTTTATGTGGCTGTGTGCGCATGTGAGTATTTGTATGCGCACATGTGTGTACGTGCGTGCGTGCATACACATGGATGTAGAGGCCAAAAGGCTGGCATGTGGCGTATTTCCTCAACTGTTTTTCCCTTTATTTGAGATAAGGTCTCTTACTAAGACTGAGTCAAAGCAGCTATGCTAGCTGGCCACAGAACCGCATGGATTTCCCCTGACTCTTTCTCTCCACTGCTGGGTTGCAGGCTACTGTGTTCAGCCAGGTAATTCACAAGGATGGGATGATGTTTACACTTTACTCTCAGCTTCGGAAACGCAGCTGTCAGTCTAGAGCATCATCAGTGACAGCATGTCCTATAGGGGAGAAGAAGGGGAGGCAAAGCTTTTCATGGGCAAAGAGGCCAGAAACCCTTCCCCAGGGCAGTGTGACTCTGAGAGAGAGCAGAGCAGAGCTTCGGAGCCGTCACCTGGGCTCAGGTCCTGCTCTTACCATTTACTTGTGGGTTAATTGACACAATCTTAGGTTATTAATTACTTAATATGACATGAGCCTTTCCTCCCTCCCTCCCTCCCTCCCTCCCTCTCTCCCTCCCTCCCTCCCTCCCTCCCTCCCTTCCTCTCCCTCCCTCCCTCTCTCTCTTACCCTCTCCCTCCCTCCCTTTCTCCCTCCTTCTCTCTCCCCCTCTCTATGGGACTATTTTATTGCAATCTACAGCATCATAGTTATGTGGCCACGCCCAAAGTGGGTCAGTATCTTAAAGGCTATTGGCTGAGGAGTTCCCACAGCACCCCCCCCCTTCTTTCTTTTATAAGTGTGAAAGGTAATAAGAGTAAACTAGCCAAGTGTGGTGGTGCACACCTTTAATCCCAGCACTCAGGAGGCAGAGGCAGTCGGATCTCTGTGAGTTAAAGGCTGGCCTGGTCTACAGAGTGAGATCCAGGACAGCCAGAGCTACACAGTGAGACTCTGTCTCAAAAAAAAAATAAATAAATAAAATAAAAAAATAAAAGAGTCAGCTAAAAATAAACAAAACCATGCTTAGTTTATAGCTGGTACCTAAGTTTTGCTTTCCATTGCCACCTCAGGTACATGGTCTTATGGTACAAATGTTATAAAAACTCTTCCTTCTCTATCCCACCAGCAATGAAACTTATCTAGAGCATCCCATCAGGTGCTGGATGCTCATGGTTCTTTTACTTATTGTCTTTGATTTTGGAAGACCATGTAACCAGAGACTGGACAGGCCCTGTTACATATCCCTCATATCTTAAATGTCCAGGCCTTTTCCTATCTACAAAATGAAATGATCCGTAGAAGAAATACATGATATCTAAAAATAGCTTTAAGTAATTTCAAAATAAAAAGGAACACAATGCATTTGGTTGCTAAGGGCAACCGAGTCTGTTGCTTCAGAGTGGAGGTAAATTAAAACAGCTTGTCAGGGGCTGGAGAGATGGCTCAGTGGTTAAAAACATTAGTTGCTCTTGCAGAGGACCCAGATTCAATTGTCGTCACCAACATGGTGGCTCACAACCATCTCTAACACAAGTTACAAGGGATCTGACTTTCTCCTCTTCTGGCCTCCGAGGGCATCAGGCATGCAAGTAGTACACAGACATATATGTAGGAAAATGGCAATACATATAAAATCATGTTAAAAATAAATTAAAAAGCATGTCACTTCAAGCAATTAGTTCTGTAGGACTGAGGTAAACTCATGATTTAGAGATACTAAAGATTGCGGAATGGTTCAGCTGCTTACAGCTACAGCCTGTGCTGGTCTTTTACCCTGACCCACATCCTCAAATGAGCTTAATTAATGTATGAATTGCTATTTTTTGTTTGTTTTTTCAAGACAGGGTCTTACTATGTAGCTCTAACTGTCCTGGCACTCACTATGTAGAATAGACTAGCCTCCAACTCAGCGATCCATCTGCCTCTGCCTCCCAAGTGCTGGGGTTAAAGATGTGTGCTAGTATGTCTGGCTATGAATTGCTATTTTTTTTACATGTATATATAACTGTGAAACCATAGTCACAATCAAGATACTCAATGTATCCATCAGTTTGTGGGGTATTTTGGCTGTTGTGGTAATGAGGTTATTATTACTGGTAGGGCCTGGGGCACCGAGTCCAACACAGAGTTATCTAACCCAAAACAATACCTCCTGTGAGAAATCCCGGGGCAGTCAGCTCCAGGATATTAGATCATACCGCGTGAAGATGTGTCTGCACTTCCTCCACCTGACTAAGACATCACCTGATTGGTTTAATAAAGAGCTGAATGCCCAATAGGTAGGCAAGAGAGGATAGGTGGGACTTGGGGGAAGAATCTGAGAGGTGGGGATTTGTCAGAGAGATGCAGAGAAAGTTGGATGTATAGTACTGAGGAGGGGTAACAAGCCACATGGCAGAATATAGATTAATATAAATGAGTCAATGTAAGTTTCAAGAGCTAGTTGGAAACAAGCCTAACCTAAGGCCAAGTTTTCATACTTAGTAGGAAGTCATTAAGAAGACTCCATGTTCGGAAGCTGGTGGTCCACAGAAAGCTCATTTATAGCGGTCCTTTGCTAAAATCATGAAGACACTGAGTCCAGAGAGGTAACTGAGGGACCTGCAGTGTAAACTTATTTGTCTTCATGTAATTGTATCTAGGATGCATAGGTCTTTAAAAATAAACAACAGTACTGTGATGTCTTATTGTATTTAAAAGCAATACTCTAAAGTGGTAGATGTTAAATGTGACCGTAGATTTCTCTAAGTAAGGGATGAAGCCTGCTTCCCCAGGGGTGCGTCTGGTTTGCTGTTCACAGAGTCAAAAAATGTGAAGAACAAAGACCTAAATCTAAGTATTTGCAACTTTAGCTTCCCGCTCAAAAAGAAAAAGGTGAAAAAGCCACCATCTTCTCCTCCTCACAAAGATGCCACAGGCTTGTCACAAGTCACCCAATAGGGGCATAATATAGTGGGCTCTCTATATGTGCTCTTCAGAACCACAGAATCAACCAATTATGGATTAAAAATAGTTTTCAAAATTTTATCCGTATTGAACATAGACGTTTTTCTTATCATTATTCCCTGAATGGTGCAGTGAGCAACTGTTCACAGTGTAGTGGGTAGCATGAGTAATCTAGAGATGTTATAAATAAGGGGGAGGGCTGGTTAGATGGCTCAGTGGGTGACAAACCTAGTGACCTGAGTTCGATCCCCAGGCTGCACATGGTAGAAACAGAGAACCGATTTATCCATGGTGTTGCGAGATATTTGATCACACTGTGTGAAGATGTGTCTGTACTTCCTCACCTACCTAAGGCAATTTCTGATTGGTTTAATAAAAAGCTGAATGGCCAATAGCTAGGCAGGAGAGGATAGGTGGAACTTTGGGCAGAGATAGGAACTCTGGGAAGCTAGAGGTGTGGGGGAGGGAGAATTCACTAATAAGGTGGGGAGGAATTCAGATACGGAACTGAGGAGAGGTTAATTTAAGTTTTAGGGGCTAGTTAGGAACAAGCCTAAGCTAAGGCCAAGTTTTCACAGTTAATAAGTTTCTGTGTCATTATTTGGGAGTTGGCGGTCCCAAGAAAGTTCAGTTATAGTGGAGCATGTGCATGCATTCATATACATTCATAAAAATAAATGCAATTAAAAAGTATACAGGAGAATGTGTGCAAGTCATATGTCAGCTTGTACTATTTTATTTAAGGGACCTTGGCACTAATGGATTTTCTGATGCTTTGGGATGCAAGAACACAGGCTCATGGACTTGGAGGGATGATGGTTGTCATGAACTGCCCTTCCCACCTGACTGATGAGATCAAGCCCAGACATAAACAACGGAATGGCTTATAAACCACTGAGTCTGAAAAGCCAATCCTCATAGTCACAGAGACAAAGTAAGCATCCCCAGGGAAAATATCTTTATTTGTATTTCATTGTCTCTGAAAAACTCTGCAGCTCTGGTGACATTTCAACTGAACAATGATTGTCTTTTAAAATAGTGGACTCGACTTAAATATTTTTACTTATTAGGGCATAGTAGACACAACCCAGAGATACCTCAAGTATACAATTCCATCTCTGTTTTCCATTTGCACTTATATTTGTTTTTAAAAATATTTTAATTACTTTTATTTTGTGTGTGTGTGTATGTATGTGTGTGTGTGCGTGCATGCACATACAAGCTCATGTGCACCCGTATGCACACATGTGCACCATGGTGTGAGGGTAGGTCAGAGAACAACTTGTGAGAGACGGCTTTCTCTTCCTACAGTGTGAGTGATCCTAGGGATCATACTCAGGAAGTCAGGTTTAGCGGGAAGTGCCTTGCCCACTGAGCCATCTCACCAGCCCATGTACCTGATTTTAAACAATTTATGTTTTTTCTTCCCCAAACTGATAAGTGTATGAATGGCTTTGGTGATTTTTGCATACATGGTGTCAAAATAGCAGCATTATTTCATGTTTTTCTGGAGGAAATTTAAATCAAAGTCATCACGAAATACAACTTACTGGCTTAATTCAGATGTAAGATGATTTGTGGTCCCTCCAGTCCATTCTTTCATTAACTACTTATTTTAAAAAGATTTATTTGTTTTATTTTATGTGTATGAATGTTTTCTTGGTGCCCTTGGAGGCTGGAAGAGGATGCTGAATCTCCTGGGACTGGCGTTATAGAGATGGCTGTGAGGTGCCATGGGGATGCTGGGAACTGAACCCAGGTCTTCAGCAAAAGTAACCAGTGCTCTTAACCACTAAGCCATTTGTGCAGCCCCAGCTCACTCTTTTAAATTAGGCATAGCAAAATCTCGGTATCAGCACTGATTAATGGAAGCTCTCTCAAAACATACGGCAGACTTTACTTGGAAATTCCTTCACCCTCATCCAGCAAACCCCATGATCCTTCTGCACATAGCCTTCCAGGCACCCATGACAACTAACTATAGCTGACCCATGTAGGCCACTCACCGTCTCCACAGGAGACATTCTCAAGCAATAACACGGTGGAGCCACAGGTCCCACCCCCACACTCTCCAGTACATGTAGACATGCGTGTGACAGAAAAGTTCTTCAAGAGAAGGATGCCACTGTGAAGTTTCCTCAGCGTGGAATCATTTCAAATGCAAATGTTCTTACCTGGGTAGGAACACGCTTTCCACCACATAAAAGTCTTGCATGAGGACATCGCGCTCTGGCTTGGAAGTGAGGTTCCCCACTGTGTATCCTATGCCCAGCTGAATAGCACCTTTAATAGCCGACGATGCGGTCTACAAAGGAAACACAGGGTGCCATGTTAGCCTCGAGGGCTTTCATCAGGGATACAGGCAGCAAACTGGAGGGCAAGGCTACTTTCTCCTTCTTGTTCCCAAATGGCAGGAAACCGGGGCTTCGTAGAACCTATTCAGGACCCTTCTCCGTGTATGAGATCTTATACTGATGACTGCAGAATGTCCCCCATAGGCTCAGGCACTTGAACACTTGGCCTCCACTCCTGTTTTGGAAGGATGTAGAACCTATGGAAGATGGACCCTGACAGGTGGGCATAAGTCATCAGGAGGCTCATATTTTGGCCTTGCCTCAGGTCCCTTTTCCTGTGCCTGTCTTGTAGATGAAGAGTTCCAGTATATACATCTACCACCACATACCAGTTCCTCCATTTTCTCACAGCCATGCTGACTGTCATGAGTCCTCTGAAACCAGGAGTCAAAGTAAAGTTGTCTCGGCCAGGCATTTTGGTCACCATGAAGAGAAGTAAATGGCACACCATGAGATTATCTTTGTATGTGTGGTATCTTTTATACAAAATGCACCTAAGTTTAAGAGGTTAAAATCTCTACCATTATTACACTAAGAACTGAGAAACTCCATGGAGCACTTTGGATAAGGAGCACTATAGTTTCTACCCAAAGATAAAAGGTAAAGTTAGATTTGTTAAAAAAAAAAATGTCCTCCCCCTCCCCAGCATACTTGTGGATAGACATGGTAGAGAAAAAAACATTATCAGTTTTTGGAGTTCACAGAAAGTTTAATTTTGAAAATTGCCTACTGGTCCTGGCAATGATCTAAAGCTAATTTTTTCTTCATTAATCTGAGATAAACGATATAGCATTGATGTGCGATAAAAGATGAAGCATCAGGACACAAATGTTTTCAATTTGCTACTTTTCAAATATCTTAATAATGAACCAGAGATGCTGTTAATTAGAGAATAACTACCTTGTATACAAGTATACACAAACGTGTGCATGCATGTACATGGTGCTAGTTTTCTTTTTTATATGTGTGGTGCTGGGAATTAGCCCAGGATCTTAAAATCTCTATCAATCTATGCGTATATGTGATTTTAATAAAATAATAGAATAAATAACAATAATAGAATAGAATAATTCAATTTAATAATGTTAGAATATCTGGGAATGGTGGTGCTTTAATCCAAGCACTCTGGAAGCAGAGGCAGGTGGATCTCTATGAATTGGAGGCCAGTCTGGTCTACACACTGTGTTCCATGATAGCTAGGGATAGATGGAGACCCTTCTTAAAACAACAAAAAACAAAACAAAAGAAAAATCAGAATAGAGTCTGTATATTTATGTATTCGTGCGTGTCTATATATGTACAGTCATATGTGTGCATGTCATATCCTGTGTGGAGGTCAGAAAACAACTTTCTTGGTGTCGGTTCTCTCCTTCCAACTTGATTTTGAGGCAGAGTCTTTCTCTCTTGTTTCTAATGCTGTGCTGAACATTCAGACTTCTGGCTTAGTCTCCTGCCTCTGTCTCCCATCTTGCCACAGCAGTGCTGGGCCTACAGTCACACCTCCCATCTTGCCAAAGCAGTCCCTGGGCCTATAGTCACAAGTTTTTCCATCTGGATTTTTAAAAACATGAGTCCCAGGGATTAAACTCAGGTCATCAGGTTTGGGCCCAGAATACATATCACTGGCCCTAGAATACATTCTTCTGTGTGCATATGTTCCTCTCTTTGTGTTTCTGTCTCTCTCTCTCTCTCTCTCTCTCTCTCTCTCTCTCTCTCTCTCTCTCTCTCTCTCTCTCTCTCTCTCTCTCTCTCTGTGAGCACGTGTATGTGGAGGTCAGAGGTTGATGCTGAATGTCTTCCTTGTTGGCTCTTCACTTTCACAGTGTTGAGACACCGACATTGGAACTCACTGATTCGACTCCAGTGGTCCTCCTCCGCCTAGCTCTCCAAAGCTGGCTGTGTCGAGTCTGGCTTTCTCTGTGAGTCCCAGGGATCTGAACCCAGGTCCTTGTGCTTGTGCAGCAGGCACTCTATCTACAGAGCGGCTTCCCCAACACTTCAGCACATTGCTCTTAAGTGTTAGCGTGATTTACTCTTCATGCCTGGCGGTGCTAATGAAGCACCACACACCACAACAGAAAACAGTTAGTTAAATGACTGTTTCTTTTTTTTGGGTGGGGGGCGTTGAGACAGGGTTTGTCTGTGTAACAGCTCTGGCTGTCCTGGAACTCGCTTTGTAGCCCAGGCTGGCCTTGATCTTATAGAGATCTACCTGCCTCTACCTCCCGAGTGCTGGGATTAAAGGCGGCACTACCACAGTCTGGCCTAAATCAGTGATTCTTAATCAGAGGCATTTGGCAATGTCTGCAGAGGTTTTTGTTTTAGCTAGCACACTGGTGTGTTGCAGTGCCACCATCACAGAGTAGGTCTAAGCATCCTGCAATGTATTGGAAAGCTCTCTGGCACAAAGCCTTAGCCAGTCCCAAATGTCAACAGTTCCACGGTTGAGAAACTCTGGTGTAAATGAATGATTATCCAGTATATTCAGAAGGAAAAACTGTCTTCTTTCCCAGGCAGCCAAGACTGAACCCCCAAACAGACATTTAATACAGGGTGTGTCTGACATTAATAGTTGTTGGTTTTGCCTGAAATGGTCACGCTCAACCAGTACTGTTCAGCAGCCTCATTATCTAATTAGTAAGAACAATTCCTTGAATTATCATTTAAGCATTTTTCTTGTTCCCCTCTAAACATCTGTCATCCTTCATCTGAGGACAACAATCCACATGTTGGACCATGTAGAACATGAGAAATTTTTGGTGTCCCCCCTACCACACACACATGTCCTTTGACTTAGGACTGCAGGAAGCAAGATGCAAAAGATTGAGACTTAAGTGCATCTAGTGCCTGAAAAAACAATTTTGTTATTTTAATGCTCCTTCCCTGGATTCTGAGATGCCACCAGTCAGCATCCGTGACCTTTTGTACCAGTTGTTCTGCATTCTGAAGGCACAAATGGATTTCTTTCATTTTAGCCCTGTCTAAAGAGTCAAAAGCCACTTCTTTCCGTGCTCACCACTCAGGGTGCTATGCCCTAAGATGTGATGTCAATGCTTTTCAGAGGAACCAGTACCCAGGAATGTTCTGTCTTGTCATAAAACAGACCACCCCAGTGCATTTTCTTTCTGGGCTAACCCCCCTCCCCTGCTGTTTCCCAGAGCCATGGGAGCAGGCTTTCATCCCTTGGTGCAAGTCTGTCAGCAGAAAGTACCACATTCCTTGCTGTCCCCACCCTGGGAACAGAGGGCAGTCTCAGATGCCAGTCGTCTGAAACTCTGACCAGAACCCTCAGGCTTCAGGGGGGTGAGTGTCACCAGAGACGCTGTTGACATGGATGGGGGGGGTCACTTCCCTAGAACATATGAAGGACCTCAGAAACAGGGTAAAATAATGTCCTCTTGCTCTAAGGAATGCTGAAAACAATCTTTCTCCTGTGGTTGAGTTTAAGCTTTGAGTTCCTGAAGGAATGACACCACTGACATGTTTAATTAAATGAGAAGAAGACAAAAAGAAAAAAAAAACCCAACAAATTGTAATCGTATTAATTTCTTTTTCTTTTCAGACCTTTGGATTTTTAAGTGCTTGGGTGAGAGAAATAATAGCATAGTAATAAAGTCATAGAAATAAGTCATTTATGCCAGACAGACACTTGACAACATGGATAATGGCAACTTCCCCAACATATACTTCTACAGTGCTTACAAGGTTCTCAATGCCCTTGACTTGTGCTGATTTTTTTAAACCTTTCTATGAGAGGTAAGTGCTAGTTGGTAAGCACCCCTAATGTGAAAATTTGAAATCCAAAATGGGAACTATCAACAGTGTATGTCAGTGATATAGTGAACACCTCAAAGTGTCTGGGTACCAACAACTGCCACACGTGGAAAATACTATACCCAGCTCCCGCCATGGGTCATGACCCAAACAAAACATAGAGCACAGCAGCACAGCAGCTAGTCACCGCTGGCATCAAAGGGAGTCTACCGCCTGCATAAGATGCTTAGGAATACCGTATGAAATCATCTTTAGGCTAAGTGTATAGGGCACCGCTGACATATAAATAAATTTTGTGTCCAGTCTTGGCTTCCATCCACAAGCTACCTCGTTATGCATATGCAAATGTTTCCAAATCTTATATCCAAAACATGTCCCAAGGATTTTGGGTAAATGATTTCCATCCTGCATTACCTCCTCCATTTCATTGACTCAGGATGTTTAGTAACTTCCTACAAGGTGAAGAGGTGGACCCAGGACGTAAGCCAAGGGTGGTTGTATCAGAAACAACCATACTCTGTGGTCTCTAATAGCAGAATTCCTTAATTCGCTTAGCCAAACAGCTGAGCTTGGTGACAATGATTCTCTTTGTAGGTGTACACTTACGGCTCAGCATGGTTAGGCGACTTCCCCAAGTCTCTCTGCCGGTATTTGGCAGAGTCTGACCACCAGGTGCAGGCTGCTTCCACATCTAGTTTATCAAAAAGAGCCAAGAATCAAGGTTGAAGGTTCTCTATTAAGTCGGGATGTTTGATCTCAGCAAAGGAAGGAGCCCCGAAGGAGCCATTCCTTTGGAGAAACTGAGATAAAAATGTTTAATTAGCTGATAATCACACCCAGCCATCGGCAAGCCAAACAAAAGCTCCCAGAACTCTTGGTAAACCACAGCACTAGTATCACTGGTAATGTGGGGAGTTATTACGATGAGGCGGTGTCTGGCTGCCTCCATAGACACAACCCCACATGCTTCCTCTTCCTGATCTCTGGGTAAAAAGTAAATGCTTTGACCTGGGTGCATTTGGGTATAATTCTATAGTGCCCTGGCCGCTTCCTGGGAATTCTTGCTTGCGTTCAGTGACCCATGATTGGTCACAGGCCACTAGCAGCAGAGGTCCCTTCATTTGCCACTTTCCCACTAGGGCATTAGGCTCGGCTTTGGCTTCATATTCACCAAGATATGCTGTAAAACTGAAATCACTTTGAAACCCTTCCTGGTGTGTGCATGATTATCAAATCAGCAGGTCACGATGATTCAGAAGGAAATGCTGGAGGCTGCTCTCCTGCAATCAGTCATTCTCTCCCCCACAATTCAGACACCCCGGGGGGTCCCTTCCTGTCTTTGGGATAGCAGCAAGCCTTCAGTGAGCTGACAGATTTCATGCATTCTGGGCTACTTAAGTTTCCACTGCGGGCTCTGCATGCTGCATCCCCAAAGTGTTGGAACATGACCATTCCTCCTTCTAACTCCAGGGGGGAACTCTGGTTCCTTTAGTAGAGGCTTAATGTGGGCTTAGATTTGGAACAGCAACACGATCTATTTTTAATTCTGGACCTCACAGGGATAAGTGGAAGCAATATGTTGCCTGGATACTAAGCATGTGATACTTAGGGAAAGAGAGAGCCACAAAACAGCACGCAGGCAAACCACTTATTTATTTATTTCTGTGGCTTGTCCAGATATGATGTTAATATTAAGGAAAGTGGATGTCAGCTTGCATTTGTGTGATGAACTGCAGTTTTCAAAGCTCTATTTGTAGCAGTGCTGGGGACTAAACACAGTGCCCAGCTCATGTAAGGCAATAACTCTACAAGTGAACTACTTTGGTAACCCCCAAAGCACTGTCTTTAATGACTGTCTAATAACCAGAGCTGTCAGACGGCTAGGGATGCATAATGCCCATGGCATAGATAAACTGGATCTAGTAATTAACTTGATCTAAATCCCAAGGCTAGTACTACATACTACATTGAGGAATGAATCCCCGGTCTTTCGGAAGGTTCCCAGTTCAGTGTTCTGATCATTTGTTGAACCTGAGTTTACACGTTTGCTTAACATGTGACTTTTTTCTGCTGGAGATGGAGCTCATAGATGCTGAGAAGCACTTGAACAATGAAATAATAATGAGCATCTTAACAGTATGAAGAAAAGCCTACAGAGACTCACCAGAAGGAGAACAATGATCCTAACTCCAGCAAGAGTTTAATAGCCTTACATTGGTTACAGGAAACGGCCTCCTACAAAGCATTGTCTATGAAATGGGATCACTTAATATGGTATCTGATGTGATGGGCTTTGCAAGGAAGTATCGAAGCATTTCATGTCAACAGCAGTTTCCCCCCTAAGGCTATCTGAACTAATTATGGGATTATAGCTTGGATACGTGTTGCTGGAGAGATTTGCTTCAAAAGTACAAATGTGGTCATGTTATTACTTTACTTGAAACCCCTGAATGGGTCCTCAACGTCCTCACTCTGGGATCAAGTCCAAACCTCAGACAGCTTGACTCTAGAAGCCATCTTTTAATCTGAACCCCTCTCTTCTGCTTCTGGCTATCCACGAGCAACGTGAAAAAGATGGCACAGGGCAGTCTGTCCTGGAGTATAGCTGATGTCTAAACCAGAGATGCTTATTGACAAGGTCTCTTATTTTACCTGGTCATAGAAAGTAGTTATAGGGCACCCCTTTATGTCAAGATGGCAATCTGTGTTGGGGCAGGGGGATTTCTACTACTTTCACTTCTATAGTTCAAGTCTAGCTGGCACGGGCCAGTTGGCAGGTCATGTCACTGAAGACTGGCATTGTGTTTACCACTGTGGGACAATTCTCTAGAACTCAGGGATCTGGAAGTGGCCTAAAAGGATCCTTGTAGCCAGGTGATGGTGGTGCATGCCCTTAATCTTAGCATCCGAGAGGCAGAGGCAGGTGAATCTCTGTGAGTTCGAGGCTAGCCTGGTCTACAAGACCTAGTTCCAGGACAGGCTCCAAAGTGACAATGCTCAAAGGAAAAAAAAAATCCTTGTACTTAACAAAATGATGCAATGGACTTTCATGTGGTGGGAAAAGGTCCCATTAGTGGGTCAGGGAAGCACATTTTTAGAGACCTGGAAACAAACCACCGTGGGCAATGGGTAAAGAGTTGGCACTGGGGGCTGGAAAGACTAGGCAGATGTAGACTTGGTTCCTTGAAAGTATTCTGAGGGTTTGTTGGGTTTCAATTGTGTTGGTCAGCAGATGGTAAAAAATGAGCGAGGAATCTTATTGGGGATGGGGTGTCTAATTTGATAGGATCGCTGGTTGCCTTGTGGAGAACGGACTGGAGGAATGATAGGCAGGCTGTGATTTGGGGGCGCTTGCAGTGCTTGCATGGTTCACACGGGGATGGGGATGGCGTAGAGAAGGCCGGTGAACACGAAGGATGAGAGTCGAATGTAAATTAGCAACACTTAGGGCAGTGGGAAGAAGACTAAGGAAAGGTGGCTTTACGGAATGGAGAGAGGATTCTGAAGGCAAGGGGACCACTGCGGCAGCTCCTTCATTCCACATACAAATGAGAGAACAGAAAGAATCCTGAGCTCAGTTCTCCTCGTTCATGCTGAAGTCAGGGCTCCACATGTAAACCTCAATCTGAATTAAGAATATTTGACAAAGTGACGGGATGTAATTAAGCCATCAGCATAAGAAAATGTTCTGTAATGCGGAGAAATAAAACATTGTGTTATGTCTAAGCAGTAGCAAGCAAAACAAACCCATTGAAATTTGGAGATGCAAACCCCCACAAACGTGTGTGCACACAAACAGAGGATAATTAGAGGAAAGAAATACACCTGAACGGACATTATCTCTGTACCATGGGGTAGGTCTGGATTTCTCTCTCTTCTTTTAAGCGTTCAGAAGGCTATAAACCCATGCAACCATTAGACTGTTAGAAAACATCATGGCAGTGACTTGGCTGTGCCTCCCACGGTTTCTCTAAATGTATTCTGGGGTGGGATCTACCTTTGCTCAGACGAAATTCACAGGTCTACGACCTGCTGACTCAGGATAAAGGTGCCCTTGTTCATACTGTGGCACAGAGCCATAAAAAAAATAGCCTCACAAAGACATCTGGTACTCTTTCTCTAGCTTATTAACAGACAGATTTCGGTATGTTTTCAGGAGACCCCATCCCTCGTCCAGCTTTCTGGGTATCCACAGGCATCGAATAGGGGGAGGGGCTCTTCTTTCCTTTTCTGTTGGATGCTGGAAGGAGGAAAAAATGGAGAGAGAGAGAGAGAGAGAGAGAGAGAGAGAGAGAGAGAGAGAGAGAGAGAGAGAGAGAGAGAGATCCTCTGTGAGGAATTCATCTGTAAGATGTTTCAAAGTCTTGCCAGATACACATTGCTTCTTGCTGGGTATCTCACAAGATCTGTAATTATCCCCTAAAAACGGCCACTACCTTCTCATATATAGGAAAAAAATATATCACCCCTCTCCCGGCTAGCAGCTTTTTGCAGCTGCTTCTAAGCTCCACCTGCATTTTGAAGGAGGAGGTGCAAACTCTATATAGTTTGCTGTGTTGGTCACAGACCAGACATCCTCCTGTGTCTGCACAAATCAACACAGGCCAAACTAAAGTGCTGACAACTGCTCTGTGCTCCTTGGTCTCCGTGTCCACGGAAAGCCGGTTCCTATCTTTCTCTTTCTCCGTTTGTTTTTAGTATTCCACCGTCACCCTTGGATCCTTTCTCCCTCAGGCCGCTCCACACTGTGGCTGTTCATGGCAACAGCTAGAAACGACAGACTCCTGCCATCACTAGTTCCACACATGACTCGGTTGCGTTCTATTGCTTTCGCAGCAGGCAACTCTTTTTCCGATACAATTTTTGCAGCCATCTACACTTTTCAAAATAAGAATAGTGTCGCTCTGTTCTAATGAGGCCTCTTTCTGGGCTGCATTCTGTGTGGTGGAGCTGCCTCGGCATAGGGTCATTCTGACACACAGGGCACCAAACAACCCTGGAAGAAGCCCAAAGCAAACACACTTTCTATTTAATTTTCCCTTTTTGCCGAGAAGCCTTTTTTTAAAAAAACAAGATTCTGGTGTTTGATGGGAGATCTGCTTCTCAAATGTTGATAGAGAAAGGTAGAAGAAAGAAAAGACGTTGCAGGGTTTCATCTAAGTCAGCTCCACTTCACTGATACGCCTGCCAGAGAGGCGAACTCTACGGAAAGAAAAAGCCTGTTACACAAGCACTCCTCATTATGAGAAAAATGCTGTACTTCAACGGTATTTGTAACTCAATTGCCCTTAAGGAGACAGGCCAACAATTGCAGATGAAACTCATGATTTAAGACAGTGTGGCATTATGAATGCTACTATATTAGTCTTGTACAAATGTTACAGTTTAAACGGAAGACATTCATCATAAACATGGTGTAATATATTCTTAATATCCTTCCTACACACTAGGGAAGAAAATTATAGTTGTTCATGTATTCAAATAGAAACAGTATTTAATTGACATAAGCACAAATTTAGATTCAATAGCAAAAAAAAAAAAAATAGGGCCTGATTTTTTTCAACCTTCTAAAATCAACTAGAATTAGATCCCACAAAATTTTAGCATGTTAGGTTTCCTGAAAAGGGAGCTGTCGACTACAAAGTTAAAACATTCCAAAAACACTAATCTCTATTTGGGGGAAGATGTGACTGTGCTTCTCACAGATGTTGCTACTTGCCCTCAGCATCCAATCTTCCTTATTTAGCAGAAGTTCTTCATGTAGGGCAACTTTGGGGAACCCCCCCAAGGTGACACCTGGAAGGGTATGGAGATGATTTTGGTGATTTTAGCTGGAGAGAGTTGCCATCTGTTGGTTCGAGGCAAGGGGTGTGTTCAACATCCTGGTGACCCCCAAACAAAGAATTACTCCAAAGCCAATACTGAGAAACCCTGTCAAACAGTAATTGACATTTGAATGGGGTATTTTGTCTGAGTTTTTTGAAGTTAGATGAATTCTGGTGATGGTATGTAAGAAGAAATGATATTGCCTAGGTGCCAGACCATGCCTTAAGAAGGAGTGTGGCCTGCATGGAGGTGACATCTACAGGTGAAGTAGTCTTTACTGGTCATGTTTGGAAGTTGTGCATTGAGAACAGAGAGCGATGAGTTGAGCCTGGGGTCCCTGTGACTCAGCAGAGGCAAGGACTACAGTTCTCTTACTGAGAGAGAACTAGGCACGAGTGTGTCTTCAACTATAGTCATTCTCTTTTTTGGTTTTACACATAATTGAATGCATGTTCCGAGTGCTATAACTTATGATCCTAAACTCAAATGTTCTTGACTTGATTCAAAATGTTCTCAAGCTGAAAAACAAATGTTTACATAGACACCATTGCTTAACTTAAAAAACTGGTAACCCATGTTCATTGAGGGGAAAGTCACATAGCCCTCAGTTAGAGAAAGCAAAGCACAGATGTCCCCATTTCCTCTCCTTGCATGCTAGGGTTAGCTATACTCAACCAGTTATTATGTACCTGAGGCTTTTCTCTCTATACATGAAAACACACACATACACGTGCATACTGGAGATGAGGGTGTAGCTCAGTGCTAAGCACATGCTTATCATGTGCACAGCCATGGTATCACAAAAAGTAAATTAGTAAAACGTGGGACTCCTACTATGTGGGCTTTGTTGCAACTTGGTTCTTTCATGTAATAGCCTTCTGTGTCCAACTATATAGGCTTTATATGCCATGTTTTGAATCTGAAATGTTCTTCATAGGCTCAGGCTTTAAGTACTTGGCTCCCAGTCAGTGGCACTGTTGATTCTTTAAGAACTGACTCCAGCTATGGCCTCTTCTTTTGTGTCTGGCCCCACAACTGACTCCAGCTATGGCCTCTTCTTTTGTGTCTGGCCCCACAACTGACTCCAGCTATGGCCTCTTCTTTTGTGTCTGGCCCCATGTGGGAAAAGCCACCACTGCACAAGTCCTAATGCCATGGACTGAGTGCCTCTGCAATTTTCTGTAGCATAATAGATAGACTGAGACTCCAAAACTGGTAAAGACTAAACAAACCTTTGCTGTGGGACAATGGTCTTTTAACCTGTCACTTGTATTTTGAAAATACCTTGACTTCAAAATTGAGATCAAAAGGTATATTACTTTGGAGAAGAGGTTTTGTTTTGTTTCCACAGGAAATGAGAAGCTGTGGATTTATTCCGGGTTAAGAAAAATCAGGTTTGATCAAGGACGACCCCCTCAGAAATCTCTGATAGGAGTGGATGGCCCAGATGTTTGAGTTCTATATCCAGAACAGATTCAAGACTGCTCCCTGAGATGATCAAGCCTCACAGGATACTCCAGTCATGACTTGATCATAATTCTAAATTTTCTTTAGGTCCCCATAAGATTATCAGCACCCCCAATCAGCAGGAAGTAGCCTGTAAAACTATACCCACATTCCCAAAAAATGGACTATGGGTATTTTCCTTTGTTTAGAATGTTGGTTACAAGTTGTTATGGATAGTGGTCAGGAGAAAAGCTAAATAAAGGATATTAGATTTAGAGTTCTTTTTTTTTTTTTTTTAAGAAAAAAAGGGTAGGGGGAGGAAAGTGCTGTGGTCTTTTATCCTGTCACTTGTATTATTTTTAATAAAATGCTAATTGGCTAGTAGTCAGGCAGGAAGTATAGGTGGGGCAACAAGAATTCTGGGAAGAAGGAAGTCAGTCTGCAGTAGTCACCCAGACACAGAAGGAAGCAAGATGTATGATTTCTTTGGGACTGCGGGAACCAGGCAGGACAGAAACCTTAGTCAACAAACCTTTCTTCCCTTACATTGCTTATGACAGGTATTTAGTCACAGCGTTGCCAATCTAACCAATATATTATAGTCAGTGGTTACATAGATTTTTTTTCCACAGCTTATATGGAGCACAATTGGTTCAACTGCTCCCCTGTCAACAGACTATGTTTCTTGTAATCATACACATTTTCTCCCTCCTCCCTCCTGTGCCATACTTATAATGAGTGTCTTTAACTTAAATGGTAACATTTCTAAAAGACTAATATAGTAGAATTCATAATAGCATGCTATCAAGAGTTTCATTTGCAATTGTTGGCATATCTTCTTAGAAGCAATTGAATATGCATAATTCCCCACCGCTGAGTTATGAATACCTTAAGAGTGCAGTATTTTTCAGTTAATGAGGAGTGGTTGTTTAATACACTTTTCCTTTCTTATAAACTATGCCTCCTCCCTCCCATGGGGATTAAACCCAGAGGCCTGTGCATGCTAAGCAAGTGCTCTACCCTTACCCTACATCCCCAGCTTTTATTGTTGAGACAGGAGCTTGTCATGTTTTCCAGGCTGCCTTTGAGCTTGTGGTTCTCTTGCCTCAGCCTCCCAAGTAGCTAGGATTACAAGCAAAACTACCTCATTTAGCTAGTTCAGCCCTTATTTTTAGTTAATAGTATATTAACTAAAATTGATATTTGTTCATTCACCCATTCCTAAATTATTTTTTGAGTGACTTGCAGCAGAGGCTCCAAGAAGAATTGCTGATTTAAAGGATAAGCATGTTTATACTTGTGCAAGGGTCTGCCCAGAACTTTCTAGAAGAGATTTCATCAACTTACACACTTTCAAAGAGAGTATAAGAATGTTCTTATTGCCATATTCTTACTGATACCAACATCATCGATGTTGATTTTTTAAAACTTGCTACTTTAATTCCCATTTTCTTAATCACTAGTGTGTTTTTATTGCTTAGTTGTCAAATTTATAATTTCATTTTTTATGGTCACACACTAATAACCATGCTCAATTACCTCAGACTAATTGAAGCTAAACTGCAGTTGCAAAATACTCCCCCTGGAAGCTTCAGAAAAGATTCCATGCTTTCTGTTAGGAGGTTTTAATGTGGAAAACTGTAAATTCGCCAAGGATTAAAAACTGTAGCTATTCTATTGCATCCACAATATAAGTTCTTTATTCCTATAATAACATTTAGAATTCTTTAGTCTTCTATGTCTGAAACAGTCCATTAGAAGAACTTCATCTATAGTCACACAGTTTAACACTTTATATAATACATAAGGAATGCACTCCACCATGGGCTTGGTTAGGCAGTGGGGGCCTTTTTGGCAGGAACACAAAATCCTGGAGTGGGCGAGATATGTATGCAGAACACTTCTGACTGGAGCGACAGATACGTAGATATGGTCAAAGTTTCTACCTGTTAGTTGATAGTCTTACATCCTGGGCTAGCAAAGCCCTTTTAGATGGGTTTCCAAGTAGTGGGCAACAATCTTGTATCTTTAGCTGGACTTTGTTTTTAATGACAGTGATAGTTTTCTTGTCACAACCTCACATTAATCTGTTTCTCAGGTGGGGTGGGGTGGAGTGTTGAGACAACACAGGAGCCCTTCCGCGTTCTCCTGGCAAGCTGGCCTCTGGGAGTGCTCAATATAATGCACACATTCTCCTAAGTTATTTTTAACTGCTGTATGAGGAAACTGAGACTCAAAGCAGTTAGTTTATCTTGAGCCACAAACCACGGACATGGAAACCCTGGCCCCAGAAACCAGGCCTTTCCACCTCAGCTTCACATCCAGACCACTTTGGCCCACGTTGTCGCTCGTCATGGGATGCATCAGCATTGTCGGTCTTACGCTCAAGGGAGCACAGGTACAGCTCAGCCCTCCGGCTAATCATCACACTTGCGGGTGGCCCTGTGGGCCCGGCTCCCGGCAATGCCACCAGTTACTCCTCATGTTTGCATTGCCCATGGCTAACTCTTTTTTCCACAGGTGTGTAAGCAGGTGAAGGCCAAAGCCAAGTTTCATTCTTACAGAGTTCTACAGTCACAAAACACTCTTGAGTTCAGGTACACAGAGACCTGGTCACTAAGTGGCCCAAGAAGACTGTCATTGTAATGGTGGCAGTTTGGGGGGTCTTTGGAAAGTTAATTAGCATTTGGGCTGTTGACCAACTCCATGTGGGATAGTGGTAAAAATCAACCCCTCTCCTTAAGAAAAAACCCTAAACAACTTCTACTTTTTCACCCATCTTCTCTGGCCTTCTATTATCTCCTCCTACTTTGAGAGAATACTTGGCCCTAGCTCTTCCTTCCACGGCCTTCATGCCTCGCGTCTTTTGCAGAATGACACACACGCACATACACACATGTACATTTACATACACACAGATACACTCACACAGAGATATACACATAGTTGCACAATACAGAAACACACATACATGCAGACAAATATATCTTCCCTCACAATGGGGCCCAGCGGAAAGAGAGAGAGGGAGAGAGGGAGGGAGAGAAAGAGAAAGAAAGAGAGAGGAAGAACACGAGGGGCTTTTGGATTTCAGGGGGCTAAGCCAGGACAATTACCACTCTTATGGTGACCAAGACCTGCAGAGAAAAACTGGACTTATTTCCAGGCACACCAGTATTTTGTAAGCTTTCGTTGTGCTTACCTTGATTGCCTACCTCAAGAGGCCTCAGAACTTCCCCACCCCATCACTGATTTGTTCAGCTAAGTAGAGGAATAAGATGGTTCTTCTAACACAGTGCCGACAAGGCCATGGGCACATGCTTGCAACTCCTTCATCAGAAGATAAAGTACAAAGCAGGAGATTTCCACAGCCATTTATCCATAGAGAGATCAAAAGCAGGAGAGAACCATCTTGGAGAAGCAAGAATTACGTTTTATTTTCCCCATTTGTGCTTCAATTTGTAGTAGTCACTTATTTACAACCAAGCTTCCTGATCTATGAAAATTAGATATGAAGAGGACATTAGTAAGAGTGGAGAAGCAGCAGTAGAAGAAATAAGAACAGCTTTGCCTTCGCTTCAAATCACTACCAGTTACTTTTCATGATAAACTCTTGAACTGAATGGGAAGAAATACATACCTTAATATATATCTAAATATATGATATCAAATATACTATATGAATATATGATACATTACAGGAATAAAGAGTACTTATGCAATATAAAGCCAAAGTTAAGAAGGGAAGGGCTATGACTTCTAATGGGGCAGAAACACCATAAAGAGTACTAATAGTTTTTCTCTGAATAGCAACTGGCAAGCTTCTTTTTAAAAAAATGGGAAGATTTCCCCCCTTTACCCTTAGATTATTTGAAGTGACTGTCCTAGCAACTGTTTAACACTTCAACAGCTATGTTATTAGCAGCCTACTAGTCCTGTGGCATCCTGAGAAGTTACAGGGAAATGATGCTGAGAGAATGCTAAATACAGAGACATGAAACATCAGGATAAGGTTTCACTGAATGAGGCTTTAAGATTTGGACTCAGGTATTCCCAGAGAAGACTGGTTTTAAGTCGTTAATAGGGTTGAATGTGATGACTTTTCTGAGATTATATATTTACATACTATTGTAATTACTTAAAATGCTCATCAGATGAAGGTTGAATTGTTTGTAATACTTACCTTCAACCTTCTTACCACTACAGAGGAAGGAACTCAAGTTCAGAAAGATTGCATGTTTGAAAGATAAGCCCTTGATCACTTTCCACAGAGGGACTATTGAGTGGAATCTTTTTCAAAACCTCACAGGTTGGGCTGGAGTTTGTTTCTCAGCACCCAAGTCAGATGATCCACAACTGCCTGTCACTCCAGTTGCAAGGGACCCAACACCCTTTCCTCAACTCCACAGGAACTCACCTCTCCACCACCACACACACATATAAAAATAAAAATATAGAAAGCACATAGATTGACAGCAGAAATCCATTCACTTGTCTTTCCAGAACTCCACAACACAGTTACAGTATTAAAATCGGGTGGTAATTTCAAATATTGGGCACTCTTGAAAGTCTAGGTGAAACATTCTTTGCCTGTGCAATCTCTATGCTCTCTCCAAGATCTAGGCTCAACTTGCAATCAAGACATGAATTCCCCTGCTATACTCCTCTTTTAGGCCCATGGAATGATTTCTAAAACATTTTATCTCTTTATTTGGCCATCTAGACAAAACCACCATGTCAATCTCCAGGCCTCTCTCACCTCTTCACACCCAGTCTGTTGGCTCTTGCCCTGACTTCCTTAGAATCCTATCTCTTACAGCGTTTTTAATTGAATGCTCTAGGTCCAGAGGAGGTGATCAACTTTTCTGCAAGGGAGGCTTGAGGACTTGGTCTGAGGAGCTACATCAGAACCTGGGGAGGCACTCGTGTGATAACAGGGATGAGGGAGCAGAGTACCAAGCTCTTCCACCAGCTAGCTCAAAGAGCAGGGGTAGAAGAGAAGAGAAAGCATTCAGTGACCACTGTCCTCATTTCCTGAGCCCCACTGCAGTAATTTGCAAACAGGACAAACTGATCTGATGGGTTCAGCAACACACAGAAAAGTATGAACTTCCAGCACCTTCTGCCATGAGGGAGCTGCGATGCTGAGAAAGGGTCCTGACATCCTGTGGTTTATAATTCCTCTATAAAATGAAGGTAGTCAACTAATGACTGCAATGTTTCTCATACATACTAAATGTTGAAAGTCTACTTTCTGATTTCATTTTGCATTCCATATTTGTGGTCATCAACTCGTTTCCTATGGTTTAATATTTTTCATTCCACCATTTTTTTCACCTGTGTCTTTCATTTTCTCTCCAGTCATAGTCACGCCAGTAGAGACACTCTTCGGTCACGGTCACGGTCAGGCCCGTAGAAATGCAACAGGAAGCAAATGTGCTGTGCCTTCTTTGGGTTACAAATAGGTGATTTTCCCAAGTTGTAAAGGAGGAAGCAGCCTAGTTTCACCCACCCACAACCTCCAACATTACCAGCTACAGGGAGGCAGGGGTATCGCTGATCTCGCACAGTCCTTCTCCCTGAACTCCAAAAGAGCAATACTGAATTGTTCTTGGTGTGGTCTAAGATCTTCGACATCTGAGCTACCGACAAACTATTTAGGATTCTTCCATGGGGACTGCTCACTTCTTGGATGGTTGGGATTACTCTGAGAAGGTTTGCAGACCCTCTCAAGTTGATCCCCACAAGCCCTCCTCCACTGGCCCATCTAAGAGGGATCCCTCATGGCTCCTGGAGACGCATGACCTGTTAAGATAGCACAAATAGAAGCGTCCGGTCCATAATCAGCAGCTCCGTTGACGATGGCTGCTTTCCCCTTTTCTGAGGAACACGGTTAACCGTAAAGTTTCTATAGGCTGGCCTTTTGGGACTCTGTACTCTGTCCATCTACGCTCACCTCTGCCATCTAAGTACAGCCTTTGCTCAGAGCTCATCTCAGTCCTCATGTACGCAGTCTCTGAGTACAACCACTTAAAGAGAACAATTCTGATCACAACCAGCTATTTTGTTAGAATCCAAGGGTACAGATGGTTATCCCAGCAAACCACTCCACTTTGAATTAACAGGGCAAAGCTATCTATCTGGTTCTGAAGCTACAAATATCCTTTATCTAGTAAGTGACTTAGTAGGTGATGGATGGACAAAGATCATCTCGACACTTGGATTCTATAGGTTATGGGGTAGGTAGCCCCTACTATGTGGCTTCTCCCTTGAGCAGGTTCCACGACAGTAAGCATTTAGCATGCACACACACAAGGAATTCAAAGCCTGAAGATTCCTGTGTTGCATTCTCTTACATGAGTCTGCTGTACAAAAGGTCTGCTCATAGCTCCCCCCCCCCGACCCCTGTTGTGTACACTTTGCCCCTCTAATAGCTTATCCAACCCCATGCACCATGCTGCTATCTTGCCTTCTTCTAAGGCCTTGTTGGATAGAACCTGTGCCTGGGCAGGATCCTTTCATCTTTACTCCTGCACTAGCATCTGATACTGGCTCTAGAAGTCCACCAAGACGGTTTCTTAGCAACAGGCAGGCTTGTGAACTAAACACACCTGATTTGGTATATGGTTTGGGAGAAAAGTTCTGCCATCCAGTTGGGTAAACACATGGGCTTTTGAGAGAATGCCTTAGTATGTGAACAGACATGAACACAAGCAGTCTTGGCTCCTGCCAACCACCACTGACCAGGGCTGAAAAGAAGGTCAGCCCCACAGCTGCTGGGCTCGAAGGGGGAGGGGTGTGGTCACTAGCGTGGTTGGGGCCCTAAACAAACAGCATGATTGGAAATGCTTGCATCTTTACTCAGTGATTCAAACTGTGTGGAAGGTGTTGGGGGCAGGGAACCCCAAACAATATGGAAATTTTCTTTCAAAGATTCAAAAAGGAACAAGGAAATGCAAATCTTTCTTAGGACACCTGTCCTTGAGCAGAGCTCAGATCAAGAGGTAGGGCATTTTCCCAACCAGCTTGTCCTCCTAAGCCCTCCTCTCTTCAGTGTCCTGGGTGATAGAGTTTGCTGAGACTCAATCCCTCACCTGGCACAGGTTCTCTGCCTTCAGCTGTTTGTGTAAAGACTGGATAATGTCACAGTGTTCCTTTGTTCTGTATATTCTTAATTATCTCTTCAAATCTGGTTATCTAAACTATTTCAGGACACCCTCCCTTCCCTCAAATGACAGCAACCAATATACCCAAATATACCCAAATCCTTGACTTCACATACAGGAAGAACAAAGAGCAACGGCCTTTTTACTCTGGTCACTGACAACAGAGGCCTGGGAAAGAGGCCAGCTAATACAGCAACTGCTTTCATTGGCTCCCATTCTCCAAGTGAGCACCTAACACCCACGTCCCCTCACCCTGTTAGATTACAGACCTCTTCCCAGGCCGTATTAGAACAAATATGCCTAGGCCATTCTGTTTCTAAACTGCACAACCTTCTAACGTCAAGAATTAGGTAAGCCAAAAATGTCCACAGGTCAGGGTCTCTCTGGAGGCCTTAGCTCAAGTGGCTAGTTGGATTGGATAGTTTCATGCTGTGGGTAATGGTCCCATGTGGCCTCCATCCGCTCTATGTCAGTCATCCTTCTTGCTCTGATGTGACCCCCAACATGTCTGTAGACACCGCTAAACGCCCCCCCCCCCCCCCGGTTGAGAACACATCCGCTTCTAACTGTAAAACTTGCAGGGCATACACCAGCTAAGTCATTTCTGTCGGTGAATGAACATGCCCCGGGAAGGCTCGTTCCACCATCAGTATGCTTGCTGTCCTGCTCCCCAAACCAAAGGACTGTCCTCTGCTACAGGCTCCTGGAGAACAGCATTTGGAAACTGCGTAGTTGTTTAATTCATGTTTTGTTGCTCAAAGCCATGTGAGAAACACAAACACTAAAGTGGCAGCAAGTCCCAGAGCGCAGGTCCTATTGCTCTGGTCTTTGCAAGCGCTCTGGCAGTGTTTGGGCAACTCTAGGTGCCGACCCATCCCCCTTCCACGGGCACAGGTACACACAAAGGGTGCTGTATCAAGCAGCAGACAAACTAAACACAGTTGCTTTTGCTAGCCAGGCAAGCCTGAAGTAGGAATGGCCATGGAGGGCATCTTTGGGGCAGAGACCATGGTCTGGTCACCTCTTTGAGACTAATGAAGGGGTTGAGCTAAGTGTAAGGGCTGAGAAAGGCATGAACTTGACTCCAGCTTGGGTTTTTGCACTTGGCACAAACTTGTCCCAGGGACTGAAAGTTTCTTTGGCTTCTGTTTCCTCTTATGTTAACGAACAGTTTTATCAGCAGCACATCCAGCTCTGAAAGTCTAAGTTTCTAAGAATACAATGCAGAAAATGTCACTTCCACCCACCCCACAATCCTTCTCCTTTCTAAATTAATCATTTCCTCTATTTCTACCTCAAATGATGGTGACTATTCTCAACTCAGCAGACTGTAAAAACCGCAGTGAATGTCAAGTTACTTCCAAGGAAAAGGATTGATTCTGATATTAGAGGTAAAGACCTTATTCCTATTTGTGTGTGTGTGAGTGTGTGTGTGTGTGTGTGTGTGTGTGTGTGTGTGTGTACGACACAATAAAATCTCTGTGGATAACTAATGTTCCACTTTCAAAATATAAATTCATCTAAGTTCCTGAAAGTGTGCTGAAAGACGGAACATACCAGTCCCACGCACATACGAGGTCACGGGTTTATTTATAGCCTCTGACTCCAGCTGAGGGATCAGCTGCCTCTATACCCTAGGTAGATATTTTCCATATATCATTTCCTTCTTCCGGACATGCCTCATAAACATGCCCTGCTTCTGTAAACACAAAGGAATCACATGGCAAATGGGACTGAGGGAGAGGCAAGCTGATCCAGGCAAGGAAAGAGAGCAGACCATCTCCAGCACCAGGCTCTACATTTGACTGAAAATTCAAATATGAATTGCTTTATGCTAACAGCAGATACACTGGCCACATTTCTTTTTTAATCTCGGGGAGCGTCACAGAAGTCCAGCTTCCCGTATGGACAGGGTGAGAAGACCTTGCGCCCATGCAGGTTCATGGAGGGGAGATTCAGCTACAGAGGTTACAGCTCCTGAGCTTAGATTCGATGGAGGGAGTTAAACAGAAGAGTGGAAACAATAAGAGAAAGAAATGCAGAGATAAGACATGTGTTATCTTGGACCCTAGTCTGTGTTTAAAGAGCTTCAGGCAAACTGACAACAGTGTCACTACAGGACAACAAAGCACTATTGGTCCACACAGACACGGACTGCCAGTTGATATGAGGCATGGAGAACAAGAATGTTCATGTCTTAATTTATAGAACAAGTGAATGTGCTACCTGGAGAGACAAAATGCATTTGTAACGATGTTTCTCTCCAGCTCACTGTACATAGCAAGACTGTCCTGGGGTTACCCACATAGTTTTAATATGCAATATTAATATTAAATTATTACTAGAATATTAACATGGTAATAACATGTCCTTCAAAGAGAAAAGGAAAGAGGCTAAAGAGGAGAGTGATCCATAACACAAGCCTCCATGTTGGCTTGAAGAGGCTGAAGGGGCCATGAGCAGGAAATGTTAGTGGCACACAGGATCTGGAAAAGGAAAGACTTAGATGCTAGGAGAAGATTGTTTTCCCTAGTCCCCAGAGAGGGACAAAGCCACACCAGCACCTTGATTTTAGTCATTGATGTAAGTGCTGGAGGTCCATCCCACAGAACTGTAAAATCATAAGTTTTTGTTGTTTTAGGCAAAAGTTATGGTAATTCATCACTGTAGCAACAGGAAGTCAATACCTATATTACGTTAACAATACTCAATCTTCAGGGCCTCTCTATGTGAGGCACCCCCAGTTTTTCACAGTTTTTCACTCTTTTCCCCACTAGTTTTAAAAATCACTGATAATTTGTACCAGGCTAGAATTAAGGAGACTGGTTTGTATAAGAACCGAACAGATGTCATAAAGGGACCCCCTAGATCATTTAATGAACAGAGGGATTGGTGATGAGTTTCTCACATGGAATAGTATATATTTTGCCTTCAGGGTCAAAGATGGTCACTAGGAGCTCTATAGACTGCAGATGAGCAAGGCCGGGCTCCACATTTTTGCTCTGGTTATGTCAGGATTCACCAAGCTTACAGAGATCTGGTGGGTCACACCACATCATACCTTAGTCACACTGTTTTCTAACGGTATTGGAATGGCCATGGCATATTATAGAAATTCTTTTGTGTTCATTTTCCTAGACCACAGAAGAGCAAGGTGAGGGGGACCATTTCCCCCCAGAGGAGCAATCTTTTGAAATGCAGAGAGTCTCCCCACTCTTTACCCATACCTTTCCACCTTTCTAAGGTCTCCTGCATGGCTCAATTAGAGAGAATGTGCAGAAGAGACCATCACAGTACCCAAGCAAGCAACCACCACCAAGAGGGCCTTTTGCTGCACCTGTTCCTCCGTTTTCACAAATAAAAAAACAGAGGCCAACTATTATAGGAACATACATTTAAAAAGAGTAAAACAAAGAGTCTCAACCAAGGGAAAAGAGAGGAATTAACAGCATTTCAAGCAAAATAAAATCAATCAACCAACCAACCAACTAGTCAACCAACCAAAAAACTAACCAGCCAACAAACCAACATACTAATCAACCAACCAGCCAACCAATCAACCAGCCAGCCAACCAACCAACCAACCAACCAACCAACCAACCAACCAACCAGCCAACAAACCAACCCCAAAGCAGTTATAACAATAACAAAAGTACATTTTTTTTCTCACCCAAACCAGAATCTTAGGAAGATTGTTTTCAACAACTTGCCTGCTCCAAATATGTTGCAAAAGCATTCACTTAAGATAATCAACTCACGGATTGCTTTGCTTTGAGACATTGATAAAGTAGATCCATAGGGAGGAAATTTTGCGATTTCTCAAGTTATAAAAACAACACATTTACTCAATCTGCTGGACTGATGGTAAACTTTAAAAGGAATAATATTTTAAGAGAAACACAGTTTTATCATTTGCTAGTATTCCCCAAAGCTGTGTTTACAATGATTGCCTTTCCAATGCTCACTTAAATCAATTATAGGAAAATTATAGCACTCAAGTAATAATAAACTTTTGCTAAAACTAGAATCCCAAAAGAAAACTTGTTAATAAATAAAATAATATTTTCAAACTAAAGAAAGCATCACACCAAGAGAAACACTAGAGTGACAACCCTAAAATATATAAATGTCTTTTTTACATCTTTTATTAACCTGTATGTGCAATGAGTATTCTGGGAAATGGCACAAGAGTATTGGCTGGGTACTTATCACAAACAGCCTCTGATATTTTGATTTCTGAATATCCAATTAACAAAGCAAAAAAAAAAACCAATGATAAAACAAGTCAACTGAAAAACTAAAATTTATACTTTATAAAGTTGTAGATATTGTATCCAAGAGTCAATCATGAACCTAATGAAATAATTTTCATAAATTGTTAGCAGCTTATAAAAAAATCTTAGAGGATATTCAGTTGGAAAATGTAATGAGAAGCATGATCCTATTCATAATAGAAAAAAAATTCCTCCAAACATTAACAAAGTCCTGCATAGGTTACACAGAAAGATATCTATCTAAAAATAACACACAGAATCAATATAGAAAAAAATTGCACTGATGTGATTAAAACACAGTAACTACATAGATAGTCCATCCTAAGATGTAATATAACTTTAACACAAAACATAGCATTCTTTTTAGAATGGCCATATTATCCAAAATTAGATAATTAGAGGGAAGATATAAAAACAACCTCAGAAAAAACCTGAAAATTAAGTAATATCATGAGAAGTATGTCTTATAAATTATTATAATTAAAACAAGGCATTACTAGAAATAACGTTGAAAACAGAGTAGAAGTAGACCTTGGGAAGTAGCAGCAGATCTGACTTCATGAAAGCTTTGCTGGGAGAAGCAAAGGAGCTATGGGGAGAAAGTGACTGGTCCACGTGAAAGAAGCCATAGTTAGAAGGAGAAAGTTGTGTGTCCCCAGTACAGAGGGGTGACTGTGGGTGACAATGCTGTATTATTACTTCAAACCGCTAGAAGAGAAGATGTGGGGAGTTTCCACCACAGGCAATGACAAAGTGTGATGCGGTGGGCAGGCTAATCTCCTCGTTTGATTATCACACAAAGCTGACACACGACAACCTTCATTCTACAACCACAAATAGGCATAATTCTTTTCACTAGTGGAAAATAAAATAATGTTTTTCACTTAAAAACAGAAAGTTAAAATGACGTCTTATTATAGGTCAGAAAAACATTTGTGATAAAAATACAATGCTCTTAATTTGTAAGTAGAACTTAGCAATAAAACAGCAATAGTATTCATAAGTCATTCTCAAAACAATACATGTGAGCCAGTTCAAAGTATTTGAAAAAACATCAGACTTTATGAGCAATAAAAGCAAATACAAACACAAATGCTAACTAAGGCATTTCAACCTCTCTAGTTGGCCAAGCTACAGAAAAATCACAACACACCTGGCATGTTGGTGCATGCGTCCATTCCGGCACGCACAAGGCAGAGGCAGGAGGATCTTTGTGAATTAAAGCCCAGCCTGTCTACATAATGAGTCCCAGGACAACCAGAAAAACTTGATCTCAATCAAATATCAACAAAACCAAAGCACAGTGGAAGTGAGAACTGAGGACATAGGCAATCAACCCTTGATCAACTGGGTAGGCTCCACAGTGGATAACGGTTCAAAAGGTTGGTTTAATAGTGTTCGCTGGGTTCCAGAAGGTCACGGGCCAAGGACCTTGTGTCTACTTCTCTTTCCCTGCTTAAGGTAAATAGGTGCCTAGCCCAATCCATTGAATGAGAGCATGGGGGTTGGAGGTGAGGGCTGGAAAGCTGGAGATGTTCTGGACCACCAGGGTGCCCAGTGATTTTGGGATCTGGTGCATTGTATATCTATTCCCTCTGAACTAGACACTCTTTCAAGTCATGCAGTGAGCTCTGGGGATGCTTCTTCTATGAAGCAGTGTCTGTCCCAGTCAAATGATCGCTGTGATGAAATATCATGACCAAAACCAACTTGGCTTATTTGGCTTATATTTTCACATCACTGATCATCACTGAAGGAAGTCAGGACAGGAACTCACACACTGCAGGAACCTGGAGGCAGGAACTGATGCAGAGGCCATGGAGGAGTGTTGCTTACTGGCTTGCTCCCCATGGCTTACTCAGCCTACTTTCTTATAGAACCTAGGACCACTAGCCCCCGAGTGGCCCCGTCCCCATTTGACTGAGTCCTCCCCTATCAATCACCAATTATGAAAATGCCCTACAGCGGGGGCTGACTGAGAAGCAAAGGACAATGGCTCTGGGCTCTGATTCTTCTGCATGGACGGGCTCTGTGGGAGCCTTCTCAGCTTGGTCGATCACCTTCCTGGACCTGGGGGGAGTTGGGAGGACCTTGGTCTTAGCATAGAGTGGGGAACCCTGATGGCTCCTTGGCCTTGAGAGGGAGGGAGGGGAGGTATGGGTGGAGGGGAGGGAAGGGAAGGGGGAGAAGGAGGGGAGGGAAGGGGGAGGAGGAGGGGAGGGAGGGGGGAGGAGGAGGGAAGGAGATGGAAATTTTTAAATATAAAAAAAATAAACCATGAGGAAAAAAAAAAAAAAGAAAATGCCCTACAGGTTTGCTTACAGCCACAAGCTATGGAGGCAGTTTCTCAAATGAGGTTCCTATCTCTCAAATGACTCTAGCCTGTGTCAAGCTGACATACAACTATCCAGCACAGTGTCCACACTAGGATAATTTTTTTTGATAATTCAGTTGTCTTTGAGCCACCCATATTCTTATAAGCAACCCCTCACTTGCCTTGTGTAGTTAACCTCCCCAAACTCACTGGTTCACTAAACTGGACTTAGGTAGAATTGCTTCTCTGGGCTATTGTTGGTGCCTCATCCAGGTTGAATAGAAGTGTGCTCACATCTCTCTGGGAAAACTCACACAAATGCCAAGGCTAAACTTAGGTGAGAGCAGGAAGGGCGAGGATGCCAATAAATGCATTTTGTGGGGAAAGCCTTGGTTTACAATCTTCCTTGGTAGAAGTGGACCCTCAGGCTAGAGGGGAGGGCCTGCATAGCCCAGATGTGACCAGAGCCAGCCCTGTAAACTAACCAGTGTGCTTCCCTGGCAAGAACTCTGAGACCCAAGCGATGTCACATGCTACTCTGCTTTGTGTGGCCACTAGGTCTGGGAAGAGACCCTGTCCTTGGCCAGGTGAGTCAGGAGCTGTAGCATACGCCACCGTTTCTTTCCACACATCTGTGAACGCATGAGAAACAATTCAAGACCCACACAATCCAAAAAAGCCTACATTTAAAACACAGCAATATGCTTAAAAAAAAAAAAGCTTGTTTAGAAATAAATGAATGGATAAAAGCATGGAGATAAACATCGATGCAGCCTGAGTTGGCATGCCCTAAATTCCAAAAGGAAATGGAAACTTTTGACATTTTTATTACGTGGAATATTTCCTGGGAAAAAAGTTTCTTTTTACGAGGTTGATTCTCAGGAGACTCCACATTTTGATTTTGTTCTCTAGTTCAACTTTGCTGCTTCCGACCTCTTTTTGTATCTGAAACCTGGAGCTAAGTCCGATCTTAGGTTTCATCCCACGTGAATATGCTCCCGGGAGATGGTGGAACTGACCTGTCTCTGTTTTCTTTAAAATACATGCAAGGCAAAACTGGACATTTGCCGCCCCCTCCCAATTTTGCTGTCTTTAACCGTACACCCTCATCCAGTCCACTCTGAGTCCTGAGAAAAAAATGGCATCTGTTTTTGTCAGGAGAATTCCATTGTCACCCAAAGAGCAGGTGGACCCTGTGAAGCAGAGATGGAGGAGAAGGAAGGGCTCTTGACGCCCGACAGAGTTTCCTTCTGAATGCAAAAGAAGCCGAAGAACACTGCCCCTTTCTGGATGTGGCTTTTTAAAAGATGTCAGCAATGCATGAAAGACTTTTTGATAGTTTTCTAATGCTTTTAAAAAAATAACCTGTTCCCTTCGTACTCAAGAATACAGACTGCTGGAGATGAAAAACAGGGCCGTAGACTATTCAGTGAGGAGGGAGTTGGGATGAAGAGCGTGACAGTCATATTGTGCCTTATTGAAGTACTAAATTCACACTTAATCCATACCTAACAGGCCCTGCTCCCCTGGGATTTAAAATCCACTGGGGTACAAGAGGGGGAGACCATTAAGAACAATAGCAATTTAGGATTTGTAGAACCAAATATCATCTACTTCTTCCTAGATGAAAGACTCAAGCCACACCGCAGTACTGCCATACTCCTGTTAAGTGTCCTGGACAAGACTGAGCACCTGGGGGTGGCAAGGGTTACACACTGAAGAGTGGGCATAAGGGTAGGTGCTCTGCCTGCTGTCATCATTGCCTTGGCTATGATCCAAACTCCAGCTCTGCATTCTGCCCTTTCCCATGCTTTTGTGAGCCGACACTTGCTTTACGAACTCTTACTGGTCCTTCTCACTTGTCAAACAGATAATCCAGACAGTCGCTGATCTTGCTGCTGTCACTGGATGAGGATGTCTATCAAGCTGCTGAGCTGGAGAACTGGGCTGCTAGCCAATCCCAAATATTGTCTATCAAAGGGGCAGCCTTTGCTTGGGACGACACCTAGAAAGAATGGAACCTTAAGTGATGTAGCTAGGAATTCATTGCTAAGTTCCCCTACAAGGGCTATTAGTCCATGGAGCACAGTCGAAGGGACTGAGGGATGACACATCACCAACATCAACTTTCAAATGCCCATGAAGTGACCCAGGAGAGATATAACCCACATCACCATGGCAGTTAACTAAGACAAAGTCAGGGAAACCATACTTAGCTCTTTATTTTTTATTTTTTTTAAATGTATTACCGCTGGGGGAACTCCTTCAGCCAATGACCTTTGAGAGATGCTGGACCCGGTTGGGTGTGGCCTTGGGTACTAGAAACGTGCGTGCTTGCACGCTCGTGCTCTCACTCTTGGCTGCTGGATTTGGTTCCCACTTTCTGCATATGCAGAAGACTATGATCCATGAGTCTCCCGCTAAAGAAAGACCCTTTATTATACTCAATTCTGAGCGAGTGTGGGACTACTAGCGTGTCCATCTACACCTGGCTCCCTAGAATTCACCCACATATTATTCCTATTGTATGCATGAGTGTGTATATGTATAGAAGCCTGTGCATGCATGAGTACAACAGCACATATGTGGATGTCAGAGGACCACTTTCGGGAGTTGGTGCTCTTCCTCCACTGTGGGCTCTGGGGACAGAACTCAGGTCTTCAGGCTTGCATAGCAAGCTCCTCTACCTGTTGGGACATCTCAACTGAACTCTTTCAAGTATACTTGCCTCAAGTCAATCATGCAAAGTATAAATTCCACCCTGTCTGACCATCTATACCACATCTTTTCTCTAGTTGGAGATCCAAAATTGAAGACTTCAGAACACATGTCCATGGAAAGACTATGACAATTTTAGGATTAAGAAGAAAAAATGATCCATCTCTTAAACCTTATACACAAGCGCTGTGTGGACTCTGTGAATGTCAAAATGTTGGTCAAGGACCTTGCTCCCTACGATTGTGCACAATTGGCAGGAGATAGATCCTGACACTGCTACTGAGATGAACTATGTAAGACTCATATGCTATGGACTATGGATACTTTTAGTAGTCAGGAAAAGGCCAATGGAAGATTGTAGGATGGTGGTTCTCAGTCTGTGGGTAGCGAACCCCTGGGGTCAAAAGACCCTTTCATTGGGGTCACATATCAGAGATCCTGCATATCAAATATTTCATTATGATTCATAATAACAGTAAAACTATAGCTATTAAGTAACAAAGATATAATTTTATGGTTGGGAGTCACCACAATATGAGGACTTGCATTGAAGGGTCACAGCATTAGGAAAGTTACAAACCACTGTTGTAAGGTATACATTGGTCAGATTTGTTTATTTGAGTAATATGAATTGATTATCCTTTATTCTAAATGCCTAGAACCAAACTTGTTTCAGATTTTGGATTTTTTGTATTATAGGATATTTGCACATATATGATTAGATACTATAGGTATGAGACTGAGTTGAAACATTAGACTCATTTGCCTAAGGTAATTTTATACAATATGTTTACCATGCCTATGTTTGGATTATAACAGGTTGCATAGGTCATGTGTAGTAGAAATTTCCACTTGTGGTGTTAGGCAGACACTGAAAAGGTTGTGGACTTGGTGGTGAATGTTATCTAAATGTACTGTATGCATGCATGAAATTCTCAAAGATTAATACAAATATTTTTTAAAAGTTTTGAATTTCGAAGTATTTAAGGATGCTTAGTCTCCATACCTCTGTAGAGAGGGTTCTTCAGAGGCAATATCAAAATAAGAACATTCCTGTCACAAAGCCTCCCTCCCCCTTTCGTTTTAGAGACAACATTTCTCTGTGTAGCCCTGGCTGTCCTGGAACTCGCTCTGTAGACCAGACTGGTCTCAAACTCAGAGATATCTGCCTGTCTCTGCCTCTGAGTGCTGGGATTAAAGGCATATGCCACCACCGCCCAGCTACAAACCCTCTCTTTATCATGTTGTATCAATTCCTGTAGATCTACAATTTGATGAATTGAAGCTGAACTCCATACCTGTCCCGTTGGTTACCAATCCATTTTCAACCTCTTACTTGGTTCTTCTCTTCAAGACCTCATTGGCATTACCCAACTAGCATGTCCAAGTTGGAAGATGTCACTGTCCCTAGATATCCTTCTCCATCTCTACCAGTGATACAATCCAAGAACTTAATCTAGAATCATGGAATCATCAATTATTTCTATCACTTTTGCAGTCCACACCCAAGTCAAGATCTACCCCCACCAATCCAGTCTACTGTTTTAGTCTAGTCCATGATCTATTTCCACACATTGGGTTGTCCAGTGTACTTCAATATGTCCCAGAAACCCTGGGACTCATCAGATGCTAATGGCAACCCTCTTCCTAGTTGTGACAACTCTGCTGACCCTACACAGACAAAACTGGCTCCAGCTGGGAACGGCTGCTCTTCCCTAGCTTGCCCATTTGCTCTGACTTGCTCAGAAGTCTCCACCACACTGGCTTCTCCTGGGTTCCTGGAAGCCACCCAGATGCTTCCTGTCTCCAGAGCCTGGCAAATGCCATTCTCTCTGACAAGAACGCTTGCTGTTCTTTCCTCCGCTCCTCTCTCAGCTGCTTCAATCTGACTCTGTGACCACAGCCTCCACCCCCTTCATGTCAACTCCTCAGAGGAGTTCCCTGGATGCTTTGCCTCGACAGCAGCACTCAGATCTCCTTCATTCTCAGCAGATCTTGGTGACTATTAAAATAGCTTGTTATTTTATTAACCTTATTTTTTTTTTCCGGCCTGTCTCTTATCAAGACAATGACAACATTATTTAGGGTGGGGACTCTGACTTTCTTGGCCTCTGTTTTACCTTTAAGGCACAGCACTGAGCCAAGCTAAATAAATATTTGTCAACTGGTTAACCAAACATACTTCATATTCCAGGCCCAGATCACACCCACAACAAATGACAAGGTCACACTAGGAAAACATTCCTCAGGGGAATTAGGAGAATACCCAGACCACTTATATTTTAATTCTCTGCTTCACAAGAAGGCAGCTGAGCTTCCTTGATGAGCAGGAGTCATGGCTGGGGTGGGGGTGGGATCAGCGCACCCTGCCCACAGGCAGGCAACAATGCCCTATAGATGCTCCAGCATTTCCCTTGAATGGAATCTACATTGTATCTGGGGGTGGCTGAGAGTACTCACATATTGGAGCTGGGCCAAGAAAAAATAAGGGATAAATGAGGATTTTCAGGTCTCCATAGAAAGATGCTTTTCTCTTTTCCTCCCATCACATTCCCTCTTTCCTCCTTCCTTTCTTCTTCCCTTCCCTTCCTCCCTCCTTCCTTTCTTCCTCCTTCTCTCCCTCCCCCAATTTTTTTTCAGAGACAGGACCTCACTATATAGCTCTGGTTGTCTTGGAACTCACTATGTAGAGTAGACTGGCCTCAAACTCACTGAGATCCATCTGCCTCTGAGAATGGGAATTTAAGATGTGTGGCCCAGCACCCAGCCCTTTCCTTCCCTTCTTGATGATGTACTGAATGTCTCCAAGACCATGACTCACCCACAGAGGACTAAGCAGGCTCACTTCCCTTTTCTAATATGAGTCGCTGATACAGGACCAACAGATGGTGGGCCGCACTGAGCAAAAAATGTAGGTGTTCGTTTGGGAGAACTTGATTCCCCAAGGGGAATGGTCAGAACAGTCATTCTCCTGCCCAAAGCTTTCTCTATCAGACCTTTGTTAGCTATAAACACATTAACAGTGAAGCATGACTCCTGAGAATCTACCTTACTGTCAGCAGACTAGGTTTTCCAAGGTGGCTTCTTCCTAATTTTCTCCCCTCACTGTCTGAGCTCCACTCTCAAGAAAACATTTGGAATCAGTCACTTTCTCCTTTTCTCTTCAGGACTCAGTACAATATCCTGAAAATATATTCCTTTCTCATTTCAAGATTACTGGGAAATTATTGTCTAGAAAAAGGTATCTTCCAGGCTATAGCTTGGATTCTGTATTAAGGTAAGACTTTGGATTAGGAATATTGGCTTTGGACCATCGAAGCAGGGAAAATGCTGTTTCATAATTGCTCAATAGTATTAATGTTTTTTTCCCAATCCAAAATTGCCAGGTTTATTTGTGTTCCTGGTTTTGTTATTACAGTGGATAATTCAGAAAGACTATACACATATATCCTCCCACCTCCTCCTGAGACAGGGTCTCACTCTAAGGACCACGGTAAATTTGAATTTGCTTTCTTCCTGCTGCAGTTTCCCAGGCAAGCTATAAAGACATCCACCACCACACATGGCTGAGAATGGCCGTCCTAACATCACGGCAGCACCATCCTCTGGACAGTGTCCAGACTTTAGTGTAGGGAGTGTGGCAAACTCTGGACACAGTCAGGGTTGGATGCCCAGCCTATTCTGCCACTTACTGTGCTTGGGAAACAAGTTATTTAACCTCTCCATACCATTTTTTTCTCATCCATAAAATGGGAATAAGAGGACAGCTGTTCCCTTTCATGGAGGAGAACTGGTTCTGATCCCTATAGAAATGCAAATCTATAGGTACTGTAAAGTCTCTTATATAAAATTATGTTAAATTTGAGTATTACCTATATTCCAAAGCCATTCTTCTATATACTCTAAATCCTCTCCACATTACTGAAAACACACAATACCATGTAAACGCTATGCCAGTCATGGCGCTGTACTATTTAGGGAACAATGACAAGGAAGAAATATCTGTACGTTTTCAGTACAGATGAAATATTTCACCCTAAATATTTTCAGTTCAGGGCTGGCTGAGTCCATGGATTCGTAACTCATGGATTCGTAACTCATGAAAACAGAGAGCCAGGCACACCTCACTGGGTTCTTTAAAAATTACATTGAGTGTGTTAGTGTGTGTACACACATGCCACAGTGCATATGTGGCAGCCAAAGGGAACTTCCAGGAGTCAGTTCTCTTCTGCCATGTATGTTCCAGACTTGGTGGCGAGTGCCTTTACCCACTGAGCTGTCTTGCTGATGCCCTCACTGGATTCTTACGAAGATAAAATTAATAGTTCTTAATTACTTAGAAATATATCTGGCATACAGTAAACACTTAATGTTAGTACTCTCATTAGCTTGAAACTGTTGTTGACTATAATACACTTTCATTTATCAAATGAATAGGATTTTTAGATAGCATAAACTAAGCAGAACTCGATAAAAATTATTTCAATAGCCAACACTCGACATAACAGCAAAACTCCAAATAAACACACTATGGTGAGTAGCTTAGGAGTATTTATTAAGTACGTATAATATGAAAACTTATGTTACTGGTGTTCTTTTTTGCAAAATCCAGAATTCTAGTATTTGATATTTCTCATAAGTGATTTCTTTAAAAGAAAATCTGCAAGGGAACAGACGAAGCACTGGAGGTCACGATAGAGGTGGATCAGCCATGGGCCTTGGGACAAGGATGACTACTTGGCCACGCTGTGCAGGAGGAGGCAGGCAGCTTACCACCTTATAGTTAGTCCTTACATTAGAAAACAAAGACAGCATTGGTCATTGTGAGCAGGAAAAACAGCTCCATTGGGGTCTGGCTGCACAAACAGAAACACCCCAGACTCTGTCCTATCCTAATATCAAATACAACTGCATTGCAGTGGCTGTTGCTCTACAACAGGTTATGAGCTTAGAATGGCATTTCCCATAGGGAGTGTTTTAGGGATAGCAATGTAATGTTTACAGGAATTGGGGATCAAAAGGTAGACGGATCAAAAGGTAGACATTTAGTGGCTGAAAGGTAGAGATAGAGCAGTTGGTCACCCCAAGGCCTCCTCCACAGTGGACGCAGAAAGTAGCCACCTTGCAATGACCCATCTGGAGAAAGACACTGACAAGATGGTTTGCTTCCCTGGGGGCTCTCTCTGAAGCTGCTGATTTATTTGCTCAATAATATGTGACATCTTGCAGAAAGTAATAAAGGAATATTTTAAAACATGTATTCCAGAAGCTGAGATGCCTGGAGTCGGGTATGTACTATGTAGGGAGGGAGATAATGGTTTATCATTGTACATGCTTATAAATCTGACATGATTATTTAATTACACTCCCCACCTCCACGTGGCTTGATTTTAAAATCCCAGTGGCAGCCCACTATTAGAAGTTCATCTTTGCTTCTTATGTCATAAGCCACTGCATTGGGGGAAGGACAGTATCCTGTTCCAACACTCCCCATTCCCTCTCCCATGCCCAGGTCAACGGCAGCTGACATCAGGATGCTAAGACGCCATTTCTATGACTCCAGTCCAGAGGTGTCAGCCACTTGACCATCTTGCTGTTCCTACAGATGAATGTGGAGAATCACAGGTAGAGTGATCTTTCTCTCACTAACAAATACTGGGACTCTGCTCGTTGGCATCCTACTTCATCCAGTTGTGTTCACATCTATTAACTCATTTGATACTTACAGCACGGGGGTATAGCGAGGGAATGTATCCATTTTATGAATGAGGAAAATGAAGACACAGACCAATGTAATTGTAATGCCCAAGGTTACAGACATAGGCATAGGCAGAGAAGAACTCATATCCTCCCTCTTCTTCAAAAGCTGAGTTTGGTTAGTGCTCAAGGACTTTCAGTCTTGGTACTAGTGACATTTAGACCATGTTGTGACAAGCCTGTCCTGTGCCTTACAAGACACATTGTCCTTGGCCCCATCTCCACATAGCTAAGAGCACTATCGCTCGAGCTATGAGAACCTAAAATGTCTCCAGGCCTTAAATGCTCTCCATGCAACACAATTTCTGGTTGAGAAGTGGGAGGAAGTTTACGGATTATGATGACACACGAATACTGCTCAAAATGCCACAGGGTCCCCCTTCCTAGAGACTAGGGGAGTTGCTATTCATGGCGACTGCTACTCAATGCATATACAAAGATGTCTAGGCTAAGCTGAAGAGCGCAGTCCCTGCCTGGACAGGGGGTAAGTTGGCTGGTTTGAGGGAAGTGGGGTTGGCTTCCTAGCATCAAGAGAAAGAGAGGCCAGGACATGAGACACAGCCTAGCTCTTTTCCCTACCCAAATGATGAAAAAGATTTACTCAGTTTTTGAATAGGTAATACATTCATATGATTCCAAGCTATGTATGCATGAACACATACGTATACACAGATATGTCTTCCTCCAATTTGGGATGCATACTCCAGCATTCTCCCGAGGCAGATGTATGTCTTCACAGAGACTACATAAAGGCGCTTAGGCTGATACAAGTGCTTCAATTTAGATCAAAGCGTCTTCGGGCCATTACCTTACTCAGGCTTCAAAAGTAATAAAAGCCATCTGTCCTTGTAAACGTGGTGAGGGCCAGGCACCATTTCCTCCCACCTCATCACTGCCTGCTCCACCAGCAGGAGAACTGGCTGATGCTTTGCAATGAAACAAAACCGAGGTCTTAAAAAAATAGAATAGAGGATGGAAGGCAGAGGGGCGCTTAGGTCAAGGCCTCCCCGATGTGTGTCCGGGCCTCTCAGTTTCCTACCAGACATGGTGAGATTTGGTTAGAGACTCAACGGGATCAGAAGCAGGGGACCTTTAGTCCTCCCTCGCCCGTTCCCACTGCAGCCTGTAGCCCCCAGAACTGACTCTCCCGGGGAGGAAGGGTGCTGTGGACAGGCCTAGAAAGGAGAAGTATGCTGGAAGGACAAGGTACAGGGGTGAGGTGATAGAGGCAGAAAGGCAAAGGACAACAACAAACACTTCCTGCACCAGCATGTGCCCCGCAGGCTGGGACACTAGCAATTCCAACTGCGGGACGCCACAAAATCAGCCAAGCGAGGCCATCTCCTTGGAAAAGAACTGTCGGTGATCTGGGGATGCATTGCTCAGCCATCCTGACATCTGTTGCTTTGGGAGGAATAAGGACTAAGCAATTTCATCACATTTAAAATGCAGAGGCTTGGGGGCTGGAGAAATGGCTAAATGGTTAAAGAGCACTTGCTGTTCTTGCGGGGAAATTGGGTTTGCTTCTTAGCACCCACATTGTGAGAGTTGCGACTGCCTATCACACCGGTTCCAAGGGATTAAACACCCTTTTCTGTTCTCTTCAGGTATCAGAATGCATACATATATAATACATTAATATTTAGTGTGTGTATGTATGTATGTATACATATATGTAAATATATATATATACATAAATATATATAATCTTTATAGAAAAATACAGAGGCCAGGTATGGTGGCACACATCCTTAATTCCAGCAATTGGAGGCAGAGTCAGGCAGATGTCTGTGAATTCAAGGTTAGCCTGGTCTACCTAGTGGGTTCCAGGCTATATAATGAGACCCTGTCTTGAAAAAAAACAAAATCCATTAAAAAAATGCAGAGGCTTGGCTCTTATTCAAGTGTTGACCATCCCTACAGACGCCTTGCCTTCTGCTTGCTTCTAAGTCTCATATCTGGTTATAAATCCCCAAGCAACACAATATCCTCTCCTAGTAGCAGGAAAATTCTGGCAGTCACTCCGATCACATACTTTCAGGTAATTCTTTATTGTGATGTTTTTCAAAATTACTCTTCTTGATAGGATGGTCAAGTTCACCTGAAATCTGAGCCCTGGAGAGCCAGAGGCAGGAGAATTGTGAATTTGAGGCTCGCCCTGACTACACGAGAGAACTTTTCTTGGAATTTTTTTTTGGCCCATCTTTTCCTATGTTAGTTTGTGCCCAATTCTTGTCCTCTTGAATAGAAAAGCCACTGGTCCCACAGTCCCCTGACCTCAGGCACCTTGTGCCACTGCTAGGTGTGTATAGCCATCACACCCTACCGCTGTTCTCCACAACAGTGTCACAGTGCCTTAGTGCCTACAACCGCGCCATCCATCATGGTAACCAACACAGATCTGTTCAAGCTTCAAGTTTACTAACACAGATTAAAAATGGAGTCCCTCAGCCTTCGAGTATGTAAAAGTCATCAAGTCACCAATGGTTTTATCCATTGGTTGACTCTGCACGCTGCCAACTGACCTGCCAGACAAGATGTGCCCAGTGATTCAGCAGTGGCATGACTTACAGGGATAACTAAACACATTTCTGATTGGCTTTGGGTCCTGCTCCACAGGAGAGAATTCCTGTATTGTAATTGCGGTCAAAGGCTCATGCCCAGAGCATCATAAGCCTCAAGGGGAATCTCTACTGTTGTTCTGCTAAAGGAACAAGCTGTTAAATGGCCTTCTCAATATTTATGTTTATACACATAGATTAGTGCTGCCCTCGACCCTGGTCAGAGAAGCTTCTTTTTTACAGCAGGCAGTAATCACTGCAGAGACTCATAACTTGTCAAAGCATGGAAAATAAATGACGGTTGCCTTCTCAGTCCTAAATGGGATATCTATGTGTCACACACACACACACACACACACACACACACACACACCCCTCAGAGAGGAGGGAAAAGGATGTAGAGCTGTCACCACTACAACACCTATGGGGGAAGGGCACTTGAGGCTCTCACCCCTGCAGGACAAGCTAGCTATTGACAGTTAATGGTGGTTAGGGGAGGGAGAAGTGACTTTTCTTCAATACTGTGGCCACTGGGAAGTTGCCCATGACGCAGTAAATAACCTGACACCTGTGCACACACAGGCAATCCTAATTAAACACAATAGGCTAATTTTTTTTAAAGACATGAAATTAGGAAAAAGATATGTTGGAAAGAAGGGTTCCAGATAGAGTAAAAAACGGGTAAGAAAATGGAGCGAGGGGGGTTAATACAACCAAAATACATTAGATACATGCACAAAACTGTCAAAGTCAATAAAAATTGATTTTAAAATTCAATTTAATAATTACATCAATGAAAATGTAGTTCCTCAGACATGCTTGCCACTTGACAACCTCATGAATCTTACAGCCACGGGCTTAGTGCAGATTATTGAACACTTCTCCTGTTCCAGAAAGTTCTACTGTATAACACTGGCCTGGAACATAAGGTTCAAACACCAGTGCCAAGGGCTGACTCAAGTTAGCTCAGATACCAACACTGGGCTGAGCTCAAGTTAGCTTTTCCTGTCCTTCTAGCAAGCCACCCTCACCCAACTGTGTGCCACGCTCATCAGATGCCCATCACAGAGATAAGGAAGCAAATTAGAAGGCACAGCCACTAAAGGAGTGACAGATGGCAAGAGACATGAGGAGATGAGGAGATCTCTCTCTCTCTCTCTCTCTCTCTCTCTATATATATATATATATATATATATATATATATCTTTCTCTCTCTACAGGGTTTCTCTGTGTAGTCTTGGCTATCTTGGAACTTGCTTTATAGACCAAGCTGGCTTCAAACATAAATCTGCCTGCCTCTGCCTCTGGAGTGCTGAGACTAACTAAAGGCATGAGCCACCACTCTTGATGACATTAGGAAATTTTTACCCTAGCAAAATACTCTCCCAGCTTAGAAGCTGTGGAGAACCTGGAAGACAGCAACGACCTTTCAGCTCCTTGGAACTTGGGATGATTAAACAAAATGCCTGCTACTTGTCTTGGCATTTAATACTTAATACTGGTTTGGATCATTATTTTTTTTCACATGGGACTATATTTTTCTCCCCAATGAACTGAACAGTATTGGGAAGCAGAGGCAAGTTCTCAAAGGCATTTCTTTTGCATGCCTTTCTTTCCTCCTTCATTTTCTTACAGCAAGAATGTGCCAGAGAGTGCAAACTGGCTACAGCTTGCAGGAGAGAGAGGTTCCACTGGTGTGTTGTTGTGCCCAGAGGGAACTGTAAAACAAGCTTCTGAATTAGTTGATGATTAAAAACTTGGGAGATTTCACATCAAGATTTGTATTTCTGTTTTCCTATAAATTAATTAATTAATTAATTAAATCAGAGTACATGGCAGGCTGGGGTGTCCATTCATGCACGGCTCTGCTAGCCTCAGCTGAGTGCCACCCCTCCCCGACGGAAGGCATGTACGCCTGACCATAGTTCCCATAGTTATAGCAAAACCTGTTTCCTGCCTGGTTCCTTTAGGCTTTCGTGTTTACAACTCTAGCGGAAGACTTTCAGCAAATTAACTGAGAGTGGAAATCCTAGACTCTGTAAACACAGAGAGGCAGTCATTAATGCCTGCCTTAATGGGCAACATGTTTGTTTTACACAGCTAAAATCCGACTTGGTTTAGCCCTTAGTTGAAGACATTAACCTTATGGGTTTATGCTTAGTTCCACCTGGGCTTGCCAAGGACTGACAATATACATTAGAGAAATGGGCAACTGGAAGAACCAAAAGCAGCCAGCTCAACAATCACGTGCAAATGATCAAGACGCCGAGAGCATAGAGTTCATGAACACCGAGAGTTCCTTAAAACATGTGGGGATGATTACGCTGACGAAGCTGCATAGTGCTGGCTGCTGCCCACCTAGTCTGGAGCCCCGTACAGAGAGTCCAAGACAACTGGTTAACGCTAGTCCACAGTGGCTGCTCTCACCACCTCAGTGGAGGCTACCAGGTTGCTTTTCAGGTTTCACTTCTCCTTGTCAGTCAACTGAAACATTTTCACAGATTCCTTGGAGGTCTTTCTTGTTCTTGTCAGTAGACAGGAGAAGGAGCTGTCCTTAACTGCAACACACACTGGCTGTCCATCAAAGAAGAGCACACAGAAACAAAAAAATAGGATACACTAAAACTTCAATAAACAAACCTCCTAATCCCAGGAGAGCGGGAGGGCAAGGACTTTTAAAAGCTGTTAACGTGTAAGGTTGACTTACAAGGGGCAAGAGTGGTGCTTAGGGCCATCTTTACCCAACAATGATAGCTTGATTGAAAGAGTCAAGAATTTATCAAATTCAAAGAGTTAAGGTAAGATACACTTGGAAGCCTAGAAGAGGTCTGTGGGAAATGGACCAAAGACACAAAATCTTAGAGGATTCAAAACGTGTGATTCAGGAGTGGCAGCTGCACACCGACACCTTTTTTCCTAACTTAGTGACAGAAAGTAATTGGTGTGCCGCAGTGAGTCAAAGGACTCACATGCTAGACATGGAATATCACATGCTACTGAGAGTCTTCCTTATGAATAATGACAGGCAGAAAAATAACTGTCCCCAGACTTATGTTCAAAAGGTCACGGGGGTGCTCAGAAAGATGTCCCTCAAAGATAGGTCCCAAATCCTGGGACCCTATGAATTTGTTACGTGGCAACGAAGAGTTTAGGCTAGTAAATGTTAAGGTTGTTGCTCAGCTAACTTTGAAATAAAGAAATTCTTTTGCATTATCTGAGAGGGCATGGTGCTATCCACTGGTCTGTGTAGCAGTAGAAGGATACAGCCCAAGAAAGACTCCTCCAGCCACTGCTGGCATTGAGATAGAAGAAGATGTGATAATGGGTACATATAGTGACTGGACACAACAAGGACTTGATTGTCCCCTACCAGCTCTGGAAGGAACGCAGCTCTGTGGACTCCAGCGACACCCCATCAGACATCTGACCTTTACGACTATGCGGTGATACATTTTTGTCAGTTAAGCCACCAAGTTTTTGCTAATTTGGTAGAGCAGCAAGAGATAGTAATAATAATGGCTTTGGAGGAAGAAGAGGCCTAACAACCACCTGGCAAACAGCAGATCGCTCCTACTTTCTGGAGAAAGTGAAACGCTCACCTTTTTGTAGGTTTTTTCTTCGTTTTGTTTTCCAGGTATGGTGTCTCCATTTTCACCAGTTGACGACATCTGCAAAGGAGAAGTATTTCCCTTTGAAATCTGAATGCTACTCTTTCAACACAACATAATAATGCTGCTAAAAAGATATATTTTGCACATTGTTTTCGCTGTTACTGCCGCTGTTTCAAAGAAAGACAAAGGAAAAAGAAAAAAGAGTATTTATTGGGAGTATACTTTACTCTGTAAGTCTGAAGAATGACGTTGTAGAAACCTAAAGCCTTTTCATGTGGATAGATTTCTTGTTAAAAGCTATTTAAAATTTATTTTGCTTCAGGTTGTAAGAGCTCACTGTAAAAATATCTGGAAAGTACCAAAATTATGAATCAGAATGCACACAAAACTCCACTCTTAATATTACTTCCTGAAGCAGCTTCATGATTCCCATGTGAGCACAGTTGTCTCTGTCTTTTGACATGTGCATTGTGATATGGAAAATGGTAATATCCATCTTGGTGATATTATAAGTGTATGCCCCTTTTATGATAAAAAGAAAAAATCCTCCCTGGGAAAAGAATATTTTCTTTTAGAAGCAAGGAGACATCACTGCGTGAATCTAATTGTGTGTCAGTACTTTAGTTAATAATGCTAATATTGATGAATTGTTGAGGTGGCTCAAAAATTCTGCTTCCACAAATGATATAGTAACTATGTGTGCTATATCTTTGTCCAATACCATTGTTACCTTGGATTCCATCGTGGAATGACTAAGTCATACCGCAATATTAACTTTTTACCAATATACTAGTAAATCGCCTTCCAAGAAGTCTATACCCACTCCTAACTCTGCTTATAGCGATTGGGAACCTGTCAGAAACGACAACTCTATTTTAGATATCCTTGATAATCTGATGGGTCAAATGAGGGTTCTCGTCATTTTAATTTTCAGTTTGAAATTACTAGTGTTAGCTCTTTGTGTGTTTTCTTTGGAGTTTCCCATACGTCTGCTCATCTATCTCTTAGGGTCTTAGTGTTCTAGTTCTGTTGGGTTTGGGAGATGTTATCTCCTTGGAGTCATCCACTGCCTCTGGCCCTTACAGCCTTTCTCCTCTTCTTTCATAAAGATCCCTGAGCCCTGAGGGGAGAGGTTTGATGAAGACAGATCATCTGGGCTGACTGCTTCAAAGCCTCTCTCTCTCTCTCTCTCTCTCTCTCTCTCTCTCTCTCTCTCTCTCTCTCTCTCTCTCCCCCTCTCTCTCTCTGTTCACAGTCTAGTTTGGAACTCTTTGCTAATTACCATTGACGCTAAGAATACTTCAGGAGCTTAAACTACATGAAGGGCATTTAATACCCCAGGGAGAGACAGATCTGATTTTCCTACAAGTCTTCGAATCCTGGGCTTTAATAAGTTCCATATTTGTGGCGCCAAAGAATTAGCCAGTCGTGTCTCCACACCTCAACTAAATAACTGAGTTCAACCCAGATGCAGGGTGCCCAACCTGACTAAGACCATTCAGGAGAACGAATATATGGAATTAGATGAGGCCCACCGGGCCCATTGCTACCACAATTATCCTTCCACTCCCTGTCTTATCCTCTTTACTCTCAGATGGACTCCATTCAACCTGTCAATATTAGACCTGGGGGTCTACAAAGACCTCTGTTTCACAAAACGTCTGCTTTACTTGTTTAAAGAGGAACTGTTCCCCCCCCCCCAATTTCCTTAGAATAGTACTTTAATGGGTTCTGAATAAAATGCTAGGAAGATTAAAATGCTTGAAGGACTTAGCAATATCAGCTTGGGACAAAAAGCCGACCTCCAGTTGGCTCACCAGAGCCAAGAGAAGAAGGATCTCCCTGAACAATGAATGCCATTTGAGCAGCTGCACTTCTCAGACCCTTGGCTTTGAAAATGGAAACACTTCAATAGCCTCTCTGCAGGGAGTTGAGAAACAACCTCTGGGAAATGGACTCACTGACATGAAGGAAGGGCAGGGAGCAGAGAGTCTCAAAGTACATTTCATTACTCTGTAAGTCACTCCTGACTCAACAACAGGGAAGAGGAGGTGGACACTACACCAGCTTACTCAATTCATTTCAATTCCTCTTGAGAAGCACAAAACAGATAAAGGAGAGCTGTGGTAGTGATGGGTGCCTTATTCATCGCTGATAGTGCTTCAGCTCCCCGCCCTGGGGTAGTGTTAGAAACAAAATCACTGATCAATATTTATTGATAGTCCCCCTTCAGCACCCCTAAAGGGTCAACTGAGTTCAAAGGTGTTATTTTTTCTCTCCCTGTTGCTGTAATATAATACTATGACCAAAGCCACTTAAGGGAGAAAGGTCTGATTTTAGTTCAAAGTACAGTTCATCACTGTGGGGAAATCAGCGCCCAGGAGCCTGAAGCAGCTACCCACATTATGTCTCTAGCAAGCAGAGAAAGCAATGGTTTACTTGCCTGTTTTCAGTTCACTCTTTATAGAGTCCAGGATCATCGCTCAGGGAGCACAAAAATTCTCATGCACTATGGCCAGTCTACCCACCTCAGTCACTGCAATCAAGATAATCCCCCACAGACAGCTCAGAGGCCAGTCTCCAGGAGACTCCAGACCTCCCAAGATGACAACACTAAGGGCCACAATAGCAAACTACAAAGAACTATTAAACTGGGCACAGTGGGGTTACTTCCTGCTCTCACGTGGGCTTGTTATGTTTCTGCACTGGGTACAATGCGTACTTGCAAGTGTGAGCCAAGATAAGCAAAGATGACAACATCACAATCATCCTATTTCTATAAAAGAAAGGAGGGAAGATATTCTGAGAAGCACCGGTGATTTTACCCAAAGATGACAGCAAATGAATCCAGCATTCTTAATACTTTGCTGTAGAGTATCTGTTTAAATTAAGGAGAATCCTAAGGTGATTAAAAATTAGCCAAGCATCATGATTGTCTAATCACGTTCTTCCCTTCCCATGCTTTGTCCCTTCACACACAGACATTAAAACCTTTCCATGTCCTGTGTGTTTGAAATTAGATACAGTCCAAGGTAAACGTCATGAACTAGGTAGGTAAATAAAGATACAGTAGAAAAATTAAGTGCTGTATAGAGCATCTGTCAGGATTAGGGATACAGAACACATTTCCTTACCTTTGTAAAGAAAACGGCAGGTCATCTGTAGTTGGTCGTGACAGGTGGCCTATTCATTGTTGACACTGCTTTTGTCCCTCCAGGTTTCTGTCGGAAGAAAGATCATTGGTCAATATTAAGTGACATCCTCACTTCTTCCCCCAAAGGATGAGATGTGGCTCTAGGGTTGAGTAGTGAGACTACAGGAATGGGTGCACAGAAAGGAGTAAATACAGTGGGTAACAAGGGGATAAACCACAGGACCCAATATGTACTAAAGAAACTGTCGCATCCAATTTAACTTCCAAGTCCCTACTTGGCTCAGCAAAGGACAACATGATTGGCAGGTAAAAGCAGTAACATAAAACACAGAGGATGGACTAGCTATTCCCCTATTAGTTTTCACACAGGATTCTTTTCTTGACACGTGAATAATCTTTGAGCAGTAGTTATATGATAAATTGATTTTTTAAATCAGAGTTGCTTAGATGATATACCCCAAACAATACCTTTACAAACTTTTGGCTATAATTATATTTAGTATAGAAGAGAAATCATCTCATTGTAATACATTTTTTTTTCAGCACTAGAGAGTGAACCCACGCAAGCGCTTTATCATGGACCTACACCCCCACAGCTTTTTATTGTATGCCCATGCAAGGTCTTGCTAAGTTTCCCAGGTAGCCTTGATTTGCAATATTCCTACCTCAAGTCCCTGAGTATCAGGAATTACAGGTACAAACTATTATGCCTTGATCATACTCAACTTTTAAACCGTAGATAGGTATAAAGTAGAAATAAATTAGGTCTTACACTCATATCCCCCTAGAGATAATCAATGTCGACAATTTGCTGCATTGCTATAAAAACATCTCCACTATGCTTGTTACTTGTACATATGTGTGTGCGTGTGCATGCACACACACACAACTTTCACTTGCTTTTAGCAGTACTGATTAATATATGTGTGTATATATATTATAGATACATCTAATATAATTATATATTATAAGATATATATATATATCTTCCCGTTTAAAAGTATCTGTACAGTAGAGATTAAATAACTGTGGACATCCCTAAATGGAATATCTACATCAGCTCACCCACCTGCAATAGTTCAGGGGATATCATGAAAGAGGGGACAGAGAGAGCACAGGAGTCAGAGGTTGGGGGAAATTGGACAAACCTGTGTCTCCTGGACATGACATCATCATGATGACATCATGAATGCACTGCAGTTGTGCATTGCCCAAGACAATTTAAAAAGGAGTGACACTGGATGCTTTGTAATCAGGTTTTTGTATAAGGATGCAATTCATAAAATTCAAGACTTTATATGCAACCAGTTTTTATTCAACTCTTGGAAATTGTAACATCTATGGATAAAATTTTAACAATTAGCAATTTATTAGAAAGTCATTCATTTTACTTAGATTTTCAATTTTATTGCCATAAACAACAACAAACCAAAAAATCCCAACAAACAAATAAAAGAAGCTGAGCAGTGGTGGTGCACACCTTCAATCCCAGCTCTTAGGAGGCAGAGACAAGCGGATCTCTCTGAGTTCGAGGCCAGCCTGGTCTACAAAGCAAATTCTAGGACAGCCAGGACTGTTACACAAGAAACCTTGCCTCGAAAAACTAAAACAAATTTTCTATGCCATAAAGTTTCCATTATACTGTTATTGAATTATTTTCAACCATTTGCACACTGACAAACATCTGCTTCCTCATTTCCCCTGTGTATGTATACAGACTCAACTATTGTAGACAGCCTTTTTATTATTGGATTTCTTTCTAATTCTGTGGGCATTTCCATTCACCGTAGGTTTTTAAAGGAAGAGCCATTTAATTTTCTATCATCTCACCTTCCAAAAGCATTAATTTAATGCATACCTATATTGTAAAAAATAAAATTAGGGACTGGAGAGATGGCTCAGTGGTTAAGAGCACTTAATGCTCTTGCAGAGGACCCAGGTTCAGCTCCCAGCTCATAACTACCTGTAACTCCAGTTCCAAAGCCCTCTCCTGGGCTCTAAGGTTTCCACCACAGGCTGAGTGCACAGTAATTCACAGAAAATAAATAAGCACAATTTTAAAAAGAAATAATTAGGATTGGGAAGTTCCCAAAACTATTTGCAGATAACTAAACATATGAGAAAGAAAAACTACAACAAAAATACTCAGTTTTATAGACCTCCTAACATGAGATTAGAGCCTGGAAACTGTATACAGTTTCTGAAGCTGAAAACAAACTTCTTATTCATTCACTGCTTTATTGACTTTTGTTTTTTGCTTACGAGACAGGGTTTCTCTGTATAGCCCTAGCTCTCCTGGAACTAGCTCAGACCAGGCTGGCCATGAACTCAGAGATCTGCCTGCCTCTGTCTCCCTAGTGCTGGGATTAAGAGTGTGCACCACCGTTCCCTGGCTTGTTCAGTTATTTTTATCAATAGCATTGTATGACTTTAAGACCCTGTTTTTTTCTTTTTTTTTTTTTTTTGGTTTTTCGAGACAGGGTTTCCCTGTAGTTTCTAGAGCCTGTCCTGGAGCTAGCTCTTGTAGACCAGGCTGGCCTCGAACTCAGAGATCCGCCTGCCTCTGCCTCCCGAGTGCTGGGATTAAAGGCGTGCGCCACCACAGCCCGGCTAAGACCCTGTTTTTTTCAAGGAGAAAATTCAATTAAAATTATTTTAATTAAAAATAGGCCTGTGTTCAGCTCTTCTCCCCCACGTTCTGAATATATATATATATATAATTAAAAATTATTTCTGATTGCATAAAATGCAAAATTTTGAATATTAAAAAAATCTCGTTCAGAATCTCAACAACTATCCACGAGAACTGATGAAGATGATTAGGTCTACAATACCAACTACTGGTCAACCCCTAGCACGCTCAGCTACTGGTACTCTATTTTTTCTAGTTCCCTTAAGAGAAACTCTCAACGTGAATTTTCAACAGAATAATTCCTAAATATATTTAGAAGTAAAATGAGAGCTTTTGCTAAGCAGTCTTTAGAATTTATAGTTCTTATTTTATCCTGAAGCCTAAACTTACTCCAAATCTAATTAGCATATTAGCTTGGTCATGTGCAGTTGTATGCAATTCAATTCCCTAAAGCCACAGATATCCCCAAGTCCTATTCCCCCAGGCTTAGGAAAACAGGATTGGTCATACCCACTTAAGAACAATTAAATCTAATGCTGTTTGCGAATGTTTTGGTCTAGGTTCCAACCATGAAGTTTATGGATGTCTGCACATCTCATCTTGATTTTCCAAAGTGGCCAAAGGGAGTTCTTCACAACTTAGCTTTACCTGGCCGAAGCAGAAGAAGCAGAAACTTCATCACCAAGCCCACATTTCCAGTGATTTCTAATTAATCTTAAAAGAGGGCTGACTGAGGATTCTGTTTTATCAGCCATGGTGGTGGTGTGATGATGAAGCTGGCCTTTGTGTCTGAGTCAGGACCAGAAGCTTAAAGCAACAACTTGGTTTCCCCACAGTTTTCAAGGCTGAAAGTTCAGAATCAAGGCTCTCACGGGGCCATGATCTTTCTGAGGTTCTGGGGAGACCTATGCCTTGCCTCTCCCTAACTTTGGGTGATGGTCATTCATCTTTGCATCCTTTGGCTTATACTTCATCACCCACGTCTTGCCCTTTTTCACCCACAGCATGCTCACCAGGTGTCCCCCTTTACACATGACATCCTCCTCATTTCCTGAAGCATTCCTACTTAGAGCCTAACCCGACAACTTCATCCTCCCTTGAGACTGCCTGCACAAATACTTGAAGTAAGGCCGTGTGTGTGTGTGTGTGTGTGTGTGTGTGTGTGTGTGTGTGTGTGTAGGAGAGCACAATTCTCACAACACAGTTAACTCTTCGTAAATATCATGCACTCGATATTTAATAACCAAAACATAAATATCATACACCTGCTTCTAGAGAACCCAACCTGTAACCTCTCTAACCTCCTTTTTCTCTTCAGACAGGCACATTTGGGCTGCTTTTCATTCTCTCTTTTCTCTTCCTTAGCACGGAAAGGCACATTTGGGATACTTCTCATTCTCTCTTTTCCCACTGTATTCCATCTCTCACACACGTTCTCATCATCAGCGCCACTTCTGCTTCAAGGAGTCTTAATGATTGACAGCTCAGTCACATTATCATCATTTAGACTTGACCATACTTGGTGACGGCTGATCGTTATTGTCGACTGGGCTGGATTTAGACTCATCTAGAAGACGTACCTTAAGAGTCTGTAAGAGATTCCAGAGAGGTCTAACTGGGGGAGGAAGGACAGACACATCCTGAAAGTGGGTGGCACTAGCCTGTGGCCTGGGGTTTGGAGTGAGAATAAAGGGGAAAGGAGAAAGTGAGCTGAGCAACCTGTGTTCATCAGTCTTGGCTCTCTGGCTACAGTGACCATCTGCCCACATTCCTGCTTCCATGCCTTCCCTACCTCATGGATGGTAGCCTCTGGGGCTGTGGAGCAAAGTTAACCCTCCCTTTCTTGGACTGCTTTTGTCCAGTAGCTTGTCACAGCAAAGCAAAAAGTACCTAATACATTTGAAAGGCTGGCTGCTTACTACGTTCTTTGGTTCTTTGCCTCCCTATCCTGAGGCTTTTGGTTCAATTCTCACTTGACGGAAATACTTCTTGTAGTTCCTCCAGGAGCGGCACATAGACTCACTCCATGTGCAGAAATATCTGTCCTTCATCCCCATGAAAACATCTTTTGGGCAGTAGAAGGTTCTAGCTCCCTAGCCTTTTCCTTCATCTCTATTGGGTCGCTCGTTTATAGGTAAGCACGTTCACGTTAGGGCCTTGTGAGCCAGTGTTGGGACTTACTTCTCTTCATCATCTGGAAAGCTGTGTGTTTTCTTTCTCAACACACAGTTCCAAATTCCCCGATGACCAGGCTTTTGTTTGTCATTCATCTTCCCGGGTAAAGTGAAATCGACAAGAAGCTAATGTGTGGAGACCCCAGCTGGCAGCTATTTGATGATCTGACAGAAACCACGAGGAAAATGAAGACTCTGTCAGTGAGGAACAGAGCGCATTATACTCCAGGCAGTCCTCTGTGTGGAGGGCATTCGTCACAACCAACCTTTTGAGAAGAAGTGGACAGGGTGGCATTCACAGTATCTGCAAGGGCACAGAATGCAGAAAATCCAATGGCTGCTTAAGGAAATAATCTCCTTAGGAAATGTGTTGAAATGCAATCTGACCCATGATTCCAAGTTAGAACTCATTTTAAAAACTTCTGAAATTATACAGAGCCATCTTCTACTGTATATAGTCAGATACTGAGATTGAAAGCTGGTTAACATAACACAAGCCAAGAAGTGAGAAGGTCTGTTGTCGTTTGTGAAACTGATTCCATACCTGTGCTTCTGGTGTGTACTCTCTGGATTCTATACCTGTGCTTCTAGTGTGTACTCTCTGGATCCTGTACCTGTGCTTCTGGTGTGTATTATCTGGATTCTATACGTGTGCTTCTGGTGTGTACTCTCTGGATCCTGTACCTGTGCTTCTGGTGTGTACTATCTGGATCCTGTACCTGTGTTTCTGGTATATACTATCTGGATCCTGTACCTGTGCTTCTGGTGTGTACTATCTGGATCCTGTTCTCTTAAAGAACAAATAATTTGGGGGCTGGGGAGAAGGCTCAGTTGGTAAAGTGCTTCCTGTATGAGCACAGGATTTGGGTTTGGTCTCCTCGCCCATGTAAAATGCCAGGCATGGTGGCGGCACACACTTATAATCCTAGTGTTGGGGAGGCCAGCAGGTAGAGCTCTGGAGCTCACTGGCCGGTCAGCATAGTGGAATTGGTTAGTCAGGGTCCACTAAGAGACTATCTCAAAAAACTGGGTAGATGGATCCTGAGGAACACCTGAGGTTGGCCTCTGACTTCACATGTGTGTACACTAACATACGTGTGGCTCACACACTTTTGGCCTGACACACATATACCTTCTCATGTACAGAAAGGATAAATCATGTATACTGTCCTTTTAAATTAAAAAAAATTAATAGAGAATGTGGTACCCAATCTGGCCACAAATTCCCAAGCTCAAGTGATTCTCCTGCCTCAGACTACCAAGTGCTTAGGTTGACCAGTAAATGCCATCACGCCTAATGACTGAGATTTTCATTTCATATGAGTCACTATGACAAATGGAATGATGTCACACACATTATCTCACTTAATATTGCAAACAGCTTCTCAGCATTCCTCAATTCAGCCTTTGTTATTGCTTTAATATTTATTTTTACTTTTAATTATGTGTATGCAAGCTTCTACGTGGAGGTATATGTTCATGAGTTGAAGCTGCCCATAGAAGGCGTTGGACATCCTGGAGCTGGAGTTACAGGCGGTTGTGAGCCACTGGATTTGGGCATGGGAATGGAAATCAGGTCCTCTGCAAGAGCCATAGAGGTTTTCAATAGTTAAGCCATCTCTTTAGCCCCCAAAGAGGGATACAGTCATTTTAATTTTCTTAGGGCAAGTACACTCGTTGGAAGGTTGATTTGAAAAAAAAGGAAGGAATGGTTCGTAAATGAACCCAGTGACGGCCCCCATCCCCACGGCAAGGACCCCTTACTTCAGTGTGGGAATTTTTGAAAACTCAAATTCTTGGGCCACAAAAGCAAGTAACTAATTACTATGCATGCATAGCAAGAATAATGAACCACCATTTTCAGCATGCCTTACAGGCTTGGAGACCACATAAACCACTCTAACTACTAAAGGAACACTTCCAGAGTGTTATCAGAGGCTACTAGAGAAAGCAGAACCACATGGTTGACCTTAAGCATGACAGGAAGCATGTCCTGGCTATGACCAGGACAGAGGCGGGAGGGGTGAGGCCCGACTTCAGATCTAATGCTCTTTCCAGTGTGGTAACACCCCTGCCCCTCTACTCCTTAAATAAAATGACTGGAAGATCAACACACGATATGCTGCATTTTTGAATTTGTAAATGCAACGGAAAGGTTGGCTTATAATATTAGTCTCTATAATTATTCCACGTAAAAAAAAAAAAAAAAAAACAAAAACCGTGTTCTACATTAGTGAGTCTTAACCTAGAGGGCATTCTTAATTTCCAAGGTAGTAGGGGAGCTGTTTAAAACCTCCGAGCTACTGAATGTTTTAGATGCTGAAGGCCATGCTGGAGGCCTTCAGCAAGATGCCTCCAGCCCCAGATTTCCAGCTAGGTTCACAGACTTCAATCTTTTTAATCTGCCAAGATGAATTTGAGGAAAGGTCAAACGAGGAGGGAAACTGGTTAATTATCCAAGTAGGTCAACAAACAGACACCAGAGGTGAGGGATGCTAACTAGAAGCCCTTCCTGGTCCCCCCAGCAAAACAGCTCATTAAACACCAAGGAAGTGGGCTAACTATAGGGCTAAGGCTGAACAAGGCTTCACAGCCCGGGTGTTCTGTCTGTCTCTGCTGCGGACTCTCTGCAACCTCGGGCTCTCAGTCCACTTCTCTTCTACCATGAGTTCTGCTGACCCAGTAAGGAGTTCTGATGTGGTGCCACTGCCAAATACCTCAGAGGCAGCCTCACTTCAATCCTGGAATTTGGAATGAGAAGGGGCCATGAATTATTTAATCATGAGTGCTCCTGCCCTATGGAAACGGAGCTTCCACGAGAAAGCCGTAAACGTTTTCACGCCATTCAGGCCACATGGGCATTCACATTTTCTAAATTCCTCAAAAACAAAAAGCAGATAAAGTGCAGGGCCTTTGGTCATTTGTGCATGTCACTGCTAATCATTTCCACTTTAATCATTCTCTTTTTCATGTTCATTATGAAAGCAACAAATCAATCTATTCTTTCATTCATTCAATCAACGTTTAATGAGTATCACGTGTCAGGTCGTGAGCCTGGCTCCAGGGCCATAATGACAAAGACAGAGCCTAATTCTCAAAGAAATCACGTCAGCGGGAGGGAGGGAGCAAAGGAGGGAGGAACATGCAAACGGCTACACACAAAGTGGCATGCGCTTTGCTCCCGAGTTTTGCAGGAGAACTGGGTCAGTCCAGTCTGGCAGGGTCACAGAAAGCTCCATTTCCATATCTGAGGAGCACAGGAATGGACCACAAGCAGTTTGCAGGGGACACAAGGTGAGAGGCAGCCAGCCTTGCTGGGAAGGAAGCGCTGCCACAACCCTCCCAGGGAGTTTGAGAAGAGGCACAGCATCCCTCAAGGGGGCATTTGGACACAAACGACAATAACAAAGATGTAGAAGGGGAAAAGATTTTAAACTGCAAGGGGTCATTCTCAAAGGCGTAAAAATAAGCACCAAACCCACACCGAACTGAAAAGAACTCTTGACTTGGTTTCCAAAGTCAGCAATGCTGACACTTTCAAGAGAGGGAAAAATAAACCCTCTTGTTATATTCGGAAATCACATCCTCAGGGTTTTAAAGAAAATAGTATTTCTATAAACTCTTAAGTGCAGAAAATTTGCATGCTATATGTCTGTACAATGGAAGCCACACATAATCACATAATACATATGTCCAGACATATGGTATGTTACATGTTTATATGAGAAGTTGTAAAAATAGAGCCAGAATCTAATACTCAACATAAATCTCTCCTATTCTTAAGGAGAAGGATAATTTAAATGAGGCTCCAGTCTGTATTTCTAATATTTATATAACCAAGCGACTGCCAAAACCAATTCCAAGTGACAGCACCTGCTCTCTTTGAATCCAAATGGAGATCAATCAAAACAAATTGTAGGCTCTTACATTCTCTCATAAAAGACATGCATCAACCCTCAGACCGGCTCTCACAAAGTGAACAAACAGAACGGCTTTATAGGGTGATAACAAAAGGCTCGGCATAAAGCAATGCACTTGTAATTCATTTTCCCAACAAAGGTTATGCCAAAAGAATTCAAGGCCGTTGTGCCACAAGCAACGGACAGAAGGAAGTTGCTGGCTAACACGGCTCCAAGTCACGTGCAGCCTTCAGCCCCGCATCACACACAGTCTCTCATGGAAACACTGCTGGACAGTCCCCACCTTGTTTTTAACTCCACCACACACAAAGACCAAACGTCCTTGTGGATATATGGCAGGCACACCAGAAGGAGGGAGAAACCAGCCAGGAGACTAAATACATATAAAGTCATGAAGTTTGGCGTGTGGAAGAGGACTCCACTAACATTAAAATATCATTAAAAAATATCCTTTTGGTCACACTGGGGGACAATCATGACAAACCTCAGAAAGTAGACTTCTCCTCTCCTCTCCATATAATTTTCCTACAGTCTCTTACTCACTGATTATAAGACATTTGGCAAAGGGCTGACTTCAAAGTATCAAATGTTAAAGGGAATATGTACGTTTTCATTTTTTCTCTTCTTTATAATTTGCTTTCAATCTTCATTTGTCTTCTAAGCTGCCCCCTTTATTTTAAGCGTCCATGCCCCAGAAATTGCTCAATGACATATAAACCATACACAGGTAAAGCCAGTTATGACCAGAAGACAAGTTACCCTGGTCGTATGCGTGGCTCTGCTTCTGCTGCAATCTACAAAGTACTTATGGGATGAGTCTGTCTTCTTTTGAGAAAGTCAAAGCAACACAGGTCTTCCATAGGTCAGAAATATTACTATAAAGGACAGTAGGTCAATGACCCTAAAGAATCAGAAGAAGCAGGTGTTAGGGCCTCCGCTTGTCAGGAAGTCTGGAAGAACACAGTGGGGGAGTTGGAAAGACCTTAAAGACATTTGTGGGAGAGGATGGAAAATCCAGTTAAGGGAAGGGACACTGTATGCAGGAGGGCAATGTTCAACCAGGAAAAAAGTAATGTTTTCCTACGGCTCTGGTCTAACAATACGCTTAACTATTGGAGTTTTTATTGGGCTGATAAAACTGCAAGACCGAAAGCAATCTGGGGAGGAAACGGTTTATTTTATCTTACCCTTCCAGGTCACAGTTCATCCATCAATAGGGGAAATCAGGCAGGGAAGGAACCTGGAGGCAGGAACTGAAGCACAAGCCTTGGAGGAATGCTTGCTTACTGGCTTGCCCAGCTTGCATCTTTATACCATCTGGGACCACCAGCTTAGAGAAAGCAGTGGCACCACCTACCTAAGGGTAGCACCACCCACAATGGGCTGGGCCCCCTACATCCATCATTAATCAAGCCAATGGGCCAATCTGGTGGGAGCACATTCTTAAGGTTCTCTCAACTCTAGTTTGTATCAAGTTTACATAAAACTAACCAGCATAACAGGTAAGAAATAACAAAAAATGATTTTGAACTGCACACAAACCTAAGTGTCTAGTTAGAGGGAAAACAGTATCAGAACGATGACTTAATATATGTTTCTCAGCCAGAAGGGCATTTCGTTTACTCACGTCCTCCAGGACTCTTTTACACGGGGCACATTGGGGATTATAAGAAAGAGTGAGACAGTCCCTGTTGTCAAGGTACCCAAATGAGAAGCCAAAACACAAGCGCAGTAATAATGAGGTTGTCCTTAGCAGGATTAGGAGCTAATGCCTTCACTTGGCTTTGCCTCTAACAAGTATTCAATCATCACAGTCAGAGGGCTCATGTGTAATGTTATAAAAAATGTAATAAAAAAAAACCTCAAAGCCAAAAAACTCAAGGCCAACAGATCATAAATCAGTTACTAATCACCAAATAATAAAATTCTACAGAACATTTGACATGTGCTTGGCTCTGTGTAGGTTTAAGACACGGGGGTTGAATGAGCCAATGAACCAGGAACTGAACAGAAGAATCAAGGCTAAAAGGAGGCAAAACAAGGAGGTGTGGAGGTAAGGGGTGGGGGGAGAGATCTAGAGTGTGCAATCTCAAGGTAAGCAATTTGTCAGAGCAGCTTAAAAAGAGCCATCGGGGGCTGACCATGGTGTGTCTGGTGAGAGAGACAAAGATTATCCTGATCTTCAGGGTAGGCCGAGCTGAGGGAATGTCGGTTGCAGACTAGATGGCCTAGGGAGGCAGCCACATACACCACACATAAAGTACATCTGCTAAAAACTGCGTAAGAGCAGAAAAGATGCAATGGAAGACGGGATTTAGAATGCAGATGGAAACTTCTGCAGTAGTGTCATGTGAGATGCAAAGTCTCTGAGTCCGGCTGAAGATGAAAAGGAAGTAACCCCAGGAGGAGTGAGCCATGGAAACAGCTCAGCATCTGGGGCTGGGAGTTTGGGGTTAAGTCAAAGGTGTCTAGGTTTTCAAGCTTCACTAACTGCTGAAGGTTATAGGAGTCCCGAGAACCTTTCCCTTTGCCCAGAGGTAGCTCTTGTCACCGCCTAATCTGGCTGATGACGAGTGGAGGAGGGACACTCCACTTAGGTTCAGGCAGCAGGTCTGTATTTCTACAGACCCTCCACAATGGAGACTGGGGGTTTTGAGTGGCACAGGCTCTGGTTTTGTCACGTCATACACAGGATTATAGGAGAGTAGAAGTCAGGACTTGGGAATTTATAATAGACTGTAGAAAGACAGACAGAGCCACATGACCTTCCAGCACTGTTCCATCGAGCCATTCTCCCTAGCTAGTTGGAGGGCCTTGTATCTCTATAATGCATCCACCCCATTCTTCAGAGCTCTTTGTAGGACAAAAACTCTCCATGAGCTGGTATGACCCTGTCACCATCCAATGTAGCACGAATAATAAAAACCCAGAGTCAGATATGGGAGTTCATTCTGAAAACCAGAGAAGCAAAGCAGCCAACAGAGAAGTTTCACCTCTACAAAGGATGAATGACTGCAGACTAAGCAGACTCAGCCTCTCTCCTGCCATTTTATATTCCCCTTTAGTGCTGGGATTAAAGGTGTATGATTCCTAGTACTGGGATTAAAGGTGAGGCACCACCACCTGGATTTTTTTCTGCACTGATCACAGATGGATCCATCTGCCCCTGTTTCCCAAATCCTGGGATTAAAGGTGTGTGCCACCACTATCTAACCCCTATGGCTTAGCTTTGCCCTTCCAATCTTTAGGCAAGTTTTATTATTAAAACATAAATAAAATATCACTATATTTCCTCTTTTCTGTCTAAAATTTTAAAAAGGCTATAACTAATATAAGGAAAATCACATACAGTAAGTGCAATAACTATAAACTATACAATGCCTAGTTCATTTGTATTTAATAAATTTAGAGAAAATACTCCATATCTATTCTATCTTAGTGAGTCTAAAGTCCTGTACCTAATTTACTTTCTATCATAACATGCTTTCTGCATCAGGTAAACAAGGAAAACTATAAATATCTAGTCTTCAACTCCCACAGTGACCCAAGAAGGAAATAATGTTAACTGAGTAAGCAGGAAATGTAAACTACTTCCAAAAAATGTGAGAAATGTGAACAGTCACCCAAAGTTCCTCAGCAATGTTGGGGCATCTCTCTTCGGTCTATAGAAAGGTCTATAGCCCTAGCATATCTGACAGACTTTTCTGTGAAGCAAGATATTCTGAAGGGCTGTTTTTCCTTGACTTAACAACATTTGACAATCACTTTATTAAGGCAGAAAGGGGAGATGATGTGGGATGCCCCTCTATATGCTATGAATATGTCTCATTACCATTTCTTTCTCAAAAAGCTGCTTTGGCCTATGGCAGGACAGAATATAGCTAGGCAGTAAAACTAAACTGAATACAGGGAGAAAGAAGGCTCAGTCAGGCAGACGTCAGGTAGCCAAACAAGATATGAGGTAACAAACCACGAGTCTTGTGGAAAACTAGAAAATAATAGAAATGAGTTAATTTAAAATATAAGAGCTATCTAGGAATACACCTGAGCTGTTGGCCAAACAATGTTGTAATTAATATAATTTTTGTGTGATTATTTGGGTCTGGGTGTCTGGGAAATGAAAGCATAGTCTCCATTTATAACCCTAACCTCCGGATGTTACTTCCCTCTCCACCCAGCTATTTCTAAAATGGCAAGTTATGCTGGCTGGGTGGGCAGAAACAGTCTGTGAAGCCACATTGCCAGCTTTAATGATGGCACTGCCCTCCCCCCCGCAAAAGCTGCATGGCATGGTTAAACAGCTCCGTCTCTATACCACTGCATCATCAGGAAAGAGCGTTGTGCTCTCTGCCTGAGTTGTAGGGAGTGTCCAACATAGACAGCCCAGCTGTAACACCGGCAGGCAGCATGTATTCTGTACAACTAGCATTGTTACTAGTTGTAGCCACACTCACATGGAGAATGAGCAGAAGGCAACAGCGATCCCATCACCACAGTTTCTAAACCCTCAGTTACAAGAGGCTCCAAGACGTGAGGCTCCAAGACGTGAGGCTCTGAACAGCATGGTATCCTGCACTACCTAGCCACTCTATCTCCTACACTGCCCACTCAGGGCACAGGGCTTAGATGTAGATGGCACTCTGGCTTCCTGTCAACACTCACAAGGGCTCGCTCCTTCACAAACTAGAAGGTTCTTAGCGGCCTCTTGCTTGTGCCTCCAATGTTTGTGTTCCTTGAACCAGCCTCTTCATGACCTGGTGTGCCCAACTTGAATGCCTCTCTCCTCTGAGGGCTTCCCAGTAGAACGCAACACTTCCTTTGCCAAGCTACCTCCCCTGGTCAATACATTCCCATTTACCTAGACAGGTGCTTGGCTTGCTCCAGATTATAATCACCCCCCAGTTTTTCCCTTCAGAATGTCCTGCCCTATGTTCTGAGAACCTCAAAACCATCTTTTCCTCTTCATTTCAGCTGTGACCTTCAGTCTAGGAACCAACATGTCTTGGCTAGACAAATGTAGCAGTCTTAACCTGCATGCCCCCTTTGTGCCCACAATCATTCTTCATTTGGTAAGAATGATAAAATGTGGCTTAGATTTGCCCCCTACGTTAATCCCATAATGCCTTCCTTGCACTAGAATAAAATTCAACCTGCTTCTGCTGTTACACAAGGCTTTATCCAGTCACGGTTACTGTGTGCTGCTGCAACATCATCGGATGCTCTTCTAACTGTGCTTTGGCCGGCAAAGCTTGAGTTTAATTGTTCAGCCAACCAAGACTGGTCTTGTACTAGGCCTGCATATGCCCCCGCTATTCTGCTTATGATGTTTCCCCTCAACCACTCTTCCCAAAGCAGGTGCTTCAGTATGGTTCAAGTTCACAGCCTTTATTTATTTTCTTCCTAACATATGTAACCGGAAATGACTGTTTTATCTTTCTTTCTGTTGCAATTCCCCTTTGCTACAATGCACACTCCTTGAAGTCAAGGGCTTAGTGTGTACACTGTGAACTAAAGTTTTTCATTAAACTCAATGGCTGGCCCATTGTACATACTCAGGAATATTTGCAGGCCAACAGTTTATAACTATATAAGAAATTCATCCTAATGATCACTCCCCAGACCTTTGTTAATTAGGCTTTCTAAACTAAAAAACTTCTTCCTTACAAAATGAGGCCAAAATTAATAACAGAATCATTATACTTTGAGTGAGTTTAATTCAAATCTGGGCTCTAATAGATTTTTTTTTTTTTTGGTTTTTCGAGACAGGGTTTAGATTTTTTTTTTTTTAATGTCAAATATTCACATTGGCTATTATGTGGCACTGGCACTCCAAAGGTCATTAAAGCCATAATGGATACAAATTCATTTATTTAAAAACTTGTGGTAGTAATGTAACCAATTGGTTACTACATACCAATTTAATGTGGAAAATACTTAAACAAGACCAGTGTAGTGTTTTTACAGCCCGCCTGTCTACTTAGTCTAAATCTATTTCTTTCCACTGGTAATCGGTCTTATTTGGCATCTCAGAGCGTGCAGCCCAAGGCCCTTTCAGTGGAAAGTCAGCGATATGCACAGTGATCTTACACACACACACACACACACACACACACACACACAAATATCTAGAAGATAATCTGCACTGCATATTTTTGTGCATTTATCTCTTAATCTCTTTGTGGATCTTAATTTGCAAGTAATTAAATCCAAATCAGGGAAAAAGTACGCCACTGAGACAGGATACAGTTACAAGAACATCTGATTATGCCATATGTATACCACTTGCTTTCTGGGATAAAAAGGTTTAGCAATTTCCTAACAGAATAACAATTATCTTCTTTGAAAGAACAGAAATATAGAGAAATAAAAACATCAAATTAAAATACACAAACACACAAACCCTCACCCAAAATACCCTTACATTTTAAAACAAACATTATGACTCTTGCTTGGTGCCCATAGTTTATAGCCATAAACAGCAAATGTAGGGTACTTTGTCACATGCCTTTAATCCCAGGACTCAGGAGGCAAAGGCAGGTGGATCTGTGAGTGTCTGAGAGCAGCCTGGTTTATGTATTCAGGGTATTCAGGGTGATACAGAAAGATCTCTAGTTTGGATCAATGGGGAAAAAAGGCCTTTCCCAGACTTTTTTTTTTTTAAATCTAAAATACAGACTATTTTCAGAGAACGTTTGGTTTATTTTTCCAGTGACAAAAGAACTCTGAACTCAACTGCTAAATAAATCACCCCAAACTAAGAAATATTTTAAGAAGAAACAAAATGAAACCAAATTCACATACCTGGTGTTTTATATTGGCAAGGCCAATGTAGTGGGTTAGGATGAGAATGGCCCCCGTAGGCTTTTATATTGGACTATCTGGTCCATAATGGTGGAACTGTTTGGAAGGGTTTGGAGGTGTGTCTTTTTGGAGGAGTTCTATCATTGGAGGAGGGCTTTGAAGTTTGAAAAGTCCATGCCATTTCCAATTAGTGCTCTCTGCTTTCTACTTGTGGATAAGAATGTAAGCTCTCAGCTATTGCTCCAACACCGTATCTGCCTGCCTGCTGCTCCCTACCATGAGGCTACTCCCTGCCACAACAGTCACAGACTCACCATCTGGAATTGTAAAACCCAATAAACTCTTCTCAAGGCAGCCTTGAACAGGATGTCTCTTGAGCAAAAGAAAAAAAATACTAAGACAGCCAGAAAGTCTTGTGGTCTTCAAGTTTTAAATTTGTATAGTTTAAGTTAAAAAACAAATCGAATAGCAGTGAAGTGGCAGTAGCCACCGTCCTCGTGGCAGCTAATGACTAGAACCTGTAGACCTGCGCTGCTGGAAGAGCTTCCCTTATTTGCTCATGATTTCTGTTAGGTAGAGCAAAATAAAGCCCCGCCCCCACTGATGGGTAACAATAGCAGGCTATGTCTGTGTGAAAGCCAAGTCTGTCTGTTTAGTCATTGAGGGTCTGGAACGATGCACGTGGGAAACAGTGGCAAGGCAAGGATGTGTCGTTCATTTCATTTCGAGTTCTTAAACGGAAGCCCAGTCTCTTATATCCGTTGGGTATGTAACTGGCCTTAGCCTCTTCGCATCTCTGCTTCTAGCCCTGTTCATACTGTTGAAGCGCAAACCACATGAAAGTCTGCTCAGAAGTGAATGGGATTTAAGCGTCCTTCCGAAATTCTCAAAAGTTGATGAATTATGTTAAAAGGAAACAATACCACACACCATTTCTTTTCCCTTTTTATTGCATTCATTTATCTGTAGGTATGTATGTGCCATTATGCCAGCGTAAAAATCAGAGGATAACTTAAGGCTCTCACCTCCCACGAGTGGATGCTGGGGATTGAACTCAGGTAGTCAGGATTGGTGGCAAGCCCCTTTACCTGCTGGGCTACCTCACAAACCCACAGATTCACTTCTTTTTAATTTAAATTTAATTTTTATGTTTCCTTTTTATTGTTTTTATTGAGCTATACATTTCTCTCCACCCCCCTCCCTTCCTCCTCTTCCTCCTTCTACACTCTCCCATGATCTCCATGATCTCAATTCGCTCAGAAGATCTTGTCTTTTTCACCTTCCTATGTAGATCCATGTATGTCTCTCTTAGGACCCTCTTTGTTGTCTAGTTTCTCTGGGATTGTGGCCTGTAGGCTGTTTTTTTGTTGCTATATATCTAAAAGCCACTTATGAGTAAATACTTATTATATTTGTCTTTCTGGGTCTGGGTTACCTCATCCACATCAGACAGAGGGTTGATCTCCAAAATATAAAAAAAAAATGAACTCAGAAAACTTGACATCAAAAGAACAAATAATCCAATAAAACAAATGGGGTTCAGACCAACAGATGAATTTCAATCGTGAAAGACACTTAAGGAAATGTTCAACATCCTTAATCATCAAAGAAATACAAATCAAGACAACTCAAGAGTCCATCTTATATCTGTCAGAATAGCCAAGATCAAAAATACTGATGACAGCTTATGCTGGAAAGGATGTGGGGTAAGGGGAACTTTTCCGTTGCTGGTAGGAGTGCAAATTTGTACAGCTGCTTTGGAAATCAGTGTGACCATTCTCAGAAAATTAGGAAACAATCTACCTCAAGATCCAGCAATACCACTGTTGGGTATATACCCAAAAGATGCTCAATTGTACCACAAGAACATGTGCTCAATTATGTTAACAGCAGCATTATTTGTAATAGGCAGATCTTGAAAGCAACCTAGATGCCCCTCAACCAAAGAATGGTTAAAGAAAATGTGGTACATTTATACAATGGAGTACTAGTCAGTGGTAAGAAATAATGACATCTTGAAATTTGCAGGCAAATGGATGGATCTAGAAAAAAAACCACACACAGTTTCTAAGCCATGAAAAGATGTGTGACCAGAGGGTAAACTGACATATTTCACAAGTGTTTGAAAATCTGTGCAGAATCTTGGCCATAGGAAAGACTGATTCCCTAGACTATGTACTGTGAGTTTGACTGAAAGATTCCCTAAAGTCAACACAGCCATCAGAGGGCACAGCACAGCTATCAGGACACACACACTGCAGATCCATGGGCACCCAACATGCATCTGCCACCACCAGCAAACACGCACTGCACTTTCTCCACAGCTGAGAGTCAGCAGAAGGGAAAGAATGAACAAATGGCCCTTTCTTCGGGAAGTGTACCACAAAGATAAGGGCACTCACATCATATGTACGTACATAGTTATCTAGTTCAGATTTCCAAGATTTCCATTTGTTTGTTCCTAGTTTGTTCAATACTTTTATATTTTTCTCCTTGCTAATTCCTATAATATTTTAAGGTAGAAACTACTCCCATTTTGTAGGTGAGAAACAGGCCCATAAGATGAATTTGCCTACAATGACAAAGCTAAGACTAGGAAAGGAAATGCAGTTTTACCAGTCTGCAGAGGCTGAGCTCTTCACCCCCATGCATGCTCACCCAGACATCTCACACACAGACAAGACACCTCACTCATCCTCATACAGACACCTTACACAACTCACATAGTCCCCCCACTCATGCTCACACAAGACACCTCACACTCAGACACATTCACATAAACTCACACACACACACTACATACAGATACACACAGACAGTTATACATACCACACACACAGTTACACATACCACACAAACACATACACACACACACACACATCAAAGAAACACTCCATACGCACCACACACGGAACACACAGACAACAAACAAACACACTATACACACAGACATCCACACACTCACACATAGACACACCATATACAAAGACATACTCACATACAGCACATGGACACATGCATTCACACGTATATACACACTCACAGGCAGACATACATATTTACAGACACACACACACACACACATACCACATTCACACAAAGGCAGACACTAGGTTCAGGCAATAGGCATCTCAGTGACTCGGAGGGAACCCACACTATCTATAGCAGAAGAGTCAGGGGATGCTCTGCAGAGCAGGCCCTTGATAGAGTCTGAAGGATCAATAATTCTACAAGGTATTCTTCCTTGTGGGGTACAAACATGGCCCAGCTGTCCCTAAGTCATCCACGAAGGATCAGAACAGCCTGGAAAATGCTCTGGTGAGGCTTTATGATTAGAATACATTCTGAGCGGTTGTGAGGAAAAATTCTACTCTGCTCTTATCTCAGTATTCAGCAGTAATTTTAAAATGAATTAAAAAAACAAACCTCTGCTTCTAAATAAAACCTGAGAAGATCATGAACTACTTTAAAATTCACAGCACCCACCAAAAAAGAAAATGTCTCTAGCCTAATAAACTGGGCCAAACTTACAGAAATAATTGTGCCACGAAACTAAGGTTCAATTTATAAGTGGAGAAAAAGTCCTAAAGAAAAATAAATAACAAAAGAAAAAATGAGCCAGACAGCACATGGGAAAACGAATCGCAAGGTTTTCATTCTAGCAGTTAGCTCACGAGTGCGGTAAAAACACTCATTTATAGATTTTTTTTCTACTATGAAATGAAAGTGGCGAGGGGAGAAAACTGTCAGTTGAATTTTTTGTGTGAATTTCTTTCTGAAATTACAATCATTTACATGCAAGAGAATATTTACTGTGACGTGCTTCATAATAACTTATTAGGGAAGGAAGGGGGAGGTGACCTTTTGCTCCAGTTGCTCTCTGGCCTTAAGGATTCAAGTCCTTCTGACAGACCTCCCTCCGTCTGTCCGTCTTCCTTCTGTCTGTCTTTCTCCCTTCCAACTCTAGTTCTGCTCCTTCGATCCTCTTCACCCCTCTCCAATCAGGGTCCCACCCCCAGTGCTCCACTGAAATAACTTGCATTTAGAAAGTGACCTGCAGCTCCCATGTCACTAAGTCCCTGAGCTCAGTGACCAGTTCTCACCCTACCTGCACTGGACACACACAATCACTAACCGTGCCCATTTCTCCATGGCTTCCAGAGAGCAGCACTCTCTTGGTTTTTCTACTTCCCTTATGGCTCCTCCATCTCTCATACTGACCTTTCAGGGTCACGGTGTACCCCAAGGCTTAGTTATTATTCTCCTTACCAATGCCTAACTCTTTAGCAGACTCATCTGGTTTCAACTTTAAATGAACTGGCAGACAGTTGATGCCTGTGTATTTGCAAAGTAGCCCTTTTTCCTGAACTCCAGACTTGGTCGTTGTCATCTAGTTGCTTATTTGACCCCACTCCTGTTGTGGGACAATGGTCTTTTATCCTGTCACTTGTATTATTTTTAATAAAATGCCGATTGGCCAGTAGCCAGGCAGGAAGAATAGGCGGGGCAACAGCAACCAGACAGGAAGTAGAGGTGTGGCATTGAGAACTATGGGAAGAGGAAAGTTTCAGTCTGCAGTCCTCATCCAGACACAGAGGAAGCAAGAGGTGACTGCCTCGCTGAAAAAGATACCAGAAACGTGGCTAACACAGACAAAAATAACGGGCTAATATAAGATGTAAGAAATAGTTAATAAGAAACCTGAGCTAATAGGCCAATCAGTTTATGATTAATGTAGACCTCTTTGTGTTTCTTTGGGGCTGAACTGTGGGACTGGGCTGGCTGGCCAGAAACCTCAGTCAACAACACTCCCACTTGGATGTCTATTAAAGATTGCCTTAAATGAACAAAACAAAATATCCAAAATGTGGGTATGAATAATGTGTGTTCCCACAACCATAGCCCTGAAATCCCATTCCATTCACAGATTTCCAAGTCTCAGGTGATGGCAGCTCCAGTGTGTTCTGCTGCTGAGGTTCAAATCCAAAGAATTGCCCTTGATTTCTCTCTCCCTTGATCCTGGCTACCTTAAACCTGCCAGCAAAATATGCTGGCTCTACCCTTAAAATATATCTCGAATTTAACTACTACTGTGTTCCCTACTATCAAATTTGCCCAAACCACCATCATCTCATACCTAGGTTGCCAAAAAGCTTCCTAATGAACCCCATTTTTACCCTACCCCTTTCCCTAAATCTATTCTCAACTTTGCAAGAATGTCCCTCAACAAAAACCTAAAATGGATCATGTCGTTCCTATGCTTAATCCCTCTGGTGGCTCTCCCTCAAGATCAAAGCCAATAATCCCATGCCACTCGTGTTTGGAACTCTCTACCATTACTTCTCTAATCTGCTCACAGCCAATTTTTCCTTTCAAGCAATCTATTTCTAAATCTTAAACCTCCTTATTGTTCTTAATACACAGAAAATTATACTTTACATATTATGCACACACACTGAATCCCCCCCTCTTCAAAAATAAATGAAATGTGTGTTCTGCTGACCAGGGAGGTTGGCTGAGAACATATCCCAAGAAACTAGCCAGTGGGAGGCTTAGAATAGGTTTTCAAATTTGCTTAATGAATGAACTCTTAGGAAGCTATTAAGAGCTCAGCCATGTGACTAGACTCCTTCTGCTAAGAATCTTACTGCATTCCTCTCACTTAAAGACACAGTGTCCCCAAGTAAGTGCTTAATGACCAGGTTTTCAATCAATTGCTGTCACAATCAATGGAAGAAGTAGAATCTCACCACAAATATTACAAAATCAAAACAAAAACAAAAAATGTCACTCATTCATCCACTTATCCATTGATTCATTTACTTAATAAAAGCTTGGGTAATTAATGTGTTATGCTCAGGTCTTAGGAACAAAAGTAAAAGACTGAGTTCTAACTTGCATGGGAAAAAGGCAAGGAATTACACAAACAAAATATAGTCCACTATGGTTTTGATAAGGAAGTCTAAGAGACAATTCTCAAAGAGAGCCCTGGGAGGACCAGAGGCCATCAGAACCACTGTGCCCCTTTAGGTAGGTTTTAAAGAGTTAGTTAAAGGGCCAACTGGGGTGCAGGAGAAAGGAGAAAGTCATGTTAAGGAGAGGACAGAAACCCTTGCCAGAAAGCACAGGCAGACGTGGGAGAGGGACTTCAGGCAACTGTGTGGGAAGTCCTGGGATCCAGGGGCTATGTGGAGGAGGAAGGCTGTCTCTCACGCTGCTTGCTTTGATTTAATCTTAGAATTAAGTGGTAGTCATTAGAGGTACACACGAAAGCTCATTTCAGAAGTCTCTGTAGTAAGCAGTGTGGTAAGTGAGGCCTTGAGGACAAATGATATTTTAATTCAGGTTGTAAGAGTTTTTTTTTTAAAGAAATGCTAAGAGTGAATTGTAATTCTTGATCTCAAGCCACCTGGTACTTAATACTATTGTCTTTATTTGCTACCTCCTCCTCCAGTGGACTCAAAATAGAGAACAAGGGAGTGACTTGAAGTAATTCCTAAACATATCCTGACTTTGAATCTTAAAGGGAAACAAAGAATAAGTACATGTTTGGAAAGTCACACTATCACTCTCCTCACAGAAGAGCCCTGTGGAACAGCTCCTTCCAGACGACATTTACTGCGAAAAGAAATACCTGCTCCTTCAGTGGCCACCCATAGATCTCACACAGAGGGACAGGCACTGACTCTGAATAGCTATTTGTCACTCAAGTTTCGGAGATCCTGCGTGGCAACACTGAAATCTTTGTCCTTTAAGTGAGGGAGAAGAATAATTACCTCAAACAACCAACTTGCTTTGCTAGGGCACCATGGCTCTTTCTCCATTGTCTTGGTCCAGAGCTGCCTGTTTAGTCGGCCTCAGAGGGCAGTCAGGCCATGGGGACCCCAGTAGGCAACTGGAAGAAGAGCCCCAGTGGTCCTGTCTCACTGCCACAGATGTGAAAATGGGCTCTCAGGTTCCCACTTTGAACCATGTTGACTTAGTTTTGTTAACAAGTGATTTCTATACTGCTACCAGTATTCTAGAAGTTCAAAAGGGACAAACTAAAAATTAGGAACAAAAGGCTGTGGCACAGCTACCACATCCATTATAGCTGCCCCTTGAAGGGCAGAAGTTGAGGTGTGAGGAGTATGTTAAAAATCAAAATATAAAACGTTATAAAAGTGCAATCGTTAGCTGGGCAGTGATGGTGCACACCTTTAATCTCAACAGAGGCAGAGGCAGAGGCAGGTGGATCTCTCCGAGTTCAAGGCCAGCCTGGTCTACAAAAGCTATTTCCAGGACAGGCTCCAAAGTTACAGAGAAACCCTGTCTTGAAAACCAAACCAAACCAAAACAAAAAAAGAGCAATAGTTCCTGTGTGTGTCTGTACATGTGTGTCCACATTTCAGTAGGCCTTGTAAAAAGAAAAAAGAATTCAGCCTACCTATTTAAGAAAATTGAGAAACAGGGAAGTGGGAGTATGTATTAAATGGGGTTGAATTCAAAGGGGTCAATAAGGGACATGATGTGACCCTAATGCTAATTACCAATTCTAAAATATATTCAAAGGGAAATTTTCTTGGTTTGAACCCTTTCCACTCAACAATGAGGTGATATTTCTTCTATGAAGTAAAGTTAAAAAATGAGAAAAGTTTCTCAAAGACTGACTCCTCCACATTTAAATGTCTTACGGAGGGCTGTGGGGGTGCTTTTGTAAAACAAGTGGAACTTATTATTTAGGTAGTAAGAAGTTTGGGATTATTTTTAAATTCTACTATGTTTTCCTTTAAAATTTTACCTTTTTAACTTACAGAGGTATTTTTGGAGACAGGGTCTCACTGTATACCATTGCCCGTGCTATACGGACCAGGCTGGCTTTAGACCCAGAGAGATCTGTGCCTGTTTCTGCCTCCTGAGTGCTGGGATTAAATGTGTACAAAAGGGTGTTTTCCTTTTTTCTTTTCTTTCTTAAGGGCAGAGAGAGGAGGAGTAAGGAGAGAAGGCTCAAATTGGTTCTTCCTCTATTTCCTGGAAATAGTAAATATAAAAACAATGGAATCAATTTAAATTAAATATAACAACATCTATGGATCCATATTCAACAGGATAACAAATCTTATATTTATTTAGACCAAACAATAAAAGAGGGAGGGTTTGAGTATCTCTTATGGTTTCAAATAGCAAATCAGTTTAAAATGTGAAGCTTTAGAATGATTTCCTTACACACACATCAGTATTTCACCTCTGATGAAAGACAATAATCTTCCTGATCATTTCCTGGAACACAGTCATTCCAAAATAAATATATCATTTGATTTAAAAACAGAATGGTAACACTCACACAATTAGCAAGTGCATTAACTAGCTTGGAAACGGTCTTCTCGAATAAAATAAATAACCAAGAAAAAACAAAAAGGAACTAAATTCAAAAGGGAAATATTAAAAATGGCATTTTAAAAGACAAATTTGATTTTCTCATATGAGTCATAGTAAATTCATACTATCTGCCTCAGAGGGTTATCATAAGGGTTAAACAGTGTGATGTATGTGTGTGTGTAGGGAGCTGTTTAATGAAAATGGTGCCTGAGCCCATACTGAATGCTGCATGGAGATATTCCAGATATAAACAATATACAATACTGATGCTTATTTTTATTATTGTCAACAAAAATTTATGTTACTAGATGACCCTGACCTCCCCACCTGGTAAGGCAAAGGGTCCTGAGAGAACTGTCATCTGACGGCCTTATTTCACTGAAGAAAGTAGCCAACGTCTCTAAAATCTGGAGCAAGCAGTAGCCATGAGAGAAGGATCAGTGCTCTGGATTCGTAAAGGAGCTAAAAAGGAGAAATAAGACTTGTTCTGCAGTTCCAGTGAGCTGGACCCAAATCCAAGGGAGGTTACAGAGGGAAAGAACTGCTCAGAAGCACACGATAATGACAGCTGTCAGCACAATGTCCTTCACTGTTCTGTACTGTTGTTAGGTCCTTGCATCCATCCAATGATCCCTGAACCACAGCAGCCTGGCTCTGCAGTCCGTTCATAACCACTGCAACCAGCAGCGAAGCTTCCAGCTTCGGACTCCCAGGCAAGTGTCCTCACCATCCTACCCCTATTTCCTCATTCAAAAAACAAGGGTCAAGATCATCTCAGTAAACAGTAAAATGATTACACTGAAAACTAGCCCCTAAAAATGCTGGATACACAGAAAGCATTTTATTACATTTTATATAAAGATTATTTTAATTTTTCAGAAAAAAAATCCTTAGTTGTCAACAAACTGTGTCTTGGTTCTTAGGGGCAGTAGGATACAAATGTCTACCAAGTAAGTGGAGTTCAGGTGGAAGCTTGCCTCTTGGGCTGTTCTTCTAGCTAAATAAGATCAACTGTGAAAATTACAGTTTAAAGTGCCGCAGTGAGACCAGGTTCTCCATATCGGTGTGACAGGTTATAAGGTTAGATCATGAATAGGTGGGGCACCACTTCCCACTCATCCTCTGACCATTCCCAACGCCTCTCACTCAACTGCACTTTTCCCAGGAACAACTGTGCCACAGCTCACATTAACTAGTATCTACTTAGCTCACTCCCAAACCTAGTCAGTTCGGTTCACCTCGTTGTGCGGATGCGAATAGAATCCAATGTGGCCTGGCCTAGCCCTCTATTCATTCTTAAGCCTCTCCTTCACACATTCTCAGGCCATTAATCATTTAATTCACTTCGGACCCTGCCCTCAAATAGCCCATGTTCCTCATTAACTAGATGGAGGAAGCAGATGCGAAGCTAATTTACTACTGATTCTATGTGTAGTCTTCCTCCACACCTCTGCCCCCCAAACCACTGCAGAAGCAAACCAACAGCTTTTCATTCGGTTTGAAGAAGAAAACCAGGTTTCTAGTTCTGCTTTCCAAGGGCAAGTCTTTTCTTTTCTGAAACCCACTTAGGACTGTAGTTTACATTTCCTTCCCTGCCTCATCTTATAGCAACTTCCTATCTAATTTTCTATCAATTTCTCCCCATCCCTACCCCACCCCCCAAAAAATACAGGGGGAAAAATCCAGCCTTTCACTAAGTTCAGACTACTTGCTTCCCTGCCAACTATCTCAAGTGGTCTCTTGAGGTAGGTAGGTTGTGTAATGGGTTGAACTAATCAATGTGACTCGCTGGAAGGCAACCTGACCCAGGTCCTTCTGGAGGGCATGCACTTTTAAGTATGCTTAAAAGGCCCAGCATCCAGCAGCCCTCCAGTTTGGTAACCATTTGTGATTTTGTTCATTCACGATATATATTTTACACCCACAAGGAAAGAAAATGTACTGCAGAAGTTCATTAGATATGACAAAATGGCCCTTTAACTAAGTGCTGTTAATTGCTTTAGGCCAGAGTTACTGAACCGGTGACACTAATATCTTAAAAATGTGTTTTTGGAAGCAAATGTCCACGTGAGCTAAGGAGGAATGGTCCAAGTTGCCATGGTGATGTAAATTACTCATACAAATGCTGAGTCTTAGCTTACTTAAGATTTACCACCTACAGAAAAGCAGCAGTTTAGGAAAATAAAGGCTTTCATACATTGTAGGAAAACAACCTGGTGAAAGGAAGCAGTAAGAGTGAATATCAGGCATTTAAAAAGCAGAAAGAGAGGGCTGGAGAGACAGCTCAAAGGTTGAGAGCACTGGTTGCTCTTCCAGAGGACCCGAGTTCAATTCCCAGCACTCACATGAAAGCTCACAACAGTCTGTAACTCCAGTTATCGAAGACCAGATCTGAGGCTCTATTCTGGTTTCCGTGGGCGCCAGGCATGCACAAGGTGCACAATACCCACACAGGCAAACACCCATATAGAGGAGCTAACTAGCGAGGGCGAAACTAAAAACGAACAGAAACAAGGAAGAGGCAAGGGCCAATCCTTCAGCGCCCCGAGCCAGAACCGATGCATTCTGTACACTCATAAAAGTAAGAAACAAGCAATACTAAAAGGGTAACGCTGAGCAAATGAAGAGACAGCAAACAGGAGTGAGGATGCTGAGCACCACTGGGAGAGAAGCCCAAGAAGGATACAATAGCCTGGATCTTGCTGGCAGCAGAGATTGAAACCGGGAGTTAGATTCCAGGAGATAAAATCAGTAAGACCTGGTGAGGGATTAAAGATGAAGTGAAAGAGATGGAGAGAACTGCCAACGCATATTGATGCCCTGCATCTACATGCACATACATATGCAGGGAAATGCAGAGCATCACAGCTTGCAGAGTGCACACCAAACTGTCAGCAGATGTTACCTGTAGGAAGAGACAATGAAATTTACATAGTAAATGGCATATTTTTAACTATATACATGTATATATTACTTAAGTATTTTATAATCTATATACACAGTTTTCAGTCGAAGTTCATGTGGAATTAAAAAGTGTAGGAAGGTTGGTTCAAGATGGGTCAGTGGGTAAATTTAGGCTTCTGCTGACAAGTGGAACCAACACTGTAAAAGGAATCAGTTCACACAAACTGCTTTCTGACTTTGTGTGTATGCATGTGCACAACGCATGTATACACACACACACACACAAACTTAAAAAGGCATTTGCTGGAATATCATTGGGGGAGAAAGAACAATCTACCAAAAAGCAAGACATGACAACTTGCTGACACCCCTGGTGACTTGAGTTTGACTCCCAGAATGCACATGATAAAAGGAATGAACTCTACATATTTTCCTCTGACCATTGTGTGTATGCAGCACACATGTACACACATATACAAACACATACATTTTAAAAGTGCAAACATGTAAGAATATGTAGTCTATTTAGGGATTACCAAGTAGTCTAGTCTCTGCAGCAGCAGGAGGGAGGTGAATTCTGAGATGAGAGGACTGGAGCTCCTTTAGGGAACAGCTACACCACTACAGGTCATTATAGTCAGAAACTATACAGAACTACCTAAACTATAAGGACAGAAACAATATAGGTTTTGAGCATGAAAGTGAAAGAAATCAAGTTTATAATGTATTAAGATTACTCAGGATCCAGTGTGAAGACCAAGCCATAAGGTAGGTGAGACACAGGAAGGCAGGTGACAAGGGGAGCTGGAATAGAACATGAGACACACTGAGACACACTTTAGAAGAAACTGACAGAACTTGGTGGTTACGCTGTATTTGACAGGAAGAAGTCAGATGTCACATGGCATCCAGTTTAGGAAATGAGGCATCGATGGCATCAACCTGCAAGAACACATTAAATGTGGCGGTGAATCTTGTTTTGAAGTTATTAAAGTTCCTCTATAAGTAGGTCAAGCACCCCACAGGAAACTGGATATGATGTAAGTTTAAGCTGAGGAACAGTCAGGGTGTCAGCAAAATACACTAGTACCCAGAAATGTTACACATACAGACACAACCTTACCCTTGATGTTATTTCACTGAAACTTGATGCAACTGTCAAGAGTTGACCAGTTCCATTTATTCTCATAGTTGTAAAAATTCCATATAATTCTTAAAATCTGTAGGCAATAACTTTAAAAAGGAGTTTTTGTCATGGTCTTTCTTAAAGTATTATTTTTTAACCTTTTCCTGTTGATCTGTTATTCATTTCATCTGTCTCTGTCTGCTTGCCTTGTCTATCTAGGATAGATGAAGTATTATAAAGTACAATATAAAAACCATTTGACATTTATCTTAATCGCAAAACAAAAGCACTCCATAACTGCACCTTTACGCAAACCTAAGTGATGATTTACGTTGCAACTCTCCACTGATCTCCTGTACCCCATCAGCCTTCAAGTTACATTTCCACTGTTGCTAATGTAGCTCCAACCATAGAGATGCATCACTCCGTCAGAATTCAAGTCGGAGGTACCTTGGTCTATGTCCTAGCTTGGTAGGGGGTAGGAAGTACCTGTTGGCAAGGAAACAGCTGCTTCCTTCCTGAGCAGGTGACAGATGGGCAGAGCAGAAAAGCAGCCAAATGCTGCTCGGGCTTCTCATTGGCAAGAATTTTAAGAATCAAGACATGACTGGATAGTAAAGTCTATCAATGACTGAGAGAATACCGTCTGTCTGGGTGTTCTCCCAACATTCAATAGGGCTTCCCAAACATCTATACTTCACAAATGTCAAGTTTTACATGGAACAAGAGCCTTGCCTTCGCCTTCTACAGTGAGCTAAGACAACAAGGCACAGTCCCGTTGAACTTTAAGGATTATACCCAAGAGAATGCACTTTCTGGTTAAAAATGTTTTCAAAAAGAAACTTTTCATTTCTGAAGTTATACTGGTGTGACTTCACTATTAAAATTTCGTTAGAAAATGTCCTTCTTAAATGTTTACTTTTATATACTTAATTTTAAAATATTTGCTGAAAAATGTTATTTTTCTTTTTGGCATTTCCCCTCTCATCTACTTTTGTGCCTAGGACATTAAATATCCAAGGACTCCTAAGTTAACTGACAACCAATGGACTGATATGACTAACATTTTTCTTTAAAGCTGTAAGAAGGTAAGTTCTTCAATAGATGGAAAACAGTAATCACTAAAAACACTAAAAATTAGTGTGCCATGAACTATGGAATTTTAAAACATCAGTTTACTAAACTGAAATTCAACATTTATATTTTCATCAGAACTTAATAATCCCATAAATAAATAGAGCTCTCAATTATTTAAAAAATCAAGGGATAACATATGTATTTAGACATATTAGCAGCGTAAAATGTATGCTTCAACACACTTATTGATAAAAAGTCCGAAAATATTACTACACTGAATTCAAGGGCGTCCGCAGGAACCTGACATAGAAATTCTCTAGAATAACATTTCAGGAACTTCAAAAAAAAAAAAAAAAAAAAAAAGGGAAAGAGTCAAATAGGAAACAGCCTCAACTTAATCGACAAAGTTCAGTGCTTGCTCTAACTTGATTCTGTCTCTCTCTCCATTGGGGGAGGGGGGTTCAAGACGGGTGAATTACTTAGACGAAAGTTCATCTACTGGAATAAAGGGGGAGGCTGCTTGGGCAGGCGACACAGGAGAGTCGGTGGTAGTGCTGACTTTCGCTGGTGAGTTACAGGAAGATCCCGCACTGCTGCTGTTTCCATCCAGGGTATCGGAGGCTATGCACACGCCGGGGTCTGACAGCTGTGCAACGTCAGAAGACAGCATGTTGGTGATGCCCTGGAAAAATCTCTTTGGCTGATAATCAGTTTCCATTTCACATTTTCTTTTCAATGGTCCAAGAACACTTGGTCTGATGCAGTTGATGGGACTCTGGCTTCTCCGGGTAGTAAACCGGGTGGTGGGGCTGGGAATAGGGCTTGGAGGCAATCCGTTGCTACTCACAAAACTTTGCAAGGATGGTGAAAAACACTGCTTCCCAATTCCCCGGGTGGGGGACGGTGCTGGAGACACCGGAATGAAATCGATGCGCTTTGGAGAGGCGGATTTCTCTACGTCGTTGTCACTCAGGCTGAAACTTTCCTCCCAGGAGTGGCTTATCTGCATTGCGGTCTGCACCTCGCGCTCGTGGACCGTCTCTCGGTTGATCAGGTCCATGCCCTCCTCCTGTTTGATCTGGTGCAAGCGGCTGCTGTGCATGCGGACCGGCGAGGCCGGGAGCAGCAGGCCGTGGCGGCTCGGGAACGTCGTGCTGTTCCGCCTGGCGCTGGGCGCCTCGGCCTGGAAAACCGGCGAGGAGTCGCTGAGGCCGTGGATCAGGGGGGCGCTGTTAGATCTCCGGAGGCCCCCACCGCCCGGGCCACCGCCCTCCGCCGGGCTCGCGCCCGTGCCCGCGGGCAGCTCCAGGTCCAGCTCCATCTTCTCCTGAGCCATGTCTCGGCAGGGAGGCGGGGGCGGTGCTCAGTCAGGGCCCTGAGATTCCCATTCCCCGCGGCCGAAGGCCGCCGCCGCCGCCGCCGCCGCCGCCTTCGAGAATCTGTCAGCAGGCTCGCGCCTCCGCGCATGCGTGCCCCGTCGCGCAGGCGCCCCGACACGCCCGTCCTCGCGGCGCCAGCTTAACGCGTCACTGCTGCGGCGCGCCGGCGGGGGAAGGGCGAGCGGTGGTTGGTTGGCTTGTCAGTTCGTTCCTTCCGCAAATAGTCGCTGGGCGCGGGCTAGCGGGAAGGCAGGTTGTAAAGGCCGCGGCGGTTAGAAGTCTATGTTTGTGAAGCAAGTATGAGCTCAGAAAGACGGGGCCCTTGGCGATACGGGGCTTTATGATGGAGCATGGGCTAGTCTGGGAGGGCTTCCGGAGGGAGCCCTAAAGGAGATCTAAAGGAGGCAACTGCGGCGCTTTGTAAAAACCGTCCTGGGAGAGGGAAGCCCCTGCTACCCAGCTAGGTGGCAGACGGGAACCAGAAGTGTTAGCCTGGTGGTGGACAAGAGCAAGTTCTGGGCTTTCTTGATAACAAGGAAAGCTCCCAGGCGTTCTCAAGGAACGGCAGAAGGGTACGGTAGCAGCCGAACTGCTCTTTGGCTGCGGTCTGGAGAGTAAGATTAGAACCTACAGGGAGAAGGCCAGAGAGGACGGTAATTTACACGAAGGCAGAGTCTGGGGGTGGTGGTGGTGGGGAGAGAATAAGCACATTTAAGGCTGGGAGGAAGAAGCTTTCTGACTTTCTAAATCGACATATTTCTGCCACTAATGTTCACTCAGCATGGGGATTAAACGAACGGAAAAGTAGATACATTTTTAAAAGAATAACAGGTTTTGGCATATGTAATTAACACATATGTAATTAACTTTGTATCTCATTAAAAGAGGGATTGTATTTGTTCATTTATTCAGTCAAACCTCCTATCCCAGCATGCCTACGTACTGTGTACCAGGTACTGTGCTTTGGAAATTAGACTTGTGTGAAGACATTTGGTTTCTACTGGGTGGGAATGGGGGTGGTGACCAAATAGGGGAGGTGACCAAATAGGGGACTTTTGGCTGGAAGCCTTTGGGGGTAAAAGTAGGATGGTGTGATAGGGCACTACCGATAGAAGAGGTTAAGGGACAACTAGGTAAACTTAAGTTGTAAATAACAAGTCTTGTGGACTGCAGGGGGCTGAGTGTTCCAACCAATGTTAAGAGCCAAGACATCCACTGGTCTGGGAAAAAGCGGGGGAGTGGGGCGGGAGGTGGGGTGAAAGTGTGATGGGGACTGTGGCCTGAGAGGGCAGAGGGCTGAGTATATCTTATTCTGTAATGAGAAGCCACTGGGGAGTGTTAGGCAGGGTTACAACAGGCGTGTGCTTTATTTGTATATTATTGTTTGAGATGGAGTCGAGACTATGTTTTTGCTGAGGCTAATCTCAAACTCCTGAGCTCCAGGATGCATCTCAGCCCCCAAGGAAGCAGGACCCAGGGCAGACAACATCACACTAAGCTTGGTGTATGCTTTAAAAACCAGTCGAAAATGAGCTGAAAGGGGGCAAGAGGCACACAAAATTAGGAAGCAGAAAGCAGAGTGCGGGATTAGGGTTGTAGCGGAGGTGGTGGGGAGAAGTGGATGGACACGGCATGATTTGAGGTTCAAACAGTAAGACTGGCCAGGAGATTAAATTTAGGTGTTCAAAGAAATAAGTAATTTAGATGGTAATATCAAATAGATAGGAAAGGTACACGGGTGGAGGTTAAGAGTTCAGTTTTGGTAGGGTTGGAGTGTCCTTTAGATACAAATGTGGCCACTTTGAACGGATAGTAATTTTTTTCAGCTGAAAAGAAAAAACAAAACGGAGGACATAGGGATCAGTGACATTCAGCATTGCGCAGCTCTCCAAGCCTCCTGTCTTCCACTTCATTTCAAACAGGTTTTATTTGAAGTGTCTACTAAATATGGGTCCTGAAGATAAAGACAATGCTAAGTGTTCGTGTCGGTTACAGAACTAATTTGCACGTTGCCATAATTCATTAAATCCTCACAACAGTCTCATGGGTAGGTATTATTGACCCTGATTTTCAGGGAAAACCAGAGCTTAAGTAACACTCGTAGAGAACCTGGCCTCTGTGGGTACAAAGTCTTAGAATGCTTACTGATGCCTTTACGTGCAATAGAGTTTCGGGACTCAGAGAAATCATTTGCATATTGGTGGCAGTGTAAAGGAAGTGGTGTGAGAGAGGATTTGAAGGACAGGTAGGATTTTAATGGGTGATGTTTTATATCGAAGGACAAGATGACTACAGAATAGTGAATTTGACTAATAGATGAAGTACCTGGAGAAGAAAAATGGGGAAAGATGGTGTCAGAATGGAGATGCGAGCGCCTGGCAGAAGTTTCTATATTTATCATGGGAAGTAGTAGGCTGCTGCTCAGATTTTGACAAGAATGACACAATGAGAGCCATGCTTTAGGATCTGCCAGATGTTTCAAAGATGAAGTGATGGCAAATAACGGCAGATGGAATGAACCAATGATTTACGTGTCTATTGCTCCCAGTCATTTCAGCACTGCAAAGTCCTGTTTTCTCCTGATTGCAGATTTATAAATTAAATACTGGTCTGTACGTTATATGTTATAAATTTTAGTTACTGATGTTGAAAAGAGTCAGTTGTCAAAAAAAAAATCTAAAAAAAGGCCCAGTTGCCAATAATATGGAAGAACAAAGGCCTGAACCAATATAAATCAAGCTCCTAATTTGAAAACTGTTATGCTGCTGCTTGATGAGTTTCACAGGGACTGTGGGAGAATTTGATGATTAATTCTTAAGACAAAAGGATGTTCTAAAAGCTGGGAATAGCAGAAGATGTATTTGGGGGACACCTTTATACTCAGAAGATGAAGAGAGACGAGTCTCAGATATGGGCATCTACAAGGAATGGTCCATTAACTTAAAACAGCAGCGGAAGAAAAATGTTCATAAAATAGGAGGTAATGAAAGACTTTTAGACATAGGATGTATTTTAAAATATCTGTATCTGTAGAAGATTACTAATTATTGCTAATAAGCCAATCATTGTTTACCCATGTCTGATGTCCAGGTACTAATGTAATTATTAAAGTACAGTGATTTTTGATAATCCCACAAAGTAAACCATTTATGCCGCACCAGTTAGAGGTCTCTTTTTGTTTTCCTTCCATGCCTTTCCCGTATAGTCCACTTTAACCAATTTTCAGTATAATCATTTTTTAAAATTTGACTTATTTCTTTCTTATTCGGAATCCTTAGATTTTTGTGTATTCTTTTGAAAAAGGCGAAGGTCATCCTAATGGCCATGGCTTTCCTGATGAGTTTCTGCCCTCCTGCTGACCTCTTCTCTAAACTTCCAACCCCAGAGCCCTCCTTGCCCTGAAGCCCATCTAGACACTGCCCTAATCCTCATAGATGACTTTCTCTGGTGGTCATCCCCACTGCTCAGTCCTTCCCACAATGAAGTGACATTGGTCGTTCTCTCTGACATTGCCTTAAATAAAAAGCAGTTTCCTATATTCTGCCTGCATTCCCAAGCCTGTTATCCAGTTTTTATTTCCTCTGGGAGAATCACATGTCTCTCTGTCCCTACTTCCATCTCACTCTAATCTCTATTCTTACGTCATTGCTTTCTTGTCTCTTCCCCACCTAAAAATTTAAGTTCCTTATGAGCAAAACCAGTTCTGCTCTGGGCCATATGCCCAGTATCAAGAGCGTGGCCTGCCAGAGACTATTCAGCGTTTCTGGAGCCATTGTATGAATGAATTATAGTGGGTGAATGAAATAATATAAGTCTGTCCAAAAGGGAAATGAAGACTGTTATTTGGAAAGCTAGCCTAACAGGCTTTTCTAGATTGATACTAGGCACCTCTTCCTGTGAGAGTTCTTTCTAATGCCAGGAATATTATTCTTGGTTATATTGCCCTCAAGCCCACACAGGTAAGTGACTTGAATGAACCATTATGTAACCCAATAAACTAGAGCCCTGTGGTTCAACCTTCTGCTGGCACATGCTTGACAGAACTAAAATGCTCAGAGCTGAAGATTCTAAACAGTTTAATATATTGAGTTACTGCTTCCTCTCAAAGCAATCAAGAACAAATTAGAGAAAATTGAGATCATAAAATGCAATTCAAACTGTTGCAAATGAATTGTGTGAGAGGCAGACTCTAAAGGACCAAGCCCTAGTTGAACAGTCCTTCTGGTTTCACTCTATAAATTAAATATTATATGTGTACAGTTGAAATTCATGTTCACTTCTACACCATAAAACTAGATGTCTCTTCAGGTATTGTGATTAATATTTGATTTTAAGAATGTTTTTTTCATTTCTGTGACATTTTTCATTTTTTACTGGTAAGCCTTTGGGCATATGGCAAGGCAAATTTCTACCTCTCAATCTATACCAAATAAATGGGAAATGTAAACACATGTATGTTTATGAGTATAATCTGAGATGAGTAGCAAATGTCTCAACCTCCAACACTGGCTGACATCATTAATCTAAAGGAAAAGAAAATTGTACTCTGAAAACACAGGAATTTAGGAATGTTCACATCAATTTAGGAAAAAATGTCAGCATAAAAAAAGAATATATGCACTAATTTTGTATATACTGAGAACCCAAGAGAGATGAGTGCTGAGTTCTAATAAAAGACAGAAGAATATTCCTCATTTACTATTTGTAATAATCCCAAGTCAAAATCCACCCAGATACCCTCAAAGGAACAAATACATAACTTAGACAATGGCGTTTTTCCACTCAAAAAGATGTTTGGATCACAGCATAATCCTGGATAGAAGATTTCAAATACAGTATGTACTCTATGGTCATATTTTGTTTTATTTTGAAACAGGGTCTTTCTAGGTCTCTCTGTGTAGTCTTAGCTGGCCTGGAGCTCACTATGTAGACCATGCTAGCTACGAATTCACAGAGATCTGACAGACTTCCCCTGACTCTCAAAGTGGTGCAGGATAATTGTCTATATTTTGTCAATTATATTTTTAATAAACACTGATTGGCCAGTAGCCAGGCAGGAAGTATAGGCGGGACAGCCAGACAGGAAGTAGAGGCGGGTCAATGAGAACAGGAGAATTCTGGGAAGGAAGAAGCCTATTCCTCCACAGTCCTGCCCAGACATGGAAGAAGGAAGATGTGACCTGCCCACCAAAAAAGTTACCGAGCCATGTGGCTAACATAGATAAGAATAATGGGTTAATATACGTTATAAGAGTTGTTAAGAACCCTGAGCTAATGAGCCAATCAGTTTATAAATTAAGTAAACCTCCATGTGATTTTCCTTGGGGCAAATGGCTGTGGGACCTGGTAGGAGGACAGAAACCCCAACAAGTAGGCCTTCATGTTATACCAAAGTGCCAGGATTAAAGACCTATATTCTCTCCCGCCCGCCAATAACCATATTGAATAACCATTCTGAGACTTAACTGTAAACTGTTTGGTCTATTACCTCAAGCTTATTAACTAGCTCTTACAACTTAAATTAATCCATTTCTATTATTCTATATTTTACCACAAGGCTTGTGGCTTGTTACCTCACATCTGGCTTCCCCGGTGGCTGCTAGTATCACTCTGTCTCCACCTTCTTTCCCTCTGTCTTTCTGCTTGGATTTCCCCCCTGGCTCTATTCTGCCTGGCTATTGACCAAATAAGATTCTTATTAACCAATGGTAATAAAACATATTCACAACATACAGAAGCTTATCCCATATCAGCCTATGCCACCATGCCCACTCTGGTTCTATTCCTTTGGTGTTCAAAATAACTCAAACTTGTCAAAATAGTAGCTGTACTGGCCAGGCGGAACACAGAAGATGCCCCACACTGATTTGTGTACTAGAGACAAGGTGTGCATATGTGTATTAAATATGTATCAAATACAAATACTTGAAATGTATGTGGTTCAGTATGTATAGCATTGGGTCTCAAAATGTCCACAAGGACCTGGAATGTAAATAGAAGAGGAAAGAACAGGAGTAGGAACACACTTCACGGGGAAGGAAGATCTTTTGTGCAAACAACCTCAGTTCTAACTCTAAACTGGAATGTTAAGTTTCCATCCAGTGACACTGTGGGTGAAAGATCAGCTTTCAGTCCTTGAGAGGAGGCAGAAAGCAAACAGGAACACCCTGAAGCTACATTTGCCTGAGGCCTCAAGCACCCAGACTCCAGTGGCCTCACAAAGCACTGAAAATTTCCTGGGACCATTTTAACAGCACCAAAAGAGCTCTGAGTGGGCCTTGGCCCTGCTACCATAGTGCTTCAACGCTGGCTACTCTGAGAAAGCAGAAAGGAAAGAAGCTCAGCTCACTATCTTTACTATCTCCGTGGCAAGCTTCGTGTACTGTGTTCAACCCAGGTTGGCTTTGTTGTCTTGGTACCCCCACAATACAATTCAAGATGGAGCAATTTCATTAGTATCTAAAGAGCTCACTGGGGACTGTTGAAGCACAGGTGGGCAATGGATATAGGTGTAGTGTCACAAGTCTAGCTACCAAAAACTTGCAGTTAAATAGAATTATTAGTCTCACAAATTTACCAAGCATTCCAACTCTACATTATTGAGAGGTCTATAGTGTATACCTTCAAGGGACTCTTATCTACCCAACTATAAAGGGAGAAGAGACAGTAAGAAATATACCAAGGTGATGAAGATCTTCAGACCCTTCTCAGCTTTCATTTTAAATAATACTTTTAATAAGCTTTTAGAAGCTATCATACCATTGCACGGAGCCATACTTATATAGAAAAAGTTGAAAGTTAGAAAGGGGAGAGGCTTACGCTCGGTTCATGCCTTCAGCCAGCTTCATGTAAACAGATGCAGATGGTAGTTACTTTCTAATTTTTTCTCAAGGCAGAATATCAGTAAAGAAATTAAGTTATAAGTTTAAATATCTTTCTAATCCATACTCTCTGTTCCTTTATATCTTTTAGATAAAATAGAAAATAGGGTTGGAATGTCTTGTTCTCACATATTTCAACATTATAAGCATCCATCTTCGGCATAACCTTCTCTCTTCCTGTACTATCTTTCCCTTGTAAGATTCAGTGTGTTTGTCAAGAAGGGGGAAAACACATGATCACTTTCAAACCATGTATAAAGTAAAAAAAGAACGGGTAGATTTTACATAACACATAAAGTTAATAAAATGAAAATGTTCATAAGTCTGAGAATCTGTTTGCATGTGTATAGTTGTCCCTTCCAGATCATGCGTGTTCTGTGATGTGGGGAAGCCTTTGAAGGAGGAGTCTAACGAAGGAGGTTTTGTGCCACTAGCGATTATACCCTTGAAGGAGCTGTGAAACATCAATCTCTTGCTCCATGAACAGGATTCTTCTACCATGTGCTCCCACTATAATACACTGCCTCCAACTAGAAGGCCAAAGGACTGTGGACTGGAGCCTTCAAAACTATCAGCCCCAATGAGCTTTTCCTCTTTTTAGGTGGATTGCCTCAGGTCTTTTGTTAGAGTAACAAAAAGCTGATTAACATGTGTGTATTTAGAAATTTTCTATACGATCTCTATAAATTAGCACTCAGCAGGACTATAATCAAAGAAGAGACCAAACCTGAAATCAGATCATTATACTTTCAGCACTGTGGCCTTGCATCAACCATGAAACTTCTTTAGGCTTTACTTTCCTTATCTGTGAAATGGGGACAAAGACTTTGTTGTAAGGGTCAAATAATAGGGTGTCATCAGTAGGTGTGCAGACAGCAAAGGCCCCACACAAACAGGTTTCCTTTGTCAACATGCTTTGTGCTTTGATCACAGGCTGATCCCGCTCTAGACTTGGGTTTCCTCTGTTTTCTCACTCCCAGGCTGATACATGGAAGGAGAGTCTCAACTCATCTTCTTCCCTCAGAGTGTAGCAATTTTAAAGGCAAGGCTCTTCTGTGACTTGGTAGGTATGAATCAAAGGGCTCCTTTAACAACCAGGCAGAGGGGTTCTGGAACAAAGCATGGGCCAAAGCATGCTTTTCTGGTTCCTGCTTTGAGTCCGTGTATCGGAGGAAAGATGGGTAGCACAGTGCTGAGGCTGTCCATCACTCAGAATGTGGCTGGATCATGGATACTGTTCTCCACAGCCAACCATTTGCTAATCCCTGCAGCAATGCACCCTTCCCTGGTTGCGCTGAACGTTCAGAGCGACTAATCCTAGAGGCTTATTCTTATTTATTCATTTAAAACCCTGCTTTGAATTACTACAGACAGGTCACTGTCCTTCTCAGCACACAAAACGTTGTACAGGGGTACACACATTTCACTGTGCCTGACAAGTTGAACTCAGTATATACATATGAAGTTAAGAGGAAGAAACTGGAGACCCCAGTGTCAACAGCCAATGTTACTTGAGGCATGAGCCTTTAAGTAGCTGAAACCAATAGATTCTAAGGAAAAGGAAAATGTTCTAAAGGACTCTGAAGCCAACACCCTAAAGCTTCCTAAGCAACACGTTTTAGGAATTCTTTTGGTTGAGAGGATGACACAGCCATGAGTTTCCTAGCTTCCAAGACACTTGAAGATAGTAAGGTTTTATTACAGAGAAAGAGGAGAGCTTGTGGTTTGTGGTCACCTTTGTACACAGCTGTATTCTGAGCTAAACACAACACCAAATGCAATATAAAACAGGAAGGGCTAGATGCTCTGAAGCCTGTCCCATGCAAACTGTTAAACTGAATGAATACAGCTGAAATTTAGTAGGCATGGCTTTTAAACCCATAGCTCAGTTTGTAGGCAGGAAATGAAGTTTTATGACACTCAGAGTTCAGTCACCTAAATTTCCCACGTATAAGGAAGCAGTGAGGATTTTTCTTCTTCACCCCTTTCAATTCGTTTTCTAAGTTACATTTTATTTTGTGTTCAGGTGCATGTGCGACATGCAGAAGTGGAGGTCAGAGCCACCTTGCAGGGGTTGCTTCTCTCCTTCCACCCTGTGGGTTATCGACGTCAAGCTTAGGCCTCAGGCTTGGCGGGAGGCACCTTTCCCCTCAGGTCATCTCACTGGCCCTGCACTCTTCTTGTGAAAATGTCTGCCCCCAAAATGAAGCCGGTTTTCACCACACAGCGCCCTGTCGCTGTGAATGTAGAACGGCATCTGTCCCAGGTATCTTGTAAATATTTTGGGAACATTCCTCAACCCCTTGCTAATAATTGCCAGAATCATTATCTCCTTGTTCAGACGTGGGAAATAAGACTCAGAGAGGTTCACTAAGTTATCTTAGCCGAGTAAGTAGCTAAGCATTGAACACTCAGGCAGGGTGTTAATCATCATTTGCTATTGACCTCATAAATACCAAGATTCTTTCAAGCTTGCTATTTTCCTGTGTCTCAAAAATTTTTTTTTAAAAATATTAGCAGGCTGGATGTGTTCAATTGTAGGCCAAAGATGGATGCCCCAATGTTTCAGAGGAACCCTGGGTGACTGTCCAGGCAGCCAGCTATTTCTGTAATTTCTATAGTTTTGAAAGTTTTGCATTCTTCATTCTTGCTTACTTAGGTAATAGTATATCCTTCTCAGATCTCTGATAGAGCTGAAGATAAAATAGTGTGGAATATTCCTTTATACATGTGTGAATATATGTCACTGTGATTGGTTTAATAAAGAAGCTGCCTGACCAATAGCAGCACAGGACAAATTTAGGTGGGAGAACCAGATTAAGGTCACTGGAAAGAAGAAGAGCGGAGTCAGAGGGTCACCAGCCAGACACAGAGAGGAAGCAGGAGGTCCAAGATAAAAGAGAGGTAACTCCATGTTATATCATGCAGAATATAGATTAATAGAAATGGTTTAAGTTGTAAGAGCTAGCTAGTAATAAGCCTGAGCTATCTATCAGTCAAGCATTTATAATTAATAAGTTTCCATGTGGTTATTTGGTAGTTACTGTTGAGACACAGAGAAACTCCAACTACAAAAGGTGCCCAAACATCTACCAGCGTAGATTCATATACAACCTTAAAAATAAGGGGAGACAGATTCCAAATACATGAAAATGGAGTCAAACGCAGCTTCCTGGTAACCACCTTTACCTGGGTAAGCTTGATACCACTAACAGAGGTGCGGCTCCTTTAAAAGGTAGTTTCCTTGGCTTGGTGCTAGCTGCTAGTCAGCACAGCTCTTTTAAGAGGCCCTGCTAATAAACACTTAAATGGGGTTTATGAGCAACAGGCGGCATGCTACTTGGTGGCACCATGGACCCAACAACTTTCCAGAACTGGGGCGGTAAATGTAGCTAAGCTCTCAGGGAACCAAGGGGGTAAGGAGTCAGACACCAATGCCATGCACTAAGCTGAACCATGCCAGTGACTAATACAGCAGTTGAAGATTCATCTCATGCAAACAAACAAACAAACAAACAAAAACATGCAGATACTCAGCAAAGGCAGATCCAGATGGGAAAAAAGAACCCTCTAAATGGGTTACAGTCTGATTAAAAATACACAAAGGCATGTGAGAGAAAAGAAAAAGGGTATAGACAGTCATAAAAATAGTTTTAAAATAATAGTAAAGTCCTTAAAAGCGAGTAAAGTAATATAAAAGAAAAATTTATGTAAATATGCACAGAGACTCTGAATTCTGTATGTTATTGTGTTGTCTTTGACTTTTTTGGCTGCTAAAAGACACTGGATTATGAAAGCTGCTAGATTAACTCAACCTATACATTTTAAAAATACCTTGATTTCAAACTGAAAGTAAAAAGGTGTGTTGCTTTGGGGGATAGGTTATGCTTTTATTTCCAGAGAAAGTGAGATGCTGTGGATTCATTCAGGTTAAAGATGATCAGGTTGGCCGGGCGGTGGTGGCGCACGCCTTTAATCCCAGCACTCGGGAGGCAGAGGCAGGTGGATCTCTGTGAGTTCGAGACCAGCCTGGTCTACAAGAGCTAGTTCCAGGACAGGCTCCAAAGCCACAGAGAAACCCTGTCTCGAAAAACCAAAAAAAAAAAAAAAAAAAAAAAAAAAGATGATCAGGTTGATCAATTGAAGACCCCCTGAGAATCCTGACTACAGATATATAGAAATAAACCTTAAAAACTACAAAACACATACTGTATATTTTACCTGCTCAAACATAAGGTAAAAACTTTAACTGACTTGTGCATACTACATATCCCATACTTGTATGTTACCTTTAAAGGTTTGTGTATTTTCAGAACAAGGGGATCAAACACCAATGAAAACAGAGGGCCCAGGTGATACAGCCTCTCAGAATGCCTTTGTTATAGTCCCTTCAGAATTCTGAATACAAAACAGATTCAAGGCTGCTGACTGAGATGATCCAGCCCCCAAAATACTCCAACCAAGACCTAACAATTATCCTGATTTTAGCAATGTTTCCCTAAAGATACCAACATCCCCCAACAACAGGAAGTAGTCTAGAGAACAATGCTCACATTTCCAAAAGATGGATTATGGGTGTTCGTTATCATTTAATGGGGGTTGGTTACAAGTTGTTATTGCTCATAGGAAAAAAATCTAAACAAAGGAGCTAAAGTCAAAGATCTCTTTCTAAAGGAAAAAAGGAGAACATGATATTCAAATTATAGGAGAAAAAAGGATAGATTATTGAATCTACTTTAAAAAGAAGCTATTAATATCAAAATATTTTACATTGGTATGGTTTTTGGCTTATTGATACAAGTTTACAGTTAATTTTGTTATACTATATATATATATTTTTTACTCTTGTTTAGGGTATCATAGTTATGCATTTCATTTAAAAGTGTAATGTATAATTAAGAAATACAGATTAATACTTAGTCATCTATAATAGTCAAATTTATAGTCATGTTAGGTATATTTTCAAGTTCATAAATAGATATATTTAGATAGATAGATGTTATTCATAGGACAAGGTTAGGCAGGAGAACCAGATTAAGGACACTGGAAAGGAGGGCAGAGTCAGAGGGTCACTAGTCAGACACGAAGAGGAAACAGGAAGTTCAAGATGAAAGAGAGGTAACACTATATGGCAGAATGTAGTTTAATAGAAATTGGTTAATTTAAGTTGTAAGAGCTAGTTAGTAATAAGGTGAGCTACTGGATGAGCATTTATAATTAAGTCTCTGAGATTTATTTTGGAGCCAGAGGACCTGACAAAAACTCTAACTACAAGATAGTTATAGTTAGTCTTCCTTGTTACCAAATTCAGAAAAGAAACACAAAAGAGGTAAAATGTAATTGGAGAGGCTTTATGTGGATATTCTTGCCTCATATGGGGCACCAATTGTAAATGGAGAATATTCTTTCTTTACCTGGCCACTCAAACCTGAATAATCACACAGAAACTATATTAGTTACAACACTGTTTAGCTGATGGCTCATGCATATTTCTAACTAGCTCTTACATCTTAAATTAACCCTTTTCTATTATTTTATATTTTACCACAAGGCTTGTGGTTTGTTACCTCTTGCTTCTTGGGTGGCTATATGGCATCTACCTAACTCTGCTTTCTCCCTGTATTCAGATTAGTTTTCCTACCTACCTATATGCTGCCTTGCCATAGGCCAAAACAACTTCTTTGTTAACCAATGGTAATAAAACATATTCATAACATACAGAGGGGAATGCCACATCAGTAAAGTGTATAAGGTTGAGAGACGTTAAGTTGTTTATCTAAGAAGATGCTTTAAGATGCAAAATGGTATTTTTTAGAATGATAATACAAGCTATGGTAAAAAGTAGTTAAGGTATAAAACTTTGGACTCAAGAAGATAAGACAGATAATACAGTATTTTCTCTGAATTTGTCAAATACAAATGGACTGGACATTGTGAATGTAATTCTTACCTGATAATTGTTCTTATTGTACTTAGTTTTACTACATTAGAGTTAAAACCTTTCCCTTTTATTTAGACAAAAGGGGGAAATGTAGATATTTGTATACTGTGAAGAGGTACTGCTCTGAGGTATTACCGCGATTGGTGTAATAAAAAGCTGAATGACCAATAGCTAGGCAGTAGGTGTGGGTGGGACTTCCAGGCAGAGACAGAGGAAGTAGGAGATGAATCAAGCTCATGAGATGCCCCACAGAATAAGTCAGACATATAGAATGGGAGAGAGATAAAAGCTACATGATAGAATATAGACTAATATAAATATGGGTTGAGTTATAAGAGTTAGTGGGACAAGTGTAAGCTAAGGCCAAGCTTTCATAATTAATAGGTTTCAAGGTCATTATTTGTGAACTGGTGACCTCCCCCCAAAAATCCGACAATACCCAACCACCCTTCTCATCAGAAAAAGATAGGGAGTTCATCTAATTGTATGAGTCAAGAGATACTATTGAGGTTACAAAATTAAGTAATTAATATTCCCTATTCATCCCAAAGCAGTCATAAAGACTCCTGCAAAGGAATAGAAACTAGAAGTCCCCTACCCAAATGCTTGTCAGCAAGTAAATTACCGTTGAACGGGGGCAAATGATTTCTTTAAAGTCAAAAGGGCATCCATCGCAGAGTGAGGATGTTTTCTATCCCTGTTGTTCCCTTAATTCTTTTCTCACTTCAAGCACGCCCTCCTTCAGTGTTTGCTAAGGTCAGTATGCTGACAGCACTCAAATCTGTATCCTTAGAGAAGGCTGACCTAGCTCTAAACCACATCACATCTCCCAGACATTCCTATCGTGTGCTCCACAGCGTTTTCAAGCTTATCTTGATAATGAATGGACTCACATCTTCCTACCCCAAAACTACTTTTCCTCCTGAAATCAAATTGTGTAAGAGTTTCTCCAGACAACTAAGACAAAACCTACCCCTTGCTTCTCCTTCATTCTCAGCTTGACTCCCACAGGTCAGATCTCAGCGAGGTGCGAGAAGACTGCCTGTCTGCACACATTGTCACTGAGGAAGGAGGCTGGCTACCATGAGGGTGGAGACTTTGCCAACATCACAGCAGTCCTGGACACCAGATGTAATAGTGAGACTTTTTTTTTTTAAAGAGCAAACAAAAGGAAAGGTCCCTGTGAGTTCATTCAGAAGTAAGGAAGGCTTTTGACCACTTTTCAGGGAAGCAAAAATAAAGAGGGAAGAGGTTTCTGTGTACACCCCCCATGAGTGCTGCTTGTCACATGCAAAGGACAGAGGTCTCTTGTCAAATGTGGCAGAAATGCTGAAGGAATAGGGCTGTCATTTTGGTTTGGGTAGGGGCTGGAGACTGGGGGGCACCTGATGTCTGTAAAGAAAGATGCCACTTGATGCCAGAGAGGATGCCACAGGGTAGGGGTAGGGATGGAGATTTGACAGAACAGTGAAATGGGTTACATTTGAGGCACTTTACCAAATCCAAATTGAGAACTCCCCCCCTTTTAATTCCATCTCAGTGACAGGTAGGCTCCTCTTCCCATTTTTTTGTGGAACCATAGGGAACCAAGCAACAGAATCATGTGGCATGCAAGAAGGGCCAGGGTTTCCTTCAGAGACAGAGGTGACGGGGGTAGGGTGGGGGGCTGGAGTCAAACGGTGTCTTCTGGACCACTGCACCCAAGCATTCACACCACCTGTGGCTGCCTGCACAGGACATGTACAAGACCCACTAACATTCCCACGTGGAACAGGGAGTGGTTCAGAGCCTCTGCCCCTCACTGAGGAACTATTGACAATGGATGACCTCTGGTAAATCAACTAAGCTCTGGAGGATGGCTCCACACTTGTGAGTTTACAGGTAGCACAAATTGGACTAGGTGTGCCATTTATAGGGGACCAAACCAGATTCTCTGAATGTGGCTGACGGTGGAGGAGGACTGAGAAACCAAGGACAACGGCAATGAACATGAACTCTACAGCATGGACGGGCTCACTGTGAGCCTTGTCAGTTTGGTTGCTCACCTTCCTGGACTTAGGGGGAGCTGGGAGGACCTTGGACTTAACATAGTCAAGGGAACCCTGATGGCTCTTTGTCTTGGAGAGGGGTGGAGTGGGGGTATGGGTGGAGGGGAGGGGAGGGAAGGGGGAGGAGGAGGGGAGGAGATGGAAATTTTTAATAAAAAAATGAGAAAAAAAAGGGAGATGAAGAGTTGGGAGTGAGAATGGACCTGTAAGGAGCTAGAGGCTAGAGTGGAAGGTGAATATGATCAAAACATAGTGTATGGATGCATGAAATTCTCAAAATTATTTATAAAAACACTATATTTGAAAAGGTGAAATAGTCATATGACCATTCACTGACTTTTGTGGGAAGGTTCTAGGAGTTTATTCCCCATGTCTCAAAGACCTCTTCTATTAGTAGTGACACTGTCCTCCTTAATATCAGCATCGGGGGGCATTTATTGAACCATTTGGGTCTTTCCTTTTGAGTTCAAAGGTTACCTCTTGATAACTGTTTCATTTCCTTCATGATTAGTCACCTCTCTCTTTTGGAAGTCACTTTGATAAAGTAAATGGTTCTAGACACACTGACCACTAGGTATCCCCACAGTGGTTTACAAGGTAGTTCACAGTATCTTTGGTAACTTCTTTTCTTCCTGAAGTCCGGAAACCTGGGTCTTGAGCATGCTGGGCATACTCACTGAGCTACATCCCTACCCTAGTTCTCCTTTGACTAAAAATTAATTGTGTAAACAGTGTACAAAGTAATGGGTTTCGTCATGGCTTCTTCACCGGTCTGTGGCACGCTACTTTGTTCTCGGATGTCTCCCACCCCTCCCTCCACTCGATCCCCTGCTTCATTCTGGCTCATTCTTTCCTTCTCCCACTTAGTCCTTCCTTCACTTTTAGCCTCCTCCTATTAAAAAAAATTTCTACTCTTGTTTATTTTTACTTTTTCTAATATAAACGAGACTTTTGGTATTTTTTAACTGAGATAATCTGCCAACTTTTGCTTACAATATTCAGGATTTTGTTGTTGATGATGATAGCTTTGAAGCATATTGCACACTTGCTATCTAGCCCATTACCAAGCAACTCGGTTTAGGGAAGGATACACTCACAAACTCTTAAGTTACAGGCTCTAGCTCAACATGTTTAGCTGGTTACAGGACAATGGAGGCTGCAAAAATATTAATGATGCAGTCTGTGGTTCATGTCAGATGGTTCTCCCATCTTACAGTACAGGTTCCATCATATTTACCATCCCGAAAACAGGAGCTGGCCGTGCGAACGCCATATGCACTCCTCTGGACCACTGCCCAAGCCACAGTGTATTTATAAGCTTTTCCCAACTTAACCAAGTGCACTGGGGATTGCCCACTATGCTTGCGGTCCACTGGTTGTTTTGACTAACCCTCACTGCTGAAGACTCCATTAACACTCTTTGACTATAGCATGTGCTTCAATAGCATTGAAGCCAATCTTGCTGCAGGACCCGTGGTACCCCTGCATGGTGACTTTGGCTGTGAGATATTTGTTAATTATATAAAAATTTAAAAACACACTGGAGGTAACCCATGAAAATTACCAATAATCTTACCACTTACTGTATTCATGCCTATCTATTATATATATAAACATCTATTGGATGTTTTATACATCCAATGCTCACTAACTTGCCATTTCCATATTATCTACTGTGAACACCTTTTCTATATCAACAGAGATTTATACCTTCAATTTCAATGTACGTGAAGTATGACTATATCATCATGGACTTCTTATAACATTGTATAGTAGATAACCACAAGTCTCACTGTGCCTCCTTTACTCACCTGAGACTACAAAAACATATTTTGTTATCATTATGCCATATCTCTCTGCAAGCCTCATTTTATATAGCTACAAGACATCCAGTAGATAAAAGAACCACACTTTAATTATATGTTGATGAAAACTTACAGTATTCCCAGCATTTGATAGAACGGCTCTTACCAATCAAATTATTTTCTCAAACTAAATTTCTTAGTTCAGAACATCTAGGTCAGAGATAAGCACTCCACAGCCTAGTAAAAGTCCTTGAGAAAGGCCATAGCAGTGACATCCCAAAGAAGACCTGGGCACGTTCACTGCATTCGCTTCAACCTTGGTACTCCCATTCTTCTGAGAGGTAATGACAAAAAGTAGGGCTCTATTTTTTAGCTTTTTTAAAAATTGTGCATTTTCAAACATTACTGACTCTATAATGTGTTCATTATTCCTTCCCAGTAAGTCATCAAATCACCTTATAGTGTTGCATAACATCATCTATCTACATACAAGACAGCCTCCAAAATACATCTGTTTCTCAAAATCTCAGGTCCTATTTTGCTGCAGGATTACAGAAAAGAATGCATTCTACTTTTAAGGACATCTCTGGTCCTATTGCTTAGAGTTTTACTTTAAATTTATTCTGACCCAGAGAAAGGAGGACAACCATTTTTCTCCGCATGCCATCAATAAAGATTCAGACCGAGTATGTTTCGTTACAACACAGAGCTGAGTATAACACAGTCACACTCATTACAGTGTAAGCATCTGATCAACATTTCAGTACAACACAATCTCGTCTCCAGCTGCTCCAGGGAATGGACCATTACAGTGACGCCAAAGAGAAGCAAGCTCTGCTTCATCACAATGCCAACATCTGTCCTGCTGCAAGTATGAAAACCCAGAGTGGTTTTGCTCAGAGCTTTCATTTTAAAACATGCCTTTTGTTGTGAACAATTGTGACTGATTTCCTTTAGAGCAACACATGGCGAATGCTCACTTTTTCATTTAAAAAGAAAAAGCAAACCAGTAAGAACAAACAACCTGCAAGTGAATTCAAGATAACCAGCAGCAACTGTAACATTCCATCAGAGCACTTTGGTTAAAATGTTTAAAAACAGTTTCCAGAATGCATATCCCAAAGACAGAGTAGTAGCATGGCTTTTTTTCACTTTTCAAAAGTCTAGTTGTATTTAAAATGTATGCATCATATTTTAAATCTTCAGCATTTTAATGAAAATCACTAAAGGAATGCTGATGGTTACAATTTAAAAGATAAAATCAAACTTTCTGGCTATTTTCATGATTATAGTTCAGAGACACGACTAGGACCTCAGGATAGAGGAGAGAACGAAAGATTCAACTTTCCCAACAGTAACTAGGGTAAATTCTTGGGCTCTGTCAACATTGTTACTTTTTGTTTTGACAAACGGTTGTAAATCAATCTACCATTATAACCTTTGGTAGAACATACAAGTAACATTCTAGTCTTGAATGGTAACCATGAGTCAGAGATGGGAATGTTTAGATCCCTAAAAGCAGTGAGAAGATAATCAAATTCTAGAGGCCTCCAGTCTTGAAAAGTTGTTTACTATTAGAGAAATACAGCTACTTCACAAGACAAGGCTTTGTCTCCCAACTTAGTCATTCAACTACAGACCCCTAAACAATCATATAAAAGTATAGTGTAAAAAATTAGTAATTAGAACAACAGCTTAGGGCCTGGCATGTTGGTGCATATCTTTAATCCTGCACTAAGGAGGCAGAGGTAAGCAGATCTGTCTGTCTGTCTGTCTGTCTGTCTGTCTCTCTCTCTCTCTCTCTCTCTGTCTCTCTCTCTGTCTCTCTCTCTCTCTGTGTATGTGCTTGTATATCTCTCTGTTGTTCTCTTTGTCTCTCTGTCTCTCAAACTTGAGGCTGTGTCTACAATTCTTGCAGTGCATGATGTTTTTGCACACCCCTCTGTTTCTCTGCCTAGATTGCTAGATTGGCCAAGGAAACCATTCACTTTGTTTCTTGTGTCTCTGTCTCTGTCTCTCCCTCTTTCACCCTCCTTCCGCTCTCCCCCCCCCCCCCCGTGAGTTCCAGGCTAGCCAGGTTACACAGTAAGACCCTGTCTCCAAAGCAAAACTAAACAAAAATCAGCTTACAGAAAGACGGTACTTGGAAATGGAAAGGCGTCTTACATAATTAATGGATGTGTGTATTCACCCACAGTGGTGGGCTTACCTACCATTCCCAGAAACATGCCACAAATTAGCTTCCAAAAGCAATGGACAAACAAATGCTATGGAGACCACTTCTTATTGAGATGAAAATAAAACTTAAAATAGCTCCAAGAGCAGCCAACACCTTAAAGAGAATCACAAGAAACTAGGAAGCCACACCACGCCCTGCACGCTAAAGCAACAGATGAAACCAAACAGTGCTTACAAACAAGTACCTGGACATTGAAAAGTCAAAAAAAGGAGACGTCTGTAAAAAGAGACAGAAGAAAAACGCACAGTGGCCACCAGCATTCCCAGACAAAAGCCAGGCTTGCAGTAAATGGTGTCTAGCTGACAGGGAGTAGCGGAGTAGGGATGAGTGAGGGAGGCAGCAACGCCTGATGAGACCAGCCCCCCATCACTTCACCTGCATTCACTCCCACCCCCATCCCTCCCTAAGAAGCCACCGAATGTTACACACAGGCTCAAGGTTTACCAATGCACAAGAAGAAATCATACCGGTTTGCCATCACCATTACAGCTGATGGTGCCCCTGTGAGCATTTGTCTTCCTCGGTCTCTGATGGTTCTGTGTGAACAGATTCACAAGAGTCTCATCAACTTTGGAAAACCGATGAAATAAAGTTTATATAGCTACAAGGCTTCAGTTTGTATCTTAAAAAAAAAACACAGAAAAAAAAACCTCAAACAAACAAAACCTTAACAGCACTATTATGCCAACACTCACTGGCATGGGCAGTGCAGACTTTGCCTATTTTTTTTTACCCCTGTATAATACAATTGTGATTACCCCATCAACAACACCTGCCAACTGTGCTGCCTGCACTTCTGTTAGGCCCCCGTCTGAAACTTGTTACTTAGGTTAATTCATCTGAAACTCTTAACAACTGTTTTACTAAATGGGGAACCAGGAAACAGGAAGGTTCAATGTTCTGTGTCCTCCGCCCCCACCCCACATAGCCATTCAAATCTCACACTTGGTCACAATGGCACATAGTGAGCCCCCTGCTGCTCTGGATTCCACAGCCATGAACTCAACTAATTACAGATGAAAACTATATATATATATAGGGCTGATACTGATATATATATATATATATATATATATATATATATACACACACACACATATATACACACATATATGTATATGTATATGTATATGATGTATATGTATATGTATATACATATGTGTATGTGTATGTATATGTGTATGTGTATGTATATATGGCTGAGCCCACACTCAATAGCTTCAGCCTCTCTCCCTCTCCCTCTCCTTCTCCCTCTCTCCCTCTCTCCCTTCCCCCCCTCTCTCTCTTCTTCCTATTTTCCAAACAACGTAGCACAATAATGATTTCCACAGCTGTGATGATTTGAATGAAAACGGCCCTGTAGGCTCATAGGCGTGGTGCTGTTAGGAGGGGTGGCCTTGTTGGAGGAACTGTGTCACTGGGGGCAGGCTTTGAAATTCCAGGAGCTTAAGCCAGGCCCATTGTCACTCTTTCTTCCCGTGGCCTGTTGATTCAGTTGTAGAACTCTCTGCTCCTTCTCCAGCACCTCGTCTGTCTGTGTGCGGCCATGCTTCCCATTATGACAACAGTGAACTAAACCTCTGAAACTGTAAGCCAGGCCCAATGAAATGTTGTCCTTCTTAAGAGTTGCTGTGGACATGGCGTCTCTTCACAGCCATAGAAACCCTAACTAAGACAAGAGCATTTCCATTGAGCTAGGTGTTATGTTTAACCTAGAGATGGTTTCAAATATACAGGAGGGTGTAGGTGATTTACATGCAGAAACTTTGTTATTTTATGTTCAGGTCCTTAACCATCTACTGATTTTGGTGTCCCCTAGGGATTCTGGAGACAATCCCCCAAAGACACAATTTGAGGTTGTGTCCACGATTCTTGCAGTACACGCTGCTTTTGCATGCAGCTCTTATTTCTCTTCCTAGACTGCTAGATTGGTTAAGGAAATCATTCACTTTTGTTTCTTGTTAGCCATCACTTGCTGATTCTTCCAGACTTGGTTCAGGCAGGGCTTACCCTCTAAAAACCTTTTCCGGTACCCCAGCAGAGCCTAGGAGAGGTCAGGTACTCCTGTGTTCCTGTCACTACGCATCTGGTCACACGGGACACAAGCATTGTGAATCAGTGTGTGAGCCTGTTCCTTACTGAGCTGCAGGTCTGCTGCTGCTGCCAGGCCTCCAGGGGAAGGCTTGGCACGGTGATCTGTACAACTCCAGGAGACCCCCATTTGCACAGGCCAAGGAGTGATGCAGCCTCACCTCACAAGCTGCAGCATATGACAACAACAGAGTGTTCATTGCATTTCAAAGTCCTGCCTGATGGAGGACTCTCATTAGTTAATAAAGGAACTGCCTTGGCTTTTTGATAGGGCAGGATTTAGATAGGTGGAGTAGAAAGAACAGAATTCTGGGAGAAGGGAAGTTAGTAAATTGCCCTGCCTCTCCTCCCTGAGCCAGAGACGATGAAGCCAGCCACCAGGTCAGACGTGCTGAATCTTTCCCGGTAAGACACCACTCGTGGTGTTACACAGATTATTAGATATGGGTTAGTCAAGATGTAAGAGGATGAAACTAATGGGCCAGGCAGTGTTTAAATGAATACAGTTTGTGTGTTGTTATTTCAGGTGTAAAGCTAGCTGTGTGGGATCCAGGCAAGATGAAAAGCAGGCCTGCCCTGCAGCTTATCACTACACCTGCCACTGAGGAAGATGCACTCGCTAGCATTCATGGGTGATAGAATGGCCCAGAAGAGATCTCAGTAAATGTGACACCGAGCTTGGACACTGAGCTCTCCCAACTCACGTCTTTTCCTCCAAATCACTTCATAAAGGGAAGTTTACTTGGACTGTCAACCTAAAGGCATGTATGAATCTTGTGGCCTAGTAGAAAGACATTCAGGAAATCTCGGCTTTAGCTCCTCAGCTTCCTGTGTTTTCTCTAGTTGTTAACAGTGAATTTTGAGATCTCTCTCCAGGCTTTTGATAATTGCATAATTAATCTGCAAATGGATGTGGCATTTCCACCAGAGATGTAAATAATTATAGCAAGAACCAGATATAAAAATCTACTCAAAAGAGTGGACTGGAATGCAAATGAGGATAGTCTAATTTTTCTATTTTAATGAGCATGTTCACAAGGACACTACGATTTTATATTCAGAAAAACAGCACTGCACAACTTTCAACCACCTGCTCATCAGAGGAGGAAAAAACTGTCTCCTGAACTCTGGAAAATATTTGACGCATCTTTTATTAGAAGTTAAAAAAAATTAAGATGAGGTAACACATCCCTTATCTTTTATAAGGATGTGTCTTTCCACACACAGGAACACAATCCTGGATTTAAGAAAAAGCATGCTGCCAGCTTTATGAAACAGCTAGAAGGCTGGAGAGACGGCTCAGCAGTGAGGAGCACTTACTCCTCTTGCAGAGTGCCCAAGAGCCACTCCCAGTACCTATGTCAGAAGCCTCTTAACTTCCTGAAGCTCCAGGAAGCTCGGACCTCCAAGGGCACCTGCACTTGAGTGCACAGACCCTGAAAGAGGTACACATAATTTAAATTAAATATATATATTTTTTAAAAAACTAACAAACAGCCAGAAATTAGGCAGGCTCCATTGAATAGAAATACCTTAGTTATCCTAGGGTGCTATTTGTTCTAACTTCTTCCATTGACTCTAGCTAACTAACGTAGAATGAGAAGAGAATGGAGGGACAAAAAGCACCAGCTCTGACATCATTGTCTTATACAGAATGGCAACGTGAGAGGCAGATACTCGGCTGACCTAAAATAAGATTATCCTAAATTATCCGGCAGGCTTGATATAACTGTAAGGCTTCTTTATATGGAACAGAGAAGCAGGAGAGTCTGTATTCCTGAGGTACAAGTGCAGACTTCTCAACCAGTTATAGCTGGCTTTGAAAAGGAAAGGAGGTTCTGGGCCTACTTTCTAGATTCTATGAAAGGCAAGTAGATTCCTACCAGAGCCTCCAGAAAACAGACAGGCCTGTAGCATTTTTAAATTTATATAAGTGAGACTAGGTTGGGGCCACTTATATTCAGAATTACAGGGCAATGTGTCACAGCTGTCAACTTGACACCAATCTAGATTGGTGTATGGCTATATCTGCAAGGCATTTTCCTAAATTGGCAATTGATACAGTGGCGCACAGCCCACTGTGGGCAGTGCCATACCTAGGCCAGTGAGCCTGCACTGTATAAGAAAGATAGCCAGGAGGCAGCCTCTACATTCCTGCTTCAGTTCCTGCCTCCAGCTTCCTGCTCTGAGCTCCTATCCTGGGTTTTCCTGGACAATGGACTGTAATCTGTAAGTCAAATTAACTCTTCCCTCACTGAATTGGTTTTGGTGAGTGTTTTATCATAGCAACAGAAAGCCAAAATAAGGACAGAGTCACTACATAGCAGGAATAAGGAACAAACACTGGAAATTTCACCTGAAAAAAAAAAAGAACACATTATTTCTATAATCTCTAAGGCAGCCATTCCTTCTCTTACCCTAACTCTTCATGCCTGTCCATAGAAACAATGCAAAACACATTCAAAATTGTGTAGAATTCTGAAGTTTTGTACATACAAAGTTTGTTAAAGTTCATAAGGGCCAGACTAGCATAGAGAAGAAAATCTGAATGATTCAAATTTGCAACATTCAGGCCAGAGGCCTTGAGCCACACCACACTCTGGGTCTCATGGCTAATTCACTGTAGGACCAATAGAAGAAGCATCCAACTCCAGTTAGCTTTCAACTCCTTATGCTCCTAGTAACTAGAACCAACTGCTATCTGTAATTTGATTGTTGGCCAGAATGACCTCAGTCAACAAATATATCTGCACTCCGAGATGCGGTAAATGGTTCGACAGGCACACTGAAGGGTAGCATTCTTTAGAACGGTTCATAAGAGTCCCAAATGCTTCTCCACAGCCCGCCGGCTAGGCTAAGCTGAGAAGAGGTTTTGGCACTCTTGTTCATCTGATTTGAGCATATTTGTAAGCACCTCTGAGCTAAGTAGGCAGTATGTCCTTCAGTCCTAAGAGCAAAACGGAGGGCTTATTGTGCTCACAGAGTTTACACTCTAGGCAGAGAGGGAAACAGAGTGGATCGTAGCTGAATGTTAAGCTTCAGTTGGGAGGAAGATTCCAGGAGAGTGTGCCCACCTTTAGAGTATGTCCATGGTTCTTGGACTGCTACGAATTAGACAGGCCATCAGCCAAGGTTGTGAAGATGACTTCCCTTCCCACAAAGCTCCGGCCTTGGCAGTTAAGAAAAGCTTCCTTAGATGCAGATAGTGCATAGACCCCACTCTCCATTCTCTACCTCACTGCCTATTACTGGGCTAGTCTTGTTTTGCTTTTGTTTTTGCCCGCTTGTTGTTCTATAACAATTATTACTATCCCACAATGTTATATGTTGGTTCAAAGTTATGGAACAATTTTGTTTTATAATAAAAATTATTCATATATATATATATACACACACACACAAATATTTATTTATTTATTTATTTATTTAGAAAGAGTAATCTGGCTTTAGCACTTACAGACCTGGTTAATAAAACTTACTGATTTGCGAGAGGTGCTAGGTAAGATGGTTACTTAGCACTGCTTCTCCATTGTAGTTGAACAGCTGCTCCATCCCTGCAGAAAGCAGTGGACATGTCAGAGCCACAGGACCTGTGTGTGCTGTGAAGCTGATAGTTTAGTGGCCATAAGTGTTCTGTGTGCCCAGATTGATTGACAGCTGTATGCTTGGTCCTGATGCTGGGAATCACGCCTTGAAAGAACTTCCAAATCTCTTAATGTATTGTCAAAGGAAATGAAAGAGTGCAGCTCCTGGTCCAGCCTGCCTGGCCCTTGAGACATTTCCTTTTACTGTGTTGCAGAACCCTTCCCTCATGGCATTGCTACCCAACAGTAGAATCCATAATACATAAGTAATTTGATGTTTTCTGACATTTAGAGTTTTTAAAAGTATAAAGAACGCTGAAATTTTAATACTTTAACTCCATATATTAAAATATCACTTTAGCAGGTAGTTAAAATAAAAATAAGGAACTACACATTTTCTATTACATAATTTGCTGTGTAATTGTGTCTCACCTCAGATATTAAGTTTTCATTGGAAATGTGTGGCTGTATTTATCCATTTGATAACGTGCCCTTTAATTGGTCTGCATAGAACATTTACATCTTATTGTTTCTTCTCTCTGCTTTTCTTCTTCTGTTGTTTATGGCCCTGTTTTTGCTTCATGTACCTTTCTGTGGTATTCATTTTATTGTGTGTATGTGTGTTTTGTTTGCTTGTTTGTTTTTAACCATATGTCCCATTCGGTGGAATTTGAGTGGTTCATCTTGAGATTATAATACAGGCATCACACTTGAGGTATACTGTTATTATTTCAGTTGAAATATAAAGACCATGACATGTATGTACCTTTGCCCTCCTTTATGCTGTTATCGCACATCATGTACACAGAAGACCTCACCAGGTACCACTAGTTTATTTTCTCTCTAACCGTCACATGTATTTGAAGGACCAAATGAGAGCAGCGGCGTTCTTCAGATAGCCGGTATTTCCTTTACTTCTCTGCCTTCACTTCATACGGTCCACGTTCCTCCTGGCATTATTTCTTCCTATCTGGAGAACAGCATTCAGCAATTTTCTCAAGTCGGGTCTACTAGATTTTCTTAGTTTTCAATCATCTGAGAAAATCTGAAAGTTTCGGAAGAATGTTTTTGCTGGATATAGGCCTCTGGGTTGACAATCAAATAATTTTCTATTATTATCATTGTCACTTGCTGATGGCGTCCACGATTTAGATCCCTCGGGCAGCCAGATCATTGCTCCTTGGCAGGCAAGGACTTGTTTTCCTCTGCTTCAAGGCTTTTTTTGTCCCTGGGTTTCAGCAGTTAGATAAGGATCTGCTTGAGTGCATAATTCTCTGGGTTTACTCTGTGACATTGCGCATCTTGGATCACCAGGCGTGTTTCAGAGACCCCCTATTTACAGCCCCAGTGCTATGGTTGACTCCCTTTCTTCTAGAACTCTGACGTCAGAAGCATTATTCCTCTGCCATTATTTCACTGGTCCTGAGGCTTAGTGTACCCCCATCCCCACATCTCTCTTTCTCTTTGTCCTTAGATTGTTCCACTGACCTCTTCGTCATGGCCCTTTGGATCCTAAGTCTTAATGGTTTTAAGTTTTCAGTTCTTGTATTTTTGTGCTTCATTTTAAACCTTGCTATTCTATATATCCTTCCCCCATGCACAGGCTGAGGTCTTCCACTGTCTACCTGTTTCAAAGCGTCTTCTTCCTTGGTTTGTCAAACACCTTTATAACAGCTGCTTTGATGTTTACCAGAGAAGCACAACATCTGTGCCCATCTCAGTATTGGTTTCTCTTGACTTTCATTCTCCATCTAATCTGAGGATTTCTCCCCAGGCTGGGCCACTCTGCATTGCGTGCCAGACATTTGGAACGTTGTGTTATGAGGCTGTAGATCTGTGAGAGAACGGTCCACTGTGGCTTCCGCAGGTGACTGTCCCGGTGAGACTCAGGCAGCCAATCCCTTTCTGTGGATTGTGGTTTCAGTGAGTTGAGTCTTCAGAGCCTTAGCACAGACTTTCACTTTTGGGCACAATGAAGTGAGATGGGGACCAGATTTACTCTTTCCTTCGCCAGCCTGGGGGAACTTCAGATTATGGGCTCTTTCCTTCATCTCTCACAAACTGTACATAGCGGTTCCATGCATTGGAGCCAGGCTTCATCGCCGCATTCAGTGGGCGGGGTCAGAGTGAAGTATGTTAACCTCATCTTATCGGGAATTGGAATTTCTTCACTTTATTTAGACTTAATAAACTTTGCAAATGAAATGGTAGCCTCATATTTCTGTTTGCTTCAAACATAGTTAAATGTTTTCCAGGGACTAAACTAAATTTTACACACACACACACACACACATTTTTAACTATGTAAAAAGCCAATTTCATAGCCCCTCTGTAGAACTTAGTATTCATATGTAGCCACAGATTACATTACTGACACAGTAATATTAGAACGTCAGATCGAAGCATCTTCAAGGGAAGGCAGGAATGAACACAACCAAAGGACCACTTTCCACTATGGATTCTCTTGGAAAGAGACAGGCACTCACATGTCCCAACATCTCTCTGCCAACGTGAAGTTCCTGGTTCTCTTTAATTAGGATAAACCAGAATCGAGTCTACTGAAGCTCCGTCTTACAATCTTTGCAGCAGTGCCAGGCTCTTTCTCTTAAGTTTCCTTCCACACTACAAATGTCAAGTTATTAAGATACCAGATAGGCAGTCCAAGTCTCAGAGATGTGTGTCTGCCAAAGACCGGAGCTAATTGCTACATGTGGCTGCCACAGAGGGATGACCAGAAGAAAGATATTAAAAGTTACCTTTCCCTGAGCTTTCCTTTTTGGTTGGTTGGCTTTCAACTTGCAGATGACCTTATGAAACCCAAACTGGATACACAGGACACAGGGCAGCCACCGATGCATTCTAAAATGATAATTCCCACTCACAAATGTGTCAAGGTGACAAAATAAGAAGATAAGGAATTGGAAAAATCTTCACAGTGTTTCTAATTCGAGTCCTTTCTTTCCCTTGTCTTTTGACAAGCAAAAGGAGCAACTATGAGCTTTTGAAACTAATAGTATACAAAGGAGGAAGACAGAATGACCTGTCTTTAAGAGTATTTATGTAAAATATCACATGGCCAAAGGCCCTAAAAAAACAACTCTGGAATTTAGTCTTAGGAGTAAAGCAATGTGTCCTAGCTCCTCTCCACAGATTTCTTTCTGCACAGCAGGAAAAAGCCACACTCTTAAAACCACGGGGTCAGTGCAAGATGACTGATCAAAGACGGCAAAGTGAAGTCTACAGGCAGCTCAGGAAACACAGCCAGCTTTTAGAGGCCACCCAGTAGCTCAGAGAAAGGGGGTATTTGTTCATGTGACCTTAAGCCTAGCAGGGGTCAGGCAGGATCACCCCAGCTTTGTTCTTTAGATTTGCAAAGGATGCATGGGTCAATGATCATTGGAGGACAGGGGTGTGTGTGGGGTGGACCTTATGAAGTCACCCTGGGTCATCCTCAGGGCTCTGGCCATCTCTTTCTCTTGCTCTGAATAGAATATCTTTCACATATTGAGTGAGTGAGTGAGTGAGGTAACCCAGATCCAGAAAGACAAATATAATATGTACTCACTCATAAGAAGCTTTTAGACATAAAGCAATGAAAAAACAACCTATAGTCCACAACCTCAAGAAAAGCTAGACAACAAAGAGGACCCTAAGAGAGACATACATGGATCTATATAGAAAAGGAAAAAAGACAAGATCTCCTGAGTAAAATGTCACGGGATGGGGGGAGGGATAAAACATATAGCTCAATAAAAACAATAAAAAAATTAAAAAAGAATATCTTTCACTCCAGATTCACAGTCCACTAATTAATCTAGTTCTCTCTGTCTCTATGTGTCTGTTTCTCTCTGTCTTTCTCTCTCTCCCTCCCCCCATCTCCATGACCCATATCTAGATAGCTCAGGTGACTATAATGTTTAGCTAAAAAGATAGTATACATTCGTGTAGATACAGTGCCACAACAGTTAGCTTAGTTATAATCTTCAATATCCTCCACATTTAAATTGTTAAAATTGGTGCATGTGCGCATGCTTGTGTGTATATGTGTATGCATGTGTACAGGTGCCTATGGGAGCCAGAGGGGATGCTGAATTCCCAGATCTGGAGTTGCAGTAGTTGTGAGCTCTTCCTGGAGAAGAACAAGAAGCAATCCCACAAGCTGAACCTTCTCTCCAGCCCCCACAGTTCCCCCATTTTGAGGGAGGTAAAATCCTATACTATTCACACAGCATAATTTAATTAAATCAGATGTTTTTGCGTGAAGGAGCACAACAAATAAGAAAGGTATATATCTAAGAAAGGACACAAATATAATATAAATTAGAATTCCCCTTTTACATCGGCACCAAATAACTTTTTGCAAACCACTGCGGATATCCTTATGCAATGGTTACTCACAAAGAGACTGAAAATATCCATGCTGCTAACCCCAAAATGGAATCAGTACTCTAGACAAAGAGTAATTCTTAAGAAAGGGCATCTCTAAAGTAGGACATGATTAAACAAACACTCATTTATCTTTTAATGTAAAATTGTACAGCTTCAGCTTAGGCATTCAGTTATACTATACATCCAAGGTCTTGCTAATTTTGCACAGAGAATTCAGACTGGACGCAAGTCCATGTATTGCTGATCTCCTTCTCTAACGTGGATATGCTACACTTCACATTTCTTCTCTATAGATCTTTCAAAACCAGCACAGCAGCAAGTCAGACATTTGTCAGACGTTCCCTAAAATAGAATCATTTACTGGGTTGGTGGGTCACCTTCCTGTGGGTAAGATCACTAGGCAACTGGCGTTTACCGCAGTGCATCAAGTAGGTCACACATGAGTAATGTGTTACTGAGAACATCTTTTTAGAGAGAGGGAGAGAGAAAAAAAACCAACCTGTCACTGCCAAAGTCCTAGAAGAAAGCTACAACTCATGCATGACTTAAGGCTGCAAAAATATAAATGATGGAAACCGGAAGATAAAATTAACATGCGGAAATACTATGATAGTCCATCGGCAACTTGTAATTGCACCACTGAAACTACAGCAAAGGCACCAGGCAAAAGTCAAGCTCTCTGCATATGTGATGGGCTAAAATTCATGCTTATAAAGAAAAGAAATACTAACAAAAGGTACTAAACAAGCTGTGGGAAGCCAAACAGAAGCATACCCAATTGCCATAAGGCTGTGTATTTTTTACGATAGGTTATAAAAGAAAAATGATGAAATGACGTGTTCATTAAGTGATCTAGCAAATGTTGAAGCTAAGGGTAAATATAAGAGGTTCTCACCCCAAGGATTAAATATTGAAATATAAAGGTTTAAATATTATGTAGCTTTAACTAATATAGCATCAGAGGTTTTCTTTATAATTTGACAAAATGACTCCAATGAAGGTTAATCTTCAACAATTCTTCTGAACATTTTTGGGGAAAAGATGAGCAAGCAGGTTTGGCCTACATTAGAACACAGTGAACTATTTTATCAGCAATAGGAACTGAAACCTATTCTGTTCCATTCTTTAAAAACAACCTGGACTGCTTTGTGGAAAACAGGATGTGATTACATTGTAATTTCTATATTGCCTGGAAAACTACGTTGGGGTATATAAGCTGTAGAAAAAAGCATACAGTGGAAAGAACATAGCAAACACGTGAAAGAATATGTAACAATAGAGAATAAAGAAGGAAACCATCAAAAAACAAACCCCAACAACCTGGAACACTGAGCATGAAGAGAGGCCTCTGACTCAAGCTCTTGGGGGGTAGAGGTGGGAGGATCTGGAGTTGAAGGCCTGTCTCAGATTCCTGAAAGCTCAGCCTGGACTATATGAGACCCTGTTTCAAAGACAAAACAAAGAAGCCTGGAATTAGTGCTCAATTAACAGGGCACTTCAAACCAATGTAAAAAGATTTTTGAATCATGATGGTGGACTGCCTATCTATTTTGAAATGATCAAGTTAGAACCCTGTCTCTGGCTTTACACAATAGCAATTTTGTTGTTGTTGTTGTTTGTTTTGTTTTTCAAGACAGGGGTTCTTTGTATAACCCTGGGAGTCCCAGAACTAGCTTTGTAGATCAGGCTGGCCTTGAACTCATATCTTTCTGTCTCTGCCTCCTAAGTGTTGGGACTAAAGGTTTGCAGAACCACTGCCTGGTTTAAAGGATACTTTTTTTTTTTTTGAGGGGCAAAGATAAATTTTTAAAGAAAATAGCATTTCCTCTAAAATTTAACTTTCAGCATGAAAAAATAAACCACAAAAATTAAGGTAATCTTTACAAAGTAACAGAATGGAAAAGACCCATCTAATCATGATAAAGCCCAGATTAATGGGGAAAAAGAATACACCTGATAGCATAGTATTATAAATCTCTCAGAAAAGCAAAAAAAAAAAAAGGTAAACAAGCTGAAGGAATTATCCGTAACAAAAAACAGAAAGAGTACTAATAATTACAGTCAACACAGATGTCTGTGGATTCATCTGAAGAGCAAAACAGTCTCGAAAGGATAGACATAAAGTATGGACAAATGACATAAAGCAATTTGAGAAAAAGTCATGTAAATGTCCACAAATTGCATATGTGCCCAAACCAGAGAATGTACAATCAAGAAATATTACAAGAAATATTTTAAAAATCAATTACTTAAAAAGCTCAACATGCTGGGCAGTGGTGGCGCACACCTTTAATCCCAGCACTCAGGAGGCAGAGGTAGGTGGATCTCTGAGTTTGAGGCCAGCCTGATCTACAGCTATATAGAGAAACCTTGTCTCAGAAAACCCAAAAAAAGTGATTACATGCAACTTTCAAGCAAGCTGGGAACAGAACGCCCCCATCCCTGGTCTAAATCTGGGTCAGTGTCTTCCCAGGGATAAACTGAGCAGTGCACAAATACCCTGATGTCTGACAACCATGCTGATCTAGTAATTGCATTTCCAGGAATCTGTCCTAAGGAAATGACCCTGGATATTAAAAGCATATTTCTGATAGTTAATATTAAAATTATAAATTTCAAACAGTAGATTTTTTAACAGATTTTCCTGGGGAAGACTTACGAATAGACAAAACGGAATCTGCAGATTCTCTGAGTCACTGGTGCTAGTCAATAAGCTCTTTATGCTAATCACCAAGAAATAACCATTAAAAATGCTTTTGAGTCCTACTCAGATGCAGAAAAATATTCACAATATCTTAAATGCTTTACCAGCAGATTTTAAAACAGCATGTCTTCCATGCTCCTATCCTAAAGAAAATTTGGAAACAAACACAAACAGAAAGGATTGAAGGATACATTCCAAAATGTTACCTTCCTCAGTTACTTATATTTTGTATGTTTTCCACAATGGAAAGAATATGGATTCCTTTCATCACAAACAAGCAGACTTACAGTAGATTTTCCTTGGTGAAGACTTCCTAAGGATGGAAATGCGATTTGCTACTACTTTGGGGCTCACACACCTTAGTCAGTGAGCCCAGGTACTAGAGCTAATGTTTAGAGAGTCTTTGATACCCTGACCCTTCTCTATTTTTACTAAAAAGCAAAACCAAAGGGAAAATTAAAAACCTATCTTGCTTGGTTTGGACACAATGCCACTCTCATCTTTGTCCTATGCCTGACGATCCTGCTCTTAAACCCTCTTCTATCTTTCTAGCTTGAAAGTCACACTCCCTCATACAGAACTTAAAATACAACAGAACTCTGTCTGCATTCCAGATATGACCTGTCCCATCTGTCCACAGCATTGTCCCTTCTTCCCCAGTCCTCTATCCCATCTCAGAACAAGATGAAGGAAAAAGAAGATCTATAAAAAGAACCTGCGATAATCCGCCCCCCCCCCGTTACAATGAACACACCCAGTAACCAGGAAACTGGAAAGTGGGAGCAAAGGGCTCAAAAGCAGATCTACTCTGGGTCTTGGCCCTTTAAGTGGAGAAAGAGCTATTCTCCCATTCACAGGAGAAGGCATGAGAAGTCCAGGGGATGAGTTAAAACACAAACTGGCGATCACAGTCAAGGAAGGACGGATGACACATCTTATAGCCGCTAAAGGTACGATGCTCTGCAGTATCAGATGGCTTCCATTGAAGGAAGAAGACAAAGAGAGAGAACAAATTCTGAGAAACTCAAACTATGCAAACGGTGCACATTTGTACACATGTTCGGCTAAAAAGCAGTGTTCTGGTCTTGTTCTAAGTGGCTAAGCAACCCTCCCAGGACTTGGTGGCTTGTCTTGGAGCACGGCGACCTCTAGCAGCTCCAACATTATACATTTCAAGTCTATTGCCAATAATATTTTGCATTATAAAGTTACAGGCCACTTAGAAAATAACAGATACTCAATTTAACTGACTTTTATCAGACATCCATCATGGTAAAGGTGTTCCCAATAACCTGAATCTTCACAGTTGACATCTATGTAACCAATACAGCTTCATAACATCATGAATGACTCTATACGCACAGAATGTTACACACACTGAAATAAACTTCCAATGGACTTATTCTACATAAAATATAAAAGATATTCTCCTAGTTAGCATTAGCTGTCAACTCGAAACAGCTCAGGGTTATTTTAAGGAGTCTCAATTGGGGGACTGCTTTGATCATATAGACCAGTTGACATGTCTGAGCGGCATTGGCTTGATTGCTAATTGATGTACCTACTGTGGGCTGTACCATCCCCGAGCAAGAGAGCAAGCCAGTGAACAGTATTCCTTCATGGTTTTGGTTCTGGATTTCTGCTTCAAGTTCACGCCTTAACTTACCTCACACAGATTGTGACCTGGAGATGCAAGCCAAATAAACCCTTTCGTCCCCAAGTTGCTTTCCCGTGACGTTTACCACAGCAATAGAAAGCAAACCAGAACAGATACTATAACTTGAGCAATTTTTAAATATCTACAGGGAAGCAAGAATATAGGTTTGGGTGCTGGCACTGAAGACATTTATATAATGTAATGTAAAAAAATGTAAAAAAAAATTATGACAAGGTGATCTTACTGAGGGCCTTGTACATGCCAGAACTGAGCTATGCTCCCAGTCCCAGGAGGAAACATTTCAAAGAGAACATTTAGAATGTTCACATTGCTGTAAAGCCACAATTTCCCAGTCCCCAGCCCTTTCCTGTAGGGCAGCAGGACACTTTGGTTGTGAGAACACTTGGCTCACTGAGGAATGTCCCAGTCCATTCAGATAATACAAGTAGGTAGCTCATTGTAGTCCAGACCCCTTCAACAAGTGTCTGCCTAAGTCTCTACTCACAAAGAGGAGAGCCAAATAGCACTGGGGAGAGCTGATCCACAGACCCACCCACAAGAACTGACTCAGCATATTTTACAAGCTGGATTTTTATGACCCAAATTATCCACTGCCTCTGCTCTCTCATTTCAACCCACCTTTGTGTAAGTATACAGAAAATATGCAAAGACTATTTTAGGCCCAAGCTCACATGAGGCCAGCCCTAGGTTGGTTGTGTGGAGCCCCGTTGTTAGAGAGGGCTTATTTGAAAAGTGACTGCCTATTGAAACTGATAATTACAGGTATGCTTCACAAATAAATTATAATTGCAATGACTAATTATAAGGTACCTTAGAAACAGTATTCTATGTTAATCACAAAATACCTACTATCAACATTTTCTGAGTATATCATACCCTTGACACAAGTCTACTTGCCTCTAATACTTTAATCTTTAGACTAACGGTAATAAGGCTACCAAGGCTCAGAGAGGCTTAACGACTTCCCCAAAGTCATCTTCTTTTTAAGAGGAGATCCAGAATTACAGAGGTCTGAACCAGGCTTCTTACCTGCTAGGGATACACCTTCCCTGAGTCTGAGTGCCCCTAATGATCATCAAAACATGGCTAGAAAGAATTCCCGCGGCGGCTGTGATAAACTGGAGCCACATGGGTTAAGTTTGGAAGGCATTCCCAGGCTGATACGCAGAAAGCATTCCAACCAGCAGTGCATTTGGACAGAGGTGCACAGAGCATTGAATGCTGGGCTCGGCAGGACCCGAGTTATTTTTGTTTATCCATGTGAAGAACTTTAGTGGTCCTTCCACCCTGCCAAACCCGGGGGCACAGAGTTCCCTTCAGCTCTCCCAGCTCCTCACACCCAATTATTTACTTTGAGTCTTATCAGCGTCTAATAAGCTATAGCTTGCACAGAGTTATTGAACATATTGTCAGTACTGCAGGCTAGTACGGAGGCTCTTTAGAAACCTTGGTCTTATTCAAGGCCCTGTCCCCAGGGCACAGAGGCACAATGGCCTAGTCCCCAGCAGGCATGCATTCCTCATCCTTATAAAAATAGGCAACAGTATCTATTCACAACACTCTCTAACCTTTACTGAAAGCTGCTAACTGCTGTTAAATATTTCACAGATTTGAATGGGGCCACTGACACAATTCCTTAGTGAATTCAACAGCTCTATCGCTGTGAAGAAAGCTGTAATTATGGAGTAATAGACATGCCATTGGCACACGGAAAGGGTTTGCTTGTTACAGTTTATCCAGGGTATTAGCTAACGAGTTCAAGAAGTCGCCTGACTGACAGGTAGTCCACCCGGAGGCAGCAAGCCAAGTTTTCTCAGTTCTTAGGTACAGGGATGGGAAAGCTGCAAGACAGGAGGAGAAACCAATGAAGACGGGACATGTGACGTCAAAACGCGTATTGATCTTTTTATTCATTTTTGTCATATACATTTATTTGGTGAGGAGAGGAGAAACACGTGCCAGGGCGTGCACGCGGAGGTCAGAGGGCAACTTGAAGGAGCCAGTTCTCTCCTTCTACCACGTGAGTCCCGAGCGTTGACCTCGAGTCATTAGGGTTGACAGCAAGCACCTGTCATCACTGAGCCATCTTGCTTTGCCAACCCCACATTTGATCATTGTAAGAGAAACGACTTTTGGAAAAGGTTTCGAATGCCTGGTAATTGTATAATAGGTACTACGCAGAATAAACAAATGAAGAAGGGACAAACAGATAAACAAATGGGAAAATCATGTATCACTAATCTTCATGTACTACATTTTACTGGGAACAGTTTTGGCACCTTAACATATAGTGCACCATTTGAATAGCCCTTTCATAATGAGACCGAGGTTCTGAGAGCTTACCTAGGCTTCCCACAACCACACAGCTACTAAAAGCTGCAGTGACAGGCAAGCCTCTAGGTTAGTGATTCTCAGAAAAAAAAAAAAAGTAATTTTTATCCACTAGGTGATACTGGCAATCCAGGAAGACATTTTTGGTTGTCACAATGGGGGAGAGAAACGAGGCATCTAGGGGGCAGGAATGCTACTCAACATCCCACAAGCAGGGGACAACTTCCCAGTCAAGAATTACTAAATGTTACCAGTGCCATGGCCGAGAATGCCTGCTGGTGAGGGAACACTGTTGAAGGCAGAGAGACTGTCTGCTAGGGCTGCCTGAAATACAGGTGTCAATAATCTCCTCTCTCTCTCTCTCTCTCTCTCTCTCTCTCTCTCTCTCTCTCTCTCTCTCTCTCTCTCCTCTCTCTCTCTCTCTCTCTCTCTCTCTCTCTCTCTCTCTCTCTCTCTCTCTCTCTCTCTCTGTGGGTGGGTCTCATTTGGGGAATACAAGTTGGTATCATTATTCCTGTTTTTACATGAGGCAACTTGAAGCCACTCAGAGAAGCTGAAGAGAGCTCTCTAATCAGCTGGGCCCAGCCTCAGCACTGGGGCTACTGCAGGGCACCAATGAATACGCATGTGTTCCAAGCACTCTCCGGAAGACTTGTGTCAACACAGGCTCCCAGGATATAAAAGCCTCAAGAATATTTTTGTTAATTCTCTTAACATCCTTTATGGAACATTTCTTTGTTTCCCGGGAGGTATGTATTATATAAACAATGACCTGTACTCCTTGCATGGAGCTGCCCACCTCCTTCCTGAGTTTTAAATATGCAACAAATTACAGCCTTAACTGTGCATGTTCCCTTAGCGCTGGTACTGTAGGATCAGCTCAGATCTCACTCTTGCTGTGAGAGGAGGTTATTGCCCACGGAGGGACCAATATAGTGGGTCTATGTGTGGGTGGGTGCCAGAGCTTTCAGCACCCCCCCCCAAATGTTTGCATGCTAAAAATACCGGTTATTCAGCCAGAACAGGAAATAAAGTACTGATACTTATTACAAGGAACATGAAGCTTGAAAACACGCTGAGTGAAAGAAGCCAGACACAGAAGGGTCCATTAGAGGATTCCCAGCGGAAGAAATAGCCACAGTAGCAAAAAAAGCAGCTGAACAGCTGCCCAGGGCTCAAGGGGTTGTAGCTGGGGCATTCTGGGTTATATTCTGGAGTGGTAAAATGTTTTGGAGCTAGACAGAGGTGACGTATGCCTCCAGTTTTCACCGTAAAACAGTCGATTTTATGTTCTGTGAATATCATCTGAATAAAAATAAATTAATGACCTATATGCAAAGTGAACTCCAGCTTAAACAATTCATTTCTTTGCCATGAGGCATTTAAAACATAGTTTCTTTCATACAATAGAGGAATTCCTACTTAAGCTATTATGACTTATTATTTTATACAGCTGGGACAGAATTTTTCAGTTCTTTTTCTGCTCTTCAGATTTTGGTATGAAGTCTCAAAGATGTGTAAACAATACAGCTTTGCCATCTACTTTTAATTTTTGTAACTAAAGTACTTGCTGTTTTCTTTTTAAAAAACAGTTATACTATATTATAATTTATACAAAAGCGACAGTAAGGATCATATTTTTGTCTCTCTCCTCAATTTGACTCCTTACTTGCATTTTCTTAACAGAGCCCTGTTAGATAATAAAATGAAGTGCTGTGCTAACTCTGAAAGCACATTTCAAACACAAGGCATTATTTATATAAATAAAAGTGTTTACTGCAGAGCTAGCGCGCAACATGCTGCTGCTGAGGTACCGTGTGCACTTCAAAATGACACGCCGGCAGTAACTACCCTGAGGAATGGACGGTCCATTATTTCAGTCAATAGACAGCAACTAAGCAATATGTCTCAACAGCTGGGGTTTTATCCAGAAAGGGCACGGCACAAGCAAGAACTAGAACCGGGAAGTAACCTGACTGCCTCCTCCTGAGGGAGTCCAATGTGGACCGTTCCAGCGGCTTTATGAGGAGTAAAACTCACTACAGGAAGACTCATGGCCAAGGATGGGGAAGTCTTCTGAGGAGGCACAGAAGGACTGAGGAGTAAGGCAAGAGCCATGCAGAGCTCAAGGGCACCTCCTGCCTTGAGAACCCAGCCTCTGCTTCTAGGTAGAAGGCACCGAGAACCCACGAATCCCCAAGTATGTGGGTTGGCCACAAGAAGGAAGGGTTCTGGAGGAGAGACCTGGCAATCACTGGAGTTTGCCATGAGTACATATAGTAATTCCTGGTCTGAACAGAGTCTCTTATTTTTTGCATCATGAAGGCAGCTTCTGGCTAAGAACCTGAAACATTACCCCTCAGTACACTGTGGCACAGGGAGCTAGGCCAGAGTCTTGCTACGAATTCAAAGGACAGCTGGGTAAGAAGGTTAGCAGGAGAGACAGGACCATGAGAGAGAGAGAGAGAGAGAGACAGAGAGAGACAGAGAGAGAGAGAGAGAGAGAGAGACAGAGAGAGACAGAGAGAGAGACAGAGACAAAGAGAGAGACAGACAGAGAGGCAGACACACACACACACACACAGAGAGAGAGAGAGAGAGAGAGAGAGAAGAGAGAGAGAGAGAGAGAGAGAGAGAGAGAGAGAGAGAGAGAGAATGAGTACTGAGTTCTGGGCCGTACTTGTGAGTAACATTTTATATTCTCAAACCCACCATCTCCTTGAAGTCATCTATAAAATGGGTCGTTGTGCTGCCCTACTTATCTCCAACAAAGTGTGTGTGTGTGTGTGCGCGCGCGCACATATGTGTCTTTCTGCTGAGTAGAGATACAAGCGGTCTTAGTGAAGCAGAGTGATCTTAGCAAAGGACTATGGGTAGAGATTCCTGCCCCCGCTCCCCCTTCTGGTTTAGCAAGCTCCTCTACAGGACCATGGAGCAGACACAACACGATAATCTTGTTCATCAATTCTACCTAAGACATCTGAAGGGCCAGAAATGGCGGCCTGTTTGGATGTTCCTGGACAACCCACAGTTACACTCGACTCAACTGCACACGGCTCAGCCACCCCAGACTTGTCAAGGATCAGCTGCCTCCTGCTGTATGTGGAACAAATGATGTATACTTTCTCCGGTTCATACTCTGACCTGTGTACGTGGGCTCTACTAGGTTCTGAATGCCAAAGGCCATCAGAACAGTAATGGAACCCATACAAGAAGTTATTAGAGACTGAGATGGAACTTAGCAAAGAGGGTGAAAAGAGTGATTAGCAATATCAGTGAGCTGGAAGCAAGAGGCCTCTAGATGCAGTAGCAAGAGTGTTCCTGAAGAGCCTAGTAGAGCCCAAAGGTTCTACAAGACCAAGAATCCTCTTTAGATGCCCACAACTCAAAGACAGCTGCCCTGAGACAAACCTGTGCTCAGTCCTACTCTTCCCCAGGCCGTAAGCTCAACCTAGAAGTAACAGCTTCTGAGAAGCATCCAGACACAGCTTCAGGCCACCTCGGGAAGAAGGGGACAGCTACAAACATAACGAACGTGGAGACGTTGACTCTTATACGATACAGATAGTTTAAGGATCTTGCACATTAACTTGTGAAGACCGAGACCAGGCATGTGACTTGCTGTCAGCCAGAAATAGAAATAGTTTCCACGAAGTAAGTTTCAATGGGACAGTTGGACAGACAACCTTGGCTGCCCTGCCATCCACCATTTAAGTCACCTAACCTTGCAAGATATGGCGGCATATCTCATGTGCTTTCCAAAACCGAGGTCTGTCACACCCACCTAAACACTAAGATCACCACGGTGCCTGGGTTCATCTTGTAACGTGCTCCATCTTTGACCACACCAGGCAGATCTGTCAGTATCTGAAGAGACTAAACCTACTTCTTGCCCAGGTCACTGGGTCTCATTCCTATACCTTCTTCCCACTCCAGGGAGACAAATGAAGCTCAAGGGACAGCTGCCTCAAGAGCCTACCACCAAGCTCAACCCCGATCCTTCAGGAGGAGGCTCTGGCAATCTTCAACTTCCAAGCTTCTCAGATTACCACCTTAACATGAAAGATTCCTGGTGTTGTCATTTGGGGCCTGGCTGAGAAGCCCAGAGTCTGTGTCTCTACTCAGCAGGAAACTCAGGAAATATCCATCACAGGCTAAGGGGCCTCTTAAAGTCCAGCCATTTATCCTGAATTTTTTTGTAAATATTTATTTATTTATTATGTATACAATATTCTGTCTGTGTGTATGCCTGCAGATGGTTGTGAGCCACCATGTGGTTGCTGGGAATTGAACTCAGGACCTTTGGAAGAGCAGGTAATGCTCTTAACCTCTGAGCCATCTCTCCAGCCCCATTTATACTGCATTTTGTCTTAGTTCATGTAAAGCCAATCTTCAAGTCCATGGGGCTATAAAAGACAAACAGAATCAACCTTCAGTAAACTGGCACTTTGGTCAAGCAACGGCACAAGGCCCTGGTTTCCACGTTAGCAAACCAGCATACACTGAGCAAGTCTCTCTGCTATCAGGAATATCACTTGCCAAGTCGGTACACGAAGAGGATTTCTCCTCAAGTATCCACGCTACTACTAAGGGAACTCTGTTGAAATTGAGGTGATTTTAAAAGGCATTTTGGCATTTGAGCTATCCAAACATCACAAAGCAGCTTGAAGGCCAGGACTGTGTTTCTGATTGTGGGACCTCTCGGCCTCACAAAGAAACCGATGTGGGAAAGGGTCCTGAAGGGCCTCCCAGACGATGAGCGAATGAACATCCCAGCTCAGGCCTCAAGTGAAATTTAGGTGAATTCTGTAGTGAAATCTATTTAAAAGACAGGCCTGCCATCTCCTCTTCTTAGAGAAAGTTCAGTATATTCATGCCTTGCAGCTGTGCACCACAGTGCTCCTTTGTAGAGAGATCTTCCTGCCATCATCTTTCCCCTAGTCAATGGGACCATGCCTACTGCCCCTCATCAGCACCGAGAAGCAGAACATCCCTCCCAGGATTTGACTAGATCAGAAGGAATCAATGTCTTAGATGTTGTGAAGGAAATGATACTGTTTGACAATGCATAGTTTTAAAGACTGACTTTTCACCTGTTTTGCGGAAGGGCTGAAAGATAAAGCAGACAGAGGAAAGCTCCCTAGCACGGGGTTGGGAGGCCCCAGGCACAAAGACAGGCCACAAGGTTGGGAGCCAGATGGGCTGTGTCTCTTCTCGCTTGCCTCAGGCTCCTCATCTGCAGAGGAGAGATAATAAGGGATACCTCAAAGGACCACTGTAAGGCAGAAGACGAGTGCCCGTGTGGAGGTTCTTAAGACAGACAGCATGTTGAAACACAGTAAGGCTCAAACAGCCGTGACTTTTATCGCTGCTCCTTATACACATCAAGCCGTTTTATATGCATAGTCAGTGACTCTAGGCAGCTAGCCCCAGATCTCTCCATAGAGTTAGGAGATTAAATCTCAGCTGTGTGCGACACAGAAAGCATTGTCCCATAGAAACAATATTTCAAATCAGAGAATTTAAGAATTAGAAGTGACCTTATCTAGTTATTTAGTAAATGGACTCACTAAGTTATCCTCCCCTGTGATGTCAGAGGGCTGACCCAGGGAGACCCGGAGTGCTCAGGGACACCAGCTATGGATCTCTCTCTGGAATGGTACATGTACCTATACTGAACGGAGTGTGCATGAGCCAAGGATGTCTTGAAAAGCGCCTGTGATGTCTCCCAAATGGAAAACCTGGAAGACACCGAAGCCTCGACTGGGAATCCAGTTTGGATGAAACCTCCAAAGTGCTGCTCCAAAACCAGGAAATAGACACTGCTAAAGAAAGCCAAAGTCACTTTCTGTGGCGAGGGATGTAGCTTGGAGGTAAAGTGCTTGGCCAACCACATGCAAGGCACTGGGTTTAACGCCTGACACTGCACAAGTGAACAACAACAAAAAGGAGTAATTACAAGCCAGGTGTGATGGGACCATGATCACAGCACTTCAGAGGCTGAAACAGGAGGATTGGGAGTTCAAGGCCAGCGTGGCCTATGTAGAGACTTCCAGGCCTGCCTGGACTATACAGTGAGGCCTTAAAAGAAAACAAACAACAACAACAAAACAACATCAGAGCCAAGTGAGCTGAGGCTGTTGAGATGGCTCAGAGGGGAAAGGTGCCCGAGTTCAATCCCTGGAAGCCCCCATGTGGAGGGAGAAAACCGATTCTTGAAATGTCCCTATTGGGCCCATTGAAACATAATTTTTTTAAAAAACTACAATATGGTTCAAAATTTAAAATTTATGTTTTTTATTTATTTGTACACATAACCGTGGATAAGAAGGCTGTAAAGAAATATTTAAAATATGAACAATTATTTTTCTCTGTGCTATGGCAAGACGGAACTTATTAACTCCTTTGTAAATTTGTTATTTTCAAGTTTGGTTAAATGAGAAAGCAAAATGACATTTAGAAAGACTAAAGAGTAGCCGGGCTCAGGGGTGCACACCTTTAATCCCAGCACTCAGAAAATGGAAGCAGGAAGATCTCTGAGTCCAAGGGTAGCATGGTCTACAGAGGGAGTTCCAGGACAACCAGGGTGACACAGAGAAACGCCCACTCCACAAACCAATTTAAAAAAAAAAAAAAGTCAACAAATAACCACTTAGAAGCCAGCATTTACTCAGAAATGCTCTTATCTACCACTAACCCCTCCCACTTTAAAAGCAAAACCCCTCTGTCCCATCAAATCCTACCTGAGCCTGAACTCTTACATCTCAGGGATAACTAGCCACAGGATGGCTTGCGCTTAGGTCATGTGACATTTACAATCTGAGCTGCTCCCAGCTAATGAGTGTCATGAGGAAATACTCCTTAAGGAAGGAGGGGGCCTTACCCCCGCTCACCTACACTTCTCGCTAAGTAAATATTTGCCTTGAGTCATACCACAGTTTATGACACACAAACAGCTCCCTTGCAGAAGGAGCCCTGGTGATCTCATCAGAGCTACTGACCTGGAACCCCAGTTCCAAGCCTCCTCTTCCTGCACTACAGCCGGCAGCCTGCTTCCAGAGACCTTCCTGATAAGCGTGTATCAGAAGGTACCTTGGTCCTCCCGCTGTGTGTATCTGTGACCGCAGAGGCCATTTCTGTCATCTACTGCACCTGCCACAGTCAATTAACTTCCGGTCCATTTTCTGCCACTGCACGGGAGCCAATTAACAGTAACCCACCCCCAAACATGTCTACTATCAGTCAGACCAAAAACTCTTTCCAAAACCAGGAGGAACACACCGCCGAAGTGGCTTCCTGTTCATTTTTCGTCACTTGCCTTTGTTGGTTAAGGTTGGGAAACCGCTCTGGGCATGACCAGCAAGGGCATAGCAGCAAAGGCTTGGCTGCCAGTGGCGATAAGAAAGAAATGCTTCTTTCAGATAAGCAGAGAGCCCACAGCTATAATGGGTAGTTTATTGCCCGCCCAAGGTACTAACCAGAAACCAACATGGGGGGAGAAAGCACACAGGACAGCTCATCATTCTCGGATTAAGATATAATGAACTCACGTCAAGAAGATGAAGATAGCTCCACGATTCAGAATTTAGGGCAAAGCCTAGCGCATGCATGGACACAGTAGCAGGGAGCTGAGACTAATAAGCCTTGGAAGGATGATCATGCTAGGGCTGGGTCTTCTTCCATAGATGCAAGTGCCCCTGACCACTGAGCTGTCACTCCTGTCCCAAGCACTATGAGATCCTGACATAAGAAACACTGAAAAAATAAATGACTAAGTAGAAATAAACACGAAGAAACCTTCCTCCAAAATACAAAGCCGAGACTGTGTGAAGATGTATAAGCACTAAATTTTGTGTGTAAAAATCTAGACCCTATGTTGAGTGAGCAGTCGAAGAAGAAAACTAGATTAGGCAAGAGTAAGCTGAGGCTTGCAGACTGTTGTTGACTCCTGTACAGAGGACAGAATGAAAATACAAAGCGGGAAGAGAAAACACGAAGTTGAGAAATTCACAGACAAGACTGTGAACTCTGTTGCTTGACGCCCTTGGATCTAGCACATCGCAGTTCCTTGAACCTGGTGACCTGTGTTTATCTTTCTCAGTCTGTACTCTTGTCCAGTGTACATTGTGCTCTCACTTAGGGAGAAACACTCCTTAGAAAGGCTTTCAACAGGTCATTTCAGAAACCGTGAGCATCCGCATATGGGCGTATATTTTCAGACAACTCTTTGAGAAGCCTGTGCCGGTCGTGGGTGAGAACTGACCTCCTTATAGGGCCTCTTTTCCAACCTAACACCTCCCTCAAAACTACACTAAACACTTTTCTCAATTAGCTCTAATATCTGTTTGAAACAAAGGGAAGAAAACAACAGAAATTTGAAATTAAGGGTTCACAGTGGTTATAAGTAAGTTAAGGCATGGTGCTGAATGAGATAATGAGAGAAAAATCAAAAATTGAAGGCTGGGTTAGATGAGATAGCCCAAAGCAGGTAGATGAGTGAGAAACTGAAGGCCAGTCCCGTCCCATCTTGGGGCAGGAGAGACTCACCCAGAAATCCCCAAGGGGTACGCTTGGATTCTGAACACAAGAACATTCAGGTCTTCCTCAGATCAAAGAGAGTTAACTTTTTAACCCCTCACCTTAGCTGGTTAGGGAACCTCATACGGAAGGGTCATAACTAAGGTGAAAATAAGGATAGTTTGTTTAGATGTGCGAGGACCCATTGAATCTAGAAATTTGCCCAAAGTTACTGCAGAGCACAAGTATGAACTTGGGCAGTCACAAAGAACCCAAGCATGAGAACTGAGCCCAGTGAGAATGGAGCTGAGCCATGGACTGCACCCTACCCCTTGCCACCTCCAACATTTAGATTAAAAAGAAAAAAACCTCAGACTCAAGAGGCCAAAGGCTTACAGAAGACAATGAGTTCATGGCAGTGCCAAGGGTAAGGCTTTACTTCTTCCCTCCTTGCCCAGTGGTCTTACATCACGTGTTTACATCAACTAGGTGCTGACAGGCTCAGTCTTCTCCCCCCACGTCTTCTGAAAGCTCCCTGCCCTCCAAGGTCTATTCTGTGCTCAGTGGCAGTCCCTGATGTCGCTTGTAGCATACCACAATCTGATCATGTGTGCCCCAGAGACAGGCACTCACTCCAATTAGTGGAATAATCTTTCCCTATCTACTGAATCCCTTTTAATAGTACCTTTCCATTTCAACTACCATTTCTTGGATGAGATGTAAAAGCAATGTGTTTAATTCTGTATAGATCATTTGTTAATGCCAGCCTTACCAACTTAAGCAATGGTCTACCTCTTTCTCTGCTGTTCTGGGTCCAGATACAACTAACAAGCAAAATAAACTGCCCTCGAAAATACAATTGATACCCCCCCACACACACACACAAAGAGAGAGAGAGAGAGAGAGAGAGAGAGAGAGAGAGAGAGAGAGAGAGAGAGAGCTTTGAGTGTGGGAAAAAAGCTGGAAAGGAAAGGATAAATTTCCTGATAATACAGCCATATATTTAGAGAGCAAATAGATAAGATGCTCATGGCCTTTGTTCTAGGAAACCTATACCTGTGCATTTATCTTAACGGACACATTCAGAAAGAGAAAGTCAACGTTTAGAAATATTGGAGGGATAACAAAGTCATGCCAGTCCCAAACTCGATGCCTCCCACAGGAGCAGAACAGCAGAGTACAAAGCAGGACCTGAGCCAGGTTGAATGATGGTCTCTGTGAGATATGCAAATCTGAATCCCATAGCTCACCTGTCAATGACACCTTCTAAGGTGAGCAGCGCTCTGCAGCTGTGACTAAACTAAAGCTCTGGATGATGGAGGTAGGGTCACTGCGATCACAAGGGCTGTAGAAAAGGTAGGGTAGAGAGCAAGATGCAGAAAAAGGCCCCTGATCATGGCAGCAGAGACCGGAAAGGGCAGGGGAGGGAGCTGTGAACAGACAGGAAGTATCTGTGAGCCAGGAAACCAAAAGCTAGCCTAGCAAGGGAAACACACTCCTGGGGAGTGGGGCTCCAGGAGAAGTATTGTCCTGCCAGTACTTCAGTTTTAGGACTTAGGAGCTCCAGAGCTAGAAGGTAATGAACCCCTGTCCTTTAAAGATACAGAATTCATAGTTCATAGCAATGAGAGGAAACACAAACAAGCTACCATGCAGCTACTTAACCACTACAGAATCATCGGAGGACAGCAGACAATATACAGAAGGCAGGTGGTGTGCGTACAATTATTCATATGTGACATCGGTTAAAAATTAAAGTAGAATAGCTCATCCTAATAGGTGGAAAGCTCTCTGAGGTAGTCACCCTGATTCTGTTCTCCAGTCCCTACACCACAGTGGCCAGCGCAGTCCTTCCAAGTGTGAAGTCAATTACCTTATTTCTCTGCTCAGAAGTCTTCATGTCTCTTCTGCACAAGAAACAAGAGCCCAGGCCTCAGCAGCTTCCTAGGTACCATAGCCAAAATGGCTCTGAGCTCTGGGGACAGCCATTCACACATTCTTTCTGTGAGCAGTGTCCCCTGGCCAGGCACGTGTGTTTGTCCTCACTTGCTACTGACGACCGGTACTGAGAACCAGCTGTCACTTCAGGCCCCCTTCCCCATGGGGACTTTTCATCCACACTACTTTCTATAAACATTCCCACTGCCCCACTCCAGAACCCGCCATGTCCGCTAGCTTTTCTCCACAGCATGTATTACCACCTGACGTATTTTAAAGCCACCTCTTTGAGACCCATCTTCCTGAATTAGATGTATACTCCACGAGAACACAGACTTCAGCAGGCCTGTCCACGGAAGCGCTCTGAGGGCTGGAATGAGTCCACACAGCGGGTGTTAAATCGAAGCCTCTTCAGTGAGTGAACTGAGAGCGGAACTGACTACAGAGAGATAAAAGCAACTTCCATTTCAATATAGCTGGGGTGTGGACGAGCCACATCACTTCATATAGACGAGCCATGCAAGGCTTTTAACAAGCCAGAAGTCAGTAACTTCGGATGGTGATATTTTTAGAAGTCTTACTCTAACTATAGAACCTAGAACCATTATCCATTTTCTGTGCATGACTTTTTAAAATCCCAATTAATCACACAGTGTCCTCTAAAACCACAGGAGCTGTTTTAGCGCTCTCTCTCTCTCTCTCTCTCTCTCTCTCTTCTCTCTCTCTCCTCTCTCTCTTCCTCTCTCTCTCTCTTCCTCTGTCTCTTTATCTCCCTCCCTCCCTCTCCTGAAGTCTCATCATATTTATGTAATCAGAGTCTCAAACATTCATCTCTTCTGCAGCCCAGATCCTCGAAACACTCAAAGATCGGCTTCATTTCCACCGGTGTTTTGCACATCCACTCTGGCTACACATCTTATGACTTGAGTTTCTTCTTTATTCTCTCAAATGCTAAAGGGTCGAGATAACGAATGCAACAAAATGAGACAAGAGCTCCAGAGACAAGAGCAAACAGATGAACCCCCTAACACTGAGGGGACGCTAAGGGGCACAGGAGCAACTGAAGGAGGAAGAAAAGGAGGACCCAGGGCTGGGATGTTCTGAGCTACAGAATAAAGTGAAATCCAATTGCAACTCAAAGGGAAAAGCAAAACAAAACATACACAAGTGAGCACTAAGTATACATGCGACTGAATGAAATGGAGAATGTAGAGAAATCAATCGTCTATGCCAAAGTATTCCACGTAATTGTGTAGATACCTCTACCCTAGCGAAGAGGTGCATCACTTCCCTTCCTGAGGGCTAGACGATTTCTCTACATCCTCCAGAATAAGAACAGCAGGAAGTAAAAAAGAAAACATACAGTTAGGACACCTGGTGAGCAGCCAAAGAGTCTAGAGCAGCATGGGGAGGGATAGGTCCTCATGACTTACTCTAGAGCAGCATCGGGAGGGATAGGTCCTCGTGACTTACTCTAGAGCAGCATCGGGAGGGATAGGTCCTCATGACTTACTCTAGAGCAGCATCGGGAGGGATAGGTCCTCGTGACTTACTCTAGAGCAGCATCGGGAGGGATAGGTCCTCGTGACTTACTTTAGAGCAGCATGGGGAGGGATAGGTCCTCGTGACTTACTCTAGAGCAGCATCAGGAGGGATAGGTCCTCGTGACTTACTCTAGAGCAGCATCGGGAGGGATAGGTCCTCGTGACTTACTCTAGAGCAGCATCGGGAGGGATAGGTCCTCGTGACTTACTCTAGAGCAGCATCGGGAGGGATAGGTCCTCGTGACTTACTCTAGAGCAGCATGGGGAGGGATAGGTCCTCGTGACTTACTCTTTGCTGATATGATGAGTGAGCATGGCATTTTACCTTCCCAGGACACATAATTCTAGCCTAATGGTAAACACATCAGATAAATTTCCACTGAGGAACCTTCTACAAAACACTTGACTGTAATTCTCAGAATTGTTAAAGACAGAAAAACCAGGGGAAATCAACTCAAATAAGGGAAAAAACTAAACTATGAGGAGAGCAAGAGGACATGTGATAGGTTCTCAGAATGCAAGACAACATGTGATAGGATCTCAGGATGCAAGAGGACATGTGACAGGTTCTCAGAATGCAAGAGAACATGTGATAGGTTCTCAGAATGCAAGTCAACATGTGATAGGATCTCAGGATGCAATACAACATGTGATAGGTTCTCAGAATGCAAGAGAACATGTGATAGGTTCTCAGAATGCAAGAGAACATGTGACAGGATCTCAGGATGCAAGAGGACACGTGTCAGGACCTCAGAGGAAAGGACACTGGGAAAACAGTAAGCTGGAGTCAACTGTAGACATAAGTTTAAAATCGTTTCAGTTCAGAAATTAAAACAAATGTACCATATCATTGTAAGACAATGATAAAGAAAACTGGAATTGAGATACCAAGAATTTTCCCTATTGCTATTTATGACAGTATTCTGCTATATTATGGATCTGTAGTGTCCCCATGTGTTAGAGGACTGGTCACTAGTCTATGGCACTATTGGGAAGAAATGTAATCTTTAGTAGCTGGTGCCAAGTGGATGGAAATTACATCATCGAGGTTGTGCTCTTGAAACACATTGGAGCCTTGGCCCTTTTCCCTTATCTCTTTGGATTCCTGGATGCTGTAAACACTACTACCATGGCACACCATCCCACCATAGGCCGAAAGCAACAGGCCACCTGACTGCGGGCTGACACTTCCATAACTGTGAGTAAAACAGTGCTTAAAGTTGATTTTTTTCCTCAGTTATTTTGTCGCATCAACCTAAAGCTAACACATCCTCTAAATATAAAAGTGCTCTAAAACAAAGTTTGCTAAAACAAAACAAAACAAAAACAAGAACTCATGACCTCTGTCTTCAAAGGCTTCTTAAGCTTCAAACCATAAGGCAATTTCTCCTAAGTAGTCAGTGTAAGATCTAACGAATCAAGTTCTTCTGCTATATTCTAAGTGACCCACAAGCAGCCACACGTAAGGAGGAATGGCCCTATTGCTCATGCAGCGGAAGCAGACACGGTCACGTCCTATTGCCTTTTCCAGTTTTTCAGTTTGTAGCAATGAGGTATCTGCCTTCGTCACCATCTGTCTGGTTGGCAGAAGATTCCCACAACAGTCAAGCAGATGGGCTGCCCACTCCTTTAACCTCGCCAAATGCTCTGCAGAGTGGCCTTGCCATCAGACAGGCTTTAGAGACAAGCATGTTCTTCCTTCTTTTTCGGTCATGTTTCTCTGGACATGTTTATCCCTGTGAATCTCGAACCATTTGAAGCCACGGGACCAAGTATCAGTTACCACAACAATGAAGACTAGCAGTATAGGAAAAGGAGGAGGTTCATCGATCATCTACACGTGCCGTCCGTATTTGAAGGCCACCAGCACTAACTAAACACACACCCCACACCTACCTGTGATCCTTTGCTCTTGTCCTTCCCTCAGACCCAGGTCTTCCTTGATACACTTCCTTCTACATTTTTCTAATTCTGTGTGGCATCCACCTACAAGCGGCCTTGCCATGCATGACCTTGCTCTCAGTGATACCAGTTTAGACTCGTCTTACTTTATATTCCCGAAACTGTTCTATCTCCTAAGTAGATCTTCCCAACCACACTGTGAGCTCCTTACTACAAGTGACCTCATCTGCTTCTCTTCGTGCACTTTGTGCTTTGATCAATCAAGGAGTCCAATAAACATCAACAAATATTTGAACTTGCCCCTGAAAGTTTATTGCACAGAAATTAAATGAAGAACATGACCATCCTGTTTTGCAGCTGAAAGCCTTGAAGGATTGGCTTAAGCAGTTCAGTGGTTTTTCTGGGGTCGTATGGGAGTTGCAGAGCCAGAATTTGAACCACTATGCACTTCCCAGTCTCCTTACTAATCCTAGTGTCCTTACTAATCCCCTGGTTAGGGGTTCTGCTGCAGTGATGAAACACCATGATAAAAAGCAAGATGGGGAGGAAAGGGTTCATTTGGTTTATACTTCTACGTCACTGTTCATCATCCAAGGCAGTGAGGACCAAAATTCATGCAGGGCAGGAACCTGGAGGCAGGAGATGAGGAGGCCATGGAGGGGTGCTGCTTACTGGCTTGCTCCCCATGGCTTGCTCAGCCTGCTTTCTTATAGAACTCAGGACAACTGACCCAGCAGTGATCCCTCCCACAATGGTCTGGGCCCTCCCACATCAATGGCTAATTAAGAAAATGCCCTACAGGCTTGTCTGCAGCCATATCTTAAGGAGGCATTTTCTCAGCTGAGGTCCCCTCCTCCCAAATGACTCCAGCTTGTGTCAAATTAACACAAAACTATGCAGCACAAGCAGTCAAAAATTACCTCTCAAATGTAGGCATTTGAGAAAGAGATGAGGGTGGACAAACACTTTGTTATTAATTAAATTTATTCTTTGACATCTTGTATGTATACATAATAGATTATAATCACTCTTCTGTCCACCCTCTACCCCCTCCTCCATCCCTACTGATCCTATTCTCAGATCCATGACTTTTGGGTGGCGTTGTGATGCTGATGCATTTAGTTAAAACAGGACCATCTGGGGGACCACTGGATTGGGACTATGCAGTGGAGCCTGGTGAGGTCACTAGTAGGCACTAGTAGGGCAATGGTGCCCCCTCTTCCTGAATCTCCCATTAGCAAATAGTCCTCAACGAGAAGCAGGCCCTCTTGAGCCTCTCTTCTCCACACATGCTCATGGGGTGGGGCCGGGGGCAAACTTGTGCAGACCCAGTGCAGGCATCCACAGATGCTTTAAGGTAATTGAGAAATATTGTATTTGATCGTTCTTCCCCAAACCTAACAGTTCTCATGCATTTGCATATGGAATTAACAGGACGCAAGGGAGACATTTCCACACGTTCTTCAGGGAGCATCGTGCTTAGCTATGGCTCTTTGCGCTACTCACACAGCAAGCAGTTAGATGAGCTAGCGTGCACAAGATGAACACGGAAACACAAAAGACCAAAAATTAAGGGATACAAAAGAAGCAATACAAAGAGGGACATTCACAGCAGCAGGTACCTACCTCAAAGAAACAGAAAGATTGATCTGGGTATAAACTTTGGGTATAAGGCCAGGGACAAGCGCCAGGGCCTTAGGTTCAATCCCCAGCACAACAATAAATGAATACAACTAATATCTGTAAATAGATTTCAAATCAGCAAACTAGCAATGCTTCTCAAGGAACTGCACCAGCAAAGGAAAGACATACCGAAGATCAGAGGAGAAACAGACAAGGAAAACAATACAAAAGACCAAGGAAAGGGAGTCATTTTGAAAAGATAAACAAAACTGACAACATTTTAGATGCATTAATCAAGGGTGGACATTGGGGAAGACCCAGACAGAGGCAAGAGATAGATAGGGGGAGAGAGAGAGAGAGAGAAAGAAAGAGAGAGAGAGAGAGAGAAATATGCAAGGTTGTTTTTGAACTGTGGTGGCAGGTGAATCACAGGCTTTTCAGGTAACTGTAGCAGCAAGCCAGAAGCTGTGGGACTACTCCATATGAGCACCATATGCATGCCTGAGGTACCTGTGCAGGGACAAGCCAGCGTATCAGGTACCCTGAAGCAGCAGCACAGGACACGCAAGCACCCAGACGACGTGCAGCAAGGTCCCTTCAGCAGTCTGCCTCTCGTTTCCTACAGGCAACTCTGTGGTCTGCTCCTTAGAGCTTCTAAAAATAAGTTACCACCAATTCAATTACACAACTACATGAGTATTTACAATTACACTGTGGTCCTTGCCTGAATTAAATCAACTTTGGAGAGGGACCAAATTTCTTTGCAAGTACAAAGCACCAAAACTGGCCCAAGGCTCACTTTGCCACCACCCAACTCCGGAGACAGAGGGCTTTACAAGACATGCCCACCTACTATGCCAGTCATCAGAATTCCAACCTATCCAGCCAAGAATTTCTCAGTTTCACCTAAAGGGCAGACAGACCTTTCTGCCCCACTATTCTTGCCAGCACTCTCATACCAGCTGCTACTTACCTCCAAGTTCTGCCAGAGAGCTTTGCCCAGAACAAACCCTGCTCTTCCTATAGTGTTAGGCACGATAGGTTGTTTTTGTTTTTGTTTTTGCTTTCATGGCTTCTGGTTTAGCTGCCAGATTTGAGTCCAGTAGCTCTTCCTCTGATCTCCTTTTCCCAAACCACAGGCAGTCATAGAGAGAGGTGAGTGAGAACTTTAAAATATGCCACGGCTAATCCTCTAGTAATCCAACAGAGCATCAACTAGAAATGGTAGGGGGACGAATCCCCTCCAAATCCCAAACATGTCTAGGACTATGTGAGCAGAGATGACCCTTAACTTAGAGAACATGTTAAACCCAGTACAAGCTGAGACTAGAACACATTGAAAATGCATTTAACATACCTTACCTAGCAAAACAGCATGGCTTGGTCTCCCTGCTGTAAAAACACAAGAATATCTGCATCGCCCTACAGTTGGCCAGACCTATCCAACACAGAGCCTACTATAATAACATGTAGAATAGTTCACATTGAATAATGTACTCATAGACAGCAAAGACGTCATCTGAAATGGTTCCATACCATTGTGAGCAATGCTATTAAACAAAGGGATCTGCATAATTCAGCAACAAGACTTTGGCTTGAAGGGAATCCCATTTGCTCAAATCTTACTCATTGAAAATTAAATGAGCCCCTTCCTTAATCAACAAATATAACCTGGCAGAGAAAGGCAAGACTCGCCTACAAAATAACAGAAAATACATTCTGCAAGGTGGTTAAGTCCCACAAGTCAAGTGGGACTAAAAGGCTCATCTCCCCCACCTCACTGCTTACTCTAGTATCCTGGGAAGGATTCCTGGAGTCAGTTACTGCCCCTGGGACTAGGCACTGGGGCTCAGGAAGGGTGCTGGTGGCAGAGGCACTGGAATCCATGGAAGATAGACAGCAGGAAGAGGCTGCAAGTTATCTCCAGGCCTGCAACACCCAAGTCTGCCCACATCCCCAAGGGGCTGCAGTTTGCATAGTATAAATATTTCCTGAAGTGCAGAGAAAGGGAGGCAATTTTCAAAAGCAAAGAGCATAATTTTAGCACTCTATCACTTTTAAAGGTGTGACTCAGTAACTTCCACATGGACTTGCTCTGTGTACTAGCCAGTCTACACATGTAAACAGAAAAATCTTCACACTCGCAAAGGCTTAATCTTGAATCTTAAATCTGGCTTTCACCCCAGATGTGGCCACATTCCGCCCATGCCACCTCACCTTTAAGGGCACTACCTTTCTTTGATTACATGTGTTTCCCCAAGCTCTCCTATCTGTTGTGACTTTCTTGAGGGCGAGGGCGATGTATTTGTTTTCGCAATTGCCTCTTACCCTAGCCCTTCCCTCCCAACATCAACCCTTTGCCTGAGGCACCTTACAAAAGCATTGCACGTGATAAGTACTTGGAGGTGCTTTGTACTACACATATTTGTTTTTGAAAGTTTTATTTTCTTTTTAAGTGTCTCTGTGTGTGTCTGTGGGAATCTGTGTGCTTGCTTGTGTTCAGGTATGAGCACGTGAGTGTGGGTACCCACAGAGACCAGGAGTTACAGGTGATAGTAAGCCACCCAACAAGGGTGTTGGGACTCAAACTTGGATCCTCTGGAAGAGCAGTATGTACTCTTAACCACTGAGCCATCTCTCCAACCTCTCTCCATGTTTCTAAGTAATCTCATGGGCAGCATTTGCCTCACTTTAGAGGCTGAGAAGACAAAGGGACGGAGTTACCTTACACATGCCCTGTGCACCATTGCAATAGCAACTCTACTTCCTTCATAGTTCCCCACAAAACAAGCATCTATCTAGACATCAGTGATATCAAGGCATATCGATGCCATTTATACTCATACACTGACGCTAACTTGAGATATGACACCTCCCAGACACAAACGAATGATTCTACAGCAGCCTTTAAGGCTCGAAAGCAGCCATCAACCAATACATGTGACCCTTGAAACCAAATTATTCCATATATTTTGAAAGGGACCCATAGGCATGTGGCAAAGGTGACTTTCCTTGGCAACGGTGACTATGGAGTTCATATCTGCTTACTTGTTAATGATTGAAGGAACAGCAAGGTGGAGGAGATTTCAAATAAGATTTCAAGGAAACCAATATCCATTCTGGCCCCATCTCAGGATAATGCTTTCTTGTAAAAAGGGGGCCACTCTATAAGGCTGTCATGTTCAAAATTTAAATCCAAAACAATCGTGAAATCCCTTTGTCCCTTCCTGCTTCCATCCTGGTCGATGTGCATTTGTGCCTTGCACTTACATAAAGGCTACTCCACCCATTTTAAGGGCCTAATGGATTCTAGGGAATTTATTGTCCCATTCTAATAGGACCTGGTGGGACAAGCTCAAAGGTTAGATTTCTCAACACAGTCCAGATTCCACTCCTGTGGGCTTTCCAAAAGTCCCCTGCTAATCTCAAAGTACACTATCTGCTAAGAATTAAGATTTTTGCAGGGTTTGTTTTTTAATGCTGTAATTGGATACAGGCTGTGATCCTGGATCTAAAATGTTTCTTTAAAGTAATTTTTTTATCCAAAAATAAATCTCATCTGCTGACATGGCTCACTGTTTTTGCAATCAATGTTACTTCCAGTAAGCCTTGAAGGACATTCCTCTGAGCACATTGTCCCCACCTACACTGGAAGCAGAGTCATCTACATCCCAGGTCCTGGCTACTGGTGGCAGGCACACACTCTATCTTGTCCTTGTCCACAGTCTTCTATACCCTATAATATCATTTTTTAAAAGTGATTTGCTTTTCACTGGGCATGGAGGCTCATGCCCACAATCCTAACCCTGTGGAGGGTGAGGCAGGAATCCTGTTGTAAACTGGAAGCCAGGCTGGGCTACGAAGGGAATTTAAGGCCAGGCTGGGTCATAAAGTGATACGCGCTGTCTCAAACAAAACAACAAAAACAGAAATCAACAGTCAAACATAAGTTAAAGTTTCTTACATTCTTACCACATTCATATGCAATAAAATGCACGATAAACAGTGAACAAACTGCAATTTTCTCTAATGCATTTTCCACTTATTTGAAATAGATCTTAGCACAGTACCTTATCTTCAAATAATATTCTGTCCTTAGGGCTACTAATCCGGTTTAATCATTCTCTAAATGTCAGGTACTAGCATTATTTCTAGCCTCTCATCATTATTATTAACATTGCTCTAACAATATTTTCCCCAGTACTTTTTCCTGTGCAGACAGACATCACTGGCCAGGCATGGTGGGATGGTCTGTAGTCCCAGAACTTGTTAGGCCGAGGCAAAAGGATCTCACTTTCTTGATTTTTAGGCAAGGCTGAGTTACAAAGGGAGACCCTGTCTCAAAATAAAGAAAAAAAAAAACAACAAAATGAATTGCTGGACCAAGGGTATGTTCAAGTAAAATGGCTTTTGTTGGCCTCTTTAGGGCAATATATCTTTTTTTTTTAGTTCTAGAGTTCAAACCAGTACTGCACTAGCTCGAATGATAACTATTATGTGTAAACGCGTAATTCTGCAGTCATATCAACCTTGTAGCATAATTTTATTCTTTAACCTATCACATTAGCTTCGTTGCCTTTATTATGATAGGTGATTACTTGCTTTTTTTAATGCACAAAAAATTATAGTTTCTAATCTTTGGCCACTTGTCCAAATAAAGATTGATTGTACATAATTACTTTTTATAATTTGAAGACTACCCTTCCCATACATTTGATGACATCCTCTCTCTGTATTTATTTCCATATAGTTATTTTAAAGAAATCTTTCTTTTTTCTTTATTTTTTTGTGGAGGGAAGGTTTTATCGAGCTTCCACATCACAAAGGAGGTCAGAACAGGAACTCAAGCAGGTCAGGAACCTGAAGGCAGGAGCTAACAAAGAGGCCATGGAAGAGTGACATGTAACACTATTTTCAATACAACTGACCATATAAGGAAATTATCTTTCTTTTATATATAGGTTAAGTAAATTTGACTCAAGATATTTAATGTATCCTAAAAATAAGCCAACGTATGCTTTCCCTTAAATACCAAATTAGCTATTTACTCTTACTCTTAATAATCATTAATTTTTCAAACAAGTATATGAATCAAAAGAGTTCTTAGGGAAAAATATTGTGATATTATGAATCTAGTTTGGATATTACTACCTCCATTTATCCAAACATCTCAAATTCAAATTAAACCTTTCCTTATTCTTTCTCTCCTTATGCACCTCGCTGCTCATCAGTACACTCTGTATCTTTCAATTAGCACTGGATAGCTAAGAAGATTTTTAAATAATGGTTGAGCATGTCCATGCCATTAAATGTAGGAAAATCGGTAACTGTGGCATGAACTGTCGCCTGTACAGGTCTCTGAGATTTATTGGCTCATGCACTAAACCATCTTTAGGGAAGGTGCATACAGGCAAACAAGCTCACTTGCTCAGAGAGGACCTGATTTCCCTGGGGGTCCATTCCTTCGGATCTTCACCAACCAGAAAAATGTGTTCAGCTTCAAGACTTTCTTTTCTGAAGACAGGGTCTTACTGTATCCCCAGTAGTATGGAACTCACTATGTAGACCAGGGCAGTCTAAAACTCACAGAGAGCCATCTGCCTTTGCCTCCTGAGTGCTGCCATTCAAGCATGTGTCCCCCACCAGCTGAAAGTTTCATCATGAGAGACAAGACAGCAAGTTCTTATTGAACATCCTTTCCTGACATAATGGCTTCTCATCATACTAGAAAACGAGATCTGGGGGTGATCTCGTTTATAAGGCCTTACCTGTTTTGTCCCATGTATGCTTGCCTCCCTTCTTTGCCCCCACCTTGGGATACACCGATTCTTCACGGTAGCTTACATGGGTCAAACTATATTTGGGCCTCAGGACTTTGCACTTACTATGCCTTCTGTTTGGAAAGGTTTCTCTCATATCTGAATAGCCTTACCTCTGCACTCTGAGTCTATGTTATAACTTAAACATTTGCTTCTCCTTGAAATTTACATGTTGCAACCCCCACCAACCCTGTGTGTGTGTGTGTGTGTGTGTGTGTGTGTGTGTGCGTGTGTGTAAGTGTAATTGTGAAAATGGAATCCTCATGAAGGGTATTGGTGCTTTGTAAAAGAAACAGAGCAAGTATGCTTCCTTTCCTTCTGCCAACTGAGGATTCTTACTTTTCTGTTTCATGGGCCTCCCCATCTAGAATAATACTAGTGCCCAGGAGTGTGATAATAGGCATTAAATATCTTGCTGGTTTCTATTTGGACATATGCTAAGTACTTCTTCAAACAATGGGCTCACAAAACAAATTGAGCTATTTTAGGATCAAGAAACACCCACTGTATGTGCGCTGAGGTGTCCCAGTCATCAACCTGTCATGTGATATACTGGGCAGCCTACCTTACAGAGATGGTTATGTAGCTCTGCCACCTGGCTTTGAAATCTGACTTCATCATCTACTTTCAATACCTCTGGCCCTCAGTTTCCTCTTCAGTAAAATGGTGATGACATCATCTACCCTCAAGGATTTCTCTGAATATGAAGTACGTTAAAGCATGGTTATCACTTAGAAAGTGCCTAGATTATAACAGACACCCAAGTTAGTCTGGGCACACATTGCCAGGGTGCTATCATTGTAGCCCCGCCCTCTCTCCTCCTCTTTCTTCCTTCCCATCTTTAATCACAAACAAGTTCTCCAGTATTTATTTCTTAACATTCAGTTCCTACCACCTACAATTTTGTATCATTTGTGTCTCTGTGCTGTGATGACTGATATTGGTCATATGCCTGTGCTTTACTTTCACGATGTAAACCCATGGTCAGTGACCAAAAGTCCTCATGGGAACTAACTTCTCCTATCCCTATCAATTCTATTCTTCTAAGACAGCTGTTCTTAAATTTTATGCTTTGGGTCTTGGTGATTATTTCAAACTTCTTGGTGGAGACTTAAATCCTTAGGGCTTGATTCCCACTGTACACTCTCCCTTTCCCAGGCCTGGCCTTCTCCCAAGTTTAACACACTGCTATTTTAATTCTTTTCTTCAGTGACTTCATAGTTTTAAGTCCAAGTCTCTCTGGGTTTCTGCTTATCTCTATAGTAAAACTGTCTTCAGACATACAGCAGGATTATCAATGTAAAAACTCACTTGAAAAATAATGACAGCATAGCAGTTAAAGATGACAATGTTATATAGTAAGCATAGTTAACTCCTAAAGAAAGCAATTTAAAAACACAAGGTACCTGTTTGAAAGACCTGTTAAGATGACCACAGTGAACAAAACTCATCATAGCAAGCATGGATGAAGAGTCAGAGCATCTGGGACCCAGTGCTGCCAGCAGGGATACAGGTGCCATGGTATGGATCCAGCAGCTTTTAACAGTTAAGTTTTTCTCCCCGTTGAGCATTTGGGGATAGGAACACCGCTGCCTTCTCATCTCTGCTTCCATAGCTCACTTCCCATCAGCTCTGCTCTGACTTTGCTAAGTAAACGTGTGCTATATCCTGCAGTCCGAACCGAGCCACACTCAGTCCACAGTTGGACCACGAAACAGCTCAGCTATGGACATGATGATACCACCGTACTCATGCCAGGCTGAGCAAACAATTCAGATCTTAGTGTTGTATTAACAGAGCCAATGCCCTGACTACAGACCCAAAGATTCCTATTCCAATGTGCTAAATTCTAAAGGCAGAGAGCACAGCCAATGGGCTGTGGGGCAGTCAGCCATTAGGATGTCCACATAAGATACGTCTTTCAAACATACTTGCTTTCTTCACACAAACATTCCCTACAATGTCATGCTCTCATAAAAGTAGTCTCCCATAATTAGACATTTCACTAAGTGGGAACGGATGGGCAGAAAATGCAGCAGGTTTCCTCTCGGGAATCCTGTCTGTGGAGAACACGTCAGGAGCAGGCTTGACCAGTGCCCACTGTGAGGTCCTTCAGCTGACAGACCAGAAGGATGGCTCTGCTGAAAGTCCCAAAATGTTCTTGAGAGTGCTGGCCTGTGGCCAGCTCTGACAGGTAGACACGTGTAAGCTCAACAACAGTGCTGGAAACTCAATAATCTCTGAAGCCAGAGTCACACAGTGGCCAGTCTCAAAGTCCCCTTGCCAGCGGTATCAGTGCAGAGACATGAGAATCCGTGTCTTGCAAGCATGGCAGCTCCAATTTTCTATTAGTCACCCAAAATAGTTTCTCCCATCTTGATCTCAGGTATTCCCCATGTCTGTAAGTCCGGTCCTTCTGACAGCTGGCACGTAACACTGGGCTGTAATGTTTTTATTACTGAAATTTGCACTGGGCATTTGAGGAGTCCAATTAAATTCAAACACCTTAAAAATTCCCCAGGTGCATGGCTTCTGAGAGTGTCTCTCTCACACTTGGCCTCAACAGCAGCACTCACTGAGACAGGGACCCCTGTGTGTGCAGCCTGGTGCTGGGCTCGCTGCAGTGTGCTAAGTTACACCCACACAAGAAGTAGATACTTATTTAATACCGGGAGCATCACCTGCTCTCAGCCTTAGCCAACCAATCACTGGCTGTTAACCAGCACTGCTTCGCTTTAATGAGCAAACACGTTTTACTTTCTCCTTGGCACCTGTATCAAGAGCGTGTTTCAACTCAGAAGGTCCTGGCAGTCTTCAGTGAGACACTTTCTTCCCAACCTCGCGCTCCAGGGCTAGGAAAGGAAGAGTCTTTACAAGGACCCTTAGTCCAGATCTGCTTACCCCACCCTTGCTATAAAAGTGATGCCCTGCGCGTGACCTCTTCCTGTAATCCCTATAAAACACATTCTCTTCTGCATGTGACACTTCTGTTCTGAGGACCTCAAAGGCCATCACTCGACTCGGCCTCTCCAATGGATCACGCCTTTGATCGCGCTCAAGAGCCAGTGTTTAGAAGTTCATTCTACGGATGACAAGAAGAAAAAAGCAGGAACGAGGTCAAGCCACTTGACCAGGGGTCATCCAAGTGTCAGCATAAGGACCGGATGAGTCAGGATTGTGCTTCTCTGAACACGGTGCTCACTGCATTCAAATTCAACTTGGGCAAATATAAGCAAATGACCTTTAGAAGCACAGGAAGCTTGCTTCAACACACTAAGAGATAAACTCCTGTTGTAAGCAGGTAGGAAGGAGCTGCCAAAAGACATTATCTTCCTTTAGAGTCTAAAGTCACAATAAAGTCAAATCACAAGAAGTTTACTCTGGCCTTTGTGAACCTCTTAGTACTTCAATTTCTTTTCTTCTTTGTTAAAAGTAAGAAATAGAACAATAGGCTTGCAAATATTTTTGAAGCAGGCATTTTCAACTTACTTCAAGGCATATCGACTGCTACAAACCCTACAGAAGTTTAAGTTTCCATTTTCCCTTTGTTCTTCTGAAGGGGGATCAAAATAATCGATAAAACGCAGCAGCAGTGTCTAGGGTGTTGAAGGTACAGAAGCCGTTAAGTTGGGTGGGAACAGAGAGCAGGCAAAGATGTGGTCCCTGACGTCAGAATTTGAGTCTGCTTAGAGAGATAAGCTTCAAGGCAGTGACAAGCCAGCCTCAGGGGAGAGAGCTTCAGGAGTCACAAGAAGAAGAAGAAGAATGCCAAAGAAAAAGTGGGCTTGAGAAATTGCTTCGGGGGAAGTAGGTATTCGGATCAGTGGGGTCCCAGATGCCTTCTAGAACTGAATATGTATTGCACCATGAAAATTAGATGCCATTTCCTCAAACAGAGAAGAAAATAGAAGGCAATTCAGTATAAACAGAGAGCCTGAGCCGATGTATGAGGTAATTAAATTGCAAATTAAGATGAGCGGACAGTATGCTCTGTTACCCACACCTTTTCAGGGAAGTTTTATTAATCCCAAGCCTCTGACAGCTCACAAGCATTCTAACTACTATGGCTCCACCATCTTTCCTTCCCTCCTCCCTCCTCCTAGACTCCACCTGGAGAGCCTGCAGGTGTCTCAGCTGCATCTGCTCCCATGGCTTAGATCAGCGCCCACAACCTGTTACCTTACCACAGCCACCATTTCCTACCACTCCCACGACAGCTCCACCCGGCCTAGACCGTGGGCCTCTGGACTGTCCAAACTGGGGCTCAATCAAACTTCTTGTCTCCAGAGACCAGGCTGCCTCTTCTCCACACACTTTCCTCAGAGAAGCACTTCTTGCCACTCTTCTAAGCGCTCAGCTAAACACCAAAGACATGCTTCCTCCGACTCCTAATGTTCTCCCAACATTCGCATCTCAGTAGATCAACACCTCCAAGTCTCCCATCTGCTCCCCTTTCGCTGCGCTCACTCCCTTTACCGAGGTCTCAGATCCGTCATTAGCCTCTCTGGCCCTGGCTTCTTTCCTTTCAAATCCACTTCCCCACACTGCTCACATGGCTGAGTGAAAACACGACCTCATCACCTGGGCTCAACTCTTCTTGTCGCACCGTCTTCAGAGAGAAAGCTTTGAACACAGCGCAGCGAATGTGTCCATGGTGGGGCCCCAACACACCATGTCGCAGGTCCTCCCATCCGTTCTCACACACACCCCCACCACCAAGGCATGCAAGTATAAAGCACTACGATCTACGGTTCCATATCTCGAATGTCGTATGTGCTGTACAGCTGCTGTCCCCGCTCTAACACCACACTCATGATGACGACAACAGTGGGAAAGGATGGTCAACAGGCATGTTAGACCAGAAAGTGGATGCTTCAATGGAACAAACCAAGACACACAAGGGTTGAGGGGGGGCGGCAACAAATTTGAAGCTCCAGGAGCAAGTAAAAATAAACAAAGAAACAGGGGGAGGTTAAGGCGCTTGGGAAGCTGCTGAAGGAGGGCAGTTAAGAGGGGCCCGTATGGGGAAGAAGTGAGGACAGAGAATATCTTCTTAAGCTTAGCGGCTATGCAGGCCTTGGGTGAGCAGAAGCCAGACAGCCGCAACTGTCTAAATCTGCAAAGATGGTTAGTGTGAAAACGCTGAACCTGGGGAAAGAGGCAGGCTGGGGTTTCCAAAGGTTCCTGGGCACACACTTACTCCTCACTGTGAAAAAACTCGGGGTCTTAAGAGTAGATGAGTCTCCAAAAGAGACACGTGAGGTCATGAAGTTATCTCAGATATAGCCGTCCACCCAAAATTTTGACAGCACACAAGGCCACTTATTGGGACAAGGACTTGAAAAGGTGTTCAGGCTAGAAGATGGATGGCTCACATTTTCAAAAGAAAGGGTAAACCAGATTAGCAAAGTAAGTTACGGCTTTATAAAAGAATGGATTCGGCAAATATGAAGTGCAGGCCAGCTCCGGGCCAGACCAGTGGTTTTAACCTGTGGGCCATGTCTCCTTTGGGGTCACGTATCAGATATTTACACTACAATTCATAACAGTAGCAAAATTACAGTTATGAAGTAGCAATGAAATAATGTTATGGTTGGGGGTCAGCACAGCATGAGGAGCTGGGTTACGCGGTAGCAGCACCAGGAAAGTGGAGACTCGCTGGGCTAGATGCTGTTTTTAAGCACGGGGGGGGGGGGGGGGGGGGGGGGGGGGAACACGCGAGCGTAAGATGGTGAGCGCAAGGTGACATTTAAGTGAAGGATGCGGACAAGGTCATGGGAGGAGTGTCCATCAACTCTGAAGCTGCTCAACCAGGCGGAGGGCACAATGCTGAGCTACAAACTGCTGCGAGAAGTTCTGCCACGTGTGGGAAACGATTATTCCTCAGACAAAGTCTGCACAGAAGGAAGTGACGCATCATGCTTACATTACCAGCTACTGGGTGGGAGACTGTTTCTAAGCTGTTACTTAACAAAATGATGAAACCCAACCGTACATGTACCTCATAAGCCGAATTTCCATTTTGCTTTCTATAAACAAACATATATGAAAGTCCTGTTTCTCTTGGCACCAGAGGCAGGGCTGCCACTTGCTCCATTTCCCTTTACCCTCACCACTCCATGGAAACCATGCATCTTGGGGAAAACAATAAGTGGGCATCATTTAAAAATAGCTCCTCAAAGCAATGTCTCGCTTGTTCCTTTTCAAAGACGAATTCTTAGGCCAGAGGAAAACCTGCTTACAGCCTCTTAAAGTGAATTTTTCATCATTCCTTTTCCTTGCTTTGCTGGAGGTTTGCTGATAGGAGACAGGACATTTGGGAGACTTCTCTGTGCAATTTCTTCAAGGAAAAGACAAAGGCGACTTGTCGTCTATAGTTCTAAGAACATAAAAACCGAAAATGAAACTGCCATCAAAATGCCCATCCTTTTTACCACTACAATTAAGTGAAATAAAAACGTTTAGAAATCTTGCTTTAGATCAGATAAATTAGCAAACACGTAATAAATACTTCATAGAAAATAAAAAGGAAATGATGCCCGCCTCAGCTTTAAAAGGTAGCACTTTAGAAAATGTGCCTGTTATTGGCCTTTCAACTAAGTGCAAAGCAAAGGATTTGAGCAGAGACCTCTTGAGATCCTCTCTCAAAAACCCCTTATGGGTCATCCCCACTCTTTCTCTCTTTAAGAAACAATAATTTCAGACGCTGGAGAGATGGCTCAGCAGCTAACAGCACTTGTTCCTCTTCCAAAGGACCTGAGTTCAGTTCCCAGTACCCACATCAGGCAGCTCATCACTATCTGCAACTCAAGATCCAGGGAACCTGATGCTCTTTTCTGACCTTGGTGGGTACCTGCATGTTCTTGAATGTACATATGTGTATGCATGTGTATACACACACACAAATACAGAGAGACAGAGGCAGAGCCAGAGAGAGACAGAGACAGAGACAGAGAGACAGAGAGAAAGAGTCTTTAAAAAATGAAAAAAAAGCCGGGCGGTGGTGGCGCACGCCTTTAATCCCAGCACTTGGGAGGCAGAGGCAGGCGGATCTCTGAGTTCGAGGCCAGCCTGGTCTACAAGAGCTAGTTCCAGGACAGGCTCTAGAAACTACAGGGAAACCCTGTCTCAAAAAAACCAAAAAAAAAAAAAGAAAAATAAACATTTCAACATATAATGAATGAGTCTTACAGAGTCACATTTTAGAAAACATAGGTATTATGTAGTCCCCAGATCACAACAGTCTCAACAGCCTAGCAAGCAATGAGTAAAGCTGTTGCCGGTCAGATCGGAAATGTCCCCCACAGGGTTACAAGTTTGAACACTTGGTCTGCAGCTGAACGCACTGTTTTGGAAGGAAGCAGAACCTTTGGCACCGGTCTAGCTGAACAGCATAGCATGGTAGGGTAGGCCTCCAATCTGGGTCTAGCTTTCTCTGTTTCCTGGGTCGACCACCTGAGGCACTGCCACTGTTAAGTGTCCTTTGTCACAGACCTGCTTCATCCACTGTGACTTCCCTGCCATGCTGAACTTTATTTCCTGAACCTGGAACCAAAAGAAATCCCCTTTGAGTTGTTTCCATAGGGTATCCTGTTACAATGACAAGAAAAGCTATCTCCTAGGCTTACCCTCAAAGCCACCGGGGTAGAGCGTCCTTAAAATAAATGAATGAAATCAGAGGGAATTTGGAATAACAAAACGGGGCCAACGGGTGTGGGACAAAGAACACCGCACGCCCCATCAAAGGCCACACTCTGCTCTGTGCCATCTTCCAAAGGCGGGGAAGAAGATGTGACAACTTTGGGGAGGTTTTCTAGTTGAAAAAAAATGTCTAACATCAATGTTGTACTTCAAGGGACAGACAGCCCTCTGCAAATTGGAAATGTATTCTAGAAATAAAGCAGCCTGCCCAGAGGTTCTGCGCAACCACAGGGTCGCTCAATCGATCCCTTTTCATTTTGTGCTTTATGTGGTCAGTTAAAATGGGAAGACAATACAACAATGAAGTTCAAATTCAGGAAAAAAAAAAAAAAAACCACTCTCAAATTGTCCTTGACATGTTCTCCCCGCTTTGGTTTTTCAAGACAGAGTGTTTCAGTAGCTTTGGAGCCTGTCCTGGAACTTGCTCTTGTAGACCAGGCTGGCCTCGAACTCACAGATCTTCTCGCCTGTGCCTCCCGAATGCTGTGATTAAAGGCGTGCACTAGCACTACCCAGCTCCTTGACATGTTTTTAAGAAAGGGTTTTTGTTTTGTTTTTTGTTTTCACTTCTTTCTTTCTTTTCTTCTTTTTTTTTTTTTTTATAAAAACAGGATTTAGGTTCTTGTTAAAAATAACATAGCATAAACTTGAGGGTGAACATTATGTGAAAAAAATACAGACATGCTCAATTTAAAGGTCATTGTTCATTGCTGAAGCCTATGAATCCTGTGAGACGGGTGGGTGGCTTTATGAACCTCTCTCCTCAAGGTCCAAATTCCAACAGGTGTCTACTCTCCATGACTCACCTTGCCTTCCTAACAGAAATAAAACTTTATGGGGAGAGCCTTCACTTGGTCATTAACTCCCCATCTTCTGGTTGGCACAAACAGGCCAAGAGTCCTAGATATGAGGCACACCACAGATAGCATGAGAGGTAACAAGAGATAAGGCTCGGGCTTTCTGAAGCACAGATCCCTACAGTGGAAATAATGCCAATCTAATGTATCAAGGCCAGTATTTATTAGAACTTAGAGGTAGGAGAGAATTTTCCGGAAAATAAGAGTATACTTCATATACTGTGGACATGCTCTTTCATGAAACCATTTTTTATTATAAGTATTATTTATATAGCTTTGTTTTTATTTGTTATGGTTATCATTGGCTGTGCTTTTTTAAGGGCATTGACTGCCATGCCAGACTGAAATCCTGTGTTCCCCCAGAGTTATGTTGAAATCTAACAGCTCTCATCTTAAAGGGAGTAAGAGATAGTCTATTCTGGAATCATTCTGAGTGACCACAGCCCAAGAACAGAGATTTAGGTTACCCCAAGTTTCATGTTGCAGTGTGGAAGCAGTTTCATGGGGTTTTTATAGTTTTTAGGGCAGAGAGCCACAAATCAAGGCACGTTAAAAATGCATTGGTGAGTACACCAGAGAGGTGGGTACATCAAGATGGGGGAGTTTTTCTATGGGGCTAAAATGTTATCTTAGCACTTGGATTGGTGGAAGCCAGTGTTCTGATAAGATTATAATAGCTTCTAAGAGGTTTTATTTATTATCATGAGGTATCAGTTCAGATACAGAGTGGGATAAAAAAAAAAAATCAAGGCTAAAACTAGCCCAAGATAAAGTAACTAGCCTCTGAAGCTACAAAATTCCAGTCTCTCAACAGAACTGAAATTCCAATCAGTCCATCTCTGCAGACACAGAGTCCTACAAGTTTTCTGTTCATAGCCAGACAGAGCTTTATTTCAGGAATTTTTGATCATAGTGGTTAAGAGAACATACTGTTCTTCCAGAGGACTCAAATTCCATTCCCAGTACCACATCAGGCAGCTCACAGTGGCCCATGGGTCTAGCTCCAGGGGTATCTGATGTTTCTAGTTTCTGTGGGCACTGCACCATGTGCACATACTCACAATAGACATACAATACACACGCACGTGCGCGTGCACACACACACACACACACACACACACACACAAAATTTAAGTTAAATCTTAAAAAAGCAATCTTCACATGGTTCTCCACCTCTCTTCCTGACAAATAAAAATATAATGTGAGGTCAGCTCTCCACAACTTCAACCCAGAAGCCAACCATGCCAGCATTCTGATCTTGGACTTTCAGCATCCAGAAAGAACCATCAGAAATAAATTCTGTTGTGTATAAGCCATCTAGTTGGGAGTACTTTGTAATAGCAGACTGAACTGAGATAGGTGGTTATCTTTCCATTGACTTTCACAGGGTCTCACTACAATGTCCTGGCTGTCTGTGAATTTATTCTGTAGCCCAGGTTGCCATGGGATCTGTGACCCTCCTGCCTCAGCAACCCAATATCTGGGATCGCAGGTCTGTACCAACAGGCCCAGCAGGTCAGGACATCTTATCGGTTCTCTGAGCATCATCAAGATGAATGCTTTAGCACTGAAATGCTTTCCTTGACAGCCACTTGTTTTTGTGGATGCAGGGTGTATTGACGTTCTCCTCTTTGAATAAATGTCCTATTTTGTCATGGGAGCATACAGGCAAGCCTTTTCAGTGTCGTGTTATAGAGTGTGGCATCCTCTTTGACTAGGAGCCACTTGATGCCCATTGGTGCGCAATGAGAGGCCAGCCCTCCCACCACTGATCCCACCTCTATCTTCTTTTCTCTGACTCACAAGAACATCCGACTTTCACATCCTTTCCTCTGTTGCAATTTTAGTTTAACTAACTCATATGGTTCCAAGTTCAGAGTTTTAAAAGGGTCTATGATAAAAAGCTTCCCTTCATCCCTGCTCCCAGGGAGCCAATTCATTGTCTCAGGAGCATCATCCTCGAAATGACTGTAGGCAACCTTTCTTGGGGATAATTACTGCAGGGACCATTACAGAAAAGCTGATCACAACAGTTATGCTACCAAGCAGCAGAAAGCTGGAGAAAGTCCACGGGCAGCATTAACAATGTGCAGTGGCGTGCGGGACATCTGTGCATTTCCTCTCTCTCTCCTGGGATTTTGCAAAAGTTTTGTTGTGTTTTTCAAGAGATGAAAGCAACACTATTCGTTTGCTGTATCTATTCGACACTTTTAGATATGCTGGGCACGGTGCTGCTAAGGACATCACAGGGGAAAGACGCTCACAGCGTGCAGTCTACCCTTCTGACGTTGAGGGCCTCTAGGGGCACTGAGTTCAACAGACACAGCACTGAACCCTTCCCAGGGAGCAGGCAGCCCTGTCTCCAATAGAAAGGTGGTGAGAGCCTCCTTCCAAAGCCGCCTGAGGACTACCCCAACACATGGCTACTCTAGGCAAGGCACGCCCAGACGGAGCCACACAGGGCTATAGGGAAGATCAGGAATGAGCTGGTGCTCAGGACTGATCACCAAATAGTTCGGAAGAGACTGCTTAGCCAGTGACTGGAGTGACAGAGCTGGGACTCCACAGAGCCCTTCAACCAAGTCCGTTCTCAGAAATGCTCTTGCAGAGTAGAGGAAAATAACGCTACATCTTGACAATGACAATGAAAAAAACTAAGCCAGGCAGTGGTGGCGCACACCTTTAATCCCAGCACTCGGGAGGCACATGCAAGCAGATCTCTGTGAGTTTTAGGCCAGCCTGGCTACAAGAGCTAGTTCCAGGACAGGCACCAAAGCTACAGAGAAACCTTGTCTCAAAAAAACAAAAACAAACAAAAAACCAATGAAAAAACTGCCTGCTTTTAACCCATGTCCTGATTACTTGATCGAGTCTGAATTCAAATGTAATGGAATCAGTTGTTTAACGGAGGAAATTTCAAGATGGCTTAATACTCAGGTAGCGGTACTGATACTACTCACTACATTACTGAGGCTTACAATAAGAATTCAAGTCACAAAGACTGGTATGGAAAAGAGTGGATGGACCAGAAGAGCAAAGACCAGTGGTCCTCAACCTTCCTAATGCTGTGACCCTTGAAGACATTTCTCATGTGGTGACCTCCCGACCATAAAATTATTTTCATTACTACTTCATAACTGTAACTTTGCTACTGTTATGAATCAATCATAATATAAATATTTGTGGGGAGTTTTTTGTTTATTTTTTGAGACAGGGTTTCTCTGTAGTTTTGTAGCCTGTCTTGTCCTAGAACTCACTCTTATAGACCAGACTGGCCTCGAACTCATAGAGATCCACCTGCCTCTGCCCTCCAAGTCCTAGGATTAAAGGCGTGTGCCACCACCATCCGACTTAATATTTGTGTTTTCTGATGATCTTAGGCTATCCTTGTGAAAGGGTCAGTCGATCCACCAAAGGGGTTGCGACCCACAGGTTGAGAACCATTGGTATTGACAAAGTGTCTACTAAGAGAGTAGCCCAGTTAAGGAGAACCCTACTACTTTGCACTAGCAAGAAAGAAATTGTCTTGAAGGCAAGATCCTCTTCCTGTCCATGGAAGGCTCAATCGAATTCAGTTAAGAGGAGGAAGACTGAACTTGGTGAAAATGCCACCAACGGGGTGTTGTCTGCTGGGAAATAATCACCTGGGGAAGTGTTTTCCCAGGCTTAGTCACCGAGGTACCCAGAGATCACTACAGCTGTGATAAAGGAGGCCACACTACATCACCATCTGGCAACAGAGCTTGGCAACACTGTCCATATGGTCCTGAACTTACAGGCGTGAAATAGCAAGAGTTACAGCGTCACAGAAGTTTGCACCAAAGTTCTAGAAGGTCACAGAGGCCAGGTAATGTATGGCCTGTCGGATTTCTTGTAAGGGGGTCCTGAGAGAACACCCTGTGAAGCTGTGAAGGCAAAGCCCAAGCTGCAGTGGAGACCCCAGAACGTTGGGCATGTCAGGACCATAAGGTTCACCAGGAAAGCTGTAGGCACAGTGCGGAGCTGGCTTAAGGGGGCAGAACAGGAGGCACATAGAGTGACTGAAGGCTGCTGGAACGCTAAGACTGTCAGGAGCTCTAGATGCGGTACCTCAAACTAAAGGATGTGGTGCTTGCCCTGCTCGTTTTCAGTTTCACGTGGGCTGCTCATTCCCCACTATGCTCCCAGTCACGGCTTCATGGAATGAGGTTATTTATTCAGTGTCCATTGTATTTTGGATATGTGGAACATGTCATTTTATAAGGGAACAAGTTAAGAGGCTGTTTTGAGTTTTGGAGGAGACTTTGGACTTTGGACTAGTGATGAAGCAGAAGCCTGTGAGGAATTCTGGGTTGAAATGAATACATTTTGCAGTATGGGATGGCCAGGAGCCTGTGGGGCCAGATGCGATGTCATGATTTGAAGGGATGCACTCCAGTGACAAGGGTCACGTGGGGCAGCCCATCATCATTTTTAATTTGACTGGCTTGGAACCACCTTAGAGGCAACACACCTCTGGGTATTTTGGGGGTGTTTCCAAAGACAACCACCATCCAGCAAAATTTTTATTTATATTAATCTTCTTGACAAAGAAGACAAGTAACTAAACAGGAGTCTTAAACTATATTAGTTTTTCTAGTTACTTTAAGAAAATGAAACTACACTAAAAAGTTGGAGTCTATTGAATAAAGCCTGTTTTGAGTGATAAAGGGCCACCGTAAAGCCCTGGATCTGCTTCCCACCAGTCTGGTTGGTATTCCTAAAATGACTCAGAAAGAATAGAATCACTGAATAATTAAGAAACATCCTGAGATTTTTAAACATTAATTTGGAGGTGGCTGACACATTTTAAAATTTCTCACCACTTATCATAGCCCTAAACCCAAGAATATCAACATAAACAGAACAGATGCCAAACCTTTCCCACTGACGGAGAGTTGCCTAACACCTGCGACATGCTTCCTGCTCCTTCAAAGAGGTCATATGACGGTGGGCACAGATTCAGCAACAAAGAAAAAAGGTATGAATTAAGCATGAGAAACCCATCACATTGCTGGGCAGTGGTGGCACACAACTTTTATCCCAGCATTTGGTAGGCAGAAGCAGGCGGATCTCTGAGTTCAAGGCCAGCCTGGTCTACAGAGTGAGTGCCAGGACAGCCAGGACTATATACACAGCAACCCTGTCTAAAAACCAAAAACACAAAGAAAGAAAAGAAACCCATCATGCAGCATGTTCAACCCATGTATTTCTTGTGCCAGTCTCTCTGCGAAGCAAAGAAAAACATTTCTATACATGTCTATGACTAGCGATGTCTTTATGCTGCGTTTGAAACTCGTCCATTAGCATTGCCGGATGTAGCTTAAATACCCCCTTTCTTCTATACAAAACAGATGAACTTCCTACCGTTCCTTTCTCCAAACCTTAGCTTCACCCCAAGGTAAATTACATCTCCCAGGCTCCCAGCACTCGCAATTAGAATCCTCACCTGAGACTCATATCGCATCCCAAGAGGAACCCAGTTTGAAGAGAATCCATGGACGTACCTTTGCCCATTCTGATGAAGTCATGCACAGGATGATAACGTTGAGAATAAATTGAACAAAACTGAGGCTGACCCATGTGTTTATTTTAGTAGGACATGGCTGAAAAAAAAAAACTCAATGGTATCGTCTATTTTTAAAAAGTACGCTTGAGGTGGATTTGAAAAACAAAAACAACAAAACAAAAAAATCAGAAAAATTAGTAAGACAAAATGATGTGAAGGTCCTCCAGCCCTTTCCCTGGATCTCAGCAGAAACACGTCCAGCTTCAGAGATAAAGAGCACAAGCGAGGGCCGCTCCGAAGAACTGAAAGGACTCCCCCACCTCCAGTCAATGCAGTCCTTACAAAGGGAAACGGTTTCTCTTGTAACAAATAACACATTTAGGACTTGATGTTTTTCAGAGAACAATGAGGAAGGCTGTAGCCACACACACATACACACACACACACACACACACACACTTATTTTTCTGCTTTGAATTACAGTTTAACAGGAGTACAACCAAATGCAAATGAAATGTATGCATATTTATGATTTTACTGGCTGGGTGACAGGGCCACCTTTAGTTACCAGCACAAAACCACCCTGCGTTTGTTTCTAGTCAAACAAATCCCTTTCTTCAATCCCTGGATGGAACAAAGTATTAATTATGAATCTGCCGATGTATCTTACTCATGAGAATAATAGCATATGCATAAGAATGGACATTTATTTAGGCAATAATATTTAAAAACAAATAGAAAACCACTTAAAAACATACCTGCTCCATAAATTATCAACAAACAAGTTTTCAGAAAATCTCTAAGGTTCCTAAAAGTCAAAACTGCACCCTCACAACTTTGAAAGTAAGCCTCCCTAACAATGCTACATTAGCTCTGGCCTTGTCCCAACACCCACGTGACCGTGAGCCAGTCAGTTTCCTTCCTAACTCTTCAGCTGTCGTACCTGTAAATGGTCCGTCTCCAAACAAGTTAATGCTGCCATTCGAATTCTTTATCAAAAGGAAAAAATATCCCAGCCCCTAATAAACAGCAAGGTCTATGAGCAGTATTTAAGATCCATTGTATTCCCTGCCTCATTCCTCCTTACATAAAACAAACAAAACAACACTTTTCCTGTGTATAGGAAGGAGTGGAAAGAGAAGACAATTCTTCAAGGGAGTAGGTTTCACTAGGTCGGTTTCACTAATTAGGTTCCTCCTGCAAAACCACAGAGCCAGTGTTAGTTGTTACTGGAAAGCACCTCAGCAACTTTGAGTAAAAAGGAGACAAGTCCGTTCATAAGACGACACAAGTCAGTTTCTGGGGATGGATCCTTTAGCCAGCTACTCGTGGTGGACAGGCATGAAAGCGAACAAGACATAGATGGCATGAGGATAGGAAAACCTGCTTCATGAGATGAGCTCAGGAGACGACACGGGTGATCACCCATGGGCCCCTAAGAAGGCACAGCTTCTTCTCACAGGAAAATTACCTTCCGTGCTGGGAAGTTACATGTGAGGTGCTGTATGCCTTACAGCATGCTTTCCTTATGAATGATTTCATTCACTTCTAGTAACCAAACAGCCGTGTGTGTGTGTGGGGGGGGTTACTTTAAAAAAAATGATTTGGCGGTGGTGGCGCACGCCTTTAATCCCAGCACGAGGGACGCAGAGGCAGGTGGATCTCTGAGTTTGAAGCCAGCCTGGTCTACAGAGCGAATTCCAGGACAGCCAGAGCAACACAGGGAAACCCAATCTCAAGAAAACCAATTAATTAAATGAATAAATCAATAAATGTGCACATATACTGTTGAAGTACTGACCCAACTTGTTCCTGAGAGTACTTCACCCTGAGTACTTTAACGTCAAACAGAAGCACTGAACAGCTTAGGTGGGAAATTAAACACACTTGCAATTTTCTTTCCCTCCAACAAGTGGTCCACAGTCCAAGTCAGAAAAAGTAAATTGAAGCTGGCATCCATGATCAACTAAACCCCTTGGCTGACTCGAGGTGGACATTTTTCTACTCCTAAACTTGAGAAGAAAAGGACCCAAAAGAAGTAATACCGCCTTGCTAGACACCACGGAATGCTAAAGCTGGCAAAAGAAACAGAATTCCATAGGCACTTCATTTTGTATGGGAAAGATTTTAGGCTTGGAGGTGGTAGGTCTAGCACAAAAGCTGTGTTGGAGTTACAGCCCAGGTCACCAAGCAGCACGCTGAACAGCATGACCTCATCCTGATCAGAAGTGGGACAATGACAGAAAACACAAAAGCACCAAGCGGCCAGGAGATTACATGAACTCTCTGGTCAGAACCTCCACGCAGAGAAGCAGTGCACAACTCCCAAGGCTGTCTGACCCTGAGTTTCTTCACATCTGCAACACGTGAGTGGCAAGTCACAAAGAGACTGTACTGACCACCACGAAGGGAAGACAAGTCTGGTTATTAAAAAACAAAACAAACAAAAAAACCACCAAGACTTCAAGTACAGAGCTGGCTCTGAGTTAGGAACAGCAAACCTGGCTGGGACTCTAACAACCACTTGTCACTGTGATAAATCCCAGAATCTGAGTGTCCCAGGCCTCCTGCAAATGTGCAATTGTCATCTTTATCTCGTCCCCCTCAGACACGATTGAGAATCAATGAGAATACTGAAAAGTATTTAAAACCTGAAAAACGCTAATGCAACTATTAGGTGGCATTCAGTCCCTCCAGTTTTCTTAGTTTGGACAAAGATGTAATGTGGCTGTATTTGTGAGTGCCAGACAGCTTTCCTTCCCAAGATGGACATCACATATCAAGAGCTGACTGCCTGACTTTCCCATCAGTCCTCAGGGGTCGCCACCTTTGCTCTCATAACCAGCATTTCCTTCAGCTCAGAGATCATAGGGGACACTTAGGTTCAATCTTGAACTTGTTTGGGCAAGAATTTTTCCAAGGGTTCCTTTCTGCTGGTAGCCCTCTGACAAAAGCTTCCGCGAACCCCCATTTATTTTTATCACACTGGAGTCGAAGGAAAACCAATCCTTGGACTTTGATCCACTCCAACAACTGCAAAAACACTACAGCCTCTCCACAGAACAAGAGGCAAGTCTCCCGGAAGAGGGACAAAAAGGGTCCCTCCGAGCCGAAGTTCAAGAGAAAGGAATTGGATCATTGGATCACTCCTTAGGTCAGATTAACAAATTCTCGGTCCTTGGGGGCCATTCATTTTACAGCGGGGGACCTCTACGGGGGGGGGGGGTAGTGTCAGGGGTGTTACTTGGGGGCCAGAACTTTAAATAGCATCACATCCCTGTTCGAAGCCCTGATTTCAGTAGGCACGAAGAAAAAAATTCACTGACCTACCCAAACAACTTCTCAGGAACAGGTTTCTACCCAAGCATGCAGTGCAGGGCAGAGAGCCGGCTTGGGCGGTGGGGGTAAGCAACGAGAGAACGCTCATCTGCATAGATGAGAGATAAGCAGTTTGTTGTCTTGGGTGCTGACGACTCCTGGCACCAAAGCGACAAATCAACTCCAGCACTCTCCCACCCCACGGCCCCAGACTCCCAGTCCCCTGCTCCAGATGTTGAAGCTTCACGTTGCCTGGGCCAGTGGAGAGAGGGGCCCCATAAAAGTCCCTAGCTGTTTTTAGGCTGGAACCGTACCTCACCTGTTCCACCCAGCGCCAGAGCCAGAAATCACCAGAACACTGACTCATGCAAGCCCCTCTGGACATCCCAGGGGCGTCTAACAAGTTCGCGGGTGTTTAGTAGCAGGGGAGAAAGACGGGGACACCTCTCCCACTGCAGCCAAACTCAGCAGACTGCCCTGAAACGAGGGTGGGAGCTCAGGCTTAAGTGAGCCACAGTGATCGGCGGGTGTCATTGCCACCCCAGGGATGGGGCAGGGAACCGGTGGATGCCCACCGGGAATGCGCAGCTGAGGCTCCCCGAGGAACTAAGGTCCTCATTAGGGAACCACGGGCGCCCCCTCCATGTCACCCCCAGCACAACTCAGACAGTCAAAGTGGCAGGGTGGAGAGGTCAGGTCTCAGCAGAGACACAGCCCCAGGCGCGGCGGCTAGGGAGGGTGTAAGCAGGGTTGCCGAGGACGCGCAGGAAACTTACCTTCCCCGGCCGGCGTGCTGTAGCCTCAGCGGCCGAGACCAGTTGCGCCACGGCGAGCAAGTTGTCGGGATGTCGCGGGCTCCCGGGTGGCTGCGGCGGGCAGCGGGTGGGGCGGGGCCGGGGCAGCGCCGGAGGCGGGCAGGTGCCGGGCCCTGCCGCGGGGCCACACTCGGCTCGGACACGCGGTGACGGGGACGCGCGGCTGCGAGTGTGCAATGCGCGCGCGCCGCGGCCGGTGTGCGTGTCCCCGCGTTCCCCTTCCTTCCCGCCGCTCCTCTTCGCCGGCAGAGTGGCAAGCGGACCACAAGGACCCGGCAACCGGAGGTCGCAAGGCGAGGCAAGATCCGGGGTGGAGGCCGAGGAGTGGCAGCACCCGCCGGCCTCGGGTCCCCGCACGGCGCGCCAGAGTCCGAGCGAGGCGGGCGGCGAGCAGGCTGCGCGGCGGCAGCGACTCAAGGAGGCTGCAGGCCCCGCCCGCCGGCCGCCTAGGCTCTTCCCCTTTTCTCTCCACCCACTGTTCTATCCCGCACGCCCTGCAGGGAAGCCAGACCGGTTTGCGGCAGCGGCGGGGCCCGCAGTCGGAACAAGTGCCGGAGTCGGTGCGTGGGGACTATGCACCCTGTGCCGCTGCCCGCAACCTGAACGGGGGTTGGGGGTGGGGGGTCAAGGTGAAGCGGCTCCCTGGAATTAGCAGGATCCTCCGAAGCTCCAGGGCTTCTAGGTGCTTCTCGGAGTCTTGAAGCCCCCATTGCGGAGCTCTGTTTTGGGGTAGAGCGTGTCCCTGCCCCAGGCCACTGAACCAGGTTATGCCTGACTTGCTTCCTCTTCCTTGGAGAGCTAGCACTTAAGTACAGGCTCCCTCTTCCACGAGGAAGGGACAGGCAAAGGTTCTGAGACCACAGCTGTCCCCTTTCTAAGGATAGCAGGTGTATTATGGAAAGTAGATCTATCCAACAGGTAGGGATAGGTTAGAGAGGGGTCCCGCGCAAATATGCAGCAATGGGGCACACCTGCTGGAGCTTCTTGGAATCTCACCTAAGTTAGTATAACTGCAAAGAGGGTGGGGACCAAACCTAAAGATGTGTTTGGCGTTATTCTGTCCTGGACACTAATATTAAATTTATCAAATAGGCACGGGAAGGTAGCGACTCCTTTCATTTTGGGTCGAAGCAATTGGAGCTTTTCAGCTTCATCACTTCCTTCCACTTTTCCCTTCTCAAAAAGTTGTGGGAAATAGAGCTCCCGTTCTGTGTGGTGGAGGACAGCATTTGATGATCCTTGCTTGAGGGGGGGACACTCCCTTGAGATTCTGCAAAGAACACTGTCTGCAGTTTTGAAACCTTTTACCACCGCCCCCACCAACTCCAGTGATTTTTTTTTTTTGTCGTGGTTTGATATCAGCCTGGGATGGAGAACAATAAATCCGTTGTAAAATTGATTTAAGGTTTTATTGAAGTGAAACGGACAAATCAAATAGATGTGAATTGTTCTTTGGCTATATTCCCAGTGTATTTCTTCCAGGTGTGTCTGGCCACTACTGGAGATCCAGGGCACCATTGACTCAGGACCCCTCTGCTTGGGACCTGGCATCCTGAACTTATTAAAGTACAGAGTAAGAGCATGTGTGGTCCAGCTTGCACGCTTTTCAGATGAGAAAACCATGGCTCAAAGACATCCAGTAACACAGACCAGAGCACAATTTTCCTTACTCTTAGTCCCTGAACAAAAAGTAACAGAAAACCGGCTTAACTGAGTTCAAGATGGGGCCAGAGGAGAGGGCAGCAGACAAAGAGGAACAGATCAAAGATCAAAGAACCTTGCAGCCTCCTACTGTGAATTACTGTCTAGGGGGCAGCATCACACTGCTCTTAGTGGCAGACTAGCTGAGATCTGGGAGTGGGAATCACAGTCTCTCTTTGCGTGCTTCTCAGACTTCCACTCTGAAACTGAAGGAGTAGGAAGTGAATTTGCTTGGGGGGGGGGGGGGGGTTGGGGTTGGGTGTCAGTAAAAATGCCTCAGGGGATGTGAAAAACAGCAAAGCTCAAAAATCTCAGTGGATCAAAACTGGTCAGATGCATTACTCTCAGACACCCCATCCTCGTTTGCTTTCTCCACAAAGCTGTTTTTCCCATTAGCACCTAGACTGCTTTCTGTAGTCACAGATGCAAACAGCCTTGAGTTTCTATAGGGAAGATCCAAAGCCAACTGCCTACTGGAGAGAGCTAACGCTGGGAAACCAGACACAAAAGCCTTGATACTGTAGCGTTAGTTCTGTATGGTGAGACAACAATCTCTTCCTGGTTCTACCTCAGTAGGAATTCAAAGAGTCATCCTCTACTGGAAATAGAAAAAGCATTCATGTCACTAGCAATAGCGACTTGGCCAGTTGATATAGCGACTTGAAGCCTATTTAAAACCCAGAAAATACACATTTAAATGGTTTACTTAATTTCAAATATTTTCCCCATGGATTCCAGATCTTGGCCCAAATTCTTACTATTATTTTTTAATACTGCCCTTACACAGGAGACATGCATGCTCTTTTTATTGCAGATTTGATAATATTAATGGTCTGCAATTGATAACTTGCCTTTATTCAGTGTCTTTCCTCCTACCATGTGATCTACTTTGGCCAATGGAGTAAGAACACACATGATAAAAGGCATGTCTTGAAAAATGTGCATTTCTGTATCAGATCCTGGGATTCTGCCATTACCAAGTCTGCTGCTGGACAAAGACCCTGGCAAGCAAGAGCTGAGTCATCACAGTGGAGGTCATCTTTGCTAGGCAAAGATTTGTTCTCAGAGGCACAAACAAGTCCAAGCGAGCTTCATCAGGCTTGGTCCAGATCAACAGACCATACATCCGAACCATAGGTCTGTAACAAATAATAAGGAGCTGCTACCTGTAGGCAACTACTTCAGTTACCGACTGCTGCCCAACAAACCACACTAGAACACAGTAGCCCCAAAGGCTGATGACTGACTAATCGGACTGTAGATGAATTAATATAAAAACTCACTTGGCTTCATTCCCTTGTCAGCTTGACAGAGCTGCAAGGTGCCGGGAGGCTTCACTTGAATCTCAGATATCTCAGTCCCCCATGTAACAGCTTCTGACTTCTCATGTGGCTGAGTTGGGCTTCTACCGCAAAGCGTTCATACTTCTTCCATGGCGTCCCGTTTCTAAAAGGGAGAAACTAGAAACTGTCCATATTTTAAGGATAGAACTTGGAAGTTCTGTGTTATTTCCACTTCATTCTATTGTCAACTGGGTAGTTCATCTATCGTGGATGCTGTAGCCGGGGAAACAAACACAAACAAGAATCCAGAGGAAAGCCTGGGATTGTAGCCATTGACATCGGACAGCAGAATCCTTTCCTTTCACAACTTAGAATTGCCTTCTTTTTTATGGAAATGTAATTTCTAAATAGACAAAGGGGCTTAAACATTTTGTATAGCTTGATTTTTCTAATTGTGGAGGGCAACTTTACCCTGAAAACTCCATGGTCTCTAATTTCAAGTTCACTCTTTTTTTTTTTTTTTTTTTTTTTTTTTTTTTGGTTTTTCGAGACAGGGTTTCTCTGTAGCTTTGGAGCCTGTCCTGGAACTAGCTCTTGTAGACCAGGCTGGTCTCGAACTCACAGAGATCCGCCTGCCTCTGCCTCCCAAGTGCTGGGATTAAAGGCGTGCGCCACCACCGCCTGGCTTCAAGTTCACTCTTAAGATTAGCTAAATCCTGAAATCTCATGACTACTTTCCTGTCTTGTTTAATTGTTCTTTACTCTTTTCCCTTCCTTCTGGTAGCTGTCTCTTCCTCCCTTCTTCTTCCGACCCTTCTTCCCTCCTTGCTTCCTCTGTCTTTTCCCTTTTGTAAAGTTTATATATTGATTCTTGTAATTGAGAAATTAATTTATGCAGTATATTCTGATCATGCTTATCCCCTTCCCCAAATCCTCCCAGATCCTCCCTACCACCACACCAACCCTACTCTACCCCTTTCTTTCTCTCTCTGTTAAAAAAAAATAAGAAAAAAAGAAACATGCATACATGCACACACACACACACACACACACACACACACATACACAAATCCAGAAACTAAAATATATAAGCAAAAGGTCAATAAGACAAAAAGTACCCAGACAAAGCAGTATAAGACAAAAGTCTACAAAAACACCATTAAGTTGGTTTTGTGTTGGCCAACTATTCCCAGACACGGGGCCTAAGTGTGGCTCATATACTCGATGAGAATTTATTGGATAAAACTTATTTTTCCCTTTGCAAGTGTTATCAATTACAAACAGCTTCTAGGTTAGGGGTAGGAGATGGGGTCTGGTTTGCCACTCTCAGAGCTGGGATCCCATCTGGCTTGAACCTGTGCAGGCTCTCTGCCTTTTCCCTTTTGAAATCCCCGTCATCCCCTTATCCCTCCTTCCAATTTCCTATCATGTTTCAAAAGAACATGGAACTAAGAGTCATAAGACCTGTGCAGTGTTTGATTGAAGACTGTCTCCTGTAAGCTTATATATTTAAACACTTGGTACCCCATTGGTGCCACTGTTTGGGGAAGTTAAGGAACCTGTAGGAGGTAAAATACTGCTAGAAAAAGTATGTCATCGAGGGTGGGCTTTGAGGATTTATAGTCTTACCCCACTTCCTGCTCTTTAGCCCTGCTTCCTGTATGTGGACAGAAACTTGCTTAACCAGCTTCCTGCTACCTACCACCATGCCTTAGGCCCGGTCCTGCCTTCCCTACCACGCACGAGGACTCTTTGCCTCTGGAAACACGAACTGAAATAAAACCTTCTTCCGTAAATTGTTCACACTCCTGGCATCTTGTCGCCGCAACAGAAAAGTGACTGATGCATGTGACCGTCTCATCCAGCCTCTGACCCTGATGAAGTCAGCATTCTCTTGTTTTCAGACTCCTGGTCTACCTCACCAGGTTAGCAGAGATGTGCTCTGAAATGTCCCTCCTATTTTTTTTACGTTATAAGATCCTTAACTGCCTTCTGCCGTGTACACAGTGGCATGGCTTAAAGGGAGTTTGACTAGCAAGAACTCTCTAAAACCCTGTGTGATTCCCAATGCCTCAAGACTTCTTCCTGTTTTTCCCTTATAATTAGAAAGCATGAAGCTTTTCCAGCTATAAGCCCTGTTTAATTCATCATTCTTTGCCCAAGGTTAGCATTATCCCAGCTCTCTTGAAAACTCGCTGATGTCTGCATTCTTCAGTCAGAAACAATATGAATACTAGAGGCCCCATGTTAACAGGCATGCAAGTATAACCCTAAAACATTCTTCCCCCAAAACTTAAGAAATATGAAAAAGAGCTAAGAAGGGTATCTCTAACAAATTTCTGCCCAAATAAAAGCATATGCACTAAGATTATGAGTGCACAAAAACTGTACATAAAAACCTCTCAAAATAAAATTACTGAGAATTGAAGTATTCATGTTGAGTGGGGAATTCCAGTAAGTTGATGCTCTATTGTTTTTATGCATTTAAAACTGTATACACCGTAAGCATTCCTATTTCCATGCAGCTGTAACACCCATTTCCTGTCAGATTCACTTACTCCTCTTTTCCTCAGTAGCTTTTTCTTGTTAGGAACAGACTCCCGTGAACATCCTTACCAGGTGAATTTTCACTCTGTGCATGAGTTACAAAAACAACATAAGCCAAAAATGATTTATTTGAAGAGTGGAGAGAAGTAGCAGCTATCAGAATGGAAGAGAGAAAGAAGAAAAAAAGAGAATTTCAAGGATGGTCAAGAGAACCACACTGAAGTAGAAAACATTCTAAAGATATATTATGCCTTCACATACATTTTCTTTTATCCAGTCTGAATTGGAAATTTTTTGTTTTGTTTTATAATAATTTAATTTTTTACGTACACTGGTAGTTTTGACTGCATCCATGTCTGTGTGAGGCTGTCAGATCCTCTGGCTCTGGAGTTACAGACAGTTGTGAGCTGCCATGTGGGTGCTGAGAATTGAACCTGGGTCTTCTGGAAGAGGAGTCAGTGTTCTTAATCACGGAGCCTTCTCTGCAGTCCCCTGAATTGGAGTTTTAAAACCTGCAAGTCAGGATCTTGTTTGCTTGCTTTTTTTTTTTTTTTTTTTTTTTTTTTTTTGTTTTTTTTTTTTTTTTTTTTTTTTTTGGTTTTTCGAGACAGGGTTTCTCTGCAGCTTTTTTAGAGCCTGTCCTGGAACTAGCTCTTGTAGACCAGGCTGGCCTCGAACTCACAGAGATCCGCCTGCCTCTGCCTCCCGAGTGCTGGGATTAAAGGCGTGCATCACCACCGCCCGGCGCTTCCTTGTTTAAGACAGCATTTCTCCACGGTAGCCTTTGCTGTTCTGGAATTCTCTCTGTAAACCAGGCTGGCCTTGAACTCACAGAGATCCACCTACCTCTGCCACCAGAATGTCATGATTAAAGGCCTGCGCTACCACGCCCATCATAAGTCAGAATCTTGATAAAGGATGAACGAATCCTCTTTTGGCTGGACACACTGATTTACCCTTGAGATAGGAGTTAGGGAAAAATAATAAGAAAACTTGCGGTAGAAGAGGGAGATTGTAGTGAGCTCCAAGTCGCTGTGTTCCGGGAGCCTCTGAAAAGCAGTGTGTTAAAACACTGCTCTGAAAGTCACAAAAATCATTTGGGGAATCAGTGGTCAAGTTCTTGAAGGACATTTTGTTCTCAGACAAAAAAAAAAAAAAGAGTTCTTCTGAATGTACCCAAAGTTGTCTCAATGAACTTGGGTTCCCCACGCCAAAATGTTTTGACTGAAGTGTAAAATCTTTGGCTTTTTTACTTCCCTAAAATGTCAAAATTTTTCTCATCGATAGTGAACACATTTGGCATCAAATAGGTTAAAAATAAAAGGCTGACAGGTCTAAAAAGAATAACAGGAACTTGTACCTTTATACCTGTAGGGTTGATTTCTGGGGCTCTTGGAGATGTGAAACTGCAGATGCTGAGGGCCTATATAAAACAGTGGAGGATTTACAGATGCTTCATGCGGTCCTCATATATACTTTTTGTGGTGCTGGAAATGAATCTGCCCCATACATTTAATCTCTAGATTACTTATAGTGATTAATGATATGTAAATTCTCTATGAACAATTACAGTACCTTGTTTAGGAAATAATAACAATATAAAGTGTCCATATATATTCAGAACAGACCCAGCTCTTGTTTCCCTAAGATTTTTGATCCATCCTTGGGTAGAATCCACAGAAACACAGCCCGTAATATGTAGACTATAGTGGACTCTTCTGGGAGGCAGAGGAAGACAGTGATGCTGATGGAACCGTTCATGTTTCTTAGGTAGAGCCATCTTTGTCCCACCAAGCTGCAGCTCCTGCCTCCCTCCAGCCAGTTCCCCAAGTGCCAGCTGATTAGCGAATGTCCTAGGGTTTCTGTCGCTGTGAATAGAGGCCATGCCCACAGCAACACTCATGAGGAAACATTTAACTGGGGCTGGCTTACACTTCGGAGGTTTAGTCCATTATCATCATGGCGGGAGGCATGGTAGCGTGCAGGCAGACATGGTGCTGGAGACGTAGCTGAGAGCTCTACATCCCGCAGGCGGGCGGCAGGAAGAAAGTGAAACACTGAGCCTGCCTTGAGCATCTCAAGCCTCAGAGCCCACCCCCAGGGACACACTTCCTCTAACAAAGCCACCCTCATCCCAACAAGGCCATGCCTCCTAATAGTGCTACTCCCTGTGGGCCTGAGCTAGCCATTTTCATTCACACCACCACAGTGAGCAAGTCTGAGTCTTCTCCCAGATGGAGTGGCAGCTTCCACGATCGATGCTCGTGTCTCTTGAGCTTCATTTTCTGAAGGGAGATAGAATGGCACACGTGATGCTAATAACACAAGAAATATTTGTGGCCTGGAAATGAATGTTAGCTTCAGAACTGCAGTGAGGTGCTAAGATCCGCCAAGCCCCTGGGAATGCACTGGTAAGACACAGCATGGATTCTGCTTTTCATCTTTTGAAAACACAGTAGTGACTCTCCTGCCCGTTGAAGGATGATCCTAACAAGCCTCTGCTGTCTTCTCGGCCACATCTGAGTGCTTTGCTGGCAGAGTGAAGTATCGTAGTCTGACTCCCCCTTCAGAGCCAACATGCCTACAGCCTGCCACAGCCATCTAACGGGAAGGAGTTCATCAGGAGATGCAAACTGATGTAACACACAGTCTTAGTTACGGTTTCTATTGCTGCCATGAAACACCATGACCCAGAGGCAAGCTGGGGAGAAAACGGTTTAATTTGGCTTACACTTCAGCACTGCTGTTGATCACTGAAGGAAGTCAGGATAGGAACTCACACAAGACAGGATCCCAGAAGCAGGAGCTGATGCAGAGGCCATGGAGGAGAGCTGCTTACTGACTTGCTTCCCCAGGCCTGTTCAGCCCACCTTCTTGTAAAATCCAGGATCACCTGCCCCTTACACCCACTACCATAGCTAAAATAAAACAAAAACGAAGCTAGCCACAGTGGCTTATAAGCAAGTAAGGAAATTGGTATTCTCATCTATTGCTGGTGAGAATATTAAAAGGTGAAATTGCTTTGGAAAATGATTCAATAGCTGCTCAGAGGGCTAAATATAAGGCTTTTGTCACCAAGTTTGATGAGCCCAATTTGATTCCAGGAACCCAAATGGTAGAAGAAGAATTTAGTCCTGGAGCTTGTTCTCTGGCCGCCACAAACATGCTGAGGCATGCATGTGTCCACACACACATATATACATGCTAAATACATAAAATGAAATTTAAAAATTTAAAGTCAATTCCATCCCTAGGTATATTCCCCAAGAAATGTGGAAGCAAAGCCACAAGAAAGCTTGTACCCAAATGTCAGTAACAGCGTAGAGTGAAAACAGGCCAATGTCCATTAACTGGTGAATGGGTAAACAAAATGGGTTATGTCCACACGATAGACTGCTAATTGTCAATGACAGAAATTAAGTGACAGAAATGGCACGACATGGGAGAATCCTGAAAACAAGCCACCTGATCCAAGCCAGATACACTGTTTATTTGATTCCATTTTTTTTTTTTTTTTGGTTTTTTTCGAGACAGGGTTTCTCTGTGGCTTTGGAGTTGATTCCATTTTTAATAGAGTATCAAGAATGGTGAAATCTAGAGAGGCAGAAATCAGTTGCCTAGAGATGGGGGCAGGGCTTGCTAGGGACACTGGGAGTGACTGTTAGCAGGTAGATTTGCCAAGGGTGAGACACTCTCCTATAGTGCTGGGTTCTCTGGCAGAAAGGTCCTCACACGGGGCACCAATTTGCCGGGTTCTCTGACAGAAAGAGCTGGGGGGAGGTGGGCAGAGCTGGACCCTCTGGACTCTCCCTGGGGCTGAACAGGATGGTGAGTGTAGCCACTCAGCCCTCCCCACTGGGCACCAGAGAGAAACACACCCACTGAGTAGGGAGTCTGTCAAAGCAAGATCTCATTTAATGGTGTCAAGCAGGGACTTATATAGTGTTGTGATGGGGTGGAGAGGCCTGGTATGGGCCAAGACAGAGCAAGAAATAAGGGCCAATAATATTCTGCCATGCTAGAGATGGCTGGGTGGACGCAGGTCTAGGTCAGGTAGCCAGAGACAGGTCTCCAGAGTCAAGCTAGGCTCAGAAAGTTACACTGTGCCTCATGCCCAGGCCTCATGAGGCCCAACACGATAGCCCATCGTAATATCGCACATATAACACTGGCTATTCTGGGAACATCGTGTTCTTTTAATGGATAAATTGAATAATATCTAACATACCTCAATAAAGATATTTTAAAAGTAAAAAAAATACATTAATATGCTATAGAAGAGACTAAAGTTAAAAGTAATTTTTTTCTATCTACCTTACCATCTAAAGTTTAAGATAAGATCATTTTTAGCAGTTTTGAGTTTTATTTTGTTTTGGGTTTTCTGTTGTTTCCAATCTTAACATTAAATTATGTAATTATAGTTTTTTAAAAAAAAATGTAGCCATTCTTTCACAATTATTTTTGGTATTATATTCTGAAAGAGGGAAAAAAATACACTAACAGTTTTACTGTTCCCCATAGCCTCTCTCCTTCTGGACTTCCAAAATTTCAGTTTTTATTTTTGTAAGGCTTTTCACTTTTATCCTTTTAAGTGATATACTTAAGTGCCCCCCCTTTTCTTAGTTCGCCATTAAAGACCAAGAAGAAAGTAAAGGGTGTGCATTTCATGGCAAAACACTACAAGGGAAAAGCCCACCAGAGTAAATCTTGAGTCCTCTTGCACAACATTGCTACATGCCCTGCTAATTACATGCTAAGACCCTAATTGAATGTTTCTCGAAGATGCTTCAAAAATTGGCTCAGAGATATTATAATTACCTGGGAATTGATTGTAGTGGGGGAGAGTGCTGACTTTGGTACCCAGGTGCCAAGAATGAACAGAACAAATTCTCTCCTCTGCCTCCTCACCTCCAGGTATTTATTCAATAGGTGTTATTTGGTACACTCTGGAGAGACCAGTTCTGCTGATGGGAAAGAGTCATGTGACTGCAGAGTTAAACAGGCAGTCACTGGGGGGTGTCCTTTCCACCTGGAACGCTGGCAATTCTTGAACTCTAAGTTTGTAGGAAGGATGCTATTCCCTTCTAGCATCTGCCTGTATCCTGCTAACATTATTCTTTGAATCTGGTTGCCATAGTGATGATCTTGGACCAGGTGGTGAGTAGAGGATGAGACACAATAGATGGAAGAGAATAGGAAGGGAACCGTGGTATTAAAACATGCCCCAGTAGGGCTGAAGAGATGGCACCTTGGTTGAGAGCACTAGCTACTCTTCCAGATAACATGTGTTCAATGCCTTGCACCTATATGTGGTTCACAACTACCTGTAAACCCAGTCTGAGGAGATCTGAGATCTGATGCCCTCTTCTGGCCTCCATGGGCACAATATACATATACACATATATACATATACATGTACGTACACATACATATACATATATGTGTATATACACACATACCTATATACATATATATGTATATATACATACATACATACATACATATGTAGAGCACAGACATACATGCAGGTAAAACACCCAATATATAAAGAATAAAATTGAAATGAAAATAAAAGCCTGCACCCAAATAGGACATTACCATAATAGGCACTATCAGAAACAGATGCTTACTCAAGCTAGCAATAAAGGGAAACTGCAAAGGGAAGGGGCTGCAGCACCTCTACATACTTCTTACGAATGCGGCAGGGGCACTGGCTGCCTCTGCATTATGCATCATGCTCTCAGCTAGGTGGTTTTCCCGGGTGATCTCATTCAACTCAAAACTTGAAATTTAATCTTGCTAGCCACTGAGGCAGAGAGGCAATGTTCCCAAAGCTAATAGAGCTGGGACTCTCATCGATGGCAAATACCTTAAATTAGCAAAAGCAAAATAATAGTTCAAAATTGGAAATGTGGCTCAGTTGGTAGGATGCTTACCTAGGGCATGAGGCCCTGGGTTCAATCTCTGGCATCTTGTAAAGGGGACATGGTGGCATATGCCTGCAATCCTAACATTTGGGAAGTGGAGGCCCGAGGAGCAAGAGTTCAATGTCAGTCTCCACTACACCACATGGAGAGATGGGGCGTATGAGAACAGCTGGGCATTACATGACCCCAAAGAATGCCCAAACTCAATATGCTCTGGAGAATTAGATGCATTAGATAAAGTTTTTCCTAGAGAAGAACGAGGGAGTGTGGAATTACCCAAACCTGTATCCTCTTCACCCCATTTGGGGCTATGCTCTCTAAAACTAAAAGCGCATGCCAAAAATATTGTACAAAAGTGTTCATTATATGATATGTTAGATATACTCACCACCCAACAATTGAGGACTGATTATACTATAAACTCAAACTAGAATGGAGTCTTTTGGATGATTTTCTTGTGCAGAAAAAAAATATAGATTAGTGTTAGACAAAAACAGAACAGGGCAGATACGGTGTAAACAGTGAACATATCCATAATGCATTGCAATGTTGGCAAATTAGCCACAGCATGATGCAGTATTTGCATGTCCTATCTTTGTTATTCACAAGTCTAAAGGACTTCATTTATTTTTTTTCCTGATGTGTACATGTATTGAGTTCAAGTTCCAGAAAGGAATTCTGAAGCCTCTGCACTGGAGTCTCATTGAGGGCTTGAAGGGAAGTGTGAGAAAAAGTGAAAGAAATGCAGCATACTGCAAGAACAAAGAAGTGGAACCCCCAAAGCCTCCCCAAGGCGTTTTCCTGAAAAGAGAGGGAGTCTCATGGTATCTAATACTTCCTGAGATGGAAGCATGGTGTCTGATCTCTTTGCTCTGCTCCTGAGTTGAACTGCGTAGGGCTCATCCATAAACACTCCTCTAGATTTTGATTGAGAGCCCATGGCTACCTGGAGGACTGAGTCGTCTCATCTTTCTAACCCTCAAGCCTCAGCCACAGATATGCCTACCCATCCATCTCAGCCTCAGCCACAGATATGCCTACCCATCTGTCTCATCAGCATTGGTCATGCGGATACCACGCCCAACTTCTCTAAGCCTCTGCTCCTGCCAGAATGCTTCCACTATTCACACACCCTCAACTCCGAGACAGCTCCCTCCCCTCTCACCTTCGACTTTTCCTCCATTTAATGATTCTTCATGGGAAGACATTATTCAACGAGTCTTCATGGTATGACGTTACTGCCCCCTCTTGGATTTCCTGCAGTGTTTAGAGGCTACTTGCTTGTTCTGCCAGCAATTCACAGGCTCGTGTCTTTGTCTCCACGTGGCGAGGGATCTTAGTTTTCTGTACACTGCACATATCCCATCAGTGCTTCACAGAATGCACTGGAACACAGCAAAGTATTCAGTTCATACTGTGAAGTTGCCACCTACGCCTCCCAAAAGATAGTGCTAATCTCTTTTAGCCACAGTTCCCTTAATTACAGCATTAGGCTTCTGAGCACAGTCTTGCAGTCGGACAGGTCTGAAGTAAATGTGCCCTTGCTCATCGTTCCTGATGTCAGGCAAATTTAGTTTCTCCAATTCTGAGTCCATTTCCTGGCTCACTAAGTAGAGATATGCAAAACCTCCACAGGAACAGAGTCAGGACGGAAGGCACTCGCCCTTCCAGGCTCCCAGCCGTGACTTGTCAGGGCCGCTTTCCCAGCACTTGTCCTCACTGCCACGTCTTGATGTGCAGTCTCCTCTCTGTGCTTCCAAACCCTCTAGATGGAGAACTTGTGTGGTGACACTACTCTGTGCTGGGTGCTAGGATAGCACGGACCGCACTGTTAGGGAATATTATTTCAAGGCGCGTTGCTTTTGTTTATGCTGTACTTGTTTAACTCTGTGGAGCTGTGATTCTTGGCCTGTCTAAAACATCTGATGGTCCTTATAAAGAGCTGAATGGCCAATAGCAAGGCAGGAGCAAGGATAGGCAGGGATGATAGGCAGAGGGTATAAATAGAAGGAGAAATGAGGAAGAGAAGGAGCAAGAGAAGGAGAAGATATCAGGGGCCAGCCAGCCAGCTACACAGCAAACCACAGAGAAAGAAGCAAAGTAAGGTATATAGAAACAGAGAAAGATAAAAGCCCAGAGGCAAAAAGTAGACGGGATAATTTCAGATAAAATGAGCTGGCCAGAAACAAGCCAAGCTAAGGCTAGGCATTCATAACAAAGAATAAGCCTCCATGTGTGATTTATTTAGGATCTGGGTAGCGCGTCCCCCCCCCCAAAAGCCAAAAGAGTAAAACACCACACAACATAGCACTTATCGTGTGGCTAACATGACCAGGGAAATGCATTTTTAATGTTATTTAATTCTAATGTAAATAGTAGCTAGTACCATTGCATGGGTCCCATCGTTACTACACGGTGGTCATGTGTCTTCTGCCAGACAGAGCTCTGTGATGCTCTACAGAGCTGTGATGAGCACCGCCACAGCCACACCACCTGGCACACTGCTACATTCCCAGCGTGGTGGCTTTCAGCCTCTTCAGCGTCAGCTTGTTCATCCTTGTATCCTAGAGGTTAGCCCAGCATGCACTGAGGGTGCTCAGCAGTTCTTTGCTAATTGAGTTCATTGATTTTTTTTCTTAGAAATCAACCAGTCACCTGCTCCCAGATAATGTCAGTTGCCTAAGTGTATTTTAAAGGCATTGCGTGTGTGTGTGTGTGTGTGTGTGTGTGTGTGTGTACCATGGTGGGTAGAAGCATCTGCCTGAACTCAAACCCTGTCTCCTCTACTTCTAGCTACACAACTTCTAATGTGTCATCTTTTTGTCCCTCAGTGTACTGTTTTGTTTTGTTTTGTTTTGTTTTTTGAGACAGGGTTTCTCTGTGTAGCTCTGACTATCCTAGAACTCACTCTGTAGACCAGGCTGGTCTTGAACTCCCAGAGATTTGCCTGCCTCTGCCTCCCGAGTGCTGGGATTAAAGGCAAATACCATCACGCCCGACTAGTATATTGCTTTGTAATTTGGGGACATTAGTGGCTCTGTTTTGTCAAAAGATGATGTGTGTGGAGGACACCAACCGTCATTTTATAGAAAATATGATACATTGTACCATGAGGTGTAACTGTTAAGTTTAACTGTTAAATATGTGAAAGTATACCCCAAAAATCCATCAGCAACGTTTAGAATATAAAAACTCCAGCTAGGAAATTAAGATAGGAAATTACCTAGTTATTAGTGAAAAAACTTCAATCGTCAAAACCTTACAATTAGAGGAGGAATCTGGCCTTATTGCTGTTTATAGTAGGTGCGGACTCTCAAGTGAGGAAGGATGCTGGCACCTGGCTGCTCATGCAAACTCGGCTGCAGCTGCCCTCACTTGGCATGGACTGGCTCTCGGGTGGTTTTAGCAGATAAAGCCCCCACTTCGGATTCTGTGCTTTCTTAAAAAGAATAAGTGATTTTTAATTATATATGTGTGTGTGTGTGTGTGTGTCTGGAGGGAGTAGGGAACATGTGCACGAGTGTGCATGCATGCGTATGTGTGTATAAAGGTACCAGCAGAGGCTCTGAATTCCCTGGAACTGGAGTTAGAAGGTGGTTGAGTGATATCCAATGTGGATGCTGGGAACCAAACTCCAGGCCTCTAACAAAACAGGAAAAGTTCTTAACTACTGAGCCATCTCCTTCCAGCCAGACTCTGTTTACAAGATGCTGGTCCATCAAGCACAAGGTTGCATCATGAGGAGCAGCTGAGGAAAAGCCACCCTTTCTTCATGCAGGAGTAAGAATATGAAGTAGGGGTGTAGTGGGGGAAATGGAATAGCTGGAAGAACCCCTGAGTTCTGCTGCTCCCACAAGGCCCCAAGGATATCAGCCTTCTAAAGTCTCATGATGTGGCTGGCATTCCTAGACACCCCGACTTGATCTCTAATATTCGCCCCAATTTGGTGTTCTGAGTTGTGATAAGGCTGTTTTTATAGTGTGTTTTAGAAGAATATTTTTAGCTCCCTTCTATTTTATAAAATTAAGCCAAATAAGCAAGGCATACATATGGATTAGATGGATGGATAGATAGATAGATAGATAGATAGATAGATAGATAGATAGATAGATGGGTGTCCGTCTGGACAGACGGACAGATAGATCTCACTACAAAACCAATATCACCTCCATAAAATCAACTCTGCTTTGTTTCATCTATTCTGCTAATTCTGATCTGAGAGTTATCACCTCCCTGTGGCTGACCATATCAACCTTGCTTTGTTTCCTGGCTTTAATTCATGCTTGCTAAAATCCACCTGCCACATCCTGTCCAGCAGGACCTTTCAAAGGACGGATAATCAGATCCTGTCCTGCTCCTTAAGCTCCTCTGAAGGCACTGTCTTAGGATAAAGATGAAAGTCCTTGCTTTGGCCTTCCACCAGACAGAAACAGTTCAGTCCCTGTGTGGCCTAACCACAAGGCAGAAACAATTCAGTTGCTCTTGAGTATTCCAGACACACCCGTCTTTCCTTTTTGTTTCATGAACATGTTGAATTTGTTTTTTATGCTCAGAGCAGATAAACTTTCTGCTAGGAATCCCCTTAACTTGGACTTCCTCATGGCTGTCTTCTTTTCATAGAAATCTTAGCTTCTATATTGTCTCATTCAAGCGTTCTCTCTCTCTCCTTCCCTCCCTCCCTCTTTCCTCTCCCCCGCTCTCCCCCTGTCTCTTCCTCCATCTCTCTCATTATATGAGATACGCATACCAGGGCCCTAGAAGTCTTCAGCCTGCCTTATTTCCTGTGTTAGTTCCCATTATATCATTGTTTATCTAGCTTTACCTTGCACATTCATGCCTATTTTCTTCATTGATTGGTTGATTGGTCTATTCCATAAGAACAAGGATTTTGGCTTCTCCCTATATGTATGTATCTCTAGCTCTCAGAACAAAGCCTGATACTTGGTCAGTAACCACTGTTGAGAGGATAAACTAACTAGACCAAAACACACGAAACAAGGAAAACAAAAGACTAGAAGCTAGCCATTGAGAGCTGAGCAGTGACCTTCTTGGAAGATGTTTGTTGTTGTTTTCTTTAACTTTCTATATAAATATGAATTTGTATATAAATACTTTCATTTACAAAGATAATGTGGGTTTTTAAATTTTCAGAAGAGTTTAACTTAGGCAAAAGCTCATAATGACAAAAAATGTCAGTTGACCAATTTCTGTAGGCAGACAGGTTGCTGATCACAATCTCCAGATCTGTGTACGTGTGGTCCTCAACCAGAAGTTCTGTGACATTCCTTCAAATTCTCAGCAGTTAAGTCCAGCAGTACAGCTAGTTGGAATGCAGGTCTACCTAGTGAAAGTCCTTGAGGGAGATCTGACCTGCCTCATTACATTCCGCGCAGGGTGTGGTCATGTGCCCTGTGACCAGCTAAGGCCTCTTTACCTCCAGCTCCTTCAGTCCGGAGTTCTGTTCTGCTGTGGCCCCAGCCACCATGGAGGTCAGCCAAGGTCAGGGCTGCAGGGAGAATGACTCACACACAGCTCGGAGCTCTCCACTGGGCAGATTGGAGTCTGATGACCACTGTGATTTTCCAGACTCAACTCCCACGACCTGCATGCAGTTCACTCGCTGAAACATTGGGTCGAAAAGAAAACCCAAAATAGACACCGGAGGGTGTTCAGTATTTAGAAAAGAAGAACCCTCTACCGCTTGGGCGGTCTCTGTGGTTCTGGTTCCATGTATATTGTGAAAGCTAAGACACCTCCTAAGACTTAGGCAAAGGCGAAACAATCATTATGATAAAAACTACTATGAAATATTACAGGCATACAAGTCTTAACAATAATACAATAAATAACTACAATGCTGGGCAGGCTTGATAAGATTTTTAAAAATATTTCACTTCCTTCAGGAATTCTTAATGGAAAGAACCAAACCAACAAAATATTATAGATACAGTATGGGTTCCAATTCCGTCCCTTCCTCCCCTCCCACCAATGACAATCAGAAACAAGCCACGATTCACTCTTCTTATTTTTTTTATGTTACTCTGTCTTTCACTTTGCACGATGCAAGGGGTTTTATCATGACATTTTAATATGGATATTTAATTCAATCACATTCACTTTTTCATCCTTTCTCAACTCTCTTCTCCCTCCCTTCCTCCCACAGCCCTAATAGTCTTCTCATGTTCATGTCTTCCCCAGTAAATCACATATATGAGCGGAAACAGCTATTACTTGTCTTTGTGGGTCTGGCTTATTTTACTTAACATGGTAACTCCTAGTGCCAAGCATTCTTTCTGAAAAACAAACCAAGAAACCCTAGTTTCATTCTTGCTTCTTCATGCATGCTATGTAGGTGCATACCAAGTCAATTCAGTCTTTATTGTCTCAGATTAGCTAAGGGTGTGCCTCACAGAATCCAGTTTCTCCAACGAGGAGGAGGGCATCCCAGTATTTCCCCGAAGCTACCTTTACCTTGCTTGGCTTTGACGTGTGACTTTATTGGAAAGGATCTGAAGAATTACCCCAGGCTAGACTCCATACAGAGAATATTGAGAGCATTGTAAGCAGAAGCCCCTGGCTTCACTCTTGGTAAACGGGGTGGAGAGGAGGCTTCAGTGGGTTTCAATTTTTTGTTTATATCCAAGACAGCAGAGAAAGGAGGAAGTGGCTGTAGACCAGTGTAGTCTTGTGTGTCTGGAAGAAAGGCGGGACAGGGAAGAAGCTTTGCTGGAAGTGAGCCTGCAGGCTGGAGAAGCTGCTGAGTAGGTACCTGTACAAATGAGTGAAAACTCCCATCCCAGCAGAGACTGGCTAGCTGACAACAGGAGCCGAGATTAAGCCCCGGTAGAATGATTTGCAGAGTGGATAAGAGGTAAAAGAATAAAGAGAGAAGCCTGGGATGATCCTTGAGAAACAATCAAATAATCAGTACCAGTTAGTATGCCAGATGCTTTCATACTTCACCCTTAATCCCCATTCTAACTTCCCAGAGAGATACCAACTTCCTAAGGAAGCATCCTTCATCCCTCACTAGAGAGGCAAAGGCAACGACTCCCAGAGTCCTAGTGTGGTCTCTTCTGTCTGGCTTCAAACATCAGCTGCCTTCAGTTAGACCTGTTTGCTTTCGCAATTTGTGCCAGAATATTCCCTCATTCAGACAGCCAGATACTATCCACTACCTGTTAAACTGCAGGCCAGAAGCAGCACGTATTTGTCAGTGGTGGGGAGAGAGCCCTCTATCTGCGTTCTGAGACCCATTGGTTCTCTCAAAGTCCTCCTTATAGGACTGTTAGTGCTGTATTTGAATGTGATCCTCTATCCTGCCTGGGGAGGGCCAACTCTCCCGACTGAAGCATGGATTCCTAAGTGAGATCCAAAAGCTGTCCTGAGGTGGGTCACCTCTTCCACTTACACCAGATGAAGGCAAGAACAAAGGAGTGCATGTTGGGTGCTGTTGTCTGGGGAAATGAGAAGAAAGGATCTTAGCTCTTCTGGTGATAGGAATGCTGCCATGGTTTATGGTAGAGTGCAGGAGGACGCATGTGGATGGCCACAGCGTTATCACCCAGGTCTTGGCCCATGTGGAGAAACTCAAGTGACATTTGAAATTGTGAAAAGTATTTTACGAACCAGATATGTAATCTTTCTGGAGTTCAATTTTTGAAGATAATTCCTCACGGCTCATGCCTTTTTGCAGAACAAATATAAAGACAAGGCCTTCAAAGATAGGCTTTTGAGGTGAGGTGTTTTTTCCTTCTGTCTTAACCAGTCCACCCACGTGCCTCCATCAGGAGGAAAACCACAGACTCTGCATTAGTATAATGCATGGCAATGACACTGTATGTGGCGACCATCCTCAGGTGCTAGGGTCCATGGACCAGACACCTCTGTGTCACTAGAGACTGCATCAGAAATGCAGACACTCAGACCCTACTGCAGGCCAATCAAATCGGAGACTGCATCTTAACAGGTGCTACATGTGCAAATGGAATTAAAGAGGCACTGGAGTAGAAATTAATTATGGAAAGTTCCAGAAATGTGCAAGATATTTAAAGAATCTAATTTGGGCCTCAAGGATAAGCCTAGCTTTATGGTCAGGGAGGGGGGAGAACCTAAAGTGAAAATAAAGTTCAGAGAGGGGAGGGTGTCTCGGATGCCCACTGGCAAGCTGCCAGGATAGTGTGCTGGGGAAAGGGCGTTTCTTGCCGTTGTGTGGGTTCCCGAAACAGCTATCAATATATCTGGCAGTGGACTGGTTCTCTCATCCTGACAAGTATTTTCAAAGTGGTGGGATCAGTGATGTACACCATCATGCCTGGTCGTCACAAGCGTCTTCCACATAACCAAGGGCATCCATGTGGTTCTAAAACCCCGAGGGAGATTTTATTTTACAGACAAACTGCTCCTGCAAATGGGACACATGCAGAAACAATTTAGGAAGAGACTGGCACCAGAAACTCGGTTTCTTCAGAAGCGTGGGTTGGGATAGCACTCACAGATTTATTTTCTGCTTGAGCCACAGACTCACTACACTGTCTGTTTTATCAACTGCCCCTCTGGGACATCACACACAGACACACACACACACACACACACACACACGTTACGGACAGCTTGAAAGCAATCACTACCCATAATGCTGCATTCCTTACGTGGTGGCATCAGCAGCCACCATGTTAATGGGGAGAATCCTGGGAATCACTCCCCATTCCTTGATTCTCCCATGCTGCCTACTATCTCCCCACATCTCCTCGAGAAAAGAGTGACGTCAGCTACAGCTCTGAGGACTCTCCTTGGGCTCTAATTGTCTCTGTACTCCAATGTCACCCTCTCAGTCTTGGCCACCATCATCTTTTGCCCAGGGCTCTGACAAGAGTCCCCATGTTGACCCACCTCTTCTGGTCTTCTTTCGGTTTTCATTTGCCCTTGGAAAGCAAAGGCAACAATAAGTTACATTTATCCGTTCACCTTTGAAAAGCAATGACAATATTAAGCCACATCACCTCTCCCCAGGGTAATTCTATCCACTGAACTTGGAGAAATATTAGGTCTTGCCAAATGCTTTCCCTCGCTTTCACAGACTAGCTCATTCTGTCGTGTATGTCACACTTTGATATCACCTCCTACGGGAGACCTGCCTTCTTCATCCTAATGAAAACAGGCTCTCTCGCTCTCCTCTCTCTCTAATGCTCCTGGCTACCTGTTCTTGTCACAGTGTTTATTACAAATTTTAAAGCTATTTGTATATTTTGACATACATGTGTGCATGTGCATTCCACAGTGGAATTCACAGTGGGTTCCAGGGATTGAACTCAGGTGATCAGGCTTGGAAGCAAGTACTTTTGCCAGCTGTGCCAGCACTCAGACACACTTTGGTTTATCTTTTTCTCTTATTTTCTGAGTTGTCCTTGCATAGATGTGAGGTCCAATGAAGGGAAGGGGTTATTTCCCTTAAATGTTGCTGCATGCCCAATTATTTTCACAGTGCTGACTAAGATTCAATACATAATGAGAACCCGAACTTCAAAATTACACACACAGGTTCACTGTGCATGTTCCAACACTGGTTTGGGATTTTTCTAAAGCCTTTAAATGCTGGAGAGATGCATTTCTGGGCAAGGTAGTTTTGATTCTGTCTCCCATTCAACCTTTACCAGTGTGATCTAATTATGAGAATTCTATACCATCATGATTTTCTCGTGAGCTAATGTGACCTGCTGGTATTATTTTTTTCATGTATGGTAGATTAGGTGATGGTTCAGATAAATCACACCAGGCAATTTCTTCTAAATCCTTCATCTGTCCAAAAGGCAAGCCTAAGAATGGCACAGGCCTTTTTTCATCCCTTATGTAATTGCCCTGTTGAAGATTTAGTGTGTATAGGCATTTTAGTTCTTGATTTAACAAGCCATCCATATTTACTTGAAAGCCGAGTTGCACACACCTGATTCTTGAAATGGAAAGTTCAAGCATTAAAACTATAAAGTCATGCATTTGTTTTGCCCCTGGGATTCAAACCGTCCATACAAACTAGCCTGAAAGATTTGAGCTGGAGTCTACAGAACGGGCCACAGACAAATTTGCATAGCATTTCAGGTTTGGGGCCATTTCTCTGGTGAATTACATGGTTCATGATGAAGCACATGATCCTGTGTTCATGCCATTGCCGAGCAACAAGTGGCTTTGCCTATCTTTTTTTTTTCATGGTGCTGTGATTTTTATCTGATTCCTATTTTGTCTTTCTCAGTGTCCTCTTTTGAGGCCTTTCCGCCTCTCTACCACTTTTTGTCACCATCTCTGAACTCCCCTCTCAGTGACCTTCCCCGTCTGCACAGCTGGCTTTTGTCCCCATTTGGATGCAGATGGATCCAATTCTGTATTCCCTGTCTAAGAATATCCCTCTGGAGCTGTAGATCTGTGTTTCCCCAAACCTTGGAATATTGTTGCATTTTCTTTTACTCTGGCCCCACATTGGAACACCAAATGCTGTTGGTTGTCTTACTCTTTGGCTCTTTGGGATCTTTGCGGTGCCCACCACCCAGTTCCCAAATAAATTACACATGGAGTCTTATTCTTTCTCATAAATACCTGGTGGTAGCTTGTCTTGTTTCTAGCCAGCTTTCCTTAACTTAAATCATCCCATCTGCTTTTTGCCTCTGGGTTTTCTTTTTCTTACTTCCATATATTTAACTTTCCTTCTTCCTTTGTGGCTGGCCCCTGACATCCTCCTCTCCTTGTTCTATCTTGTTCTCCTCCTCCCTTGCTCCTTCTAGTTCTTCTCTCTGCCTGCCAGCCCCGCCTATCTTTGTTCCTGCTTCACTATTGGCCGTTCAACTCTTAATTAGATCATCAAGTATTTTGGACACGCAAAGAATCACAGCTTTACAGAGTTAAACAATGCAGCATAAACAAAAGTAACACACCTTTATATCGTTAAACAAATGTCCCAGAACATAAACAAGTGTAATATACCTTAAAATAATGTTCTACGACTTTGGGCCGTGTCATCTTCAGTGTGCTCTGAGCAACTATGTATTTCCTCCCTCCGTGTTTTCCCAGGACCACTCAGGAGAGCTGGCCCCCATTAAACCTGGGTATCTTTTAATTTGGTCTGATTTGGTCTGATTGGGATTACTTGCATCGGTGGAGAGGCTTGTTGGCCAGAAAATACTTAACACTATGATTCAACACTTCCTAGCAACTTCTGACCTCCAAACAAAACACCCTTGCTCTTTATACGAAGGTGATGCTCTTCATTTACTCAGTCACTCAAGTCTAGAACTGGAGATCCTCCTTGACCTAACTTACATTCCTTACCCCAGCATCCAACCACACCCAAAGGCTCCCAGTGTTTTCTAACTTTTCGTTATCAATTTCTGTCCTCTTGTTGGTTTAAGCCGTCACAGGTTAAAAAGAGAAATTCTTTTATGGGCTTATGAACACCATTCTGAGCTCTTGGTATGAAGTTTCATTTAACCCTACCTAGATAATCTCTTTAATTATTATAAATCTCATTTTCTAAGGAAGATGCTTGTTCAAGCAAGTGAACCAACCTACCTGAGAAATCCAGTTGACTAAGGGCCCCTGCACAAGCACCAAGATATCCAGGCTGGAACATAGCAATGGTTTCCACCTCTATTATTACTGCCACCTCTTTTTTTTCCCTAAAACTTTCCATGTAACTATACCAAGCCTTCTCAGCAGTGTTGATTATATTATACTTGTTCAGAACCATTTAAGATGACTCATTCCCTATAAGGCATAACCCAAATTTATTGACACGATTTGAATTATCCTTCAGGGTCTTTGACTAAAGCTGAGCACTTCAAGTCTCTTGTTTGGGCCTTTGCCATGTTCCAAATACAGAGACTGTTCTTCATGTCTGTAAAGCCCTCCCCAGGCCAGCCAAGCCCCCTTATTATGCTGGTAGCCACCAATCCATTATCCTATCTCATTTCTTCCTTATTTCCTTTTTCTTGAAAGTGGTGTTCTATTCTGTGGCTCCTCATATGTCCTTAATTACATGAATAGTATTTGACTCATTGTAATATAATTACTTATTAACCATATTTCACTTGGGATGTCATTCTGGAAGGCACGGAGAATGAGTGCTATAAAGAATTTCATATCTTAAGACACCTCTGGAGCACAGTGAAATATCTGACACATAGTAGGTGTTCACAGAATAGCTATTGTTTAATAGATAAGAAACTTGAACTTCAGGAGTGAGAAGTGATAGCTTGATCAGAATGGAATTTTCCCAGCAAATTTTATATGCATGATTTCTAGAAATAGCAAGTCTAATCATCTAATACATGATTCCTTTCTATAAAATTTATAGACACTTCTTGAATGCCTATTGTGAATGGGCACCATGCCAAGAAATAGGCAACACAAAGAAGAATGAGGCACAGTGTCTACTTCTGGTAAGAGAAGATTCACTTTAGGGCTCTGTCTCAGCATGGGGCAGGCTCAGTCGCAGCGTGTGATTCTCAGATCATCAGCACCTCATTGCTCAGTCTCAGTGTGGGGCGCTCAGACCAGCACCCATGCTCACTCTCAGTGTGGGACGTTTAGATCAGCACCCATGGTCAGTCTCAGTGTGGGGTGCTCAGGCCAGCACCCATGCAGTATGGTAGAAATCAAGGGGCAGGAAGATACAGCGGATTTTGACAATACAAAAAAGAGGTCCTGAAACCACTTGTGGTGGCATCATAGAAGTCACTGAAGGAAGTCACTGATGTTAACCATCCAAATGAAAGAGGGCAAGGAACCTTTAAATGCAGAACACAAAGGGACAGTGGACTTCTCTGGGTTCTGATGTCATTTTAGTTTATTATATAAGTAAACAAGAGACAGGAAGTGAAGGTTTTGTATGCCACAGCAAGGACACTGCTTTATTCTGAGACTTGTGGGGAGTTTGAAAGGGTTTTATAGCAGAGAGGAACCTAACTGATCTGTCACTCTGGTAATAAGATGGGAAGACAAAAATGGTGGTCCTTAATTGAAGTATGAGGTTATGGGATTAGAGAGCAGAGGAGTTGGCTCAGTGGGTAAAGTCCTTGCTGTGCAAGCATGAGGAGTCACCTTTAACCTCCAGCACCCTTGTAAAAGGAACTGGGTGTGGTGGCACATGCATGTAATCCCAACATGGGAAGACTCCCTGGCTGTTCAGCCTCCTATACTTGGCAGAACATCAAGTGCTAATGAAATACACTGTCTAAAAACACAGGTGTATAGCTCTCAAGGAATGACGTCTGAGGTTGACCTCTGACCTCCACATTCATGTGCACACACATCTACGCGCAGCTGTACAAACATGCGTACCTGCATGCACGCACGCGCACACACACACAAAGTGGATAATGAGATTCTGAGGAAGATCCTATTGTGGAGAATGAGTGGTGGGCATTAGGAGCTAAACTGGAAAGGAGAATAGTAAGACCTGGTGCCTGCTTGCAGGTTTCCCTTGGGGAGGGAGTTAAGAATAGCTTCTAGGCTCTGCCTGGGGTGTGAGTATGTGGTGTGTGTGTGTGTGTGTGTGTGTGTGTGTGTGTGTACGCCTTTCATAGAGACAACCCACCATAGACATGACTCAATGCCCAGGCAGGAGGAAGAGGGACAGCATGAACGGTCGTCAATATATGAAGGCCAACTGAAAAGGAGCATGGCTAAAGCCTGGCCCTGAAGAATATCCAGCAGATGAGAGGAGGAGCTGCTGATGGAGTGCCTTTCTTCACAGGGAAGGAAGGCGAGAGGCCATGACATTTGCACACAGTCACTGGTGCACCACACACAGTTACTGGTGCACCAGAGGCCATGCTGAGGTCATAGAGAGCACCCGTTCAGAAGCCATATGCTCACTGCCAGACCAGTGGCTTTTCCACAGCCGGAAGCCTGCTATAGCTTTAACAGCTAAAGAACAAGATTTTATTTTTAAAGTTTGGATATGAAGTCAAGGACATATAAACATAGATATGAATAGCAATCATTATCCCTCATGGCAAACAGCTCTTGAATATTTGCTCTAATATGTTAGTATTTATATATTTGATTTAATCTAACCTCAGGCATGTGTCTTTTCAAATTTTCATTTTCTTAAAGGAACATTGCCATACCCGGTAAAACTCATTAATAATATACAGATCCAAGCATTTTGATTATACTGAAGTTTCATTATGTTTCCAAAGAGAGGTGAGAGAGGCAGAGAGAGGGGGAGGGTAGGGGTAGGGAGAAGGGAGCGCTAAAGAACCCGGGTTTTTCCTAAAGGCTTATTTTGCAGCCTTCTGCAGCATTTCTTTGGTCCTTGTGGACAGGTACATTTATCTGTGCATTCACGAGGGAAAAAAAAAAACACCTCAGTCCCTCAGTGTCCAACACCTGGGAAATGCAATTAGCTTGGTCTTGATTGACCGCCTGCAGGACAACATTCTGCTCTTTATCCCCTACAGTGTGTGTTGGTGTGAAAATAAAGACATAGTCAGAGTTTCCATGCTCTATTGTCCATACAGAACAATCACAACCAGGGGTCGTGCAGCAATAGGAAACTCAAGAGGAAACCACATAGGAGTCTTTACCAGCCTAGACTCCATTCCCGGCAGGATCGTCTCCAGCCCTTGCTGAAGACAGTCCACCAATGGACTGGGATGCACAGTGAAGAACTAGAGTAAAAAATACCAGGAAGGAGAAATTCAAGACTTATTCTGTTTTGTCTTACTGCTACTTAGCAAAAAAATTTCCACCATCTTTTCCGGTGGCCTTGTAATGCTCCCCAAACCTGTAGAAATGGTCCAAACCATACCTTTCAGACACAGAGAGAACTTTAGATTGCAACATTGATCAGTAAACCTAACCACAGGCTGAGTGATCATGAACTAACAGAATTTAAGCTTTCTGGCCCCCCACTGGCTATAGGACATTCAAAGACCCTCGAGTCATAATCTCCTGATTATTATTTTGCATTCTTTATCTTAAAGAGGGCCCCAGGCATTGCACTGACTTTATATCCCACCAAATGTGGATCATTCCCCAGCCTCTAACTAAAAGCTGCTTGTAGCATAACCCACTGGCTGACACAGTTACTTAACATAGGAACAACTACTTTGGTTCTAGAGGAAGAAGCCACAACTTGCTGGTCTTAGGAAATGGCAGCCCCTGAATGTTACCTGAGAGAGACCCCAGTTCATGTTTATTTATGCACGTCTATGGTGGAGGTCATTTTGTTATAGCAGCTTAGCCTATACGCTTCTCCTTTATTAGGTTCGCTGGGTCAGGATAACGTCAGAGGTGGGATGAAATGGAGTGAGCAGACAGAGTAAGCCTGAGTCCAAGCCTGTACTTAAATTAGGGTTCTCACAAGGCACAGAACTAACAGGATAAATATACATATATGTGTGAAGAATTTATTACATCAGCTTATATTGAAATAGTAACAGTTGAGAGACTGAGAACCTAGTAGGTGCTTGATTCTTGAGGCTGGGTACCTTGGCAGTCCTATTCTGCTACTGAGAATCTAGGATATCCTGGAGCCTCTGGACCTTGGAATCCAAGAAATGATGTTTGATATCCGTGAAGGAATAAGCAGCAGCAACAGGATAAGTCAACTCCGTGCTAAAGAAAGGCCATGAGAGGCCGGGCGGTAGTGGCGCACGCCTTTAATCCCAGCACTCGGGAGGCAGAGGCAGGCGGATCTCTGTGAGTTCGAGACCAGCCTGGTCTACAAGAGCTAGTTCCAGAACAGGCTCCAAAGCCACAGAGAAACCCTGTCTCGAAAAAAAAAAAAAAAAAACAAAAAAAAAAAAAGAAAGGCCATGAGAGCAAAAGGTGAATAGTTTTCCTCTGCCATGCCCACTGTTATCTATCTGAGTTGGTACCAAAATGTGCTGTCCACTCTCAGGGTGTTCCTTCCCACATCAATCAATTCTTCCATGGAGCCTCCAAACTCAGATGATTCTAAAGGTGGCAAGTTCAATTGAAAGACAATCACAATAGAGAAGGGTAAGAATCCAGAGAGAGAGAGATACAGTTACAAATGATTAGAAACAGAATCATGACAAAGTATTCAGAGTCAAGAAAGGGGTGGGCATATGATAAGAGTGGATGCAAGACAGCAGCAGGTTCCAAAGCATTGTTAGCACTGGGGCTTGGGTGTTTAGCTGCATCCTGGAGACAAATCCATGAGGAGCCTATGAGCTGAATACTGTTCTTCTGACCTGTACTGGTCCATTTCACCCTAGCTGATAGGCTCCAGGACTAGTTCTGACCCTGAGATGTCATTTGTGGGTCACATATAGGATGTAGGTTTTTACCTATAAGATGCTCTACTATTAATGAGACTGACGATCCTGATCACATGCTTTCTTATGTGAGGGCCAGCAGTTGGCAGTAGAAGTATATCCATTACTTTTCCGTCACTATAACTAAGTATTTAACAGAACCACTCAAAGAAGGAAAGATGAATTTAGGTCACAGGCTCAAGAATTTCCGTCCCTGGGTGGGCCTTGGATCCGTTCATTCTGGGCACATGGTGAGTCCACCAAGGTGGGAAGTGTGAATGGAAGAGGAAGCTGTTCCCTTCATGGTGGGAAGAAAGCAGGGAAAGGGAAGGGGATAGGACTAGATTGAACCTTCTTTTACTAAGCTCTCTCAGGTAGGCTGTTTAAGATACAGACAGACAAGAGAGGGCAAGAACTAGAATAAAAAGAGATGCTTTAGTTGACTATTACTGAGTAGTACATTACTTCCTGTTGCTAAAATCCCCTCCCTGGGGTAGATACGAATAATGTCTATCCTCCTTTATTAAGATCCCAATCATAGGCCGGCCAGTGGTGCATGCCTTTAATTCCAGCACTCGGGAGCAGAGGCAGGAGGATCTCTGTGAGTTCGAGGCTAGCCTGGTCTACAAGAGCTAATTCCAGGTCAGTTAGGACTGTTACCCTGTCAACAACAAAACAAAACAGAAAGATTCCAACCATAAGCCAAAGTACAATTCCACACACAGTTTACCCTAGGAAACCAATGGTCGTCTGATTGCGCTTACTTATAAAGCCTAGTGGAGGGAGTATAGTGTGGGTAACCTCAAAGCAGACACTTAGGAAAGTCTTCATCCAACACATGGCTTTACACTTTCTGCACAGACAGAACCCCCTCACTCTTTGTCTACTCCATAATGTATATTCAAGCCATTCCCCAAGACCAATTAAGGCAGAACCACTTATATCCAGGAGGAGTGGCTACTCAGGTGAGGAGTGGCTCTCCCAGCCTTTCCTTCTTTGAGGGAATGTCCACAGTCAACAAACCCAGTTGAGATAGATGACGGTTTGCAAACAGACACAGCTGGTCTTGTAAGCATGGCTGCTGTTTTGCTGGGAGGGTTTGCTGAACAACACCCCTAAACGTCACGGCTTGAAACAGCCAGCCCATTCTACTCATGCTTGTGCAGGTGGGCTACTGCAGCGGGGCTGGTCTAGGCAATCCTTTGACTCTGTGTAGTGTTAATGAGTATCATTTGGTGGCAGTCAGCTGCCACTGCGGTGACTGTAAAGATCCAGAATGTGCCTGGCAGGAGCAACCATATGGGGAACTCGGCTGCAGGTGCCCACCTACAGGGCAGTTAAACAGAGGCAGCTCCTGGCTCCTAGAGCAAACATTCAGCAACCAGACAAGAACGTCCTTGTCTTTGACGGCCTAGTCACAGAAGTCATATGAATCTTCTTCCTCTTTCATTGGTTAAAACATTCAAGAGCCTGCCCAGATTTCAAGGGAGGAGAACTGGTGCCTGCCTCTCAATGGAAAAGCACAAAAGAGTCTGCGACCATAGCTTTAAGCCAGTCCTGGAAGTAAACATATGAGAAGCTGAGGGCAGGTAACCGATATCCACTAACTAGAGGTTTCCCATGAGTCTTTCCCCAGAATCTTAATATAAAGCATTTTTAAACCATTTTATAGCCTAGAACATATACTCAAGATCGAGCGACTTCTAATGAAATCACCCAAGATGACTGAGCTAGTGAGTTATGGTGCTGTCACAGCAACTGGGGTTAAATGAACATCTAATCCTAACCTTTGTCTGCAAGACCATGATGTTTATACAGAGAAATACAGCCAACCATAGCAAATGGGGAAATTCTGGGAGTCATGGGGTTAAAAGGGGAAGAGTAAGCTTTGTTTTCTTGTTCTTGGATAATGAAGTTGGTGGCAGCAGACCTCTGAGTTCCATCTGAGAAAACAGGATGTCCTGACATAGCCATACCTCCTGGAACCCAAGTCCTCAAGATGCCACATGGACTTCTGGTTAGTCACACCAGTCGGTATTCACCTAGGACTACCATGCTCAGAGTAATCAAAGAGGGTGGCGCTGGTGAACAGCTCAACTGTCTTCGGCAGGGACTCTCACACTCCTGCCCGGGAACCTGTGTTCATACAGAGGCAAATTGCAATGGTGAACCTCAAACTCTTCCTCAGAAGCTCCTCCCCTTCACCCCCAGCTCAGCAGAACAGGACAGGACATCACAATGTCAAAGCCAGGTTAGGCAGTTCCTGCTCTCCTCATTTCCCAGGCCACAGCATCCGTATGTCTGCTCCTTAGCTTCCTCCCCTGGGGAGTGAGTGCAGACGGGCACTCCACCATGTGGATGCAGGTCTTGCTGCCTCTGCGGGAGGCCTCGCTGGCATTTTCTTAGTTACTTGACTTACAGTTATTTTTATCTCATTGAACTTTATTTTCTTTCTTTTTTTCCAATCGTGAGATGGCAACATCATCTTCAGAGCATTCTTAGAAGATTAAATCGATATTTGAAGGGATTATAACAACATTTGGCAATCGTAAGGTACTCAATAACTCTTAGGGATCATTATGCCAGACTGGTCTCTAAGGTTTGCATTTACTGAGTATATTTTTGTCAATACATCACTAGCTTAGCCTAGGTCCTTATTATTTTATCCCCATACAATTGTAATGACCTCAGAACAGAGGAGATCTTGTTTCATCTAGACAAATAAAAGCTCCATAAAAACCATCACAATGCATTGATCTCCAATATCCTGGGCACCACACCAAGCATTTTAGGGACATTATCTAGAACCTTTGGAACACCTTACTAGGTCAAGATGACAATTATTTTCCCATGACAGATGAGGACACTGGCCTGAGAGAAGGAACTTATCCGAGATCACATAGCTAGGAAGTGGTCATCAGTATCGAGATAAGAACCCAATGATTTTCTTTTCTTCCCATAATAATTCACTCTTTCGTGACATACAATTCAATGTCATTACCCTGCTTAGAAACTCAAGCAAATAAACAAATGGATCAGGGACAACTTGCAGGAGTTGGTTTTCTTGTCTCATGGATTTCGGGGCTCCAACTCAGGCCATCAGTCTTGGAGGAAAGTGCCATCCTGCACTAAACCATCTCACGGACCCTTGTTCCCATTTTTGAGACAAGATCTCATGCAGCCTAGGCTAACCTCAAACTCACTACACAGCAAAGCTGCCTTTGGAGTCTGAATCTTCCTGCCTCCATCTCCAAAGGGCTAGGATTACAGGAATATGTCACGATAACCAGCTCTGGGCTTTTGGAAAACATTTTAATGTAGTAATTTAGTCCCAATTTCATTTTATAACCACATTTTTGGTATTTGCCAGCTCAAACCCTCTGTTGTAGCTAAGTTAAACTATCTACCTCCCAGACAGACCACAGTAGACTCCCATCTCCGTGCCTTTGTTTATAGCATCCGCTCAGCTGGAATATCCACTCCTACTGCTTTATAGCTACTTGACTAAATTATACCTAGATCACAGCACAAACCCTCCTGCCTAGCAGCCAACCCGGCAGTCAAGACCTATGAAAAGCCTGAGTTTTTACTCAGCTCTCAAGGGAACTCACCCACCTGTTTTCACAAACACAAGAATCCTGCACTTTACAGGTGACAGAGTCTTACCCACTGCAATAGTGGTAGACACAGCATCTATATCTCTGTGCCTATAGTCCTGATGGCCATAAGATAACATGAGAAAGGACAGGTGAACTCACACACTGTCACCTGCAGCTCCTGCCACCTACTGCCCTGCTTACTTCACCAGCACAGACTCTAAGCCTCTGGAAACTTATGATCAATTACATTCTTTCTAAGTTGCCTTGATCATAGTGTTTTATCACAGCGATTAAAAAAAAAAACACTGGACATGCTTATTTCTATGACATATGGGACAAATAATACCCTGTCAATAGCAGGCAACTTGGCCTATATTAATGTGTAATCTATGGTCAAGGGTTTTGTCTGTGCTAGAGCGCAATTCGAAGCCAACAACCATTTCTCAAAAAGAAAACAAATACCTACAAAAGATGCTATAGTTATAATCCAGAATCCTAAAGACATTCACTGTGGCTCATTCAAAGGGGACTTTCCAAGGCTCCTCGCAGCATCTATATGTACCAGATACAGTGGGATCCATGGAAGTGCTGGGTCACATGACCCTGCAGCGGAGCATATTGAATAGAAGACCGGACACTTTTCAAGACTGATAGTCTTTGAGCAATTTAGTAGGAGAAGTAGAATAGCACCCCCCCAACACGGTATCTGCAGCCTCCAGAATCAAGACGCTGCTTGCCATTTGACCTAGTTCTTAGTGGGAAGGAGAGCCCAGATACTAAAATCTATTTATATCCTGTAAAAAAAAAAAAAAGAAAGAAAGAAAGGAAGAAAAAAAGAAAGAACTTTGACATGAACTGTACAGCTAGACTCGTGGGAATTTTGCCTAGGTGGCACTCTTGACTTTCTGACCAAATTTATTTTCCTTCCTCTAGCACATACATCACCACTCATTATTATCACCATTAGAGAAAGCTCAATATTTTTCGTTCTATGAGTTTAAAAACTTTATATTGCATGTCCCTCCCATTATAGAATTCTCCGGAATAGCTTCACGCCTCTAAAAGTCCTTGGCGGTTTGTCCGGTCACATCTCCCTTCCCCCGACATTTACAGAATGTCCCTCAGCAATCCAAAGTGTGCTACCTTTTCTGGATGCCTTCTTTCAGTTGGTAAGCTATGTTTACATTTCCTCCATGTCACGTCAAGGCTCGACGGCTCACTTCTTCTTGGCTGTGAATGACATCCCACCATGCAAAGTCAGTTACACGCTTACTGAAACACCGCTCAGTGCTTCCACATTTTGGCAGTTTTAATGGAGTTGCCTGTGCAAGTTTATTTTATATTTATTTATTTGTTATATATACAATATTCTGTCTGTGTGGATGCCCGCAGGCCAGAAGAGGGCACCAGACCCCATTACAGATGGTTGTGAGCCACCATGTGGTTGCTGGGAACTGAACTCAGGACCTTTGGAAGAGCAGGAAATGCTCTTAATCTCTGAGCCATCTCTCCAGCCCCATGTGCAAGTTTTTGAGTGAATATATGTTTTCAGCTTCTTTGAGCAAACACCAAGGGTGTCCAGTTGTTAGGGCATGTGTTCAACTTTGGGAGGGAGAGATAGAGACAGAGACAGAAAGAGCCAACGGTGTGTCTTTCAATGTTGCTGCATCATTTTCATGTGCACACACAATGAATGAGAGTTGCCATTGTTTTTTTTCCTTATTAGTTATCTTGCCAGCATTTGATGTTGTCAGTCTTTTGGTTTTTGACCATTCTATCAGGGGGTTTAGTGTTTGTACTTTTTAAAGACCAATATTGACTATAAACAACAAGCTCCCACCCCCAACAGACCAGATTTTATGTTGGTCATTCCTCCGTTAAATGGAGGAGTAATTTTTACCAACCTCTTATTTTCCGTTTCAAAGTTGTATGAAAATAACATGTGATAAAAAACGAAGAGGATAAATCAAGGACAATCTTCCCTTTCAGCAAATTAATTTACCCCATTGTTGAGAGAAAGCTTCATGGTCCACATTGTTGACCTACATTTGTGTAAGATTGGATGGGCCCATCATATATTAGGCAGACCTAAATGTAGCCTTTCTTTCCCCCTTCTTTTTCTCCTTATTTTTTGGAGCAGAGGAGGAAGAAGATAGATTTTTATATTATTTATTTGGTTGGTTGGCTGTTGGTTTTTGGAGACAGTGTTTCTCTGTGTTGTCCTGGAACTTTCTCTGTAGACCAGACTGACCTGGAACTCAGAGATCCACCTGCCTCTGCCTCCGGAGTGCTGGGATTAAAGACATGCGCTACCACACTTGGCTGGAATAGAATTTCAGTTTAATTATAAGTTCAGTTTCTTTAGTCATTATAGGTGCAGCTGGTTTCTGTTTCTTTTAGATTCATTTAAGCAAAAATATACTTTCCTGGGAAAGTAACCATTTTTATCCAAATTTACATTTATTAGTATAAAATTCACATTTCTCTTCATTATTTTAATATCTGCTTTGTCTTAGTTTACTGTCTATCTCATATTTATTATACGTCTCTCCTTTTTAATTTTTAAAATTTTGCCCAAAATGTGTCTTTTTTTTTAAATCAAATGTGAAATATTTGGTTTGGTTTGATCCTCTTTATTGTATTTAAATGAAAATGAAACTCATCCCTGGGCAGCTTGCCTAAGTTGTTCTGACGGCTGCCTATCACTCCCCACCTGTGTGGTAATGAGCTCGTGATCTGTGCTCTAAGCCTTTGATCCTCAGCCAGTGACTGAGCAGCTGTGAATCATCAAGTAGTCTACGCACAGGGAACTGGGGCCTTTTTCTACCTCTCAGACTAAGAGACATAGAAATTTGGGGGAGGTACATGTCTGCTTCTCTCTACCGTGTTGCTCTGTGCTTCACAAGTGGAGGATGAGCAGCAGGAACCACTGTGCCTGCTTGGCTCTTGCTCACTCACTCTGATTTTGCCTTCACATCTGTGACTTTCTCTCTCGTAAGCTCAGAGTCTGAAGGAGATCAGAGGAGGTTTTTTTTTTTTTTTTTTGGCTCTGTTGGATCCAACATTTTTGTTCTTAATTCCATTAATTTGTGCTCTTATATTATGGTTTCCTACTGTTTTGGTTTTTTTTTTAAGGTTACTTCATGTTCCTTTCAGCTGCATTAAACTGCCATGCTGTTCCTTTTGGGCTTTAAATTTTACTGATTTTGTTTAATTTGAAATAATTATACTTGCCATTATAATTTATAAATGAATTATAGGTCTACTTTTTAAGATTAAAAAGTTATTTTTGTACAATAACACATCATGAGGATGTTCTTTTTGATGGCTATAAAAACAATCCAAATAGTTTAATTCCCATTCTCAAAGGGAAAAGATCTTTATATGAGATGAGAACTCCCTGGGCGTGGTGGTGCATGCTTTGAGTCCCAACAGTAGGGAGGCAGAGGCAGGTGGAACTCTGGGAGTTTGAGGCCAGCCTGTCCCCCCAAACAAACAAACAAACAAACAACAAAAATGAGGAGCATTTCAGAAGGAATCAAGAGAACACCTTGGACTCCGCTCTTAGCACAGTATCCCAACACAGTTCAAAGAGGTGTCAGGTGACCCGGTATCTTTCATTAACTTTCCCCTTTACATCAAATGACTTCTGCAGTTTGTCTGTACTTACCTGATTACCTTTTAAATGCCTTTTATCTTTTGTGATATTTCTAATGTGACCGTTTTGTGTTACAGTCAATCATTTTTCTCTCTTAAAGTTAGGATTTTATAGAGTACTGAAAACAAAACGTGCACTCCATTTTCCCGGCAACGGTTCACCTACCTCCTCCCCCACCATGATGGCAGAGGGTGTAAAGCTGCATCTCAAGTGGTCCCTGTCTTTCCATGAAGTGCCGTGTTTTTGAAGTGCAGTTTGACAGCTTCGAGAGAGCTGTTCTCAGTAAAGGGTTCCTATAACACTAGCACTCCCAAGCAGCATGAAAACCAGCTCTTGGTTGTTGCTGCTGATCATAAGCAGGGAGGACTATATTGTTCACCCTACTGTGCTCTGTCCAGTGGATACTGGAACATCAATTCTCATTGCTCCGTCCTAGGCTTCCTAGGAATCTTCACTTTCTTAATCAACAAGACAGCCGACGATGCTCAGCCAAGCCACTTTATTTAAGGACTCTGTGTGTGCACGTGTGTGCACTTAACATACCAGATCCGTTCAGCCTGCCTAAAGTTAGACCATGATATCATGCCATATCCTGTTTATAGCTTTCTGATTATATTATATATGTCTTTAACATTTTGGATCAAGAACCGAAGATGATTTTTCGTTGCAATTAGTCCACAGGCCCCCTACGTTTTTTTTTTTTTTAGTTTATAGATTCCCTTTGTTATTCTTTCTAAAAAAGTTTCAGCTAAGAACCTAGTTTGTTCTGTAGAATTTTCTGCAATCTAGATTTATAGGCCTGCATGCTTCCTGTGTATTACAGTTGGTCTGGAGCTTCCAGGGTGTTTGCTTTTGTTTTGTGTTATGCGGACTCCACAGCGTGTGTTGTGTTCCTCTGAGGAAGGGCCTAATGTTTTCTTGTTGCTCTCTTTGATATAAGTAGCCACTGATAACCATGGTCTAGACCTATTTTTTTCCTTAAGGTATGAAGATGTGTAGTCGGATTTTTCTTTGAGCCTCCAGCTCACACACACACACAAACAAAAGACAAGGAGATTTATTATTAATTATGAAAACTCGACCTTAGCTTAGGCTGGTTCCTAACTAGTTCTTTCATGAGGCTCTTTATGTCATCTCCACACTTGTTGGGCCAAAATTATCTCTGGGCTTGTACCTCGAGGCCTATAGGACAGAAAAAAGCCTGGCTTGAGTTCAGGGCCTAGACTTCGAGGCCTGTAGGACAGAGAAAAGTATAAGCCAAATAACTTTTTTTCTCTCCAAATTGATTTTGCTCATGCTGTTTTTATCACAGCAATAGAGACCCTAACTAGGGCAGTATGATATTACAATCAAGACTTCCTGAATTTTGAATCAGGCAGTGAGTCCAAAATTTGTGCTGTAACAAAGCTTCGGGCGATTCTCAGACCTGCTCAAACCTGAGAACCACTTGCTATAAAAATAAAGTCAGGAGTCTGGCACTGGATTTAAGAGCAATGTTTGGAAGGGAGAGCAAAGGCAGTATTGAGGCATCGTCCCTGCCCTGTTTGTTGTTTGTTTGCATATGCATATATATGTATAAAATATATATAAAAATGTAAAAATAAATATGTACTATGTTATATATTAATACATACAATATATATTAAGTTAAATATTAATATATATTAAATGACAATAAAGATAGAACAGCAATTAACTGCTCAGTCCTCAAATTTAAATGTGATCACAAGCTCTGATAGTCATTGCAGTAGTAGGGACTAATTTTATGCTGAAAATCTTTGGAGAAGATTGGTTGGTATTTATATGACATAGAGACCTGTGAAAGGGAATGAAAACATCACTATTTGTGTGAAGATGCTCTGAAACTGTGGAACACTTTGCAAATTCTGTTAGAGAAGGATTGTTGAAAATTTTGGCAAGTGACGCCAAAGAGAATGAAGAAGCAAACAAAGAGTATGAGAATCAGAACAGAGGACTGCATCCATCCATCCATCTATCCATCCATCCATGAACTTCATTGCTAGTAGAGGAGAGATACTTTAGTTTGCATAAATGAGTGTCTGAAGCAAAAGAGCCCAGTTTGATGATTCCACTCAGCAGAGAAAACTTTCCTACATTGGGGAGAGGGTGTGACAAGGGAAAGATGTAATTTCAAGACAATATCCTTGGAAACGTAAGTTCTCCGGCTGCAAGATGAGGGGTGAGTAAAGATAGTTTGGGCTGGACTAGAGAATGAGGAACTGGGGAGGAAATGCTATCGAGGGAAGAGGGCACAGAGGTTCTGTGTAGGGAAGCAGCATGGTGTGTTTGGACCACTGTAAGCAGGCAGGAGTGGCTACGCTGGAAGCACAGGGCTGAGAATGGGGCAGGAAACTGTGTGCGGTACACAGTAGAGTCAGAGATACATTAGGAATTAAGTTCAAACCTAGAGCCAGACTGTAAGGAGTTTAAACATAAACAACTTTTGTTCTCTCACACAGAAGTCTGAAGTGGCAACCCCTTCCTTCACCATCAAGACAAATTTGCCTAGCGCTGGCTTGGCACGGACCTTTGAACAAAGTATTAAAAAGCTATCTAGGGCTTCCCCCTTAACGACTATTGTCTTTGGGATCTAGCCCTTCTTCTAATTCAATATAACTATTAGGTAGTTCGTTGTTTTGTTTGGGACTACACTGAAGTGTGGTTGGATGTTAAACTGCCCTGTCCCCAGAAGGTTCTCTGTGTTCACATGCATACAACCACACACTGGCTGAGAGTGGCAGCTTGATAGAAAGAGCCGAGATGTTGGGATCAGGTCAGTCTGCACTCCGCTCTGTCTGAAATTGCCGGTTGTGTGACTCTAGGCAGGAACCTAATTTCTCTGTGCCTCTGACACCGCCACAGTCAAAGGAAGGTCACGGTAATGAGGTAAGAACACCGAGAAACATCACAGTACGGTTCCTGGCAAAGTAGGCACGCACGGAACCTTCCCTGGCTGACTCTCACGCGTCATTAGCATATGTGCCTTACCGCCTTCCTGAGCGAGGTTCAGTCTGTCCTCTCTAGCCCGCAGGTCCCTTTGTACTTCTGTTGATTTTGCCATCCCAGGGGGCTCTCTTTCATCTCCACTCAGGCGAGGATGATGATCACATCCAGGGTCACAGTCCAGCTAAGTGGGACTCGGCACTGCAACCTCCTCAACCACGGGGAACATAGACGAGAATCGATCTGAAACAGTTTTGGCAGATGCCACCTCCACGTCCCAACCACATTCACACAGAAATTAGGTTACATTTGAAACAGGAGCTTTTGAAATGGATCCTCTTGTTGCTCCCCCCCGCCAGACACACACACACAGACATACACACACACACACACACACACCAAATGCAAAGGGGACAGGAGCCATAACTTAGTGCTTGTGATTTCTACCAGGACCCACCAACCCTGAAACCAATAGACACAAGAGTAAAGAACACCTGGATCTCCCTTGGTAAATATGTGGCCCAAAGCCACTCCCAGGAGTACAGACCCTCTCTTCCCATGCCAAAGTTAACCAGGTTATTCCATGAGCCAGTCCACTCTCTCACAGGATGCGGAGACAAACAGCCCTGATTCTCTGTTATCAACTATGCCTACATCTTTACCCCAGAGCCACCTCAGACGTGGGACACCTGATGCTGGCATGGGGTCTATCATACAGCTCACCATGGCTCAGAGGTCTCAGCACTCTCTCTTAGCAGAATCTTTAGCAACAAAGCCCCTTAAGTTCACCACCTGGGATTGTCAGCTCTTGTGACTCCATTAAGAGATGGCAGTAATGGCCTTGACTGACACCAGAGTCTCTTCCCAGGCACCGAAGCAGGTTCCTTCCTTTCGCTTCAGCTCCAGGTCCCTCCCTCTTCCCTGCACAGAGACTGGCCATAGACAGCAAAGTCTCAGTCACTACAAACTAGGCGCTTATCACCAAACACCTTCAAATAACTTGACAGCAGCTCCACTACCTGGAACGCATCCAGGCAATACCCTGAGTCTGAGATGCTGTTTCAACTCCGCATTTAAGCAATTGCTTTTCTTATTCCTGAGAATACCCGCAGACAACTCTGAGCTCCCAGTGTGTGGCAGGCTCTGCCCCGAGGCTTACTCTCATTGTCCCTTTTAAGGCTGGCCAGCAGCTCCTGAAGTCAGCTATGATCCATCTTGCTGTCAGGCCCCTCCATATACACGCCGCTAGTCTGTCATCACGCCCCCTCTCTATGAAATACAATGGAGATTAAAACTTGCTTGCTGCCAGCTTCTCAGTTTGGCCTTCGCTACCAGATGGGTGTCTTGTGGATGGTACAGTCAGTCTGGTTCTCAGCAAGGACTCAGGCGTGCCCTTATCTACTTTCTGGGTTCATGACAATGTCAAACCCCTGGGCGAAGAAATCACACGATCGTTATGGTGAAGATTGAGTCTTTATGAAGAAATCAATTACATTTAAGCGCTAAAATCATAAATTCTTCTGCTTCCAGAAAAGGGGAAGAGGCTCTTGAGACCAGAGCTGGCCTTCAAAGAATGAGGTCAGCGATAAGAGTGGAAAGGGAGAGAGGAGGGGCGGGCGGGGCAGGAGGAAAGCAGCAGGGAGGGAACTTACAGAGCTGTAACAATGTAACACGATTCTGTACTTTCTCTTCACCGCCACATCTTAGAAGCCTTGGGGAGTCTCTTTATTCAAAAGCAATGTTTCTTAACTCAACACACAGATTTTTCTTCAGGATACAAGAGGGAGGGAAAAGATTCACATGGGGGAAGTCTGGGGACACAGGAATGGCCCGTCCTGCTGCAGAACTGATGCTGTCCTTCATCCGTCATTTCCCATGCCCAGTGCCTGTCTCTGAATTTAGCTTTTGGAAACCTAGGGCCTGAAAGCCTTGCTCCTGGTTAATGTGCTGGGCCTTTTGCTCTATCCTGAAAGAAATTGTGGGAGGCCAGGAGAAGCTCTTCAAGAGCTAACCTTTAGCATCTTTATGTCCTCGGACTTTCATCAAAGTAGGTGGTGTCAGCAGACAGGTGGGAACAGCAGCCGGTGGCATTAACTCATGCAGACCTCAAGTAGCCAGACACTAGCTTCACAAATGGCCCAGCTCTTATATAGGCCTATAAAGTCGGGGTCCTCCGTCCTTGGCAGTGTTGAAGCCTCTAGAAGGGCCCAGGCATTGGGATTCCTCAACTCTTGACTGTTACAGCTCCTAAGCCTGGAACATCTGAGACCCTTGGCTCTAAAGACTTGACAACCCTCCGAAACTCTCCTAGTGACAAGAGACTACCTGAGATGATTCGTCTTCATTGTCTCCTTGACTGGGTTACTAATCACCCAGGAGTCTAAGGCACAACTCTGGGTGTAATTGTGAGGGCGTTCAGAGAGAATTAACCGAGGGGGCAGGGAAGGTTCATCACGAATGTGGGTGGCACCATGAGAAATAAGAAGAAAAGGAATAAAATGGAGTAAGAAAGCCAAGCACATTTATTCATTCAGGAAACCCAGCTTCCTAACTGAGGGTCCACTGTGACCAGCTGCCTTGTCACGATTCACTGTACCCTCAAATTATGAGCTGAAAGAAACCCTCCCTTCCAATTGCCTTTGTCAGCCATTTTTGACACGGCGACAGAAAAAGTAACTGATCCAGCCTGCAAAATGTTCACACCCATCACAGCAAACTTGCCCTACAAATCAAAGCTGGTGTCTGAAACAGTCATACAGTAGTCACGACAGCTGCCCTGCCAGGCCCTCAGGGGAAGTGGCCCGCACAGAAAGGGCTGCAGAGGCAACCAGAGTTCAGCAAGACTGGCGCTCGGGAGAAGTCAGGACAAACGGTTAGCAACAGTCTTGTCTAGGGGCTGCAGCTTCAGGAGAGGTATCAAGCAGCTGCGATCTTTGTGTAGCTTCCTCAAGGCACACAGGCCGGGGGGGGTGGGGTGGGGGGAAGATGCGGGGCGTCTAACAGTTGCCGATTGAAAGTCAAATTGTTCCGCCTTCACCCCCAATATCTTGGCATACTTACGATAAAATGCCAATAAAATATCAGAAGGAACACTTTCGATTAGAACTTTTCATTAACACCAATACCGATCTAAATTGGGCTTTAGCGATGCTCAACACCTACCCCAGGGCCCACGGCAAGCTAAGTTTCCCTCTTCTGTCTCCGTTTTATGAGTAGAATAATCCAACCAGAGCTAGCAGCATGCCTGCCATTCCCTAGCTGTGTGTGACTTTGAGGGGAAAGGTAGCAAGCAGACTAATGCCACAAACTTGGAGGTCACAGGGACAGTGATGAGCAGTGTGACTTCGGGAAAACTGGATAATTTTCCTAGACTCTAAAGAGGGTGGGAAAGGCTAATAGGCCATCTTCCTTGTAGACAATGAGTCACACACACACGCACGCGCACACACACACACACACACACACACACACACACACACGCACACGCTATCCAGCATATAAGGCATCCCTGACCAAGCTCAGTGCTAATAACATTTGCCTAGCTCCACACAAGCTCCTGAATACAGTATTTAGCCAGCCCTTCTGTGAACGTAGAGGGCATTGAGAGACAACGTCATTCTTCGTTTTTTTTTTTCCCTTCCCAAAACACTGAGTGTTTACATTAGTTTCTCTTGTATCGGGAGCATTACATTTTTGTCATAGGTTTTGTAAGTGCCCAGGAAGAATTGCTACATGTTCTTGCGTCTTTCTCAATCTCTGTGATACCAAACAAGCCGCAAACACTGACAACCAATTGCTTTTGAGCTTCTCCCTTTCTCCTTCTCCTTTTCTCTTTCTTCTTAAGACAGCGCTACAGCTCTCACCAGAAATAATAAAAGTACTTCCTCAGAGGTTAAACAAGGCTCCATTCTGCTTAGGCACGGTGTCTGTGTGTGTGTGTGTGTGTGTGTGTGTGTGTGTGTGTGTGTGTATGGCGAAGAATGTTCTCAGACTATAAAATAATTTAACTAGAAGTCAATTACAGATATACCAGCATGGTGGTGCACACCTTTGAGCCCAGCATTTGGGAGGCAGAGACAAGTGGATCTCTGTGAGCTGTGAATCTGAGGCCAGCCTGGTCTACATAGTGAGGCCCGGTCTTGAAAAGCAAACTCTGTGTGGTGTGTGCTTGTGCATGTGTGTGTGTGTGTGTGTGTAGACCCCAGATATTTGTGAGTTAACATTTAATAAACAATGCTGAATATTTCCAGCAAGCATATCCCTGCATGAGTTTGTCCATTCCCTGTAGAGACCTTTCTTCAAAGATGAAGTAGGGGACAAATGAGGTACCCTGATGCTCTCTTTGGTGCACATATCTTAGAAGGGGAGGTGGGAATCGTGGGTGTGGTGTGGAGTAGGAGGGTAGGTGTCTATGCAGCTCTGCAGGTTTCATCCCCCTTAGCAGTGTGACACCACGGAAGCCTTGCAGGGACCTCCTGGTTTCCAGTTCTGCTGGCATCACTTACCAGAATGGGATCTCAGCCAGGTTGCTGAACCTCCTGTGCCTTGATCCCATCTCCCGTATGACAGTCATAACATGGGTCACCATACACTCTGCTTTGCCCAAGACATTCTAGATTAAACGTGTTTTCCCGCTCTAAGTGTTAATAGTGCCCTTGTTTGGGTGATGAATGATACTTCAGTCTGATAGCAGAGCCTGTGTGTTACAGTTTGTTGAGAGGCTTTCAGACAGTGACAGGCAGCCAGGCTCAACTCATATTCGAGTGGCTGCCACAGACCAGGCACTTTCCTAGGCAGATGACAGGGTGGGAAATGGGTTAGCCACTACACCCTGCTGCTGGGGACGGCACAGTGACAAACACATGGGTTCTGATGCTAGGGCCCCTCGGTGGGAGTCCTGCCTGCCTATGACCAAGCCTCATATGATGGCACCGCTTCATAATATGGGATCTTATGAAGGGGGAGTTCTTTACCATCCACAAAGCACGAGCCCCAGGTCTGGTCCGTACAAAAGTTGTGTAAATACTTTATGTTAAATAAACTAAACAGAACTTATCCTATGTTGGGCAAATGAAGGCAGTGGTATATGAAATTTTATTTGTACTTAGACCAGAGAGTTCCACTTGAAATAATTAAAATTTTCTAGTCTGGTCATTTTTTCACAAAATAAATAAGGACTTCTGGAACCGAGAGCTCCTCCGGGTCTAAAGACAAGAGACTGATAAGGATTTTTCAAGGTTGTGTCTACCTAGTTGTTTTTTTAAAAACACACAAAAATAGAGCTGGGTATATAACTTGGTGGACAGATTTAATATCTAGTAACCCAAAAGAAAGAAAGAAACCAGTACAGTTCCACAGTCCTTGTGACAGCCACAGGAAGCAGGCACCATCATCATTCACCTTATAAGGACACAAAGGCTTGCAAAAGTCCAAGATCACAGAACTTTGTACCTTTGATCCAGTGTGCCCCTGGAGGATGGGTAGCAGGCCTCCATCAGATCAGAATTGTATCAAGGCTCCCAGACTCTAGCACAGCTTAGATGCTGCACTGGAAGCACCATTCTGACCTTAAAATCCAGCACACAGGTCCCCAACACCTGCTAAAATGGGAATGCAGACCTAACCCATCTGAGACCTAGTCCACAGTTCCAGGATCCAGGAAAGTCCCTAAATGGACTAACTTGATTTTTGGCTTCTGTAGTTCTGCTTCTTGCTATCTGAAATGTCCCAGCCAGGATGTGGAGTCTGTGCATAAAAGACAGAGAGCTGTAAGACTCCGGCCTGAATGATTTGGGAAACTTCTCCGTGCAGCTGCCTGCTGGCAATAACGACTTGACTTTCAGCTGTTAGAGTGGCCAGGCAGTGGTCACTGGCAGAACAAGGACAAAGACCTTGTATCAAAGCAAAGGTGAAGACGCGAAATCATCCCAGAGTTAGACACGGGAAAGCTGTAACGGCGAGGTCTTCACCCAATCATGGTGGAGTTCCAGAGGTCACCCAGATGTGCAGAAGCGCTGCTGTGTGCACACCCTCATCCTTTGTGGGATGGGACAACACAACTCCTAAGTGTGTCAGCCATCTCCTAACTTACCTGATCATGGTGAAGGCCCTCTATCCACCGAGCCTCGGACAGAGCGCGCCTGGCACTGCCACTGACATCCAGACACCCTGGTGCCTCATTTCCTCATCCTCACAGGACCCAGCTTTTCCAGTGGTGACATACATGACCCCAACTCAGCTTCCGCAGATGAAAAGTCAGCAGCGGTAACCATGCTACACCAGAAAGTATGCACATGGACACACATGAGCTTCCTCCTCACCGCAAACCTCTCAACATATGCATGGTGTGCCCATTACATACCACAGTCTTCTCTTTGGCCAGAGCCTTCTTCCTGGAGCCTGGCTCGTGCTCTCCACATAATGGCCTATTCTTAATGGTCCCCTTGAGACTGGAAATGGCATGTGAATCTTAAATCTAGTAGCATCAGAATTCACCCCAGTTCTAAACATTTATCTATGATCAAAGAGCGGCTCTGAAAAGTGAGCTATCCTCCTTGTGTGAAGAAGCATTTGCCTAAATTGTTCTATTATTAATAAAATCATGGGAGTTCAATATTAGGGTAAAAACCTGATAAATCAAGAAAGTGGTGGAGAATCGACCATCTTACCCTCCCTCCACACTTCCCAGATTGAAAAGAACGTGCAAATTCCAAGTCCCTCCCTTCTCCTCCCTGTTGGCTTCCCTATCCTTATTCCTGGCTACTTTATGGTTAATTCTGGTCAGTTAGTCACTGACTCTGCCTCCTGATTCAAGGTTAAATTTATTAACAGTCAGGAGTGAGAGCAAATCCCCGGAAACGTGGTCTTCTCACATGTCTCAGGCAATCCTGAGTTAAAGGATTTAGGTCTAACTCAAGTTCAATGTGCAACCGTGACTGACTGCCCAGATGAGGGCTGATGGCTCATCTCCCTGAAATGAGCTACAAGACTGACTAAGCATCTAAGCTGTCCCGGGTGGCTATGCAACATTCTAGATCCAAGACAAGAATAAAGAACAAAAGCTGAAAACTGTAGAATTGTGAAAGGGAAGACCAAGTGCTTTTTCCTTTAAACATCAGTTATTTTAAATGTGTGCTAGCAAAGATGCAATCATTGGTCCTGCTTAACACCCTTCAGGGGGCAAACTTCCTCTGCCTTCCCAGTTCCGTTGCTTCCAATAATTACCTAAGGCCAGAGCAAAGTTCTATTGGGCATTCTGTGTGGCTAATCATCCTGACTCCCTCAGTGAGCTATTTTGAATGCACTGTTGATCTGGTGGTGGTGACACCGTGGGAGGGAGGGCTGTCCCACACGTGTAAAAGCCAACATGAAAGGATTGATTTTGTTTTTAATTGAAAAAAAGAAATATCTGTGTTACGGACTCATCTGTAGACCATGAGACCAGAAGGATGCTTATATCTGCCCCTGGGATCAGTGTATCCCAGACCTGCTGGGACACAGGTATTTTGATACTAGGAGATGCCCCATTTCTCCGTTTTTCTGTTCCATCCTGCAAGCACCGACTGTTCACCCATTCTAACCCTGATCCATGAGTCCCTGCTCTCATTCCTTGCATCTTGTTGGCTCTGCCAGGTGGGGAAGGTCTTTCTAGATCATATCCTGAGGTTCTGAACCTGTGTCCTCACACCAGCTCAGTCATCCTTTTTTTTTTTTTTATTTATTATGTATACAATGTTCTGTCTGTCTGTATGCTTGCTGGCCAGAAGAGGGCACTAGATCTCATTACAGGTGGCTGTGAGCCACCATGTGGTTGCTGGGAATTGAACTCAGGACCTCTGGAAGAGCAGTCAGTGCTCTTAACCTCTGAGCCATCTCTCCAGCCCTCAGTCATCCTTTTTGGAGCAGGAGAGTCACCATCTTGTGGCCTATTTTCATCCATAGAGGTCGTTTTCCTGCAGGATTGTTTCTGTCTCTTGAAGAGCCAGGTGTAGTCACGTTTCTGAGTGAAAACACCATCGGGAAACTCACCAGTTGTCCACTTATCTTAAAACTTGCGGCGAGCGAGCCCCGACCAGCGGGGAAAGATCACCACCGACACAGGATTCTTCTCTGATCACACTTTATTGAAGCGCTGCTTGGTTGAGGGAGAGCTGGAAGCAGGGGGCCCCCCCAGCCGGGCTGGGTGGCGGCTTATATACAGGAGGACGGGGCGTGTCTACTGATTAGGTGACGTGGCAGAAAAGGATTGGTGGAAACCTGTTGCTAGGCAGATGTGGCGCGAAAAGTTCTCGCCACATACTTGTTTACTTTAGCCCTCGGCGCCATCTTGTAATGGCGAAATGTAAGTGCGGCCGCCACAGTTCCCCCCTTTTAATTTTATGACATTTAAAAGACAGTCAAGGCTGAGGTCAGAGGACCTTACCCTGAAAATGTAGACATGTCCCGTTTTTCTCAGGGATGGGAAAAATAAGCGGGACTACCCATATGCATAAGGTCATGATCTCCTGAGTGGATCTACTCAGTGCACTCTTAGGTGCAAAACCTCCTGTCCAGGACAACACATCCCCAGATTCAGGGGAACCTCATCGATCCCTCTTTCCGAGTGCAATGGCTCAATGGCCTTCAGGTGCAAAAGCAGGGATCAGGGTCAGGAGTCCTGTAAGATGCTGATCCAAGCTTGGGGGGAGTTACCGGCCTCCAAGGCTGCGAGGGCACGTGCAATGGCCACCTTTTCCCGTTTCCTTACCCGAATCAGCCTTAGAATCAGAAACAACGCCAATATCACTCCCGAAGTTAATATTAATCCTAGCACGCCAACCCCTGCCCATTCCTTAATATATGAAAAGGTATCTACCAGCCAATCTGTAAATTCCCCCAGCGAAACCATAGTCGCCTGGGTTTGATTCAAAGCCAAAATCTTCAAACTAAAATTGGCTTGCAATTGTTCCAATTCCCTTGTCCAATTGCCATTTAGATATTGAGTGTGGACTCATTGTGAACAGGAATTGGAATGGGCCATGTACGAGCCACAGCCCAGAAATAAGATTCTTCAGATTCAACTGGAACCGGCAGGTTCACCAACAGGATCAGGAGCAGCAACATCTCCTTGCTCTTCGTCAGGCTGTTCCAGTGTTGTCACGATCCTTGTCAGTCTGGTAGGGATCCACACCGGATCTGGCCGATTCGGCGCCGACCGCTTCGTGTGTAGAGTTCTGAATCCTCTTCGGCCCCCCCGTGTGTGTCCGCCGAAGTTCCCGGGTTTCGGCACCAGCTGCGGCGAGCGAGCCCCGACCAGCGGGGAAAGATCACCACCGACACAGGATTCTTCTCTGATCACACTTTATTGAAGCGCTGCTTGGTTGAGGGAGAGCTGGAAGCAGGGGGCTCCGAGCCGGGCTGGGTGGCGGCTTATATACAGGAGGACGGGGCGTGTCTACTGATTAGGTGACGTGGCAGAAAAGGATTGGTGGAAACCTGTTGCTAGGCAGATGTGGCGCGAAAAGTTCGCGCCACATACTTGTTTACTTTAGCCCTCGGCGCCATCTTGTAATGGCGAAATGTAAGTGCGGCCGCCACAAAAACTTAGTTTTAAAACTGAAAAATTAAGCTACGGAAAGAGAGAAAGGATAAAAGCACCAAGAATCAGAGGGAATTTGCCATCTCCTCAGAAGCCTTTTCGGTATTCACGCCCCAGGCAGCCACTAAAACATCAAAGCCCAAGCCAGGAGCTTGGCAAATACTGTTCTTGAGCAAGGAAGGAATGCACCCAGCTTCTGGAAAAGAGCCCTAATACATCACTGGTGACTGGTGAGAGAAATTGGAGCTAGGTAGTTCAGTATCTTCCTACAACTGGTCTCATCCAGTTGCAGTACCCTCCCGGGGGGGGGGGTATTAAATTCTGCCAGCTGAGGAGCTACCAAAGCTGAGTGCAGTTTCTCCTACCACCTCTGCTTTGCGGGGTGCAGGGATTGGGCAGGAAAGTGTTAAAGGAGCTGCATTTGGAGTCCTACCTGCAGCAGGTTCCTCTGAGGAGGAACCAGCTCCTGTGCTGGATAGAACAAGTTGTTCACAGCCTTCAGTCTCCTGTCCCTGTGCGTTAAGTACCGCGTTCTCGTTTTCCTCTGTCCATGGAGGCTTTAGTTGAGCACGGGGGCTCACTCTGCATTGGCAGCTGTAAGGCAGACAAACCAGGCTCATGTCTTAAAACTTAAGAAAGGGAGAACATGAGGCTTATGGGAGCTGCAGGGACTTCTGGGCATTCTGGAGCAAGGGAAGAGAGCACACCGTTTTTAATAATCAGCATTTTTATATAGTTCTTTATCGCTTATACGCTCATATTTAGTGGCGTTATCTTAATTGGTAGCAGCCTTGTCTGGTGGCAAGATAGCTGTGGTGTCAAGCAGAGCAGAGTTTTTACAGCAGAGCAACCACATGGGCATCTGGGACCTCAGGCACTGACTACATTTTGTTGTCTTTGGTGCTAAGTGCTGGTAAGTGACCCAGCCAATAGGATCACTCTGGGAGGGAGTCCAGCTAGTGGGGTCACTATGATAGTGAGACCTGGTCAATGGGGAGACACTGCAGGAGTGAGGCCTGGTCAATGGGGAGACACTGTAGGGATGAGGCCTTGTCAATGGGGAGTCACTGCAGGGGTGAGGCCTGGTCAGTGGGGAGTCACTGCAGGAGTGAGGCATGGTCAATGGGGACTCACTGCAGGAGTGAGTCCTTGTCAATGGAGAGTCACTGCTGGGTGAGACCTGGTCAATGGGGAGTCACTGCAGGGGTGAGACCTGGTCAATGGGGAGTCACTCCAGGGGTGAGACCTGGTCAATGGGGAGTCACTGCAGGAGTGAGGCCTGGTAAATGAGGAGTCACTATAAGAATGAGGTCCAACAATGGGGTCACTAGGAGAGTAGGAGCTCCCACATCCCCTTCTTAGTGGCTTAGATGAAGCCTCGCATCTCTCTCCTGATGCTGATGCTCCTCTCGCTGTTCTGTGTCTTAAGCAGATGTCCTTTTTCCATTTGGTCCACACCTTGCTTTTATTTTTCTTTTCCCTGAATTTAAAAATTGCTTCCTTGACAAAATCCACTTTATGAAGCAATCAATGTGTTTTTTTTTTCTTTTTATTGGTTGTCAGTGGAACTTGTGTTATGTTTTAAGCCAGCTTAGCACTGATCTGTGTGGATTTCTCTGCTCCGTGATTTGACTCACTTTTCCAAGGCGTTATTATGGAGTTCGGGTTGAACGCACATGCACAATAGTGTAGCAGATAGTCTAAGTAGCCCCCCTCACCACACTGCATATTAAAACACATTCTGTGGAAGGGTTCTGTCTCTGCCCCCAGAGCAAATCTGTCCAGGTCCTCACATTTCCCTGGCCAATCTTACATGGGTGCATTATTGATTATTGATAATATATTGGTCTGGCTGCAGCCCCTAACAACTGGGATTTCTCTGGCCCAAGTAATGGAACCAACAGCTTCTGCTGGGTCAGGAATCACTTTCTGTTACACTGTGGGAACTGTAGAATGTTCCAGAAGGATCATGGCAGCTCAGCCATTCAGAGACATCAAGGCCTTGATTACCAATGAGTCCGTGAAGACCTCGGTATTGTAATGACTGGTCCAACCTCCTAGTGTGGGCTGCCTCAACACCAGCTTTCCTGCTAGGTAATTAATTCTCCAGGGCCAAGCCACTAACTAAAATTAGATCTCAGGTATTAGTCAAAACATCGATCATCTTTAAAAAAAAAAAGATTTATTTATATATTATGTATACAGAGTTTGGCCTGCATATATGCCTGCACTGCAGACCAGAAGAGGGTACAAGATCACATCTCAGATGGTGTGAGCCACCATATGGTGGCTGGGAATTGAACTCAGGACCTCTGGAAGAGCACCCAGTGCTCTTAACCCCTGAGCCATCTCCCCAAGCCCCCAAAACACTAATCTTAAAGATAAAAATTTCTTCTTCTTGCCGGGCGGTGGTGGCGCATGCCTTTAATCCCAGCACTCGGGAGGCAGAGGCAGGCGGATCTCTGTGAGTTCAAGGCCAGCCTGGTCTACAAGAGCTAGTTCCAGGCCAGGCTCTAAAAAAGCTGCAGAGAAACCCTGTCTCGAAAAACCAAAAAAAAAAAAAAAAAAAAAAAAATTCTTCTTCTTGAACATGAGAAGGAAGCAAACAGCGGCTCCCTTTCCATTTCCTTAATGGTCCTCCCTGCATCTCTTCCCGAGTTGTGGAGACATCCCCAGTCTTGGAGATGGGCAGCTCCACAGGAGACAGAGTGAGGACAAAGGGAGGCAGCTGACTGGAGCCAGGCAGGGCAGAATGCCGCAACCCAAAGGTGCCATCTGACTTAGCACCTCTAGTGGTGGGAACAAAGAATGCCACCGGCTCGAGGCAGCTGCCTCTCTGAGGAGTTAATAAGGTGGAGGTCGCCAGCTCTTAACAGGGTGTCCATCAACTCTCTCCCCTCGAGGCTCAGGGAACCCTGTGGAAGAGGAGGCAGAAGAAGGTTAAGAGCCAGAGGGGTGGGGGAAAAGAAGATTCTGGAAATCAGCAGGACCAATGAACACATGAACTCACAGAGAAAAGGTAGACCTTGCACAGGGACTGCACATAAGATGGGGTCCCAGAGCTGAAAGGAGAAGTGGACACAGGCCCACATCCCAACCCAGAAGCCGTCTCCAATTGATAACCATTTGCAAATGGAAATTTAGTTTTCTCCAAGGGAGTCTCACTGGGGAAACAGACCACTCTTAAGGGCAGGCTGCTTGCCCAGCAGGAGATGCCAACATGCCAACAGAAAAATACCTCAATAATGTCTTCAGAGGTTCCCTGTCTCATAATGCTGTCTTTTAATTTAATCTTATTTTTTATGTGTATTCTCTCTCTCTCTCTCTCTCTCTCTCTCTCTCTCTCTCTCTCTCTCTCTCTCTCTCTCTCTCTCTCTCTCTCTCTCTCCCTTACAGATGTTTTGTGTATATGTTATAGCTTCCAGTTCAGTGGTTTTTATGGGGTTCTTGAGTGTTTGAATGTGGGTCAACACGTATATATCTGTTCCTTGTGTCTTTTCCTGGAATCTTTTCCTTCTGCTTGTTTGTCCTTTTCTGATGTTAGATTTTGTTTGGTATTATTATATTTTATTATTGTCCCAGCTTGTTTATTCTCTACTGAGAGACAGAAAGGTGGTGGATTTGGATGGGAGGGGAGGGTTGGAATTGGAAGGAGTAGAGGGGAAACTGTAGTCAGGATACATTACGTAGGGGAAAAAAAATCTATTTTCAATAAAAGGAAACTAACATTAAAATATTTGTTGTGAAATCAAAATACAAGATAAAATAAAATAAATTGAAACCCTTCTCTGAGTGCTCAGGGAGCTCTGCAGAAGAGGAGACAGAAAGATTCTAAGAGCCAGGGGGGATGGCTGACTCTGAGGAAAGAGCATCTTCAGGGCACAGCAGGATTGAGCACAGACAAACCCAGAGACTGGGGCAGCATGCACAACACTGCACAGGGTCAAGCCACACAGGGTCCCAGCACTGAGAGATAAGAGTAAACAGGACCTCCCATCCCCCGCCAAGAAGCTACCTCCAGTTGACATCCATTGGAAAGGAAAACTTAGTTTTCCCCAGTGGAGCCTCATTGGGTATTAACCACATTTAAGGGTGGGCATGGCCAACAGTGGATATTAGCACAAAATAAACTCCATGGTAATTTTGTAGACTTTTTGTTTCAAATTGCTTTGTTTGAGCATTTTTTTTTTTTTGGTCTTACTGATCTGTGACTTGTATATTATGACTTCCAATTTTATATTTTTCAAGGTTTTTGTTTTATGTATGCATGTGTGTGCAACTCCTGTGTGTGTGTATGTGTGTGTGTGTATGAGAGAGAGACTCGTGTGTGTGACACTCCTGTGTGTGACTTGCTGTGTGTGTGTCTCATGCATGCGTGTGTGTGTGCATGTGTGTGTGATTGTATGTGAGACTCATGTGTAAATGTATGTGCATGTGTGTGTATGACTCATCTGTGTGTGTTTCTTGCGCTTGCTTTGTAATTTTTCTTTTTCAAAAACAAAATTTCAAAATGTGTTTGCTTTTTACTGTTTGTTTTCTAAGATAGAGAAGGAAGGTGTGGAGTAGGATGGGTGGGAAAGGGGAACGATCTGGGAGGAGTTGGGGGTAAGAAAATATTGAAAATATTGAAAGTGGCTAGGATATGGAGGGATTAGAATCTCTGTGTATTTCTGGTGGCTAGTGAGATCATAAACCTCTGAAAGTGCTTTTGAAAAACATTTATTATGTGTGTAATTATTTAAATGGTTAAATAGAGAATTACCAAATAAAATTTTGAAAATAGAGAATTACTCCAAATAAAGAAATTGATGTATGTTATGACTGGGAGGCTCATGCTGGCTAGTGGCAGTAGTGAGGACCCTGCCATCTGCTGGACATGGAGTATAGTGCCGCACGTGGCTCAGCCTGTGCCTTCTCCAAAGGGGAGAATCCAGGACCTTGTGCTTTTGGACTTAGTGAGCACATCTTTGCTCCACACCTTAGCTGGCAATTCCTCCTAACACCCTCTCCTCCTTCCCCGGCCAGCTCATACTTTGCTTTCTACTCCCACTGGATTCTAGTTTCTTACTTGCAGATCCTTTTCCTAACCCCAGAGAAAAAATTGAAGACCACACAGCTCAGCTTCCTTGTGTAATTATAGAGGAATAAAATCCCCGAAGAAATGGGGTGTGTTGCTCAGGTTGAAATAAGCTGCCCAAGTTGGGTCTGGGGCGTAGGAGTTGTGGCGCTGTCCAGGGTACAGACTACCAAGGAGCAGTGTAACCCAGGCTACAGAGGTGTGGTCGCTTGGTGTAACTTTGGGACTGTGCCCCCTTGAGCCATCACCAGCCGACAGGGGAGGAGGCACATGAGGGAGGCTGTAAAAATTACGCCAGAAGAACCCGAGAGCATTGACAGTACTCGTTGGCACATGGTGAACTGGTAAGGATTGTTCCCCCCAGGTGGTGGTGATGGTGACATTTACCAGTGTTTAACCAATGACAAAGCCATCAGGATGGCAGCAGTATTGATTAGGCATGGAATGGGCAACTCTAGCAAAGGGAGCAGAGGGGGTTATTGCTTCCCGCCAAGCCCACCAGGCTTGCCCCCAGCCTGTGGTCTTCCCTTTGGCCCGCTTTGCCCAGTCCTCTTCTGGGATGCTGAGGGCGAATGCAGGTCACAGGCACTTGCTGGCTGGTCATCTTCCAGTTCACATTCTGGCAGCAAATGTGCCACTGCTGCTGCTCTCAAGGCTTACAACTCGCTCTACTTGCCACTTGATTCCCAGACCTTCCCATGACCCTCATCAGTTACCTTTCTGTGACTACGGCCACCATTGGGTGTACTTTCTTTCAGTGCCTGTCCCCTACTCAAACTCCACAGTCCACTCCTGTCCTCCTTAATCACCCCACCTCCCCGATACTTTCCACCTGCATCTCCTTTCCCATGAAGCATCCCCCTTACCCAGGAAACATCCTGGCTATATTTCTAGTGCCCATCCTCCCCCCACCCCCCGTTCCTTGCAACCTTCAGCCAGTCTCCTTCCCCCACTATTTCCCAGACTCCTCTACTCCATGAAATCTGGATCCTTCTGTAAAAGTTGATGCAATTAAAAAAAAAACCTAAGATTCATGGAAAAATAAATTTATAGCTGTGTTTCATAATACAACGAGTCTCTAACAAAAAAAGACAACAGAGGGGTGGTAAATAAATCGTGATAGGCCTTTTCACTGATAGATAGTGTACCCACCACAGATAGTGACATGTATTAAAAGGAAAGTAATTGCGAAATTATGAGCCCAAACAACACCATACAATGGTTTATAGACTATGTGATGGGCCTGCAGACAGACCAGACCAAAGTCATGGCCTCTTCAGTCAGGTATATTTTTAAGTCAAACTTATCTATTAGTGGTTTAATCTATATTAAAAGACAACTGAAATTTTGAATGCTTTTTTTGTGTATATGTAACAAAATATATGTAAAAAACTTAGCATTTTAGTGTCTTGTTAAGTGCACAGCTAAGAGGCATCGCAGACATCCATACAATTGTTGTTAACCACTGGTCATTTCCAAAGCTGTCATCATCACAGACAGGAGCCTTGCTCACGGTAGACACTGATACCCTGGCCTCTCCTCCTGCTTGCCTGGGGTAAATTCTGTCCTACTTCCTCATTCTATGGATTTGACAGATGGTACCTAGTGTAAGTGGAATCACCACAAAAACGTAGTCTCTATGTGCCTGGCTTATTTCCCTTAGAGTAGTGTTTGCAAGGATCCCCAATGTCATGCTCAGGTTTTAAAGTTTCCCTCTCTGCTTGTTGATATTGTCAGTTTTAGCAAGGACACAAGTCTTCGGTCATTTTTGTTTATGAGGGATTTTCTAAACTAGGTTATTGAGGTAGAAGACTCCCCTAAGTAGAAATGGTTCATCTCATGAGCTAGGGTCATGGACTGACTTAAAAGAGTCATTCTGGTGTGGGAAGTCCTTCTGTATATGTGTTTCTTTTATTGGTTAATAAAGAGGCTGCTTTCAGCCAGCAACTTAACAGAACGTAGCCAGGGTGGAAGAGTTATAGAGAGAGAAAGTAGGCAGAGCCAGTGAAAAGCCAAGTAGCTGCCCACAGGAGACAGACACACCAGAATCTTGCCGGTAAGCAACAGCCACGTGGCAATACACAGATTAATGGAAATGGGTTCATTTAAAATATAAGAGTTAGCCAGAAATATGCTTAAGCTATTGGTCAAACAGTTCTGCAATTGATACAGATTTCTGTGTGGTTATTTTGAGTCTGGGCAGTCAGGAATAAACGAGCAGTCTCTGCCAACATGCATCCATGTTCTTTGCTTCCTGGTTTAGACTCAGTGTGACCAGCCACCTTCCTGCTTTTTTGTCCTAATGTGCCTCAGTTTACCAGAGTAGTAAACTAAAGTAACCCTTTCCTTCAGGTGCTCTCATGGTCACATTTAGTCACACCAACAACCCTACTTCTTTGCCAGTTTTGAGGGTTAGTTAGCTTTCCATTACTGTGAACAACTTGAGATGAAAAGGTACTTTAACCTAAGGTTTCAAAGGTTCACTCCATCATAGGTCCTAACTGTGTTAATTCTGGACCTAAGATGTCGCAGAATATCATGGTAGCCAGAGACATGGCAGACAGGAAGTGAGGTGTGAGATATTTCTAAGGTTCAGGACCTCTGATTGACTGACCTTTGCCCAGGAGTATCCTGGTGAAAAGCAATGGGTGTGTGCTGGCAGGTGATCCTGTCTACAATGGTTGGAATGTTAGGAATTTCCTTTGGGTGGTCTGTTCCTGGGTGGTGCTGCCTTATAGCCTTTTCTGGAACCCAGTGCTGCCTACTATGGCAGCTGTGTGGCCTGGGCCCCCTTGTGTGGCCAGGCTACCCTGCAGTACCCCACACACATGCTCTACTTCCTCCAGCAAGGCTGCTCTTGCTTAAGTTCCCAGCACCTTCTACTAGCTGGGGACAGAGTGTTTCACATGCAAACCTGTGGGGGAAATTTCATGTTTGTATCACTATTGCCGTTTAGACAGTGACTGTACCAAGAACCTATTTTCACTAGACGGTGGTGGTGCATGCCTTTAATGCCAGCATTCAGGAGACAGAGGCAAGTAGGTCTCTGTGAGTTCAAGGCCAGCCTGGTCTGCAGAGTGAGTTCCAGGACAGCCAGGGCTGTTATACAGAGAAACCCTGTCTCAAAAAAAAAAAAAATATTTTCCTTCACAGGAACAAGTTACTTTTTTAATATATGTGCACATGGAAAAAAGGATAAAAGCTGTTAACATACTCATTACCTGAAAGACCTGGATCCCCAAAGAAATCCCTGGATAAATCCAGGTTTCCTCCCCACCCCCAGCAGGAAGAAAATAGCCAAAAATCTAAGCAGGAAAAGAAGAATCAGAAATCTAGGATTAGCCGGTTCAGTGACTGTGTTTCAGGGAACTAGCTGAAGATAAAGTTAGATTGTAATCTTGAGAATAATCTTGAGAAACAGGGAGTTCCCCCCTTGTGATTATCATTGGTATTTTGGAATACTGTGTTTCAGGACCTAGCTGATTATGACCCTGAGAGTGGTCTTAAGAGGCAGGGAGTTGCCCCCCTTGTGATCATCACTGGTATTTTAGGAATTTTCTACACCCTCCCTGCCCCTTTAGGATCACTGGGCTGTGGTTTCTTCCCTTAAAAACTCCTTCTCCTGGCCACTCGGGGTCGAACTCTTCCCCTGCGTGGGTTATGAATCTCGGCCCCAGTGCACTGGTTCCGGTCTCATCTCATCATTAAAACCTTGTGTGATTGCAGCAAGGACGGTCTCTCGTGAGTTACTGGGGGGAGGGGGGTCATGTTATCCCGAGACTTGAGTAAGAGTCTCCCCACACTGGGGGTCTTTCATACCTACAGATTAAAATCTTTCAGAAACGTAAATAAAGGCTTTTTCTGTCCAACCTAATCCCAGGGTCCTTTAAAAATAATCACTCAGAGACTTAATATTAATTACAAACAGTTTGGCATACTAGCTTAGGCTTATTATTAACTAACTCTTACAACTAAATTAACCCATTTCTATAGTATATTTTACCATGAGGCTCATGGTTTGCTACCTCACATCTTGCTTCCCTGGCAGCCACTGGCATCTCTCTGACTCTACCCTTTTTCTACCTGTATCTCTGTTTGGATTTCCTGCCTGGCTCTATTCTGCCTGGCTATGGGCCAAATTACTAACCAACGGCAATAAAAACATATTTACAGCATAGAGAGGGGTTATCCCACAGCACAGAAACATTGAACTAGATCTTGGCTATAGTCTTTCTGATGTGCCATAGCTCTCCAAAAATCTCTTCTCCATACCAGCCTGTCCTCTGCCTCCCATGAGCTTTTAGTAATCAATATTCCTTCTTAAAAAGTGAGTTCGACTCCTTTAGGTTTAATCTTTCTGTGCTTGTCTTCCTTTGCTTTGCATCACAGCCTCCAGGTTGGTCAGTGTGTGTGTGTGTGTGTGTGTGTGTGTGTGTAGGCCAGAGGACAACCCTGGATGCTTCTCCTCAGATCGTGTCCACCTTTTAGTGCTATAGTTCTGCAGTCTACCTTTCTTTCTCTTTCTTTCCCTCCTCTCTCTGCCGGCCCATCTCTTATTGGCCCAGAGTTTACTGATCAAGCTAGACTATCTGGCCAGCAAGCTCCCTCTGGCCCACAAGCTCCCAGTAGTGCCTGGCTCTGCTTCCCCAGAACTGGGATTAGAAGTGTGAACACAGGTGCTCACATATTCCTTATTCCTCCATCTGTTGATGGAAGGTATTATGGTCTTAAGTTTTTATTTCCAGCCACTAACAGTGTCATTTAACTGGTCAAAGCCATGGACATTTTGAGATAATCACCTTCTCATTGGCAAGGCTCATGAATAGTTATGACAAGCCGGAGTTTGAAACTGTGTATGCAGGAGGTGCAGCTATATTTAAAAGATCAAGGGTTTTGGAAGTGAAGAGTCCTTTGGATCTTAGTTCTACACTTACTTGTTAATTAGCTTGGTCAGCTTCAGTTGGAACAGAGCGAGTTTGTCAGTCCTATAGTGAAGACCGTGGGATTTTGATACTCATGGTTACCATGGGCTCCATGGGAGCCAACGACTATGCTTAAAGAGTTAAAGAGAACCACTTAGTAAGTCCCACTCGCCCCTGCCGTCCACAGACTTGTTAAGTATTAAATGAAACCAGGCAGAAAGGACACCTAATATCCATGCACTTAGAGTGCAAAATATTGTAGCTAAACAACAGTTACCTCAGCTGCTTTAATAAGGACATTTTGACTCTTACTTAGCAAGACAGGAACAGATTTGACTACTTTACAATCCATAGCAGAGAATCCATTCTACAAGAGGGTCCCACAGTTTTGTTATGGTTTTTTGGGGGGGAGGAAGGGGACAGTGGTGGTGTCACAAATGGAAAAGACAGTGATATACCTGTGCTGGTTAGCCGTATTGTCAGCTAGAGTCATCTGAGAGGAAAGCCTTGATTGGAGAATGGCCTTGACTGGCCCGTGGACATGGCTATGGGATAATGTCCTGATTAGTTGATGTATGAAGGTCCAGTCCACTGTGGGCATTGCTATCCCTAAGCAAGTGTCTCTGGGCTGTCTTAGAAAGCTGGCTAAACACGAGACAGTGAGGAGCCAATGAGTGAGCCAGAAAACTGCGTTTCTCCATGGTTTCTGCTTCAGCTCCCATGTGAGTTCCTACCCTGACTTCCCTCAGTGTTAGACCTAGAAGTGCAAGCAAAATAAATCCTTTCCTTCCCTAAACGCTGCAGTCCACAGGAATCGTTCAGTGAGATTTCAGCTGATGGAGCAGAAGGTTGACCCATCAGGTTGACCCATCAGAATGAATGTCTTCTGACGGAGATAATCCAGTTCGCAAGGTGCTGGGTCTAACTGTGATGGAGGGGTGTCTATGTGTTACTTTTATTAATAAAAAACTGCCTTGGCCCTTTAAGAGAACAGAAAATTAGGTAGGCGGAGTAGACAGAACAGAATGCTGGGTAGCAGGCAGTGGGGAGACGCTTCAGGCAGTCGCCATAGTGAGTCTCCATGCTTCTCCTCTCTGAGATGGACACAGGTTAAGATCTCTCCTGGTAAACCACACCTCGTGGTGCTACATAGATTACTAAATATGGGTTAAAAGAAGATGTGAGAATTAACCAATAAGAGGCTGAAACTATGGGCCAGGCAGTGTTTTAAAAGAATACAGTTTCCGTGTAATTATTTTGGGTAAAGCTAGCCGGGTGGTGGGACGCAGCCCGCCGCTTCTTCTACATAACTACTTTTGTATATCAGCTGTTCTTACAGTACATCTCTTTGAAACCATAAGCACTCTCCCTTGGTGCAAGATTCAGCAGTTTATAGATTATTTGACACATTTTTCCCATGTATTTGGTATGTTAGGTCTCTTCTCATTCTGTGGCACCTTATTGTGAAGTTTAGTCATACAGTCAATAGCCTTGGTTCCCACAGTCTAATCTCCTCTTCGTTCCCTGAGACAAACTTAGTAGCCAGCTCCCTGCAATTATCTTCTATTTGGCAGGAAGTTTGGTGAGGAGAGGAGTCCTTCATATGGATCACTTTTCAGATCTCCTAGATAGGGGTGGCACATCCCAGCTTGTTTGATTCTTAGTCCTTCCTGATACAGAGATGGGTGCCCTAAATTCTCCCACAGCTGACTTTGGAAAAGTGCTAGCGTATGTTAATCCCTCCTCCCCCCTACTCTAAAAAAAGCTGTTAAATCCCTTTCATATGCACAGCATGGGGGCCAAGCACCACTGTTTGACCTGGGCAGGTAGAAGGCCTCAGATCGTGAATTTTGTACTGTGTAACCCTAAATCCCCCTTGTTAAAACAAGGCAGGGTGAGAGATGTAATTTTCAGATCTGAAAAGGCCCCTTTAGCCAGCGATGCTGCCGAAAATGCTAATGCAAATCAAAGGCCACACATTTGCCTCAGCAGTTTACTCTGGTTTCCATGGCCACCATAAACACCATTCCTGGCCTCCGCAGGTGCTAGAGGGATTGCTCAGAGAGTGCAGAGCTGCTGCATTCCCTCGCTATTTTTCTATATTCTTTGATTACAAACTTCTAGTTTAACTAACCACGCTTAAGAACGCAGTGTAACATACGAATTTCCCTTCTCCCCTTTTTAGAGTTTAGAAGCCTCCTTGGCGCTTCCTGGGCTTGTTTTCTGGCCACACCTCCCCAGGGCCATAAAGATGCCAACAGTGTACCTCGGAATAGCTCTTACCTGTCTTTTGATCCGAGAAAATTCATGCTCAAAGAATTGCTTTTGTTTTGTGCGTGTATATAACCTGGAACCATAGCGGGAGAAAGGAGGAATAAAGAAACGGATGCAGAAAAGTACGTAGCGGGGAGTTCATTTTCACCTCATCTAAGTCCCTCGCTTGCTGTAAGTCTTCTTCTGTACCTGCGGGGACACTGACGCTGGCACTCAGAGGTCCCTGATACCTAAATTTGGTCAGGGTGTTTCGTCAGATTGAAATGAGGACAATAGTTATGGATGCTCAAATGAGCTTTCTTTCGTGAATGACTGGGGACTGATAGAACATTTACTCTAGAAGTCTAAGAATCATGGCAATAATCACTACACAGTTGCAGGGCTGAGAAAGCAGTCAATTGCCTTTTTCATATTGGAGAACGCCCAAGTGCTGTCATTCTGACCATATGGACCTGGTGGACTGGGGAAAACAGGGCTATGATGCCGCGCACCGCGCCCCCGTGTCTGCGCTCTGTGCACTGGAACCCAGTTCGCGAGATTCGGGCAAGGGGCTGGAGGTTAAAATACACACACAGAGACAGAGAGACAGAGACACAGGTAATCCTTGAATTCCCCAAGAATGCCCCTTTATCGTGTTCAGGGGCAGATTATATAGAGATAGCCACGCCCCAGCCAAACCCACCAGAAACCACTCAGCCATCAGGAACTCCTGAAGGTCTCGTGCTCAGAGCAGCTGTAGGCACTCAGATCAGGGAATTACAAGAAATTCAGGATCTGGGGTCTCACTGCTCCCAACACTATGATGCTGATCTGTGACTAGGGATGGTGTTCTAGGGGCTGTGGGTGTACTTTAGTTGCTGGAGTGCTTGCCTAGTAGGTCTGGAACTCCAGGCTTGATCTCCAGCACCTCATAAACCTGGGTGTGGTGGTGCATGCTTGCAATCTGATGCCCCCCCAAATTTTCATTGTTTTTTTTTTTAGATTTATTGGTGTGTGTGTGTGTGTGTGTGTATGTTCAGAGTCCAGTGGATCTCTGATCCCCTGGAGCTGAAAATGCAGGCAGTTATGGGTGCTAGGAACTTAACATGGATCCCCTAGTGGAGCAGAAAGCATCCAACCACCAAGCCATCTCTCCAACCTTCTCCCCATCTCTCTTTTCTAAAGGAATTCTGTGTGTGAGGTATGGGGGTGTATATGCCACCGCACACATGTGGTGGCCAGAGGGTGGCTTTGTAGGGTCATTTCTCTCTTTCCCCCTTCATGTGGGCATCAGGAATCAATGTCAGGCAGCAAGCACCTCACCCATTTCTCAACATCCCTCAGCCCTCTCTCTAGCATAGTGCCAAAGATAAAGTCCCTGGAGCTGGGCACTTTGGGTGCAACAATGAGAAAAGATCCCCAGGGAACAGGCATTTGTGATGACCGTGACTGGGGTCTACCGTGGTGGGCAGAGACTCAGCTGAGTCCAGAGGTTTCTTAGGACATTGATGTCTGTTTGGGGATGCTGGGAAAGTTCTGCAGCATCCGTGGTTTTTAACTACTAGATGCTACACAGTAGCGGCACCTTCATCACCAGCGGAATTCATCCCCATTAAGAACCTTTGGATGGAAGATAACAATGGAACTGATTTGAATAGCTAATATGTAGCACTAGAATTCCCAGCAATGAATGGAAAATGAAAACCCAAGGCAGTTTCTGGTGTGGAAGATTTAATGATAGAGATAGGAAAAATAAAAGGGTTGGATTTGGGGGTACAGTTAAGAATTTTCTGTGAAATGTTCATTGTTACAAAAAGTTCTGTTCAGCTGAGCTGGTCTATGGCTCAGAATTAGGAAATGTAGGACGCTTTCCAAAGCATTTGAGAAAATGGTTTTAGGTAGGAAGGATGATTTCCAAGGTCTGAGCTTCAAGGACTCTGAAACAATCCCGGCAACCATGGGAGTCAGTGTTAAGGAGCATGGCTGTATGAATCTTTCTGCGCTCTGAGCTTGGTGGCCTAAGGACGGGACAGGGGGCTGCACACACTGGACTTGTGAAACCCATGTTTTTATTCTCCCAGGTGAGAACTTAGTCTCTCTTTCTCTCTTTCTCTCTCTCTCAAACACTGTGAATAAATGCAGGCCAAAACCAGAAAAAAAAATAATTTTCTGTGAAGATGCTAGTTTTGTAACTAACTGCATGGCTGTTTTTGCAATGAATTACTGTGAAGTTTATTTTCTTATGGTTCTAGAAAACAGAGGCCTGCCTTGGGGCTCAGTAGGCTGGAATACAGTTGTCAGCGGGGCTGGTCACCTGACCTTTCACCTGTACTCTCTAGTTTCAGACTGGCAGCACTCCTCAGCTTGGGGCCCCATCACCCCAGCCTTTGTTTCCTTCATTACAGCACCCTCTCCAACTCTGACTACTGCTTCTTCATGCACAAATATCTTTATAATTGGATCAGTACCACATGAATAAACCAGAACAAAGTACCTCCCCATGTCAAGTCTTTAATTTGGTTATATTCATAAAGTCTCTTTTGCCCTACAAGGCAACTTTGAAGGCTTTGGGGGTCCGGATATGGACATATTGGGGCACTCTCATTTCAGCTTATCCCAATATGTATGGGGATATCAAAGGTGTCTCAAATGCAGTCAAATATATAGCCTTTGGATTTGTCAGACTAGACCCAAATGACATAAAGTCTTTGGCATTTTAGATGCTTATGGATATGGCTATTCCTGACCAGTTTAGTCTGGTCTCAACTGGTTCAGACCAGACCAGACCTGTTTAGACCAGTAGAGACCGGTCCAGACCGGAACAGACCGGTTCAGACCAAACCAGATTGGTCTAGAACCGTCTCAACCGGTCTATACCAGACCAGACCTGTGGTCAACTTTCGCCTTTGCTTCCGCTTCAGCCTTTTTTACTACTGCTTCCGCCTTTACTTCTGCTTCCGCTTCTGCCTCTTCTTCTGCTTCTGTCTTTACTTCCATTTCCGCCTTTATTTCTGGTTCTGCCCTTACTTCCAATTCTGCTTCAGCCTTTGCTTCCACTTCTGCCTTTACTTTCGCCTTTGTCTCAACTGGTCCACACCAGAACAGATCTACTTGATACAACAATACAGTTTCTTCCACTCTGCCAGAATCTCTTTCCTTTTTTTTTTTGTATTTGACTTTGGATGTCTTTGTACAGCCACCACTATTGACTACTGTGTGGTACATGACTCAGACAACACACTGATGTCACCTGCTTGGCAGCCTCAAGCATCTGATCAGAATTCCAGTTGAGTGTTTGAAGTCCTTGCATCAACACCATTTAATGCTCCTGGTGGCTGTGTAAAGACTGGATGGCAGGTTTCAATCAGCGCTGAGAAGGCTGACAAATATGCTCAGAGCTAAAAGGTGGTTTTTTCGGAATCCCCCACAAGTAATTAGAGAGCCAATGTCATTTTTTCTTCTGTCAGAATCAACACCATATCCAGAGCAGACTGTGTGCTCCGTACAGTCCTGGGCGAAGGTCGTTAAACTCCCAGGGCTTTGATTTAGACTAGAAGGAAAGCTAAAGAAAGTGAGAGAAGAACTCGGAATTTAAAAAAGAGACTGTTCGATTCTAATTTGTATTTTGTTTATAGATCCAGTCTAGTAAAGATCTCTGGCTCCCCAAGGCTTTCCATCTGCTTTATGAAAAATAAAAATCAAATAAGAGATTGATGACTGGCAGAAGGAATTGTGGGCAATGCTCTTCCGTAGCATGCCCAGAGAAGCGCTTTGGATCCCCTGTCCCCATGGGAATGAATGAAAGAGTGGCAGTAGTCAAGAGTATCATTATTTCCTTCTTGGTCACTGTTTTCAAATAACATTGAGAGTAGAAGCCACTGGACTCACTCCTGGCCTCCTGGTGCTAACGCAGCGTGTCTACTTTAGCCTCTGTTGACAAAGAAGACGCAGGGCAGGCAGGTGTCCAGGATAGGCATCTAAGAAGGGATGGTTGCCGGCTGCCTGTCCTTGGTAATGGGTGGAATACCTCAGATGACAGAATTCTATTCTTTGTGTTTCCTAACAGAGGCTCCTTCAATGGTCACATTGGAATGGGCATTCCTGCACGTCTTGGTTATATTCTTTCCTCTGTTCTCTCCAGTCAGGAGCCACAGAATCAGGGTCAAGTTGCCTTTTTATTGTTTGAATATCAAAGATGCTGCTTATCAGCTCATTTAAACCCACTGCTAGCGTCCCTAGGGAAGATACTATCAAGTTCCCTCTTACAGATGGGGAGACTGGGGACCAGAGGAGAGAAACAGTCTCAAGTTGTAGAGCCGGCAAGTGGCAGAGGTAGTGTTTCTGACCACTTCGCTATCACTTTGGCTGTGACTGATGCACCAGAAAGCTCTCTTTCTTGGTTCTCCTAGGTCCCGGAGAATGAAGTGTCCTGGGTGGGAGAGGTAGGGCAGGAATTTCAAGAGAAATGCCTATTGATAGGAGGGAAAAGAGAAAATATAGCATGACTATTCTCTTAACCCCCGGGGGCACAGTCGGCTGCTGTCTCAAGGAATCAAATACCTGGCTTCCCAGAGTGAGGCTGGGGATCCTCTCAAAGATAACTAGGTGATTTCAGAGAGGAAAAGCCACTTTAGTAACTGCCTTACCTTCTGAAACTTGGCATCTTTGGTTCCAAAATGCTCAGAAGTGCCCTAGATTCTGGTGAAGCTATAGTATATTCTTTTTGGAATGCTAAGACCATATCTCTGTGTGAAGAAGATATTGCCAACAGGTTTAAAGTTTGGGTGGTAAATGTCCACCACAGGCTTCTGGGTTCAAAGCCCTTAGACCCCTGCCAGGACAGGAGTGCTGTTTTAGGAGGGTTAGATCTTTGGGGAGGGGCAGAGCTGGCTGACATAGCCAGGAAGGGTGGGCCTTGAGGGTTACAGGCCAGCAATGTTTCAGGCTCAAGATCTCCACTTCCTGGTCTGCTAAGATAGGAAGGAGCCTAGCCACAAGTCCCCACTGCCACAGATCAAGTCTTTCCAGATCCCATGCTTTGCCCACAACGAGCGACTGTCCCCTTTAAACTCAGAGTCCAAACCTTTCTCCTCCTTCACGCTGCTACTGTAAGGTCTCTGTGACAGAAAAAAAAAAAAAAGTAACTACTAAACATAACGATACTCTGTGTCATCTCAGTGGCGGTACACTTAAGAGGAGAGGGGGCCATTTAAGTACGCAAGGACAAATGACGTGATGGGTAGCTGAGGAGAAGCTGTCACCTTAGCTACAGAGAGAGAACTGGAATCTTCAAGCCACAGCACAGGTTTTTCCCAGTTAAGATATCAGGTGACAGCCGTGTCATTCTTGCCCTGGGTGACCACTGACTCCTCAGTCAGATGTGTCAAGTGCTGTCAGAGCTCACCCAGAGTTCTGGCAAGAACCCAGTGGACAGCCTGCTGGCCTGCCTTTGTCATTCCTGACAGAGTCCTCCAGTAGGGCACCCCCAAATGCTGGACAAGGCACTCCATAAACCTGAGCAACTGTGGTTTTACGACCATTCAGCACACAACTGGTTGCCACTCTGTTGCTTTCTGTCGGCCTCAGACTCACTCAGTCTCCTTGGACAGTGGTGGGGTGCCAATAGCAGGAGGTTAGGCCTTCACCGATTTCCTATTTGACACTTTGTCATGATAGGATTTGGAGACTAGAAAAGATAGCCTTGCAATATCTGATCATAAGAAAGGAACGATGAGGGGGCTGAAGAGATGGCTCAGTGGTTAAGAGCATTGCCTGCTCTTCCAAAGGTCCTGAGTTCAATTCCCAGCAACCACATGGTGGCTCACAACCATCTGTAATGAGGTCTGGTGCCCTCTTCTGGGCTGTAGACATACACACAGACAGAATATTGTATACATAATAAATAAATATTTTTTTTTAAAAAAAGAAAGGTCTTCAGTGTTCAGACACTCTTCTGCTTGTGTGTAGGTTAGACAGCTGCATCTTCCCTTTTTATTCTCATGTATGATTCTCTGACACTCTGCCAACTAAGACACAGTTGAAGGAAGTGGAAATATTTAGCTGGGAGAAATACAAGAGGAACTGAAGGGCTGGTACGGGATAGTGCTTCTTTTTGAGGACAAGGAACAGGCTTATCCCAGGCTGCCCACAGTGCAGCCACTCAGATTTAATTCAGTATATAGGACTTCTCTCTTTTGCTTAATTGTTTTGAGGCAGTGTCTCATTATATAGCTCAGACTAGCCTGGGACGCTCTGTGCAGACCAGGCTGTCTCAAACTCGGAGATTCACCTGCCTCAGCCCTCTGAGTGCACAGGACTAAGTGGCTCTTGCCTCCAAAAACAGGAATAGCCGGTGCATTCACAGGAAGCTGCCCACTGCGACATGGCTAGGAGACAGGAGCACCTCCGGAATTACAGGTATGGGCCACCATGACTGGTAGAGAAATATTTTAAGTATTAGTGTTTTCTAAAAAGGATTCAAACATTAACAAACTTTTTAAGGTGAGAAGCAGATGCCTGCTTAGTGGGGCCCTTACCTAATCCCAGTCTGTAGAAATACCCTTGGCATTTTGTAGCTTGATTAATGAAAACTCAGAGACAGATAGTGGGTTCAGTCTGAAGACCAGAAAAGCAAAGCAGCCAGCTGCTGGCTCTTACCTTGACCTCAGTCTGAAAATGGTGATCCTGCCTCCAGGAAACCTCAGAATGAGACTGAGCTGAGAGCTGTCTCCTCCTGTTTTATAATCCTCTCTAGTGCTGGGATTAAGGTCGTGCACCACTACCTCCTGGTTTCTATGGCAACTAGTGTGGCTACTGGGACTAAAGGTGTGTGTCATTGCTGCCTGGTCTGCAAGGCTAGTCAGTGTGGCTGTTTTACTTTTTTCAGGCAAGCTTTATTTATTAAAATACAAATGAAATGCATTGCAACATTTATCTTTCGATACTGTTTAGGTACACATAAGCAAAGCCTATGCACACACAGATGCCTAATGTGTGTGCCTTACAGCTTCAATTTTAAACGTATAGCTATCAAATGGGCATATCTTAGAAGGAGATAAACACAAGGCCCTTCAAATGTAAATAGGACTTCTAACTGATGCTATATGAAGACACTCTGCTGAAGGCATGAAATGTTTTACTTGCCGTACTTAATTAAAGTTAATTTTGTTTTGGTTTTGTGTGTGTGTGTGTGTGTGTGTGTGTGTGTGTAGAACAGACCTTGCTATGTTGTTCAGGCTAGCCTAGACTTCTGTGCATTGGTGATCCCCTACCATAGCTGTTAATAAGTCTACACAAAAGTATATAGGTATTAATCTCCTTGTGAGTTTCTGGATTATACATACAATAATTATATGCACATACATTAAATAAAAAGAGAAGTTAAGGTATCTGGTTATCTGTAACTACAGACACATGCCACCGCCCTTGGCTTACTTTGACATTTTTTCTTTAAAAATGCACTAGATGCCCGGAGAAAAGGAAACATATTTCCTTCTAATGCCTGGTCTGATGAGACAAGGCTCTCATGTTGCTTCCACTCCTCAGAGCTGAATCAGCTGGCTGGCGACCAGCCAGGTAGGAAGCTGTAGACAGGGGAGCTTCAGATGCAGGGCAGGTAGAGCTGGAATGGGCGCTTCCTTGGCCCCCTGCAGCGTTCTGACAGCCTGGCTTCTGACAACTGAGACCCACAAAGGCTGCAGGTGGTACCCTGTGAACCCACGTGTGTCTGTGACTCCAACTCCTCTCAGCAGAGCAGCTGGCCATGGAAGCTGCCCACCGTGACATGGCAAGGGGACAGGAGTGCCTGCAGGCAGCTTTCTGCTTAGGTACCCGGATTTAAAAGACGCAAATCCCTTTCTAAACATTGCGAGTTTGGGATTTACAGCAAATACCGTACATTCCTAAGAGCCCATCAGAGCAGGGGGTTAGGCCTTCGCCTGTTTCCTATTTTGACATTTCATCAAGATGGGATTTAGAGACTAGAAAAGATAATATTACAATATCTGACCTTAAGAAAGGAACAATGGCTAGGTCTTCAGTGTTTAGACACTCCTCCGCTTGTGTGTAGGCTGGACAGCTGCACCTTCCCTTTTTAATTTTAATATATGTACATATGGTTGTTATATATATAAAACCCAGAAAGTCACAAAGTGTAAATGTTTGTATACTTCTGCATACACAGGCATTTTGTGTATACTTACCAATTATCACACTTTAATGTATTTATTTATGTATGCATGTATAGATAATTAGCAGTTTCATTATTGCTCGAAGCAACTGGAGGTCAGCTGCAGACACAGGGACCCAAGCACAGCCACCGTGCCCATAGAACAAAGACACAGTGCAGTGACCGCATCCGGGGACCTAACGGTGATACGAGTCCCCCACTGCACATATCCAAGTCGTACCAGTCTTTCCACGCTGCCCCTGAACTATCCTGTATTTCCACTTAGCGGCCCTGCTTCCTCAGCCTCTTCTACTTCGGGACAGCTTGTCACCCACATCTTTTACTTTTGACAAATACATACATGTGCAGAACATGTGATCATATCCAACCCCAGTGCCCTCTCTCACCTACCTCCCACCCTGGCAAATTTCTTTCTCCTTTCCAACCAGTCCTCCCCTTAACCCCCATGTCATCTTATGGGGATGCAGGCCCTCTGCCCTTAGCTGTGGTTGCTGTGTGTTCATGATTCTGACAGTATGCAGCACCCGGAAAGACAGTGTTTCACGGCCGTGTTCTCCATGCTCTGGCTCTCACCATCTTTCCTTTCCCTCTTCGGTCACATTCCCCCAATCCTGGAGGGGTGACACAGATATCTTGTTTAGGGCGGGGCACTCAATGTCACCTATTCTCAGCACTTTGACTAGCTGTGAGTTTCTGCATTAACCATTCTCTGCAGGATGAAGACACTCCCCTGGCCAAGGCCCATAGCAGCACTGTCTACAGGCGTAAGCCCGTGTGCTCAGGAGGCAGTTCGGCTGCATTCCCATGTAGCAATCATCGCTAGTACACTCCTCCCACTCACAAGCTTCGACCAGGCTTACAGACCCAGCGGTGTAGCCCCTCACACAGAGCAGACCTCAAATCCAACGGGGTAGTGGTGACTTAACCCTCAAACATTCTTCCCACTATGGAACCAATGGGCTTCTCTTGTCGGGAGGGTCAGAACCGTAGCTACAGGGTCCGCAGCTGAGAAAGGCTGTTGACGACTTTCCTCCCAGCCACCTACATAGTACTTTCCAGCATTATGGATGCTATCCAACAAGGAACTTCCAGTTCAGCTCTAGCTGGGTCTCTGTGTTCTCATCTAAAGGATGGTGTCTCCAGCAACAGGTCTCACCATCTACTTCTGGTGCCTGCCCAAGCCTTTGAAGTTGTTATATTTGAAGCATGTAAGCTAACTAGCATATTGCTAGAATTCCCCTTGGGGGGGAGTTGTTTGATATTTCCATCTGTTGCAATTCTAATATGTGCAAACTGTGTCCCCCTCAGTATAGCACGTGGAGAGCGGCCTATGCCACTGTGCCCCATTAGTGGGGATGCAAACTGTGAGTTGAGCTCCCTACTTCAAGTGATTCTTTCCCCTAATAAATCATCTCTAGGAGATACCAGTGGTGATCTTGCCTCCTTTATGACAAAAACTCCACTTGTGTTGTAATAAGTGATTCTGGAGAAAACCACCTAACAAATAGTTTATTTATTTAAAAAATATGGCTCAGCATGTGTGGATGGCCCTTGCATGTGTGCACCAGAGATAATATTAGCCTGCTGAAGAGATGTTTTCTGGAAAGGGAATACTGGATTATTGGGTTTCTTCCATGAGATTCTTCCTCATCTAACATCAAAAGGCATGCTCCAGCCAAACCATTTAGGCCCATACATGGCAGCCTTGACTGGAAATCCTTGCCAGCACCTGCCTTCTGCCACCTCAAGTTCAAGATATGACTGGAGGTCACGCATCCACACCACAGCAGAAGGAACCTCAGTTGGAGAGTCAGCGAGCTCACAGCCTGGAGGGCCCACACATTCATGTAGAACAAGCACGGCACAAACTGAACTCTTCATGACTCCCATGAATCCTTGCTCCCGGTAGAGTTCAAACCAGTGAACACTACCCCTGTGTACCCAGTGGCCGAAGTCAAAAACCCAAGAAGTGTTTTCAACTACTTCCTTTCTCAACTCTCTACCCATCTACTATACGGTTTGAGTTGGTATCTGAGCTCAGCAGCAGGACAGTGGGTGCTGCTCTGCCGCTGTACCAGAAACACTTCCTGTCCACTTCATGCTGCCTCCTCTCATTGGCCTCATTTCAAGCCAGACAGATCAAGGCAAGCCACATGTGTCCAGAATATGTCCTTAACAATAGCACATGTGCACATGCAAAGCAACAATACCTTAAAATCTCCTGGAAATCACCCTGACTAGCCATTTCTAGGAAATGTCCCCAAACTGTGGTTTCTTATTTTCAGATAGGTTTCTACCACAACATATGCTCTTGGGGCAGGTGGAGCCACTTGAACCACCAGAGGGCGCACCACCACTCTACAACAGGCTTGAGGACTGGGGAGAGAGAGTTCATATCTGTTACTTCTCAAGGATGATGATATATGATGACCACAACAAAAAAGTGGAAGAAGGAGAAGGAAGAGGAAGTGGTGGTGATGGTGGTGGAGAAGGAGAAGGAGGAAAAGGAGGAGGAGGGGGAGGAAGAGGAAGAGGAAGAGGAGGAGGAAGAGGAGGAGGAGAAAGAGGAGAAGAAATAGTATATATCTATATATATATCAGATATATCTGTTTATTATTTTTAAATTATTTTATTTTACGTGTATGGGTGCTTTGCCTTCATGAATGTCTGTGCACCGTGTGTGTGCCTGATGCTCATGCCTGCCGCTGCTTTCACCTCTCCCAGAATCTCTATGGCAATACATGTTGGAAAGTTCTCCAGAGTACCAGAGGTCTCTGGAAGAGACTGTTCATCTCATCATCATCATGCTCTGGATTCCAGACATTTCCTAAAAGTTTTGTTTCTATTTTAAGTAGCTGTAAAGGCATTTAACTCATAAAATAATCTTCAAGGTTACTGCTCCCATTTGGCAAATGAGCAAACTAAGGCCTGAGCACGTCAGCAACCTGGCCAAGACCACAAATCCAGCTTTTGAATGGAAACTATCAGAAGCTAAAGTTCATGTTTTTGGTCCTTGGGCCTCATCATGGCAATCGTTCTCTTTGAAGTTCATCACCTCCTTTCAGGCCTTCCTCCTCACATTCTTTCCTCAGTGCGGACACTGTTAAATGTGACCCCAGAAGCCCTCTGTCACATTTAGACCCCATTCACCCCAGTTTTCTTGATTTTCACTCCTATTTCCAACTAAAAACAGCCTCGCATCTTATTCTTCACATTTCCCCTTTCCTGTGTGCTGAACACAGAACAAAATCCCTGAGATAGAATAAGTTAGACTCTGCAGCGCTCAGGCCAGGAGTGGCTGTGATTAACAGACCAACAACTCAGGAGAAGCATGTAACAAGTATGAGCAATGTTTGTGGGGCCTGGGAGTTATCACTACACGTGGCCTGGACCAACAACGTTTGTGACAATGTTTGTGAGGTCTGGGAGCTGTCACTACACACCACCTGTAACAACAGGTCCCATGCATGAGCTAGATTACTTACATTTCCTTCCTTGAAAGGAGAAAAAGCAATTTCTACTGTAGGTTTAAAGAACATCAAGATAATCACAGAGGAAGCACTGGATTTGTCAAATATGTAGTGGGTGCTTAGAACATTCCCATCATAAAGGGATAAAGAGTGCATTCTGGAAACATTGTGTTTAAACAAGCAAAGGAACCAGGAGTCATGGCGGCACCAGGTTTCTGAAAAGTGAGCCTTCATGACTTGGAGACTAAATGACCAAGAGTCAATGGCTATATAATAATGAGGGAAAGTCTATATTCCACTATCGATTAAACAGAAACATCTACATCCGGGCAAACTGTCTACTAAGTGTGCACACAGAACACAATCAGCTTCACAGCTTTTTTATCCTCCGTATCATTGCTTAGGCAGCAGCACTCCATGACAGTGAACTGAGTCGTTCATGCAAGAAAAACATGTGGGGTCTAAGAAACAGATGAACCCTGCCCAAGGTAGAGGGATTACCAAGGGCTCTCCCAGCTTGATGTGGGGCACAGCCTAGTGAGCCACTGGGGTAGAGAGTCACGCGCCAAGGGAGGCCTGCTGGAACTGGAGGGCTGTGTTAACAGGGGCAACACATGTTGTCACAGGGTTTGAGAAGAATCAGTGTGGACAGAGAAGGAAGAACCAACGCTGTTGTTAATTCCAGGAAGAGGAGGAGGAACTGGGAAAGGAAATTCAATCCTATCTGACGTACCCTTTGACTTATCCAGAGCTCTTTGACACTGTAATGACTTAGCTGCTACTGATTTAACCATTTTTTTTCTTTAAACTGTCAATTACAGATAGGACAGGAAAGGCGAAGTCAGGGAAGTGCTAAGTCTTCACTTTCAACATCAGAAAAACCAACAGAATAAACATAACCTAAAACTGATGGAACAAGAAGTCAAATATCAGTAGATCATTAGACGATAGCCGGGAACGAGTCAGAGGAAATGGGAAATTAGAAGTAGGTCTAACGAGGTCTGTGTTCAGGAAACAAGACCCAATGCTGCTGTAAACTCTGCAGCGATATATGAGTCAGAGTGTGTGTGTATGTGTGTGCGTGTATTTGTGTGTGTGTGTGTCTGCGTGTCTGTGGGGGGGTGGGTTTGGGGTGGGTATGTATAGGTGTGTGTGTACGTGTGCGTTCATGTGAATGCACACATGCTCTTGTTTGAACATTACTTTGACAGAAACATTGGTTACTATTTGAAATCCAATAAACATGCAAACATTTCCACACAGCCCCAGCCCAGCCCAGTAGTAGGACGTGACCCTGGGTGGATCCTTTCACCTCTTCCGGTCTCAACTTCTTCATTTGGAAGATAAGCTCTGAACTCACCAGACATGGCACTATTCTCAAAACACAAACTTGTAGAATACCTTGTGAAAGACCACTCTTGAATTTCATAGACACATTCTTTCCCCCTAGATAATGTGTTTAACTCAACAAAAACATCGTGGGTTACAACCTCCCCTCCCCCCAGCTCACCACAAAACACACTCATACAAAACCGAGGATGATGATGAACTAGGCACATCGTGTCATGGCGTCTTTTCAAGGCTCAGACAAGCTTTGGACAAAACACGCCTTCCTTCTAACGCCACTTGGGGAGATTAACTATGATGGTGAGTGTTCTCATTTTCACCCATTCCATATTTTCCTTGGGACAGCTTTAGTAGTTACTAAGCCCAAATTCAATGTCCAGATAATCGGCTAGGAAATTCTACCACTGAAGAGTCTCCTGCATGTCCCTTGCCTGTGTGGAACGGATGGAACATTTGGAAGGATAGGCAGTTTTCCCGTGAAGATAATTCATTCCCTGCTTCAGGAGCTGTGCTCCCGGGCTAGGGGCAGCCAAGAGTCTTTCACAAGGAAGACAATCAAAGAAGCTGCTCCCAAGACAGCATAAACGCTGGTTCTTCCTCTTGCTCTATTTTCTTTCTTCCTCTGTTCTCTTAGCTCTGAGTCCACACAGCCTGCTGCAGGCACTATGCCATTTGGGAGATTCATCCATAACTTTCTGCACAGGCCCCTCAGGCGCACTTTGTTCTTCCCCGGAGTCAGAGCTCATTTGCCCGGCTCCAGGCAGTGAGCAGGTGAAGTTAGCCGGGTCTAATTTTCACTGAACCGGCTTTGTTTTGTTGTTTTCCAACCAGAGCAAGCTCCAGTGATCTGCCTCCGTTAAAACCTCAGGTCAGGAAGTGAGGCTGACAACCCGGAGCTCTTGATTAATGTCTGCAGACTTGAAGGTGAAGTGCCCGCTGCTTCCCAGTGGCTGCGGGTGCTTTTGTGGGCTCCCTCACTCAGGTGTTTGCAATCTGCACACGTGGCTCACGTGGGAACCTGCCAGTCACATTTGCATTTAACAGGTTTGAAGAGATGGAGGGGTGGAGAGGCCAAGATTGCTCTCGCTCAACTTCTCACGGGCAAGAGCTGATGGGGACTACCTGGAACTGAGGCTCACGTTACTCTGAAACCGGGGTCTCTTTTCTTGAGTCTTTCCTCTGTCTCCAGGGCACTGCTTGCTGTGGTCTAGACCTGGAATGGGAGAGGAGCTAGGAGTTCCGGGCAAAGAGCCAGTACAGCTGGGGTTCAGTGAAGCCAAGGTTTGCGGGACGGGAAACCAATTCTTCCTTTCCTCTACTGGAGTCTCCCTTGTCCCTTTGCATCCAGGGATAGCTGGGAAGTGGCAAGACAAACATCACGACAGAGTTCCACTCCAAAGAGGCCATAGAATGTGTGCAAGGGCTCTGTGTGACCTGTGGTCCAGGGTAGAGTTAGCTGGCTCTGCTCCAGCTGTCTCTTCTCAGGCTTCCTGTTTCTCTTCCTCCATCAGCATCTTCCAAGCTACCCTGGGTCACCTTGCTCCGTGAGACAAATCTATGCTATTCTCTTGCCCCTAGGTGCTGAGGTCTGACATGGTACCTGATTTGTACTGGGCAACCCTCTACTTGTGGGAAGAGGAGGGCCAGGGCACAGTCTTCAAGGCGGAAGGGGCATGCCACCTAGGCAGCACCACTGAATGTGGTGAGTCATGCTGCAAGAGGAATTGCTGGGAATTGGGAGGCTGCGTCAGACAAGGCTCAGCCTGAGGTGAATATCCCTGTTTTCAGTTTACGTGACCATCTTTTTAAAAGAAAACTATTCACTTAAGGGGGTGGAGCTGCTGAGGAAATGGCTCAGTAGTTAAGAAGACTGGCTGGCTGCTCTGGCAGACGACCCAGGTTTGGTTCCCAGCACCCACGTGGTGGTTCACAATGCCCTCTTCTGGCGTCCTTGGGCACTGTGAGTGTACAGAGCTCATACATACATGCAGGCAAAAACACCCACATACATAAGCAAAACAAAATTTAAAAAGTCTATATGTGTTCTGTTCAGAGGCAACTCAAAAAATAAAAGTAAACAGGCCTAGGTGAGTTATAAGTGTTTTATTTGTGTGTGTGCGTGCATGTGTGTGTGTGCAAGTGTGTGTGTGTGTGAGCGTGCGTGTGCACATGTGAGGGGGTATTTTGCCTGCATGTACATCTGTCCACCACATGTGTGCGGTGTCTGAGGAGGTCAAAAGAGGGTGTCAGATCCCCAGAACGAGGGTTACAGACACTTGTGAGCCACCATGTCGGTTCCCTGAAAGAACAGCTCCTATTCTTTCTTAGACACTGAGCTTTCTCTCCAGCCCCTGATTGTTTATGTTAATTTTTTAAAAAATATTTGAAGGAATTAGAATTTGTTATATATTCATTGAAGACAATTGTAGTGTTGAGGGTATGTTCTTTAAATATATAAAAAAATAAGAAAAAATAATTCCCATAATTCCATCCACTAGAGATAAGCATTTTCAAAAGTTTCCTCTTCAGACTCTCTTTGTATTCACTTCCTTTTATAAGGATGGGGCAGGGGAAGGAGGAATAGAGAGAGAGAAAAAGGAAGGAGGGAGGGGTGGGGGGAGAGAGACAGAGAGAGAGAGAGAGAGAGAGAGAGAGAGAGAGACTGAGATTTACAAAAAGAAATCTTGACTTCTTTGAACATTTGGTGGACATGTCTGGAACAATGGCAGCACTTCTCAGAGCTGAGAATAGAGGACACAGCTTGAAGGAGGGGCGAGCAGCTAAAAACCTGTGGGACCCAGGACTGCTTCTTGAATTTAGGACCCAGCACAGACCTTGTAACCATAGCTGGGCATCTTGGCAAATGGTAAGATCTCTGCTACTTAAATGTTTTCCTGTCATTTGCCATGAAAAGCATCTTACTTCACAGTAGACATCTGTGCAGCTCACGTGGCTTATATTTTTCATTCTGCTTAAACACCACAATTCATGAAATTACTTCTATTTTTTAATGTTGAGTTCCTTTCTTTTTTCCTTAATGGTTTTTCGAGACTAAGCCTAAAGCCCCCTCTATGATTCAGATTGACTTCAAATTCATAGTAATCCTCCCACCTCAGTATCCCAGGTATGAGCCACCACCCCCAGCAGACACAGTTCTGCCAAGTCTTATTATTTTATAGCAGTTCTGAATTTGCACTCATTTCTTATGTCCTTGGGTCAAATCCTGGGTTAAATGTTATGAACAATCTTAAGATTTATTTTATAAACAAGTCAAGATGCCTAGTCATCATTAGTAGCTTTTTTACTGGCAAAATCACAGCAAAACAAACCCTTTATGGAAGCTTAGCTTCTATGGCTTTGCAGTGCTACATCAATCACTATTAAAAGAACCAGCAAAAAGCATCAGGCTGGGGTTATAGCCCTGTGGCGTGTGGGAGGCCCAGTCCCTGCCCAGAGGAATTATCTGCAAGTGCAAACTTATTTTCCAAAATGAGTTCTTTGTATTCCTAGCCTTAGACTTTACACGTGATGGTGACTCTCAGTTGAATCACACCAAGTCAAATGACCAGAGTTTTCTGATACTAGATCCTAGGGTCAAGTAAAGTCTTGCAAGAGCTAGTGGCTCTCAGCTCTGACAATAGGATTATAACCACATGAAGGACTTTACGTAAAAAACTTGTATCAAGACACGATTGATGTGCCATAACCTGCTTGTCTAAGAAGAAAGCAGGCAGTTTATTACACATATAAACCCATGAAACCATTCCTACAGCCAACTCATATCTCTCTCACCTCCAAATCACAGGGCTTGCCATCGTTGGTGGCCTGATGTCAGTGTCTTGAAATCTGCTGTCCCCCACATTTTCTGTCATTTGGTTGCCTCGGGTGAGAGGAGGAAATCTACTCTAAGTCCATGTTTGCAGTAGAAGCAGATATTTCCCACCCCAGGGTCTTTAAAATACAATCTCTTGGCTCAGACAAAACAAATTGCAATGTTTGGGGAAAAGGTCCTTGGAATTGTATTTATTTATTTTTACTAGCATTGTATTTATATGGAATGCAGTCCATGTCATTTGACTACGGTGTTGTGAATTTTGTCCAGTGCATACAGTCATGTGACTATCTCATTTGCATAGCGCAGTTCTGCAGTCTCCCCCAGATTCCCTCGGCCCCTCTGCAGTCAGCCTGCACCGGCCCAGCCCTTGCTCCAGGTGATCACTGACCCCCCTTTTTACAAGATTGCCTGTTCCAGAATGTCAGGTGAGTGGACTCAGGTTTGTACACTTTCATTGCTGCTTTTGCCCAGGAGAACGCATCTCAGATGGTCCTACCGGCTGATAAGAGTCAGCTGAATCAACGGTCAGGCCTTTACTTTTCTGATGAGCGCTAACCCATTATAGAGCTGTACCATCATTTGTTTCTCAGTTCCCCCAGCGAAAGGGATGCTGCTAAATGACCCCAGGTGATACTGATGTGCCATCTGTTGAGAATCACACAGTTGGACAACCTGCTCAGGCCCCTAATTCAGGTAGTTAGGTTTCTTCCTTTGCTTCCCCCACCCCATTCACGTCTTATCAAATCCTATTATCCAAGAAGCTGAAATGGTTTTATCAATAACTCAGGATCTACTGTTTTCCAGTGAACTCAGACTCATCTTTTTAGAGTCAGACTATCTGAAACATTCATATGTCCACAACAGACACCAGTTGCTCATTCGTTCCCACTCATCAAAATGCATACTTTCACACCCACGTTCTAATAAATTCCTCTTGGATTTCTGAGATGACAAGTCAATCAATAATTAATGTTAATGCTCCAATGGATAAAGAAAATTAACTCTTTGGTATATTAGAATTTCCCAGCGAAAGAAATAATCGATAGTGTGTATGTGATTCCTGTCATATATACATACACATATACACAGTACACACACACACACACACATATATGCACACACTCACATATACATACATACACTCATGTTTATATAGTGGTAGTTACTGGTTAATAAAAATCATGTCTTTACAAGTTGAAGAAGTCTTTACAAGTTGAAGAAGCAGAGGAACTGGTAAGGGAAGTGTAGCCTGAGTCTAAAGGTTTGCAAATGGTGGTTGTGGGTGGCCCTTGGTGAAGTTCTAGTCTTGGTCTGAACCAGGAACCTTCCTGTCCAAGGGCAGGGGCAGACAGAGGGTGGTCTTAGCTCCAGCAGACAACAAGTTTGCCCTCCTTTGCTTTTTTTCTCTGTTCAGGCCCAGATGAATTGGGTGATGTCCATTCACATGGGCACATAAGCCATGGTATATTTACACAGTGTAATCTCACGCTAACCACTGAAAAATCTCAGAAACATAATGCCGAGAAAACAAGCATAGTTTTCAGAAACACCGATATAGCTTGACACCCTTTACCACAAGGTATACCATTATACTGCATATCACTGAGGTGGAAAACAGCAAGAATTAAATTCTGACAAAGGTTTTCTGTCATTTATAATTGTGCACTCAGCTAGAAGTATTTTTAAAATCACATATCATGCATGTATAAAATGAAAAATATAAGTCAGAGAATGTGTCAAGGTCTTCCACATTTAAAGCCTAACTTCTCGGAGACCTTTTCTGGTACCTGTGATTCCCACAGAACAGACCCTGCCTCCAATACTCTACTCCTGCTGTAATCTCACCTTTAAAGAATCCACAAACCAAGGGAAAGTCCTTGTAACTGGATTTTAACCTACTTCGCAGGCAGCTATAAATGACCTACTTTGGTCCCTCCTTCTGAACCATTACTGTTTTTTTTTTTTTTAATTTGCCTCTTGACACTCATCACACAGACATTTGACTCCTAAGTATAAGATAAGTCCTCTGTCATTGCCACAATGTCCCCATGCTCCTGAGACCCATTCTACGGTTTCGTCCCTGGTTCTTTTGGTATTGGAACATGTACAGGCAGTGACACCAGGGCACACCTGATTGACAGCTGTTGCAAAATGTTATCAATTATGAGAGCATCTGGATTTCAGTGGTACAAAAATGTGAAAAACTGGTGTGCCTAATAATAACCCACGGTCATTGTTGTTCATAGATTAATAATTTGTAGAGGGCTGGAGGTGCGGCTTAGTGGTAGAACATTTGCCTAGCATGAACTCAAGGCCAGGGAATTGATACCCAGCACTGAGGGAAAATAAGCTGTGTAAAAATGTATACCACTGCACACTGATGTGCCAAATGCCGAATGGGATGGCCGTGTATGTTGGAGGTGTATGCTGGGGAGCTGAGGTGGGGTGGAGCTGTAGGGGAACTGCTACCCTCTCCTCCTAAGTGTAGGGGCAGATGCATGGACAATGACTTGAGTCATTCATACTTGAGTTTCACACTTTCAATGACAGATATCTCTCAATATGAAGGGGAAACTGTCACATGGATACAAAGGTTCAAGTCTGCTGTGAACTGGCTATGTGGCTCTCAGGAACCAGTGTAATTTTGCTCTCAGTTCTACACTTCAAAGACAGTAACCTCTGCCTCAGAGGAATTCTGGCAACTTCTTTTGTTAAACTGCAGTGCACGGCACAGCAAGGTCACTGAGAGTGCCGACTCAAGAAATAAGTAAATGCAGCTGGGCTGTGGTGGCTCACACCTTTGACCCCAGCACTAGGGAGGCAGAGGCAGGTGGATCCCTGAGTTTGAGGCCAGCCTGGTCTACTGAGCAAGTTCCAGGACAGCCAGGGCCACACAGAGAAACCCTATCTCAAAAACAAACAAACAAGCAAGCAAACCAATAAATAAATAAATAAATAAATAAATAAAATGAGATAAAATAACTAAGCAAACCCAGGCATGTGGGGTTTGTGGTTATTACACTGGCCAGGTGGGTCAGGGCTTTATGTTTTGTTTGCTGTGTGGCTCTGCCATTCTTATCAAGCAATGCTATCTATCTGTTTTTGAATTTGGGGCTGGACTCAAGACTTGCTTTAATCCGTAGAACACGGCAAAGACAACGTGGTAGTTCCAGAGGCTAGACCATTTGTACAATGATGGTACTAAAGCCTTGCCTAGTAAGCGAAAGACACACATGCCATGACCCCAGGACATATGAGCTAGATGCTCACAACTGCATTCTTCACAAGACAACAGAGTGTGTATGAATAAAACAGAACACAAACTACTCACTGTGGTGTGAAGAAGTCCTCATCCTGCTGGAGATGAGCAGTCACATGAAGAAGCAAGAGCTCCCAAATGCCAGGCATGAGTGAAACCATCTTGAACCTTCCATCCCTGCTGACCATCCAGTTAAATGCTGAAGACCAACAGATGACACCAGCTCACTGGGTGGTACATATGAGTTGGTGTTGGGAACTGGGGAGTGATGGTAAATGGTCATTGTTGCTAGGCAACCATGTGGTTGGGGGCTAACGCTGCCCCTGAATTCTCCCTCAAGTTGGAAGCCTTGGAGAATCACACTGTGCCATGATTTTCAGCTTGATGGGAACTTGGGGTCCTTTTACACGTCTCCAGCCCAAGTCACAGGATTCCAATCAGTGCCTTCACTTTGACTGCTATCACCCTGGGAGGCAGGGGATTAAATTTGTCCTGTAATCAGCTAATCGCGTAATGAGGGGTTGGGTTGGGTTTTCTGAAACTTGCTAGGCTCTGTTATTGCTAGAGAGAAGATTCTCTTCCAGGGCACACTTAGGAAACTTGAGATTGTCTATGTGCGTCTAGGGCTGGTCAAGCTTATCACCCATTCAGCTCACTTTCCCCCTTGGTTACCTTGGGAAAAGATGATAAAAAGAACCAGTCGGAATCTTTCCCCCCATAACTACTCAAATATTTTACACACAGAGTCACTCCATCCCTTGATCCTTAAAAAAGGAGAGTCATGAGTAGAAAATGAACTTATCTTGCCTAGTTCTTTAATGACTTTACCCCATGGATTTTCAGTGTATCCCACGCTACCAGACGACTCTTTAGCGACTGTAGGTTTGAGTAGTAGAGCCAGGTCCAGACACAGCCAAGTCCACTAGAGAAAGTCATTCTTACAATTATGCTTCTCCAGAACCGCTCTTGGTACTACATCTTGCATTAGTCTGGGTTTTCCAGAGAAGCAGAACCAATGGAACGAATATCTACATATATAATTTTAGGGTAGTTTTTCACACTTGTATAGCTGTGTTGCACTCAAGAGGCCAAGAACCCAGTTCCTTAGTCCCTGAGGCCTGCTGCCTCTGAGGTGGTGATGGTCCCGTAGTAGCTGTCTCTCGCCAGGAAGACCATCAACCTAGCAGTTCCTCAGAACACGTGGCTGGGTGCCTGAGAGTCTCAATCAGGCCCTGGAAACCTGGAAGCTTCCTGGACAGTCACTGGTCCTCAGTCCACAGTGGAATCCCGGAAATCCTGGTTCTGAGGGCAGAAAAGAAATCCACAGCAGTGATGGGGTAAATCAACTTGCAAGGAGAGGGAAGGCCAGCGGAACAAAAGGTGAACAACCTTCCTTCTGCCACGCCCTTTGGATGTGGGCTGCTCGCAGAAGGTGCTGCCCACATTTGGGGTGAGTCTTCCCATATCAATAAACTAATCAGGATGATTTCTCAGGTGAGGCTCTCAGGTGGTTTGGATTTGTAGCAAGCTGACATTAGAATCGGCCTTCACAGGGAGAGAATGGGAAATTAACAGCGGTGTCTTCCACCTGCCCCACGGAAATTTCCCAGCCATTGGCCAGGACCATAGAGAGTACAGTCTGAGTTACCCTGGATCTGAGGCAACTCTTGTTGGTTCTATGTTCTTAGGGCTAAACCATATAACTTGGCCTTGTTGATACCCTCTGTGCCTACATAGGAGAGGAGGGGATTGCCCAACATTTGTATCCTGGGAAATGTGGATATTTGGCTTCATTATTCCTTGAAACCCTGGAGAGGTCACATGCTACTGGGCACCAGGACAAACATCTCAAGAGGCATTTGAATTAGGCCTTGAACAACGCAAAGGGCACTGGCAGGCTGAAAAGAGAAGGTCAGCTTGCAAAGTTAGACAGGGGTCCTTCCCTCCATGTTGTATAACGGTCACTCAAGTGAGTGCATACTGTTTGCGTCCAGCTTAAACAATTGTAAAGGTGGGGCTCAGCTGCTGCGGGGCGAGCCTACCGCATTCCATTCAAAGGCCGGCCGGATAGTGTTGAGATCCAGCTGCCCTCACTCCCCTTGACTGACAGCGGAACTTCCTTGTGGTCTGTAATTGACAAAAATGTTTGTGTTTTTTTCTGGCCTGTGGGTCTCCACAGAAGGAGTAGAGGTATAAAAGGTTGCTGGGCAAAATAAAGGTTGCTGTTCTTCTACCCGAACACCCGCCGCCAGTCTCAGCTATCCAGGCTGCACTGGCTGCAGCAGAATAGCACATTACAAGGTCGTTCCTGTTACAGCTAGCACTATGAATGCATCCATGGCCCACATCTACACCACTCAACCAGTATTATTCTAGAGCTCCTGGACACCAGACCCCAGCCTGTACCGTCACGTGATTGTATGACACTGTTCACTGAAATACAGCATCATCGCTGGGCACCTGTGGGTACCCGGGCTGTGGTTCCAGGTGAAGGGAGGGCACCTATTGGGGTGTATAGCAACATTTCTGGGCTGGGTAAGTAGCACTTCTGCCAGCCTAATGATTCAGTATTGTGGATTATCTTTAATCTTCTCCAACCCCTCACTGCCACTCATATAAAAACCTAGTGGACCCACTGTGTGTGCAAAGCCACTCGAAAAAACAAGCCCACCTGTCATCATTGTCATTGTGTTTGGCACCAGAGTCCTTTACCATGACACTTGGGAAAGCACACCGAAGTTATCCGAAGAGATTAATAGGTGGCTCTATTAAATGAGTATAGAGTGGCTTGCCTGGGGACCGAGTGAGCAACTTTCTTATGGCCCAGTGCAAGCCTTCCTGCCACTTGTACATTCTGTATTGACTGCCACTACCTCAAGAGTAAACAAGAAGCAGATATTTTGCATGGTCTGAAAGACTCTTGAGACGTGACTGATTTAGCAGACAATAGGTAAGCAGACGTCAGATAGACGCTAATGAGACAGCAGCGCTGAGCTGAAGTGTGCTTCCTGGGTTTGGAGGGCACCTTTTCGTGGGCTTTATGAGTGCTGGATAAAGCCCGACTCTTAGATGAAAGCATCTTTAAAATGATGATTTTATAAACAAATACAAATTTGAAATCCCGCTGAAGCTCGAGGGCCTCACTATCTCCCTCTAGTGGTCGAGCTGTGTTTCATCCGGTTGAGTCTTGGTCTGGGGACTCTGGAGCCCTCTTCCGGAGGGCAGCAGAAGGCTTCTGCCGTTCTGAACTTGGAGACCTTTGCAAGGAAGCCTGCCTGACTGCAAAGCCCAAGCAGACAACCTGGGCCTGCAAGAGCCACTGCCAAACATGGGATCACCTCTACGATCGTTTGTGAATATTTTTCTCCTTCAGAGACTCCTAAAAGCAGAATAAGACCAAGTTTTGTTTGTTCTTCCAAGGTGGTTGAATTCTGTGTCTTTGTTTGGTTTCCTTGTCCAGCCTTAACATGAGGGTTTGTACCTAGTCTTATTGCAACTTGATATGCCATAAGGGGACCTGCCTTTTTCTGAATAAAAGTGGAGGAGGAAGGAAGGAAGGAAGGAAGGAAGGAAGGAAGGAAGGAAGGAAGGAAGGAAGGAAGGAAGGAAGGAAGGAAAAACTGCCTCCCACTCTTACATCAAACCATTAAGTTCAGAGAGGCAGCTGTGGTCTGAGTGTGGCTCTCTCGTTTCCTACGCAGCTAAAAGGCTGCATGTAAGCTGCCATCAACCTATAAGGATTTAAGTCCTCATTCCTATCTGGACTTCTCCTTCTCCCTCACAGGCCTGCTGATTTGCTATAAAACCCTTCTCAGGCCTGCCTGCATTCTAAAGCGCTGCAGACTAAGAAATGAAGCACCACGCTTGTGAGCATCCTGCCTTGTGCAGCAGACTAAACTTATCCCAGCCGAGCGTCTCAATGATTCTCTTTGTCGCACACACGGCTTCCCTTCCCAGCACATGCATGCCCTTTAATCTGTGTGCTCCATGCCAGCTGGGTAAGAAACAACACTCATTAAAATTATTGATGACCTTGGCTCCTAAGCAAACAGGCCGAAATTAAATGCACTGTAAACAGTAAAGAAAAAAAATCCAATCTCTCATCAACCAATAAACCCATCTTCATTGTCTTGCTTTGGAGACACCTTGTAAAAGTTTAGTTTCTCATTCCCCCTGTGCAGCACTAAAGCAGTTGTGTTCTAGAGATGCCCGATTCACAAATCACCGACTACTGCCGTATGTTATCATTTGTTTTCAGACAAGGTCTTACTAAGTTGTCCTGTCTGGCTTCAAACTCACAATCCTCCTGCCTCAGCCTGCTGAACACTGGGATTATAACATACACTATCATGCCTAGGCCTCAGCTGGCCTTTCAATATCCAGCCGTTAGCTCTGCCACCTGTCCACCCACACCTTATAGACAAGTGCTTTACAAAGCCATCCTCAGCGCTATATAAAACAATACGAGGGAGCGGTGGAGTGTTTGCCTAGCAAGCTCGTGACTCTGGATTCCATCCCCATCACGGCCCCAGACATACAAACATACAACCTCCTCTCGCTGCCTAGAACCAGGTGCCCCATCCCTTCCCTCCTGCATGCCTGAGCTACACATTTCTTTAGGGAACCATGAAGCCTAATGCAGTTTGGCCAACTCATTAAAAAGAATGTTGTTCTGTTATTTGAAAGGTTATAAAACAATCACACCATCTCTCCATCCAAACTCTTCCTATACCCCCTCCTTACATTCTTTCAAATTCATGGCCTCCTTTTTCATTAATTGTTAATATGTGCATATATGGATAGGCATATTTATTCCTAAATATGACCTGCTCAGTCGCAACAATATTACTTGTTTGTATGTTACCAGGGTTGACATTCTGATTCACCAGTTTTTCTACTGTGATCCCTCACTCCAGAGTATAATCACAAAGCCTCGCGTATGGAGGGTGAACGACTTTGATGGATTTTCTGAGACACAAACCTTAAATCCAAATTACAAGGGCAGGTGTGTCATTAAGGAAATGCTTCCCGAAGGCCCTGCCTCGGGAATGGGAGGAGGATGGAGAGGAGGGAGAAGGCAAGGAATGGCATGGTGTTGGGGGACAGCTAGAGTCTCCCCCCACTAGATGGGACCTCTGGGCAGAAAGTGCACTTAGCGAGTGTCTCTTAAGTCTAGGAAAATGCCATGTCAGAGGTCTCCTCCCACACCTGGAGTTAGGCATTGGTAGAAGAGGTCAGTGTGTGTGTAGAGGGGGACTCCTAGCTCTTCAACTTTCTAAATGGATAAGATCTACTCAGAAACCTTCTTCAAAGCTCTGAGAAGGGCAAAGCTGGGCAAAGTCAGGAGCAAGGAATTCAGAAGCTGGGAGTGGATGCAGGATCAAGGGATCTAGGAAGTGTGCCAACACCTTCCACCAGAATTCTCATGAGATATCCGGGAAACAAATTGACAAATGAGTAAAGACTCTCAAATTTTTTTCAATTAAAAACTCTTGTTGTAGCATATAAGGAGTCTTCTTTTTTCATTTTATATTTACATAGTTGCATCCATACTACATAGTGTTCACAGACTAAATTTTGGTAAAGAAACATTGCTCAACTAGAAAGCTAATCTCTCTGCATTCAGGACACTGGGTGCATTTGTCAGTGTTCTCCAGAGAAAAAGAACCAATCAGGTGATGGCAATAGGTCGATGTACTGATAGATGGCTGTACACACACATACACGTGTGCATGCAGGCATGTATACATGCATGCATTCAAGAGTTGGTATGGGAACTGGGAAACATAAATGAGGTCAAGAAGCCCTATTGTGTGCTGTTTGCAAGCTGGGAAAACAGGAAAGCTGCTAATATAGAAATAATTTAATCTAATGTCAAGGACCTGAGGACCTGGGAGTCACTGGTATAAGAAGCCCAAGAACTTGGAGTTCTGATGTTCAGGGGCAAAAGAAGATGTATGACCTCACCCCAAAAGAAAGAGAAGCTTCACTCTTTCTCCGTTTAAGTGTTAATTGCCCCTCAGCTGTTTGGATGCACTGCCTCAGATTACCAAGCCTGGACCTGCCCTCCTCAGCCTGCTGATGCAAGTGTTAATCGCTTCCCAAAACATCCTCACATGGACACACCCAGAACTAATGCTTTATTGGCTATCCAAAGGCAGTGAAACTCTGTCTTCTGGGCATGATGGGACCAGTGCTGGACTGAAATCAGTAGCTGTTCTTACACACATGACACTTTAAGGAGATTGGGGCTATCAACAGTCCCTCGTAGCCAGGATGGTGAACCCTGCCTGAAATCCTAGCACTTGGGAGCAAAGGCATGGGGGTCAGAAGTTCAAGGTCATTCTCAGCTGCAAAGTGAGACCCTGCATCATACAAAAACCGAACCAAACAACCAAAAATGATAACAAAAAACCTCAGAGCCAAACAAAATTCCCTCAAGTGGCAGTAAGGAGTCATTTCAGCCACTTGCTCCCTTTTCTCCCTATCTAGCCAGAGGGAAGCCTTTCCTGCTGGCCTGGTCTGGATTATGTTCTAAAGCAGTGTGTGTGTGTGCACGCGCATGCACTATGAGTACATAGGAGATGACAGGTTAACCAGGATTGTGGACTTGAGTTGTTACCCATGATGGTGTCAGTGCTGCCCTTGCAAATGACTCCTGTAAGCAGCCTCAACAAACCCATTGTTTGATCAAGCTCACGTTGGATGGGATACTTCCTTTGGACTAAGGATCTCCTATCTGGGGTAGACAGGCATTTCTGTGCATCTCCCTAGGACAAATTGTACAGCACTGCATTCCCGTCAAGTTGGCACATAAAATTATCCATCATGCTGAAGTGAGAAATATGCCCTCAGTCACTGAGATGGAAGTACTGAGTCTATTGCCAGAGTGAGATCTTCTGCAGCGCACAACGCCTGTCTGCACTCTAAGCGCTACCATACAGTTCGCGAGCTTCAGGCAAGGGGCTGGAGGTTGAAACACACAAACACATATAGACAGACAGACAGAGACACGGACCTCTAGTCACTGGTAAGAAGGCCCTTTACTCAATAGCACCATGGAGGCTTATATACCCAACAGTCAGGTGGGCCAAAAGGTGAAAACCTTATCCTCTGATCCTCAAGGCAAGGCAACACGTGCTCAGGAAGCAGAGCTGGTAAACAATTTTGACACAGCTTTCAGTAATTCAAATCAGAAGGAAAGTAAAGATCGCTAGCCGGGAAGAGCAGCTGGAGGCCAGGACTCCAAATGGTCCCAACAATCTTCTAAATGTAACCCCGCTGGCAGGGTCAGCTATTCAGGGTCCTCTGAAGGGGCGCTAACCTGCAAGACATGGGCTGAAGAAGAGGAATGGAGACCAAGCAAAATTCTATTGTCAAGGTCTCCGTTTATTGGGGTGAAAGTTACAGCTTATATACCCTTGAATGGGGTGGAGGTAGGGGTAGGCAGGGACTCTGCCGGGGTAACTGAAGGTCATCAGCCAGCACCTGGTGTAAGCCGAAGCATGTGATTCATTAACATTGGAGTAAAGGGTGGGTTCCGTTAACGGATAGCTCTCAAGATAGTTTGGGAGGAGGGATAGCAATGACCTCTGCTATCCCTGTAAGGACGATGGTCCCTGTCAAATCTATCCTTAGGAAAATGGTCCCTGACATCTAAAGAGATAGAATAGCCAGGACATGAGAAGAAAGGATGAGGAGACTGAGAAAGAGAGAATAAAACATTGTGTTCCTGGTAAAGTCATGAAGCTAGCCTTCAAGTGGATAGAACAGCATGAAACAAAACACAGGGCTCCACGAATCCAAGGCAGGTTAGAAAAGTGAGTGTGATGCAGACGAGGAAGGAAGACAGTACCAAGGCAAATGCCTCGGAAATACTAGGGACATCTGCGGCAGTGATAAAATGTTTGCAAGGTGTTTTCATGTGGTGCTCCATCTGATTATTTTCCTCACTGCTGTGACCAAAAACAATATAAAGAAAGAAGGCTGTCTCACAGCTCCGAATTACAGTCCATCACAGTGGGAAGTCTTGGTGGTAAGAACAGCTCTAGTCATGGCAGGAGGAGCTAGTGGCCACTGATCACGTTGTTCCAAGGCATTTATGTTTGACTGCTTTCTGGCTATGGATGTGTGTGGTCAGCCTGTTGCCCAGCCTAGGACCCCAGCCTGTAGGAAGGAGCTTTTCACATTCATGGTGGGTCTTCCCTTCTCAATTACACCTCTCTGGAAACACCCTCCTGAACTTGCACAGAAGAGTGTCTCCTAGGTGAGTTCAAATCCAGCCAAGTTGCAATAAAGATTAACCCCCAGGAGAAAGCATGGGAGTGTGGATTAAAACCCTCAAATCTGAAGCAAGATGGTGCCTGGGTCCTGTACCCTCAAGAACAGATGCCCTATTTACCTACCATATCGGAAACATCCATGTTTATTTTAGTCAACATGTGTTAAACTATTTGGTAGAAAGTCTATACATTTTCTGTATTGAAATGGCTGTGTTCAGAAGATACTAAGCTATTCCTTCTTAAGTCCCTGATGAAGGATCCTATAAGAATAGAACCATAGTAGGAGTGTGTGTATCTGAGGGACGCATGCAAATAAATGTCTCCAGTGTTGTCTGATTTAAAAGACTGGAAATGCGAAAGAAGATATTCAACAAGTTCCTTGAGCTTGGCCCTCAAAATGGCAGTTCTGGATGATGGTGTAGACCTTTAAGATGGGGGTGGATGCTCAAACCTTTAATCCCAGCACTTATGAGGCAGAGGCAGGCAAATCTCTGTGAGTTTGAAGTCAGCCTGGTCTACAAAGTGACTTCCAGGCCAGCCAGGACTACACAGGAAAAACCCTGTCTCGAAAAACAAAACAACAACAACAACAACAAAAAAAAAACCACCAACAACTAATACAGGGCTCAATAGGAAGTCCTTGGGATAAAAGAGTGTGACCTCAAAAAGGATTATTTTTTGTGGAAACCTGGTTAGTTCTCCTGGGCGTATTTCTGTTTGTTTGTTTTTTGTTATATTTATATATTTTTAAAAGGTCCTGGTTCATAGAGTTTGTTACCAAAAGCTTGTGTGTCTTCAATCCTTTACCTTGGAAATGAGTAAGAAAAAAAAAGGTAGGTCCCAAGCCTCGGCTGTCTTCCTAGTAGCTGAGGGTAGTGCATGATCAATGGACTGAATCTCAGCCCATGATGGACCAGAAGGAAGCCCAGGATACTTTTGCCTGCCATGTTTGAATCTGGAAGGTTCCAATGTCCTTTTCACTGTGGACAGGTGCACACTGATTCAAAGGATTAAGAAAGTGGCCAGAGCCTTGACTCACCCTCTAACGGAAGCAGGAATAGAAGCCCTGACCACAAACTTGCATGTGTTTGCAGTTGAGAATGCACAGCTAATCCAGTCCGTCAGTACTGCTAAGCTCTAACTATTCATGGCAGGTACTCAGGGGAATTTCTGATTTTATCGTAAAACATAAACCAAAAACAAACAGACAAGTCTATCTAGCCCATTAGCCTGTGTTATGCCTTGATCTGCATTAGGAATAAAGGTGACAGAAATGAGGCAATAAAGGCAGGTTAGATGAAGTTTTTATCCTGAGAATGTGAGAATGTCTGTAGCAGAAACAAAGGTGGCATTAGTCCCCTCAGGCCATATCACAACACACCAAATGGCTAGCTTATAGACATCAGAACTGTAGTTCTGATGTCCTCGGGGGCTGGGGAGTTTTATGAGCCAAGGTGGCAGCAGATTTGGTATTCAGTGAGGACCTGCTTCCTTGTTCATAGACAATGCCTCTTAGCTGTGTCCTTCCTCCCTAAGAGAGGAAGGACACAGTGCTCTGGGGACTCTTTTATAGAGGTATTAAGTGCTTTATAAGGGCCCCTGTTATCTAATCACTTCCCAATGACTCCACCTCCTACCATCATTATATTTGTAAGTAGAATTTCAGTATATGTTTTAGGAAGGACACAAGCATCCAGACCAGAGCAATGGTCCAGTAGTGAATTAGAACCTTTCCCTGTTGAAATTTTAAGATAAAAAGGTTAGTAACTTCATAGAAAGGAATTTCATACATATTTGGGAATATTAAAAAGTGAAGAAGAGGGCTGGAGAGATGGCTCAGAGGTTAGGAGCACTGGCTGCTCTTCCTAGAGGTCCTGAGTTCAATTTCCAGCAACCACATGGTGGCTCACAATCATCTATGATGAGATCTGGTGCCCTCTTCTGGTGTGCAGACATACATGCAGGCAGAACACTGTATACATAACAAATAAATAAATCTTTTTTTTAAAAAGTAAAGAAGAAAGCCACTAACATTTGAGTCTATTTCACCTTTGACTCTGCGTATGGGTAAAGTCCCTGGCCTTGACCTTGGGGAGTGTTTCTCATTGTTAGCAATGCAACTACTATCAAGAGCTCTCTTGGCCATTTGCCCAGATTCAAGTCGCTGTGTTAAACAGGAAGGTCCAAAGACCGACTTCCTTAGGGCAGGCTCAGACCTTTGTTCCTCTACCCATCATTCCCCAGCACCCTGGTCTACTTAATGTCTTCAGAAAGGAGCCACCCTCCTCCTGGGAATAGCTGTCACCTAGTGGGCTGGAGCTCCCTGTAATCAGGGCTCTGCACAAATACTATGACTGGGATAGAATCTCACTGGAGGGAGGAGTTATAATTTCAGGTACATTATCTGACGGGACCCAGTGTCTTCTTAACCACCTTCTATGATCACTGCTCAGATTGCATATTATGTGGGATGCCCCTCTGTGTGCTGTGAATATGTTTTATTACCATTGGTTAATAAATAATCTGCCTTTGCCTATGGGAGGGCATAATATAGCTAGGTGGGAAAGGCAAACTGAATACAGGGAGAAAGAAGGCGGAGTCAGGGACCTGCAAGCAGCCACTGGAGAAGAGAAGCAAGATGTAAGGTAACACGCCTCAAGTCTTGTGGTAAAATATACATTAATAGAAGTGGGTTAATTTAAGTTGTAAGAACTAGTTAGTAATAAGCCTGAGCTAATAGACCAAACAGTATGTGATTAATATTAAGCCTCTGAGTGGTTATTTTAAAAGTGACCGTGGGACCAGGCAGGATGAGAAACTTCCAGATACAAGCATGTCTCATGATGAAAGGAAAACATGGCGGACAAAGAGCTGTGTTACTGCGTATCTACAAGAATCACTTAAGTTCTGACATGATCACCCTTCTCCCCTCACCGGTCAGCTTTTAAAGTAAGTTGTACTGACATCCTTGAGGAGGAACTCTCAGGTTTCAACTCTGCCCTTGTGTTGCCTGGGAAATGTATCAGAAAAATAAACCATTTCTCCTACGCCAATGATCACAGCCTCTCTGAGGGAAGGGCCTGGGTATCAGCATCTGCCCAAAGCTTCTCTGATGAGTGCATTGAGCGGTCTGAGTCAGGACCACAATCTCCAGGTCGTCCTGATGCTACTCTCTAGATCTCTAGAAGAGGAAGCGGCACAGAGAAGAACCAATAGAAAGTGCTACAACCATCTTCGGGCAAGTGGAGGGAGATGCCTCCAGAGCTGTATTAACAGGTCTTGACTTCACCTAGACCTTTCAAAACATGGGTTTTTCTCCAAACCTGGTGTATGCTGCTTTTAGACACAACATTGAAAACCTTTATCTACACATTCATTCTCTATTACTGCTTCCCATCTTCTATCACCCTCTAAATCATCCATCTACCTTCTGACCCAAATGCTGAGGATTTGACCTGACCGCCATCGCGGCAGGAACCCATCCCTTCATGACGTCAGAGAATCTTGTTTGAAAACTGGTGTTAAGTAGGGCGAGTAGAGAGAAGAGTGGGGAAGGTCATATAAGGAAAGAACAGGAGACTAAGAAGCCTAACCATGGAGGAATGAAAAGCCTGACCCATTAACTCAAGACTATAAAACTTCCCGCTTCGAGCCAAAGATGGTGAGAGTGAACTGTGCATTAATGTCACCCAATCAAAATAGAATTTGTTGCCATCTTAACACGGAAAGTGAGTTATTATTAAACTGTAATACATCTGCAGTCCCTTAGTAAGGTATCCAGGCTAGACAAGTCCCCTCAGAGTCTTGAATTTGAATGTCAGGCTGAAACGATGACTTAATGTTCACCCTTGAGATGGGAGGAAACTGGGTTCCAAGAGAGCAAAAGAGCCAGAGATCCTATTACCAACCAAAAGCAAAGACAGAAGTGGTACCAAGGACCACGAGTGAAACTCTAAAGGGACTGAGAGCTGCTGCAGTCGGGTGGCTAAAACCTGCCATCTGCACAGCAGGACAGCATCGACTATCAAGAGAAAATGGGGAAATCGCTCACAGTTCAGTGGCAGAGTGCATGTCCATCATGCAGAAGGTCTTGGGTTCAATTCTGGGGGTGGGGGTGGGAGAGAGAAGTTTCTGGAAGCACATTCCTACCCTCTTTATGAGCTGACTGGGGTTTGGGCATCTCCGATCCCTCTCTTGAGCTTGACCTCTGATCTCCTTTTCCTGACGTATTCTTTCTGGTCTCTGACACAGAAGGACTGAGGGCCCAGCCCCTTCCACAGCAGGGTCTCCTTGCTTACCACCCCCATCCTCCCTTGGAACAAGATCCCGCCTTTTCTCAGATTATATTTTCCTCAAATAACTTCCCCTGTCACATAAAGCGTCTGATACTAACAATCACTTACCTTTTGATTTTTTTTTTTTCCCCAGTCTTCTTTCTGACTTTGTACTCTTGGTGACAAACCCCATTCCTGTTCTCCTTTACTTCCTAGACCCTTGTGGCCACAGTTTCGTGGACAAGAAAGGAAAACGACAAAAGCTGTTTCCTCGTCTTTGTTGGCACTGATGCTTTTCTCGCAGAGGGAACAGACTTGTCCTGCTGTGTTTATAAAAGCGTGATCACACAGAGAGCAGTTATTCGAAACCCAAAGTTCTTCCTGTTGCCTGTGGCAAACACAAGGACTTGAAAAGTCTAAAATGAAGAGTGATTTGGAAGCCGTGTTGATTTGGTACTAATGAGTTAAATCAGGAAGCCTCTAAATTACTGGTAGGGGCAAGGATGAATCTAGCGTCCATCTGGCTTGGTTTGTTTTCCTCTGCTGTGATAAACAGCATGACCAAAAGCAACTCTAGTAGAAGGAGTTCATGTCATCTTACGCCTGACACACACTCCACCAAGAAATCAGCACAGGGACTTGAAGCAAGAACTCAGAGGGAGGAACTGAAGTGCACGCCACAGAGGAGCATTGCTTCCTGGCTTATTCTGTGCCTTGCTCAGTTTGCTCTTTTATACAGCCCAGCCCCACCTGCCCAGTGGTGGTATTACCCACACTGGGCTGGGTCCTCCCACATCAATCATTAATCAAGAAGATGCACCACAGCCTTGCCTGTCGGCCACGTGTAGTAAGAAGCGGCGGGCTGTGTCCCGCCACCCGGCTAGCTTTACCCAAAATAATTACACGGAAAACTGTATTCTTTTAAAACACTGCCTGGCCCATAGTTTCAGCCTCTTATTGGCTAATTCTCATATCTTGCTTTAACCCATATTTAGTAATTTGGGTAGCACCACGAGGTGTGGCTTACCAGGAGAGATCTTAACCAGCGTCCATCTTGGAGAGGAGCAGCATGGAGACTCCTATGGCGACTGCCTGAAGCGTCTCCCCAACTCTACTTCCTTGTTCCCACAATTCTGTTCTGTCTACTCCACCTACCTAATTTTCTGTTCTCTTAAAGGGCCAAGGCAGTTTTCTTTATTAATAATGAAAGTAACACATAGACACTCCTCCATCAGCCACGCTGATGGAAACATTCTCTCAACTGAGGTCCCTTTTCCCGGGTGTCTCTAGCTTATATTGAGTTGACAAAACCATCCTAACATGAACAGTTGGAAATGGCAGTCCAAATGCCCCCAAATCTCTGAGGTTTACCTCAGAAGCCTAAGTCTTGAAAACTCTATAAACAGTGATAATTCAACAGTCAGATATTGAAAGTACCCAGAATCCATCTCTCCCATGGTTATCTACTACTCATCCTGTAGTAGTTGTTTTAGTTGGCTTGCCTCCTCGTCTAACCATGGTACCCCAGCTCCAGGGCACAGAAGCTGGTAAAGGAAAGGAGAGGTAAGATTTATGGTTGGCCTGGCCTGCCTTCATCAGGGCACCACCCTCAGCACTGCCTTTCCACCTTCCCTCCCTCCCTCCCTCCCTCCCTCTCTCCTTCCCTCCCTCCCTCCTTCCCTCCCTCCCTCTCTCCCTCCCTTCCTTTCGTTTTGTTGTTGCTGCTGCTGCTGTTTTTTGGTTTGTCAAGACAGGGTTTCTCTAACAGCTCTGACTATTCTGGAACTCACTTTATAGACCAAGCTGGCCTTGAACTCACAAAGATCCATCTGCCTCTGCCTCTGCTGGGATTAAAGGTGTGTACCACCACCACCTGGTTAGAACTGTCTTGCCTTGATGGGGCCTCTACTTGTGGATCCAGGACCTGCATGGCTTCTTTAAGCAGGTCTTGGGAAAAGGAAGATTTTTTTTTCTTGTCTTTCTTCAACATGGGCTTCTAGAGCTGCCGTTTCCAGGCAGGGTGCCTGGCATATCCTTCTGTGGGAATCACACATCACCCAAAACACATACAATTCCTAAAACAAAGGCAGGCTTTTTTAGAGAGCTTCCTTCAGAGCGGACACTTGGTGGTTTCCCCAGAAGACAGTTTATAGCTTTCTCTAATATCCACTGTGAATCTTTGAACCCCTTCTGAAATCTCAGCGGGGCCTTATGAAAAATGCCTTCCTTTATGGTTTGCCTACCAGAAAGCTAATCCCTAAACAAGCTACTTGTCCCGTCTGAATTAATCACTAAAAACACCTGGCTGTACTTCCTAACTGTGTCACCAAGTACTGTGAATACAGAGGTTTAGATATAGGCCAACTTGCACAAGGTCCATTTTGTGTTCCTAAAACAAAGTACTGATTGCTGTTTTTTTTTTGTTTTTTTTTGTTTTTTTTGTTTTTTTTTTTTATTTTTATTATGTATATAATATTCTGTCTGCGTGTATGCCTGAAGGCCAGAAGAAGGCACCAGACCTCATTACAGATGGTTGTGAGCCACCATGTGGTTGCTGGGAATTGAACTCAGGACCTTTGGAAGAGCAGGCAATGCTCTTAACCGCTGAGCCATCTCTCCAGCCCCTGTTTTTTTTTGTTTTGTTTTGTTTTGTTTTGTTTTTTTAACTAAGAAAAGAGTTTTAGTTGGCTTGAGATTCTGGTGGCCGGAATGTCAGCATTGTGGTCCAGGCTCCCTACTGTGTCATAAAACGCAAGACAGCACTGCCTGGTGAGGCAAAAACCAAGAGATTGGGGAGGGGTTGCTTCATTCCTTTACAGCACCCTGTTCTGGTGGGAGCCACTCAACCCCTGCTTGACACACGTCATTGTTCAAGTCTGGCATGAGTTCTTGTAAAGCTGTCACTCTCCCCACCTAATCACTTCCTAGACCTCACCCATAAAAATCCCCCCTCTCTCTCTCAGCCCCTTTACATTGGGGACTAGCTTCCAACATATAAATCTTTGGAGAACAAACTGTATCGAAACCACAGCACAGTAAGATGTGGAAGATCTAGTAAATTCTATTAACGATTGAAAATATAGAGTAAATTTGTAGAAGGAACGGTGGGCTGTGTCCCGCCACCCGGCTAGCTTTACCCAAAATAATTACACGGAAACTGTATTCTTTTAAAACACTGCCTGGCCCATAGTTTCAGCCTCTTATTGGTTAATTCTCACATCTTCTTTTAACCCATATTTAGTAATCTGGGTAGCACCACGAGGTGTGGCTTACCAGGAGAGATCTTAACCTGTGTCCATCTCGGAGAGGAGAAGCATGGAGACTCACTATGGCGACTGCCTGAAGCATCTCCCCCACTCTGCTTCCTTGTTCCCACAATTCTGTTCTGTCTACTCTGCCTACCTAATTTTCTGTTTCTTAAAGGGCCAAGGCAGTATCTTTATTAATAATGAAAGTAACACATAGACACTCGTCCATCAGTAAATGGGTTTAGATATAAACAGGAAGTACTGCAGGTCTGATAGGTTTGGCACTTTTTTTAGTCAAGACCTTTGCACACGCATGTGCACTTGCAAGAGCGTGTGTGTCTTGGGCTGGGAATCAAATTCATGGCTTCGTATCTGCAAGGCAAGTACCCTAGCGGGGTCTACAGCTGTAGCCTTCTGACTTAGCAGTTTTCAACTGTAATCGCGGGGATTTACCTCTACTATAAAACAGAGAGAAAAATCAGCGGGTGATGGTGGCATATATCATTAATTAATTCCAGCACTTGGGAGGCAGAGGCAGAAGGATCTCTGTTGAGTTCAAGGCCAGCCTAGTCTACAGAGTGACTTCTGGGCTACACAGAGAGACCCTGTCTCAAAAAACCAGAAGAAGGAAGAGGAGGAGACATCTGCTCCTGATATCTGGCCTTTGAATGCATATGTATGCACACCCGAACACACATACATGCACACACACACACATGTGCACACACACACGTGCACACACAAGAGCAGAATGTTATTGTATATAGTGAGTTTTCAAAAAGCAGTTTGCCAATAGAAGGGAAAACTTCAGACTTGTTTGGGCTTTTATTTTTCTCTCGTCTTTGTTGTCTGGCATATTGGTGAGATAGAATGTTTTAATATTTTTTGAGACAGAGTTTCGCTGTCCTGGAACTCCCCCTGTAGAGCAGGGTGGCCTTGAATTCACAGAGATGTGCCTATTTCTGCCTCCCAAGAGCGGGGATTAAAGGTGTGTGCCACCACTATCCCCCTTTAGGGAATTCTTTCTGTTTTAGAATAAGCATGAAAACTTTCAATTTTTAAAGCTTATCAGCCTCAAGAAATGATTGCCTTTCACCTCGTCCTTCCTCATTCCCATTGACTTGAGGGCTTGAGTTAGAAAAACTCCAAGTACCACCGAGGTGTTGAAATTCTGTTCCTGGTCATTGATTGGATTTCCCTTTTTTTTTTTTTTTTTTTTTTTTTTTTTTTTTTTTTTTTACCAAGAAATCTCCCTAAAAGGGTTGCTTCATAGCAGTGTGCCCACACTTTCACAGCCCAGACAAGTATTTCCCATATTCCTTCTTTAGAAGAATATGCCTGCCCTGTATACACAACCAGGGACAGCCTGTTTTGTGGCAGCTCATATGGCCACAGATTACAGAGTAAACAATATTAGAAACCCTGTCATCAACCTATTAGAGAACTTCAGGCTCCACTTCATACCCACATCTCACCCCACTCCTCAGGGAATCTTAACTCCTTGGGTTGTAAATCCTGAATCGTTTATTTAAAGGGAGAGATGTGATTTTGTGTTTGTGAAGACTGGGAGTTTTGTGTGCATGATAATTTTGTCAATGACCTTATGGAACTGCTTTCTAGAAAGGGGAAATTTTCTTCAAGTTTTTGTTCTTGGGAAAGTGTCCTATGCTGTGGAATGACTTTTGTACACTTTAAATATGTATTATTTCTCTCATTGTTAATAAAAAGCTGACTGACCAATAGCAGAGCAAAAAGAGATTGGGCAGGACAGCCCGATACAGAGAAAATACTGGGGAGAGAAAGGGCAGAGTCAGAGGAGTCCCCAGCAGAGACAGAAAGAAGCTGGTACTGAGAAAAGGTACCAAGCCACATGCAAAAGCATAGATAAGAAATATGAGTTAGTTTAAGTGTAAGAGTTAGCTGTAAACAGCCTGAGCTAATGGCCAAGCATTTACAATTAATATAAGACTCAGTGTGTTTATCTGGGAGTGGGTGGTCAAGACAGGAAAACTTCTACCTATAGTCATATACAATTTTGTTAAACCCAGAAATTCTATTACCCAGCTTCTCTGTCATAGTGGTATTCCTGAATTTTCTGGCTTGAGTATTTTCAGAAGCCAGGTGGTGGTGGTGGCAACAAATGTTGCTTTAATCTCCAAGTTTAAGGCCAGCCTAGTCTACAGAGTGAGTTCTAGGACAGCAAGAACTACACAGAGAAACCTTGTCTTGAAAAATAAAAATCGAAAAACTTTGCAGAGGTATTAAATACACAGAAATGAACACGACAAGTCACATTTAATCTTTAATTATCACACTGAGGGCTACAATTTACCTGAACCTACAGCATCTCTTTATCTAAATCAACTGAATGAAGTAAAATCCAGCGATGGTTTGTGTATGTCATTATCAATCATAGAGACAGCCGAGCTACACTTCCCAGTCCTTCTCAATGTCTCTTCTGTGAGGAAGAAATAGCTAGTTCTTGAAGCAATCATCCCCACCCTCCACCCCATGTGTGCTCCATAGGATTGTGGCTCGCCGAACGCAAGCATCATAATCACCTGGTGAACTGTCGAAATACAGCTTGTTGGAGTTTGAGTGCTGTCTCAGCTCCATGCTTCAGTGGATCACTGGGGTGAGACTGTTTCAAACTTGAAGTGTGTGTGTGTGTGTGTGTGTGTGTGTGTGTGTGTGTGTGTAAATGTGATACCTGAAAATAGAAGAGGAGGGAGGGAGAGCAGGAGAGATAGAAGGATGGTGGGAAATATACGAGTGTGGCAAAGTGTAGCTAATTGGCTAGACAAGGCAGGGATGGGGGAGTTTCTTATTTTAATTTCCATTATTATTGCTATTGTTGTTATTTTTTTGTGTGTGTGTTTGCCACGGTGCTGCTTTTAGCCAGTAAACCATCTCAATGTCTCAAAAGAGTTCTTTATTCTTGATGGGACTTCTTTTCTATTTGCTTGCTTCAAATCATTTAAGAATAAAAGTTAAAGTTATACCATGAAACTAACATTCACCTCCATAAGTGAGGAAGTTCAGTAGGAGAAAGGAGCATCCATATGAATGAAGTCTCCCTGGGTACTTGTCTTGGGTTCAAGTTGTGCCTGGTACTTGACAGCCCACTACATCCTTTCTTGGCTTGATACTGCTACAAGGCTCGCAGCATCCGCATACCGACTCGGACTTATGGAACAGATGCTTAGATCAAGGGCCTTGGCTAGTCCTCGGGGTGATTCCAGCTTTGGTCATTTACCAGCTCTGCAAAGACGGGATTCATTTAACCCAAGGCTGCTGCGCTGTGCTCCATATGGGTCCATTTTCAAAGAGAACAAAGTGACTGATGTTTCTCTTAGTTCCACAGGACCATGGCTCGGATGTAACCTCTGTGAACCTCGGTTTCCATCTCTGTGGAGTAGGGAGAATAACTGGATTTATAGGGATTACAGTTTTCTAGTTTCAAGATAATGCTGGCAGGATTGAGAATTATAGTTTAGTTCTGGCAACCACGGGGTCTTTAAAAGGTTAACGATCTGCACAGTCCCTCCAGCTCCAGAGCCGTGGTGGCCTGGCTATTCAGAGGTACAGGCTTTCTTTAATTATTGCTGCACACCTTACAGGAAACTCACACATTTGAAGGGGGCCACATGAGGGACAATTATTTTGTGATTAACAAGATCCAGACCTTGCTGATAGGTGTCTGCATGCTTCATTCCCCAGTTCAGAATGCTGGGAACCTTTAAGAAATAAACATTTGTCCATAATAATTATCTCCCTGGAGAGCAACAGATTACTGTTGCAAAAGCTGCACTAAGCAGCAAATCCAATGAGCAGTTACAGAAGCAAGGGGCAAATAGACAGGAGAATGAGTTCAGTCTGAGGGCATAGAGGCGTTGCTCTGAACCCCATCTCATAGGTGATAGTATCTGATTTCTTCAAACACACAAATGACCACCAAGGCCATGGCAGGCTGAGGAAGCAGGAGCCTTCTGAGTTCCAACCACAGCTCTGAGTATCTCCAGGCCCTTAGCCCAGTGGTCTACGTCCTCATGTATAAAATGAGATGGCTGGGTGACATCAGGGCCTTCTGAATATACACAGCTTTATGAAAACATTCAGTTCAATATCCAATAAATGAGAGTTGTCAATTTGTCTCTTGTCTCCGTGGCTCCCAATGGAAATCAGAAGAAACCCAGGACTCCACAGGCCAACTGGAAACCATTGAGCTGAGCACTGCCTTCCAGGTCCAAAACTTAACCCCCCTGGCTTTGATCTAGTTCCTCAAAGGAATGACCATGTCCCACAAGATCCTATCCCCCACAAAAAATATCCTCCCAGGCTCTTTTATCTTCTAACAGCTCTGCATGGAAGCCATTATTAAGCTAACTTTGTTCATGGGCAATGGCAAATTATTTGCCCAAGGCTTTTAAGGGAGACAGGATCAGGGTCCAATTTAAAAGAAGCAAATCTTGCCTCTGGTACTCAGACTGAAATAAAAGATGACTTTCAACACCTCTCCAGCTGTGAGCACTCTACCCCATGCTGCTCTCAGCTGATGCACAGTGTGAGCGCAGTGAGCACTGCACCCCATGCTGCTCTCAGCTGATGCACAGTGTGAGCGCAGTGAGCACTGCACCCCATTCTGATCCCAGCTGATGCCCAGTGTGAGCACTGCACCCCATGCTGATCTCAGCTGATGCACAGTGTGTGCACTGCACCCCATGCTGACCTCAGCTGATGCACAGTGTGAGCACTGCCCCCCATGCTGATCTTAGCTGAAGCACAGTTGTTGCTCTTTGTTTTTTGAGGTGGTTTAATCCTAACTTTTTGTATAGTTGTGTTTCCAAGAATCGTGTACAATAAAACAGCTGTCAAAAATGTAACACAATTTCATTTATTAGCTACAGAGAAGTTGCTGGAAAGCTTGGAGAGAAAGCAGATGGAATATATATTTTCTGTTCCTGTGAATCTGAGGGACTTACCTATGAGAAATTATAGATCATTATTTTCCTTGTTGTACCTTTATTCAGACATATGGCACAAGGCAGAGAACAAGAATTCTAGGTTTCCATGGCAATTGCTGGAACACCCGGGCCTCTGCGTAGTGATGGCTGGTGCAGTATTTAGGTCAATGGTGATATTGGAGGGACTTTTGGGAACTCAGCAATGCCTCCTGATTGCAAGCCAATCAAATGTCTCCTCTGGAGCCCTGTGGTCGCAAAGGCAAGCTCCTGGTCGTTGGAGCAACCAAAGGCAAGCACCTGGTTGTTGGAGAAAGAGGCAGATGTGTCAAAGACAGCCAACGTTGTCTTTCCTTACTAAGAATGTTGAGTGGATATGCAGATAATACGGACACTTTAGTGAGACCCACATATTTGTCATTACTACAGTTTTTGCCTTTAAACAGCAGCCATCCAGTTAAGCAGTGGCAAGAATTAAATCCTTAGAGACTGAGTTAGTTATTGACCTATTTATCCGTTTACCATAGAAAAGGCATCGGAGCCTTGTGCTAAGATATGGGCTCTGAACCAGACTGCCTCTGTTCAAGTCCCAAACTGCCAGTTATTTTAGTGGGGTGACCGAGGACGCTAGCTGACTTTGTCTTTTCTTAGTTTCCTCATCTATACCAATTGCAATAACAAAGGCATTTGGCTCACAAGGCTGTTAAGAGGGCAATATAACTTAACACACACTGAAATCTGGTCTGGTGGCTCACACACTACAGTATGGTTCGCGAGTTGGGCAAGGGGCTGGAGATTGAAACACACACCCACAGAGAGAGAGAGAGAGAGAGAGAGAGAGAGAGAGAGAGAGAGAGAGAGAGAGAGAGAGAGAGAGAGAGAGAGAGAGAGATTGTGCAAAGAATGCTCCGCACTTTTATTGTGCTCCAGGGCAGCTTACTTAAGGTCTCCTTAACTAATGGCCACGCCCTAACTCTCAGCTGCAAGCTCACCAGAAACCACTCCTCTGCCATCAGGAACTCCTTCTGAGGGTCTTGTGCTCAGAGCAGCTGCAAAACAAGTTGTTTGCTCAGAGTAGCTGCAAGCATAGGAAAACAAGCTGTTTACTCCAGCAGGCAGGGGGTCACTGGAAATTCAGGGTCTGGGGCCCACAGTCCCCAACACCTCTGATCCCAGCTACTTAGGAGGCTAAGACAGGAGGGTTTCATATTCAAGGTCATCCTTGTGTTCAATTCCCAGTACCCCACCACATAACCACAATCACAACAAAACCAAAACAACCAACATGAACCAAGTTTGGAAAGCACTTGAAACAGGGTCTGGGCTCAGTATCTACTAACAATTAGCAATGATAATAGCCCTCAATATAGCTCTCTTCACTAAAGTTCAAGACAGTTTTGACCTGAGGTAGAGAAGGCCAGAGGGGTATTATTGCCCGTCTGCTCTATGAACTTCTGGAAACACAAGGACTGGTATATTCTAGGAAGACACTGTATAAGGTAAGAAGTAAGTAGAGTGAACCCCTGGGCCCAAAGCCAAGGCTTCTCAGACCCCACAATGTGAGCAGCTTGCTGTACCATGGCCTCTCACAGTTTTCTAACTTACCACAGTACAGGGCAATAGAACCAAGCAGATAGGGACAGAAACTTCTGAAATCAAGAGCCAACATAGACCTTTGCTATTTTATTTATTTTTTAAAGAAAACAAACTATCTTTTTTTTTCATTATACATAGCAATCCAAGTCCCCACTCCCTCCCTTCCTCCCATTTCCTCCATATACCCTCCCACCCCACCCCTATCTAATTCTCAGAGAGGGTAAGGCACATTGCTTTAGGGAAGATCCAAGGCCCTCCCTATTATATCTAGGCTGATTCATCCAAACAGAATAGGTTCCCAAAAAGACAGTACATGAAGTAGGGATAAATTCTAGTGCCACTGTCAGTGGCCCCTCAGTCTGCCCCAGCCATGCAACTGTCAACCACATTCAGAGGAACTAGTTTGGTCCTATGCTTGTTCCTTCCCAGTCCAGCTGGAGTTGGTGAACTTCCATTAGCTCAGGTAGACTGTTTCGGTGGGTGAATCCATCGTGGTCTTGACCTCTTTGCTCATATTCCCATTCCTTCCACTCTTCAACTGGACTTTGGAAGCTCAGTCCAGTGCTCCAATGTGGGTCTCTGCCTCTGTTTCCATTAGTTGCTGGATGAAGTCTCTATGGTGATATTTAAGATATTCATCAGTCTGACTACAGGGCAAGTCGAGATTGGGCCCCCTCTCCTCTATTGCTTAGAGTCTTAGCTGGGGTCATCCTTGTGGATTCCTGATAATTTCTCTAGAGTCAGGTTTCTTGCTAATTCTATATTGGCTCCCTCAATTAAGATATCTCTTTCCTTGATCTCATTTCTGTCCTTCCTCCTTCTCGACTATCCCATTCCCTCAAGTTCTCCCCTCCTCTTCTCCTTCTACCCTCCCTTCTGCCCCCACCCCCATGCTCCCAAATTTGTCAGGTTACCTTGTCTATTTCGACTTTCCAGGTAGATCTATATATGTTTTTCTTACGGTTCACCTTATTACTTAGCTTCTCTAGGATCATGAACTATAGGCTCAATATCCTTTGTTTATAGCTAGTGTCCACTTATGAGGAGGTACATACCATATTCATCTTTTGGGGTCTGGGTTACCTCACTCAAGATAGTGTTTTCTAATTCCACCCATTTGCATGCAAAATTCAAGATGTCATTGTTTTTTTTTTTGTTTGTTTGTTTTTTTTTTTTTACCACTGAGTAGAACTCTAATGTGTAAATGTGACACATGCTCTTTATTCATTCTTTGGTTGAGGGGCATCTAGGTTGTTTCATTATGTTCATAGCAGCATTATTTATGATAGCTAGAGCCTGGAAACCTTTGCTTTTTAAAAGTGGCTTCTCCATGTGTTTTGTCATAGCTGTAGAGGTGTTTCGTGGTGGCAGAAGGATGAAGAGGGGATACGGATTACTCTCTGCAGGTGATGTATACATGGTTTGAATTTCCACCAGGGCCAAGGAGAACCAGGAATTCTTTGTTTAGTTTGTCCAGACTGAAAGCCATATGTGGTGAGAGAACAAAAACGGGTCAGAACACTAGGCAGTCGACATCTGTCTCAGCACTTTAGAAGGAGGGTCATGAGTTCAAGGTCAGCTTGGGCCATAAGAATCTGAAAATAAATAAATAATATAAATTAATAAGTGGAATAAGTGGGGTCAGATTCTTATTATCTTTGGGGGCATCTGAATGAGGTAAAACATATACAGCCATAACTCAGTTGCTTGTGAGCAACAAGAGCTTGATAAATATTACCATTGAAATAAGTTGTTTATTTAAGAAGATGACCTTTGAAACTCCTCTAAAAATGCATGGCACAACATCTGATTTATCTTCGCTCTATTCATTTTTGCTAGATTTTTTTTAAAGCCTCAGTGCAATCCCCACATGTGAAGAAACAATTATCAGCTCCCTCTAGCTATCCGTCTCAGACCGACTGTGGCTTGGACCACTTTCCCATAGAAACGATGCTATAAATAGAATCGGTTCCCAGAGGGACTGTCACATTCTTTCAAAACTGTAAGATAGCTAAAACAGTCATTGATGGGGCCAGGAACACTGACTCCTACATCACCACCTGGACCTCTCAGCACGCCAAAATCCCCTGGCTCACAGTGGCTCTGGATAAGACTGAACCTTAAGATGTTTGGAAATGCTGATCAGCCAGGGCTGTTGGTAAGAACCCAGTGGTGATGCCCATGGGCAGTGATGCCTGCTCTTCCTGACAGTCCCTAGATCAGACCTTAGTGGAACGGAGATTGTCTTGTCATGATTAAGTCATTCCATACCCTGGTGGATAAAATATGGTGCTGGGACTCAGGGAAAGATAACCCCTAAATATAGTGGATTTTTTTTCTTCTTTAGCATGCTGACCCATTTGACCTGCAGAAAATGAGAAGACTTTAAAAGCCTCCTGGCTTCTTTTACCCAAAGTCAAGAGCAAGATTTTCCCCACAAGTTCCTTTATCTTCATCAAGACCAGACTATAGAGAGAGCACGATTGCCTTCCATCAGGAAAACCCCAGGAGCTAGCTGAAAAGGACAGGAGATTAACCACACCTGCAGGGGGTTCCTTACTAAATAATGTCTGTCCCTTGCACTCATCCGAACTCCAAACAGAGTCTGTCCAGATCACTCCTCCCCCTCCTTAGAGCCCCTCAGAACTGTTCATACAAATACTCTTCCTCCTCCTATAATGTATTTCTTAGTTACGAATCTACTGCTGTGGAGAGACGTTATGATCACAGCAACGTTTATAAAGGAAAACATTGAAATGACTGGCTTACAGTTCAAAGGTTCAGTCCCTTATCCTCACTGTGGGACATGGCAGCATGCAGACAGACATGGTGCTGGAGAAGGAGCTGAGAGTTCCACATCTTGATCTGCAGGCAACAGGAAGTGAACAGAGTCACTCTGAGCATAGCTTGAGCACAGGAGACATCGAAGCCCACCCTACAGTGACACACTTCCTCCAACACACAGGCCATACCTCCTAATAGTGCCACTTCCTCTGAGCTTCTGGGGGCCAATTACATTCAAACTACCACAATGTACACATTTTAAAATCCTGTTGGGAAAGTGAACGACCACATCCATGACTGTCCCCATCCTAAGCTATGGCTTTTCCCCTTTGTACTTTAACGAATTTGCATTCTCGCCCCCCCCCCCCATACACTTATCATCAGTTAGTCCATGTTTCCTGAAGAGGATGCAGGAAAATTCCCTCCCCTGGTGTAGGGGCTTGGGGACATTCTCTTTTCGGTCATCCCAGAAGTAGTTGGACCAGGGCAGGAAATGAGTGCTTCAGTGGAGACTTTTACCTTGGCCAGGGGAAGGAGGACATGATCCTCTCATTTGTAAGCAAATTCTAAACAATGGGCAATGTCTAAGTGAGTGGTTGGGCAGGAGAGCTCTGGACGCCTGGAATAGGCTTGGATCAAGTCATGAGGTGGCTCAGAGCCGCTCCCCACCGTGGGTAAAGACACCCACAGGAGAGAAAGGCTGCTCTGGCTTATCTTTCCCATCTAAAGGTCTTGATGGACAGCTGACACTTCTCAGCTGTGGGAATTCATGGGGACGGGAGACGTCTGTGGTAATGCAGATGAGGGCAACTTGGGGGGTGCAGGAGGGGGTCTGCATCACAACGGGGAGCTGACTAGGTCCAGCTGATGATACAAGGACAGTAGATTTGTAGAAGATGTCAAAAGCACACCCCCACTGGACATCTGGAAGGAGACAAACTATTCTAAGCCCTTTCTGAGCCCCATCAAACCCCAGACTTGTACCATGATGTGCTCTTGCCGTCCCATTTTGTTTGTGGGGAAGATAAAGCAGAGCGGTTAAATAGCCTGCCCTCTATCAGGCATATGATGGCTGTCAGAGCTGAGACTGAACTTACACAGCTTGCCTCCTGCGGCTGGGAGCTTATCTAGAGACATCTTTCTCTTTCATATGGCAACACTTACCAGTAAGAGCTCCAGACATACACAGCAAGGTGTTGTATAAGAGATAACGAAGTTAGTGAAGTACAGCTTTCCTTAGCATAGCAAGCTCTATGTGTGTATGAGATAAACAGTCAAAACACCTTTGTAAAGTTGAAAATTTCTTTCTGCTCTTAGTCAAAAGTCAGAGAAGATAAAGTTGAGTTCCTTTCTTCCTTTCTTTTTTCCCTTTCTCCTTCCTTTTTTCTTCTCTCTTTCTCCTTCTTTCCTTCCTTCCTTCCTTCCTTCCTTCCTTCCCTTCTCTCTCTCTCTCTCTCTCTCTCTCTCTCTCTCTCTCTCTCTCTCTCTCTCTCTCTCTCTCTCTCTCTCTCCCCTCTCTCCCCCTCCCTCTCTTTCTCCTCTTCCTCCTTCTTCTTGAGATTACAACTTAATTACATCATTTCTCCTCTTCCCTTTCCTCACTCCAACCCCTCCCATGTTATCCCTTCCACTTTCTCTCAAATTAATCACCTCGTTTCCTTTCATTGTTGTTACCAATCAGTTCCTGTGTTACCTCTGTGTATATGTTTCCATTTGGTGTTGGATAACCAATTGGTGTGCTCTTCTCCAGGGAAGACTCTTTAGCCCACTCTCTACCACTCTTCACGTTTCTTGGTTGCCTATAGATTTTTTGTCTATAGAGGTTTTTTTGTGTTTTTTTTTCTTCAGGAGCTTGCCTGCTTCCACATTAGCATATTTGTTAGTGTCACCTTTGTTCAGGTCTTGCGTAGGGAGCCACGTTGGTGAGAATGTATGGGTATTGCTTCTCTGCCATGTCTAGGAGTTATAATGTCACAGCAAACTTGTTCCTCTGGCTCTTACAGTCTTTCCTCCCCTTCTTTTGTAAAGATCCCCGAACCTAGGAGGCAAGAGTTGTGTTCTAGATGCTATCAGTTGGGACTGGACTCTACCACTCTGTATTTTGATCAGTTGTAGTTTTCTGTAATGGTCTCCATCTGTTGCAAAGAGAAGTGTCCTTGCTAAGTGATGAGAAATATATTTATCTGTGGGTATAAGGATAAATAATTAGAATGTAGTTAGGGATTGTCCTGGCTTTGTAAAGTGGTGTTTGTAGGATCTCCTCCAAGATCTATGATTTCACTCACTCTGGGTTAGGTTTCCATTACCAGGCATGGTTTTCTTCTTGTTGAGCAGGCCATAAGTCCAATGAAAGACCTGTTGGTTGGAGCTAAGGTGTGTGCGGCACTACTGTATGCTTAGGATTAATTGGCCATGCTGGTTGTTGTAATCCATAGTCATCATATTTGTATAGGAGTACTGGTTCCTCCCTTCCTTTGGTAGTTTGCATGATGTCTTCTGGTGAGTTATATTTTGCCTCTGATGATCAATACCCCACACTAAAGAGTCTTGGCCTCTGGAATTTAACAGTAAGCTGTTGAAAGCATTAAGTTTCCATGACACACACATGACCAGTATGTCTCTCAAACTCTTTAGAGGCTTTCCTGGGCACACTGTTTTTACTTTGTACCGCGACACATTTGGGTGCTTTATCTTATGCTACCTAAGTTCTACTTCTTCATAATTATACTTCTAAGAATAAGATTCTGTACTTAGTAAACAAGTTTAAAAGCTCTCGCTGCAGGTTGACTGCTATTCTTCGTTTCCTGTGGAAGGGGGCGGCTGGGGAAACATACAGGATACTTCAGAGACTTTATGTTCTTTATAAAGGAAATAAACACAGTTTGAATATTTTTAAAGCACCTGTTAATAAGTACACATCACAGTAAAAATTTCCCCTAAACCCTACAATCTTACAGAACTGTATGGAATTAAGTATAGCTTTCACAAATAAATCTATCTTTAAATGTCCCTGGCTGTCTTTGCTTTCGCAGCTTGCCTTCCTACAGGAAGCACATAAGAACTAAATGATAATCTTTCCTAAATGGCATGCATTTGCACAGCACCACCATCGAGGGTGTCTCAAGTACTGCCTCATGCTCTTAACTTAGGTTAACACATTTAAACTGCACAATAACCTTGCAGGGAGGTATTGTTCTTATCCTGGAGAACCCATGACATAGAAATGCTTCAGCGTGGAATGCGAGGTCATTCTTTGGGCTGGTTGGCCCAGCCAAGTATCACTTTGGCTATTAGTTACTGGCTTATTTTTTTTTTTTAAAAATTTGATTCTTCTTTTTAAAATTTGTTTGTTTGGTTGTTGAGTGGGTTCTGTGGTACTCTGGGTTGAACCCAAGGCCTCACATATGCTAAGCATGTGCTATACCACTGAGCTACAACCCCCAGCCCTAAAGCTTATTGTGAAAAGAAGTTTCACATCTTTAATATAAATTGAAACTCAGTATCACTTGTAATAAATAGCAAGTGACTATAAAAATGGATACAAAGAGTGGAAAAACAACCTGATTAAATCCTTGTGTGGGTTTCTGTCTACCAGTCAGAGCTCTGCTGTGTCTTCCTTATGAGGAAGGAGGAAACAGAGAAGAGCAAGTATTAGAGAGTTGTGCAAGCTATATTAATACAAAATTATGCATCGGTGACAGAATAAAGCCAAGGAATAAATAAAAGCATGTATTCATAACATATGCTCTTTAACATATTCATAACAAGTCATTTTCATATCATGGGAGGGATGTCATCACAAATCCTGAAGATCTCTGCCTCGCCTTGTACACCTCACGGTCCTGAACTTCAGTTTTCTGTCTGAAGAGAGAACAATCTCTGAGGCTTAGACAAGCCGTCTGCAGAGCCCAATAGATGAGAGTTATGATATAATATGATATGATAATTATGATCAGTGGTCACATGATATGGGCAGAGAAAGGAGCGCCAGATCCTTTAGCCAGGGTCTCTTGCCAAATGTTGGGGACTCTTGTTTGAGAGTATCAGAACTACAAGAGCAGGGAGGAGGTGCTGGTTGAAACTCCTATTTCTTAGCGACCTTTGGGTGGCTGCAGGTGGAAGGAATAGGCTGAGGATCTTCGAAGGGTGGTCAGGAGACACAAATGTCTGTAGACCTGGATAGTTTAGAATGGCAGAAAAACCAGACACACCACAGCATTCAGCCCCTCACACTGAAGGATCTGACGGGCTACAGGACCTGTACCTTCCTGGCTGAGGAGACAAAGGACAGGCAGTGGAAGTCAGGTTCGCAGGGCCTTCTCTCTGGGTGCCCCTGTTAGCTTCCTTCTGTTCCAGCCACTCTAGGCTCAGAACGTTACAGGTTTTAGAGACTTATAGCCCATATCTCCACAGTCTGGGCTACAGGATCTTAGTCTACAAAATTGTTACTGACTAAATAACTACTAAAATGTACTTTAATCAAGTACTTGTAGAAACTCAGAAAAATGGACCTGCCGAGCCCCGATTACATCGATTTTATAACAAAGAGACAACTCCAGATAAAGAAATCGTAATTTCGTTTGCTTCATTTGGAGTTTTGGCCTGTCTTGAGAAACTCTCTTCTAAGTGACCTTCCTTGGTATCCTCAAGGAAGGATAATACAGGAAAGTCAAGGCAGTGCTGAGTTGTACAAGTAACATGCAGATCAGGAACAGGAAGCCTACAACCCTTTGGAAGGGGCGGGATGTGAGCCACCAAGTCACTGGTCCCCAGGAGAGGCTGATGGGGATTTCCGAAAGCAATGGAAACATTCATAGTGTTTGGAGACCTGGAGTAACTTGAAGACCTAGTCTTAGCTGGAAGACTAGGTGGCAGAGAGCTCACAAAGCCATTCCTCTCTCCTCATAGCTGGCTTTGAGCCCTACTTCCTATTTTCCTGGTAACACTAGAAAGAAAAGCATCACAACTGACCATCCTTCAGTCTCCTGGTCAAAACAACAGAACCTAACTCCAGTCCTAGGTGGAGGTATCCTGATCTCTAAAGATTAGAATGTTTTAAACTAACATTAAAACTGTTGTTTCCTCCCTTGAAAGTAGTCTAGCTGGACCTGTCAGTCACTCACTGGTCACCCCACCCCTACCTAGAAATCTGATTGACCTGAACACAAGCTGAAGCAATGGGAGGAATAATTATTCCCTTAATGAGATAATGTGTTAACATCCTGGAAACCCCTCAATTATAGTGGAACCTTCACGTGTGGTTCTTCTAAGCCAGCCTAACTTTTCCTTTTTCTTCTATTTCTTTCAGACACTGGCAAAAACTGAAACACATACTTTTTAATATTCTGGGCCTTTTAACCCTTTATCTGAAGCCCATTTCCCATTCCTCTATGCAGTAGTGGCTGACTTCCATTGCTGAACAAACCTTCTTTCTGCCACTTTAACTCAAAGGGCTTGACCTTCTCTCACCCCCTTTTCCTTCTCCTCCTTCTGGCAGTTGCCAAGATTCACCATCTGCCTGTCCTCTTGTTTTTCCCTAAAATGTGTCCTCAGGCTTCCTTCCCAAGTCTGTTTCTAAGTTCTTCTTTTTCCAAATTTGACTGAGAGCCCACAGAAGGGAACAATAATTTCCCTGGTAACCCAGGTAGTGACAGTGGATTCAGTTACTGCTTTCTCTCATACTCCCACACAGGCCTCATCCCCTTCAAACCACCAGCAGCGACAAGGCTTCTCCCCGCTCCTTCAGAGGCCCTGGGCCGCATCCCAGTTCCATCAGAGCTTTCTTTCCAATGGAGATGGAGGCAATGACCTTGCTCAAGAGCTATCCCTTCCCAGGAAGAGCCTCTGGCCAGTAGCTAGTTAACCAAGAAGAAAAAATCTTATCCCCTTGCTTCAATTTGGGATAACACTAGAGATAGCAGTGCTCAACCCATGGGGCCACATATTAGATATGCTGCATACCAGATATTTACATTATGATTTACAATACAGCAAAATTACAATTATGAAGCAGCAATGAAATAATTTTATGATTGGAGATCGCCATAACACAAGGAACTGTGTTAAAGGATCACAGCATTAGGAAGGTTGAGGACCACCGATCTAGACAGACATCATATCCAGAGCTCCCTGCAGAGCTGACTAAAGTCTTAGTGTTGCAGCCCTGTCGAGGGTCAGCCTTCCCTTGCCCCTAGGTCTTCCTTCACTGCTGCTGCCCTTCTCCCTCTCAGAGTAAGCCAAGGTGCTGGAGCTCTCCGTGTAGCTCACCATTGCTATCATATCATGCCATGTATGGACAGAAACGGAAACAGTTAGCTTCCTCAAAAATATTCTATTGGGAAGAGGGAATGGTGTGAGGAATTGGCCTGAAAGAACAAAGAGAGAGAGAAGAGCTGAGAGAATTTCTATGAAACATTAGACAAATATGAAGCGAAAAGTGCCCCAAAGCAAAAAGGCCAAGAGCAAAATAACTTCCCCGAAGCTTTTCCACACGCCTCATGTGTAGCATTCCCTAAAGCCAGCAAGGCATAGACACCATTCAGCCTTCTCTGTGCCCCACAAACAGCCCAGAAGAAAGTGCCAAAGTCTGGATGGGACTGGGATTTGAATCTGCTCCTCCAGCAGGGGCCTTCTGTGGCCGGTGGCAGCAAAATGGCCGGTGCTTTCTCTGGGTTAAGGAGCGAGGGGGAGACAAGCAGCAGAGACCGAAGATGCTGCTCAAGTCGCAACTCCAGGGGAACTTTATCCTTCCCTGACCCTGCTTGTATCTCAGGCTGGACTTGCAGCTTTCATCATTTCTGACACTTTTCCAAGATGGAGAGGAGGGCTGGCGGCGGCAGGCAAGAGTCTGTTCTTCCACTGCCTATTTCATTGGCTAGAAAAAAAAAAAAGATGGCGTGGTTTGGTCTTGTAGGATGCAGTCCATGACCATCCACAGTCTGTCCCAGGGTAACTAGGGACTGTTCAATTGCTCTTTATTAAAGTCTAATACATCCCTTCCGTCCACCTCCTCAGCAGCTTATCCATATTTGTCTAATCAGCAGCTGGTCAGCACAAGGCAGAATCACGTCATAAGAGTAGCAGTTCGGGAGGCAGGGGTCAACCACGCTGTAATATTTAACTATATTACTTAAAGCAACTGGAGAAACCTCATTTTAATTTTCAACTTCAAAGAGAGGCCCGGGCCAAGGCAACTGTGATAGTACCTCTCTAGGACAGATCATGTAAAAGAAACAAGGCCTCCATTAGCCAAGCTAATGGCTTTGCTGGCTCCTGTCAGTCTATAGGGCTGACACTGACCTGAGACCAGAAGAGACAGACCCATAATGGCGGTAGGAGTGTGAGAGAGGATCACAGCGTATTCTGAGCATCCCTGAAGAGGAACAGAGAAAGCAGACAGGGACAAGACTTTGTCAGGATCTGATTTGCCGGGATGTTACAGTGAGATAAATGGCAAAGTCAGAGGGTTTATGAGACGACACATGAACTTCAGCCACGCTTGACATTCTTGACTCGGACTGCTAAACAGCTCCAAACGTCCTAGAATATTTCAACTGGTAACAGTTCACCTTCAAGAAACCAGGTGAATTTGTGTAAAGAAGTACAATGCTAGTTGTTCATGAATCATTTAGAGAGATGGGCTGTTCATATAGATCTCGGTTCCTTTTCTATGGCTGTGAGAAAACATGGTGATCAAGGCCACTTAGAACAGAAGACATTTAATTTGGGATTCACAGCTGCAGAGCGTGAGACTCAATGGCCATTATGGTGGGACACATGGCAGCAGGCGAGTAGGTATGGCTCTGAGGCGATAGCTGAGAGCTTACATCTTGATCCACAAGCATGAGGCAGAGAGAGCTAACAGGGAATGAAATAGATTTTTTTGAAATCTCAAAGCTCGTTCTCATTGACACACCTCCTCCTACAAGGTCACACTGCCTAATTCTTCCACCAGCTGGGGTCTAGGTATCCAAAAATATGAGCCTATGGGGGCCATTCTCATTCAAACCACCACACGTGTCTAGTGGCAAAGCAATGACTATGCCACTGCTGAGTGCCAGACCCTGGGCATGGTGTTGTGAGGACCATGGTAAAGGGCGGAGACAGGCACAGCCTCTGCCTTGCAAGCATTTGTGAACTTATAGGGAATAGAGACCTGAGGACAAATGAAGAACAACAGTTGGGTTGTGTGTTGTTCTGGAAGGATCTAATCTTATTCGAGCCAAATTCGTCTCCTGAGGTGACAGCCTCTGAGGCATCAACAGAGTGGAGGGAAGAGTGGGGAGATGGCACAGCAAGTAAATGAGGACCTGAGTTTGTTCCTCAGCGGCCATGTAAAAACCCTGGTGCCAAGGCATGGGAAGAGGAGACAGGAAGATTCTGGGAGCTCATTGGCCAGCCAGTCTAGCCAATCGGTGATCTCCAGATCCAGTAAGCAACCCTGTCTCAAAAGAGCGAAGAAGGAGAACACCCAGCACTGATCTGTATTCCACAAACATGTGCTCACATGTGCACGCACATGGAAACACATACACATAATAAAGAATGCAAAAAATCCAACATCCTTAATAACTGGAGAAATGCAAATTAAGACAACTTTGAGATTTTTAATCTTACCACAGTCAGAATGACTAAGATCAAGAAAATGACTGATAACTCAGGATGGCGAGGATGTGCGGGAAGGGGAACCCTCGTTCACATTGGTGGGATTGTAAACTGGTATGGCCATCATGGAAATCAGCATGGAGAATTCTCAAAAGCCTAAAAGTAGATCGACCACTTGACCTGGTTATATCATTCCTTGGCATATGCTCAAAGGATGCTGTATCCTACTGAGATATTTGTTCAGCCACGTTCAGGGCTGCTCTATTCTCAATGGCTGAGGAATGAAACAACCTAAGTGTCCTTCACGTGATGAATGGGATAATGAAAAATTGGTACATATGTGCAATGGAATCCTTTTCTGCAGCAAAGAAAAATGAAATCTGTGAGAAAGTGGAACTAGCAAAGGCTATAGTGAGTGAGGTAACCCGGACCCAGAAAGACAAACACCACGAGTTCTCTCTCATGTGTGGTTTCCAACACCAAATCTTCAGCAATAACCAGACAGCACGGAGTAACTGCAGAAACTAGGGAAGTATAAAAAAGGCTCATGGTAGGGGTCAGGAAGAGGAACTCTAGAGAAGGGAATAGCAGGACAAAGGTGCTATGAAAGGGGAGGAGGGAGAACACGGCAGGGACTTTAACTGGGGAGGAAGGATGGAGGGCTATACAGAAGGATAAGGGGCAGGAGAAATAAAAACACTAAGGATGTTTAGAAAGCCACGGACAAACATATTATTTTATGTTTACTTAAAAATACATATGTGCTGGTGGTTTCTTTTTGTCAACTAGACACAAAATAGAGGCAAAACGTTAATTAAGAAAATGCTTGTTTTCCATGTCCTAGCTTTGATTTTACTTGTAATGGGCTTTCTGGGTAGACGTATTAAGTAGGCAGTTGAAGATCTGGCATTGGAACTGATAGAGCGATAGGTACAGATTTATACAGATGATGTACAGGTTGAGATAGAAGTGAATGTAGAGATATAAGATTTGGGAGATATAATGTGTATTCATATGATAGATGGTATACAATAATATGGAGGGTTGGAAGAACCCATGGACCAGGAAGGTCTTTATACACTTGTGACTTGAACACAGCAGCTCTGAAGATTGTATCCCCCATCTGTAACCTCCACCAACAGAAAGAAGCAAGGGCCTTATCTGCCCCTATCAACATTCACTTTATTTTAACTGATCAAGATTGATCACATGATTGAGCTCAAACCAATAATGGGCAGGAACAAAATGACCATGATTGACTTAGACTGGTTAATATCCTTACCCCACTGAGACAGGCATGGGGTTACTTCTATTACCACCACCACCGTCGCTGCCACCACCACCATCAACCATCATCATCATCATCATCATCATCATCATCATCACCATCACCACCATTATCACTTAGCAGCTTGTTAGAGACGAAGAACCTTAAGTCCTTCTACCCCAGCCCTCCTAACTCAGAGTCTGCATGCTCCTAAGAGTCCCCAGGTGAGTCACATGACAAGTCCTGAGTCTGAGAAACACTAGCCTAGATGGCAGTGGTGCCCATACTGTCTGCCATGCTAATCACATTATCTAGTTCTTTGTTTCTCCCTCACTTGCTCATCTGTCATAAAACCCAGAATGTTTCCAATGAAAGCAACGAAAGATTTCCTTAATCTACTCCATGAATGCATCCCCTTTTCATTTTCTGGAGAAGAGAAAGAACAGGGCTTTAGAAACGCTCACCTATTTTCCAGTTTGAACCAGATGAAGCTATTACTATGGTCTATCTCGTCTTCCCATTCCTGTAAGATGTGAAATTACAGCCTGGGTTGGCATTGCTATTTGGCTGCTTGGAAGCCTTTGTGTTCTTTAAAGCCATAGGGAGAATCTGGAATGCTTGCTTAGTTGTTGCATGTTTTCATTTTTCTTTTCTTCCTTTCTTTAATTTTTTTGTATAGTGCCCTTTACTGTGTCCACAGGATTGCAGATTTTAATCAAAGCTTCTACACTGTGGTCTGGAGTCCCTCTTCCCCATATCCCAATAAACATTACTTATTTGGACAGGGTTTCCTTTAGTGAGTTCTGTCTAGTATTGAGACGTCAAGTCCTTTTTCAAAGGACCTAGACTTGAAGAAAGGGAGAATAAAAAGTCACCGAGATGCAGAATTGGATGATATTCATCAGTGCTTCATCTGAGCATCTCTCCACGGTAAGTTCTCATAACCTGGTAAAGGGGAAAAAAATCAATGCTGTGTCTTCCTTGGCTTTCTCCCTATCCCCTTCATTTATTTTATTCATGTGTTTTTAATGACTACCTGACAAATATCAAGCAATCCCCACTGACAGCCTTATTATTTTACTTTAATGGGCATGAGAACATATTCATTTAAAAAGGATAAATGTGTCAAAATGGAAATATGAGTTTGTTGGAGACACTACATTTGACGTAATTTTGGTAAAGCTGTAACCATCTCAATGAGACATTCTCTCCTTTCATGGCACAGGACCTCAGTGGTCTGTCCCCAGATTACAGGCCATCCCTGCCCTTGCCTGCCTGCCTCTGTCCTGTTGTCCTGATCATGTTTGCCTTAGATGTCTCAAACAATTCACAAAGCTCCCTTAAGCCGGGTCCCTTCTCTCCAATATGCCCTTCATTGATAGGAAATGCCTCAAGAATTTAAGCTCATCTGTAAGACTCTATAGCTGGCCCCTTAACATTAGCCACCTTTACGTCTAACACAGTGGTTCTCAGCCTTCCTAACGCTATGACCCTTGAACACGGTTTCTCATGTTGTGGTGACCTTCCCAACCATAGCATTATTTTCGTTGCTATTTCATAACTGTAATTTTGTTACTGTTTTGAATTATAATGTAAACATTTTTTGGAGATAGAGGTTTGTCAAAGGGGTCGTGACCCACAGATTGAGAACCACTACTCTAACGGGATGCTTACACCATGGATTAATGAGTGCCCCATCTTCTTTGTGTTCAGGAAGGTTGTTTGCATGCCTCATCCAAAGACAAAATTTCCCATCTCATCCTCTGTGCGTACTTGGTACCTGTTTACAGGCCTGGTGAAGAGACTTAGCATGCTCACCAAATATTGATAGCTACTCAGGTTGTCTGGGCCCTTATTTGATTTACTCTGCTTGGTTCCTTAGGCTTGGTTGGGAATATACTGTCAGTTGTTGTCAATGGAGTCACAACAAAGTGACCTGGGACACCTCTGGGCCAATTAGCAGCCCAGGACCCTTGAGGTTTATGTTTTCTCCTGTGGCTGCCACTGTTTAGCCACTAATCAGCTGAGTTTTAAAGTGGTAGTAACGTCAGCGCACAGCAGAGCCCCAGTCGAACCCTGTGGGCACTGTAACTGAGCAAGAAACCAACTTTCAGCATTTACACTTCCTGACACCTAAGATCGTTGGCTGTGAAGCAAGGCCTCAGAAATGGGATTGTTCTCCATACATACTGTGAGCCTTTATTTTAGAAACCCACAAGCAGCAATGAATAATTGTACCATTCATGGAAAATTCGCTAAGCAAAGTGGCTAACCTGGGATGGGAGGTGAGGAGTGTCGCCTGAGAGACCGTCCTTGGTCCTCTCAGGACTCAGCATCCTCCAGGCTTGGCAGGAGCTTAAAATGCCTAGCCACGAAAAGGTTCTAGGAATCAGAAACAGCAAGTGGGGATGCTCAGCATATAGTGACACTCAGTAAACTAGAGGGACTGCGTTAGGTGTATTTTTCATAATGCATCACGTGAAACTAAGAAATCTAGAAACTGTTTAAATAAACCAAGGCACTTACTGTTCTTCTTCCTAAAGATCAGCGTCAGTTTGACCCCTCTGTCTTTCTTTTATTCACCTTTCAAAAACACATCAATCTGTGTTATTTTTTTAAAAAAATAAACACTAAATGTAGAGATGAAAATTTATGTTTATATCTCCCTTTCTCATCTTAAAAAAGAAATGTTTATAAGAAATTATTGCGTTTTCTCCTGTGCTAGACATCAGTGACTCACATTTAAAAAACAGATGGATTGAGTAAAGAAAAGAAAGAAAGAGCCATCATCTTGCTTCTCAGTGGTTTTAGATGGGAAGTGGAGACCCTCTGCTTCTGCTGCTCTCGATTTATTTATAAGACAAAACAAGTAGTTCTGGGCTTCATGGTTTCCAACTATTTTTTATTATTATTATTATTATTATTATTATTATTATATATCCCTGTAATATCCCTCCGTAAGATCAGCATTTTCTTAATTACTGATTGATGGAGGAGGGTTGAGCTCATTGCTGAGCTTATAAGAAAGCAGGCTGAGCAAGCAAGCCATGGGAAACAAGCCAGTAAGCAGCACTCCTCCATGACCTCTGCGTTAGTTCCTGCCTCTGGGTTCCTGCCCTTTTGGAGCCCCTGTCCTGGCTTCCTTCTGTGATGGACAGTGTGGTAGAATTGTAAACTTAATCACCCCTTTTCTCCCCATGTTGCTTTTTAGTCATGGTGTTTCACCACAGCAACAGAAACCCGAACTAAGACACCAATTCTTCCTCCCATTGAATAAGTAAGGATTTAGGACAGGCTAAGGCAGAAAATGGAGTGACTGGCCGAGAAGAAGATGGTCATATGTGTATTGCAACTTTTTTTTTTGTTTGATTTCTCCTCCCTTACATTTTGGCTGCTTTCATAGAAGCATTATTCTTAGTTAAAATAGGAAAGTTGAGAGTTTCTTTTTTAGAAACAAACACTAATCCTTGGAACATGACGTATCTTCTAGAAAAATTCACAAGATATATGAAGTGTTTCTGAAGGATGTGTTGCTCAGTTTCAGGTGTATGAAGATGTGGGAAGATGATAACTTGGCCTGTATTTGTGTGAGAGACATTTGCTTGCAGCCAGGAGCTTGCTCAAGCTGTGAGCTTGCCTTGACAATAGCTATAAGCTCTTGCAGGATTGTTAGCCTGGATTTTTAGAGACCTTCATTTAAATATATCCGGAGGAATAGCTCACTGCACTTGAGTAAATGTTGGGAACCATGAAGGAAAATATTAAGGAATTCTCTCCTTTAAGATAACTCTAGTTTGGGTATCAAGTTGCCATCAAACTAGCCAGCACAATCGGATTGACAAGAGACATTTATAAAGCCCTAATAGCCCAGATCTCAAGGTTCTCCAAAACTGACACTTCCTCTTTTCTTCAACATCTCATTCTTTGGTAGAGAAGAGATAAAATGACTAAGTGTATGGACCCCAGGATGATGCATCACTTAGGTTCACTCAAATATCTATAATTACTAGAAATAATGTTTTCAAAAACCACATTATTCTGGTGATAAAAATAAAGGAGAGGAGAGAAGAGAATATGAGGGAATGGGATGGTTGAGAGGGGAAAAACAGGGAGGGAAAGCAAGGAAAGAGATATCTTGCTAGAAGGAGCCATTCTGGAGCTAGCAAGAAAGTTAGCAGTAGTGAAATTTCCAGGAATCCACAAGGATGACCCCAGGTAAGACCCTGAGCAATAGTGGAGAGGGTGCCTGAACTAGCCTTCCCCTGTAATCAGATTGGTGACTACTCTAATTGTCATCATCGAACCTTCATCCAGCAACTGATGAAAATAGATTCAGAGCGACGGCCTGAGCTCCCAGAGTCCAGTCAAAGAGAAGGAGGAACACTAATATGAGCAAAGGGGTCGAGACCACAGAAACAGCTGACTTGAGCTATTGGGAGCACATTGACTCTGAACTGACAGTGGGGGAACCTGCATAGGACCAAACTAGGCCCTTTGAATATGGGTGACAGTTGTATGGCTTGGGCAGTCTTTGGGGCCACTGGTAGTGGGACCAGGATTTATCCCTAGTGCATGAACTGGCTTTTTGGAGCCCATTCTCTATGAAGGGATATCTTGGTCAGCCTAGGTATAGTGGGGAGGACCTTGGTTCTGCCTCAAAGTGATGTGCCAGACTTCATTGACTCCCCATGGGAAGCTTTACCATCTCTGAGGAGTGGATGGGAGGTGGGCTGGGGGGGGGGAGCAGAAGAAGGGGAGGGAGTGGGAACTGGGATTGGTATGTAAAATGAGAAAAGATTGTTTTTAAAAATATTTTAAAAGCAAATAAAAAATAACCAAACAAAATATAAAACCACAAAGACAGTAAGCCCCAGTCTTGCTCTGTAAACAATGTCCATTCATATCCTGGCACCCTTCAGGGGGGAATGGAGCGTCTAATTGACAGCCTGAGCATGCATGTCTGCTCCCCACCCCCGGCCCCTGACCACCCTCATTCTCCAATTACAGTGGAATAACAAAAATGATATCTACAACCACAGTTTGGGCATTTTGAAGATTTGTGTGGATAGAATTCGACAGACCAATAAAGAAAAGCCAAAGGAAGGCTGCAGCAAAAATCAATGTAAACACGTATGTACTGGAGGGGCTTCCAGCTCAGGGTTGTCAGAGTCAGTTCATGTAGGGCTTAGTCAGTGATTATCTGGCCTATAAACTGGAAGATCACATTGCAAGCTCCCAGGTCCCTCTTATGCTATAGCTCTGAAGGAGTTCTGTTGGCTCCCACGCTAAAGCCCTGACATTTGCTTGAAACAGAGAAACAGGAGTGTCCCTCAGAGGGGTCTTCTGAGCAGAGATGCCATCCAAACAGAACAACACTCTTGTACCTAAGCTAGAGGTGGGGTGAGCAAAGAAGTGGGGAGAAGGCAAGAAATCAGAGGCTTCTTCTGATATCAGAGGTTCCCAGACCTCTTACTCTGGGAAGAGGAAGCTCCTGGACCAAGGCAGTCTACTGCAGACGTGACAGTCCTACTCTGTGTCCCAGAAGCTGGCTCGTCCATCCCAATCTTCGTCCCCTGGTAGGCTAAATCAGCCGTTTGGTAGAAGTGCAACAATGTGGAAGAAACACTCAGACTTCGAGATCATTGAAGACACTACTGTATAAAATCGGTGCATATGCCAATAGACACATGAATATTAAATTAGCAAGGATGCGGGCCACCAAGCTCTCCTGGAAGATGGAGATTTTGGAAGCTTAGTATCTGTCTCAGATTTTGCAAGGGAGGGGGCGTTTAGAAAGAAAACAGAGACGACCTCTCCCATGCCTCAGACAATATAAACTCTCATTATAAACCTTTTCTTTATACTTTGATACATTTCAATCTAAGAAGTAGATAAGAAACTTTTGCCTTCAGATTATCCTTTTTGGCGGTAGCACCATTCACAACCAGGACAATTTTGGTCCCCAGAAGATGTGTAATGCTGTGAGAGGTGGTGTTGATTGCCATGGAAATAGGCCAGGGTCCCTACTAAACCTGGTGCAACGCACAGGAGAGTTCCTCCTAAGACATCCTTAGTGCCAAGGCAGCCGGGAGGCTGCATCCCCTTGGGGTACTCCCTACCCCTTCCCTGCTTCCTCTAGGCACCCCCTCCAACTTTAGTTAACTTCCTTGCTTTGGGGTTCAAAATTATGTCGCCTGTTTTTTGTGACTGAGACATTCAGACATCTCGATTCTGATGCTTGGTGTCTTTTGGGAAATAGTCATAGTTCACAGTCTGAGCACAGCTGAGGCTCTTTGCCGCTGAGCTCTCGTTGCTTCTGAAAGCTTCCTCTGTGCTAGGTTACATGCAGTTTTAAATAAATAAATCAATAAATTATAAATTAATAATTACTTAAGTTCCAATTTAAGGTGATTCATATTTTTCCCAATTCTTTGATTTTTATTTCTATTTCATTTCTCTTGTGCTGGAAATTTTGGTTTTCATTATATGCACACTATATATAATATATAAAAATTTAAATGTTATGAACAACACTATGATGCGTTTTAGAATTATTTGTAGATTTTGTCTTATAGTAGGATCTCTCCCATTAAGTGGAAATCCTTATTTTATGTTTTCTTTTTTTGTGCATATGTGATCTTTTATTATTTTATTACTTAAAAAATACCAGTCCAAATTCCCACTTCCTCCCCTCTTCCCACTGCCCTCCCATTCCCTCCCCATCCCCCTCCAATCCTAGGAGAGGGCAAGGCACCCTGCACTGTGGAAAGTCCAAGGCCTTCCCACTACATCCAGATTGATCAAGGTATACATCCAAAGAGAATAGGATCCCAAAAAGCCAGTACATGCAGTAGAGACAAATCCCAGTGCCATTGTCATTAGTCCCAACTGTCAACCACATTCAGAGGGACTAGTTTTATACCATGCTTGTTCACTTCCAGTCCAGTTGGAGTTGGTGAGCTCCCATTAGCTCAGGCACATTGTCCCAGTGGGTGAGCCCCTCATGGTCTTGACCTCTTTGCTCATATTCTCACTCTTCCCACTCTTCAACTGGACCTTGGGAGCTCAGTCCAGCGCTTCAGTGTGAGTCTCTGTTTCCATCTGTTGTTGGACTAAGGTTCTATGGTGATATTTAAGATAATCATCAGTCTGACTACAGGGCAAGACCAATTCAGGCACCCTCTCCTCTATTGCTTAGGGTCTTAGCTGGGTCATCCTTGTGGATTCCTGGGAATTTTTCTAGAGCCAGGTTTCTTGCCAACCCCAAAAAGGCTCCCTCAATCAAGATATCTCTTTCCTTTCTCTCATATCTGTCTTTCCTCCCTCAATTGCTTACTTTATTTTATGTGGTAACCCTGATAGGAATGTAGATTTATTCTATTTTTCCTTTGAAAAACAGAAGAAAAAAAGGCATCGTTTCACTTACTAGTCTTGGTTTAGTTTGGATTTTAACCATGTAAGGTATGTATCTAGTGCCAGCATCAAAACTATTTTTGAAGGGCACGCTCAAGTCAGGCTGATTTGTCATCAAGCTGGTTCTTCCCACCTGCCTCTCTGGCTCCTCCTAAAAGTAATTAACTTAAAATTAAATTTCTTTGCTAGTTCGTTTCTTTTTGAAAACACAGGCATGCCCACAGATATGTTTTCACAGGATCCACTTTGTTGTTTATTTTGCCCTTTTATGAACACATCCTGGAGATCAAATCTGTATAATGTGGAGATATTTCTTATTCTGTTTTACACTGGACTTGACAGACGCCATACAATGCACAGGAGAGCCCCAGACACAGAGGATTAGGACTCAAAGCATCCAAACAATAGAGGCTGCTGGGAGCCGTTCAGCTTGACTGCTGTCTCTCTAAGCATAACCTCCGAGTTTCTGATATTTTGGTGTACCCTCATTTGCTAATTGGGCCTTGTAGTTTCCTTTCTCTTCATGTGATAAAGCACAAACCAAAACCAACTTAGGAGAAGGATGGGGTTTGTTTGGATTACAGGTCTCAGTCCATCACTGAGAGAAGAGCAACAGGAACCCAAGGTAGGAGCCTAGAGTCAAGAGCTGAAGCAGAGACCATGGCCATGCTTGCCTCAATCCCTAATCAGGAAAAGGCCCCACAGACTTGTGTGCATGGCAATCTGATGGAGGGAACGCCTCAGCTGAGGCAGCTTTTTCCCAGGTGATTCTAGTTTATGTCAGGTAGACAAAAAGCTAACCAGACCCCTTTTTCACTCACTTGACTATTTCCAGTCGTGGACAGTCACAAACAGGGCTGCTGTGCTAATGAGATCTGTACACTGGTAATTTTACACTCTGCCAGAGTATCCTGAGAATCCATTTCCTCAAGGGCAACTAGATGGTCAGAAAGAACATGTAAATATAAATTGCTAGATGCTGTCTTTCTACCAGCAATGTAAGAGACAGCGTTTGTGGTCAGACACTTTGCCAACAGAGCATGTGGTCATGAGAATTTTACTAGTCTGATATGGAAGAAAACATGTTTCACTGTTTTCCTGGTATAAGTGTGGTTGAACAACACTTTAAATAGCTCTTTTCATGCCTCTCGTCTATTTGTCTGTTTCATTTATTTTAAGAGCAGGTGAAATTGGTTATTATTTGGCATTAATGACAATGAGAAGACAGCACGTAAATTTGTGGAATTTGAGCTGAAGTGACAAGAAGATGTGTGACTCTAGTTATATGAGAAAATAAGATTGGAAATTAGCATTCTCCAGGCAAGTCTGGAAAAGAAGGAGAAAACTCCCTTCGAAAGTCAACTGAAGAGATTTTTAAGGTTGGATGCAAAAATGCTGAAATACAAAATTAATTTTAAAAAAAACAAAGCCTTTGAAAGTCCTGGCCAAAGCAGACTAAAGGAATTATTGATAGTAAAAGGAGAAATTCCTAAATGAAAACATGAAACAAGGCCTTTTTAAAAGAGGAAATCCCTGGAAGGCCTACGTGCTGCTTCTCAGTGAGGATCAATGTGAACAAGGCTTTGAAAACATCTCGCAGAAAACAGAGGTCCGGGCAGAATCATCGAGAACATAGAGTGACGGCATCAATGCAGAGCTGAGCATTGGAGACGGGAAACCATGAGTAAACACTACATAGAGCAGCATACATACCGCGCATATATCAACATGCCACACCGTGTGTACTATGCGTGTGTATAGCTCAACTGTAAAACTGGCAGACAATACATGGGATGTTTCTATGAAATTGTTAATTATGAAATTTGATTTAGAAAGAGGAAAGCTTTAAATTTACTAGAAGAATTTGAAGATCTGTTAAAAAAAAACAAAAAAAAAAAGCTAAAAAAAACCTGCAGTTCAAGGTGAGCGCCTTCAGGGTGACCTGGGACAGAAGGCCTGCCTAGCCCATGGCTGAGCCCAGGAAGTGTGCCTCTGAGGACCACACCATTTAGGAAGATTAACTCAGCTACAACTTTAATATTATTTACTTTTATGTGTATGTGTGGTTTGCCTCCATGCATCATGTCTGTGGACCAAACAAGATGAGAAACTTGTTTTAGAAAGAACTTACCTTCCAATGTAGTCTCCACAAACCAGAACAGACGTGATTTCTCCAGATCTCTGGGAAAGGGAAAAGAGTCCACCTCCCATGGCTACCCCAGAACAAGATAGGAACCTCACACTATGGCAAAACCTCACAAGTTTATATCCAATGGCATCATGGCTAGGGACTTGTAAATATGACACATCTCTGTCTACAGACATGACAAGATCCAAACATGAACAAACTTGACAGAATCGGGAGCAGGAATGCCCACCTGAGTTTTCAAAAATTGCTTGAAAATGGAATCTATACTGATTAGCAAGGGGCTTGACTTGCAACTTCACAAGCTCAGTGCTGTGGGACCACATCTCAGGGGCCCCATCCAGTTCCAGACCTGCTCCGGGTCCTTGTCTTGGTGACTTTCCGGTCACAGTGGGCAAGTGAGGGGCTGCCTCCTTCCAGTGCCAGAAATTCCTTGACTTGCTCTTTGTCCTTTGCCGGTGTCTCAAACCTCCCTTCCGTTCAATCTTCTCCTGAGTGGGGGAGGGAGGAGGGGGCGGCAGAGGAAAAGGTTTAAAAGCAAAGAAAACAAGAAGGAGGAGGAAGTGACCAGCGCTCAGTGAACCCTCAAGTGTGAAAGGTTAATCCCGAAAGCACTTAGTAATCACCACCATGAGGTCAGACTGGGTGGCATCTCCTGTTGCGCACACGCTGCCCCCTCCACCTCCTGCAGAGGCTCGCTTCCTGAGCCCAGGTGACCTTCTGAAATCCGCACCTCTGCCTCCGTGCCTGGCATCAGGCCCTTCCTGTGCCACCGCCTCCAGCAGCTACCAGATGCTTCTGAGTTACCCCCAGCCTGTTTATGCACCCTAGAGACAGAAGCTTGGGTGTAGAGGACTGTGCCGTGTCTTAGGGCCCTGTCTGTGTGTACTGCAGAGTGTGAGAAACACACACACACACACACACACTCACACACACACACACACACACACACACACACACACACACACACACGCACACACGAGTCAATTAATTTCCGGTGTATTCTAATGTGAACCCAGAGGCCAGACAGTGCCTGGAACTCAGCGGCACACAGTGTTCAGAACAGTGTTCATGGGTCTGTAGTGCCCAAGGGAACAGTGTTGAAAGTCATTTACGTCTTAAGACGTTTGGCTGATGGCCAAATAACATGTTGCTGTTGTTAGGTCCAAATGAAACACCGATTCCCCAAACTCCAAAAGGAAGTTCAGATATCCAGAAATGAACTCAACCTGGCCCATAGGAAGATTTCTGGGGGTTAGATAAAAGCCAGCATCCCTCAGCTTGTGAAGCCTAAGCTGGTTCTTCACCAAAAGGAGCCAAGTCCCTTATCAATGGCAAAAGGGGACTAATGGCTGCCTGTGCTATGATTAGCATGCCAAAGGGTCATGAGGCTTGAGGCTCCCTCAGTGTCACAGGTGCCTGCTATACATTTCAGAGTCCATGCTAGCTAGCCTCCTCCCTTATCCCCTCCTTCTCTACCCTAAACTGCCCCCATCTTCTTATGACCCCCCATTTTTAGATACGTATTTTCTCTTTGTCTCTCCCTCTCTCCTCTCCCTCTCTCTTGTTCTGCTTCTCTCATGGCCAGGCCCAGTCTGCTGGTCATGGTCAGTCTACACCTTTCTCTCTCTGCTCTGAGCTCCTCCAGATGCCTCTGGCTGTTCTAGCTCTCATATCTACAATTAAAACCTTCCCTTTAACCACACACACTCGGACACCAAATTCTCAGCACAAAGGAGATTTTATTACCCTTGGGGGAGGGGGCCTGGCTTTGGGCTAGGGGGCTGCTTCTGGATCAGGCAAAGACAGCAGTAGGTGTCACTGCTGAAGTGGTTTTTAAGGAGAAAGAGAGAAGTCTGTGCTAGGGTGAGTCAGTAAGTCCTTATTGGCCCTGTTAGCCAGTGTAGCCAAATTCTGATTGCTGTTTTGTTTGGTGTTTTGGTAGCTGGATGAGTTTTAGTTAGGCATAAGGTAATGGCCAAAGGAATTAGACCTTGGTGGCTGGCTTTAAGAATGTAATCTAACAGTGTAGCAAGGCAAAGCAAGGGGGCCTTGATGCCCTATCTCTCATCAACCTCCTAAAGTACTCTGTACCCAGACACGGACTTTTCTTTTATATACATTTTCTATGAAGAAACTGGCCCTTCCTTCTCCTGGTGCTTTCTGGATTTTGCCGTATTTCACCGAAATTCTTAGGAAGACACCACTACCGCTTCTACCACCACCAATACAACCAGACACTGTTCGGGAGTGGCAGGAGCCATCCCTGCAATGCTGAAGAGGAAGAAACCTATCTGGAAAACCATGTCTTTTGTTGGCGCTGAAGGAGGGCGGGATAGGAAGGTGTTCATTTGCTCCTGTGTTCCTGTCGCCCCAGGGACTGAGCCTGATCTGCCACCCTCCGCAGTCGAGTTCCCATATTTATACAACCCAAACAAGCTTAGTTCCATGACGGCCAGTGCTCATCATGAGTGCTCCCCCTTCCTTACCTGACATTTAGTATTCGCCCCAGAATCCTACCATCAATCTGAACTTGGGACCTAATCTTTAGTGACAACCTCAGTCAGGAACCCTGGGGTTTCTCATGGCTTTGGGGACCATCGGTGATGATGACGATGGTGAGGAAGAGCACAGCCCACTTTAGCAGGGTGCTGTGGACCAGATCCTGTGATAAACATAGCACTCATTACTTTGACTTCTTAAATCCTAATGGAACTGGTTTATTTCTCTCTTGCTACCTTCAAATATGTCACAAAAATGTAGCAACTTAAAGCAGAGCATGTTTATAATGCCGTAGCTTGTGTGATTCAGGTTTGGAAGCTGTAACTTCAACGGCTCCTGTTCTCCAGGGTTGCGTAGGCCGAGTGCTGCTTGAATGCCTTCTCCAGAAACGGTTGCGAAAGGAGTTGCTCCTCCCTCTGTATGCTTGGACCGGAGTGTCCTTCTACCTGGTTGATGAGCTAAGGGCTATTAGTGAAGGGTTTGTCAATGACTGTTGACTAAGAAGGTGCTCTCAGTTCTTTGCCAGATGCTAGTATGGCAACCTCATGCTTCAGAGTTAATAATCTACTAGCAGGGTGGATGATTCCCTTCTTTTTAACCTAATCATGGAAACAGCTATCATCTCTTTCTTATTCTACTCTCTAGAATCAAGCCACTAGGTCCAAGCTCACACTCAAATGGAAAGGATTACTTATATAGCAGACAGGAGTCATAAGTGACCATCACAGCAACCAGAACACCAACTGCAGAAAGAGGAAGTCAAAGGCTAGACTGCAAAGACAATTCCAGGCATACAAGATGGATGTAGTTCAAGGTTAGAACTGAAGCTGACATATGTCGGGGTCAGCGGGTAGAAGGACAAAGCGCCTGCCATTGTGTTTGATCTGCAGCATCTTCCTGTCTCCCCTAGCCCTAACACAAAGGCAGAACTAAGGAAATGGTGGGTACGAGGGGAAAGGATATTAGTAGAGATACCACGACGCTGCATAGATAAACACCGTCCCATTGGAAAAGCAGACGACAATGGAGGAGTGTAGAAAGCATCCAGGCGAAAGTGACCCGGAAGCCCTGGTGGGAAGAAGTCTTTTGACCTGGATGTGCCAAGGTATCAACAAAGGTATCAAAGGTAGGAAGCAAGGTGTGAAGCGGATCTAGAATAAGGAGTTTGTAACCAGTCTGACAAGAGGAACAAAGCAAACTTCAGGCAATGTTACACAGAGCCAAGCTGTAGGGGAGAGGGCGAGGAACATTGGCAGCATCTGCAAAGATAACTTTTACTTGACATATCTTAGGGGGAAGGCTTCAGATATTTCAGGGCCTTCAATCTGCTAGTGTACCATGGGAAGCTGTGTGGGGGACAGAGGGTGAGGAATGTAGTAGGAGAACTTTCCTGACATGAACTTTCTAGGGAGACACGAGGCTACAATGTGCTGCAACCTTGTAGGGAATGCTCTTAGATCCAAGGCCTGTGGATCTTTGTTGAGAGCGGGAAGAGACTTGGGTAAAACATTTATCTTGAACCAGGAATGGTGGCCTGCACTCAAGTCGTATAGAATAAATGCTAAGTACCTGTCAGCCAGTGGTGACGATGGGATGGTAACATATGCACCCCAACAATGGGGGATGATTCCAAAGTAGGATTTAAACAGCAGTTGTCACCCCATCCTCTTTTACAGCCATCCCCATGTGCCCCCACATAGTCCCTTCTCCAGAATGTTCCTTTCCTAGAATTCTCTCCTGTCAACAGAAGGATCACCCCCCTGGCTTGCTCCTGGGGAATTTCCCAATATCAGAGCCTTGGAGCAATGAATGGCATAATCACTGAAGTAGCAAGACAAAGACATCCAGAGTCACAGAGAAATGTCTTCTTAGTACAGAAAGAGAAAATGAAATCAGGAAAGGATTCCTTGCCAGCCAACAAAAGCAATAGTTTCTGGAGAGATGTTAACTTCTGCAGCTTTTGGCGGTGAATCACTACAGTGAGGATTGAGAGACCAGTGCCTTCTTAATCCAAAGGTTTAGGGCCTCTCCTCCAGCACCTGGGAGCTCCTACCCACGCACCAGGAGCAAACTGGCTACGTGCAACCTCCCCTTCCTGGAGGACACCGTGTGATGTTTCCAGGTTCCCCCTGGAGGATATTACAGTAACTTTCAGTGGTTAATGAATAGCTTCCTGGTGCCTGCTTCACTTAATTGTTCAAAGGCCATTTATTCCTGTGTATAAGACTGCGACCTAGCTAATGAGTGTACTTCCCTGAGAAAGCCTGGAAGCAGAGGAGTGGCGGAGTCAGACGGGCTCTGGAGAAGCAGGGATGCAGAACAGGGCCAGTCTAAGCCTCTGTGCCCTCTTCCTCCTCGCAGGCTTTCTGATGATCTGCTTGGGGGGCTACTTCATCTCCAACTCTGTAGTCCACTCTCAGAGGAATCTGGTCATGGCCTACGTGCTTCTGCCTATGGGGTTTATGATCCTCCTGAGTGGAATTTTCTGGGCCACTTACCGCCAAGCAAATGAAAACAAAGAGATGTTCAACTACGTGCTGAGACAGCACCTTGCATCCCAGGACCTGCCCCTGGCCACAATCGACAGGTACGTGCTGAGCACCGGAGGGCATGAGAAGGGCTGAGATGAGCTACAATGAGGGAGGGAAGTGAAGTGATGTTTAATTGCACAGTGGATCCACTTACTATAGGGCTGTTTGCTCTGGGGTCACAGTGTGGAAGAATACGGCTGCTATTGGGGAAACCAAGGAGGCAAGGGGGGATTTTCTTAGGGTAAGATCCTCACACCCCTAGTAAAAACTCACATACAGCAAGCATATTAAGGGGCACAACTCCTAGGTTCTTCTTACATTTGGGGGATGATTCTAGTGAAAGGCAGATGATGACTAGGTGGTCCCTATAACCCGGTTACTGAGTTATAAAGAAAGTCCCAGACCAAATTCCACCCACGATAGGTGAGCAAGCAGACATCAAGTCAGTCATCAACTCCTGTGACTAAGGGAAGTTCTATGTGTCCTAGGTCCTTTTCAGTGTTCTGCTCTCACCTTACATGAAGGATGCATTCCAAGCAAGATGATAACAAGTCCATCAATGATGGAAAAATAAATGACAGCACGGAACACATATACATTGCAATATTAATCTATCTTAAGAGGGAACAAAATAATTGATACATGCCGTAGGTGACTACACACTGGAAATATTATACTAAGTGATCCCCATTTGTCAGAAAGGACAACCACTAGACCATTCCACTTACACCAAGTAGCCACCGCAGAGAGGAAACGGGATGGTGGATCCTAGGCCTGGAGTGTGTGTGTAGGGGAGTGAAGAAGAGTTGCTATTTGGTGACTATGGGGTTGGAGTTTGGAGAGATACAGAAGTTCAAGAGATGCTTTGCAGCAATATGAGATCACTCGACACCACTAACACCCTTACAAGCAACACACGCCAAGATATGTGTATTTTACCAAAACAGAAAAGTCAAGGATTTGGGTAACCTTGTGGTCAGTTAATTTAGCATCAATCCTCTGACTCTTGTCCAAACACAGGAACACCGTTCTTAAGAATCTATAGGTCCTTTTGTGCTCTTCACGCAAGAGTAGGAAGTCCATAAAACGTCTTCGTTATCCCATGCACGTTGAATGAGAGTCCTCTCGCCCATGTCTATGCATTGTTATTATCTGTTACGCCGCTCACACGTGTTTCCAAGGTTAATTAGACTAACCAGGAAGAAGCTCTTTGGGTTTAATAAAAAATTAAGATAGCAGGAGAGATTTAGAAGGTGCTTCTGGAGTGATCAAAAGAGAGAGAGTGTGAGTGTGTGTATGTATCTCACCTCTTCAGTGTAAATATTTCTGCTAATAGTAATTGAGCGTCTTCAGGATGCACCTGAAATTTACTAACACAGTCGTATATATTCTCTTGTCTGGAGTACTCAAAAGTAAATAATGGCCATCTTGACACCCTATCTCACTGTCCTTCCCGCTGCATCCTGAGATGCTCAGCCCACAGAGTTAATGGGGAAAAATATCCCTATCTCAAAAATCTGCACTTCAAATAGCAGAGGTATCCAAGCGAATGTCCCTCCGGTGTTGGAATTCATGGCAGCTGTCCTCCTGGAGTCTCTCATGTGGTTCCAGGGAAGGACTCACCTTTCTGTCCCTATGACTCAGCCTTAGCTATTCCCAGGGAAGGTCGAGACTTACGTCGTACAGTAGACAGCTCCTTCAGCGATTTGGCCTTAGGCCTTGTGACATTTGGAAAGGAGCAGTGGCTCCAAATGGCAGACGTTGTAGACCTCGTTCTGTTTTGGTTACTCACTATAAACACTCCGCTGGGCACCGGGTAGATTACCTCTATAAATACACAACTCATGCGTGCTTGCCCTGGCTCTCTTCCGCTCACCCCACCTCCACCTTCATTCATGGCGGAGGAGCCAGAAGCGTTTAGTAATTGCTTAGATGGGCAAGATGATGAACAGGTCCATCAACTGGGGTGAATGACCTTAACCACGGCAGGCCAGCCTAGCAATGCTGCAGCTGAGCGCCTCCCAAAGCACAAAGCTGAAGCCTCTTGAGGCCTGAGCATGTTTCTTGGGTTTCCTCTGAAACCAGCTGCCCAGGGCATGACCATGTGTCAGGAGAGAGTGGTGGCATCTCTTGGGTCAGGGACCTGCATGGAGTTGGTTTCCCTTCTTATTTTGTTGCTTGTGAGGGTCAGAGGCCTTGAGAGCAAGGGAGTGGAGGATGAGGTGTGTTAAGGATTGAGTACTGGCTAAAGAGAGGTTCATGGTCAAAGTCTCCGTGTCACCTAGGGACGCGCACTGATAAGGATAGCGCACCGAATGGCTGCTTCCTGGACTCTTTCAGCAAACAAGGAGGAATAGCTTGGCATACCTGTTTCGAACAGGCGGACGGCTATGACTGGAAGGGGTCAATTCCACAGGAAGGGTGTGCAGTTTTTAGAAACTGGCGGCGTCAGAAAAGTACATCTGTTTCAAACTCAGTGTTTCCTAGCAGTTTAGCTTCACACGACGTGAGCTAAGAGAGGCAGACATATGCTTCTTCACCACCGAGACCTAAATAACACATGCATCTCTGTGGCATTTCATCTCACAGGCCCAGCTTTTATCCCCCGACTTATGAAGAAAGCCTGGATGTTGAGAAACAGGCCTGCCCTGCAGGCAGAGGCCTCCTGGGATTTCCTCCTCCTCTATATTCAGCAACAAACCTGGATCTTGTAGATGAAGACGACCTGCGACCCGAGGCCCCACCACCCTACCAGGAGTGCACGGCAGATGCAGTAGTGTCAGCAAAGACACAGGATGCCGAGGGACCAAGCACAGAGCCAAAGGCAGGGCCTGCTCTCCAGCCCTCTGAACTCACCAGCTGCTGAGGGGACAGGCCGGCCAGGGACTGGGAAGCAGCTCTGCCACCCTGCTTTAGAGCAAGGCCACCATGGCTTCAAGGGACTCGCTTTCAGCCTTGCCAGGGCAGTATGGAGTCCTTGAAGGGACATAGCCACCAACAGGAAGTTGGTGTAGAGAATTCCCACTAAGCCCAACCCGGGTAAACCTTAGACTGAAGAGAAGGTAGAAGGCCAGGCTCCCTTCTAACCCCGTGATCTCAACTCAAGCCTGGAGGGGCCCTTGCTGTGGGTGGGACTGAGACAGCCCTTCACATACTGTGTCAAAAGAGTCTCAAAGGGAAGATGCCTGGGAGGCCACATTGGAGTCACCCACTGACTGTGCTACCTGAGGGACACCATAGCTCACACATACCATGGGAGGGGCCCTAGGAACCAAGGAACGTCATTTTGTATAGTTTTATTTTAATTATCTATATTTTCTTTCTGTGTGAAAGGGAAGAGACTGCAATATTTGTTTTCAAATGGTTCGAACACAAAGTGTGGAGTTATCTCTTAAAGAGGTTCTCATATAGACACATACGGGTTCTTACAGATTCAAGCTGACTAGACAGAATACTTAATTCATGATCCGGGGAGTCAAGGGTGATGCTGATATACAACTTATTACAAATCTTGAGAAGTTTAAAAAATGTTTATAGGCAGTTTCCCAAGATGCCCCCCCCCCACTTTCAAATTCAGAATGTCAGAGATTAAAAACTGTAAGGCCGTATTTCCATTACCAGGATGCTTTCTGTGTCTCAAGATAGAGAACTAGTGGCCGGGCGGTGGTGGCGCACGCCTTTAATCCCAGCACTCGGGAGGCAGAGGCAGGCGGATCTCTGTGAGTTCGAGGCCAGCCTGGTCTACAAGAGCTAGTTCCAGGACAGGCTCTAAAAAAGCTGCAGAGAAACCCTGTCTCGAAAAACCAAAAAAAGAAAAGATAGAGAACTAGACTTCTAGACTTAAGAAACACAACGGTCCCTCCTTGGCTTTATTTTCTTCGTGGGAGATTTTAAAATCAGAGAACAGGTTGGGTGGGAGAAAGTGACAGGACACTTTCCTGATGCTTTTACACGTGGATGAGGATATCCATCTCCCGGCCTCGTGTTCTTTCTCTACCGAGTAAGGCATCTGGATCCAGACTGGTATCTAACAGTTATAACATGTCTTTCAAGGGGTGAGTAGACTCGCCTTCCCATGATGTTATTAGCCCCCACCCCATCTTTAAGAGGTGGATGCTACAACCATTCCTGTTTTAGGGATGTGTCAACCGAGGCTTTGAGCATTCAGGAAATGTATTCAATGAAACAGTGGCCTCAAGAAAGGTGAAGATTAAGGTACATGAGAGGAGTTACTTACCTCAGAATTTTGAGCAGGTAGGCTATTTTTTTTTCTCTTTCCAGGACACAGCTTAGATTTCTTGCTCCATGTCAAAAGTGACCCCTAAGAGAAAGCAGTGTTCCAGGTCACTGCTGTACTATCCACCCCTGAAGAAGCAGCTGAGGTGGCTTTAGGATTATTTGGCTTCTTGGTTAAAATATGCCAGACTGTTTCCTGCCTGTGAAATGAGCCCTCAGAGTGCAGTTTTCCTGAATCCTCCAGAGGATAGCCGCCATGACGGGCACAGGAGAAGAGCCTTTGGAAACTCACAGGGAACATGGCATCTTTCAAGAAGAGTGTCATCAAGGTGGGACTGGGTGTCCATGGTCTCCACTCCTCCACTGGTGCAGAGATAACACATAAGAAGCAAAGAGCAAAGCCCTGGTCCACGAAGCACACCTTTGTGAATCTCCACGTTGAGTCCTTGACAATGAGGGAACCACTGGATAGGAAGGCCACTGATGACTGTTGAGCAGGAAGGTGACCATTTATTGACAACACAATTTGTCATTCCTTTCTTGTCATCTCTTTCCATCCCCCTACCAAGCAATTTTCCCTACTGGCCGGAATGACCAGCATTATTGGACTTCTACCCAGATTTGCACACAGAATAGATAGTTTTTCTACCACTAGGGGTCAGATGAACCCAGTGTTCAGTCTGGTTTGCAAACACTATGTTAGTCTCCGCAAGGCAATAAATTTTGTATTTGAAGTCTTTTTGTAATTTATTTTGTGGGTGTGTGTTGTACATGCGCGTGTATGTGCCCAAGCGCATGTGGGTGAACACGCATGGGATAGTCGGGGCTGTTGTTTCAGATAGGCTGGCTGGCAAGTGAATTTCCAGGGATCTTTCTGGGGTTCCGGGCACAAGTGAGGATTTAAAGCTGCCCTCACACTTTCACAGGCAATGCACGCTAACCCTAAGCCACCTCTCCAGTACCTGACGTCGTCTTCCGAATCCTTTCAGAGATCCTACTCAATCTCCAATGCTGTCGCTGAACTTCGCGGGGGGGGGTGAGATACGTATCGTCCTTACTCATAATCCCGAACTCTGTGGGTTTTGTCTATTCTTGCTGTCCTTCGAAGTACTCTTCCTTCCTTCCTTCTCCCTCCCTCCCTCCCTCCCTCCCTCCCTCTCTCTCTCTCTCTCTCTCTCTCTCTCTCTTTCTTTCTTTCTTTCTTTCTTTCTTTCTTTCTTCTTCCTTCCTTTGGTCACTTTTTGTATCAGAAAAAGAAATCAGTAGAGGACCCTAAGTCATAGTAGCATTTTCCACATTGTATCAAGATGAGTTTATATTCCTACAACCCCAAACACGACTGACACCAGCGGCTGCTTCAGAAAACAACCTGGTGCTTCATTTTTAAAAAGAACAGTAGAGTCGGACATGGTGGGACACACTTTAACTCAAGCACTTGTGAGGTAGAAGCTGGAGCATCAGTTCAACCTTGGAAGGGAGGGAGGGAGGGGGAGAGGGAGGGAGGGAGGAAGGGAGGGAGGGAGGGGGAGAGGGAGGGAGGGAGAGAGAGAGAGAGAAAAGAGGAGAGACAATAAAGAAAAAGAAAAACAAACCAGCACTAAAACATAATCCTTGACATGTTTCTAACACATGTACTCTGATTCAGGAGTCAAGACCTGGGTATCATGAAAAACAATCTTTGCTTTTTGAGTCTCAGCAACTAAAATCCACTGGGCAACCAAACAAATGTGTCCTGCTGTGTGTAGCCAATGGCACATTATTATCCTCGGCAGGATGCAATCAGGGACAACAGTGCTGGCATCTTTCTTCTTTCCCAGGAGTGTGATAAATGAGATGTTGCTGGATTAGGAACTGTGGTCCTGTGGATACTGAGGAGGGCATTTGGACCATGAGACAATGGAGAGAGGAAAGTCTCCATGGCAGAGGACCCTTACCATTCTTCCTCATCCCCAGTGTGAATCATAGTGCCCCCCCCGCCCCCAGTGAACAGTTTCATGTTGTTCTTTTGATCAACAAGTTTAAATAATTGCCACCAGCACCTAGAAGATCAGGAATGCACTTTCACTATACAGTACAATGATGCTGGATCTTTGCATAGCTGAGATGGACTGGCTCTGTCTTGACCCCTCCATGCAAAAACTCACAGGTTGTTCTGTTTGTTTTGTTTTTGTACTGACACACCTGTTTGTCTATGGTTTTTGAAGCATCATTCAAGCCCACCTATGGGGCACGGCACATGCTAGGTGCTGAAAGAAATGGAAAGAGGAGAGAGAATCATGCAAGTGTTACTCCACTGTGGTCTCTCAAGCTCCATGACAACCCGGGTGACTCACACAATAGTGAGCTGGCTATTGCAGGGGCTATTTCTGCGGGTAAAGCCTCCAGCTGGTTGAAGCAGTTGAGCAGGCATTCCGCTAAGCTCTGCTGTCTCAGCTGAGCTCCTACTGTTTGTAACTGTTGATGATCCAAACGCCGACTTAACTACTCATGGGCATGGAGTCGTCTTTCTGTCATCATCAGTTCCCACAAATGCTTTGTCATCTTCTACATCAGTCGTGGCTCATGGATCGGCCACCCAAACTCCCAGGTCATAATACTATGATTCTTGCCGTGATTTAGTGTGGCCAAATCTAGCATAGGGTTCCACCAAGGAGCACTATAAATTTAAGGATTCTTGTATGAAAGCGTTCCTGACCTGCAAATATGGTGGACACATCCTGCAATTTGGAATGGAAAGATCTGATTAATGTTCTCTCTCTAAAGATGGCTACCCTTTCATGTATGTGTACATGCATGTGTGTACATACATGTGGAAGCCAGGGATGCATGTCAGGTGTTCTCCACCTTAGTTTCTGAGACACCTTACCACCTGAACCTTCTTCCTAACCCCCTCCCGTTTTTTTAAAAGCATGATGAAGAAGTTCAAGAGTCTTAGGTGAAACAAAACAACCTTTTGTTTTGGGGGAATGGCTGACATGGCTGACACCTGGCAGGCAGGGTATTGAACATCCAGGTGCCCCCCCCCCCCTTAAGTGCCTCCCTGGCATATATGCATCTAAGGGATCTCCAAATCCCCTAGATGAATTGAATTGGGCACTGCTTTGGTAAAGAACTACTACGTGTGTGTGTGTGTGTGTGTGTGTGTGTGTGTGTGTGTGTAGTGGTGGTGGTGGTTTGCCACCTTCCAGAGCATACATTGCAACGAAGGAACCCCTGAGTTCTAGAAGATCTCCAGAGGGGCCCTAATAGTTACCTCACTACAAAATAGCCTCTTGTATGATTCACTATGCTGATTCCCATAAAATTCTTGTATATCTCATGTCACTTACTCTTAATTAAAAAAATATTGTCTGTGTGAGTGTGTGAAGGGGTGGTGCATATGTCAAGCCACACAGGAAGGCCAGAGGACAACTGTAGAGTCAAATCTCTCTTTGAACTCAAGCAGTTCAGTAGCCATGCATAGTAAGCATCTTTACCTGCATACCCCAGTCATCTCACTGACCCTTGGGTCATTTGATCTTAAATGCTGGCTCTGACTCTCCATCTTTAACAAAAGGAATATCATATAGTGTGGTTTGCTAGCTTTCATCCCTCATCAGAGTGATGCAAGAATTCATATATGCAATATTGGGTTAAGGCAGTATAAACTTGAGAGGGCTCGAACACAGGCTGTGTCCTAGAATCACTAGAGACCTGCTCTTTGTTAGCACAGCTGAGAAAAGATGATAGCCATGGAGATTTTGTTCCATTTGATGCTATATCCCATGTCTGCACAAAGTCCAACCATCACCAAACTCTGGCCCTCAAGGTCAGCCTCTTCTGTAAGCCCTTGACTATTCTGTTTTGCTGCTTCCATTCAGCTCTGGTAAATTAAGCAAACACTATTTCCCAAGGAACCCTATTCTTTAGGAGGTGTCTCCTGTTCCCAGTGTCCCACTATTCCGGAGTCAATTATTCTCCACGTGTTCCCATAGCTCATGCTCACACTTCTAATGCAATATCAACACCTCCCCAATGACTCGTGAGTATTGGTCACAGCCATCTCTTTCCATAGAGTAAGTTCCTAAGAGCAGAGATAACTCCATACATCTTCCTGTTACATCTGAAAAAAAGAATGTGCCTAGAATAGATATCAACCAGTGTTTGCTCAATGGAAGAACAGATGAATGAATGAATGAATGAATGAATGAATGAGCAAATGAACTGATGGGTAACTATACATTGGGCTACTACACATACATAAAAAAGGGAACCAGACTGTTTAAGTTGAATAGCTTGAACTTAAAAATCAGTGATGATTTTAGTTCAGGAATTTGAGGCAAAAGTAATTGCATACCCAGCCAGAGCTGACATGCCAAAGGACTTGTCACATTGCATTGACAATGGCCCCAATGGATGAATGGATGGAAGTTATCAGGGACCTTTATTCTAGAGATAGTGAGAATGACAGCTGCTACGGGTCAAACATTTTCCATTCCTATTCTATCTTCTATAATTTTTTTTCATAATCTCAGCTCAAAGCCATCTTCCTATTATTCTGGAATAAAGACTATAACAATGAAAGAACTAGATGCCATTTTCATTTTTGCTGATTCCCCAAACCAATTTTAAGCCATTCGTTTTTTTTTCTGTCCTATTTTTAAAAATCCAACCCCCAAGTCATTAGAGTGACCCCCAGTCTTCGCCAGTGCTCTGCAAGGCTGATTATCAGTACAGGTGACCACTCCTGGAACTGCAAAGTGGCAGGGGGCACAAAGGAGCTGAAGCCCACAATCTTGTATGGAGGTTAAAATAATGAAGTTTGGTTTTATTGACTACTAAATGTCCTAGCAAGTTTTTCCACAGAAGCACAGAGAGAAAATGGAAACAAACACCTTTCTGGGAATGTTTCCTTGCTGCACTGACCTTGACTGCAGCAATCGCGCGGGCTTAACAGCCAAAGGGCACTAGGTCATCTCCACACAAGTCGTGATAAGTGAACCTGTAGTTCCCAAGGAAGCCAAACATAAGCAAACAGATCCCGTGTCTGACTGAGGACTCTGCCCTAGTCCACGTGCCTGCTGGAGCTGCCAGGTTCCCTTTCCTCACAGGCAAAGAAAGCTAGGTGTGACAATCCACCTGTCTCCTAGGGCCACAACTCTCCCACTAATTATTTCCGCCCCTCCTGGTCTCCTTCATCTAGCCACTGTGAACAAGATGAGACCACACAGTGGTACTCTTCCTTGGAGGATTTATACAAACCCACGTACTGGCTTCCATGACATAATCAAGAAAGCTTTTCCCATCATGCTCAGTCTTTTCCAGAAAATCCTTCCCAACCTGCACAGGAAATGACAACATTCAGAAGGATGCAGCCAGCTTGGTAGCTAAATTAATACTATATGTAAAATAAGAGAAGAAAACACCCTTTTATACGTCTTGTTGGGGGCGTGCCATTGCGAGTCATAGAAAACTCCAGAAGATGTGAGGGAGGCAGTGTATAGATGGTGGGAGGCTGGGGAGAATGGACCATTGGGTGGCTGGTGGGAGAGGCGTGTGTCCTAGACGTTCTAACCCTTTCACCTTGGTAGAACTGATTAGGAGTGCAAAGTTGAGTCCTTCTCCACGTTGGTGAGGTCTTCTGCTTACCCAAAGTCCTTCGAACATAAGAGTCTGTCTCTCTCTCTCTCTCTCTCTCTCTCTCTCTCTCTCTCTCTCTCTCTCTGAATCTTTTCTCACAAGACACCAGATATACACAGGGGCTGATTGATAGTTTCCTAGTGCAGCTGTCTCTCTCCAAGGAGGGAGCTCATGGGTGTGGTGAAATACAGATACCAAACAATAGTGAAGCTTTGACAGACAGCTAAAGACCCTGCTGCATTTGGAGGAACTGAACAAACCAAACCAAGACGAATGCTTACCCTCCCTCCCCACCCTCATTTCATCTTACCCCCTCCCCCAACAGCAAAATAGCTTTTGTTTTCCCAAAGTCCTAAGAGGCACAAACAGGAAGCAAGAAGGCACGGTGAAGCATCTCTCCTCTCTCGTCCCTCGGGGTGCTCTTCTGCCCAGTGCTCAGGTGATGACGGTGGGCCCCCTCCGGCCAGTTCTCTCGTGAATCTGGGAGATTTTCAGCGCGATGGCTATGAGAGGGCTCAACACTGCCTGCAAAAGGAAGGAGGACAATCATCAGCTTGCAATCAGGTACAGCATGGGCTTTGGGATGGGACTCGACCTCAGGCATGGACTAAGATTGCCTTTTACAGCCTGCAGGCAGTGACTGGAATGGGCAGGACACAGAAAACTACTCTGTGAGGTCTCACTCAACCCCAGAGAAATTAATTCATGGTGGGACAAGCATGAGCTTCCTGCTAGACAAGGCTGTGAATTCGGGAAAGCTAGAATCCAAGGCTATCATAATCCGAGCGGTGGAAATATTAATCTAGGTGCATGTGGGGTAAGGTATTACTTTAGGGGCTATTTTATATAATTAAACTGTGTAACTTCAATAATGAACAGCCACAAAATAATTTCACTTTGTTCAAATAATTATACTGAAATAATTTCAATTCAATTTCCCAAATAAATAGTAAGATATGAGTACACGTATAGACGGGTTTTTCTTTAAAAATGAAATTTAGTATTTTAGCGACAATAGAGAATGGTGATTACTTTATCTGCCGAATTAGATATGCATGAAATACGGTAAAGTATCAAAGAGAAATCAAAAAATGTAAAAAGAATTCTTCAGCTTGTTTCACGATCACACTTAGGTTCTAAAGGCACTAACTAAATAAGAATAAAAGCCAGATGTTATAGAGGATGGAACAGAACCACAATCCTAAACAGTGTGCTCATATTCAAAGAAAATTGTCCTGACTCGAAACTAAATGATTGGGAAGTGAGCAATAGATCTGCATATGTGGCTGCAAAGACACAGTGAACAAGATATGTATGCATCTAGTAACTTCTCTGAAGTCAGGGCTTCAAAGACTCAAACTTGTCTCTTGATCTGATTGCATCAGCCACGAGGCCATCAGTGACAGTTATGCTCCCAGAAGTTAGAGCAGGGCCCCCCTTTACCCTTCATGTATTAACTGGGCAGCCCTTACTCAAAGTATTTGGAATCATGCTTCTGTTTTTTTTTTTCCCTTTTCTATTTATTTGGGATTATATGCATAAATAATGAATTTCTTGGGGGTAGAATCCAAGTCTAAAGACAAAATTAACCCCAGGCAATTTCATACAATATTCTTATTACAACTTCATTTTGACCAAAACCATATCACATGAGACAAGGTCTAGAATTTCCCACTTCTAACACATCAGGTTCAAACAGTGTCAAAATCAGGGGCATTTTAGGCCTTGGGATTTGGGGTTCAGTGTGCTACACCTACGCCTACACCACGCTCTCCACTGGCAAGACGAGAACACTTTTCGTTGAGTCGTTCCTCCTTCCTAACCCACTGGCAGTCATCAAGCCCTCTGACCTTATTCCCATAGTAGCTCCTCGACCATGGTTTTCCCTAACAATTCCCTATCATCCATTGCTCATGGGCAACAGTCAGTTGCTCCCAACCTTGTCACACCGAGCTTCTTTCTGGGGGTGTCTTCTGATGTACAAGTCTCAGGTGGCCTCTCAAGCTCTGTGGTCAGCCATTATCACTCAGTCTGGCTGCTGGGCTCCTGATGTTTGGTAATCCCTACCGCTCCTCCTGCTTCGTGCCATATAACCTAGCTCTATTTGAATGCACCTAAAATTAACCAAGTCAACAAGGAAAAAATGCCTATAGATAAGTCAGAATTTAGAGCTCAACTCGGAGAGAATTTGTCTTCTCCAAAAAACAGACCTCTATAAAAATGCTTCTGAGAGGAAAACCCCTCTCTAGACTGAAGCAGATGAAATACTTCCAAAGAGATGTACCACCCACAAAAATCACACAGGCAGGTGGGATCAGCCCCTTCTCTACCACTTTTCCCATTGACTTGGGCCCTTACCTAAGAGGTGGTATTTATATTACAAACTAACAAAAATATGAGAACCATGAAGACACCTGTCCTATTTATTCAGATGTGAGCTCCATTTGGCTCCACACATGGAGGCCTCTGGAGAACACGGGGTGGGGAGTAAGTCAATCGTCTGGCCAGCTCTCTGGGTTCCACAAGTGGCCAAAGGACACTGGGCTCCTGCCCTTGGAATCCTGCTGTGTAGATATAAACTAGCCCGCAAAACGTCCCATTTTAATCCTCATAGAAGTAATCCCCTGCTCCAAACTTCCCCTTCCCTCCCTTCTCTGCCTGTACCCACCTAATTTTTCCTGCCGCCAAGAGCATTGCAAAGGGATGGGGAATTAGCAACTGGTTCAGATCCCCACATGCCCTCCCAAAGATCCCCACTCATGTTTCTATTCACTGGGTTTGTCCACAGCACACTTCAAACTTTTCCTCTGTGTAGCATATACTTGCTAGTTTAATAGAAAATGACCTCTTACCTCTGGCAAAAATTTGTAGCAGAAATAAAAGAACTTAAAGAAAAAAAAGACTGCAATCCATAGAGAGTCTTTTTTCCCTCTCTAAGGCTGCGGAAGCTGAGATAAAGGTTACTCTGTCACTTACAGCAACCTGAGTTCCTGCAGCTGCAACACTGACATGCTTCAGCTTGGTACTCTGCAGAAAGTCGAAGTCCCCACAGGCCTACCTAAGGTTTTCCAGCAGCCTGCTACCCAAGGAACAGCCAAGAATCACCCAAGGGTACCGCTGTGGGTTCTAGTCAGAGAGATGGAGTATTCGTGTTCCTATGAATCCTGGAACGTGCAGCTCTGACAAGCTTCCCAGATGATCCTGGTGCATACCCAGGTCTGAGACCCTCACTGTGTATCCTAGAACAGGCAGAACAGGACAGCGGTGTGTAGTAGAGAGGCCGCTAGTTTGTTTCCTGGTTGCCCAGATTCCCGAAATAATCACACAGAAACTATATTATTTACAATACCGTTTGACCAATAGCTTAACTGTATTGCTAGCTAGCTCTTACATCTAGAATTAACCTATTTCTATTATTTTATATTTTACCACAGGGTTCGTGGCCTACTGGCAATTGACAGCCTACTTCTTTCTCCTTTGGCGGCTCCATGGCAGCTCCCTGACTCCGCCTTCTTTCTCCCAGCATTCAGTTTAGTTTACCCCACCTAGCTCTACTCTATCCTATCACAGGCCAAGGCAGATTCTTTATTCATTTACCAATAAAAGCGACACACATACAGAAGGACTTCCCACACCAGTGGTGAAAAGACTCTGAAGTCAAAATTCCCTGGATCAACTGGCTCTACCTCTTATGAACTGTGTGATCTGGGTAAGTCACCTCACTACTCTGAACACCAATTTTAATTTTGTGGGCTAACAACACCTTCCTCACAGAGGTGAGAGGCTAAGCGAGCTGGTAAGAAGGAAACAGGACAGTCACAGGCACGCAGGGCAGATACATAAGTGATCGTTATTAAAAACTGGCAGTCAAAAGGCTGCTTGGTATACTCTGTGATCTTTTATTATAAAAATCAACCTATACTTTCTCAGATGTCAAATGTATGCCTCTGGTATGCACCCCAGTTGAAAACAGCACCTTTCTTTGGTCCGGTCTCACTATCCTTTTTGCTCTGGTGAGTTATCAGCCTGCCATTTGGATCTCTGACCCCAGGGACCGCCAAAAGGACCATTCTCTGCATTCATCATGGTTTTCTGGAAAGCTGGCCTCTGCAGTGATACGGTGGGTGTGTCAGTGGTGTGGCATATACAAGAACTCTGCTGTTCCTCAGTGCAGCTTCACAGTAAATATATCCTTGAAAGTTGTTGGCCAGAAACAAGTTCCCTGGCTGGGGCTTTAGGGCTGTACAACCCATGCTATGGTTTAGATATGGTTTGGGTTTGCCCCCTTGTGTGTTAAAAGCTTATCCTTGGGTGGTGATTTTGAGAGATGGTGGGCCTCTCTAAAACCATGTCTTCTTACAAGAAAATTTACTGGGAAATTTCCTCATAATGATGCAAAGTTGATTAATACACTAAATAAGGGATACAAATAACAGTAGTTTACATGGCTACACAACCATTGGCACATCTCACACTAGGTGGGGGGTTTGGAGCTGAAGAGATGGTTTAACAGTTAAGGGTCCTTGCTGCCCTTGCAGAGGACTTGAGTTTGGCTCCCAGCACCCATATGGTAGTTTACAACCATCCATAACTTCCATTCTCAGGGATTTAATGGCCTCTTCTGACCTCCACAAGCACCAAGCATTCAAGTGCTGCATCACCATACATACAGGAAAAACACTCATACACATAAAATAAAAGGGGCAGGTTTTCTTTACCCAGCCTTGAAATATAGCACGCTTTCGCGTTCCAGACATAGAGTTCAGAAATGACGCTATGTGACTTTACAGGCTGGGTTCCAAGGAGGCCCTGCAGCGTCCCACCAAGCCCTTAGCAGTCATGTCAAGAAACTTGACTCAGACCCAAAGCATGACTATGAAGATTCCTCCAGAGCATCCCAGCGTCAGCCGTTGGGGTCACCCACCATCCGTTTTCCCACCAGACACTGACATCGTAGAGGTGGGTAGGGCAAGCTATTCCAGAGCCATGTTCAGATTCCTGGCTGTCAGGATCCGCGGGCACACAGAGTGTGTCCTTGCAGTGTGCTGCTAAGTTGTGAGGAAGCTTGTTGAGTAACACCCACTGATGACAGCAGCCAAGGTCACAGGGCTTCCTTAGGCGAGGAAAGGGTTAAGTGTTGAATTATACAGGAGATTCTATGGTAAGAGGCTGACTGCCTCTATAGGGTGAGGTGAGCACGGGCTGGCTTAATTTCTGCCTCTAGCACGAACTAGACAAGACATTTAATCTCTTGTGTCTTACTTTTCCAATTGGAATCTAATAATAGTTCCTACAACCCAGAGTCATGAGCATGGAACCGGATGATGTATGACAGTACTTAGGACAGTGTCTGTCACACAGTCAACATTCAATTAATAGTAGATATTTACACATTATAATATCATTACCAAAGGCTCCTGGGCAGTCTTAAGTCATGATACTTTTGCAAGTATTAAGGGGCTCTCAGATAACAGAATGTTTTCTCTATGGACCGGCAATTTATAAAATCCACATCTGAAAGCCGTACCCTGTCTGCCTTTAAAGCGACACCAAGCCACATTTCAGAGCTGTTCTTGCAAATTGATCCTAAAGAGCACTGGCGAAGGGATCTTTTGATCAACGTGGCAGGGGTCCTCTCGGTCAACACACTCCACAGCTGACAACAGCATTACAAAACAGGCTGGCATCATGGTTACTAGGCAGGCAGATGTGTAAGCAGCTGCATTCCCAGCAGCATCCTACCCTGCAAGTCAGGGCTGGCAATGGGTGGCCAGGAGGCCTCACCCAAGTACATATGTGAATTTGGAGTAGGGACACCTTGCCACCCACAGGAACATAACAGCCTCCACAAGGCAGTGGACTGAAGTATTGGGTTTTTCTTCTTCAACAGCTTTCAGTAATGGACACCGAGTGCCCGCTATGACTCCAACACTACTCTCAAGCCACGTACCAATCACATCACATTTTAGATGAGGAAATTGAGGTCTGGAGGCCGGATTGGCTAGTGCTCTGATCTGAGCCTCCCAGTTGGGCTATTATTAGCAGAGAGATGCCTCATCCACAGGGAAACTTTCCTTTCCTAAAAGGTGTGTGTGTGTGTGTGTGTGTGTGTGTGTTGGGGGGGAGTGTTTTATGTTTTGTTTTTGTTTTTTGCTGTTGTTGTTATTATTTTTAGAGTTGTCTGAACGCCTGTAGTGTAAAAGCGTTCTGTTTCAGGTCTGGCATTTGAAATCTGCCCTTTAAATAAATGTGAACCATTGTAACTCCAGTTCCAGGGGAATCCAATGTCCCCTCAGGGCTTCTGAGGGCATTGCATTCTTGTGGTGCACAGACATACATGCACACAAAGCACCCATACATATAAAAGAATGGTAAACTTTTATAACCACAGAGGAGTTTATTGTTTAATCTACTTGAATTATATGTGAAATTGATGTCCGCACTCTGAGGACAGCCTGAGTGGTTTCACCTGGTTCTCCCTTAGCTGTACAGTCGGCAGCACATACTGCCTGCACCGAGAGACTAAAGGCTTCTCTGGCTCCCTTCAGAAGAATTTTAGCCATAAATGAATGACACATCTTATCAAATGCATTCTGTGCTTTTTTTATTGCTTTGTTTTCTAAGCTAATTGCCTTTGTGATAGTGGCAGAAGCCTTTCACTCCCATCTATCCATAGTTAATGTTTACAGGTGTCTCTGTGTCATGCAGAGAATGTTTATGCCAATTGGGGAGGTATCGATATATGCCCATTAAGTTGGGTGTGTTAACTAATCTATAGTAGCACTAATAGTATGTTTGCTTGGTCTAATAATTACTGAAGCAGGGTTAAGAATATCCTAGGATTAGAAAGGATTTCTTTAGCTTTTTTTCTTATACTTTCTCTAGTCTTTTGGTTTAGAGATTTACATTTGTATTTCCTGGGAGAAATTAAACCATTTTGAAGAGTCCCTCTTTATCTTTAGCAATGAGTTTGACCTTAAAGCCTATCTTATCTGAAATGACAAATGCTGTTTTTGTTATTAGTTGTAAGCACGTACACACGGGTGTGCGCGCACGCGCACACACACACACACACACACACACACACACCTCAGTTTTAAAACACTTAGATTCTGATTTTTTTTTAAAGATCTCTTCCTTTTAAAATCTCTTTTGTGGGGAACGTAAGGAATCTTGAGTGAATGTGTATTGTTTACAACAACACAACCATATCAAGGGCCCCAATGCCTCAGATCCATGGAAATAACAAAGTCTTCCCTGGTAAGATTCAGAGGGAATGCAAAGCCCTCCTCTGGTCCAAGTGCGAGTGTCAATGGTGTGTGCAGAAACTCAACCACAGCTTCCTCTTCAGTGATGCCTGCAGCCTGAGAATGCTCCCTACCGAGACCTCCTGCCCAGATTAGCTAACCCTGCCTCCTTGTTGGGCTGTGGACCATAAACTCCCCGTCCATCTGTATACAACAAGTATTCCTTCTTGATGCAGATGAGTATAAAATAAACATGCTGAGGTTCTGGGCTGCTGCTGCAGTTGGTGCCACTATCACAGTGAGCACAGTCCGCCCCGTCCCAGCTTTTCTGTCTGTCTGTGTGTCCGTCCTCTCTTCAGTTAGGCTTTCAGGATAGCATGCTCTTTGTTTCCATTCCTGTCGCACTGTATTTCAGAATCCATCTGGGATGATGTCCCCTGCCCTGACACGATCTTGGGGGATTTCCTCACGTGCGGGCCAGCTGCTGCACTACTTTCCTGTGTCAGCTGCTGGAAACGCTCTTCTGCTTGCTTGCGTTTTACAAGAAAGGTGTCACTGCATTGGGAACGCTAGGCTCTAAGAGCTTTGACTCTAGTCCTTTGACCTAAAACCAATTTGTCAATAAAACAATTACTTTCTGACTTTCATTTTCTGTTATTTCAGTCTGGTTTATCTAGACATGAGTTAATAATTAATTATATCTTGTTTGGCCTTCAAGTTCCATTGCCCTGACGCTTTTCCAGGTTTTGCCTGTACCCCAGGGCCTTCTCCTCTCCCTTTGAGACTAATTAATCATGCTGGAACTGCTCACGTAACTTTCACATCTCGCACCCTCTCTTCTATTTCCCCCTTCATCTCTCTAGTTGTGTTACATCTGGTTTCTACAAACATAGCTTAAGTTTACTAACAATCTCTTGTGGATGAAACGATAATGTCTTAATGTCAACTATCATTTTTAGTTCTTTAATTTTAACATCTTGCTTTTTTATTGTGAAGATTTATTTTTATTTATGTATGAGTGTATGAGTGTTTTGTCTATGTGTTTGTGTGTGTGTACCTGGCACCCCAGGAGCCCCAAAGAGGGTGTTAGATACCTTGGAACTGGAGTAACAGACAGGAGCCACTTTGTGCTTTGTGGAAACTAAACCTGGGTCCCTTGTGAAAGCAGCAAGTACTTTTAGCTGCAGAGGGCCATCTCTCTAGCCCCCAACATCTTGATTTAAAAAAAATAATTAATTTATAGTTATTTGCTGATAACTTTATGTCTAATGTTTGAATTCCATGAGTATGGTGAAAATAATTGCTTTATAGTTGGTCAGATGCATTCCCATACCTAGGTCTAGGTCTCTCTTGACTGTAGAGGAGGTTTGTTGATTCTGGTACATAGGCTTTGTCTTTCTAGGTGACCTGCAAACCTTCACTTGTGGTCCATCTTATTTGAAAAGAGGTTATACACATACCATGAGGCATCAGACTCTGTCAGCTTCCTTCATTTCCTTCTGTGAGACTTCTAGGGGATCCAGCGGTTATTCAACTTTAGGCTCTTTGGTTCCCACCTTTATCATGTTCTCTTCGTGTTACCACATAACACAGGGTTGCCATGAGGATCTCTTGCCTTTGGTGGGAGCTCTACTTACTTTTCCTTCAGCCACAGGAAGCTGCCTCACTGAGGCCTCTTTGGCTAATCCTTTCCATAGCAGAGCTGGTTGTAACGGAGCAGGCTGTCCACCTGGCCCCCTTGTCTGTCACCTAGACCCTGTGTAGATAGGCAAATGTCCTAGACAGAAAGGGTCCTGGCTCATTTCCAAAACTCTATCTCCTTGTTTCTGCTACTGCCTCATGGGACTGGTGGTGATGGATATCTCCAAAAATATGTTTTTATGGAGGTCTTTCTGTTTGTTTTCATCGTCTGATTTCCAGATAGTTTGAATTACCCAGAAGCTAGCAACCTTTCGTACAAGATTTGTTTAATTGGCAGTAATATAATTACAAAATTAAAATACAATATATATGAAAATTCAAATACTTTGATTATTTTAGAATCAGAAAATCTAGCAACCTTGATGTTATATATTAATATAACTGGAGAGGGGCTGGTGTTTCCCAAATTCCCCCCCCCACTATCTTAAACACCCCAGTAGACACTCAGGGCCTGTGTTGGTGGGGTTCTGAGTTTGTTACCACGAAAAGCAGCAATGGAACAGAGACAGTAAAGCAATGCCAGTATGAGCGAGAGAACATGGATGATACCTCGATAATCACACACCCAAAGATCTAGGACATTCTCATTTATTTATTTTTTCTCTTTTTCCGACACAGATTCTCTCTATAAACTTGACCATTAGGGAAGGCTGACAGATTAACACAGAGCCCAGAAACCTTTAGAGGAAGAAGGAACTGAGGTCCCTGTCACCGGCACTGGTCCCAAGGATGCAAACTCTCAGCACAGACTCCTCTGAACTGACCGTGGCTCAGGCACAGATCTGTAATCTACAACTGTCCCCATGTACCTGGTCCTTCCCCAGGGTACAAGGCAGCCTGACAAACAACAGTAAGACAGTCTCTGATTCTTCTCTTAGAAATAATACTTTTATTTATTTTTTTGAGAATTTTGTAAGCAAGAAAAAAAACATATTTACTTTCCTGTTCAACACTCCATTTCTACATGTCAATAACTCATAGTAATGTAGATACGGTAATAGAAAAGTTCCCTTCAAACCAAAACATCACAGTATCAAGGCTCTAAACATTGGCACATAGTAATATTAGGAGACAGGTATTTAGTATGGATAGACCATCGAACAGGAAGAAAGAAATTGTGCAAGGTAAGGGGAGAAACAGGGATAGGTCAAAATAAAGAGTGACTAGACCACAAAGTGATATTTGGGTATCACTCGGTAGGTCAATCATTTCCTTTGGAATATATGTATTTTAATTTACTACTGATACTTAAATTGGAAGACACAGACAACTCAAACAGAAAACAGACATTATTTTGCTAAATAAATAAACATCTGTAAACAAAAGAACAAGAAAGAAAGACAAACTAGGGTGAGAGGAATGGGCTGAACAGAGACACCCAGGCCCTGGGTCTATGGTGACGAGGACAGTTCTCACTGAGTGGAGCCCTGAGTGTCAGCTCTTTTCTCCTCTTTCTCTTTCATCCTAGGAACTGCCAGGGCCCAGGCAAGGACCTCAATAGGTTCAATATTGGAACACTACCATGTCCTTTCAGGCCAACCCTTGGTAAGGCCATCCTGAATGGGTAATACTGCTTCTGTGTGTGGTGTGTGGGGGGGAGTTAGTAGACTCTGTACAGCTTCTCTCCCACAGCCTGCTTTACACAGCTGGTGCACTGTGTGCTAGTCCCCAGCACCTAGAGGACATTACATCCTAAGAGGGCTAGTCCGCTGGAAGAGAAAAGGGCGTCAGAGTTAGACCCATCGTCCTGCTAATCTGGGATTGCACTGCTCGAGGATGAGACGCGGGAACTCTCCTGGGGGATGCATTGGTTTTCAGTGATTCTGTGCCAGACTGAAGGGTGCTCTGGGTACTCCAGGGCATTTATCAGAGGTGGAGGAGCATCCCCATATTTTTGGGTGGCATGTAGCACAACACCATAGTTAAGACCATAACTTTGGGGCCAGAATCTAGGTTCAAATACCAGTTATGCTATTTTTAAACCGTAGGTAATTTAGATTTTCAGAGCCAATGTTTTCTCTTATGTAAAACATAAAGGGTTTATGTAAGGACCTATGACTACCAAGGACATTGGGATGTGGTAGCAATAAAATATGACATGCAGAAACCCATACCATTCTATGCAGCAAAAACATGCTATATGCTGATGACGACTATTTTTGTTTTTCTCGAAGAAGGAAGTGTACATGCCGTAATAGTAGGTAGGACCAAGAACATTTTCTTCTCTCCTGCCAGGCTGACCTTTAGAGCAGAGACAGCAAACCTCTTCCTTTATCTCCCTTTATCAACAAAATAAAGTTCATTTATCTTTTCTAATGAAAGATAAGATTAAAAAAAGAGATCAAGAACGTGAGAGAGTTCTCAGTTCTTTGAACAAAGGCCACTTAACTCTGCTGCACCCTAGGCCAGTGAGGGGCCCAGCCTACTTTCTGTTCCCTGCCCTGATCCCTGTAGCCAGGGAACGAACACCCATCAGATTGTAGTTGGAGCAGACAATGATGAAAACAGCCGGAACTGACTGTCACAGCCATTGACAAGGTGTTCCTTATGGGTACCAGCTTCCTAGGGCAACAGCAAGGATAGCTATGTTGAAGATTGGATAGCCCAACACTGGGTGAGCTGCAGAGGCATAGAAAAAGGAGAAGGTTTACTATGAAGGCTGCTTGAGTCTCATAAAGCAGACAGCTCAGCAGGGCACTCATTCTGCCACAGATCAAGGATGAAAAGGAACCCACCATAGCAGAGGAGTTTTCCTTGCAGTACAAAGTCATTAGAGGGGTTCCTGGATGGCCACTATACATTTTATGAGTATACTTAGTCATAGGAGCATGGCTTCCTTCCTTCCTTCCTTCCTTCCTTCCTTCCTTCCTTCCTTCCTTCCTTTCCATTCTGTGCCTTTAAGACTCAGCTTTCAAACAAACCTTAAGTGTTTTAAATAATTGCCTTTTCCAGAGTAATCCGTGCTGTGCTAGACTGTCTACCAACAAATTTAGCAAGACTTCCATGTCTTGGAAAAATTTCAAATTAGAAGTTTCCTCACTTCATCCAGGGCTTATTCTGAATCTCTCAGTTTAGCTAAGATAACCATGCAAAGAAAACAAGCTCACTTGTGGATTGACACTGAGGTAAGGTTTCCATGGAGACCCAAAATGAAACTGATCTTGTTTCCCTTTTTGTGAATTGGCCTGAAAAACAGGAAGAAATCTTCCCAGACTCTCAGAAATTTCTTTCCTTGGGTTGTTTTTTACACTCCTGGTAATTTTCCAGGTGTAAGAAGGCATGGCAGAGGTCATTACCCTCATAACTACATGGGAGTTGGGCTGGCATTTGAAGATTTATCTGCTAGGCAGTGGCAGAAGAAATAAGGATCTCAAAGGTCATCTCCAGAAGACTTCTCTGACTTTAAGGTACACATGAGTCACTTGCGAGCTTGTGACAGTGCAGAATCTGCTCAGTGGGTCTGAGAAGAGGCCTAAGCCTGCAATTCTTATATTTTTGGTTGTGAGCCTAGCCTTTAATGGCTGAGTCATCTCTCCAACCCCGAGCCTGCAGTTCTAAGAAGCAGCCTGCTGCTGTGGATCAAGGATCCATTGGGAAGTGAAGGCTCTATCGGGATCCATTGGGCAGAAGTTTGATAAACATAAAAATATACGTGTTTTGTAAATCCTTATCATTTTTTTACTTGTTAAAAGTGAATTTATAATAACTGCCAATTCTGAAGTCTGTTATGAATTAGACAATGTTAACACAAGTCGGAGGGACCAGTTTCTTCATCTATAGACAAACACTCACGAGTCAGGGATAGTGACACATACAGCTGTGGACAGCTGTGGAATCTCAGGACTACATTATCAAAGTGTCTTAACATTCTGGGAACACTACACTGGCCATCCTGACTGTAGTTCCTACACATGGGCCTAAAAGCAAAGAACAGAAAGCGAAAACAGCCCCATTGCTTGTCGGGGATGCTGACTTTGGAAGTGAATCTGGGAGTTACCATTAAGACATCTGTCCCTGGTGGCCCTCCAAGGGAAGCTTGTTCACACTAGTGTAGCTTGGGCAGCTGCTAACAGTTTGGCATGGTTAGCATTCAGACTTTTCTTTCTCCATCCCATTTAACTCTTTCTTCCGGCATAGGTAAATTATTATTTGTCTGCAAATCATGTCAAAGCAACTGTTTACAGTGAAAAGAGGAGGAGGAGGAGGAAAAGGAACTTTCCAATAGAAAATGAAATACCTGAACAAAAATTAGACTTCAAAAACTAAATATATTTTAAAACATTTCCATGTTTGGTTATACTCAAAAGCTAAGAAGTTCAATCTCATTAGGGTCAAGTCTGCAGATTTTTATAAAATCTTGAAATTCATCCAGATTCACAAATACACATATTTGGATGCATGCATCACTGCTGTAACCTGAAACTGTGTACAACTGTCATTTTCAGAAGCTGGAAAGCAAAGGCTCACATGGGACAGCCCTTAGTCTAAACCTGGCCTTCTTTCAGTTTCCGTATAGCCTATGAAATAAAAACAGCTTTTATGCTATTAACTGATTTTTTTTTTTAAATCTACCCAAAGATATTGTCACCTGTTAAAATCTGAAACTCAAGTTTTGGTACCCATAAATGTAGTTCTGTTGGGATGCCAGCCTCACTGGTTTGACCATGTGAACCTGTGACTGCTTTCTTGAGCAGTCAAAAAGTTACACACAGACCGGGGGAATTGTGCCCACCTCTCCGCCCCCCAACATCCCTACATTGCAGTCCCAACTGCCAGTATCACAGGATGCTACCTTATTTGGAAACAGAAGTCATTAAGTTAAACCAAGGTCACTAATTACATTATGACATATGCTATTGTTTGAATTTTAAATGTCTGCCAAAGGCGCATGTGTTAAACTCCCAGTCTCCAGTCTGGGGCATTATTGGGAAGTAGAGTTTAGTAAAGGGAAGTCAGGCCACCAGGGACTTGCCACGAAAGGGACTTTTGTGACGATGGTCTCTGCTGCTGCTTTTGCTTTCCGACCGTCATGGAGGAAGCAGTTTTGCTCTGTCATGCATTTCCCACCCTGACATGCTGTCCTACTGGAAGGCAGAAGAGTCGGCCAAGCATAGACGAAAGAAAGCCTCTGGAACCAAAAGTCTCTCCTCCTCCTCAGCTGACTGCCCCGGGTGTTTTGCCTTGGTGATGGAATGCTGACGTCACTGGTGTTCTTGATGGGGTGCTGACGTCACTAATGTTCTTGATGGGATGCTGTCACTAGTGTTCTTATACAAAGGTGGGATTTGGACACAGAAATATCAGAGACGGAGAAGGCAACTGTGTTCTCACCAGGAAGGAAGGCCTAGAACAGCCCATTCCTCAGAGACCCTAGAACAGGGCTCCTCAACCTTCCTAACGCTGTGACCCTTTAATAGGGTGCTTTATGTTGTGGTGACCCCAACCATAAACTTACTTCATTACCATTTTATAACTGTAATTTCGCTGTTGTTATGAATCATAATGTAAATATCTGATGTGCTGGATATCTGACATTCAACTCCTGTGAAAGGATCGTTTGACCCAAAGGGGGTCGTGACCCACAGGTTGAGAACCACTGCCCTGGAAGGAACCAAACCTTTGGATACTTGGACCTTAATCTTCTCTCCAGACTCATGACATGGTGAGTTTCTCTTGCTCTGTGACATCAGTTCTCGCAAACTAGTGCCGCTAGCCAAGACCCCACAGTTTACTAACAGACCCTTTGAGGGAAGCTTGCTGGCATCTGCTCTCTGATGCTAATCATTCTGGCCAACTCTGTAAATTTAACAAGAACATGCCTGCTGGCCAGCAACAGAGACTTCAGAAATCCTTCCTTCGATGAACCCACCTTCCATCTCCCACCCACTCGGGAGTTTATTTTGTCCACGCATTAGAAATGGCCCACAAATGGCGCATCTGCTTGGATAAATTGGGTCACGGAGCAAGCCCCGCTCCGTATGCCTTGCTCTGAGTCAGGAAGGCACTGAATTTGCACCACACTCTCTGTGGATGAAGGGACCCTAAAAGATGGTAAAAGTGCACTCATAGGCTCATCTCAAACCTTCCCCACAGCACAGAATCAGCAGAATGACACAGGCCCTGGCAGCTTCTTTTAAGAGTCACGTTTCCAGACACTGTCAGCTCCAGGGGAAGCCTCCCTAGAATCCTGCCCACATTATTATTAACTTTAAAGAGGAGGTGCAGGGGAGGAAACAATAACAAAAGCTGGGGTTTATTAAGCAAATTCATGAGGCATGCATGGGACAAACTTTTTACAGGAATAATCCGATTTACAGGTGGTCATAAAAATCCCATAAAAGACATCTGAATAGTCCATTAGAATGCTCTGATCAAATGACCGATATTCAAACAAGCAATTCACTCTTGTGGAACTGGGAAATGGAAGAAACAGAGCTGAAAAACCACACTCTTGGCTCTGAAACTTGACCTCCGACCCAGATACCATCAATATGACACTAACTATATGTAAAAGACAAACAAACAAAAAACAGGACTTTGCTGAGCATCTTCCCAAATTTTAGCCACCTGAAGAACCGGCTGGCTCTACCATTTTATCTCTGGCATTGGTATGCCAGAGCCTCACTGCTATGGGAGAGACTGCCCTCCCAGAGCTGGCTAAGTCTTAGAGATACCCAACAGCTTACACTCGAGTGCTCACCGCCTGCAGGCCAGTGGCTCCCTTCATAAGGTTCAGAAGCCACTGGCAGTTAGGGACAGGCCCTGAGCTCTGGACGGAGCCTCCTGGAATTAGTCAAACTAGTCAATCCTAAACATGCTTGCCTGGCCTAGGCTACTTTTATCCCAGAAAAATAATAGTGGCTTCAGCACAAGGCTTCCCCTTGCTTCTTCTGCCTCCCAGCTGCCGCTCGTACACTCTGTGTGATCTGGTGGGGTGAGTGTGCCCCCCACTTTAGGACTGTGAGTGATAAATCATCTTGTCAACTGGCAGTTATCTCCTGATCTGCTGGCCCTTTTATATCTGACAATAATGGAACCATGACTTGAAGCCACTCTCACAGTCTCTTCTGTTCCTAAACTGTGGAGTACAGAGGCCTCAGCCAACCAAACAGCACGGCACATGACAATTTCTACCAACAGAAATGCTCAAAGATGAGCTCCCTCCCATCCCAAGCTACTTAGGACCAGGACTTAATTACCCCTTTTGGTATTCCCCTCCATCCAGAGACCAAGTACTCTGCCATCAAAATACCCCACCCTCACCCCAAGCTCCCTTTAGATCCCAGCATTACTGGGAGGCGAAAACAGGGACAAGGGACTCCCCTGTTGAGTATCTTGCACAGAATTACTTCTCAATATGGCAGTAGGCTAGCAGACTTCAAACAAGCTGAGCCAGCTGACCTCCTCTCTGACAGAAATGCCATCTCCCATGCCGGTGCATGGCTGTGGTGAAGTCTGACTCCCGTTGAATACACTGAATCCGGGGCTTTCTGCCAAAGACCTCAGGCCCTGACCAGGATTCCTGTGGACATTCATGTGCTGGGATGCACTCCGGCTTCTGAGCAAGGCAATGATTTACTAGCCACACCAAAAGGCACTGCCTGAAACAAGTCCTGGGTCACCACCAGCCGTGAGACTTGGGCAGCTTTCTATGAAAGGGCAGGCATGGAAATGCTGCTCAGCTGTGCCGTGGGATTGGAACGAAGGGTGCTAGAAAAGCCAGACTGGACTAGCCACAGCTTGTCAAACCCATTCATGCGGCCATGAGTTGTGACTAGTGACCTTCTGTACCTGCGCGGCCAGCACAAATTCATTCATGCTTTCTTCTGAGGCCGAGTAAATAAGATCCGGCAAGATTTGATGATGTGTGGACATAGGCCGCGTGGGGTTAACCAATGGCTGGTTAACAGCTCGTGTGCCGTGGACACAGCCATGCTGAGGCTCAATGGAAACTGGCTAGTGAGAGGTGACATTGTATCTGAGTTTTAGAAAGTCAGCAGAAGGAACAGAACTTAAATGCTGTATTTCCTTATAGTCGTTTAAAAGTTAGTTTTGTTTTTGTTTTGAACTATGTGTATCAAGTAAAAATGGGACAGTTCATTAGGATTTCTAAACCTTAAGCTAAACCCAAACTGAATCCAAGGTCCAGGTACAATACTCTACTCCTTCGTGATCTTTTCTTAAGGCCACTAGGTTTTTTGGACAAGTTGTCAGCTTGAGAGTCTGTTGTGAGCTTTGGAAAGAGAGCCTCTTCTGTTTCTGCTGCTCTATATGAGATGTAACATGGGCTCTGTCCTAGGACTGGCATGAGGGATAAGCATAAGCAGGTGTCTTGTTTTTCACAAGTTCTAGGGAGGGGACAGTGTGGGTGGACAGGCTCATCACACACTCGGTACCTTGAAGAGAGTTCTGATGACAAAGGCTGATTGAGGAAAAAGTCCATTGTCATCAAAACTCTAAACAGCTCTGGTGTGTGACACGCTGAGAAACGGCAGCCAAACTCCCAGCCCGTAGGAGGTTTTCACATAGACTCGCAGCTCCAGAGAAATAACACAGAAATGGCTGAGTTGGAGTCTGGATTTCAATATTAAAGCCAGAAAAAGGAGAACTGTGGGTCTGGTAGGTTTTTAAAAATTGCTTTTGTTTTTGTTTTCCTCAGGATGTAATTCAACTAAGCCAATAGAAATGTAAGAAAACCTGTACAGAAGAGCCAGGGACATGGCTCTGTGGGACAAGCGCTTGCTGGGCCAACACAAGAAACTAAGTTCATATCTCCATTACCCACCACCCACACCGACTATACACACATGCATGGGGCAGGTGCACACACACACACACACACACACACACACACACACACACACGGGAGGAGGGAGGAACAAGACAGTAACAAAAACAATAGAACCTATATAACTTTTTCTTTGTTAGAAGATTAATTCTCCAAGTGGCAGATTTGTGAAAGACAGTCAGTTTCTTTTTGCACCACTAGAGGGAAATCTAACCCACCCCACCCACTAGAACATGTCTCTCTCTCTCTCTCTCTCTCTCTCTCTCTCTCTCTGTCTGTCTGTCTTTCTCAACAGTATTGGCATTTTAAGGCTGAAAAATTCTTGGAGACATTATCTTAATCAATCCTCTGCATTCTTGCCCATATTTTAAAATTATTATTTGAATCTACATGGTTATAGAGACTTCGGAAACATACAAACCAGCCGTCCTAGTGAGTCTAGCTGAAACATCACTATTGGGAACCAGGCCTGACAGCAGATCTGAATCTCTCCTCCTTCAGCTTGAGTTTATTTCCTCAAATTACATATTCATTAGCTATGGCAAACAGCTGGTCATCTTTCAGCACCTCACATTATTTTTAAATTTCTGAAGATGTCTGGGTCATCCATCTCTTCCACGGAAATGAGCCAGCTCCTTAACTCAGCCAGGGAGTTTATAACTCAACTCTCCCTCCACGTCTTCCTTCTCTAAACTCAACCCAGATCACTTCCCCCTCCAGCTCTGTGCCCCATCACAGCCACACCTACTAAACTCTGCATAGAAAAGGAAAACAAAGTATTTCCTCAAGGATTTCTTCAGACAAGTGGCTGTTAAGACATCCCTATACAGATTTTCTTTCTAAATAACAAAATGGTATTTTATTATATGTTTATAGTATGACTCAAAAATCATGCTCACTCTCCCTCACAGACATATACATACACATGCATACACGTTCATAGCCACACATGTTTTCATTGTATCATGAAAACGAACTGGCTAAGGAATGCCTGTTTGTGTCACTTTGAAGTCTGTTATGTTTCTGACTCTCACATCATAAATACTTCAATTTCTAATTCAGCTTTTAATTCTGTTCTTCAAGCCACTGCCTAATAATTCCAGGCTCTTTATTAGCTATAAAACACAACCAGCATGTACTGAGAATATTATCCTTTCAATAAGGTTGTAAAAAGCTACTCATTGCTAATAAAAGTAATGGGGAGAAAACTTGACATTTCCCCATGTTTGTATGTTTGAAATGGTGAAACCCATATTTGCTTACTGGCATAGATATTATTCTATTGGGACTTCCTGGGAAATGAGTGTCTGTGTTGATTATATTCCAACCACACCCAAATTCATACTCACAAGGTGTCTTCAGGCTGGGCACTGCCTGACAAGGACACACCCACATGGTTAGACAGTTTGAACTTGTGGTGACTCCCTGACCCCTAAGGGTAAGTTCAATAACCAAGGACAATGGCTTTATCAATAAATCAAGTTTAAGTAATGAAGCTTTCATTAAATCCCCTAAAGACAGCTGGGAGAACTCATGGGAAGGTGAGCACAGAGAAATATTGTGTGGGAAGTGGAAGTGGAGGATGTTGAAGGGGTACAGAAGCTTCTCATTCATCTCCATACCTAGCTTTACCTATTCTTCGTTGGCCATGCCTGAGCTCTACCTTCTAGAACAAACCAGGAACAGTCAAGTGGAGCCCTTTCCTGAGGTCAGGCAAAATGGAATTGAATTGAATTTTACTGAGTTCTTGGGACCCGGCTGATGTTAGAAGCTCAAAGAATTGATAAATGTGGAAAGATAAACCTCTAACTACTGAGCCATGCTTCCAGGCCCCGAAGGCAAATCTTTTAATAAAATCGAAGTAAACTTCCAGACACAGCATTGAACTCAAGCTCAAGTGAGGAGTCCTCACCCTTTTGGAATTAACCATTAGTCTGTTTGGGAGTTTTTCTTCAAACAAAACCAATCCAGAAATGACCTGTTCCATTAATCCAAACAACTCCTTATCTCAGTTTTCTCTTTTGCAAAACTCGACGATAATCCCACCCTGGGGGAAATGAAATGGGGTGGGGGGGGGGCAACAGTGTATATAAAGTATCTAGAATTGAGCCTGGCACACTGCTGATACATTAAACATCAACACTGTAAGCATCTTGACGCCTACATCAGGCCAACTGAATCTTTTCACTCCTGCCCTCTTCCTCAGAAGTCCCCATCTGAGAAGCCATACAGTTCTAGACCAGGATGGAAGGATATAGCTGGAGTAACCACATGCCCAGCTGAGAGGTGCCAACCACGCTGTAAGGATTAATAGATACTTTCACTCTCGAAAGTGCCCTGGCCTGTCCAGTCTCTCCATAGACAACAAAGAGTCTCTATAGTGTTTATTTCTGAACTATAAATTATTATATGAACTAAGAATGAAATGGCCAGTGGGCTTGGGTGATGCATGAATTAAACGTAAAAAGACTCCTGGCGCTAGATGCAACTCATCAAAAACACATCAGTTCATCAGTTTCAAGAGTATTGGCTCCTTCCCAAGACTGGAGTGGGCTGGGGTGTGGTTACATCTTGATTAGTCCCAAGTTGACCTTCATTCTCTGATAATCTAGCCCTTAATAAAACTTTCTTCCTTTTCCCTTTGGCTGTATTTTGTGCATTAGCTACTCCACCCATAGGCTCCTATGGACAGGGAGTGTCCAAAGTGAACATAATGAACACAACATTAATTTAGCAACCCGGCAGAGAAGCGGGATGGAAAGAATATAAAAACAACCTTACTGTTACCTGTAGGTAGCTATTAAATTCACAGGCAACCATTCACAAGTGAATTTAATCCATCTCGGTTTGACCCTTTCTACAAATTTCCACCAGCTGGCTCGAGAGCTCACTGGTGTCCTGATTGCCAGTAAAATGAAAGCAACAGTGTTTGAAAAACGATGTGAATTCTCAGCATCTGCCTTTGGGAAGGAAAGCTTCCTTCATATGCCATCGCTGGGGAAACACCTTCCCTCCTGGGGCCTTTCCCATGTCCTTCCTCTGCTCGCCACCAACTCATCGGTAAGTATGGAGAGAATATTTTAAAACAGTTTGTGTTGGTGACTTGGTTACTTGACATCAACTTAAACCAAATGGCATGATCACCCCTGCAAAAGGGCATGGCCCAGACTCTAGCTGTAGGGGCCGAGAGTAGAAAGTGAGTGCGCAGGTGTCCCGGTGGGATCGCTAGGCTAATTTGAACACTTCCTCCTTGTGGTCAGAAGTCTGAATGCTTAAAGCTGCCTTCCTCGTGTGCTTTAAATGTCTTGGAAAGAAACAATCCACGTGCAAAGTAAAATAGCCAGATATCAGTGTGGTATTTGAAGGGAACTCTGTCCTCATGCCAAATAACTAGATATAAGTGACTACAGCATTGGGGTGGGTGAAACATACAAAATTACCAACTAGAGCTGTAGACTAGAGAGTACTTTAACAGAGGTGTGTGTGTGTGTGTGTGTGTGTGTGTGTGTGTGTGTGCACGCGCGCGCGCGCACCCGCGCGCATGTGCAGGTGCACATATGCAGGAGGGTGTTCTCTGCAATCTAGGTGACAAAACCAAAGTACAATCTAAGAAAGTACAAACCAGCTCTTGCCTGTTAGGCCACTCATCAGTACTGACCCTTAGCTTGAATGTCACATCTTTATCTCTGTTAATAGCTAACCAAAGCTTCATCCTCTCGGGACTCTCAGGAGCAAACAGCAGTTCGTGGAGGAAGGCAACATTGCCCAAAACCTCCAGTGGAAGGGCCAAAATGGAGCTGAGCAGTGATTAATGTGGGTAAGCTACCTATGCCTCCCTCCCCTCTCCTCCCTTCTCCCTCCCTTTTCCTCTCTCTTCCTCCCTTCCCCTTTCCTTACGGGGCTAGAATTCTTTGAAATTTTGACTATTATATCATGATTGCAATGTATTATGCAATAGGGCTTCAGTTAGTGAGTAAAAGATATGTGCTATTTTAATCAGAAACTCTATTTTTGATACAGAACTTTTAGCTAGATCATATGCTAAAATAAATGTTCTGGGCCCCATCTAGTTGGGTTTAGGGAAGGACTTACTTGTATTAGAGAAGGAGAAAATGACCGGGATCCTAAGAGAAACATTAAGGAAGGGATTCCTCAGCCATTCAAACTGGCAAGCTAGTACACCAACAGGGTGGAAAAAAAATGCAGTAATGGGGACTAAAACAAGCACTATTTATGACTTATTTACCCACACAACCGTCTAAAAGCAGGCCCGTGGAGAACTTTTGGCTTCAAGGAAAACAATTTCCAAAAGTGCCATTTGCTTTCATGGACCACCTTGGAGAGACATTTGTATACAGAAGGCCTAATGGCCTGGATGAAGTCCAGCAAGAGAGGTAAATAAAAATAAGCAAGTGTCTTAACCACTTGTCCTGTGCAAATAGGGGAAAGAATGCTAAGGAAAAAAAACCAGTCTCAAGTCAGAGTGACTCAGAGCTGGGGAGGCCAGGAATATCATTCCTCGCCTAGCGCGGAGCTCCTGCCTTTCATCTCGGGTTTCAACACAAGTCTTAGAAGACAGTTTTATTCGGAAAGAGAATGTAAGTCTCCATCTAGTTCTTGCAGGGTTTGGTCCTATCTCGGGTGAAATGTGCTCACTAACAAGTTATTTTGGCAGAGCTTGGCCCATCTCTGCATGGAGAGCTCATGATCCTGAGAGGAAGGGCCAGGACTAAGTGTTGGTCATGGACTCTATCTACTCATGCCCTGGTGACCCTGAGAATGACTCCCAGGCACCTCTTTCCCCACCTGGGATGATCTTGTTCTCACAGACCTTTGAGTTGTGGAAGCAGGTAGAAGAATCCACAACGTGGTGATGACCAAGCTTGTTGAGAGTCTCCAGAGAAAAAACAGCATGAAGAAACTCTACTATCGACAGACAAAGGGATTGTCCCAGGTGACAGAACAGAGCTGGAAATGGTGAATAGCTGTCCAGTGAGAAACAGCCTGAATTTCTGCCCCTCTACTCTCCCAAAAAGATACACAGCTAATGTTTCACCCACAAAACCAGAACAAAGGGAAGTCACAAGAACACCTGACAGAATAGCATGAGGCACCCAACGGAGTGGGTTCTTTCTGTCTACTCAGTCAGTCTGTCTGCTGTGTTAATGGATACAGAAATACAGTGCTTTATGGCTAAAACATTTGTGAGTACTTCCTCAGTCTGACAGAGGAAGCCCAGAGTGGTACTTGTATGGTTACCTCAATGCCATGGTTCAATTCAGGGTTTTCCTCATTCCTAAAGGTTAGTAATTTATATGAGCACAATCAAGGGTCTAAGAAATTTGACTTTCTTATGTGTACAATATGCCTTTTCCTATTAAAACCTACGCTAAGCCACAGGACACTGAAGAGAGGCGAGTTATCTGGGTATCATCTTGGCCTGAATCATCCTGGATCCTGGAGAGAAGTTCTGCTTCAGACACTTCAAGGAGTGAATTGAATTTGTTTGAGGTCACACACAACTCGCCTCCCACTGAAGTTCTATCTCTTCCCGTCGAAGGCCCGCGGGAGCTCTAAGGGAAAACATGCAGTGCCAGGAGCAGAGCTCTGATGGTGTACCTGTGGTTCCTGATCGTGACCGCTGGGATCCCTCTCGTAGCTCTCTGCATACAGTCTGATGGTGGCCCGCACACCACTGGAGGAACTGAGCCGGAATATGAGCCGTGATGCATCTGAGAAAATGATCCTCAGGCCCTGAGACCAAGAACATCCAAAATGGCTCAGTGAGCAAGAGAACACACAGGCAGTGATACTCAATGCATGTTGCAGAAATCGGAATAGTTCTATACACCAAAGCCCATCATGGCCATGCCAATCTCTAGTTGGCTCTGGATGTTCACTCGAGCGCAACACTGCGGTAAACCCAAAAGCTACTTGAGGTTACCCATTTGTTTCTTGATTCTATATCTGCTGCTTTGTGGCTAATGTGGGCAGATGTTGAAGAGCCAAACTATGACCACATGCTCAGATTTTCTTGGTCTAGAGATATGAGAATTGGAAAAAACAGTGCATACAATAGAAATAGGATAGCATTCAATAAATGTTCTCAAATCCATGGTGTAATCCTTATAAATCTGAACATAACAGGCATTAAGCAAATTATCTATTGCAATAAGAAATACTCTGCTCCATCTTTCCCCACCCTACCCGTTTTTTTTTTTTTTTTTGCAGACTAAGTCTTGCCATGTCACCCAAGCTGACCCTGAACTCAAGACCCTGTTCCCACCTTACAAGAGCTGGTATCACAGGTGTACACCAAAATGCTAAGTAACTGCCCTTGTTTGAAGACTCAGGTAACCCCCATATAATTTTAAGCTTAGATTTACCCCTTCCCCATTATCATAGTAGTAGAACCCCATGACAAAATGCTCAGGGTTACCCCCTCATCCAGGCTGTGAGTGTTGATGAGAACAGCCTCATCATCTTCAAAGACCATTTCTTTCTCCCCTAGAAATGCTGGGCACCAGCTTGGGGGTCAGAACAGAGTTGGGGCCAGGCGAATTAAGTGCTACCCAATATTAAATCTGTTTTTAGCTTAGAACATCCCTGTTTTATGTAATGTTTCTCATTAGTGACAGGAATAGTCAAAATATGACCAGACTTTTATGACCATAAGATGTATTTGGACTTCTGATGGAAATACATTTTAGGGCAGCTAACAAAGTCTGATCAGTAAAGAATTAGGGATACCAGAGGGAGAAAAAAGAAGCCACAGAGTGTCTACCAGTCACCACTTCATAAAAAGTAGGTGTCTTAGGTGACCTCAGTGTCAAACATTTTCCCTACAAATTTATCATGGAAATGTCCCCGGCCTCCAGTCCTTCTGGCTATGAACCAACTGTTACTAAGGTCACACCGTTTCTGCTATGTGAATCTGAATGCCAGTTCCTTACCCCATCCCAGACCTGACCACGTCTGATACAAGAGGGTATATGATCCCATATGCATTGTTGTTTACTTTTTAAAGGTTTGTCCCAATTCCCAAACACAAAGCTTTTGCTTCTTTTAGAGTTGTTCAACACAAAGCAATGGGAATCAGCTCCCTTACTGGAAACCAACTACCAGTTTTTCACTGGGTTAACATATGAAAGTGACCTATGGAGTAAGTGCGCTGGGCTATGTCCTAGGTATATGAAGGTAAAGGTGCAATGCTTGTCCTTCATCAAAGAGGAGTCACCTCTTACAACCATCCGAAACTCATTTCCCAGCTAGCTACCTTTCGCCACCAGAGAGCTGAACATTCAACAAATCACAAATGGAGCAAACCAACGGTGAACATGGAGCTAAAGAATGCATTTCCTACGGTCCAGAAAACGCCTGCTGCAAAATAATGTTCACACCAATCACAGGCCACTGGTTGTACTGCACGCTACACACACAGGAGGCCATTAGTAATTAGTAGGAAGGAGGAGAGTTTGACTTGAAGAGGTGATATTGGAGTGAATGGCACGCATCTGCCTACTGAGAATAGCTTACCATCATCTCTCTTTCCTAGAACACCAACCCTAACAGCTTAATTGAGAATAAGTTGTTTGAGAAGCCATTACAGACGAACAGCATCAGAGTTCTCTGCTGCATGCCTTTTCAGACCTTCTCCACCACCACACTGCAATTTCACATCCATGTGTAATGTTAATATCCACTGTTGACTTCATTTAGAATTACCTAGGAGACACACTTCTGAGTATGCATCTGTAAGAGTGGTTCCAGAGATGATTCTCTGAGGAGGAAAGAGCCACTCTACATGTGTGTGTGGGGAGCACCATCCTATGGCTTTGATCCCAACTAGTTAAAATGCAAAAAAGGAGAAAGATATTGGATCAGCATCATTCCCTAGCAAGTAGCCTTGCAGGCCTGTTGCCACGCTTTCCCTACCGCGATGGACTGTATCTATAGCAACTGTGCTACAAAATTAATCCTCCCCCTCTTCAGTCATTTCTTCTCAGGTCTCTGGTTTTGGGGACAAGAAACAGAACTAATACACCACGTCTGATGAGGACCACTTGTACGTGTGAAGAGTTGGACTGGATTTCTCTGAGATCTGCATGTTCCTTCAGTGAACATAATGACTTTGCAGTCCACACGTGAGCCATGTTCTTTCCAGCATGAATCGTTATTACTATGAATAAAACAGTAAGGCCAAATTCACTATCAAACAAGACTTTCCAAGCTTATCATTCCTTAACGTCACCAAAAGAACAACAATAATATGCTTTTCCTTCATTTTTGTTTTTGTGGTTTTTAGGTAGGTTCAGAGGTTGGCAATAGACTAAGTTACCTATAGGTGAAAATTTTCAGGCCCTCTTTGTTTGTTTGTTTGTTTGTTTGTTTGTTTTGAACTCAAGTTTTATTGGGACACAATTATGCCTATTTAGTTAGAGACTGCCTATAGATATTTTTGCACTATAGTTTTAGAGATTAATAATCATGGCAGAGATCATCTAATGCATAAGACCTAAAATATTTATTATATAGTTCTCTACGAGAGTGTTTGTTGGACTCGGGTATAAACAATTACATCATGCACAGCCTGGAAGATTTACCCTTTAACCTTATAGCAGGAAACAGAAAATGTGGCTAGCTGCCGTATCAAAATTTCAGTAAGGAGAAATGACGGTGATGAAGATTATCATCACGGGATTCAACCCCGTCATTTTCCAGGGGTTCCAGTTCCAACTATAGATGCCTCTGGACTGTATTCGACGTGAATCTGCTGACTTCTGACCACCTATTCCTGCCCTAAGCAGATTTAACGAATGGAACTTTGGTTTGCCATTCTCGCTCTTAGTGCACGTGGCTGCACCACACTGTCTTCTACTGTCCACTTTCCCAGTCCTGTAGGAATACTGCCAAAGACGGTATGAAGCTAGAAGCGAGACATTCTCTCACAAGCCAAGGGTTTTGAAAGCCTTTCCTTCCCGGAGGAATTGGTCACCTTTTGCTTTCTGACAATAAACACTTTGTCACTAACCATATTTCCCTTCTCAATATGGCTGCCAGGACACCTAACACTCAACTTGAAGCTGAGCCCAAGTAGATCTCCATGACTCTTGAAGCTATGAGTTTTTCTTCTTCTGTCCTTGGCGCTCTAATTTATACATTCTCCAGCCTCAATTTCTGTTCCCTATTTACATTCTAACAGTTTCATTATGCATTTCTGCTGCCATAAATCCTCTCTCACAGACAAGGCCCAGAGCAAATGGATAAAACAAGTTCCCATGGCAACTTGACACTGAAGGGTCTGACCCACTGTGTTTTGTCTTTAGGTCATTCATTGGCTCCAAGAGGAAGAGCCACACACACCTTGTTCCACCTCCACTTTAGCTGCAGAGCCAGGACAACGCCAGGCGCAGAGTAGGCCCTCCAGAGACACTAGTTAATGTCACTGAACCTCAACACCTGGAATGAGCAATGCTAGGGACCTCACCAGGCAGTCCCAGGAGGATCTTGGGCCCTTTAGCTAAAGAAAAACAAAAGCATGCTCTTTGGGGTGAACTGGGCTGACGGCTCCACCTGAGCAGGTGGTTGTAGAAGACAATTATAGACTGAAATCCCCAGCATGTTACAAATGCATCAGCCTCCTACACTGCCTAGCCCATCCTTTAGTGCCACAACGCACTCAAACAAAGTAAGTTTGTCTAAAGCAATAAAAGTTGAGCCATGTAGCTCTCTAGCCACACAATTGCGAGCAGACTGCAAACTTTGCTGCACACTGGAATTAGCTGGAAGGGGAATTGTCCATACAAGACAACAGGGATAGGCCCTTGGTCCAGACAGGGTGATTGGATTTGTACGGGGAGTCCCTTGGGCACTGGGATTTAGTGGCTCCCTGGTGAAGTGAAGGGCCACTGCAACTGTCTTTTCAGTGAGTCTCCTTCCTCATGCTGCAGATGGCTGGATTGTGCTACATGTTAGTTTTAAGATTTTAGCATAATATTCTAAGGAAGTCCCAGAATAGTCATGAAGGAATCTATGACTCCTCTGTAACCTTAGTAGCTAGAACATCGGAATGACACCGCCGTGATAAAAGATAAACATACATAGGAGAGCGTGCTTGTCTCCTTCAGGAGATAGGGTAAATCATGGGGCTGGGTGGTACAAGAGTTGCTGCCTTAAACCTGCCTGCAGTGCCCTCCTCGGTGCTGCGAGCAGAGCTGGACCCACCCTAGATCTGTTGCAGTATCACCTACTGCATAGAGCTCTTTCCTCACAAATCCAGACACTACCATAGCCTTCCTCTCTCTCTCTCTCTCTCTCTCTCTCTCTCTCTCTCTCTCTTTTTCTCTTTTTCTCTCTCTCTCTTTCTTTCTTTCTTTCTTCTCTTTCTTTTCTCTCTCTTTCTCTCCTCTCCTCTCCTCTCCTCTCCTCTCCTCTCCTCTCCTCTCCTCTCCTCTCCTCTCCTCTTCTCTTTTCTCTTCTCTTAAATCCAGATTTACCCCTCTTTGATTTACTGTGCACAGGCAGTTTGGAGATGGTTCAGGAATAGCAACCAGATACACCCAGGCTAGAATTCTGGCTTGGCCACTCACTCAAGCTGGTGGTCTTAAGTAAGTCCTTTAAGCTCTCTAAGCCTTAGTTTCCTAACTTGGATGAAAAATAGAACAGCCTTGGTTATAGGGTGGCTGGGAGCATCCTTTCAGAAACAGTGTGAAAAGGGCTTTGGAAAGTATCATTCATCATAAAAGACTTGTGATCCTTCCTATGTTAAAGTTGAATGATTCTGAATATGATTTCCAAATAAGGCCTTCATGCTGGTACCTTATGATGCAATAGTGCATACTTGTTTATTTTTTATTATATTTTCTTAATATTGTATGTGTGGTGGTGGGGGTAGCACATGCCACAGAGCATACGTGGAGGCCAGAGGACAACTTTTAGGAGTCGGTTCTCTTCTTCTCCATGTGGGCGCTGGGGATTGAACTTAGATCATCAGGCTTGTTGGCAAGTCCTTGACCTGCTAAGCCATCTCCTGGGCCTTTGTAAAAATTAGGCAGATTAAGATTAGTTTTCAGAATGCTGCCTTCCTCTGAAGTCACTATTGGTTTTTTCAGTCTCCTGCCAATTATCTTTACTATGTTTGCTGCTGAAATGGATCCTTTAGCAATAAAATACCCCTTCCTTAATAGTCATCAGACACAAACCTGAAAGCCCTCGGATGCGATCCTGGCCATTTTCCTCTGCTTATGGAGAAGAAAGGAAATTGTCAAAACTGGCTCGGTGTTGAAACACAGTAAGAGTCTCTAGGTCTTTTGACTCCAGGGAAACTATCGGATGCTACCCCACATGAAAGTGCTCGTGTTCACGGATCACTTCTCATGATCTGACCAGTTCCTCCTGTTTTGTGTGCTCCTCTAAGCTGGCTGAGAGCCTTATGCAGAGTAAGTATCTGATAAATGTTTGACAAATGAATGTTGGAGGGGTTGTTGTTTGGGTTTTTTTTTTTTTTTTTAAAAAAACCCACATGTAAATCAAGGCAGAGAGATCTGCTAGTTGCTAAATCCACGCAGAGCTGCCAGATGTTAGCTTGGAGATTGTAGGACATGTTGCAGCCAGGCAGGAGGAGGAACTATGTATTACCAGCAACTGCTGGCAGCATCTGACTTGCTCAAATGCTGATGTGGGATGAATTCCAGGGGAAAACAGCATATGGCCCTGAAATCTGGTTCTGGTACAGCATCACATGTACAGTCTCATGTGGTTGGCTGCATGAGGCATGCGAACCTGGAGGCAGAACAACCTTGGAAGATACTCTGAGCCTAATGCAAATGTTATCTCCCACAGGAAATCCCGGCCATTTATCTGGAAAGTGTCAAGGTGAAAACATTGCCATGTAACATCTGAACCATATTTTGTAGAAGAAAGCACGCAGCCCATAGAGCAGGGGATTTGGATGGAACATACACAAAACTACATGGATTGCCTATTTTCCTCTATTTAAGTCACAGCATTAATTGGAAACATGAGTTCAAGAATGATTGAGTAAGGCTAGTCCATATAGGGCCTTTGCATGAGTTACAAAATGAGATCCCCTCTGGGTGGAAAAGGGAAACAAAAGCATCTCTCCTCTCGACTAACTTTGGACTTTGGCTTCATCTTCCTGATTAGGCTAGGGGTCTTTATACAGTGCACTGACCACACATCTACGCCCAGAGACACAGTCTCACTTAGGCTTTGTCTTAGTTACTTCTCTATTACTATGATAAAACACCATGGCCAAGTCAACTTAGGAAAAGGAAAGCTTTAGGTGGGGGACTCAAGGCTCCAGAGGGTTAGAGTATATGACAATCATGGCAGGAATCATGGCAGCAGGCAAGAAGGTTTGGAACTGAACAGTACCTGAGTGTTTGTATCTGGTCCACAAGCATGAAGCAGAGAGAGACAGAGACAGAGATGGAGGAAGAGGGAGGGGGAGAGAGAGTGGTCAGTAACAGGGAACAATGTGGGCTTCTGAAACCCAAAGCCCATCTCCAGTGACACACCTCCAACAAAGCCACGCCTTCTAGTCCCTCCCAAGCAGTTCCTTCACTACAGACCAAGCATTCAAATATATGAGCCTATGGGGGCCATGCTCATTCAGGATTTTGTTTTTAAAGAACCAACAAGCCCCTTTGGGTACAACAATTAGAACGAGTTAAAGAATTATCTAGGAAAAATCAAAGCCAAATCGTCCTTAGGTGGGTTTTCAAAGCACCTATCTAGCAAATGCAACCTTAAGCCATGAGAAGCTGCTTGGGTTTTCCTCATCAAAATCCCGACCATCAATTGTGGGCCAGTGGAAACAGATCACATACACCTATCCATTTCTTTTCTAGAATTATTGCTCGTCCCTGTTCACTCCACACCACACTGGCCCTGGGTCTGGGAGACTTTGGATTCAGAAATACTTCCTCCAGTCACAACATGTCCTCTCCTTCAGTTCCTGGGAGAATATTTGGCCTTTCCTTCTGTACTGTTTTCTGGTTTGGGTGACCCTCCTGAACATAAAGAGATATTAACATTTCAGTAAGAAGTTCCTGTTACTGAAGAACACTTAGATGTTCCTCACAGTTTAGAAGACAGCCCTAAATCTACCAACTTTTTCCAGGAGAGGTTAATTTGTTATAACTGAACTCTAGAAGCAGAAGGGGGCCTTCAAGCTACCAAGAAAGCATATTCGCATCACTCTATTTCCCTAGCAGTGACAAGTAGGCAATTATAAAGAACTAACTCTGTGTTTCGTCCTTGAAGGACAAATAGAAAAATTTCAGGAAAACTGCATACTAGAAAATATTTTTCTAATAGTTTCCAAGATGTCCTACCAAGAGGCATACTTAACATAGCAGATAGCTAAGTTGTCTTCCTTTGCCATGACTACAGTGTTGCAGAAGTGTTGAAGTCTAGAATTATAACTGTAGGTATCATAATACCCCATGAGATTGTCTAGAATGCATCTCGTGTCAAGAAAAATAAAACAGTCATGCAGTTACGTTCGGTTGAAGAAAGTCACAGAGCGTGATGCAATGATCTCACCTGAGCCAGCTCCTGCTTACTCTCCTGGGCGTGGATTAACCGTCATCTCCCTCTGAAGAGCTTTCTATAATCCTGATCTACATCCGTTCCTCCGATATGTACGCCCAACTACCTAACACTGTTCAGTCAATTCTGCAATAATTACAAGTTCAACATCAAGTTACCTCCCCAGCTAAATTGTAATTAAGCAGAGGGCAGGATTCTCAACTGCCCTGTTGGATTCTCAGGACCAGAAGGCTGAGCGGCATGCAGCAACTGTGTGGTAAACACTCATCCAATGGGTAAGAACATGAAAAAAAAATCAATTCAACTACCTTCTTCATATTTTCCTAAGTTAGGACAGGAATTCATATTTATCACAGGGATTGTTTTTCAACACCACACTAGACCTATTATGGTAACTACACACTTCTGTTCCTCCACACAGGAGGATTACTACATCTGAGTGCCAACTTTCAGACTTAAATAAACTTTATTGGTGGCTCATAAGTCCAACTGAATCATTTCCAATGCTCTGCTTCTAGATATGCAAACCACACTCCAGTAAATGGCACATGATAGAGCAATGGCTGGCTGTCACTGTCAGAGTCTCTCAGATGATGCATTGATAATGATGTGATTGAAGCTGACAGACAAAGCTGAAGATGGACCAGTTATCCCCGGAGAGAGAAGCTCTTGGCTTTGGAGTTCCAGCATCCTCAGTGAACACCATTCAGTGGCCCTTGCATGATGCAGTAGATGCTGGTGGCTCAGTAAACATCTCTAGATGGGGGTAGAGAGGATGATGGCACAGAGGGACAAAGTCCAGCACCACATTCCAGAACTGAAGTGTGTATTCCAGACTGCCAATTTATGTTCTTTATTGTTTCTAAATGCTGAAATTAAAAAGGATAGACCTAGTCCTTACGTGGTAAATAACAAATCTGAAAACAAGTACCCTTCACAGTAAGCTTTCTGTTGAGTGGACTTCTTTCTCTCAGGTTGAGGAAAACAGTCAATTGTTTTCATGCAGCCTGCTTAACTCAGAGCACTATCATGCCTACAGTGAGCCCAGAGTCACACGTGAGCAGACTGGATTTGGCTTTCCTTATTAGCTAGCCGGTACAGATTTATTTATGCCAATTCTTAAATATCAGCTGAACTGATAACTTGCAAATTATTTCATCACCGGTAGCATTTTCTGAATTTTGAGCCAGCCAAATGGAAATACAGACAATTTGGGTGGATGAGTAGAAAAAAAAAAGTCTCAGTTGCTTAAATTTTGTTCCTGAAGTATCAAGTTTTCTTATTTAAAAACAATTTTCTGATATAGGTTATAGTTCTGGGTTGAGGTGTCAATATGCCAGCTCTCAGTGTGTAATCACCTTTCCCAATGGCCCTTTGTTCACAGGACCAAGACTCCAGTTTTCCTACTGATATCATAGCTGTGGGCACTGAGTGGACAGGACTGAGGCTACAGGCAGAAGGGATGAGGCGATGGTAGGAGAGTGTCTTGGTACTAAATCATTCCTTGGGATGCTGGTGGTAAAAGGGGGAGACCCAGCACCAACAGTGCCCTGGATATCTGCACCCTTGAAGCAATACTCAGACCTCCAGGGCTTGCCAAACTTTCCCTCGTCTTATGACAGGGCATGCTGGGAACATCTTAAACTACTCAGTGATTTGATCAAACTGCTCTCCTACAAAAAATTGGCTTGGTTTCCCCACTCATATTTGAAGAAAGCAACATTAGTCACCCATGTGACTCAATTTTACCTGAGAGTAAACAGTGACAGACCCCCCTGCCCCAGAAGACCGTGGAAAAACTGCCGCAGTACCACGCCTTATCTAGCTGTGGTTTCTAAATCCAAGAGACTCTTGGTTCCGACTTGAATAAACAGCTGGCACCTTAAAATCAGCCTTAGCAAGTCCCATGAAGCCTGGAGACACACAGGATCCAGGAGGCCCTTGGAATTCAAAACGGGGTAGAAAGCTTCAGGGCTTCCTTCTTGCCTCTGGAGTGACCCTTGCAGGATTTCAGGCAGGGCAGCCTTCCCTAGATATTTCCACAGCCAAGGGGCTGGCTGGGACTTATCACTGCAATAGGATTTTCTCTTCAGTTTGGTTGGAAAAGCATTTCTACTTTATCTCTAGAGATGCCCGTGGAATGGCTCTTTTCCTGTTATCTGTTTCCTGACTCTGACCTCGAATTAAGGACAAAAAGGGAGGAATAAGCCGTCCTGAATCAGACGGCTGTGTTGGTTGGGGGAGGGGAGGGAGTATGTGAGTTGAATCACTGAGAGATGATTCAGACACCAGAGGCCTGCTCACATCCTCACAAGACATCCCGACAAGTCTACCTTTCCTTTGTTTTTCTTACTTTATGTGGCTCTCATCAAAAGCCCATCACAGGGTGTTCTTTTTGTTTCCTTTGTTACAGTGTCAAGGCAGCAAAATGCTCAATTAACCACTGCTACATCCCTGGTGGTCTTGAGGTTGCTTAAGTAAGCTTAGTTAATCATTTACTAACATTCCTTTTGTACCTCTGAATTCTTGAATTCACAGGTGTATTTCATTTTCCCAGTGACTATGTAATATAGCCATTTATTATTCTTATTTTCTCAGATAGGATATTATAGGGAGAGTAAATAAGATAATTCATCAAGAAGGTGGAAGATCATCTAATTGGATTTAAGGTCTACTCAATATAAGGGAGTCCATGCCTGGTAGTGTAAACTTAGCCAACTAACTGTGACTGGTGAGGTCATGGACCTTAAAGGAGAGCCGACTACTGCCAGCTTCCTAAGCCAGGTTAATGCCCAACGGCATTCTAAACACTTAGCCTTATACCCACAAGGGAGTATAGCCTTCACCCCGAATCAAAGACACTTCTGTTTGCAATAGACAGAAACCATTACAGAAACCCACAGCTGGTTGAAATGAAGAGAACAACAGACTGTGGGGTACCCATCTCCAGCTGATACCTCTAGAGCACAATCCCTACACCTAAGGCTCAGAAAATAGCACAAAGAGGGGGTGGAAAGACTGTGGATCGACACGTAGGATTAACATGCATCTTCTGTATGTCACAAGGTTGTACCCATGGAATCTTAACAATGTGGTCACCTTGACAAGATCTCTACAATAACAGCACCAGTCAACTTCTGAAAGTAGATAGAAAAATCCTACAAGGTCCCATCTTTGGAGGAAGAGCTACAGATCACTGATGGCTACAAGAGAATACTCAGCCTTCTCCAGGGCTCAGACTCTGAAAGGTTATCCAATCCCAAATGGTCAGCCCTAAATAATGTGCATATGAGCAAAACTAAGTGGACTCATTGTGCTTATTATGTTACACACACACAAACATATGCAACAATAATACTTAAAGAAGAGGAGGTCATGGATTTGGGGAATGGGGAGACATGAGACATGGGTGGAGTTGGATAGGGGAAAGAGTAGGGAAATGATATATAGTACTCAAGCATGAAAATGAAAAAAGTTTTAAAAAAAGGAGGCAGAAAGCTAGGCAGTTGACTCAGCAAGTTCAAGGTCATCCCTAGGATATAAAGTGAGTTCCAGGTGAGCTAAAGTGAGCTATAGTATGAGACTCTGTTTCAAAACAAATTTTTATTGGTTGATTTTGGTGAGACTGTGGAGAAAGATAATGTATTATTCATTGCTGGTAAGAGTGTAAGTTGGAACATGCACTATGGTCAAAGAAAACATTAAATCCAACAAATTCTTAACACAAAACATCCAGAAAATCTGGGACACTATGAAGACCAAACCTAAAAATAACAGGGGTAGAAGAAGGAGAAGAACTCCAACTCAAAGGCACCAAAAATATATTCAACAAAAATCATAGAAGAAAACTTTCCCAACCTAAAGGAGGATATCCTTATGAAGGGACAAGAAGTTTACAGAACAACAATAGACTGGAAAAAAAAAAGCCTCCTTCATCATATGACAATCAAAATGCAAAACATACAGAATAAAGAAAGAATATTAAGAGCTGCAAAGGAAAAAGAGGTCAAGTAACATATAAAAGTAGACCTAGCAGAATTACACCCAACTTCTCAATGGAAACCATAAAAGCCAGAAGGTCCTAGACAAACGTGCTGCAGACACTAAGAGACCACGGATGAAATCCCAGACTACTATACCCAGCAAAGCTTTCAATCACCATTGATAGAGAAAACAAGATAGTCAATGGCAAAAACAGATTTAAACAATATGTATCCATAAACCCAGCTCTACAGAAGGTACTAGAAGGAAAGCCCCAACCCAAGGAAGCTAACTGCACCCACAAAAACACAGGCAACTGATAACCCCCACCAGCATAACCCAAAGAAGGGAAACACACAAACACTACTACCAAAAAATAACTGGAATTAACAACCACTGATCATTAATATCTCTTAATAACGATTGACTCAATTCACCTATAAAAAGACACAGGCTAAGAGAATGGATACAAAAACAGAATCCAGCCTTCTGCTGTATACAAGAAACACACCTCAATCTCAAAGACAGACACTACCTTAGAGTAAAGGATTGGGAAAAGGTTTTCCAATCAAATGGACCTCAGAAACAAGCAGGTATAGCTATCCTAATATCAAATATCAATATGTAAAAGAAACATTACTAAAACTTAAATTGCATATCAAACCCCATACACTAGTAGTAGTAAACTTCAACACTCCACTCTCGCCAATGGACAGGTCAACCAGATAGGAACTTAACAAAGAAATAAGAGAACTAACAGATGTCATGAATCAAATGGACTTAACAGACATCTAGGAGAGAAGGGGAAGGGTGAGGAGAACTTGAGGAAATGGGATAATTGAGAAGGAGGAAGGACAGAAATGAGAGCAAGGAAAGAGATATCTTGATTGAGGGAGCCACTATATAGTTAGCAGAAACCTGGCTCTAGAAAAATTCCCAGGAATTCACAAGAATGACCCCACCTAAGACCCTAACCAATAGAGGAGAGGGAGGGCTGTTCTTGACTTGCCCTGTGGTCAGACTGATGAATATCTTTTTTGTTGTTGTTGTTGTAGGATTTATTTATTTATTTATTTATTTTTTTTATTTAATAAAAATTTCCGCCTCCTCCCCGCCTCCCATTTACCCCCCCCTCCTCCACTCTCCCTCCCTCTCCTGTCCGGAGAGCAGTAAGGGTTCCCTGCCCTATGGGAAGTCCAAGTTCCTCCCCCCTCCATCCAGGTCTAGGAAGGTGAGCAGACTGATGAATATCTTAAATATCACCATAGAACCTTCATCCAGCAACTGATGGAAACAGAGGCAGAGACTCGCATCTCAGTCACTGGACTGAGCTCCCAAAGTCCAGCTAAAAAGTGGGAGGAATGAGAATACAAGCAAAGAGGTCAAGACCATGATCACCCTCTGAAACAGTCTGCCTGAGCTAATGGGAGCTCACAAACCCCAGCCATACTGGGAAGGAACAAGCATAGAACCAAACTAGTCCCTCTGAATGTGGTTGACAGTTGCATGGCTGGGGCAGACTGAGGGGCCACTGGCAGTGGCACCAGGATTTATCCCTACTACTGGCTTTTTGGAAACCTATACTCTTGGAATGGATACCTTGCTCAGTCTAGACATAATAGGGAGGGCCTTGGACCTTCCCCAAAGTAATGGGTCTTACTCTCTCTGATGATTGGATGGGGATGGGGTGGGATGGTGTGTGGAAGGAATGGGAGGAAGGGAAGGAGTGGGAACTTGGATTGGTATTTTTAAAAAATCTAATAAATTTTAAAAAATAAAAACAAACAAGCTAGACAATCTCTGTATCAAATAAGTAGCATAACTTCTGTATAAAAGATATTTTTGAAAATTATGTATGATATCTACTTTTTTCTTCTAGTAAGTTGAATTTAGACCAAACAAGAGGTAACTAGGAACTGCCCACTACCATGGGATCATGCATATTCTGGATAAAGAAAGAGAACTAATATTTCACGAATGTGGATTAGCTACCATCCCCTGCACCAGAGCTCTATAGAACTTTTTCCCTCAAACATCCTCTATTATCACACATTCTGATTATCATCATCACTGCCTCTCAAGCTGAGGTTCAACCCAAAGTCAAAGATCTGGCTTGTGACAAAGACAGTCTTTAAATCTGTGTCTCTCTGATCTCAAATAATAGGGTGCTGAAGAGGAATAGGATGCAAAGAGGACCATAGTAAGATGCATCCAATTGCTAAAGGGGAATAGGATGCCAAAGAGGACCATGGTAAGATGCATACAACAGCTGAAGAGGAATAGGATGCCAAAGAGGATTACATATTGCTGAGGAGAAATAAGATGCTGAAGAGGACAGTGAGCTGCTTTCTATAGCACATTCTTCATAGTTGCAGAATTATCTTTGTGTTTTGAATACTGCTGTTTTTCCTTACGATTATAATTAAATTGCCTTTTTTAAAGGCAAAGTCTCATTATATGGTCTAGCTTGCTTGAACTCAGAATCATGATCCTCCGTTTCCTGAGTGCCAAGATTGTGTATGCATGTGTGTATGTGTGTGGGGGCGGGGGAGAAAGAAAGAGAGAAAAAGAAACCATGCTTAGCTCTGCTTCTATCTTAATTTTAAAAGAATCCACAGTTTAGTATATTGTTTTAAAACAACAGTATTTAAAACTCAAAAAGACAGTAATAAATATTAGCAAAGGTGTGGGAAGCTGGGCCCCTCACATACTGCTGGCAAGAATATAAAGTGGTGCCGGGCGGTGGTGGCGCACGCCTTTAATCCCAGCACTCGGGAGGCAGAGGCAGGCGGATCTCTGTGAGTTCGAGACCAGCCTGGTCTACAAGAGCTAGTTCCAGGACAGGCTCTAAAGCTGTAGAGAAACCCTGTCTCGAAAAACCAAAAAAAAAAAAAAAAAAAAAAAAAAAGAATATAAAGTGGTAGAACTGGATTTGAGGACTAGATGGCAGTTTCTTTAAGGTTTAGCCCAACAGCCCACTCTTCTCGTATACCAAGAGTGATGCAACCCATGCCCGTACAACTGCATGTGAACATCCCTACCAGGTTCATTACAACAGTCGAAAAGGGAAAAACTGCACCACTAAAAGGAAATCCATCACTGGACAAATGGAAAACAAAATGTGGCATCCACACCACAGAGCACAACTCAGTCAGTTAAAAAGGGGGTGAAGCTGTGGTGGCACACACCTTTAATCCCAGCGCTTGGGAGGCAGAGGCAGGTGGATCTCTGAGAGATCCAGTCCAGCCTGATCTACAAGAGCTAGTTCCAAGAAGGCTCCAAAGCTACAGAGAAACGCTGTCTCTAAAAACACTGAAAAAGAAAAAATAAGAGATAAAGTATTGGTGTACAGTACAATATGGAAGGCCACGGAAATAGTAGACTAAGTGTGAATAGAGAGTCAGATCACCAAGAGCACACATGATTCCACTTAGAGGCAATGCCCAGAATAGACAAATAGATGTAGGTCATTGATGCCAGGACCTGGAGGCTGGAAGGGAAATTGCACCTAAAATGAGCAAGGTCTCACTGTGGGGTGATGAAAATGTTTTAAAATTTAATGAGATGGTGACTGCATTACTTTGTCAATGTAAAAACCATTCATTGAAATCTGCACTTTAAATGAGCTAATTGTATAGTGTGTAGATTATATATGACCATAAAGCCATAATATATTTATGTTTGGAAAACTGTATAACGAACAAGTGCACAAAACCCCCCAAATTGTCTATTTTGTAGACGCAGTAACTATCTACTTAGTGAGAACACCAAAGAACTTCATGACTATTTTGAAGTCATACTAGGTCATTTAAACCCAAGTATGTCTCTTAGGTGTCTGATACTTAGAAAGTATGCTGATTTTGCATAACAGCACCTGAAGTGTGCCTTGGACTGAACTATCCTTGAGTTGAATATTAGTGTCTGCTGATAAGCCAAAAGGTTGTTTTGCTGAGTCCCACTTACACAGCACCCACCAGAACACATTGTGTTAAAAGAGTCACAATGCATGAGTTTAGTGTCCCTGATCACCCTCACTAAACCAAACCCAGGCCTGTAGAAAAGCTCCAAGGGGGCTCACAGCTGCCCTTAAATGAAGCTGTCACTCACGAGGCTCTGATATGAGAGTAAAGGAGATAGTCTTTTCTTCTACTTTATGAGGAAATTTCCAAGAGCAGGTCCCGGCAACACTGATTTATTTATAACGACATTTGAGTTTAGGTGGAACAGTGTAGAAAGGAAAACATTACTATATTCCAGAGTTCAAATGAAAACCGCCCACTGTGGTTATGGAGGGAATGGGGAGTGGAATAAGCCCACATCAGAATATGAGATCCGGCTGAAAAAAATGGCCTGATGTAACTGATTACAGAGTATCTAAGAAGATGGCATCCAAATACTGAATACCTCGGGAAAGAAATAAGGCAGAGAAAGTTGTATCAAAGAGCAAATCGATTAGTTCAACAGCTAAACTTCCCTTGATGAGACAACATCATTAGTGTAGCTGTATCTAGACCAGTACCCACAAAAGATGATCCTATGCTTTCTCCAGGGACCAGAAACCTCATAGTACTTTGGATAAGATGGGGCTAGGAAATTCAGGGTGTTAGAGCTGGAGACCAGAAATATATACTTTAGGAAGTATATATTTCAAGTCTCTTGAATCTTATGACAAAAAAACAAAGTGAGCCTTGGGCATGGGGAAGGCTGGTCCAGATGGAAAGGGAAACGAAACTGGAAACTATGTGTTCAGGACACAGGAACTCAAAGATGCCAGTGAGCATCCATTTCCCATAGCCACTGACGGCTGTTATTTCAGAGTAAGGCCATAGGCGACAACTATCCTTGGTGAAACCAAGAGCCACAGAAGCGTGTGGGGTGCTCCCTAGCAAAAAGAAAACTAGTGTTTGCCTACCTTAGAAGAAAGCTTATACTTTTTTCTATCTTATTTTGTTTCATTTCTGAAGCAGTTATGTGCAATGGGTATTCTATGGATGGAGAAGAAAGTATGGGCCTAAGAAATGAAGAAACTTCCCTGCAGTCCCACACAGCAAGGGGCACGATTCCATTCTGCCTTCTAGATCCTGACTGCTTGCTTGCTTACTTTTGCCTTTCTCAGCTGACCTTAAGGACTTCTAGAATGAAGGACTGCTTGTTTTCACTATTTGTTTGTTTAAAAAATTTGAGGCAAGGTTTCTCTGTATAGTCCCGGCTGTCCTGGAACTCACTCTGTTTACCAGGCTGGCTTCAAACTCAGAGATCCACCTGCCTCTCTCTCTCAAGTGCTGGGATTAAAGGCATATTCCACCAATGCCTGGTGCTTGTTTTCATTTTTAATGCATATGAGTGTTTTGCCGACCTATATGTCTGTGCATCATATGTATGTCTGGTGCCCATAGAAACCAGAAAGGGCATCAGAGCCACTGAAACTAGAGTTTCAGATGGCTGTGAGCTGCCACATGGGTGCTTGTTACTGAACCTGATCCTCTGTACTAGCAAATACTCTTAACTGCCGAGACACCTCTCCAGCCCAAAGAATTGATATTTTGATGGAGAGTTAAAAATAACTATAAAACTAAGCCAACTGGAGGGAGTCCCAAGAGAATAAAGAATGCACCAGGGTTTGGAATATCCACAGTGCTGGGACTTTCATATCCAAGATGACAGGGGAAATACTAGTTAAATTAGGACAGCGCATCTTATCTAGCCCCTGCAGCACCTGCCTTTACTGTTTTCACTTATAAAGGATGCATAAAGAGATAGGAACGTGGAGGTCGAGGAACTGAGCCGCTCTTAACATTACTCGGGTTGTATTACGTACTCTGTAAATGTACATGTCTGGGATTACTCCCAGAGGGGTCAATACGTGCCTTTGCCAACAAGACCGAGAGGAGAAAGAATCATTACAGAGACATCCAACTTTTCCCACACAATTCACAACCACAGGAACATAATGGAAGCTGCAGTTGGCTTCGCTACTTGCTGGAGATTAGCATCCATCCATGAATCTTCTGGAGATTTCTGGGCAAACTTTCCAACTATCCTCTCCCTCCCAGAGACACTGAACTTATCTAAGCCCTTACAGTTCCTTGATGACATAACGCAATAAAAGATGAAGTCCCCCATACGCTGGGAGATTCCAATGACAGGGATGTTTCGCTCTATCCATGTCTCTGAATTTATCACCAAGAACAGCCACCACATAGAAGCATCTGTGGGCTGCTACCATTAAGGAAGGAAATGCGTGGCCTATTCCACTTTGAGGGCTTGGTTCGTCAGTTAGAACGTATACAGGTGTAAACAACACGGGACCAAGAGGCCCAGGTTCTAATCTAATCCTTAGGGGCTTCCTCTTCCTAGATGGCGAACTCTGCTTTCAAAGTGAAGAGCACAGGGAAGACGAGCCCTAAAGATCTCTCCAGCTCTGCATACTTTGCCGACCAGCTTTGCCCTATCCACTTATTTCTGTGATTGCCCAGCAAGTACCTGTTTCTTGGTCACGGTGCCATCCACAGGGTCCACATACTCAAAGCTGTCTGTCTTTGCGACGCTGTAAATGTGGCTCCCCACAGCAAACTGTTGGCCGATGAAGGACTTGTCTGTAACCAGGGCCTCCAGGTCCCTCATGATGTAGTATGTTGCCTTGGGCTCCAGCCCCTCATAGTCAAACCTGCGGGGGAAGAAGGCAGAACACAGAAATCACAAAACCCAGTCAGAGAACCAACAGTTGGGCGGACTCCTCATGGTCCTGATTCCAGGAAAGGAAACAGAAAAGCATGTTTGAGGAGTCTCACTTTCTCCTCGCAGCCTTATAATGCAGTCTCCGCATGGGGGCCAGGGCAAACTCCAATTATGTTGCTCCTTTCTTATAAGCCCCTCCCCAAACTCCTGTCATGTTGACAACGAAACCCCAAGCACAGACTATCACACACTATGCGATCCAACCCTGTCTGCCCTACCTGGCTTGATCTGAATGAACTTTGTCCCTCTTTGCACTTTAGCTCACTTGTTTGAGCCACCATGGCCTCCACTTCAGTCCCTGGTGACCCCCTCAGCCACTCCTGACCCTCTGTTCTTGCTGCTTGTCCCCTCCATCTTGTACATTCTCCGGTTTCTTTGTATCTGGTATACTCAAAGCGCAGACTCATTCTTTTCTTCCAGTCTTCAGGTCTCCCGAATTCTCGAGTATTCATCCATCTGAGTAGTATCCCCTGCTCCCCTGCCTGTCACCACCTGTACATCTTCTTTTGCCCTGTCTTATGGATTCCCTCTGGCATGTTTTGCATTTGCTTACTTCAAGTCTGCCCTTGCTCTAGGGCACAGACCTTAGTTCTCCTATTCTCCGCTGTTTCTGGAGCACAGGACGTGCTCTATGTGTAGTCTGGGATGAGGAAGCAATGCGGAGGTGGGGGGGAGATCAAAGAGGAAGAAAGTGAATTGAGCTATAAAAAAAATCCCTGGAACCTTGAAAGAAACGTCATAATTGTTCCATTTAGAAAGTCTTCCTACCCACAAACATCAAATATAATAGTAGGGCTGGGATGTTGATCAAAAGTGGAGGGGGCGGGATACTAAAAATTATCCCTGCCCTGTTTATTTTGGAGTTTGAAATAAGATGATGCATACCACACAGTTGACAAAATGCTAGACATCAGAGCTTTTAAAAAGTATCTGTTCATTGGTTTGTTTGGTTTTTTTCTCCTTTCTCCACTAATGTAAAGAGATTGTCTCTCCGAACATCAGATAATCATCTCCAAATTCGACTGGGGCAACACAGAGGGGATGGTTATTTACAAAGGGAGCCAGAGAAGGAGCTCTGAGCCCAGGTGGCCTCAGAAGGACGTCACATCTGGGCTTTCTGCAGACAGAGAATGCTCAGGGCAAGCTGCAAGATAGAAGCCCTGAACAGTCGCTAGGACGACTCTACCAACTGGAGAGGCCAAAAGACAGCACCACATCCTGCGCATCCTTTCTTCCCCCTACTTCAGCACCAAGATAACAGGAAAGCCCTTAGAACACTGTCAATGTGTTCAGACATAGGATTCTTATTAGAGACAGATACTCTGGGTGGAAGTGGGAGTCGGGGAGAGGAGGGAAGATTGACGAGCCAGGCATGGAGGCTCTTGTTTGTAATCCCCACACTCAGGAGGCTCAGGCAAGAGAATTAAAAACGAGTTCAAGACCAGCCTAGCTCCATAGTAAGATTCTATCAATAGATAGATAGATAGATAGATAGATAGATAGATAGATAGATAGATAGATAGATAGATGATAGATAGATAGATGGTAGATAGATAGATATAGATATAGATAGATAGATAGATGATAGATAGATAGAAGATAGATAGATAGATAGATAGATAGATAGATAGATAGATAGATAGATAGATAGATAGGACAAAGACAAGCAGAAAGTTGCAGAAAGACAGACAAGACAGGATAATGCTGGGAGCAAAATTCAAAACTTGAGAACATTCACTGAAAAAGACCATGCTGAGTTTAAAGCTGAGATCACGTACAAGTGCCAGACTTAGTGGGTTTGTTTTTTCACACAAGTAACTCCTGAAGCTACCCTCCCTTCTCCTTTTTCCCCTCTACATCAAGCTGGCCCTGCAAACCTCCACTGCCAGCACCACATTTGCAAGGGTTATAACCTCTAAGTGGAGACTTGCTTCTGGGGTTTACCCAGGCAAAGAAAATTGAGAGACTTCCCTTAGCTGCAATGCTAGTCTCAGTATCAGCGACTCTGAAACTGTTTTATTGTTTCCTCCCTGCCAAGAAAGCTGTCTGCTAGAAATCACTCATTTCCAAAACCCCTCCCCACAATCGGCCATTTGCTGGGATTGCAGGAGTCTGGTCTTCACTGTACCTGCCCCCATCCCCTTCTTCTCTGTGATTTTTTTCTGAACAGAAATTTGTAATACAGTTGAATGTCCTGCAAGAAATTAAATCTCCATTGCATAGTATTCTCTAATATGGTATTGTTATGAAAAAAAGCAGTTAACATTACAAGCTCTTGGCCACAAAACTTGAAGTATATTATAAATACCCTCATCATCGCACCGTTTCTTCACAACACTGGCAGGAACCTAAACAGTCATTCCACAAATTACAAGGTGCACATCTCTGACTCAGAGTAACCACTCAGCTAGCTAGCGAGAACAAAATATTTTTATCAGGTTGGAATCTTTATAAGATCCTCATGCAACAGAAGAAATTCATGTGCCAACTAATTTTTGGATATAAATTAAGCAAATATATAAATCAAAACCCCCTAAGAATTAGGGGTGTGTGAGCCATGTTAGAAATATTGATGAGCAAAACAAGATCCCACCTGCCTTGAGAATTTGTTTTATGGCTCAATGTATAATATGCTAGTTTATTTATTTTTCACATTCCCAGTCTTCTTGACTAACCAGGAATCAAAGCTATTATGGCTGTTGTCTCTATTTCCCAGAACATTGCAGTCCCTTAGAGTTTAATAAAAACCCCTTGCAGCCTTGCTTATCCTCTGATATTTATCTAAGTAGATGCTTCTTGAAAGAAGAAACAGTCGCCATATAAGGGAAAAGACTAAAGCACTTTGTCCCTCAAGCTCTCGAAACTCAGCTAAATACCCAAAGCTGGTAACGACACACAAGCAAAACAGTGTCTTTAACACAGAGTCTGTGGCTCCCAAAAGTCTCCTCTTCCCACACATAGTTACCCATAGTCAACAACTGTTTCTATCACCCTATCCCCTAAGCCTGGCATGGTAGTGGGTACACACACTTGGCACACACCTAGGTGCCATAACCTTGGAATGTTCTTTCTTATTTCGACAACAGGAAAGGGACAGACCAGCAACCCTGAGTTCCGGCCCACCAGACTTCCATCTGCCTCCTTCAGAGATAATAATATTTCCCTTCCCTGTGTCTCTTTTCAGCAAGATAAGCCTTGAGCGAAAACCTAGGGCTGCTGAGCCATGTGGGCCATGCAAAGGGTCTCGGTTCAGCCATGTCAGAGCCCTTCCGACCATTAGTGTGGAGGTTAGATCCAGGGTGGGAGAAGATTCCAAAAACATCAAATTGTGGGCTTTTGTGTCTGACCACTCCTTTAAAAAAATCCATATAGAACAAATAAGAAATGTGTTTGCTTTGACTATGGGCTCACAGCTCCCAAGGATCAGAAGGAATTTCTCAAAACTCTGCATTTTGATAACCTCTTGGCATGACTACCTACTTGCTGCCTTCTCGTTTGAAGAAAAGATTGGGAGGAATGTCACCAGGGCAAGTAAAATCTGTCATTTCGGTGTAGTAGCCTTGACACTACTCCCAAACAGCCAACCCCAGCCTTCCAGTTCCTCAGATGTTTCTACAAGATGCTTTCTTCTTCAATTCTAGCCCATCAGTTTTAGAAAACATCTCTAAGAGTAGTTCTCAAGACACATGCAGAGACCCTGCCCGTTCTCACCTGCAGTAGTAGTGGCGGCCATATTTGGCCCAATGATCCCTAACGATTTCCTCCACGCCCTGCTTCCGGGCAGCGATAATGGACAGCCAGACCAAGACAGCCCAGAGGCCATCTTTCTCTCGGAGGTGATCAGATCCTAAGGCAAAAAGAGAGATTCTGTTGAGAGTTCTCTCCTGGAGAAAAGCAAAGGTGACGAGACCCTTTAGCAGCTTGGAGTTGTACTGAAATGGCTGTATATTTTCACCCACTGTGCAGAGTTGGAATGTTATAATATAAAATAACAACAAATGTATAATAAACTCCTAAAATTGTTGAAGGAATTGAAGACCCCAGATGACATAATATCATCACATAGTCATGCTTTTCCTCAGTAAATACTTGACAGCTCCTACATCGCCTAAGCATTTTTCTAGATCATGGCAAAAAAAAAAAAAAAAAAAAAAAAGTGAGCAAGAAAGTCCTTTACTTAAAGTCTGAATTCAACTATATGGAAGCAGGTAAGACAAAAGCAGACAGAAGAATATCATGCATCAAATCAGGACAAATGCTTTGAAGAAATTAGAGTAGGTGCTGGCATCACGGGGCAAAAATAAAGGCTGCAGTCAGCACAAAAGACACCTTCTTCTGTAACCTATGAATGGGGATTTACTTGGCGGAAATGGTCCTTGCAGGTGTAACTGAGTTGAGGATCTTGAAATAAAGTCATCCTGGAACATCCAGTTGAATAACCAATGACAGTGTTCTTAAAACCAAAGACACGGAGAAGGAGAAGGAGAGCCACAGGCTACATAGACACCGAGCCTGGAATTATACTGCTATGAGCTCAGACGTACACAGAGGCGCTTGAAACGGAAGAAGCAAGAAGGGATGTCGCACGCTAGTCCTCAGTTGGCGCACAGCTCTGGCAGCGCCTTCCTGCTGTTTGCCTCCGGTGCTCTGGAACTAAAGAGAGCCCATTTATGCCCTTCAACCCACCCGGCTCATGCGGAACCATTATGGCAACCGTGGAGACTTAGGCAGCGGTGAGGGTCAGGTTCGGGGAGCTGATCACACCCGAGAATTTCATCAGGAAGATGAAATGTACTCGGGCATCTAGAGGAGAAGCAGCCAAGCCAAAGGACAGCAAACTCAAAGTCCCAGAGGCAGGGATGACTGAAAAGCTGAGTGCTGGAGCTATTGATGCGGAAAAGAGAACACTTCTCACTGTGGCCCTCATACAAATCACTCGCACAGCTGGATGGGAGTTCCCTGTGCCACGTAGCCCCAGGGGTTTGTGTTGCAGAGGCACTGAACATCTGTCTCTTGGCCAGCTGCAAGCGTTCTCGGAAGGAGACAAAGCTCTGTCTCTAAAAGAATGTGTTGCAGTGTGAGAAAAGCGTGAGGAAGGCTTCGGAACGAGGAGCCCAGCAAACCTCTGCTGCTTGCCGGGTCTGAAATGCCATTTGGAAGTTACTAGACCCTGTCAGGTGGTGGTGGTGCACACCATTAATCTCAGCACTCAGAAGGCAAAGGCAAGTGAATCTCTGGTCTGTAGAGTGAGTTCCAGGATGGCCAGGGCTACACAGAGAAACCCTGTCTCAAAAAACCAAACCAAAGCAACAAAAATAAAAATATATAAAAAACAATAAAACCGTAAAAACAAAAATAATAAAAAAATTAGAATTAAATTTTTTAAAAGATAAAAAAACAGTAAAATAAAATAAAATAATCCTTCCAAGCCTCAATTTCTCATCAGTAATAGAAACCCTGCCTCAAAAAACAAAGCAACAAAAAAAGATTTAAAAAAATAAAAAAATAAAAAAGATTTAAAAAAAACAATAAAAAATAAAATAACCCTTCCAAGCCTCAATTTCTAATCTGTAATATGAAACCTGTAATACTATCACCAATCCTGTGATCCTGTAACAATTAATAAAGTTCAAAGGGCAGGCACTATGATGATGATGCTTGTCTGTATTCCCAGCTACTCAATAAGTTGAGGCGGTGTTGGAAGTTCAAAGCCAGCCCAGGTAACATAGTCTTTTAAAAGGCAGCAAGGGAGGCATATTCTGGAGACCAGTTTTGCATGTTCAGATCCTGTCTTAGCCACCTACTTCTGCTTGCTATACTTGTTTGTACTACAAGAATAGTAACAGCCCCTACCTATGGCGTCTCCTGGGATTCATCAACTAAATAGCCATAAGCGTTTTAGAAGGGACTAAGATGTCACAGAGGCTTGTGACTTAGGGTCATTCTCATAAATTGCCAACAACGCTGATGCTTCAAAACTTGTTTTAAACAAATCATTCTGTTACTGACAAGAGCCTCTTTCTTCTTCTTCTGACTCGAGCAACAGCAACATCTTAGGAAATGAGACTGGGACCAGAAGTGAGCCATTTCCTACTGCAATCAGGCAGCCAGAATGGACAAGCTCACACTTGCTTTTAAGGTGATGAAATAAGACACAGAAAATCAGCAAAGCAGATTCATGTCACGGAGCTCTTAAAACCTTGTAAATGGACAAACTGTTTTCAGTTACGTCAAACATCTGTGAAGACTAAAGCTGAAACCAGACTGTTTACCATTGCTGTTCGACCCACAATACTGCATGTTAAATATTTTCTCTAGGGGAGAACACCATGTAGCCAGAGAGGGCAGCAAAGTCACTTAAATCAATAGGAAAAAGAATCGTGTCTTTCCTTAGCACATGCTGATGGATGGTCTGCCAATGACACTGTTGGATGTCCCTCTGTGGTTGGCTCCAGGTTAAGAAGACCCTGGGCATTAATCATCACACCGTAAAGAGACTTGTCCCAGCCAGTGAGCTCTTCGTGCTGCTACAAGAAATGGAAGAAATTTGGAAGACTCAGGCATAGCAATATGGCCTGCTGCCAAAATAACAAGCCTAGGAAACCCTGCCCAGTACAATCATCTCAACCCCTCTTGTCCTTTTATAGCTGAAAAAAAGTCACTTTTACTTACTGGCTGGAGAAAAATACGCCTTTGTCTAAAACAAGGGCTTTGCATACCTTGGATCTCCAGCTGGATCACATTACCAGAGATAGAACCATTAGGTGCTGTTAAGTCCTAAAGAAAGATGTCAGAATTTAGTGGCATGGAGACACAGAGAGTTCTTTTAGATGGATAAAAACCCACCCTGGTCATCTGCAGATAACGTGTAGTAAATTGCAAACTGGTCTGGACATCTTTGCCAACAGGGGTAGCATTTGCCAAGAATCATAAGGGGCAATGATCAAGTGCAGTTAGCTGTGCTCTCTAGTCCACTGAGGAAGTGAGGGAGACAAGAAAGGATGCTGCAATTGCTTACATGTTGCCATTGGAGTATCACAATGCTTGGTGGGGTGCAGTCCTTTAATGCATCTCTAAGGCACATGAACTCCAATACCCTAGTAGTGCCAGGTAAATTATGTAAGGAATGTGAACACACAGAGAAGCAAGTGGTTTTCTAAAAGCCTACTATCAACAGGGGGAAATGTACACAGACACACACACAAAAAACTCTAGATGATAGATAGATAGATGATAGATAGATAAATTATAGATACAAAGAAAGAGATAGATAGAGCTATATGACATAAATAATTAAACTGAATACTGTAACATTTTCAATAAGAGGGGAACCCCAAGAGTCAGTCGTGGGAAAGGCACAAGTAATTTTTTTTTTTTTTTTTTTTTTTTTTAGGACCGTGCATCATAAGCCACATCCCAAACTAGCAACTGTCAGGAGGAACATAACAATGGCCAGCGAACATCTGGACAAATGTCCAGTCTCACTGTGGTCAGAGAAAAACCAATAGAGTGGTACAGCATTTGAAGGCTGCCGCACCAGCCAGGGCTGACTTAAAAAGGAACTTTTCCGGCAACGGTAAAGCACCGATGTGGATGAGGGCAGTTTTGGTCCAGCAGCTAGAGAGCAATGATCAAAAGCCTTTACATGCTGAGGACCTTTGGACTCTGCTGCTCTCTCTCTGAGCCTTGACTCTTACAGATCTTCACTCAGAAATAACTTAGAGTTAGAGAGGGAAAACTTGGAAAAATAACTAATCATTGTTGAACAACAGAGTAATTTTGAAAAAGCCAAAGGGAAATCTCTTGTATAGACAAAATATTAAACAAGAATCTTCAGTAACAGAATGATGTTCATGCAATTTTAACAAATGGAAACAGTTTAACAAAATAATATCAAGGGTATTCTTGTGGGAAATACATGAACACATATGGGCACAGGTGGATAACAGAACCACTAACAATGGTTATATAAGTCTGAAATGTCAGGGCTCTGGTTGTTTTTCTTCTCTGCCTCTTGTTTTATTTCTGCAATAAACATGCACATATTACTTTCAAAAGAAAACTTCAACTTTTAAATTTGTCAGTGGTATATAGATATTTAGATGTGAAACACATGTGTTCCAGAATGTTGCACAATTAGATTCAGCCAGTATGCAGAATTTTGAGGTGGACTTTTTTCACTATGTAATATGCTTGTTCATGTCCTTCCTGCCTTTTCGTGGTTTGAGTCAGGGCTCCCCTTTGGAGTACTGAGTAAAACCAGCATAATTTTTGAAACTTGGTTCCTCTAGTTTCTTACTGTTCATACAGCCAAAGACTGCCATTCAGTTGGGATGAAGCAAGGAGAATTTATCCCCAATTTCAAAAATCTAGAAGTACGATTCAGCTTTCCTTCCTCAATCCAAGCCAGCCTAACCCAAGGCCACCTCACTGTCATCTGCCCAGCCTGTACTACAGCCATCAAGCCAGAACCCACATGCCTGAATGGGCCACAGTTCTTCACTGCCAGACTTCAGCAAAGGCAGCACAAAAAGGATCTATTTTCTTGTCAGAAATATCACTGATCCCTCTCCACTCAAATCAGACCTGGAACATTTTCAAGCTTTAAAACCACATTCCTTGTGCCTGTGTGATGTCTCTGTGGGTTTAAGTATCTACCACACAAGCCTGGTGACCTGAACATGATCCCTAGAACCCACAGAGGAAGGGGTGAACCAATGTCTCAAAGTTGTTCTTTGCATTTACACAATGCCTGTCACATCATACATGTGTACACCACCACCACCACCACCACCACCACCACCACCACCACCTCCACCTCCACCACCACCTCCACCACCACCACCACCACCACCACCTCCACCACCACCACCACCACCACCTCCACCACCACCTCCACCACCACCACCACCACCACCACCACCACCACCAGCACCAGCACCAGCACCACCACCACCTCCACCACCACCACCACCACCACCACCACCACCACCATCAGTTCCTTAGGGTCAGCAGTCACCAATGCACGTATTGTACTACCCAGAGGAGAGAATAGATAGAAAAAAATGAAAGAGGGCAATAAAGGGAAAGTAGAAGGAATTTCTTTAAGTGAGCAAATCAATAAAAAAAAATCACACACACACACACACACACACACACACACACACACTGCTACCAGGTCAAATCAACACAGCTAAACCTCATGAAAACTAAATCTGTCAGTTAGGAAATCCATGACATCCTGCATATGGTACAGCTAGGAGATCCAAGGCATCCTAAACCCACAACTGGCACAGCTAGGAGATCCAAGGCATCCTAAACTCACAACTGGCACAGCTAGGAGATCCAAGGCATCCTAAACTCACAACTGGCACAGCTAGGAGATCTAAGGCATCCTAAACTCACAACTGGCACAGCTAGGAGATCTAAGGCATCCTAAACTCACAACTGGCACAGCTAGGAGATCCTGGGCATCTTGCACTCAAACCTGGCACAGTTAGGAAATCCAGGACATCCTGTACCCACACTTGGCACAGCTAGGAGATCCAGGGCATCCTGTACTCATACCTGTCATAGCAAGGGGCATCTAGCACTCAAACCATGCACAGCTAGGAAGTCCGGTGGTGTCCAATGTGAGGCATGAATCCATGATCCTGAGATTAAGAGGCTCATGTTCTACCACTGTTTACTTAATGGCACCAACCTGAGGCATCTACATCCACATAAAATCTGAGAAAGCCTGGGAAGTAATTCTAGACACAAAAGAACAGAGTTAAACATGGCTTCTTGGTAGTAGCATTTTCTCAGGTGGGCTCTGTTTGCTAGAGGCAAGCAGAGGCGTGATTCCTTTAAGAAAAGGCTTCCTGACTCAGAGTTAGCACCAAAGACTTCAAGGCTTCTTTAAGAGACAATTTCCTTGTTCATTCAGGGAGCAATAACTCCAGCTCTTTCAGGAAGTCCTACATTAAGATGGGGTCTGTGAGCAGCCTGTTACAAATTGCTTAATGGAAACATGAACCCTCTGGGTCCCTGGAGCTGGGGCGGTGAGCATGGCTTACAGAGAAGGTGAACATGTCTCCGCCATGTTGGACTGGGTGAAGACAACAGGCAGGGTCACAGAGTTGGTCCTAGCCATGCCTGCTTGGCATTTTTTAAAAAAGGTGTTCCTAGTCATAAAATAATTACAGATATGCAATAAAGACAGATTCAGATTTGAAAAAGACCTCTAAATGGGTCACAGTGTTGGATAAATGTACATGGGCTATGAGAGAGAAAAAAGAATACAGAAGTCATACATTAAAGGAGTAAAGATAATTACATCTTAAAAAGTAATAGGGTAAAAAAAATAAGCCCCATAAAGATGGAAAATAAACAGAGTCTGGATTATGTATTTGACTATAGAGAAACATTTTGATTCTGGGGGATGCTAAGCTAACTCAAAATAAAAGTATCTTGATTTCAAAATTTGGGTCCAAGGTATATGTTACTTTGGAAAGGAGGGTCTGCTTTTATTTCCACAGAGGATGGGAACCTGTAGATTCCTTCCATGTTAATGTGGTTTGATGGAACAACACTCCCTCCAAAAGGTCTCCATGAAGCCTAAAAATACTTCCCCCAACAAGCAGCAAGAAGCAGTTTGGAGTAAACTACACCCATATTCCCAGAATGATTGTTTATAAATGTTTGCTTTCATTTAAAGGGGGGTATGATATACAAATGATATTGGTATAGATTTTTGTCTATTGATACAAATTTAAGGTCGATTTGTTACATTGTGTATATATATTCCTGCTCTTGTTTTTGTGCAGCTCATTTAAAAATGTAATGTATAATTAAAGATTATGGATTAATAGTCATCTAAAATAGTCAAACTTGTAGTCATGTTAATTAGATGTACAGAGTTATATTTCAGATGGATAGATATTCTTTAAATCTTTCAAAGACCTAAAGAATAAGGCATTGAAAATATTTTAAGAACTTAGACTTTTCTCAACAGTGAGGCAGCACCAATTACTTCAGAGAGGGCATTGATGGGCGTTAAAGAAACTCATGGAATTTGTCTTCAATGTGACAAGGCTAGCCATTTGGGCAAGAAGCTGCTCTTGCCTGGACTGCTTGATGGTTGCTATATGAACTGGACATGGAGGACCCACAGAAAAATGACTGCTGAACTTTCCAAAGGAAAGGATGGTCCTTCAGGGTTCCTGATTCACAGAAGAAACTGCCAGATACTTTGCAGGACACAGAAGAAAGTGACTGACAAACTGCCAATATCGGCAAAACGGTCTTTCAAATTTTCTGCTTCATGGAAAAATCTGCCAGATACTATGGACCTGTAAGCTGAAGATGGATGACCCAACATTACAGAAGAACTTTGGGTGACTGTCCGGGCAATGAGATGTCTCTGTCCATTCTACAGTTTTAGAAGTTGCTTACAATGTACTTCCTGTTTACTTAGCTAATATTATATTCTTCTGGGGTCTTTGAAGAGTTGAAGACATATAGTTACAGTTTTCCTTAGCTATGATAAAGGATAAATTAGATATAAAACTTTAGACTCACAAAGATAGGCTAGATGATACTAGATGATAGAGTATTTTCCTTAATTTGTCAAATGTAAATAGACTAAATATTGTAACTTTAATTCTTGCTTGATAATTTTTGTATATGTAATTTTGCTATGTTAAAGTTAAAACCTTCCTTTTTATTTAGACAGAAAAGGGGAAAAGATGTGGGATGTCCTTCTGTATATGTGTTGCTCTTATTGGTTAATAAATAAAGTTGATTTGACCTATTGCAGGGCAGAATATAGCCAGGCTGGAAGAGATATATAGAGAGAGTAGGTGGAGTCAAGGAGATGCCATATAGCTGCCGAAGGAGGAAGACACCAAAACAGAACCTTACCCAGTAAGCTACAGCCTTGTGGCAATTCACAGATTAATAGAATTGGGTTTATTTAAGATGTAAGAGTTATTTAATAATAAATATGAGTGAATAGGACAAACAGTGTTGTAATTAATATAGTTTCTGTGTGATTATTTGGGTCTGAGTGGCTGGGAAATGAAAGAGCAGTCTCCCTCTACAATTCAGGGCATCCTGCACTCGCACCTAGCACAGCAAGGGGCTTCCTGCACTCACATGTGGCACAGCAAGGGGCATTCTACACTCACACCTGGCACAGCTAAGAGATCCAGGGAATCCTGCACTCACATCCAACATGGCATGGATGTCAAGACTGTAACTGATCTCTAGCCCCAAGCTAGCAGTTCTCAAGCCTGGATGTCAAATTAACATCACTGGAGAAGTTTTTAAAAACACCTATGTTCAGAACTCCATAGGGCCAGTCACACCAGGTATTGGGAATCCTTTCAAATAGCTCCCTGGGTGAGTGTCACAGGTGACCAGGGCTGGGAGAGGCTCCTTGGGAAGGAAGTGCAGTCTCATGCTGGCCTAGGGGTCCATGTCTGCCTCCTTTTGCTCTATGTAGGGACAAAGATAAGCTACTGCTTTCCAGCTCAAGAGACACCGCTGCCCTTGTCATGCAGGTGATCCTCACTCCAGTCTTACGGGTTCTTTCTGTCTTTTGTATCAGGAAAAGTGAGAACTTGGCCAGATTTGGAGTGACCAATTCATTCCAGGACTTTCGCAGGTTGGGTGTGAGAAGTTCCATCTCCTAAGAAGTTTCGAAGTCCCCGGCAAAGCAGAACAGTGGCCATCCAATAGAACGGACCACTTGTCCAAAGAGGTGCTGGGTAAGTAAGGAAACGTGCACATTTAGCATGCGCCTCTGTGTATTACATTCCCTGGAACCTGAAATGACACATGGCATATACACCCACACGCAAATATATGTAAACATCATGCTGGCTATGAAAGCAGAAATCCTAACAGAGTAAATTATTCCTTTCTATGATAACATAGAAAGCTAGTTTATACACTTTTTTTCTAAGGTTCACAATTTGACAACCCTTTCCTACAGACAAGGAAACAGAGTCAAGAAGTCATCCATATGAGGTCGCACAGCTAACAGAAAGAAGATTTGAATCTGCACAGCTTGACTCTGAAAACCTATGGGCTTCCTGACTACTGGCACCATACGGTGATGACAGCAGTCCCAGAAGCAAGTACGGGAAGTGACCATGTGGCAAGAGCTGAGGCCATCCATCTAAGGATCTGGGGAATGAACTTGCGACTCTCTCTTTTCATAGTCTGCATCTCAGGAGCTTCTGACTGCTCACTTCTAATTCTCATTCAACTGCAAAGTTCTCTCCATCTTCAGGTTATCTGCCCAAGACAGGGATTTATTTTCTTTACTCAGCAGGACCATGAAGTAAAACCAGGGAATCAATATCCTTCCGAATAGACTCCAGAATGTGCTAAAGAATCGGGGCACAATTTGTTTCGTTCATTTCTCTAACCAATTACATTCAACCCTCTCACATCTGGCAGAAAGAAGGCTCACTGAAAAACAGTCACCTTTCTGTTCTAGAAAATACACTTTCTGAAATGCACAGATGCTCATCAGTAGGAGAGGAAAGTTAATCTGCTCGGAATAGGACCAGAGCCTGCTGGAAGGTCAGAAAGGCCGTGTGGCAGCAACCACTGCCTTCATGTCCTCTGCACTGTAGGCTTCATTCATCTTGATAAGTCAGAGTTGTAAAAGATGAAGCACATGAAAAATCCATTGCTACTAATGAGGCCCAACATGACCAGGCTCATGGTCCTTTCAGTACTGCGTTGCAAACTCTCCGGGGGGGAAGGCTTGCATCTAAACCTCCTCTTCACTGTATTCCTGCCCTGGCTCCCAAAAGATATAATGGGAAATATTGCTGGATGAACCAATGAATGACAGCATAAGTCTCTGACTCCCTCCTAAAAGGGAGGCTAGGCAGAGAGAGCCCACCTACTACACTGAGGGAAACTCCGCAGGTCATCTGCCTACTACACTGAGGGAAACTCCGCAGGTCATCTGCCTGAGCGGATCCACTTCACAGGTGCAGAGAAGCAGAGCTGCCCATCCGAGCCAACAGAACCACAGAGCGGGGTGTCAAGACCAGAGCTAGCTCTGCCAGCTCCTCATGCTGGGCCATTTACAGGATACCATCCCACAAGTTAAGTGGAATTGATTCCATCTCCATACAAAAGAGTAAAAAGGACCTTGGGGAATGACTTTTTAGCATTAGAGAAAGAGCAGCAGCAGGTGTTGGAGAACCAGCAAGAGTAAGCTTGAATCCTTGCTTGGTCAAGGTGCCTTTAGCCAGTGACTTGAGCCTCCCTAAACCACAGTGACTTTATCTATAAAACAGGGGCCATTTATGATCCCTTCTTCATTTCAGGGTGGAGAATAAAGCATGGGGTGTGTGGGGGGGAGAGTGCTAGGCATTGTGTCTATTGCTTAAGAGGCTTCTATGAGTAACATATATTCACATTATTTTATTTACTCATTCCTAGGCAATTGACCCTCCAGAAGAGAGAATGGAGCATGCTAGCAGTTTCATGGCCAGCGGTGGATGTACTTCTCTACAGGAACAGAGATCTGTGAACTTATATATCCCGCATTATTCCTGCATTAACTAAGGCTCATCGGAACAACGGAACTCCCTAAGAATTGTTCCCAACAAGTCATATGCTAAACCAGTGGCTTTCAGGCTCAAGACCTTAAGCTCGGTTATTGCACTCCCTCCTCAGTAAGGTCTCTTAGTGACAAGTAATCTCCCAAAAAATCCACTAGGGAGGCTCAAAGCACAATTTTAGGGATTGCATCTAAATCCCAAAGGACAAGAAACCTTCTTTAAAAGCCCTTTAATAGACACTGTGCAAAGCAATGCTCCTTCTATATGGAAGTCTTAAGCCTGTGGCCCAGGCCATGCTCTCCTAGGCTCTGGGTCCCAGAAAGCACTGGAAAATGTGGGTGTAGCTCAAAGGCCCCAATCCCACGATTCCATTTACACAGCACTCTTGCCATTTTTCAGCAGCAGCACGCGGGATTCACTAAGCAGTCAATGGAACATGTCCCATGAAAACCCCATGGAAGGGGATCATGTGATGGAGACATCCCTCGCACTCCAATGGGAGTTTGGTTCCCAACACAGCGGGCGATGGCTTGCAGAGAATCCAAAGAGTTTCAGCTTTCTAACTTCACAAGGAGGCTCTTGGGGATGCCAGTCACAGGGCCTCTACACTCTGCCTACTCTAGATTGAATGGCACACAGCCCATTACTAACAGGCCTGCAGAGAAACCGTTCTCCCAGTCCTGATAATGCTGTCATCACAATCGCTCACCCCTTCTGCCATCTAGCCAAGTTTAGAAGCGCTGGCCACAGAGAAAAAAAGTCACTCTACTTGATCATCTGAAACTTGGAGATACAGTGGCCTCTTTCTCCTGCTGACGGGGCAGAATTGAAAACAGACAGATGTGACGTTAAGACCCCTTGGAAGGAAGCAGACATAAGCTTTCCTTCATGTGACTTGGAGAAACATAAAATAGTTGGACGAATGCTGGAGACCTAAGCCTACTCAATATCTGTGCCTCGGCGCTCTTGTGAACCCGGTCTTGAGTTAAGATGTGCGTAGCTCATATGGAGTGAGAGTAGAGACAAAGGAGAATGACCTGAGCGTGCTACGAACTGGACAATTGAACTTTGGGAAATAAAATTTCCTTGTGGAAAGGAACTGGAGAATAAGTCGACGATGTAAAGCACGAAAGAACGGATCACAGAATGACTGTGCTAAAGACCGAGATTTAGTAACATCGAGACCTGAATCACAAAGGCTGAAGCCAGGCCGTATCAAGCATAGCCACATCCGAGTGAGCATGAGCACCCACATGGGAAAGGGACAAGTTGGTGGCACACACTACCAATACTTTACAATCTGACCATCAGTATGGGTTTTGGAAGGGGAGATCTTTCTAGAAGGGTTTTATTAGCTATGAATTTGTGCTGGTAATGATAAGACAACAAAAGAAATCAAAACTTAATTTTATAAAATTTTATGTAATTTTCTTTTTATCATTCTTTACTACAACCTCTTGCAACTGGGCTATCCTCGTACAGTTTGTGTGTATATTTAAATTGTTCCTGTGAGTCCTCCAAAGTGTTAAGATATCCATATTTCCAGACCTTAAGAATGATAAAAATACAATTATTGATGAGAGAAAGAAATGGCAAAGTTGAAATTGTCTCTCCTTGCCTTTCCTCTTTCCCTCCATCTATCTTTCTGCTCTTCCATGGATCCTGGAAGCATTTTCTCGAGACCTACTCTATATCAAAGAATGAGGTCCGAAGAAGACAGACATGGCCCCTATCCTCAGCTATTTACAGTGCCCACATGACAAACTGAGAAATCCAGCAGACCTAAGAAAATGGGAAGAATGCTGAAGACTCTCTGTGGCAAGATAAACCACAAGCCTCTCTCTGTTATGCTAAAATCCAAGACATGAAAGTTACAGATTCAAGAACATGGCGCTGTACTCAGGAATATGCAGGGCAAAAATTTGATCATGGTATTATTGTCAGGAGTTCTGTATGGAGTTCCAAATTTCCATAAAGAAGTGGATGTATAACTTAGGAATGCCTTGACTCACTTAAACAAACAAACAAGACTATTATTCTAGAAAATTCAGTGTAGCATTCTTGCTTAGAAATGATCAACATTGTTGAACTGCAGGTTTTCTTTGGCAGGTATGAGGGCCTTTGTTGCTATGCAGCTAAAGCTGGAGGTCGAACCTGGAGATCTTCCACATAGACGGCAGTTCTTCAGCATTGCCTGTGCCACGGCAAACTCAGAAACTCTGGGTTAGAACAACCCAGATGCTCTGAAAACAACATGGCCTCTTAGAAAACCGATGCTAATGATGAAAAAACGGAGGAACACTCAACAGTGCAAAAAAAACCCAAGTTTTGGCTTTTTAAAAAAAAAAATCCTAATTTTAGATTATTAGTACATTCTCTGTGTGTTTGGAATAAGTCCAGATTCCTTTAAAATTGGAAGAAGAAACCCAAATGCCACTTAGATGAATAATCCTCTGTTTGACTGAGTATGTACAAAATGTCCCACCCCAGTGAAACAGCTTTCTAGATCCTTCCTGGGACATGGTGGACACCTGGTCCTAGCACTTGGTGATGACTTGGTCTCTATTATCCAGTTTCTTTGATATAGCAATGAATGTGGTGCCTACTGCCTGGAGCCTGGATCTTCTCACACAAGAGAAGCCTGAACACAGATCGGTCTTACCAGACTGCTACTTTGGCACACCCTGTGAACCAGAGACGCCAGCAGGGACATTTCTATTCGGGATATATCTTGCTCCTTGTGGACTTAACCCTGGGCACTATCTTGGCATCCTTGAACTGAGGTCAAGTCTTATTTCCACGCTTTCTTGGCACTGCACTGTACATTCTTGGTTGGTACTCACTTCCATGCCCCAGGGATACTGGCAAAGGCCGCTACTTTTGAAAGTTGAAGTACACTCTAGAAGCTTCTCTGAGTCTATCTATCTCTCCATTCCTCTTCCTATGCTTGGCTATTGATTCTGAAAGCCATGTTTTAACATAGACAGATAGCTCTTATGATCATCATAATATCTATCAGTTGGAAATGAGGGACATAGAAGCCATGTGTCAAACAAAAGCCCTGGATGTGAGTCACAGCCTTCTGTGTCTGTGTTCTTGTACTGACTGCTTAGTTCAACACACTGTGGAAACTCAGACACACTCTCCTGGTCCTGATGCAAAGCAAAATACTGATATCTCATCCCTCTTCCAGAACTACATAAATATTCTTCTTTAAAATGCAAAGACCCATGACACAATTTTGAATCACTCTCAGGGATTCGAAGTTGGTATAGGGCAGAAACATATACATATATATAAAACCAAGCTTCCCTGTGATTCTGATACAGCCGGCTCAGAGAAGCCTGATACAAGAGCTGAAGGAAGCCATTTCTCTTTTCTAGATTCAGCACCATGTTCCTGCAGGCACTGCACATACTTCCAACTACTTCAGAGGCAGAAAGATTGACAAGCATGGTAGAAGCAGTCTACACCAAAGAGACAGAGAACTGTTTTAGTTCTGCTGGATTTAGTGAAAATGCAGACTTCTTCCAGGCTCTGGCACCCTGGGAGAGCCATTCCACTCTTCCCTGGGCTCAGAGGCTCCATCTATTGAAGTAGGCTAACATTTTAACCAGCTGAAGTGGCAGAGGATGCAACAATTTTAAAGCCCTTGACATGGGAAAAAAAAAATCTCTTGTGTTCTTTGAAAGGAAAATGACAGACAACTCCCAAAGTGTAAGTTTTTTTTATCTCCCCATTCAGTCTGGCCTTCGTGTTGCAGTCAGCATCACTAGCCCAAAGCAAAACTTGCTGAAGGCGCCTTCAGGCTCACCTCCCACACGCGGGGGCGTGGCGTTCCCACTGCCCAGCTAGCTGAGAGTCTAAGCTGGGTCTCCTTGGGGCTCAATATCTAAGGCAAAAGGCATCAGAAACGCCCTTATCGTGATATTTCCAGTTCTCCTTTACCTGACCCTGTGTTCAGAGGTACCAAATGCCAGCCCTTGGGCAAACTCTGAACTCTTTCTTGTGTCCAGGACTACCTCTTTTCTGGAAGGCTTAGTCATTCTGGTTTGTTCATTCAGTCGTCTGTAACGACTTTCTGCTACTGTCATGGAGCAAAGTAATTTTGACAGAGACCCCACAAGGCCCTATGACTGGTAGAGCCTAAAATATTTACTGTCTTGCCTTTTATGCAAAGTTTTGTGATTCTGACCAAGGTTGCTTACAGATATTTTCACCATGATCTATAGTAAGTGCATTGTACCAGGAGAACTACTGCACACATACATGTGCATGTGTACGCTTACATATACTCAGAACTTTGGCAAGGAACATCTGTATAGCAAGGCATTCTCACAGCTTCTATCCCTTAGAGCAATTGCTGCTATCATATTAATCTCATGATCCATATAAAAAAAACTACCACGCCAGATAAAGTGAGCAGTTTTGGCTACCTACAAGACACGCCCCTGCTCTTCTACCTCCCTTGGTTTTCTGACATGAATATCATCTGGCATGGCCTTCATCTTTCATGTCTGTGTCTAAAAATCCTCCCCATGCTTCAAGTAAAAGCTCAGCTGCCATCTCTTTCAAAAAGCACAAGTTAAACTTCCAGTCCCAACGTATTTTTCTCTTATCTTCTATAGCACATTCTCTATGCCTCTTGTGGTCCTTCCAAGTTTCTGTTTTGTAGATAACTTATTTTTCTTAGGAATGCAATCTTCATCCCTTTATATTCAACATATCACCCAATCTTATGCTTTATAATCACAAAACAATTAATAAATGTTTATTAAGTAAAAATGTGCATTAGTAAGTTGTCCTAGTTTGCTTTCTAGTGTGGCAATAAAACACTGACCAAAAATCAACTTAATATGAAAAGGATTTATTCATCTTACAACCTCCAGGTCATAATCCATCACTAAGAAAATCAGAGCAAGAACTTAAGGCAGGAACCTGGAGGCAGGAATGAAATGAAGGCCACTCCCCCATCCCCACCAGCAGCGGGGACCAGGATCTATCCCTGGTGCGTGAGCTGGCTTTTTTTTTGGAGTGCATTCCCTATGATGGATGCCTTGCTCATCCTTGATCCAGTAGGGAGGGGCTTAGGCTTTGTTGATGTCCCATGGGAGGCCTTACTCTTTTGGAGAAATGGATGAGGGGGGCTTGGGGGAAGGTGGGAAGAGTGAGAAGAGGGAAGGGAGAACTGTGGTTGGTATGTAAAATGAATTTTAAAAATAAAAATTTTAAAAAAAGAAAGAAATGGAGGCCACAGAGGAAAACTGATTACTGGCTTAGCCTTCATGACCTGCTCAGCTTGTGTTCTGAGGACCGCTTGCCCAGGGAAGCACTGCTGAGAGTTGTCTGGGCCCTCCAACATCAATCATTAATTAAGAAAATGCCCCACAGACTTGCCTACAGACCATCTGATAGAGGAATTTTCTCAGCAGAGATGCCCTCTTCCTAGATTACTCTACCTCAACAAATAAAACAAACAAAACATCTCACAACATCAGAGTTTCTTCAATAGCCATATTGGCATGTTAGAAACGAAGGAAAGAATAGATAAATATAAAGATAAGTTATCCTGTTTCTTTCTTTCTTTCTTTCTTTCTTTCTTTCTTTCTTTCTTTCTTTCTTTTTTTTGTCAGCCTTACACAAGCTAGAGTTTTTTTGGGAAGAGGAACTTCAACTGTGAAAATATCTCCATCAGATTGCTTGAAGGCAAATATCTGGGCATTTGCTTGATTTAATGACTGACATAAGAGGGTCCAGCCAACAAGAGGTGGTGTCATTCCTGGGAAGTAGTCCTGGCTTGTTAAGAAAGTGGGCGAGGCAAGCCACGGGGAGCAAGCTAGTAAGCACCCTTAGCAGCATTCCTCCAGAGCGCCTACTGCAGTTCCTGCCTTGAGCCCCCACCTTGACTTCACTCATGGTGGACTATAAGCTGTAAAAGGAAATAAACTTTTCTCCTCAATTGCTTTTTCTCATCATCTCTATCAAAGTGACAGAAACCTAAGACGTGTGTCAATAAGGATCATCTAAACGTAAGCACAAAAAGAAAAGAATGAACCAAATTAGATGAGTGCACATGAAATCTTCAAGTCATCGTCTTTGGTCATGGGGGGGGGGTCTAATGGTGTATCTGGAGTTGCATAAGAAAAAGAGACTTTGAAGGATAAATGTTTGAAAAGGTAGTGATTATTTTCCACTACCTTTAACTACAAATATAGACTCAGCAACATGAGAGTTAAAAAGCAGGACTAAACACACAAATACACACACAACACACAACCCCCCCCATAGACAAATTAAATTTCAGACATTGAAAATCAAAAATTAAAAGAAAAAACTGAAGGTAGCCAGAGTGTATAGGCCTTGGAAAAGGTACTTTATATAGACGAATAAAGACATAAATTATAACAGAATTCATGGAAATATGCAAAGCAATGGGGTGACGTCTTTAAGTTATTAAACAAGTAATTTTAAACGTTTTAACTGTGACAATGGTACCATGATTATATGATTTTTTTTCTAACATAGCTTTATATTTAAAAATTCCCACTAAAATATTCAGGAATAACAAGATGAGCTTTGGGGCAGGAAGTTACTTTATAACAGTCAGGAAAGGTAACTTTGTGGAGAGAGTAGAGAAAGCCATGTTGATGATTAATTTACCAAAACAGGGAAGGAGGGGCATGGGAGCACTTGCCAAACATTTAGGAGGCAAAGGCAGGAAGATAAAAAGTTCAAATTTGAGGCCAGCCTGATTTATATAGTGAATTCTAGACTAGCTTCAGATACACAGAAAGACTTTGTCTAAAAACAAACAAACACAAAAACCAACATAATGAAGCTCACCTGTAATCTATTCTGGAGGCCAAGATCACATGTTCAAAGCCAGTTTGTGTAGTAAGGCCCTAACACCAAATTTAAAAGGTTTGAAGGTATAGTTTAGTGGTGACAGAGCACTTGTCTAGCAAATGAAAAGCCCAAAGATCAGTCTTCAGTACTACAAAATAAAATTATTATCAAATAATGATACAAATACTGACCATGGCTGGGCAGTGGTGGTGTACGCCTTTAATCCCAGCACTCAAGAGGCAAAGGCAGGCAGATCTTTGTGAGTTTGAGGCCAGTCTGATCTTCAGAGCTAGTTCTTAGACAGCCAATGCTACACAAAGAAACACTGTCTCAAAAAAAAAGAGGCAGAGAGAGAGAGAGAGAGAGAGACACGGAGGGAGGGAGGGAGGGAGAGAGGGAGGGAGGGAGGGAGAGGGAGAGGGAGAGGGAGAGGGAGAGGGAGAGGGAGAGGGAGAGGGAGAGAGAGAGAGAGAGAGAGAGAGAGAGAGAGAGAGAGAGAGAGAGAGAGAGAGAGAGAGAGTGGACTGACCATGAGTTGATAATACTGGAAATTGGGAGGTATGATTAATATAATATTCTGCTACACTTACTTTTAAATTCCCATAACAGAACTTTTAAAAAAGGAACTTTTTTTTAGTGATATCTAAAGGGATGAATGTGCCCATATACACATCCTAATGGGTTTCTCTGAGTTTTGTTTGTTTGTTTTTGTTTGTTTCTTTGGTCTCTAAGTAATTCTTCCCCAGCCTTTGGTGCACAGAAAGATTTACAAGTCTCCAATGGGTTTGCAGAACTGCAACTACCCTCGCCAGTAACACATAGCCCCACACAGCCTACCAGTGCCAAAGCTTTCTTCTCCACACAGAGAGCATCGTCCAGAGTCCATCAGATTCGAGAAGAATCTCCATCCAGCAGGGGTCTCATACACAGGGACCTTCATTGATTTAGCCACTCTGAAAAAATGAAATTTGAGGCAACCATCAATTCACATGCCTGGTTTCCTTTATTTTCTCAGCTCCAAAGGAAGTCTTTTGATATATTTGTTCCATAAGTACTTTTCAGAACAATTTGAGTAGTTGTTGGCAGTGTTGATGCTGTAAGGTGCAGAATAAGCAGCATCCTAGTGTTCTCAACTCTGCTTTCTCTATAATACAATAAATACCGAATCAATATAATTCTAATATCAGTGCTCCCATAAATTCTCTTTGTCATTTCGCTAAACGTCTACTAAAGATGCAAGAATCTAAATTAAGATGGCATTTGACCACAAACATTTAGTATTGTTTACAATAAATACTCTATAAATCTGCCTAAACCCTACGAAACAGGAATTCACCTCTAGAAATGATATGTAGTGGACACTCTGTATGTATTCACTGCTCCTGGTGAATTCAGCCTATAACACACACACACACACACACACACACACACACACACAGAGTCTAGATATTTTATGACTGGAATCTTATTCATTCTAAGAATGCTGGTGGCTTCCGGCTCACAAATATGACTCTCTTTCAATAAGAGATGTCTCCACTAAGGCTGGAGAGATGGCTCAGTGGTTAAGAGCACTGGCTGCTCTTCCAGAGATCCTGTGCTCATTCCCAGCAACCACATAGTAGCTTACAGCCATCTATAAAGGGACCTGATGACCTCTTCTGGAATGTAAACATGCATACAGACAGAGCACTCATACCTTCAATAAATAAATAAACAAGCAAATAATCGAATAAATCTTTTTAAATAGATGTCTCAAAGTCAGAGAGTCGCTGCTATGTCAACCCAGTTAGTGTCTGATCCATGTGGAATCATCAAAGGCCTGCCATTTCTCCTCATTTTAGTACAACTCTGAAGCTATTTCAGTTCCAGTGTTGGCTGAGGCCTTTTACGAGTTTTCAGTAGTCAGGTGTCTGTCTGTCTGTCTGATTGTCTTCACTGTCCCGTTCCTAGAACTTGATTATGGCATATTTCCTAATTGCCCACATGTTAAATAAAGCCTGGTCCTCAGCTTAACACTATTAAAGATTATGAAAACCTTTTAGTAACACTCAGTGGGAGGTTTAGAGAATTGGGGACATGCCCTCTCTCAAAAGGACTGCACGATGTTGGTCTCACCTTCTTTCTTTTTCTGACTTCTTATGAGGTGATCAGTTTCCTGAAACACAGGCTCCCATTAATGTGGGCTGCACCACCCTCACCCTAGGCCCAAAGGCAACATGGTCCAGTGGTTATGGAATAAACCTCTAAACCAGAACAAACATCTCTTCTTTCTATGTTGAATGCCACAGGCATTTTGTTACAGTCACGGAAACCTGACTGACAGAGTGTTGATCAGGGAGGCAAACTTGACCTTTAAAGCAGAAAGGAATAGGGCTGGAGAGATGGCTCAGAGGTTAAGAGCACTGACTGCTCTTCCAGAGGTCCTGAGTTCAATTCCCAGCAACCACGTGGTGGCTCACAGCCATCTATAATGAGATCTGGTGCCCTCTTCTGGCATGCAAACATATATGGAAGGAATGTTGTGTACATAATAAATAAATAAATATTAAAAAAGAAAGGAATAAACTCCCTAAAGGCAAATTTCTTTTAGAGCCATTTCCTGGAGAGCCTAGGGTGTGATATTACTCAACAGAGTGTAACATGAGATTGGACAAGACTGATCAATAACCATTTACAATAACTGAAACAAAATAAATCAATGTCCTGGGAGAATGGACAAATAACTTATGATACCGAGAAGGTTAATCTTAGTTGTCTATTTGATTAGGTTAAGAGACACCTAGAAGATTAACGAGGCGTGCCTTTGGGTATTTGTGGGGGTGTTTCCAATGATGATGATGTCGTAAGGGTGTGACACTGACAGATTCACAGTTTGAGTAGAATGCTCAGAGGGAGCAGAACTATGCAGTATGAATCCTAGATGGAATCAGTAGGTCACTTGGGCCACGCCCTTGGGTATCGTATCATTACTTTGTCACCATAAGGTGAGCAATTACTGCCATATATTCCTGCAACCATGATATTCTTCCTCACCTCAGGCCTAAAACAATGGCTCTAGTAACTTGAACCAAAACTTGAAACTATGACCTGAAATAAGTATTGCCTTATTTCCAATTACCTTCTCTGGTATTTTGTCATGATAATGAAAAGCTTACTAACAAGGATGTATAGATGTCATTAAACAAACGATTTTGTTAGGCACCACCCTGAATGAATGGAGCACATAAAGAAATGTGTGTAGTATTGTAATATTTAGATGCTTAGACGTTCATTCAGCTCAAAGGTTTTAGCTTATCTTCTTTTTGACATCTTAAGAAGAAAAATATACAATTGCACTTATACCCTGGGAAAAACAACGGAAGAGCCTTTCCACAAACTTTAGAACAAAGGAGAATGTTCCAAGCTGCTAATTTCATCGTCAAGAGCTGAAGAAAGAATAAATCACACAGAAGCCCAGTGGAGCAGATAGGAAAACGTGGGTCATAGTTAACCTAACAAACGTAAACTCACGAGAGTGGCAAATAGAATGTACAAAACAGGGAGAAGGTGCTGATGAGAGAGAGCGGGGAGCAGGCGTGAGGACACATAATCTTTGTCCGAAATACTCTTGTGGGTTCAAAGCCAACTTGGCAGAACTGAAGGGAGGGGAAAGGATTTCCCCAGGTCCCACCCTCCCCAATTAATCACTGTCAGGAGGGCACCAGGCTGTGACTGCCCGCTGGATTGTAAAGAACCAGATACTTTTATAACCATGAGCCACGGTTGCAGCTATGCGAGCTGAGATAAGATGGGTAATTAAATTCCAGGACCCTGTGTGTATAAACTGATTGTGCCCTGGGGTCGGAAAGGAATTCCCGCTCCTACCCTGAACTTGGGAATCATCCCAAGCACAGCAGAGGACTCTATGGGTTAGACCTCCTGCTGGCAGGAAGCCTCCCATGGCTACAGTCCCCTAATACAAAAGCTGAAAGTGAAGCAGCCGCTCCCCCAGCCCTGCCACCATGTGCCAGGAGCAAATGGCAAGCTCTGCCAAGGAAGGAGAGAGTATGACCGTTAGGACTGTGGAGGCTGCAACCCTTCTGCCAGGGAGAATAAGCCCTGGTGGCTAACGGAACATCTGCATTAAGCCCTCTCCTCAGCTGAGGTTTGCAGACCTCCACAAAAGGGGCTTCTAGTTGGGCAAGGTCTTAGTCTCATTTTGCAAGAGCTTCCCCCTCACTCCCCTTTGTATTCTGCACTCTTAAAGCTCTTCTCTGTTTCCCAAAGATGCCCCTGCCTGCCTTCTGTTATTGCTGTATACCGTTAGTCCTTCCATGCCATTCATTTAACTCAGATTAGGCCTCTGTTTCCAATTTCTGTCTAAATCTATCTTAAATGATCTGCCATCAGAAAGACTGTCTAGGTACATTTTGTCATGCTAAGAACAAAATACCTGAGACTGCATGATTTATAGAGAACAGAAAGTTATTTCTTAGAGTTCCGGAGGCTGGGGATGTCCCAGAATGCAGTGCCCATATTTGGCCTAGTGAGGGACTTCTTGTTATGTCCTCACAAAGCAAACTATGGGAAAGCAACCTTGCCACCTGCTCCATGAAGCTCCATATAGTTCTTTCATAAGAACTATAAATTCATTAACAAGGAAGGAAGGAACCCTGCTGACCTGATCATCTCTTCAAAGCACCCTCCCCCCTTTTAAATCCTTTCAACACCTGGGCTCTGGAGGGGATTAACTTTCAACATGAATTATGGAAGGGATCTAAGTTTCTCCAGCACATTAAGTTGGTTGTATAAAGCCTACAGCAAGAAAGTTTTAACATATTTAAAGGTGACAAGATCTGGGTCCCTTTGCCTATATCCAAATGTCTCCTTTATATTCTGTGTTCTGAACCCTCGGCCCTCCTTTAAAAGCCTTCACCCTCCAGTCTGGGAGAAGATACCCGCACATCACACAGACCCAATAACATTCTCACGCGCTTCCCATATTTTAAATTCCTATGAATCACTTTTAAAAATTAAAAGTCCACAAAGAAAGAAAAGCAAAATGTAGCAAGCACACACTTTATACAAGATAATACCCAAAGGACCAATTAGCATATGAAAAATACTTGGAACTGGACGCTAAAACCACAGTGAAGTATCACGCTGCCCACAATCCTGTAGGAAAAGAACGGAACTGCCAGTGCTGGAGAAGATATGGAATCACAGCACGGAAGAATACAGAATCATACTGACTGCAGTATATTTATTCAGAACAGTACAGTGCCATACCATAGGACAGCAAAAAATGAGAAAACCAGCACAATGTAGAATAACGTAAGCAGTGATTGGTATCCTGGAGCAAAGAAGCCAGACAGAGGGATGCTGCAGAATTCCACTCAGACGCCGTGCAAACTAGGAGAGAGGAATCACTGGTGGCAGCAATCAGGGTGCTGGTTATCTGGAGATGGATGGAGAAGAGTGATGGGCAGGCTTACTTCTTCATAGCAGAGGCTGCTGCACGTGCGCATTTAGTACGTGAAAATTGCTTAGGCTATGGACTCTTATGCACTGAGCACATTATGCTTCATGAATATTAATAGTTTATTTTATATTAATAGTTTATTTTAAAGCTAGGCCTGGTGGCACAGCGCTCAAGAGGATGAAATAGGAGGACCAGGAATTTGGAACCATCCTGACTTCAAAGAGTAAGGTACTATGGGGATGAGAGGGGGACCACAACTATTTCACTATTTTTAAAGGTTTATTTGTATGAAAAATCCCTCCGGAGTCTTTAAGATTAAATGCATGTTTGAATTAGCCGGATTTTCATGCTCCTAGGAAAGAAGCGAGCCCCCATGTGTTGGTAATGTCCAGCAGACAAGGGGCAGTCTTCAGGTTAGCTCTCTAGCATCTTTACAGGTTTGTGTTCCCTCACAGGGCCCTTTGATGTCTGGCTCTGCTGTCTGGGGATGCTCTCTAATAAAAGGCTGATATGAGCTTGTACTTTAAAATCCCCTTTAAACGAAGCCTGCCCAGATCATAAATATGAATGAGGTGGAGTTCATCTAAAGCTGGCTTCCTAACAGCGGTCTCCCCCGACTTTCCTTCTTTCTTCTTCCAGTGATAAATCTTAAATTCAGGACCTTGCACACAGCAGGCAAGAACTCCAGCACTGAGCTACACTCCCAAACCTTCTCATAGTAATCTTAAGTCTATTCTTAAACTGTTTTTGTTTTGATGGAACGACCTACACTCGCAGTTAAAACAGACACAAAACATTGAGTGACACACTAGCATGACTGCTTTTTTGTTTTGTTTTGTTTGTTTTTTTGCCAAGCATATATAAACTTGAGCAGTGTTGTGTGACATGGGGCCCATCCCATCTCAGCATTGTCTAAACCTCAAGCCCCACATGTGAAACAGCACCTTTCTGCTTGTCTTCTCAGATAGGCTGTAAGGATCAGATGAGGCAGGGCCCAAATGGAAAGAAAACCCTCTTGCAGCCGTAGAAAGGCCTCCTGAGAAACAACACTATCTATCCCTTCTCAGTATGGGATCTTCAGTGAGCCCAAAGGAAGCAGGCTTATCGCCTGAGAATATTTAAAAGGCAAAGATTAAGATAACCACGTGTCCCTTGTTCCTCTGACTTGTAGGTGTCGGCCAACTATAAAGCGAAGGAGAATTCCCAGCCCAGGAGCCTTTGATGCCTTCACACTTCTGCATATTCATTTCACGGCTGTCTGTGCCGGGAGAGAAAGTAGAGGACCCTTCCCTGTCACATTGTCAAGTGTCTGACAACATAAGGCACACAGATTTCTGAAGATCCTGACTTAACTTGAAAGAGAAAAATAATCTTGGCTGCAGAAAGCTGACCTAAGAGCCAAGGAAATAAGTGTGCAGATCTGAAACCACCTTGACTATGAAGAGAGCAGGCTGCCTCTGTGCAGGCGACCGAGTTCGTGTTCGCAGCCCAGTGCCAGAGCACTTTGGTGTAACCACCTGGCTCTGATTATCTTCACATAACAATTTGAAAAATTCCCCAGGAGCTGAAATCAAGCAAACTTAAACTCTGAGTTCTCCAACCAAGCAAGGGGTGACCACGAGACAGTTGTCCTGAGTCCTTCAGACTTCTGTATTCTAAGAATACAGAAAAAAAATGTATCATCTTATTTGGTTTCATATTGCTTTCTTTTCTGATTTACAGGGACTTCTGATTGAAGCTATAAAAAGCATGTTGAGAGCCGGGCAATCCTGGACACCGGTTTAATCCCCAGCACTCAGGAGGCAGAGGCAGGCGAATCTCTATGAGTTTGAGGCCAGCCTGGTCTACAAAGAGAGTTCCAGGACAGCTAGTACTGTTACACAGAGAAACCCTATCTCAAACAACAAAATAACAACAAGCAAGCAAACAAACAAACAAAAAGCATATTTAATGCCTTCAGGAGACTTAGAACCAGTTCATTTGCTTCTAGAGTCCAAAAGTATTGAGAACTGACAAAGACAGCCCTGACCCAGGAGGAAAAATATTTCAGTACAATAAAACCTCCCAGGTTTGTAGAAAGCTCGCTTTTCTCCTCTTCCGGAGTCTATTAGCATCTTTTCCTAAATGGTACCCTAGAGATCTATGGAGCTGACATTGTAAGGGGGTGGGGAGCAGAGACACCTAGGCGCTGGGTAAGATGAACACAAAGAGATTGTACACAGGTGCTCGCTCTAAGGAAAGAACAGAGACCAGAGAAAATTAGCATCTGTATAAGGCTGTGCCGCCAACCTGAGGGCAGCGTGGTCCTTGGGGGGCAGCAGTCACTGAAATGTCACGGCTGCTCAGTTTTCCCAAAGCAAACATCTGCGCCTGATTCTCACGGTTCATACTGGGCTCAGCTTCAGTGGGGCCACAGAGACCTGAATGTCTGTCCCCCACGGGCTATGAACCCACCTCTTACCTAAACCCGTCCATGTGAAGCCTCGTTTGACAGAACAGCATCTACAGTTGATGCCCAAGGATGAATACAGAAAGACTTTGAGTGGACACGGGGAAAATCTGTGTCTATTTAAACATAAAGGAAAAGTGATTGATTTAGTTGCTTTAAAAATTACAAAATGTTTCCATTTCTGCTGAAGGTACCTGAAAAGAGGGTAAGCTGGAGATTTAGAAAAATACTTGCAATGCTCACTGAAGGATTCAGCAACCTCAGTAAAATCCTGTAAATCAGTAAGAACGGCTGAAACAACCAGTGCAGTTCACAGGAAAAAGACTGACTGGCCAATCTGAAAACATACAGTAAATCGTAGGACAATGGTCAGAAAACATTTCACAACCATGAAGAAAATAGCAAAATAGAGGGGCGGGGGAGAGAGGGGGGATGGAGGGGATGGAGATGAGGAGGAGAAAGAAAGCTAAGGAGAGAGAGTGAGAGAGAGAAGTGGGAGGAAAGAATGGAGAGAGAAGAGGGGAAGGAGGAAAACAGACTCCAAACACTGTCAGCGGGAGTATACAGCTATTTGAGAGTTTTTACTAGAATTGATCATGTTCTATCCTCCAGCAAGCCCACCACTAGGTAACTCTCCAGAGAAACTTAAAGGCGTGTGTCTATTCCAGCACTTTCCTGCTAGAGAAACAAAGCCAAGTCCCAGGCAACCTTACTACCCATCAAACAGGAACTCGACAAACGACATCTTACTCATGCCAGAGCTCATAGATGGTGTGACTCAAGGGCACTCAAGTTCACAGGGCTAAAGACTTCAGAGAAGAAATTGCACCATCTGTTTCTTAGCCTCACCACAGACTTTTATCTTCCAATTACTGCCTCCCCTCAACAGCCCTAGCAGAGAGCCTAGCGGGATAGCACCCCAACTCTCTAGTAAAGGGTTTTATGTATTTGCAACGTTGAAGAATTATTTTTTTAAAAGAACTATTTAACTACAGAAAGAGATCCAGCATCCTCTGGCTGAACATCCTCTGGCTCCGTTTGGCAGCCAGGGCCTCCCAGTGCCACCATAGCCACACGGGAACTTGGAATTTACCCGTCCCATGGCTGTGTCTCTCTGGTCGGAAGGCAGGTCCAAGCATGCTAGATGTGGCCAGCTGTAGGTAGTTAGGCTGGGTGTTTCCTGAGAGTCCTCGTGCTTTTTACTTGCATGGATGGAACACAAGCCTCTTCCTACTTTAAATCAAAAGGCTTTTTGTTTTTGTTTTTCCTGTGTACTTGTACTAGAATCAAGCAGTTCCCTCCTTTCCTCCTGTCCATCAGACCAATGCCCTTATGAAAGAAACGCACCGTGTCTGTATCCGGTCCCAAACAGCTCTCTGTCAGGGTCCTGCTCCTTATACACGAAGACCCAAAACCCTTAAGGGCCCAAACACTCCAATTTTTATAAGTTGGTTCCCTGAGCAGGGCCATATGCTGACCTTCAGGGCCCCAAACCTTCAGGGTCCCAGCAGGTCCCTCCGGGAGTGAGAAGCAGCTGCCATGCCAAGTTTGGAAGGCCAAGGACTGAACAATACTTCCTACCTGAATATTCTCTCCACCACATGACTCTGACCTGTGTCCTATCAGGTGGCTCAAGTCACTGTTTCTCTTGAAGCCAGACCAAGTTACCAGTCCACCATCTCCACGTGGGCTCTGGGAAAATAAACACCCATCAAGGGACTGTTTGAGGCTGGGCCTACCTTTCATGGTTTCTTCTGTCTCTCGGGATTGGGCTCAGTTTGGCCAGCAAGGATCAGAACAGGTCAGCCCACATTAGTTCTGCTCTAATATTATCTTTAAAAAAGACTTTGTGTAACGAGTCAGCATGATAAGGAAAAGCAACTGATGAAAAAGCCAACAACTTTTTGTGAGAAATCGAGCTGGACACTAAAAAGGACTGTGGCATGGGCAAAAGAGCAAGCAAACACGGCGTGCTCTGTCACGTCCAAATGCCTTGGCTAGGATAGGCAGGACCCCAGTCCTCTTCCAACTCCACCCCTTCCTGGTTTTATGAACTTGGCTAAGACATTTGTACTCCGTAAACTCAACTTTTCTACCTGTGAAACAGAATAACAAGCGGTCCCTCACTGAGAGGGGACTGGGTGGAGAGATTCCTGGGAAGTCCTGGATCCTGGGACCGTTAGCTAGAGTGAAGAGCTCCCCTGCCCCCCCCCCCCCCGCCCGCCACTTCTGACCCCAGACTCTCTCCTCTGACGTAGAAAACTGCCTTTCTGATGGGGCCTCCTTCAATCCTGCAGCTTCAGATTCTTGTACGTGTCTTTTATGCTGTGTCTTGATGCAGGTCCCATCAGGAAGAGAGGAGACACTCCATTTGAGATATTAAGAGTTGGTACAGGAACTGCCCACACAGGCATGCAAGGTGAGGAAAAGCACAGTGGAGAGCCCAACCCCCCCACCCCCACCCCCGGGCAGGTACCAGATAAGCTAGATCCTCTCATCCAAATAGCTATAACTGGAATCCAAAGGTTCTGCCTGGCACAGGCCAGGACCTTCCGAAAAGCATGTGGCCAGCTCATGGAAACCTGTCGGGAGAGATATAAATGCCTGGCCACTTTCTCTTTTGCCAGAACTCCTTAAAAGACAAACATGAAGAGATACACAGAATGAGACGAGAAGTCCAGAGTAGATCTAAGCCATAGTGGACAACTCAAAATTTGGACACAAAATTCGGCTGAAAATGTTCACAATCACACTGCTTTCATGCGCAGTGTGTCTGTCGGTTTACCAAAACCAGAACTGTAGTTCGGTGTGAAACAGCCCAGGAGTCTGCAGAAGCCTTTCTCCCTGTAGAGAGCAAGGACGACTCATCTCACTGCACTGCTTAGAGGAACAGCATACCCTTCTCACAGACCTCTGGGGTTGACAGTTTTGTTCAGCGCATGTTGGAAACCACTGGCTCAAATGAACGCAGCAACCTGTTGTATGGATACGACACGGGTGTGGTCCAGAGGCCCCGTTCTGTGGCTATGACACGGGTGTGGTTCAGAGGCCCAGTTCTATGGATATTCACAGATGTGGTTCAAAGGTTTCTACTTCCGCTGAACACTTGCAAGGACCAAGAAGAAAGAACGTGTCAAATTCTGTTCATTCACCTCAGAGATCAGATCGTGAGCAATTTGCTTTTTCCAAAGAGGCTTAGAAGAAAAGGTTGAAGAGAATTCCAGGGAGTAGCAAGCCTACCCACTTTAATCCTGACTTGTAAAATACTCTGAGCTCAGCAGAGAAAACAGACAACAGGAGAGTCTACCCTCGGCCAAGCCAGTGGGGATACCCATGGCCAACACATGTGATGGCAAGGCTCTCTAGTATGAGTGACCTGATCAGTCTAGCCCTGAGCTGAAATCCCTAAGGAGTTGGGGGTAGGGTGAGGATGGAGGTTGGCAAAGCAGCTGCTCACAGACAGGGCGACTGTGCCAGCTACAACTGAGACAGATACTCTCTGTGGGCCTAGCTGTCGCTAAGGGACAGAAACCAAAATAGGTTGGCAAGAATACAGAGTTCCTGACATTAATGGGAGAAGCAGATGCTCCCAGGAAAATAAGTAGGCCATCCACTGTCCCATGGTTCCTCTCTGGGGACCTCGTGGGAGAGTTTGTATTGGTGAGGTTTCATTCCAGGTGGAGCCCCTTGGGAGCTTAGGAAAAACTCCAGAACAGGGCAAGAGCAGAGAGATTTTACTTCAAGGACTTACTGCCAGGAAGCAAGCCAGCCTGCAGGTGAAAAAGCATGTAGAAATATCAGGGCCTCTGACTTTGAGAGCTCTCTTCGAATCAAGATCCCTCACCTAGAGGAGAGGTGGAAATGGCAGAACAGGGCAGTACCCCAGCAGGCCAGATCAAGGGCCTAGACAGTGCCTTCAAATGCCTGTTACAGCTTCAATATTGGTGCTCAACAGGCCTATGCACTGAAGGCTTGGTTTGCAGCCCACACCCTACTGGGCAGTGGTGGAGTCTTTAAGGGCCTGGGAGAAAAAAATTAGGTTATTAGGGAGTATTGAGACCTTGGACTCTCCTTCTCCCCGAGCCCAGGTCCCCCAATCTTGCTTTCCAACTACCATGAAGTGACCAGGACACCTCCACTATGCAACGCAATCATGATGCACTATGGCCACTACAGGCCTAAAGCAGGGAGGCCAATTGACCATATGTACTAAAACCTCAGAAACAAAGTGGTCCTCCCCACATCTCAGGCATGCATTATAGTGAAGGATGAATAGCATCTTTCTTCCAAACCTCATTTCCAACTATCCAAGTGGACTGCGCTGAGTTCCTTAGACCAGAACACATGAAAATCGTCTGCTAAAACTTCACGATAGTTAGCAACCAAATGTAGGGGACTATCCATGTGACTCTCTCTTTGCTCTGTGGTGCCCTTATAAAGGGTGCATCTGACAGCCCTGCATGCAGCAGCTCTTCACTGGCTCACCCAAGTTCAGGCAGGGTACATATGACCTTTGCAGTCCCTTCAGGACATATCTGAAGTAGAAAGGGGATCATACACTCCCAAGACGGTCACATCGCTGAAGGTATCCCTCAATGTATTTCGCTATTTTCAAAACCATTAAGGATAAAGCATTTCATTTTCCTGCAACCCTGTGGCCGGTTCAATAGTATTGCATTATGAGAAACTCTGTGAATATGTCTTTAAGTGTGTGTGCTTGTGCGTGTGCGTGTGGGGGGGGGGGAGAGAAGCCCCACCCAATTTCAAACATTAAAACAAATCCACATTTCACATACAAATCTTTACTTTTTGCTCCAAAAGCATCTTGAAAGGATTTCTGCAATTCTGCATTTGAAATGATGAACCTCCAAGTCACTCATCTAATTAACTATTGGCAATGATCTCTCATCCCTTGTGCACACTCAAGAATCCTTTCAGAATGAGAAAATACAGCCTATAAATTATTTTCAAGTGTTATAATGAGCTCTTGAGTACTAAATTTAATAATAAAGTGACATGTTACATTTTTCACATATTCAGTTAGGCAGCTAATCATGGGAGAGTTGCCGTTTCTTCATTTTGGAGCTCATAGTGGGATTTATTTAGGTCACTTACAGGCGTATGGATAGCAAAAGCCTGAGGCAAGAGACTAAATATGGCAATGAGAAATAAATAAATGGCCCTGGTGTATGTAAGCATGTGCACAGGTGGGTAGTCGTATGTGGGGCAACAGAGAAAGGTGTAGTGACTCTCCTCAGAACCTTGGGCTATCACCTCTGTGGCCAAGCTGTAAGGACAAGGCTGTGTCCTGCCCCCACCACAGTCTACAATAGCATACATTATACTTGCTTCAGAAGATCCTAAAAACTTACTTCTGATCACTGCATTCCACAGTCTGCTCAGTCTCTGCTAACATCCAGTGTGATTAAAGATGCCCCATTAGGAATACTAGACCCATGTGCAAGCATCCCCAGAACTTCAGCCTACTGCTGAAATACTGACCACATTTCTTGAAAAGTTCAAAATATTTGAAACAAAAGGCAGCCAGTCTCATGAGGTAGAAAGATTTTTCAGTGGGTGCAAATGCTTTCTGTATAAAAAAAAGAACCGAATTCAAGTCCCCAGTACCCACAAGTCAGCTTGATGGCTGCCAGCACAGCCCCAGGCTTCTTGAGAAACCCTGCCTCAAAGGAATAAGGCAGGGACTAAGAAGGCAAGATGACCAATATCCTCTTCTGGCATCCGCATGCGTATGCGTGGTGTGCATGCATACATGTGCACACACACATAATCATACACACACATACACACATACACACCACACACAAACACACACATACATACTCATATTACACACAAACACACCTCTAAAATAAGCAAGCAAAGTTAAACAAATGGAATGAAAAACACTGTCGATTCCTTATGATGGTTCATGCGGACAGTTAACTTGACAGAATCACCTGGGAACATACTTCTGGCATGTCTGTAAGGGCTTTTCTAGAGTGGGTTAATAGAGGTGGAAAGACCCACCCTCATTGTAGGCAGCACCACCCCTGGGCTGGGGGCCCAGACTGAATGAAAATGAGACAATGAACTGAGCATCAGCGTTCATCTCTCTCTGCTTCCTGATAGTAGATGTGGTGTGACCAGATGCCTCCTGCCCCTGCAGCCAATACTTCCCCACCATGATGGACTGGACCTTCCAACTGTGACCCAACAGAATTCTTTGCTTCTTGCAGCTTCTTTTGCCCAGTACTTTGACACAGTAACCCAAGCAACTAATTGATTTGTAACAGATTGTCCAGAGGAATGAAATAGGACAATTAGCTTTAGTTCCAATAATGAAAGCAAATGTGTATATCCAAGCCAAACAAGACAGGAGGCTGACATCACACAATGTAACTGGTTTTAAACTTTAAGGCAAACATGCATGTATAGTGTCCCAGATGGTGGCCTTCTAGGTCCAGCCCAGGACACCAGCAAAGACAAGGTTTCCTTCACCATTGTCAGGTTGGAAAACACTCTTAGCCAGTGGGGTGGGTGGGTGGGTGGAGGTGGGGGGTGGGTAGTTGGGGGATGGGGGTGGAGGTGGGAGTGGGAGGGTGGGGGTGCGCTTAACCACTTGGCTTCTTAGATCCTTCACACACTTTCTAGAGTTATCCAAGAAGCTCTTTTAAAATGTAAATGTCAAAGCCTCTCTTCTGAATAATTCTGAATTACTTAGCTTTTTTAGATCCCAGGAGTCTATACTTCTATCAGGTAGCACTTCTTATGCTTAGAGATTCTTCTAGAACAGGTGTAAACCCTGAGTTAAGGAAAATGATTGTCTTTTGCTTCTCTAGAGGTAGACAGTATATACAGTGTGCACACACTAGACAAAGGGGTAGACAGTAAAGACAGTGTGCACACACTAGACAAAGGGGTAGACAGTATATACAGTGTGCACACACTAGACAAAGGGGTAGACAGTATAGACAGTGTGCACACACTAGACAAAGGGGTAGACAGTATAGACAGTGTGCACACACTAGACAAAGGGGTAGATAGTATAGACGGTACGGACACACTAGACAAAGGGATGATTCACATACCAGCATGAGATTTTAATCTCACTACTCAGAAAAACAGAGAGTTGAAAACGTATGAGCAGTTTATTTATGAAATTTTCTTTTAATGTTTTCATGGTTGGCCATAGATAACTGAAACTACGCCCTCCACACAAATGACAGTGACTGAGTAACCTATGGAAAAGAACGTATCTATTCCCACTTACAAACGGCGCAATGCACGTTACAAACAGGGCAATAAGCCATCAGGCAATATTAGCTGGCTAGGAGTTCAGACACAGGTACTGCCCAGAAAGCCTACCATGGGATAACCAGGCCTGTGCATATGAAGAGTTGGATTCAACATCTATGCCCATGAAAGGGGCTGGGTTTCCTTCTTTGCTGACTTCCCATGCGCTGACTGGGCTTCTTAGTTACCAAAGCCTGGTCACAAATTCTGACACCCCCCCCCCCCATTTCATGCGTCTGTGGTCTCCAATGTGCCTCTGTGTGCTGAAGCCAGGATGAGTCATGGCTGTGATACGCAGACACTATTCCACAAACGCAAGTAAGGCTTTTATAGGGGAAAGAGGTACTCTTGACAGAATCAGAGGAAAGCGTCCACACTTGGATGACAGCCCACTAAGATCTGACAGGAGGGCGTGTAAGACATGACTGTGTGGGCTCAGGATTGGCCCCCACCCTATCCTCACCAGCCATGGAACTGCACCCCATTGCTTCCCAAAATGCTGCACAGGAGTCCCAGGGTTGTGATAGGAGAGCCCCAGCAGGGGATACCCTCCCTGTGTCTGTAAGTGATGGAAAGAGTGTCCTCCCTGGCAAAACACAACCTCACCTGGATCTTCAAGGCCCCAAGCCTTGCCCTTCTAGGACCTGGTGATGCCACCTTCCTCATTTCAGCCAGCTGATTCCTAACTACGCTTTGACTCTGCCTTCTGGGACACTCCTTTGGCATACAGGGCTATGGAGCTAACTGTGACGCAACTAGAATTCGCAGTTAAGTCCCACCCTCACGTGACAGAGGCAGGGCCTTAGGGAGGAAACGGAGCAGGAATGCAGTCCTCGGTTCTTTATTCCTTCTCCATACATGATACAGAAAGAAAAGTGCCACCTAAGAGGCAGGAAGCAGGTCCTCACTGTACACTGAATCTGCTGGCACCTTAATCTTGGACTCCATATCCCAATCTATGAAACTTTGTTACCATAGTCCAACTAGACTAAGGCATCCAGAGTGGAAAATCACCCCCAAGATAACACATCACCATGTCACAATTACCCTTTTAGCTCTCTCATAAGATATAAATCCCCTTATTCTAGCTAGTTCTAGGCATCTCTAGTAGCTTCAGGCAGAAAAGGCTCTCAGCTGAGCAGTGCCATTGTTGAAGAAGTTGCCGTGGGGCTCTCGGGTGCTAGGTAGAAGGTCCATGGAACCTGGACCTGGATGACATTGATGCTGGTTGCTCTGAGGGCAGCATCTTGACCACTGTGATTGTCCCAGAAAAGGGGAGCATGGGTATTTAAAAACATATACTATCACCTTTCTGTTTGTGGTAGTTTGAAAGAAAATAGCCCCCAAAGGGAGTAGCACTCCCTTTGGACACCCCAAAGGAGGAGTGGCTTTTCTGGAGTAGGCCTTGTTGGAGGAAGTGTGTCACGGGGAAGCAGGCTTTGAGGTCTCATATATGCTCAAGTCATACCCAGTATTTCAGACCACTTCCTGTTGCCTGTGAGTCAAGATATAAGGACTATTAGCTCCTGTTCTAGAACCATGTCTGCTTGCATACTGTCTTGCTTCCTGTCATGATAACAATGGACTGAACCTCTGAACTATAAGTGAGCCACCACAATTAAACTCTTTCCTATATAAGAGTTGCCATAAAGTCAGGAGGTGGAGGAACATGCCTTAATCCCAGCACTCAGGAAACAGAGGCAGGCAGATCTCTGTGAGTTTGAAGCCAGCCTGGTCTACAGAGCAAGTTCCAGGATAGCCAGGGCTACACAAAGAAACTCTGTTTCAAGACACAGGGGGAAAAAAAAAGAGTTGCCATGGTCATGGTGTCTCTTCACAGAAATAGAAACCCTAAGACACTGTCCTTTGGGCCTATCAAACCGACCTGACCTTTTGTTTGCTGCAGAATAGAACTCAAGAAGGTGGATTTCAAGACAGAAATGAGTCTAGGATTGGATACTACCTTGGGGAGGGAGGGAGGTCATTTATTTGCTTACAAGAAGGAGCTCCACCTTCTGAGATGCCTCTTTGTCTTCTACCTTCCTCATCTTGTGAAAGAACACATAGTTTATTTTTTAAAAAAACCCTACAGTTTTTCAGTGAATCATTTCTTTTTGCCCTTGCTCTGATTTGATTTGTTTCTGCCCCTGGCAACCAAAAATGCCTGGATTTAAACAACTCTCAACACCAGACCACAGGCTACAAAAATGAAGGTGCCAGGAGATTAGTTTGTCCAACACCATAAACTGAGGGGTGACTGGGTAGAGAGCCAGTCCCTGGCCCACCTCACCTCGTTTGCTATGCAGAACCCTGCCAAGACATTCTTGGGGATTCTAAGACTATTTATGAATGTGTTTGGCCCTTAAAGAAAAATCTCTTTGTCAAAATCGTGCTAGATCAGAACAGCGGGGTTCCAGAAAATATTACCCACAAACACCAAATCTATAGCTCTTGTTCAGCTAAGACAGTAATGCCAACAGTAACAACAACAACAATGGCTACCATTCATCAAGCTTTCGTTATGTTTCCAGCTCTATGCTAAACACTTTGATTGCATTTATCACATTCGTTTTCTCTATTTTTAGTTGAGAACATTGAGTCCCAGAGAGTTACATGACTTATCTAAGATCTTGGAGCCACTAAGGGAACTGTCTATGAATTAAAGCAGTTCTATCCATCCATGCATCCATCCATCCGTTCGTCAGTCCATCCATTCATATCTATCTATCTATCTATCTATCTATCTATCTATCTATCTATCTATCTATCATCTCTATCTATCTCTCTGTCTATCTGCCTATCATCTATTTATATCTGTCTGTCTGTCTGTCTGTCTGTCTCTATCTTTCTCCATCCTTCCTTAGAAGTGAGCACAACAGCACAGACACACCTATCAGAAGCTTAAAGGAGCTGGGAAGAAGGGAATGTATCATTACGGCCATCATCATCATTCACAATAGACAGGGGAGCACCCCAGTGAAGGGCAGGGTGTGGCACTGGTAAAGTTTTCACTAAAAGTCAGAAATTCAAGTGTGAGTTGGGTCCTTACTAGAAAGTGCGATGCTGACTGCACTCAGTAGAGAGCATGATCTCTGAATGGTCCTCCCAAAGCCTGATGCCAACAGGCCCCCGTGATTTATACTTTAGAGCCACACACAGCCTGCAGGCACCAACTTCACAGGAACATAGAAAATGGATGGACTGCCTTGAGATGGTTTCCCTGCACGCACCACGTTTCCTTAAAAGGCCTCCAGTGTATGTACAGTTCTGACACGAGGGAAGAACTGAATCATAGCTGGGCCTCTCTCCCCCCCTTATATGGTCAAGCATCACAATGACTTTCTCCTTCTAACTTATGAAGAGAAGGGACAGAGGAATGCTGATCAGGGCTGCGGGGTTGGTTCACCAGGGAGGAGAGAAAGCTCATCCGCTGGCAAAGGACTCGCAAGACCAAGTGGGACAGAATGCATCTTCCTCAGTTGCTTCCTTTTAACTCTGAAGAGTAAACACATCCATCTCTTGAATGTCAACATTTCGTGAAGCCAAAGACTAAGCAGGGCTCCTCCCACATACTGGGAAAGTGAAAAGCAAAGCAAGAACCAACATTTCTAGGCGTTGGCCTTCATAAAAGAGGTTTTCCCTACCCATGTTTTGTTTCTCTGTTGAACATGCACACAGAAATGCATTCTCTCTCTCACACACACACACACACACAGAGAGAGAGAGAGAGAGATGCAGACACACAGACACATGAAGGTAGACATGTCAATACAGACAGAGCCAATTGACCATCTGACAAAGGGTCAATTTCATCTTAAATAGAATACAGAAATGGGACAAAGGATCACGACTCTACAAAGAATTCTTTATATCTAAAAGGCCTTAGTCGTGTTCGAAGTTAGGTACCAAAAATTTCTATCCAAATTCTGTCCTAAAATTGGAGCTAATGAGGATAGGGGGCACAAACACAAAGCAAAGGTATGGGAGTTCTTTGATCTCTAATTCTCACAATGGGTTGCTTGAATGAAACCAAGCATAAATGATGTTCTCATTTAACCTATATTCCCCATAGTGATCATTCATTTTTAGTTGGTCAAGACTCCGAATTGACCTGATTAATGTACACTCTGGGCCAAAAGATCTAATTCTTGTGCAAATGTAGTAGAACATGCAGAAGAGAGGTTCATGGGAAATGGTGTGTTCCCTACAGTGACTCACTCTCATAGGAATTATTCTTGTCCACAAGCTCTTTAATAATTCCTTCCAAGGATGGTGACCTAGCGGGTTAATTATATTCCACCAGGCCTCAGCTCTTAAAGGCTGGACCACCTCAATCCTGCCATGCTGGTGACCAAGCTTCCAACACATTAACTTTGAGGGACAACTTAAGCCATATCCAAAACAGAGCAAGGCTCTCGAGGACCTTCCATCACTAACTGAGAAAAACAGAAAGGGCAGGAAAGAGCAACCTTCCTTGAAATCTTCTCATCAGCTTCCAATAGGGAGATCTCATCTGCATATAGTCCCTAGGACAATGCTTTTTCTCCCATGACACCCAACACTCTCCCTGTTCCCAACCCATACCTATCCAAACACTCCATAGGAATGTCTAAAGTGTGCAATGGAATCTGGAGGCTGTTGTTTCTTCCTGAGCAATCCCAACCTCTGTCTGAGAAATGAAGACACCTGGGTTACTTCTGTAGACGTTCCCTTGACTGCTACCTGTCATTCAACACAATCTCCTTTATCATGCTAAGAGTGGGCATCTGACTTGACCTATGCTGAGAAGATGATGTATTGAGGTGAAAATGGAGGTGATGTATAATCTCCCTTTCCTGGTCTGGAAGGCTACCCATCAGGGTTCCTGCGTTTTATTTTATTTTATTTTATTTTATTTTTTAGCTCATTCCATTGATGATGACTCTTTATACTTTTATCACATCCTTTAAGTCACCTAAAATTGATCTTACTACTTGCATCCAAAGAACCCTGCCTGACCTCTTTTTCCTGACCCCATAGCCATGAATGTCTAAGTATTTAATCCAATCCACTGCAAAGGGAAGCTGGTGTTAGACGGCTCCCTTTGGGAAGTACAGAGGATGGCAAAGACTTTGCATCTGGATGGGGGGGGGGAGTGTTAGAAACCACCGCCCCCCTCAGTACATCCACAGTCACCCCAAATTGCCCAGTATTTCTGCCTTTGATACCCAAATACCTCAGCTCCAAACTAAAATCTTGAGTCTATCTTTGCAGCTGGAAATAGAAATAATCACGAACCCACACGGCACAGTGATCCGACTGACTCTTCTAGGCAGTGCACACAGCCCTTCGCAAGCCAAAACCGAGAGGCCATAGGGCTTTGCCACAGCTTCACAAGGAGATGGATTGCCCGGCTTGTCAGTCTGGGCTTCTCTCCCTGGGATAGCACCATGGTCTCTGACATACGTACATCTGCATGTGATTTCCACATAATGGGAGCAAGGCTCAGTTATTTTAAAGCCACAAGTACCCTTAAGGCCTCTCTGCCAAAACCCATATTTCTCCTTTGTTACAAAGCTATACAAATATTTGTGTTTTCTGTTTAACTTGGCAGCATGGGGTGCTTTCAAATTCCCTACTGCTCTTGCTTTGAAACAACTGCCTGTCTCTTGCTGCAGGTTTCTTGCTATGAGCTGTGATATTTCAAAACAGGTTCAACTTTTAAGAGAGTTTCTGAAACTCTGCTGTTAAAGGGGGACATCCTTAGTATTTGCCCAGAGAAGTAGGGGTACAACCTGGACAGCACACTGGCATTCTGAGAAAAGACTTTAAAATAAATCGCACTTTTTAACGTACTTTTTACATTTTGTGTGCGTGCGTGCGTGCGTGCGTGCGTGCATGTGTCAGCGCATGCGCACAGGCCGTGACGCGAATGGAGGTCAGAGGACGAATTATGGGAATCAGTTCTCTCTTCCTAGGATCCAAATCAGGTCTTCAGGCTTGGCAGCAAGCTCCTTTCTCTACTAAGTCATTTGCCAGGCCTGCGTTTGTTTGCTGTTTATTTTTCTTAATTTACCTGCAGTGAAATTGCCTTTTTGGTGTGTTTAGTTCTTATCAGTTTTAGACGCGAGCAGATTCGCCCATCCAGCACCATAATTGGGGCACAGAGCATCTCTGCCAACCAGGGAGGGTCTTTCCCGAGTCACAGTCACCCTGTCTCCAGTACTGCTCTATGCAGGCCCTTAGGGCTTTGTCACAAAATAAATGAACTCATACAGCAGGGGACATTCGAGTCAGGTCCTTTTCACTGAGCAAAATCCCTTAAGAGTCTGCCAACTTGGGCAAAGTATTAGCTCATTTCTATTGTGGAACACCGTAGGAACACATCAGTATGTTTACTCCTTCACCTATTAAATGGCTTTTGGCTCTTTCCAGTGCAGAGCTATTATGGATGAGCTGTTATAAATATTTGTATACAGGTTTTATGTGGAGAGAAGATTTAATTCTCCAGGGTCTATACATGGGAGTGGGATTACAGGGTCATATGGCAAGCATCTGTTTAACTTCATATGCATTTGGCAAACTATTTCCCAGAGTGACTTTCTGTTCTATCTTCATGCCTACAAACACCACACTATATACAAATCCCAATGATGTGAAGATTCACCAGTCCTTGGCTTGGTATCAGCACTAATTTTTATTTTTTGATATTCTAATTGTTCTGTCGCAGTTTTAATTTGTGTCCCCTACAGGCTAACAGAGTTGAATATCTTTCTGGGTGTTTATTTGCGATCCATGTATCCTCTCTGGTGAAGTGTCTGTTCCAATTGTCTGTATAATTTTTATGTGAATAGCTGTGTTAACTCTTCCGTTATCCTAGAAACATTGTGCTTTGTCCTATGAATTACTGCAGGACCATTTTCAAAAAACAGCTAGTCACGTTTGTTGAGGTTTGTTTCTGGGTCTCTGTCCTGTTTAGCTGAGCCTTCCTTTCACCATCACCATATTGCTTTTTATCCATCAAAAATATGACTCTAGGCCGGGCAGTGGCGCACGCCTTTAATCCCAGCACTCGGGAGGCAGAGACAGACGGATCTCTGTGAGTTCAAGGCCAGTCTGGTCTACAAGAGCTAGTTCCCAGGACAGGCTCCAAAGCTACAGAGAAACCCTGTCTCAGGAAAAACAAAACAAAACAAAACAAAAACAAAAAACCATGGTTCTAGCAGCCTCCCTCTCTCTCCCCTTCCCTCCTCCATTACAGGTGACCTTCCTCTTCCTCTTCTTCCTCTCCTCTCCCTTCTTTCCTTTTTCTTCATTTTCTGTGATATTTTTTCCTTAATGATGGTGAGGACCAAACACAGGCTCTGCCTCATAATGCAAACCCAGCACACTAGCACGGAGCTCCTTCCTCAGTCCTATTCTTTCTCAATCAAGACAGTCTTTAATAGGCACACAACAATCCCAGTTATCAATCTCTCCTTGGGTTAGTGTTGGTTGTGGTCCTCAAGGAACCAGTTCATTTCATCTAAGTTGTTGGATAATTTTTCCTAAAGAATTATTTGTAGTACTCTCTTTTTTATTTTTCCAAAGTCTAAAGACAAATATTGCTGAATTACGGGAAAAAGTGAGATCCCCCGTAACATTAGGACTACAATTTTTTTTTTTTTTTTTTTTTTTTGGTTTTTCGAGACAGGGTTTCCCTGTAGTTTCTAGAGCCTGTCCTGGAACTAGCTCTTGTAGACCAGGTTGGCCTCGAACTCAGAGATCCGCCTGCCTCTGCCTCCCGAGTGCTGGGATTAAAGGCGTGCGCCACCACCGCCCGGCTCAGGACTACAATTTTTAATAATATGCCAATTGGAACTTTCATATGAAATACCCAACTTTTTAAACATTAGTAACATAATTCAAAAGCAAATTTTCCAGGCTGTAAATTTTGCATCTTGAAAGAAACTTAGAATTTCTGTAAGATAATATATATAATGTGTGTATCTATATAATGTGTGTGTATTCCTTTAAAATATCTCTAATGTTCAGATGCCTGCAAATCTCTCATATAGATTAAGAGTAACATCATTCTTCAGAAATTTAGTGATGAAGTCATGTGTATCAAGAATAACACATTCAGAAAGACACTCAGCAGCTCGGCAGACTGTTGTCATTGCACTGAAGTCCCTGGGCATGGCTGGGAAACCCTTTCTCTTTAAGGCATATCATTTCATGGAAGTTACTCGGCTTCCTTTTCTGGACTAACAATGCCTTTTATCAGAACCTCTTCCTTCAGTACAAACCCAGAGGAAATGAAACAAGAGGAGAAAATTGGTAAAAGGAGAAAAATGAATCTCAATTAACCTATGCTGCAGAGGGATTTTAATTTGCAAGTCACAGAAAAGAGGGGACAATGAAGCTAGGTTTGTCCTACAAATGTTTCATCTACAATGCAGAACTTACTACTGTCAGTAAGCAGGACTTGGTGGGGCAAGTAGCTCTCAGGAATACTCAGAAGAACCAGGACAATGACAATTCAATCATAAAATCACACCATCACCGACACCTAGGGAATGCTGCACAACCAAGCCTCACGAAGAACACTTCGTTGGGCTTTGACCCGGAAGTGCTTCCCATTGGCTTAGGGTCTTCCTTTATAAATGTAGATGTTTTTGATCCTTTAGGTTCTGCTTTCTTGTCCTGCAACTTCACTCATAACCACCATCATTCCACCAGTTTCTCTATACACCGCAGACTTTAAAAAGCTAGAGTTTATCTTGCTAGTTATTAATAGTTGGTGGTTTGAACGAGAATGGCTCCATGGGCTCATCTATTTGAATGTTTGCTTCCCAGTTGTTGAACTATTTAGGAAGTATGGTGTTTTGAGAGGAGGTGTGTCACTGGGGGTAGGCTTTAAGGTTTCTCTCTCTCTCTCTCTCTCTCTCTCTCTCTCTCTCTCTCTCTCTCTCTCTCTCCCTCTCTCTCTCTCCCTCTCTCTCTCTCTCTCTCTCTCCCCGTCTCTCTCTCCCTCTCTCTCTCCCCGTCTCTCTCTCTCTCTCTCCCCCTGTAACATCCAGCTCAGACATGAGCTCCCAGTGCCATGCCTACTTGCCTGGCACCATGCTCTCCACCAGGATGATTATGGACTTGCTTTCTGAAAGTGCAAGCAAGCCTCCAGTTTAAAACTTCCTTCTACAAATCGTCTTGGTCATGGTGTTTCATGACAGCAATAGGACAGTAACAAAAACAGTCAGATTACTTGTAGCACAAATTGGTCTTAATAATAAAAACCCAGAGTCAGCTATCAGAGGCAAAAGCTGAAGGATCAGAGAAGCAGAGCAGTCGGCCACTGGAGAGTTCTTACCTCTACCAAGGCTCAAACAAAATGGGTGAGCCTGTTTATTCTAATCCACAGACTGAATGCTCTCTCTAAGAAACCTCAGACTGCATCGTCAGACTGAATGTCCAGATTGCATCTGAGCTCCTGTATCTTCATCCCTTATATTCCTCTTTAACCCAGCCATATGGCGCCCGTCTCCACTTTCCTAATGCTAGGATTAAAGGCATGTGATCCCAAGTGCTGGAATTACCTTTGTGGGAACTCTGTTTCTCTTTTAGACAGATTCAATCTCAAGTAGCCCAGGGTGGCCTTGAACTCAAGGAGATCCATCTAGTTAGCCATCTATCCTCTATAGCTAACTAGTGGCTTAGCTCTGTACTCTGATCTTCAGGCAAGCTTTATTTGTTAGATTACAAACAAAGTAACACTACAATTACTAAATTCAAGGTAATTAAAAATAAGACCTTTACAGAGTTCGAATTCTTGCCTTGGGCAGAATTTTTATTCTCTGTCTCAAAAGATACTATAGGTCTAGAGACCCATTCTAGACTAATCACTATGAACAAAGCTAGTGTCTTGTGAGGGAAGTAAGTCACTTAGGGATGACATTGACAGGCATGTGGCAGGATTAAAGCCTTCAAAATGTGTAGATGCTGGCACTGGGGTTGTCATTGCTGACACTGTCCTCTTCAGAGAACATCAGATATAAACGATTAGCACATGTCAGATGCCTGACCAATTCAATGTATATTAGCTAAACAGCAAAGTCATCAAGTACTACTTGCCTGAAAACCTACTGTGTACAGTCACAGAAACTGTGACAGTGACTAGTCAGATGTGATTCTCACTTTTATCAAGTTTATAATCGAATGGGGGAGGCACTACACAAGTCACAAAATTTACGAGAAACCCAGTGAGTCTACTCAGGTGTATCACCAAGAGAGGAGAACACATATTTCCATGCACAAACTTATCGTTATCGTGCACAATAATAACCCAAATATTCATTAGTAGAGAGAAGCCAAATGTGGATTGTGCATGCACACACACACACACATGCAATGCCATCAAATATTAATGCATGCCATAACCCAGTGAACATTAAAGAAGACAGAGTCAAAAGGCCTCATATTACACGAGTCCATTCATATGAAATCCTCCAATCAATCAGGAGAACTAGAAAGAGAAGAGACTCATGTGTGCCTAAGGATGGAGAAGTAATGGGCAATGGGGCAGTGATGGTCAATGGGAACAAGATGCCTTTGCACACTCATGATGCCTAAAATAATGGCAACGGTTGCCCAAGTCGGTGAATATGGACAAAGAACTCCATGTGTATAAATTAAATGGTGTGTGAGCGATATCGCAAGCTGTTAAAATTATTTTAGAATTTCCAAGAGACTGACATAAGGAGTAACTTAGAGGCTCTGTTAGGGAGAGTGGCCAAGGAAGGGCCCTCTAAGGAGGTGACAGGAATGCTGTGAGAGGAGCAGTGCAGGCACAGCCACCCAGAGGCCAGAAGCAGAAAAGGACTCAGCAGCAGACTCAGCAGCGTGGTGAGCATTCTCCTCTCCCACTTGAGTCAAGTGTGGAGGCCCCAAAAGGCCAAAGGTCAGAAAGTTGGACTAGCTTTTAGTTCCTTCAAGGTTATTGTGCTTCTACCTCAAAGGTCCCACCTAGTAGTAAATCAGAGAGTTCTGCTCCCTCAAGGCTCTTGTCAACAGGTGTGGCTGACTGCCTGACCTTGTACTCCTGGAATAGGGAAGTAGTTTGCTCCTACCTCAAACAAAAGTCTAAGGATCTGACCAAGTTCCAGTTCCCTTTATGGAGAGAACTTGGGATTCCACCCAGGGAGTGGTTTGCCTACAGAGTGTTTGGTCTAGGGTGTGAGCGTGACTTGGTGACTCTGAATGTAGCCCACAACTTTCAATTGGTATGTTCTTTTCCTTGTATCATGTTAATGCAGTCTTTTGTCTTACTCTTAACTGTTGGGGTAAAGGGCATTTTAAGCAGTTGGAAATTAAATGTGGGCGAATTTTCGGTACTCATTGAGAAATTCCCTCCCGATACTATCCTATATGTTTCTCCGTTTTATTATTTTCATTCACGTCTTCATATTCTTTTCTTTATTTCTAATCCCCATGCCCTTACCCTGGCGAGAGGTATTTTTGTAGAGGCTGTTCCCCAACAGGTAACTAAGAGGGGTATCGAGACAAAGGTTTCTCATCATTCCTCCTCTTCTCTGAGATGAGTCTAGCTGTATAGCCCAAGATGGCCTCATTCTCCACGACTCTTCTGCTTAGGCCTCACAAGTGCTAAGACAGCTGCTGTATGCCACCATACCCAGCAGAGATGGTTTCCATTAGCTCCAGTTTGTTTTTAAAACTGTATTAATACCACCCTCTGGCACCTCAGCTCTAAGTACTAAAAGAAATCATTTGTAAGTTATAGTCACCTTGTCAGGGATACACAAATTCTAAAACCAGACTTCATAACTGTTGGCTGAATTTGCACACAGGGATTACTGACTGGATCTCATAACCTGGGCCAGAACGTAACCTATTCATGTGAAAGCCAAAATCTTACTTGGATTGGCTTAAGTAGATTTTAGACGTGATCTTTGTCAGCTGAGCTAAATGAGGAATGTTTCCTTAAGGATCTCTTAGGACCATGGTTCTCAGCCTTCCTAATGCTGCAACCCATTAATACAGTTTCTCATGTTGTGGTGACCCCAACCATAAAATTACTTTTGTTGCAACTTCATAACTAACTTCATAATTTTGAATCGCAATGTGAATATTTTTGGAGCTAGAGATTTGCCAAAGGGGTCCCGGTCCACAGATTGAGAACCACTGTCTTAGGGACTCCTGAGCGGTACACAGTTGCCCTCAACCTTCTCTCACTGTTTCAGTTACCCAGGGTCAACCACAGTCCACATGGTAATGATCTGTCCTATCTCTTTAAGAGACAAACCACACCCACTCCCTCCCCTGTCCGCTGAGGCAGGCAGTTCTTTCTTCCTGTTTGCAGCCTGAGTCTCTTCCTTTTCAATCTCCCTCTTGAAGAGGCAGCTTCTCTCTCTCTCTCTCTCTCTCTCTCTCTCTCTCTCTCTCTCTCTCTCTCTCTCCTCTCTCTCTCTCTTTCTCTCTCTCTCTCTGCCTCTCTGTTCTTCTCCCCTTCTCCCTTCTCCCTCCACAACCCACTAAATAAATATCCAACCTCACTCTGCATGGCATGCCTATCCATGTCTCTGTCTCTTGTCTGCCGCCCCGTGGTTCCCTGCCCGGAAGCAGCCACCTTTGGAGACCTGCGGCGTGGTCTCATGGCCTGCTGCCTGATGCAGCTTGGAGACCTGCAGTGTTTCTGCCGCTGCAAACGTCGGGGATCTTGCAGCATTTTTAGTTAATCCATTACACACATATACTTATTTAATAATGATTCCCAGAGAGTTTGAGTGGCACTGTTTGCTTTCATTATTATATTCCATTATTATAGTGAATTGTTAATTTCTCACTGTGCCAAATTTATAAGCCAAACTTTATCATAGGTGTATGTGTATAGAAAGAAAACAGTCGATTTAAGGGTCAGTACTATCTGCAGTTTCAAGCATCCACTTAGGGTCTTAGCTCTTTGCCTCAAAGAATGAGGGCAGACTATTGTATTGTCCAGAGGGAGGTCCCAGCCATTCTGCAGCCTTACCCTGCTGAATACAGTAACAAGACACCTGTGGCTCCTACTGCCCCCTCCTTTGGGCCCTGATCCCTCAATAAGCAGAAGGTTGAAATAAACCAGCCCAGCATCTTTCCCAGACTCTTCATTTTATTTGTGGATGATTTTTACAAGGATCGGTGAGCAAAACATGGCCTTCGGCTGAAGGATCGCTAGCACATGAGTGATGTTCCAGCTGACTTGGAACTTGATTCAAACTAAATCTGTTCCCCAGCCAACAGGTCAAACATGCCCCCCCCCATCCAAGCACTGCAGAGTACTTGAGAGTACGTATAAACACACAGTCATCAAACTGATTTGAATCGGACAAAATAAACACAATCTGGCCTAGAAGGCGTTGCTCAGCAGCGGTTCTCAGCTTTGAAAAGGCTCTGAAAGAAAAATTCACAGCTTGAAAGTCTCAAAAGAACCTTCCAGGGAGGTTAATGGATCTGTTTACTAATCAAAGCGACCTTGGGAGGAGCTTAAATTCGTTCTGCTCCCAGCAGTCTTGTTTGGAACAGCCCTACATAAGTCTCAGAAACTGGGCAGCATCTATTTGTATGTAGTGAGATTCGGGGGATGTTGGAGTTGAGCATTCACCCCAGTAAAGTCACCTGTCCAAAGAGCAAAGGGGGTTGACAGCTAAATTTCATTTAGGACTCTCACCTTCTGTGTTTTTGTTTTGTTTTTAGAATACATATGTAACAAAAGCACACTCTTTGATCCAGAAATTGCAACTTTAGAAATCAAATAGTAACATGTGTAAAAATAATGTACATACACCTGAACAATCACTGCACTGCTGTGGGGAGAATGAAGGCACTGGGAGCTGCCTCTGTGTCCAACAATAGAGGAATTATTGAGTACAGGATGCCACCCCAGTGCAGGGCAGTCACACAGCTGCTAAAAAGATTGTTGAGTATTTTCACGTTGGGACACGCACCTCCATGACGGACTGCAAAGTGTACCTGCGAGCTTCAGAGCAGAGAGTGAATACGACCTCATTCTTGTTTGTTTAGAAGACAAATTAAAACGCTACGCATGTGCCTGAGTGTGTACATCCACGTGTTCACATAGACGTGCATATGCAGCCACGGGTTCGGAACAAAGATAGGGAGGGGATTTTTTTTTTTTTAAAGGAAAGGGTAACCCAGTCAAAAACTCCCCAGACGATAAAGTAAGCTAGGTTTCCAGAGGCATGCTGCATGATGTGCACACGACTCACAGAAGCTCCGGCAGCGCCAAGCCGTGGAACATACAGGGCAGGTTTTAACGTGGCGATGGCCTCCACCGGTCTCATCCCCGATGCAGAAAATGCTGCACTCTGCATCTAGCGTTCATCGGCCCCAAGCTGCACTGCCTCCAGCAATGCCCTTCCTGCCAGCTGCCTCATCAGCTGCTTGCAGAAGGAAATTCTGAAAAAGTGTAGCATAGGATCCAGGCAACCAGGCCAGCATCCTCCGATGGGACAGACACAGATCCGTAAGGGTAGACTTTTTCCTTCTAGCTGCCAGAATGTAATTCTAGAAGATTCTAAATGCATTATTTGAGCTTTCTCTGAGCATACAGCACACTCCACTGCTAGTGGCTTGAGAACTGGGGGACAGGTGGCCTCTTTTAGAAAATTTGACCCCTGCTAAGCAATGCAAGAACTTTAATAGCTTCATCAAATCCCGTGCTCTTTGTAAAAATGCTTGTGTGACAGAGACAAAATTTATTATTATTTGAACATTCCCAGCCTCACTCCAAAGTCCTTAAAACCTCCACTTCCTAATACAGATGCTTTCTCTTTGCCTGGTCAGCTTCCCCCTCTGCCTCTCCTCTCAGGAGGCCATGTCTTACTAATTTGATCCCTGGGGTACCTGATTAGTTGGTTCCCGGGCTTCAGAATCAGGAAAAGGGGAGACAGGGCAAAACCAGACACCAATAAAATAAAGTCGGAAATGATGTGTTAGGAAGGAGAAAGAAAGTGGAAAACACAAACCACGCAGGGCCTCGAGGTGCAAAGAAATGGAGAGGGCATGGTGAATCTTACACAACATGGCTGGGATCTGTGAACGGTACGCTCTTGGAACCGGAAGTATACTTAGCTTGTCTGAATACCACACTGCACTGGTCACACATGGCCAGGATTCACTTTGGTTACGTTGTCATCTAGCAGGGGGGAATGTCAGGGCTGATGCCTTTGAAAGGAGCCTGGTTGCTGTTGGACGAGGGCTCTTTGCTGAAAACTGTAAAGAACTGATGCATATTATGAGGATTATTCCAATCTCAAGAGACAACTTTTATTCAAAGCAAAGACCCTTCAAACAGACAAGAATAATCACGTAAAGTTTTTTTTAGCCCTCTGTTGGGCTTCACTTTTGATTATAAAAGACAATTGTCTTTAGAGCTAATGTCCACATACTAGAAAGTACTGAAAAGGAATGGCTATGCTTACAGTTGGGAAGCTGTACCCAAAAAAGTTAGCCTCCCTCATTAGGCATCCCTCTGGCTTCACTTGAACTCTGACCCATGACAGAAATGGGGAATCAGTCTTTTCCCCAAATCTCTGTAGTAGGGGCTAGATGACTCAGAGGTTAACAGCAGTGGCCATTCTTCCAGAGGACTTAAGTTCAATTCTGAGCATCCACTTGGTGACTTACAATCATCTATAATTCATCCCGGGGGGGGGGGGGGTGGGTCTGATGGCCCTTTATGGCCTCCACAGGCACCAGACGCACATGTGTTGCACATACATACATGCAAGCAAAACACACATCACATGATATACAAAAATGATTCCTCTTTTAGTGGTTGCTGTTTGGCTGTGGCAGCTGCAGGAAGGAAAGTTACACGGTGCAACAGAACTCGCGTGGGAGGTTTATTGAAGGCAAGGGGAAAGGGGTCAGAGAGACCAGCCTCTGGCGACGGGAGCGAAGGGAGAAAAAGAGTGAGGATGAGGAGGGTCGCCTTTTATGAGGGGATTAAGCACATGCTCAGAGAGTGGCTGTGGCTGATGATCGCATCCTGCCAGGTCCTGAGGGCAGATCAGTGTAATGTCTGAATCCTAACGAGCACACGCGCACAGGGAATGCTCTTGCTGGTTGCAGTTGAGGACCCTGAGTGCAGGCTAGCATAATGCCTGAGGACCAACAATGTTGGTTCTGGTACTAATAGTTCATTCTGTGTTGGGGGACACTCTAAATGCTTTCTGGTATTACTTTATCTAATCTTTAAAGCAATAATGCTGTAATCCTTCTAACTTGGTGCATTGATGGAGCAGACACTGGGTATTCTACCGACATACTCCCGGACTAGAAATGCCAAAGCTAGGATGTTCTCCCTCAATTCTGCAGGTAGAGAAAGCACAGGACTGAAAGATCAATGAGTTTGTCCTAACTAGTAAATTACAGACGAAAACAACAGTCAATACAGCCTCACTCGCTGTAACTCTGCCCAATGGCAAGCTCATATATAGCTCTGTTTCTAAGCGTAAAAGTGGAAGACAGCACAAAAAGAAGCTGTCCCTAGTTATGCATGAGATAATTCAATGTGTGAAATCCAATTATGGGGGACATTCTATAAAACATAAATACTCATAGAAATTCCCTAAGTGTTGTTGAATGTATGTACATATGAACTTGCAGGATGTGGAAGATGGAGACAGATGCTTCCAGGACAACCCAGGCTCCTGCAGCTGCTCTGAATTAGCATTACGGCAGGAGACACACAAAGCAGAGTTTCCTCTAGCAGGGCCCCCTCGCCATCCTAATTCCATGCAGAATCGCAAAGCCCATGCCGATACAGATTTCCACACTCGTCCTGACAGGCTGTTTGCTTGCAGCTGAAACATGATATGCGACCTTGGCTCAGGGGAAACAAGCATTGATGTGTTTGCGGGAAAGCTAATCAACAGAGGCCACGGAAAAGAGGCAGCCATGTTAGAAATAGAAGACAAAATGTAAATGCTTGAAGCAATTTGCTCATTAGTATAAAATACAGATAATGGAGCCATCTATGAGGGGCTAAAAATAAACATGTCCCAAACTAATACATGTGTACTTGTGAAAGAATGGTCAGCATCTCATGTACCACAGCTATTGTAGAACAATCTCCCAATACTTAACCCTGGATAATTAGCATTCTCTGAAACATTGCATCCTCAAACCCGGGGATGATCATTGGCTGAGAGTTTGAGGCAGATGATATCTTCCTAGTCAAACCAGAACAAACCCTGTAATAAATATTTCCAGACTGACATCTGTTTGCAGATTCAAGTGCATTTGCTTTAACTGAACTGGACAGATGACTGGACCAGGATGCACAATAAAAGAAGCGTCTAATTGTTGAACCAAATTTGGAGAGCTCATAGCAGCACTGGGAAAGGAAAGCCACTGCCTTCTTGCTCACAAAGAACCCTGAGTCATTGCCCGGGTGTTCAGTGTGGAGTCTCAGAAACATCCGGGTGTTCTGAGGGGTTTCACACAAAGCAGTCATTGGAAGTCTACAAGAGGACTACACTCAACAGTCTTTGCCCTTAGAGGAATACAAGCTAAGCCAGCACTACAGGAGGCTTCATGGTAGACCTGCCATTGGTTTTCAGCCAGCCTTCAATAAATTACACAGATTCCCTAGGAACTGGTTGCAAAACAACCCAGATCCCAAGGCCAAACAAACCAACAAACAAAAAACTTTTCTACACCCCTTTCAGAACTATTTGCCCAATTTCTATTCCCTTTATCAAGTTTTTCAGCAACAGCCAAGTGGGGAATATAGGATGTCCAGAAACACCTTCTCAGACACAAGTTGAAAGCTCAGAACTAGATCTTGCCTGAATTGGATGCCCCTAGCATCCATGCCCCCAGCAGGAGGCTTTATGATTCTCAATAGGATCACATAGGGATTTTCTGCTCCAGCGGGGATTTGGAAACCCTCCCCAACCTGTTGCGTCAAAGAATTCTGTTCTCACATCCTGGCTTTCACAACCCAGCTTGGGATTCTTTGACGTGGGATATGGTTATCTAACAACACGGCAGAGGCCTTGTGTCATCTCCAACTCTGAAACAAGATCTGTGCCTCAGAATGACAGCCATCAGTGAAGCAGACAGTGACAAGAATATTTTACTGAAGCAAGGGCATCATCCCCTGTAGTTACAGCACATAGGTCAGGTAGCTTCACCCCAAACCCCTTCTCAGGCGTTGCCAGAGCCGAGACTGAGATCTTCTGTCGCAGGCTTGGGGGAGTGGGAGCTGGCCTCGCTAGAGTGATGAGACCACCTGTGGCACATTGGCCCCTGCCAGCTCCTAGCACCTGTGCCCGGCCTGGCATCTTCAATAACTCTTTAATGAATGACCAACTTGGCGAGTTGGGTGACAGGAAGGAACCTATCACATGCTAGCCATCTGCGGAATTTATGGCCATTTAATCGCCAGTCACTGAGCTCTTATGTCCAGCCTGGCCAGGATAGGGTATAAGGATGATTAAACTACAGGTTTGTCCAGGGAAACTTACACTCCAGTAGGAGGCCCCACAGCTGTGTGGTTCTAAGAGCCTAAAGACAGAAATACGGCCACCAAATGTCGATTCCACATCTCTCTGGCTGTCTTCAGACAGGCATTGAAATACTTAGGGACATTCTAGAAAAGCTACCACCAAAGGGAAGCATATCTGAATGAAGGAAACCTCAAAATATTTTAAATATGCTCATTCACACTGACTCCATAACCCCATCCTGGAGAAACTAGTTCCCAAAATAAATGAATAGGAATAAATAGAAAGAAATGCCTAAGTGTGCAAAGACTTGTATCACTGCGGGCACTAATGCAGAGACCATGGAGGGGAGCTGCTTATTGGTGGACTCTTCATGACTTGCTCAGCCTGCTTTCTCATAGAACCCAGATCACCAGTCCACGGGGGCTCCACCCACAATGGGCTGGGCCCTCTCACATCCGTCACTAATTAAGAAAATGCCTACAGGCCTGCAGTCTGATCTTAAGGGGGGGGCATTTTCTCGATTGAGAACCCCCCTCCTCTCAGACGACTCTAGCTTGTGTCAAGTTAACATAACAGCAGCCGGCACAGAAGCCAAAGCTTTTCTGTTGCCGGCTTGGATAAAAGCCTCTGAGTGGGTTCCAATGAACCTGTGCCTCAGTGGCTCACAACAGCTGTGCCTGGGGATCTGGGGTTCTTTGCTCAAATAAGCACGCGCAATAGTGCATTCTGCTATCCTCTACCAGAAAACCACAAGAGTCCTTGGAAGCTATCAAAAGTGAAGGGATCAAGACATGCGCTGCCTTTTTTTCATCATTGTCTAGACTGGCTCTGTCTAGGGAGATCCTCTGTGCTGTTTCAGAGCAGCCACTAACTGTGCTCAGGAACAGTGATATGATCTGAATGCTTGTGCCCCTTGTAATGGTCTGTCTTGTTCCTTTAAGAGGCAAGCCCCGCCCACCCTGAGGCAAGCAGATCTTCCTTCCACTTCCGAGTTCCTCTTCCTTCCATATCTCTCCTGAAGAGGTAGCTGCTGCCATGGCTCCTCTCCTCTCCCCCCCACCCGTTTCACTTCCTCTCTCCCTCTCCCCCCCCCCCTCTCTGCTCTTCCCCCTTCTCCCCTTACCTCCTTTCCATTCCATAACCCACTAAATAAATACCCACTTTCTTTGCATGGCACATCTCTGTCTCTCACCTGCTACATGGCTTCCTGCCTGGGACCCGCTGGCCCTCCTGGCCGGTGGGCCACTCGGGTATCCACAGCATTTTATTTTTACCATAACATTTGGTGCTCATGACTCAGCCAGGCTCTCTCCACATCCCTCCCATCTGCAGTTGGGCCAGCTGAGAACATGTGGAACCCTGGGCTTGGAAACCAGGTTTCTTTGCAACAGCTCTGCATTCTATCTGCCTGAACACCAACCTCTATGCACACCAGTAGCTTTGATGGTGAGTTTTTCTCCTTCTAGCCCCCAACCACAGCCTTCATGGCTATGGTTGAGCCCTTCACTGACATTCATCTCTGGTGCTTCCCATAGCTAAAAATGTGATTGGATTACCCAGGGTTGGTCCTCCTGCACTAGCGTTGCACGTGCTATGTGGTGCATTCAATTTGGGGCCCAGGGTCCCTCGGATATTTCTTTCTCCTTTCTTTTTCTTTTCTTTTGGACCACTCATAAGTTGTCCCTGCCATAAGAGACCACTCGGAGCAGGCTCTAGCCTCTGGTTTCTGAGTCACCCAGACCCAGAGCCAGTCAGGCTTCCACACCCTACCTGTAGAGAAGAGACGTTTTCCTATAGGCTTTCTGGTATCGCTATTTCATTAACACCCTGCCTGTAGGGAGGGACATCCTTCTCTAGGCCCTGTGGTTTTTTCACATTTTCAGCTATGGTATAAACCCTCCAACTACCAACCACCTATCTGTGTCCTGCCAGCTTTGCTTTTCCTTGAACTATCCATCACTACCACTGGTCCAGCAGAAACCAGCAAGATGGACAAGATTAGTCAGATATGCAAGGCAGCTGTTAAAAATTCCAGCATTTGCTCCCCACCATGGCTTGTGGCGCAGCTGCTCAGTGACAGGGTGGATCATGCCTCTAGGTTTCTCTTGTTATTATGTTTAAAACTCCCGCAGCTCAAAAAACATGGCTTCTCCATACAACATGTGACCGCTGCCATTTTGACTGAGGTCAGGTGACCTTACTGCCATCTTAACTGAGGTCAGGTGACTTCACCACCATTTCAACTGAGAGCCAGGTCAGGTGACAATGTCCTGCCATATTTACTGAGGTATTCCCTGCCTGATCCCCTGGTGCTGACTCTGTTGCATGTGTGTTTTGTGCAGTGGCCTGCCTTTAGTAGAACTTACCAAAGCATCTACTTTGCCCAATTCCTGTTCACTGTGTGTGTGCATACACGTAACTTGAATGCACCTATGTTTACTGTTAAATGTTATAATTGTCTATTCATTATATCTCATTCCAGACTACAAAACAATAAGTCTCATAGTTTAAACTGGTATGCACTTTTTAAGTCTCTTAAAAAAAATACTATATCTGTAATCCAACCCTAATTTAAGACATATTAAGATGTTCTCTACTATTGTTGGTTCTGCCATTAACCTTCTATTGCAAGCAGTTTTTTTTCCTTCTTTCTGTCTTTTTATGAGTGTAAGTCTTACCTGTTAAGTTGAGAGCCAGTACAGTCAAGCTCTCCATGCAGATTCTATACTGTAGTTATACCTGATAAACAGCCCTCAACTGCTCAGAGATCTGGGGAATATGGCATTTAAATATTTAATTATTAAAAAGCATTTGATAACAAAAAGAGACAGGCTGGCTCCTAGCAGCAGCACTCTACTTCCTCCAAAGAAGACAGAAGACAGATGGGCACAGAACAACGTCCATCTACAATTCGCTTCAACTGCCAAGCGCTGACCACTGGGGAAAAACTGCCTTTCATCTAAGCTGAAGATCTCCAGACGTGGACAGAATCACTGGAATCAACAGCCTAGCTGCTCAGGTCAAGGTAGGCTTGTCTTCCTACAGATTTTTTAGCTACACGATCTTCTGGAGGCTGGCAGGCCCTGCACTATACAGCAAAAGGCAAATACAACCTTCAGCATCCATGGAGGACCCTGAGAAGTAGTTCTAGGTTCCAACCTCTGTCATTTTTTAATCAATAACTCAAGTAAATTTGTATCCTTCTCAAAGATCTCTGATATAGTTTGATAGCTGAGAGGTTCTGTCAGTTTAAAAGGACAACCTCACCAAACAAATTGCAGCAAAATACAAATACAAGTTATCAAGGTGTGAGGACAAGTGCACGCTATCAAATTTCCCTTCCACACTGCCTTCCAAAGTCTTAAAAATACTTTTCATTGTGGAAAAAATCTGTCACAGTCATTCTGACATAAATATTCTACTGTTTATACAACGCATATGTCTAAAACTTTTGTTTTCACAAACCCAAAGAATTCTTGTGAGTTCCAGGAAGCTGAATTGAAGGATCTACCTTAAATAGCCCAGATACACCCCTCTCAATTCCCTGGTTCTAAAAATTGTTTTTTTTTCCTAAACTTAACTTTATCCTCTGTTCTGTCAATACCTTAAACAGGTATAAGGGACACTAGACATTTCTATACCACAAACACCAGACAGGAGCAAAGAGACCAGCTACTCTAGGATATGACCAGCACCCAGCTTTCTCAGGTTCCCCCCACAAGATGATGCCCACAAATAAGCAGGAAGCAGTCTTGAAATTCTGCCGTCTCAATTCCTTTAACATGTTGTGCCTAACCTCCCACCTTTTTATTATAAAAAAGAGATGGAAATGTAATGGTCTGTCCTGTCCATTTAAGAGACAAGCTCCCCCCCCCAACTCCCTACCAGTCCTTTGAGGCAAGCAGCTCTTCCTTCTGCTTCCAGCCTGAGTTCCTTCTCTTTCCTGTCTCTCTCCTGAAGAGGTAGCTGCTGCCATGGCTCCTTTCCTCTTCCCCCAACCCCTCTGCCTCTCTCTGTTCTTCCCCTTCTCCCCTTACCCCCTTTTCCTTCCATAACCCACTAAATAAATACCCACTTTCTCTGCATGGCACATCTCTGTCTCTCACCCGCCACATGGCTCTCTGCCTGGGACCTGCTAGCCCTAATGGCCTGTGGGCCACTCAGGTATCTGCAGCATTTTATTTTTTACCATACACCCTTCCCCCATCGACATATTGATGCCAGGCCCTTCTGAATAGCATCAGTGCCCTCACAAAAGATGCTGCAGAAAACTGCCTAAAGTTCTTTCATGTAAGGATCCAGCGAGACAGAGCCATATTTGAACGAGAAAGCAGGCCCTTAAGTCTGCCTTATTCATACCTCCCAATCTCCAGAACTGTGAAAAATATATTTCTTTTTTTTTTTAAAACAAAAAGTCGTGGGGGGGCAGATAGCATGTATGTGTACCCATGTGCTCATGTATGTGAATGCGAGTATGTATGTGGAAGCCAGGGAACAGCCTCGGGGCTTGGTCTTCCCATGCAACCTAGTTTGAGACATTTTTCCATTGAATAAACCAGGGTAGCTGGCTCAGGAGGTTCCTGGGGATCTCCTGTCTCCACCCCGCCCCCACTCCCACTCCCTTAAGAATGCTAGGATTACAGAGGTTTAAGCAACACATCTAGCTTTTACATGGGTTCTAGGGACTTGAACTCAGGTCCTTACACTTGCATCACCATTACTTTTGCCCACTGAGCCACCCCCACAGCCTAAGAAATCTATTTCTGTTGTCTGTAAGTCTGTATTTACGGCAGCCCAAACGGACTAAACAAGTAGCACACGGTGTCTCATCTTGGGTTTTGTTTTATGCTTAGCCTGTCCTAGGAAAACTTTCCAGACACTCCAACCTCGTTAACTTGAGGTCTGAGGTGTCTGCAGGGCAGACGTGGGTTGGGAGAAGGAAAGGGAGCTATGCAGTACAATTAGAAGAGACATGGTAACAGGGATGCCTGCATCTTACTTTCCTAAGGGACACAGCGGTAGTGACACCAAAATGAATTCAGAAGACTTAGAAACTCATCCAGGTTTCCTCCTCTAGGTAGGGATTGCCTCCCACTTATTGCCCTGGCCCTGGCGATTCCTTTCTCTTCCCACGGTGAGGAGGGACCGAGAAGAAGGCAGTGGAGTCGGACATCAGTAAAGCCACAGTGCCCCACGTGAGATAATGGGGTCTAATATTTAAGGGATGTCTCTCATTGTTTGTGGAGTGGTCATGAGTTTTCAGGGTGCTTAGCCCTTAAAAGCTAAAATGAGAGAAAGGTGGGGAGAGAGAAGGAGGGATTTTCTCCATGTGGGAAAAGAAACCACCTTTCTGAACAACCACATCCCCTACACTCCACAAAAAAATTGCTGCCCCAGATAGAAATCTTGACTGAACAAAACCTTTCTGTCCAGCTTCTGCCCATTGCCTGATCCACCCCACCCCAGGCCTTCAGCTCCCAGCAGGTCCTTTCAGACTCAGCTCTGTCCCTGCAGACCGAGAGTCTCACCTTACTTATTTTCTATTGGTGTGCTTGCTAATCTATTTCTTTTATCTCACCACAGTGTTTACCCTTTCACTTCATAAATGGACTGTGTGTGTGTGTGTGTGTGTGTGTGTGTGTGTGTGTGTAGGGGGCTCCATGCTGGGGAATCCTGATCTAGGTCCTCTGACTTCAGCTCTGCCCCAGAAACTCATTCCCCGCCCTGGATGAAAACAGCCTTTTTAAGAACAGGCAGCTTCTAGCCAAACCATACCATCCACTTCCTCAAAGAGGGAGGAGCCCCAAACCCCCTACAGACACATTCTAGAGCCAACTAACTCTAGTAAATAATTCTTTACTAGAATTATTAAAGTACAATAATGGCATTATTATTATTGTTATTATTTTATTGTTGCTGGGATTTCTCCCCACTCCCAACCCTGCCACTCTCTAGACCTGTCAAAGTTAAAATTGTAGTGAGATTTCTTACTCGAACAGAGTTCTGATTTTTTTTAACATTAAATAATCATTTCTTTATATATTTTGGTGTTTAATTTTAAAATTTCATGGTAGCTACTTAACATTAATAGAGAATCACCTTTGCTTTATTTAATATTGTATTACCTGGATTCTTGCATTATTTGCTCATGATTTTATTTATTAATATGCTCATATATATACATATATCTATGTATATCCTAATTTTTTGCTTTCCCATCATTTTTAACTATTTTGTTTTTGCCGCATCTTTTATAAAGAGGATAAAACTAAATCCTGCACAAATTGATAATACTTATTCTAACATCCATCTATGGAGAAGGCATTCTTATCATTCAGAGTTCAGCAAGAAAGCAGCATCAACTCTAGGTATTTCAAACAGAAGGAGTTTAATATAGAGAATCTGTTCCCTGGAGAGGGAAGAGCAAAGAAGCTAAACCGAAGAGAATGAGCCCACCAGGCATTAGCAACATCAGGACCTATCACAACATCAAGACAGGATGCCACCTGTGAGCAGAAACTGGTGGCAGGTGGGACTTAGGAAGAACTGGGCAGACAGAAGAGCAAAGGACCTGGGCTGGAGAGTTGGGGGTACAGGGCAGGGTATGCTAGACATACTCAGTAACAGGTAGGAACTGAGGGATGCTGGGAGAACCTGGTGCCAGGTCCACTTTGATATGTTAAATAAGGACCCCAGCAATTTGTCCTGAGCTTGAAACTTAACGCTCTGGTACCTGATACACGCCACACACACACACACACACACACACACACACACACACACACACACACAATTGAAATAAATGAGAGACTTGAACTTGCCCTACATCCTTTGTTTCCACGCGAGATGTTCTGTCTGAAACTGAGAATACAGGGAGCAAGGTAAGGTTCCATACAGTTGACTGACACTTAGGCTAAAACTTAAATGCTATATTAAGAAGATCAAACAACACTAGGTCCCTAAAAGGCCTCTGTGCGAAACCCGTTAACGGGGCTGATCTTCAGAGAAGCCGTGGAGCCCACTGGCTCTAGTTAGGCTCTCTGCTCCTGCTTCCATGGAGGAGGGCTTCTTCCACTGCAGCTTCAAAATGTCCCAGTACACCTAACATGATGCTTACTCTAACCAAATCTTGCCCCACACGCCAGTCTTGCTGGGCAGGCTGCCCCTCCTGTCTGACATGCCTGGAGGTAGACAGGGAGGGGAACAAGCTGGGCTGGGTGCTAGCCATTCCAGCTATTGGTGCTTTGCTACTGTGCCAATAAGGTGCCCAGCAATAAGGATTCCACACAGTCATCCTTCATGATGTGATTTTTAGACTCGTGGTGCCCTATCTAAAGACATTTAACCTTCTGTTCTACCGCAGGCAACTCAGTGTCTACACCAAAGCTGATACCTAACTCCTAATTAACCCAAAACAGGAAGCTAAGGAATTGCAGTCAATTGTCTTAGATTGAACCAAACAAATCTGTCCGTGTTTAACTGAACAGACCTAAGGTGGTCGTTTACTTCTGTATTTACACTGGCACGGGGGCAGGACACTTGGTGAAGTGACTATCTCTGTGAAGCAGGCTTCCTGATCCTGCCAGGTTCCACATAGGCTATCATTTTACCCTTGGACTTTTCATTTCCTAATACTTTCTCCTCCTTCCAGCTCTGACACCCAAAACTAGAAACCGGGTGCAGGCTACCAGGGTAGTTTTGGCAAGCAGGCAGAGCAGTACTGAGGGAAAGAGAGAGACCCAACTACAGTGCTATCTCAGCCAGCAAGCAAGACCTCCCCCGCCCCCCAGGTTCCAGTGAGGTACCACTGCAAGTCATGCAGGGCTGTGGGCCAAGAGCAGGGAGCCATCCTGCCAGGCAGCAGGCAGAGCAAAGCCAGAGGCAGAGGGCAGCTTTAGAAACAGGGCCTGGCTCATCGCACAAGCCATCCTTTCTCCTCAGTGGAGGACAAGCTATCAGTGACGGAGGGCTGGAAGGGCTGAGCTAAAAACAGCTCCGCTTCTCTCTAAAGCTGAGTACCACAAGACAGTCTGAGCCCAAAGGTGTCGTCGACCGTTCCTTTGGGCTACCAGCTCCCAAATAACAGCACAGAGACTGATTATTAATTATGGAAACTTAGCCTTAGCGTAGGCTATTTTCTAACTAGCTCTTATGACTTAATTGACCTGCTTTTATTAATCTACGTTCTATCATGTGGCTCAGTTACCTTTCCTCCGTCCCAAATGTCTGATTTGTTCTGCATGCCTGATTATCTCCTCTTCCTCTCTCTGCCTAGAAGCCCCACCTAACTCTCCTGCCTAGCTATTGGCTGTTCAACTTTTTAGTTCCACCAATCACACCAACACATCTTCACACGGTGTACAAACATTCTGCAACACAGGGGTGGCAAGCAGAGTGGGAGATGTCAGGAAGTTCAGAGGTAAGTTCCCAGCTGATCCATTTCTCCCGTGAAGGAAAATGCCTGTGCTGACCTGCCCAGGGACATGGGATTGTGTTGGGCTGACAAGCAGGTGTCCCCTGGAGCTCTTTCCACAAACTCAGCAAACTCAAATGGAACCAGGCAAGCAGCACATTGTAAGACTGAGATGGGCCCTAGATGAGCCTTCAAAAACAGCTCTGGCCTTTGTCAGGCCTGAAACAGGGTAAGAGACAAAGAGACCAAAGGCAGAGAGTCAAGTTCCCTGCTCCCTGGAGGCATTGGGGAGGGCTTTGGCAACTGTATGTCTCCTGAGAAGTGAAGCCAAGCTGAGAGCACATACTATCAGAGGGTCTGATACCACAGAAGGTGCAATTAAAGCCACTCAAGGAGCCAGTGGCAAGGCCAATATGCTCCAACTGAGGCAGAGCTAAGAAGTCTCCTCAGGCTCTCCCTAAGTTTTGGTTTCTATAATCAAATTCCAGGAAATCTGGATTGCAATATAGAAGGATGACAGCTGGGAGCACAGCCCTGGCTCTCACCCTTCCTAACATCGCGACCCTCTAACACAGTGCCTCATGTTGTGGTGACCCCCCAACCATAGAATTATTTTTGTTGCTACTTCATAACTGTAATGTTGCTACTGTCAAGAATCATCTGTGTTTTCTGATGGTCTTAGGCAGCCCCCGTGAAAGGGTTAGTGACTCCCAAAGGGGTTGTGACCTTGACAGACTGAGAACTTGTTTGGGACAGGTTTACAAGGCAGAGATGTTGATCCAGAACCTAGCAAGATTTGCACGTCCCTAGCCTTTCCTGACTTACGCCTGTAATGAACTAATTCCCAACACTAACTTTGCATCTTAGGCCAGTTTTGAAGCTAAAAATGCCTATCCTGTATCTTAGATACTGACCCCAATAGGGAGAACAAGAGAACAGTGTTGCACGAAGTAGATCATCCAGGGTGACATCAACATTTCCCACTAATAGAGACACAAGAAGGGAGCCCAGAGCCAGGACAGAATTTCCGCTTCTGGCTGACTGCTTCCTTCCTGAGGCCTCCTGGGCTGGGCAGGGATCTGGATAGGACTGAAGTGCTTCGGCTGTATTAACCCCTGTCAAAGAAGGGGGTCTCCAGATACAGTCTCTACAGATACAGTGAGTCTCTGGGTGTTCTGATAAGAAAAACCATTCCGTGAGAATTTCTGCTGACTCAGCTTAGAAGCCACACCAACTTCTCCTAGCTGTGCTAATGGCAGGCAGAGAGTGACAGAGCTGTGTCTGCCTGGAAGGAGATGATTTTAGCAGGAGGGGAGCCGAGCAAAAGACAGGGACACATGGGACCTGAGCTAGCCAGTCTTCTCACTTCCATCTGTCTTTCGTCCTGGATTTCCTGTCAACCCACTGAACCCCATTAGAGAAGAAAAAAAATTGTCAGCATTGTGAGCTGAAGGGAAAATCCCACTTTTAAGATAAGACTTCCCTTGTGGCAGATGTATATCTAGTTGGCTTTCTTAAATCTCTTTCCATAAAATAGTTCACAGCAGCTAATCTCATAAAATAATAAAATTAAAGATAATCATCAAAGGTAGACATGTCCCTTTGGGACTACCTATTCAAAGGGGCCCAAGATAATTTCCCAGAGCCAGGGTCCTTTCTAAGTTACCTATTGTAATTGTGGGAAGTTTGCCTGCAGGTGTGAACTTCTTCAAGCCTACTTTTCCAAAGCCAAGCTCAGGTCTGTGCGCAGAGTGAAACTTGGCAAGGTTTTAAAACATCTCAACCCCCAAATGAGAAAAAAGAAGAAACATCCTTGTGCCTTTGTTTGCATTCTCTGGGGGAGAGACTTGAATCCTGCAGAGATTCAAATACACATAGCTTATTTTGATCGAGAGGGAAGCAATGAGAACACAGATAAACATGTAAAGGAAGAAAATTAATACAAATTAGAATCTCAGGCCGGTTATCTCTATGGGTGACAAGAATTTATTCCCACGTGGGCTCTCTGAGACCTGGGGGAAAAAAGGCCCATCGTGAGATCCCTCACAAGACGCAGAGGAGTTGGGATGTTTTTTACAGCATTCTCATCATGAGCTGATGGCGGGTGCCATCGGAACCACACATGACTTCCTGCATGGACTCCTTTGGACTAAAAGTACTTCACCCAATATCTGTTTTTCTCTGACTCTTCCAGTTTATTGTATGGCATACAGTCATTGCTTGCCTAATAACCAGCCAGACCACTTATGGAAGGAGCCTCTCTTCTCCTCCATCTTTCCTGTGCATGGCTACCTTATCTCTCAGGTCTTCAGCCAATGCACTATACTCTCAAAGGACTTGGGCATCCTTCAATACACACCAGCTGTGTGTATTGATTGGAACTGATTGCTCAATCTCAGTAACAATATTGGTTTCTTCTGCAATCATTTCTGGGTCCTAGGAAATAAAGATTTTCTGAAAGAGAATAAATTTAATTCAACAAAAGCAAATGTATATAGCATATGCCTATCTAGACATAACTATTATGTCTAGAAACTATTCAAATCAATATGTAATAGTAAAGCATAGTACATAATATTAAGGTATCTTCTGCCTTAAGGATTGAAGTGAAAGGACCAGGGAGATGGCTCTGTTGGTAAAAGTACTTGCTGTGCAAGCCTGATAACCTGAGTTGAGATCCCCATAAGTCGTGTGTAAGGCAAGGTGCAGTGGCATCTGTAATCCCAGCATGCCTACAGTGAGGAGGCAGAGGCTGGAGACTCCCTCAGAGGCTTGCAGGCCAGCTAGTCCAGAGTACAGAGCACAGCAGCAGAAATGAGAAAGACAGAAGGCAAGAACCTTTTGAAAACTGTCCTCTGACCTACATATACTGCATTCACATACACATCACATATAATACACATGTGTGCATACACATAAGCATGTCTGCACACACACACAAAAGAATTGAAGTATAAATCTATTACAATGCTATGAGGTAAAAGTGAAGGAAATATTATGAAGCAAAATGATTAGGGCTGTGCCTAAGCCAAATCAATCCCTGTTCTGGACCATAAAATTTCTGTCCGTGCTCAGAGCCCATCTTCTGCGGCACAGAGACCACCCCCTTCCCACCAGGCTCTGGGTTGTGTTTTGAATGTCCTGACTGTGGTCGGGCATCCGCAGTACCAAATCCTGATCTCTAACTTAGTTCTCCTGGTGCCTTTTGCTCTGTTTGATGCCCTCCTTTCAGGCTTCAGCTTCAGGATCTCCCAGATACCGCCTCTCAGAATATTCCCCTCCTTATGGGCACAGGGCTCTGCCCTGATCTTCATGTTTTGATCTAGCCGGGTTTTCCATCTGCACGTGAGGAGCAACTAGACATTTGATTTTTAATGATCAGTGACCATTTAAAAAGGGACTGGGGCTTTTTGTCTGGGAGAGCCGGTCCCGCATTCGTTAGTTGTTTATGCTGTCTAGGACACCATGGGCAATTATATTTCAGAAAGAAATGACAGAAGTGGGGAAGTGAGGTCAGGACTGTAAGCCTACATTTCCCACCTTATCAGCCACGTCATGTAGACAGATTTTTCTTTGGGTTTCCACCTCAGAAAAATGACACAGAGACTTATTATTGATTATGAAAGCTAGGCCTTAGCTTAGGCTTATTTCTAACAAGTTCTTATAATTTAAACTAACCCATTTCTGATGTGGGAGTCACCTCTGTGTGCTGTGATTACTATTAATGAATAAAGAAACCGCCTTGGCCTGTTGCTAGGGCAGAACTTAGGTAGGCGGGGAGTACTGGACTGAATGCTGGGAGAAAGAAGGGTAGAGTCAGAGAGACACCATGGATCCACCACTGGAGATAGATGTGCTGAAACTTTGCTGGCAGGCCACGACCTCGTGGTGATATATAGATTAATAGAAATGGGTTGAATTAAGATGTAAGAGTTAGCCAATAAGAAGCTAGAGCTAATGGGCCAAGCAGTGATTTAATTAATAGAATATCTATGTGATTATTTCAGTTCTGGCAGCTGGGATGAACAAGCGGTTCCTTGCAACACATTTCTATTCATCTACATGTGCAGCATGGCTCATCACTTTTACTTCTCCTCCTACATGTCCTGCTTTCTCTCTGTGTCCCCCACGCCTAGTGTCATCTCTTCTTTACTTTCTGCCCGGAAGTCCTGCCTAACATCTCCCTGCCTAACTACTGGCCATTCAGCTCTTTATTAAACCCATCAATAAGAAGGTGCCATGGCAAAGACACATTTTCACAGTGAACCAAAAGATTATACCACAACCAGTCATAGTAGTATCACAGGGATGCTGATCTAAATCGTTTAGAGGTCTAGTGGGGCTGGCTCGGGCAGTAGAGTATCTGCCACACATGTATGAGGACCTGAGTTCAGATCCTTAGTAACCACATAAAAAGCTGAGTACACCAGCGTTGCCTACAATCCTAACTCTGGAAAGGCAGAGACAAGGAGGACCTCTGGGGCTTAAGGGCCAGTCAGTCTAGGAAATCAGCAAGAACAAGTCAACAAAAATCTCAGTGATAACAACACCAACCACTGGCCTCCACAAACATATATATATATATATATATATATATATATATATATATATATATACACACACACATATGCATGCACAGACATACATATATAATGCTTAGAATTATTTACAGAGGCAAAAGTGAAGCATCAGTCACCAACACTACTTTTTCTTATAGTGAGAAATAAAGTACTTTTCCCAAAAGTAACATTGTTTTTTCCCCAATTATTATTCTCTCTCTCTCTCTCTCTCTCTCTCTCTCTCTCTCTCTCTCTCTCTCTCCCCACCCCTCTGTTTTGTGAGGGCGCGATCAGAGAAAACCTTTGGGGGAAATTCAGTTTTTCCTTCCACCTTAACATGAGTTTTAGGATCCAATTCATGTAACTAGGTTGCATGCCAAACCCCTTTACCTACTTCACCACCTCACTCGCACATTTACCTCTAATTATATTTGATTTCTTTATGTACATGAGTGTATGGGTGGGGTACACATTACGCAATATACATGTGGGAATCAAGGACAAGTCGCAGGCGTCAGTTTTCCCATCCCACTGTGTGGATCAAACTCAGGTCTCCCGGCCTTGTTGGCAGGCACCGCTACCCTGCCAGTCATCTTCCCAGCACAGTAAGTGACTCCTAGGGCAAAAGGAGGTAGATGCATCTGTCCTAGGTGCAGTTGACAACCTCCATGGTTATTGGCTGCATGAGTGTGCCTGTGAGTTTACTCAGTGATTCCAACACAAACCCGCAGCACCCCAGGGAGCCTCTGTTACTTGTGTGGCTGTAGAACCCAGCATGAGAAGCATAGACTTATTTGAAACCCAGGATGGAAATATGCCGAGAGGGGAAAAAGAGAAAACATAAAAGGAAAAAGATGGAAACAAAGATAGCTGACCAGGTCTAGAAGAAAACAGTTCCTTAAAATAGAAAAATAGCCACAGGATATTCCCAAATACCGCCGCTTGTTACATCCACGGTTTGACAAAGGAGACCACATGGTGCTGCCTGTCCTAACAGTGCTGATCCCGGCCAAGACCTGGCTGGAGAAATGGAACCCGCACAGTAACAACAGGTTCCTACCACATCTATTCTGTTGATGTTGGAGCAGATTAAAACAGATGTTTCCTGTCGGACTGGGACTCTCTTCCCAAGAGCACAGCAGCCTCCTCTGTCTCGGCAAGAGCCTCGTGCCACTGGGTTTTCCCTTACCCTCACCATACTATGTGTACATCGTGTCATGTCATCCCCCACCCCATCCCCCCACCCCATAGCCAGGAGTTCCACACTCTGGAATCCTCATAAAATGGAAGATGGTTCATAGTTCAACAAAGGAAAACTCTATTAAGAAAAGTACCCTGTAGTCCCATGGGAGGGACTGCCATGGCCAGCTGTGCACAGTCATTCAAAAATACTGAACAGTTTTGGTGGAGGAGGGGTGGGGTTTGAGCATGGTCCCCAAGATCTAGAAATTCTGGTGGAAATTGATCTGTTGACAAAGGGTGGGGCCATCAAACCCAAGAGGAGGGAATTTGGAATGTTTGACCCTTAACCCTTTCATCTTTTAGGAAGTAGAGAAGGTAGGAAATTTAGTGCATGGTGGTCATCGGAACCAGACCAGAAATGTAAACACCATGGCTCTCAGCTCAGGAGCCACAAAACCTATCACATTTAGGTTAGCTTCCAGTTGTCATAATGTTATGATTATGATTTTGAGACAGGATTGTCTTCAATAAACAGTTCAATAATACAAAATTCTTAAGTGAGGGAGAAAATAACAAGGCAGAGGATATTACTAATGATTTAAAAAGACAGATAGCATTCACTGAGTTCTTATTCCATATGGACCTCATTATTTTACCACTCCCCTCTCCAAGAGATGGGGATGGATCCAGGGCTTCCTGCATGGCAGGCAAGCACCAACATTAATAATTCCATCTGAGTTCATGACAACCCAACAAAGTCGACTTTCATTTAACAAATGAGAAAAAAAAAAGGTTAGATAGTGGTGAAAGGTTAGATGGGGTGAAAGGTTAGATAAGGGTGAAAGGTTAGATGGGTTGAAAGGTTAGATGGGATGAAAGGTTAGTTGGGGTGAAAAGTTAGGTAGGGGTGAAAGGTTAGCTAGGGGCACATCTACATGACGACCAGGAACATGGATCTCGTGCTCAAGCTGGGACCATTGTGAAACTCAAGCCTAGGCTTTGCCCACTGCACTCTTGTACTCTGTGGCTTCAATGGGTGTCTTGTTCCAGAATGTATTCTGTCTTCCTGAGCTAGCTCATCCTCTCTCACCATATGGGGCACTGCTACAATCAGAGCACTCGGCTCAAACGGACACAAAAAGCAAAGAAGATGCGGTCCATTCTTAAGGCGCTTAGTCAAGGTTTCCCGTGAACAGCATTCCTAGTGTAAAAGGAGAGAGAACTGGTACACCAAGGCCGGATCATTGTGGCCCGACAGCGGGACTTTTATCCACTCCTTATGGCCTTTGTAGAAGGAATTCCTTATAGTGTATACCTGGCTCTCTCACTAAACCATAACTACGAGTCTGTTTGCTATACCACCAGACCAGTGTGACGCTAATCTTGTCCACTTTGCACACCTGGGACCAGAACGGCCTTAATCAGATTGGCCTCAGGGCATTTTCTTGATTGATAACCAGTGTGGGAAGGTCCAGCCCGTTGCAGGCAGTGCCATCCCTTGGCAGGTGTGCCTGGGCTGTGTTAAGAATGGTAGCTGAGCAAGCCAGCAAACAATGTTCCTCCATGGCCCCTGCTCCAGCTCCTGCTTCCAGTGTCCTGTCCTGAGTTCCCAGCCTGACTTCCCTCAGCGATGGACGGTGACCTGAGTTGAAAGCACGGATTCCAAGATGGTAGAACCATTGGAATGTGGGGCCTAGTAGGGGGTATTTGGGCTATTCAGGGTCCACTCATAAAGGGGTATAGGTCCCCATGTATCTCTGTCTTCCCAACAACCTGCCTGCCAAGATTAAACACTTTCACCATGTGCCTGTGCCATGATGTGACTATCACCGGAAGAATCTTCAGCAGGACTGAAATCATGCTATACCCTTGAGCCCTCAAAACTATGATTCAAACAAACCTTTTCTTTTCCTAACATTAGATGCCTCAGGGATTTTGTTGTAGCAACAATGCAGTGACCTCAACTTAGTCAAGTCTAGTCAGCTCCAATCCAGCCTGTGCCCCCCAAAATGTCAGTAGATGAGAGGTTTCTCTAGAAATTGCTAAGACCTTGTTTTAATCACTTGTTACCTTCAAGTTTCTAGTGCTTCTGGCCTCACCTGACTGGATAAGATGCCCTGAAAGAAATTCTGTATGCAAGGCTGAATACTGCCTCTTCCACATCCCAAGTCTGTCTGTAATGCATCAGGAGATTCAACCATTGCTTCGCATAAAAAAGGGGTAAAGTTAATATAAAGTCAGAAAGCAAACACTATTATAGCCATAAATTGAGGGTGACTGCTGTTTAGAAATTACAGAGCAACAAAGAAATCCATTCTCCCAAATCTCTCTGTGAACAAGTTTATCGCAAAACAGTCCATTATGGTGTTCCTTGTATTTTACTTTTGTAGCTTTTGGCTGAACTACTGACCAGATTAGGAAATGGGCAAATGCTTACAATGTGTACACAGTTCACATATGTTTTAGTGGGATGTCTGTAAGATTCAGTCAAAACCCTATCATCACAATTAATGGGAGAGATAAATGTTCAGGGGATTTAATGGATTTTGGCCGGCATACAGACAGACACAGATGTGTCTTAGAAGAAAAACAAAACAACAACAAAAATCCTCCCACCAACCAAATTTTCCAAAGAGCTAGGCTTGTGGCGTCCAACATGTCTCCATGAGAGTACCTAATAGAGGGAACAAAGAACACGGAATTTCTCACTTGTCATAACTTCATACGATGTTAATTAAAAGATGGACCAAAGGGCGATAGACCTAGTCCTAGGTCACTAACTAAAAGTTTGATATCCATACAAAGAAGACCTAAAGAAAAATCAGCAATCATTAATTAGTAGGTGAGCAGAAAACCTGTTGATAGGTGACGCTCACACAGCAGTCTTCCTAAAGCCTTGCTGTGTTGTGTACAGGGCTCACAGCAGGAGCCTCACAATCTACATGGAAGACACAGAAGCCACATCAAGCCACTGGCCTTTAAAGGCTAAATCCTAATGTGGGATTCCCCTCTGTATGTTGTGAATATCATTGGTTAATAAAGGAACTGCTTTGGGCCAATAGCAAGCTATAGGGGAATAGAGGTAGGCAGGGAAAACTAAACTGAAGCCTGAGAGAAGGAAGGTGGAATCAGAGAGAAGCCATGTAGCCCCCACCAGAGACAGACGCCGGTGGGAATCTTGCTGGTAAGTGACAGCCACGTGGCAATACACAGATTACTAGAAATGGGTTAAATTAAGATGTAAGAGTTAGCCAATAAGAAGTTAGAGCTAATGGGCCAAGCAGTGTTTTAAATAGAATAGTTTCTGTGTGGTTATTTTGGTTCTGGGCAGCCAGGATGAACAAGTGGCCTCCTCCCACAAAATCCTACATGTGAATTGTATTTTCATTTTATTTTATTTTATTTTTTTTTTATTTTTCTCGAGACAGGGTTTCTCTTTGTAACCCTGGCTGTGCTGGAACTCACTCTGCAGACCAGGCTGGCCTCGAACTCACAAAGGTCTGTTTCCCAAATGCTGGGATTAAAGGAATGCACCACCACAGCTCAGACTATGAGTTGTGTATTGAATGTGTTTGAACTCTTGCCCTCCAGCTGATAGAGCTGTTTGAGCAGGTTGTGACACACAGAGATGATGGAGACTCCCCAGAGGACGTGGGTCTCTGGGGTGAGTATTGAGGTTCTAATGCCCAGTCATGCTTCCTGTTCTCACCCTGCTGCCTGACTATCGCTATGTTGTGGCCTCCTGGGCCCCTGATCTTTTCGCCATGGCTTCCCTGCTGTGATGGAAAGATCCCCTCGAGCTGTAAGCCTGGATAAACCCTGCTTTCTGTCAATATTTGTTCATAGCAATGAGAAAAGTAACTAACACAGTATGGAGCTGAGACCCATCATGCCACTAGCCTACCATGCTTCAGCATGATGCCTGTAAAACTTCTGATAACTGCCCACCTTCTCTGAGCTCCTACCATGGACAACACTGCTCTAAGCAAGTCCGTGTATTTCCCCATCTTCTACTCATGAAGGAGAGTGCTCTCACCATCCTCATTTAGGAAAGATGAGCAGAAGAATCAGGTATCCCAGGCCAAGGTGACAAAGTCAGAAGCATCGAAGTCAGAGTTCAAACCCAGGTAGTCCACACACAGATTCCAGGGTAGCGCGAAGAAGACCACACCCCAGTTTCTGCAGAAGCCTAAATACCAGGGCAGCTCTAAATGCTTGCTCTTCTCAAATTGTGCTGCCTTCCCCCTCCCTCTTCTGGCCCCTAGGGGAGATCTTTAAAGATAAAGGGTGCCTAGTCTTCCTGATTTCAGAACACTTCCCTTGCCTGTCCTTGAGATTCAGATGGACAGTCCTTAGCCCTCTCTGAATCTGGTCAAACTGTGGAAGAGAGAGTGTAGAGAGGAAAAGATCCAAGCCCGAAGTAATATGGTGGACCAAGCAGTGGGTCATGAACCCAAGAAAGGCTCAAATGGCTTTGCTTGCTGGTTTGTTTGTTCATTTTGAAAAGTGAAAAAAAAAAAAAAAACGAAGGTAGGCAAGGAAAGAAGGATGTAACAGAGTAAAGGAAATAATGGAGAGATGGAAGAAGAAGGGAGAGCGTGAGATGACGGAGGAGGAGAGGGGTCAAGGTGGTATGGACAGGAGAGGGCAAGGACTGTGTGACCATGAGTATGTAAGGACTACCGACGAAACCAAAGACCAAAGACCGGAGGGGAAAAAAAAAAACAAAGTCATGAGCAAGCACTACCATTCTCAGTGAATAGCATAGTAGATGATTCGCAGGGGCAAAATAAAAGGAGGTAAAAGGAAGGGGACTCTGAATCCCCTTCTGAAACTGTACTCCTATACACTTACATACTTCACAGCCCAAAGTGGCTGCAATTACTGCTTTTAGTGGGCAAAAAGAACAAAGGTATCCATTAGTCATCATTTGGTCTGAGAAGGGATGCTTATCATCCTGGCTCTCCTTACGGAGGGGAGAGGCATAGGCTGTCCACCCATCCTACTGGCTAAGGCCCTGGTGAAAACTCCAACCAGGGTCAAGACTCAAGGAAATGTGCTGTTTCTTTGTCTCTCAGCCTCGTAAGCAGAGTGCTGCAGGGTATAAGGCTCAGAAATCCTGTGGGCATTTGCTACATCAACTCTGCCCTAGAGAGTCAGACAAGGAGCCTGAAGATGTGAGTGACACCTTCCAAGGGAGAGCAGAAAGGGAAATAATCGGGTCAATGAGTTTCTGGGTCAAGGTTCACCTGAAGTCAACCTATGCTTTGGCAGGCCAAACACTGCTTAACTGTTTAGGTCCCATTTCATCTAGTTTCTCTCCTGTTGTGTACAAAGACAATGCCAGATACCATCTGAGTCCTGGATAGAGATCTTGCTGTCTCAAATGCAGGCCTGAACTCACCAAAGAGTTGTCCTCAATGCTGGGATAGGAACCACGGATGCAATCGGACTTACAGACAGGGGACTCTAGAAGAATCCATAAATCCAAATGACACAGTCACACCTCAGGTAGACACCAAATCTGATATGCGATGAAGGATGCTCAGGCCTGGCCTCCACCCTCACCTGTGCAGAGACTGCCTAGCACCGTTTTTATTAAAGGCATGGGTATCTGACACACAACTGCTTGCACATTCCCTACCTGAAGAAACTCATCACACTTAATCAATGCCACTATGTTTTGGGTCACCAGTGTTGTTTGTCTTGGATTTAAAACTCTCAGAAAGAAGAAATCTTATCTGCTTACCCTACTTGCAATGAAGGCAACCTGGCAAAGCCGCTGAAACCAGATCAACACCCTCGGCACAGCCGCTCATGCTGATATTGCAGCTGGGGTTTGGGTGTCCGTTCAAACTTTACCTTGAACTCCTGTCAATATTTTCCTGGAAGTGTCAAGTTAAAGCCAGGAACAGCTTCCTCTCAGGCTTGACTAATAAGAGAGGCATGCTCATAAATCAAACAAACAGACAAAAACCAGAATCAAACTTACAAGGCATTTTGTGTTAAAATTATTTATGTGTATCTGGGGTCACCCACCACCATTTGGGCAATATGTATCTCCTGCCACCATGGTCTCCAGGCCAACCAACACAGTGACATCCATTCATATTACAGGCAGAACATTGGTTGTTAGCAACATCAGGAATAGTAAAGAAACAAGACAAGACGCAGACAATCTGATGGTTACAGCCTTGATGACATTTTTGTCATACGACCTTGGACCAGTTATGCAACCTCTTGGCGTCATATATTTTCTATAAATGCCATGTCTGCACTACAGCCTGCTCCGAATATTTCTGGGGGTTGTGTGACAGATGGCACACTTACACCAGAGCTCACTGGAGATAAAAATGCAACCACTCAGGGAGCTTCTGAATCCCCCTGCGTGCCTCCCTCACAACCCATTCCGCCTTCAAGCATTTTGAGCCCTGTGACAAACCCAGCTTACCCTGATCCTGGGAGGTTAGCACTTACAAGTCATTAATTTTTTGCTCTTAGTTAAAGTTACAAAAAGCATTTCAAAATAGAAGCACATGCAAAAATCACAACATTCTCATGTCCTGGAAAATGCAGAGGGCCTGAGATGGCTTCCTCATTCTCTCTTATATAAAAGCAGTGCTACACGCCAGTACATGTGTCAGAGTTACACAGCACTCTCGGGCTTCTCTGTGTCTTTGTTGTGGTCAGTAAATTTGATGACTGATCTTCAAATCTTAAAAACTTCTAGCCCTAAATAAAAGGAAAGTCTTCGTCAAAGAAGACCAGATTGCTCGGAACACATACGTGTTCTGGTGTGACACAAAGAGAAAAAAATCCAGAGGTCTCTCCTGTCCTCTGACTCCAACCAACATTTTCAGAAGGTCTCCGTATGAAATCCTCCATAGGGAGACACCCACAGGAAGTGATGGTTCCTGATGCTGGCCATAGAGAAAGGATCAAAAGAAAGTCTCTCTTTTCTTTTACATAAATGGGTTTGATTCTTTTGTTGCTCTTCTTAAAGTATTACTTACAATACTCCCGCTTTTCCTTCATTTTACTTGTGTATGGGTTGTATGAAATGTGTACAACTGTCACCATCATCAAAACACCAAGTGTCCTTATCTGCCCGGTTACCTCATTGCTCCTCACAACAGCCAATAGGATTGCCTTCTAAATCATGAAGCCACCTCTCCAGCCCTTAGATTGCTTTCCACAATAGATAAATACTTTAAGTCATGAAGAATGAAAAGAGGTTATTGAAGCAAGCACCTCCTCCCACAAACCATAATGAGGCTCAAATAATGGCATACCCCTGATTTACTGGCATTCTCTGAGACCCTGCTTTAGTCTTAAACCCAGTCAATATCACGACGATGCTAAGGGGATTCACTCGGTATGGCTAAATCTGTCGGTGGTCAATATGATTTGCCAAAGGCCAAGGAGGCCGAGTCAGTTAAAGGGCTGAAGATGGGGTTTTGGACTCCTTCACTGATCTCAGTGCCCATCCAGGACAGGATCAGGAATGACAAAGAAACCTCAACAACACAGCAGACCAGAGAGAGGGGACTTCAAAAGTCATTCATCTTTCCACTCCCGTGGAAAGGAAGGGGCTACAGAGTTTGGAACATAGATTGCCTGGTCAACAGCGACAATGGTTTTCTGACAATCTCACGGAGCAGAAACCTAAGGCGACTCTTAAGACTTGAAGGAAAGATGGTTTACCCAATGTCTTCAAAGCCAGGAACCTTCTTTCAAAATTACTCGCTTACTCCTCTTCCCCTAACCACATACACAAATGCCCTCCACTAAACCACTGTCCCTCCTGATACCTACATGCAGAACTACTGGATATCAGGTACACACTATCTCAGCATCCTTCTCAGGAGGCAAACACAAAGTCCACACAGGGAGTGTTAGACATTCTCTAAACCAGCAGTTCTCAACCTGTGGGTTGCAACCCCTTTGGGGAGGTCAAACAACCCTTTCATAGGGGTCACATACCAGATATTTAAATTATGATTCGTAACAGTAGCAAAACTCCAGTTATAAAGTAGCAAGGAAAATAATTTTATGGTTGGGGGTCACTGCAATATGAGGAACTGTGTTCAAGAATCGCAGCATTAGGAAGGCTGAGGACCACTGTTCTAAATATCCCAATAGTGAGCCCACCACCGCTCCTCTCATTTACCAAGCCATGCAGCCGATCATCCTGAGCTGAAGTCCGGCTGGGGGCAGATTTGAATTATTAACTAGGAAGTGATTGTGTTCATCTCCTCTCACATGAAGTCACACATAACATAAGCTTCAGTTCTCACCTGCCATTATTAAATGCCAACTAATGAACATGAAAACCAGAGTTTATTACACCCAAATAAGATGGGGTCTTCAGGCATCCCTCTGTCGGGATCACTTGGGCTATTTTTCCTCGTATCCTAGTAGTAGCATTGCTACATTTATCTTGGTACAAAAGTCAAAGGAGCCCTGCTGGCAGAGCACAGAAATCTTTCAGAATTGTGTGCATCGATGTGTGGTGTTCTACAAACCATTTTTCCAAAATGTTAAGTACCAAAAAGTGAAGGAATGTCACTCATTTGTTTAATAAGTATATATCAAAAACATGTACTGTGCCAATTTATGAAGAAAAGGACAGCGTCTGTAGTTCCAGTTACTACAGAGACGTAAGATCCATGAAGTTAAGTCTCATACTTTGCTATAAGGTGGAGGAACTACGACACTGAAGACTCACAGTGAAGACTCCAGACTTAAAAGGAAAAGGCCGAGCTGAGCAACAGGCAAAGGCAGCACACTTCTCACAGAGAAGCCCCTGGAAGGGCACCGAAGAGGCCATGGACAAGGGCAACTGTAAGCAGCACATGTCTAGAAGGCTGAAGATGTCATAACAGGGTGTGGGAGGGATCCCCTTATAAAAGCACGAGAGGCCGCCAGTCCATTTTCAGAAAGGAGAGAGGTGTGATTTTGTGCTTTAGGACAAGTTCCTTGGGAGAATCCAGACTAGGATGAAGATGAGCAGGAGACCAGTTTATCAATTATTTCAATAGCAGAAGGAAGAAGGCACATGGGAACCAGAAGCAATAAAGGCAAGACTGGAAAGGAGAGACTGAGTCAGAAACACAACGGGACACTCAGGCTTACCACTGTGGTCTGCGGTGGAGCAGTCAATTCGAGAAAACACAAATATTAGATTTGTTTAAGTAGTAAAAAATAAGCCCTGCAGGCTAGACCAGCACTTTGCCTGACATGTGCAAGGCCCTACGTTTGAGCATCAGCACCAAAACTAGTTTATGCAAGAAACCAATTTTTAAAAAAGGAAAGGTTTTCTCATTGTACCAATTATGAAAAGATGGGTATGACCAACTTCTCTGTCTGTGGGGTCCCCCAAAGGAGAGAGCCTGAAAGTATTAGAGCAAGTTGAGAGATCCTGGATGGCTGGTGTGTCGGTTGCCCTGATGATTGATACTTTGGTTGCCCCATCCCATTCCTTGATCCCCACTTTATTTAGTGTTCCACTCTCCTTCCTAACAGGAACCCCCAGTTCCCTTCTGGGTTAGTCAATAGGAGGTACCAGCAGAAGACTGGGAGTCAGAGGGCAGAGATTTCTCCCTCCCTGGAGTTCAGCCCCCTCTGACAGCTGGCTTCATAGCTCCAGAGCCCAAACGTAGAGTTCACTGATCCTTGCCCTTCAGCCCCCCAGTCCTAAGGGATCCTCATTGCTCCTCACATTGGCCTCCCTATTTTTTTCCGGCCTTGCGGGGTGGCGTTCCTTAACTTCATTTATGCCTCCCTAGACTATTAGATTCTTTGGTAAGCCTCTTGGTTTTTAGCTGAATTTTTAATAATGTATATGCAAATATGTTTGTGTGGGGGTATGGGCATGTGAGTGGAGGGCAGAAGAAGGCATTAGATTCCCTGGAGTTCGAGATATAGGCAGCTGAGAACTGACCAATGTGGTTGCTAGGAACTGAACTCGGGGACCTCTGCAAAAGCATCTCATTTGAGAGCATTGTCTCTTTCTTTCCTTCATCCTAATGGGCGAGAAGCGTTTCACGGCAACCTATGATAAAGGCTTTCTCAATTTTTCTCTCTGCTGTCTCAGTACAGAAGACAAAGCCATATTTATCTGCCAAGGCAAAATGCTTCCATCATTCTGTTGCAAAGGCAATCTATGGCAGCTGAGTGGATCAGGCCCTAACTCTTCACTGTGTTTCTTGTTGCCATGTATATCATGACTGATGCAGGAGATGAAAGAGCACAGAGCTGTGGACGTGACAGGGGTTAAGGTCACCATACATCAGTAGAAACTTGCGTACTTGCAGGATTAACACTGTCTGAATTCCAGGAACCAGCTGAGCATGATCAAGATAAGCTACAGCCCGTATTTTAGGCTGGGGATTGGCAGCAAACCACGGTAAACCACAGCCTCAGGGGTAAGTGGTTTCATATGCGTTGTATGGGACTTCTCATCCTCGCCTGCAGCCAGGCCCTGCTGAATGTGTCTGATGGCCCACAACCTATCGGTGACCTCAGAGAGTCTTTCTGTAACAACCCTCTCTAAGCAAGACAGCCCCTCCTCACCAAGTTTTTAGTGTATCGATTTCACATCCCCATACCTTACATTACAATTTGGGTGCCTATGTTTTTTCTTTACATGTTCTTTTCGGCCTTTCCCATTAGACAGTGAGTTCTGCCATAGCAGGGGACCACATCTAGGGCATAGAAAGTGCTTGGAAAATATTCTCAAGTGAATAAATACTAAATACACAGGTGGCTCCCAAAGTAAAGAAAAGGTTGAAGGTCACTAATGGGTCACTAGCCCGTCTGGACATTTGTGGCCTTGTTTGTAGTCAAAACATGATTCTCATAGCTGGGTCCTTAGGATTTCTTCAAGGAGAATTCCACTCTAGTGAGTGGATCTTGAGGCTGCATGTTTGACTTGCTTTATGCAGCCTTCGGCACAGTCCCAAGCACAGATGGGAGCTTCATAAATATTACTGAATGATGATGACACCAAGGATTATTTAATACCTCCATGTGGGTGGAGACGGACCTTGGGCCACAAATATATTTTGAATGTGCATTGCTTCTCAAATCATCTGTACCAACAACGTAACTCATCTGTGCCACAAATCAGACACATTGAGATGACAGCGTCCCCAAAGAATGCCACTTTCCAAACGGAAACTTATTATCCAGGAGTAAATGCAATCTTTGCTTTAGTGACACTGTGAGAATAGAAATCAGAGACAACAAAAGTCTCTTTTTGGGAAGCACCAGTTTTATCTGTGAATAATGAAAGTTTGGATAATTCCTCAGTTTCAAAGATGCCCACCCATTCTGAAGTACCGGGCGTTATGCAGGCCTTCGGATATAGCTCAAGCATTCAACTATTACCCTGGCATTTGTGGATACAATCCCACGGTTCCATTCATTTAAAATAATATTAATAAGTCATTTGGGAAACCACAAGAAGACAGACTTTTGAATCTGCATTTGTTCACCAGGAAGAAAGAGGCTTATAAAGTGTCCATCATGGGGATCCAGAGGGAGCGACCCAGCAGATCAAATACCCAAAACAAATCAGCACGTCAGAGCCTCACGGAATTCTGAATCCCAACCAGCAAGCATGAATAATCCTTTAAAACGGCCACTCACATATCAGAACAGGCCCTTTGTGCATCTCTAGGCAAGGCCTCTGGTTTCTGACTGAACGGAGATTTTCTTGGGAAAGTGGATGAAGGGCAATCAAGAGCTACTGGGACATTTCCACAAGAAAAGGGGACGAACGGTTTCTGTTGTCAGAATGAAACTTCCACTCCTGGCCATGGCTACCTTGCAGGAGAGCTGGGCAACGTTTTCAGGGATGTTGACTGGGACTCTCTGGATCCCTGAGAAGCCGCGACAGTAACCTGCATCAAAAGACATGGGGTCGAATCCTGCCAGTTTCCAATTAGCTGTGGGACCCAGTACAAGGCTCTCAACTTTCCTGGTGACTGGATAATATGAAGAGAGGAATGACTGGCACAATTTCCTCACAAAACTATTGCCAATTTAAGTAAGTTATATAAAAATTCTGCCTAAATTATAAAATCGGGTTTAAGTAGAATCCTGTAAAATTAAAATATCAAATAAGTTGCATAGTGCCCAGGATCCTTTCCTTGGCCACGTGTGCCATATGGCATTCACATGTACACATAAATAAAAATAAAAAATAATAAAATTCTTAAAAAAAAACTATTCTACGTACAACAGGATCAAAATATGGAAACAAACAAATTTAACAAAAATTATGAAACATCTGCATAAAAAATTCAAGTTTATATGGAAGAGAAATCAAAGAAAACCTATTTGGAAATTCATCCACATATTGGAAGATCCAACATTATTAAAATGCAATCCTCCTCAAATGGCTTCACAGATTCAACAGGATCTCAGTCAAGGTCCCAAACGGCTCTGGTGTGAACTGACACATCAATCCTAAAATGTATGTAGTAATGGGAAAAGCCTCGTAAATATATATGTATTGGCTAGACAAAGAATGAAACTGATTGGATGGTTGACCTGATGTCAGTGTAGCATCTCTGTAAAAGCCAGTAAAATAAATGGAATAGGATAAAGAGTCCAGGTAGATCTACATATACATATGATCAGTCGAATTTTAACAAAGAAACCAACCCCATTCAGTGGAAAGAAAAATTCCTCCAATAAATAGAGGCGGGGCGACTGAATATGGAAAAAAATGATCCTCACTGTTACCTCACGGCACACATTAAAATGAACGAGAAATTGAAAGCACAAATGTAAATGTTAGGACTGCAGTTATCCACAAGAAAAACATAGGGGAAATATCTTTCTGCTCTAAAGAATGTTGTGTAGCAATTTCCTCTGAGAACCATCCATCCTGGAGGGAATCTCATTAAGATCAGGAAGTAAGTCAGGCAGTGGTGGCACACGTCTTTAATCCCAGCCCTTTGGATGCAGAGGCAGGGGGATCTCTGTGAGTTTGAGGCCTGCCTGGTCCAAAGAAGTAAACAACTGAAGGGCTTCAGGAAGCCCCTGAAACTGGCCGGGTACACTAGGGCCCTCTGTCCCCACACATATCTAAGCTGTAAGGACTGTTGAGAGACTGAGATAAGGCAGACTCCTTAGGTGAAGCTCAGACCAGCCAGCTACCCGGAGAGGCTCAGACCACCTCAGGAGTTGGAAAGGACACTTGCCAACCTTTCGAGCTGCCTGCAGGCTGTGCAGGGCTCCAGAGCTCTGATGAGCTGTCACCCATGCTGAAGGGAGGGTTTGGTGATGCAGCTGTCTTGGAGTCACTTCTGCTCCTGGGAGTAACCCCTTTCCCCAAATTCCTTTAAGCAATACCAAAAAAACTTGGTTCACCAACTTTGAATTTGGTGGTATCCTTACCGTGGTCTGTCTTCAGTTCCTTATCTGGGGTGAGTAGATGCTGGCTCGTGTCTCCCAGGAAGAGTATCACACAACAAGAGTAAACTAATAGTCCTCATAGAAGTCAAAAGCATTTATCGTAACAATATAATTAGTGAAGCATATGAAAAAAATTAGCAAACTGGATTTCATAAAAATTTAGAATCTTTGCCCATCCAAAGACACTAATTAGAAAATGAAACGTAGAACCAGTTCAGTCAGTAAAGCGCTTGCCTTGGATTGAATTCCCAAAATCCATATTAGATAGCTGGGTATGGTGGCAGCCTGGTGAACCCAGCCCTGGGGAGGCAGAGACACAGAGATCCCTAGACCATGTGATGATTTCCAGGCCAGTGAGAAACCCTATCTCATAACTGAAATGTGACCAACATCTGAGAAATGATACGTGCAGTTGACTTCCGGCCTCCATATGCATGTGCGCGCACGCGTGCGCATACACACACACACACACACACACACACACACACAGACACACACACAGGTACAGTGGAGGCTGACTACAGGAAGGGAAAATACAGGCAATACTATATTTGACAAAAGACTAATCCAACAAAAACAAAATCAGTAACGGAAACCACAGTAACCCTACTTTAAACACATGCAAATACCCTTTGGATGAATATATAATGAAAGAAGGTAACAAGCAGCTGATAAGCATATGAAATAATTCAAAATCATCAATTATTGGATGGTGAAAAATTAAACTATAATAAAATGGTATCTAGCATACATATAGCATGTCTTAAGTTAAAAGTCTGTCCCGACCCCCAAATATTGGCGAGGATGAAGCAACCACAAACTCCCACATTGCTGAGAAACATGTACAAGAGAAAACAGTTTGTCTGCTCTCTGGATGTACAGCTACCCTAAAATTGACATTTATTCTTAGACATTTACCCAGGAGTAATTGAAATGTGTCAACAACAAAACCTTTAAATAGCTACCAGCAAAGAGAGCCCAGATGTCTATCAATGAGAAACTGGAAAAAAACAAATGGTGAGAGCCTCACTTATTAATAATACACTGCATGACAGGGAGAGACGTGCCTCTGGCATAGGCAAAGATAAGGATAAATCAAAAACAAGGAGGATGACATGGCAAAGGATCCTGCTGTGTCTAGTTGAAACAGGCAGGCCTCCATGGTGATATAAATTACGGCAAGGCTGTAGGGAGCGGAAGAGCTGGGGAAATTGGGGGAGTTATGGGAATAACCCACACCTTTATGCAAGTGTTGGTTAAGCGCATGCTTACACTCTCCAGACTCATTGATTTAAACTCTCAAACATATAAACTTTACAGTATACAACTTTTACATTAGGAATGATTGAATAAATAACACCTCAAGAAAATAATCTGGAAGGTGGAATTCTATAGGACAACTGACCCGATCTCTCTAAAGTCACTGCCAAAAGGCAAGGGTTTTGCCGGGCGGCGGTGGCGCACGCCTTTAATCCCAGCACTCGGGAGGCAGAGGCAGGCGGATCTCTGTGAGTTCGAGGCCAGCCTGGTCTACAAGGGCTAGTTCCAGGACAGGCTCCAAAGCTACAGAGAAACCCTGTCTCGAAAAACAAAAAAAAAAAAAACAAAAAACAAAAAAAAAAAAAAAAAAAAAAAAAAAAACAAAAGGCAAGGGTTTTACTAGATAAAGAAAAACTGCAGGACACCTGGGAACCCCTCTAGAGTCAAGTCTCTGCCAACCCTAGAATGGCTCCCTTAATTAAGATATATAATTCCTTGTTCCCATATCCACTTTTCCTATATCCCAACCATCCTATTCCCCCAAGCTCTTCCCATCCTCCACTTCACACTTTTCTCTCCCCATCCCCCCCCATCCCACCCCACCCCCATGTTCCCATTTTTTGTCCGGCAATCTTGTCTACTTCCAGTATCCAGGAGGATAACTATATGTTTTTCTTTGGGTTCACCTTCTTATATAGCTTCTCTAGGATTTTTTACGAATTATAGGCTCGATGTCCTTTATTTATGGCTAGAAACCAATTATGAGTGAGTACATCCCAAGACGCCCCCAGCTAGGTCCTTTGGGCAGCTGAGGAGAGGATGCCAGAAATGTACAGATCCTATTGCCATACTCATGAATATCTTGCATATCACCATAGAACCTTCACCTGGCATTGGATGGAGAAAATGACAGAGCCCCACATAGGAGCACCGGACTGAGATCCCAAGGTCCCGATGAGGAGCAAAAGGAGGGAGATCATGAGCAAGGAAGTCAGGACCGTGAGGAGTACATTTACCCATTGAGACGGTGGGACAGATCTAACGGGAGACCACCAAGTCCAGTTGGAATGGGACTGATGGAACAAGGGACCAAACCGGACTCTCTGAATGTGGCTGACGGTGGAGGAGGACTGAGAAACCAAGGACAACGGCAATGAACATGAACTCTACAGCATGGACTACATCTACTGTGAGCCTTGTCAGTTTGGTTGCTCACCTTCCTGGACTTAGGGGGAGCTGGGAGGACCTTGGACTTAACATAGTGAAGGGAACCCTGATGGCTCTTTGTCTTGGAGAGGGGTGGAGTAGGGGTATGGGTGGAAGGGAGGAGAGGGAAGGGGGAGGAGATGGAAATCTTTAATAAAAAAAAATGAGAAAAAAAAAGACTGCAGGATATAACCAGACCTGATGTGTGGCATGGGATTTTTTTTTAGCATATTATCCTTTTAGTGTCTTTTTTTTATTGATTTTTATTGAGCTCTACATTTTTCTCTGCTCCCCTTCCTGCCTCTCCCCTCCCCACTTCAACCCTCCCCCAAGGTCCCCATGCTCCCAATTTACTCAGGAGATCTTGTTTTGTTTTTTTCTATTTCCCATGTAGATTAGATCTATGTAAGTCTCTCTTAGAGTCCTCATTGTTGTCTAGGTTCTCTGGGATTGTGGTTTGTAGGCTGGTTTTCTTTGCTTTATGTTTAAAAACCACCTACGAGTGAGTACATGTGATAATTTTCATGGGATGTGGTCTTACTACAGGAAAACAAACCTTCAAAATATTTTGGGGATGTTCAGGGAGAACCTAAATATCAAGTTGGTTTCAAATGATTAAAAAAACTTTAATAAAAGAAAATTGAAGCCGGGCGGCGGTGGCGCACGCCTTTAATCCCAGCACTCGGGAGGCAGAGGCAGGCGGATCTCTGTAAGTTCGAGACCAGCCTGGTCTACAAGAGCTAGTTCCAGGACAGGCTCCAAAGCTACAGAGAAACCCTGTCTCAAAAAACCAAAAAAAAAAAAAAAAAAAAAAAAAAAAAAAAAAAAAAAATTGAAGATTATAAATTGATAAGAAAAAAAGCACAGCAGTATGGACTTTCTGGTCTTTTCAGTACTATGCATCATGCACAGATATGGTGTATATTTTAATTATATCTACACATTTTAATTATATCTGTACAATACATACACAGAACAAGACTCGGGACAGTTAAAAATCCACCTATCGCCACAGGTAACTCTGGGAATGGTATGATAACTTCTGTCTTCTCATTTGTCAGTGTTTCGAACTTCTCCAGTGCATATGCTCTGCTCTTTTAATACCGAAAACATCAGATGTGGGAACAAGAATGTAGCTCACTGGCAGAGTGCATCTAGCACGACCGAGGCTCCAGGTTTGACTAAATCCAGGTCCCTCTAACAAGGGCCTCCAGAGTGGGCCTCCCGTTGTATGCTCTCTACCCACAGTGACTTCATTCTTACAACAACCTGTGATGTAGCATCCCTGCTTCTACGCACTTATGACCGTGAAAGCCAAGTCTTGTATATAACATAATCTGACCTCAAGCTCCATGTTCTTTTCATTTTACTCATATATACCCTCAGATTGGGGAAGACTACACAGTTATGAGCTATTCACTATGTTTCAATTAAATGCATATGGATGAACAAAACAAGATTAAATGATGCAAAGAAGCCCACAGTAGAGGATTCTACTTATGTGACTTTTGGAACAAGCAAGCGCCTATGGTGGCAGGAAGCATGACCTCATCCATACCTCCCCACAATCTATGTGAGGATGGTACTGTTAGCATCCCCATATTACAGATAAGAAAAGTAAGACACAGAGATCGAACAAGAAAGAAGAATCCAGCTCAGGCCACCTGCTTCTCACAGTGCTACACCACACCATATCCCTAAGTCCCCAGGCTGCCACTCAGCTTGCAGTGGAGCAGGGGGAATGAGTGCCAGCTACCAACAAAGGTCGATCACACTAGCATCTTTGCTTACCTGTCCAGAGCCATGCTGGTTGGCATACTTCTCCCGAACCCTCGAACCCCGATCTGACGGAAATACGGAATGCAAGAGAGGTTGGCGGCGATGACAGCAAGGGAGTCTGAGGGACTCACAAAGAAGCCATTTTGGCCAAGGATCATATAACGGTCCTGTGGGAAGGAATGTGTGGAAAATTATCAGGGAGAAGCATCTGTTCTTCATACCCAGTTCCTATCACCAGTGCAAGCCACTTTCCTGCCGTTTAAACAACCTAAAACAATCGGATAGACCAAAGGACGCATGGGAAACCATATACATTCCTCAGGGGCCCAGAATCTCGGTAGAGCTGGATGTGTTCCACCTGCCGAGATATGTGCACAGCTGCTCCATGCCTCTGTGGCCTCCACAGCCTTAGGCCCTCTCTTCCCCCACAGACTCGAGAACTGTAGCAACTGGTGAATAGCTGCTTCTTTCACGTGGTGCTTTCAACAAAGCTAGCAATGAATGGAAATTAATTGCCTGACTATTTTTTTAAAGAAATAGTATTTCTCAAGAACTGAGAAAAGTTGTGGACGTTTCATGGTCTATCTAGCCCTGAACAGCAGAGCAGAGGCATGTCCCATGCATGTCCCATGCACATGCATTCCAGATTCTCTGGCCTCTGATACATCTTCCTTCACATGGGGAGCAGGTCACAGACTGGGAGCCCTTCCCCTTACCCCATCAGCATCAAATGCAGCTCCAAATCCATACTCTCCTCCTTTCATGGCTTCCAGAAGGGTGGTTGCATATGTCAGGTTTGGGTCTGGGTGCTGCCCTCCGAAGTCTTCTAGTGGGACACAGTTTATAGCAGAGTTGGCAGGGGCCCCCAGCTCATCACACAAAACTTTTCTCACGTAGGGTCCCATCACTAAAAAGAGACAGATGAGAATGTAAAAACACTTGGAGGACTGCTCTGCCCTAGGTATTTTCTTCTGGTTAGAAAAAGACAAAAACAACTCACTTAATAGCCCAGAAGAAGAAAAGAAACTATACTGTCATTTTTTAGGACACAACATAGAATAATAATCCTATCAATCATCACTTATTGATCGTCTACCATGTGTCAGGGACTCTGCTAAGCAGATAAAGGATGTCAATCATCCAATGAGGTGAAATTTTTTTTCCTTGTGGTTTCCTAAAACACTGCCTTAAGTGATGGAGGACTCTCATTGGTTAATAAAGAAACTTCTTGGCCTGATAGGTTAGAACATAGGTGGGTGGAGTACACAGAGCAGGATGCTGGGAGTGAGGCAGATGCCTCGGGCAATTGCCCTGCCTCTCCTCTCTGGGACAGTCGCCATGAAGCCAACCACCAGGTCAGACATGCTGAATCTTTCCCAGTAAGACACCACTTCATGGTGCTACACAGATTATTAGAAATGGGTTAAGCAAGATGTGATAATTAGATAATGGGAGGCTGAAACTGGTGGGCCAGGCAATGTTTAATGAGTACAGTTTGTGTGTTGTTATTTCGGGGCATAAGCTAGCCAGGCCGCTGGGAGCCAGGCGGGATGAAAAGCAGGCCTGCCCGCCGCTCCCATCACTACACCTTAAGGATATCAACTCTATAATATGATTTATTACCTGCTGGTTTTCATGTTGTAAGCACTTCAACTGAGTATATCAAAAGCACTAAAGGGCACAGGTAATTCTCTTTGTACAACTGTTGTAGCATTGCCAAGTTAAGCATCCAAATCTCAGAAGCTTCATGTAAAACAGAGGACCCCTTGCACAACAACGAATGCAATGCAATAAGAGCCATGGTGTGGACCAGGGGACCTAGCATTGAACCCCTATGTTAAGAACTGAAAGGATCTGATTAAAGAGGGTGAGGTGCTGAGTCTTACATTCCTGGGCCCTCATCTAATAGTGAGACAAGCCAAATCTGCAGATGAGTGAAGAGGTGAGACAAAGGGGGGAGCTATCTAGTGGGGCTCCAAGACTTATAAAAGCGATACCCAAAGTGAGGCTTCCCAGAGAAAGCAGTGTCTTGAGTAGGACTTGAAGGAAGAAGAATACAGACTTGAGAAGGGTGGTAGACAAACCGTGATACATCAAGATAGCAGAATACTGCTCAACAGGAACATAGAGCAAGCAGAGCCACACGCGCCATGAGCATCATTTTAAAGAATGGTACTGAGTGCCACGTGAAGCAAAAGACTCCGGAATTTATTCTTCCATTAATATCCCCTTCTAGAAAAGGCAAAGGAAAAGCAAGGAAAAGCAGAAGAAAGATAACTGGAACTGGCTGCCAGGGACTGCTGAGAGCGATAGAGAGTTGACCATCGAAGTTCAGTAAGATGCCCGTAGTCTTCACAAATGAACAATTAATAAAGAGTTGTGTGTTTGTGCTATTCAAAACAAGGCAATGAATACTTTTTAAAATTCGCTAGAGGAACTGAAAAAGGTTGACACTGGAAAGTAGGGCATTGACTGCAGAAAGAAGATGGGGATCCATGTTTTTCATAATTTATTCAGCTGTTTGAATTACAGAATATAACATTTTTAAGTCAACAAATAGGTAGTCTTGATCTACTCCACACTCACATGATACAGTCCCAAATCTACTTGTTCAATTTTTGTTTTCATTTACATCAGAAGAAAGTAACTGGAGTCCTGAAATTTTCTAGAACATTCCACATAGCTGGACGTGTAGCCGTCTCCTTAACTGTTCTGCCTCTGCTCTCAGAAAGGCACAAGCTCACCTCCATGCATGGCATCAACTCGGATCTTCAGCTGGCTAGGCCCAGTCAGCAAACTCTTGATGGCATTAAAGTCAAAGATGGTCCGAAGAAGGTTGAGATAGATATCAACGGGGTCCACGATCTCCACTGATGCCAGGAAGAATGGAGGAAATGTCAGTGAGCATGCCTGGAAATCATCTTTAGGGGCACAAAAAAATTTACTATCCCAGTGGTGCAAAATTCTGATCCAAATCCCATCTAACTGTATGCTACGTGGGCAGGGAAGAGTCCATTTGCAAACAAAGACTCAAATCACAGCACAGCCAAAATGTGATAAACTCCAGATAAGTAATGGTACAAAGACTATTCTCCTTTCTTCTTGCAAGGGAAAATTAACCACTAGAAGAATTTAGGATACAAATATGCTCATCCCTGGCCACACCTTCCCAGTGCCTCACTCCCCCAGCTGCACACACACCAGTGCTAACAAGCAGCCCACATGTGCAGTGGTCTTTCCTGTGGGTTTGCCCAAGAATGACTCAGCTGGTGGAGAACACATAAAGGAACTGTGGCCTCAGCTGTGGCCCTCATTTCCCAAATGCTGTTATACACACTGGATCCAAGCACAGAGCTGGTGACGTGGGATGGATTCTGACTTTGCAGAAACCCTCTCTCACACCCAGCTCACTACCTCACTTCCAGGGGAATGCCAAACACCTGCAGCTCCTCGGGAAACACAAGAGCTCTCCAGTGTGTTACTGGGAATCCCCACAAACCTTTTTATTTAATTAGTGAAACCCATTACACAGAACTTGGCATTCTTTTCAAACATCTACCTGTACATAATTAGTGCTCAGAAAGTACTTTTCCTAGGAAAAGCAAACTCTTGAGATTTGGGGAATTAAAATTTTGTCTAGAAAAAAAAAAACTTTTTAGATTTGTAGTTACATCTCTTTATCTGTGTCTGTGCTCACACACGTGTGCCTGAGTATGTGGGGGGGGGGAGTGTACACACATTTGGGTATGTGCACGAGCACAGGTACCTGCAGATGCCAGAGGCATTGGATCCCTTGAAGCTGGAGTTGTGGGTAGTTATGAACTGCCTGGCTGCTGGAAACTAAACTTGGTTCTCTGGGAGAATAGTAGATGCTCATAACTAGTAAGGCATTTTTCCAGCCCCTTATAATTAAATTTTTAAAGTTACACATCTATTAACTTTCAATGTCATACTACTATGGAGCTGAAATACTTTGTACTACATTAAAGATGTTATCAATGAATAATTTTTCAATAATTTTTTCAGTACATCCAGGTTTAATATTTAGTATGTGATATAAATTACTCTTTCAACTGCCTATAAATGCATGTCTCAAAATATTTCCCTTACATTTAAACTGACATATGAATATCCACTCAAATTTAATTACTTTTTAAGGGGCACAGGCTATATTTGATCATCCTCTGAAATGAGGAGAATATTAATTTAGAAAATAATTAAAAACTACTGTCTGTAAACTATACATCTGAAAATGCTTGATATTTTGCTTCAAATGCTTCAGACATTTTACTTACTCTATAACATATTTTTGGAAATTTCATTCTGGTTCTTCAACTCTTGAAACATTTACCTAAAAATATTTGCTATTCACAAGGGACAGCTCAAGGAAGCAAGGCATTCAGGAAAATCAAATACTCTCATTATCTATACATGCTTTTGACACTGAGGACAATTTGCTTCCAATTTGCTCATCACTTAAAACAGTAAGAATATAGCACATAAATTACCTCATAGGATTATCTCTGCATTATTTTGAGGGGAACAGAGAAACATCTACCTACTTCTAGATGTTCACCAGCACTTTACAGCAACCACCCAAAGAACAATGTGGCTGTAGTAATGAGTTCCCCAAAGACTCAAGTCTCAGAAACTATAAAATCATAAATATTCCCTAAACAATTAAAATGCATATTCCTGATGTTAATGTTTGATAGTTCTCATCTCTCTTATAGTCTTAGTCTTTTTAATCATATATAGTCAGACATATTTAAATTATTTTGTTAGATATAACATAATTGTAATTACCTAGAAAATCCATGAGTACATTTTTTATGTGTGCATCTCCAACTAGATCAATAAAAATATACTTTTCAGTCAGGTGGCAAGAGTGCACACCTTTACTCCCAGCACTTGGAAGGGAGAGGCAGGTAGAGGCCAGCCTGGTTTACAGATTGAGTTCCAGGACTACCAGAGCTACACAGAGAAATCTTTTCTTGAAAAAAGAAAAAGGTAGACACTTTCCACTGGTGCAATAGTGGCATGGAGGTTATAGTGATAACCAATTTTTTTGCATTGGATTTGAGGTCTGCTCTGTAGGACAGAATTAATATCTGATACTATAAACCTAGTCAAAGGCCCATAATCTAGGAGATCATAGGCTCTAGGGGGAAATCAACTACTGTTATCTTGCTAAATTGAAATGCTACCAAACTAACAAATATTTATATTTATACCCACAGATTAGTGCTGCTTTCAATGTTGGCTCCAGAAGCTTCTTCTGCAGTGGAAAATAGGTAATGTAACTCATAACTGGTACATTAATTATTAATAAGTAATTATTAATTATTAATTATAAATAAGTAATTATTGAGTGCTCAGCCCCAAATAGGATACTTTATCAATCCTCTTCCTTCTCAAGGTACAGAGGAGGGAACATAAAGAATATAAGAGCTAGAGGATGTGGAAGAGAGTTGTTGAATACTGTCTTCTATATATAGCATTGCCATTGTACTTCCCAAGTGTCATCAGAGGTTTCTGTCTCAACCAGTCCTACAGCCATTCAGTCCCAAAGAAACATATAGAGTCCTACATTAATTATAAACTGGTTGGCCTATTAGTTAAGGCTTATTATTAACTATCTCTTACATCTTAAATTAACCCATAATTCTTCTCTATATTAGCCACATAGCTTGGTACCTTTTATCAGTCAGGAACTCTCATCTTGCCTCCTCTGCATCTAGGTGATGACTGCAGACTGAGTCTTTCCTCTTCCCCAGAATGCTCCTATTCTGGTCACCCTGCCTGTACTTCCTGTCTGGATAGTGGCCAATTGGCGTTTTATTAAACCAATACAAGTGACAAATCTTTACAGGGTACAAGACCATTGTCCCACAGTACTTAAGAATTCACTGCATCTACAGTTACCCACACAAGATCAAACGAACAAGATCAATCAACATTCCCACAGGGAATCACAAAGTAGCCTCAGTGGGTGAAAAATAAACATGACCAACAAAACCAAACCAAAGAGAAGAGAGCATAAAGACCAAAGGAGGGTAAATATGTTAGGGTAAAGGGTGGACATGTGGGAGTGGTTGGAGGTGGTACGATCAAGATAAATTGTTTACATGTATGAAAATACTGAAGAATAAATAAATGATACTGTATTTTTAAAGTGGGCACTGTTGCTTCTAGTGACTATCACATGACTTTCAATAAATTCTCACTATCTGAGCAAATGATCAACTCAAAACTCTCCAAGAAAGTCTTGGGATCAGTAGTCCAGAGCTATTACCACCACCCAGTCTATTTTAAGGTTTCTATGACTTTAAAAACCATGTTCCTAAGTTGGGAGAGTAAATCCAGGAGAATTGATGAGGAGGAGGATGGGGTGGATGAATATGATCAAAGTGCATTGTATGAAGTATAAAATTCTTAAAGAATTAATAATATATTTTTAAAAAACGCATGCTAATGATAGTTCATCTTTTCAGTCTAGTTGAATTACTTGGAAGATGAGGACACCACTGTGACACAAAACTGTACCCAGTCTTGTAGAGGCCCTAGAAGGACAACATATGGTGGTTTTATTGCTTCCTATGTGCCTTCTATACAATTTTAACTGATACAAGGGTAAGGTAAGCATATTCATGGTGTGAATGTTGCTATAGTATTCATAATGAATGGGTAAAACAACAAATTGTGCTCTTAGTTCTTCAAAAGTTTCACTCATTCTGGTTGTCTTTCTTTCTTTTCTTCTTTCTTTCTATCTGAGACAAGGTATCTCTGCAGACTTGGCTGGCTTCCAACTTAAGACCATGACCCTGCTTCCTTAGTCTCCCAAGTTCTGTGGTTATATTGTGTGCCACTGTGCCAGGCTTGGGTATTTAATTTTTGAACCACTTACCAAAATACATTTGGTAATTACCGAATTCCTTTGAAAAATCTCTGGACACAGTGCTTGGTATAGAGCAGGTAGTCAACCATGATGCGCAAAGAACTGCATGGCTTTGGCCTGCAAAGAAACTCCAACCTTCCACAGGAAGTTTAACGACCCACTGATTTTTTTAGCTCTTAATTTAAAGTTTCCCACATCTTCACCTTAATTGCTTAGAACTTATTCAAAGACAAGTTTGGCGATCCACAGTCTTCTCCTCATACACTATGATGGAGTCAGCTACAAACCTTTTCCTATGTGGAAAATGATACGGTTTGGATAGTCGCTTTTAAAAGTATCAAAATCTAAAGACAGATTTCTCCAATCTCTTTCCGCATTGTATCTACTTTCTAACCACTCACCAGGGCCTCTCTCAGATGACTAATTCAGTACTTCTCATGAGAATCCTTCCTACAGAAACCACCAATCACCAACAAGGACTGCCCCAGCCTCATGCACGCCTAGACTCCAGCATATGCGCCCCTCCTGGAAAGCTGCCCCATGCGTGGAATTTTTCTGACTTCTTCAAACTATCTATTACCTCTGAATGGTTTGAACTTGTTCTCCAGGTCAAACTCTTGTCTTCCTAGTCGAGACAGGTCAATTCGAAGATCGGGACATATGGCATATTCCTCAATTGTTTTGCTGATCTGGTAGATTTTGTCTGAGACCACATCTGGTGCAGGACCTAAAATGTGACATCCAAAGTGTGTTTATTTTAAAGCCCTCAGAATTTCAATCAGAGAACCATTACCGGCCTCCTACACCAGAGAGAAGTGTAGACTCATCTGGTCGCTACACGATGAACAAAGACCCACAGCTCAATTAGACCAGGTATTTCCCAGGTTCATTCATTCACCGTGAAGGATATTTAATCAGCCCTGTCTGTTTGTTTTCATCTACTTCTAAGCAATGACACATATAGTCTAAAAAGAGTTTTGCACCTGCTGGGGATACCCGGTTATGTAATCAGCTTTCTTCGGGCTATGACACACAAACAGGACATGCCTTCCTCAGGAGTGAAGGCTTCCAGATCTCAGCCACTGCTCCCCAAGTGCACCTGAAAAGAATCATTTCTGCCTCTCACAATTGTCTCATTCACATGTGACCTTTTCCAGATAAGTCAATTATTTTCTCCAGCACAACTAAGCTTTACAATGAGGGGTCACTAAAAATACTGGATATATTTCCTCAGAAGGTCAAGTTGGCAACAGTGGTAGAGAGAGATTTTAAAATGAGTTGGCTATGAAATCAGTTGTTGGTTTCCTCCTCTTTTAAAACACATGTATCTCCACACAAGGCTTCATTGGGTTTTGTTTGGTATTGGAGAATGTTAGGGATTAAATAAATAAATATACCAAATAGTCTTAAATATAAAAATCAGCTAGGTAGTTCTGAGTGTGCATCATAGCTGCTGACTACATTTTAACTTCCTACTGGACAGAGGTGTCTCTAGATTCATCTCATTTCCTACTCCACAGGGCTGTACTAACTAATACAATGACCAGCCACCATATTTAGCTACTGAGTACCTGAACTATCACTAGTCAAGCTGAAATTATAAATTGCTACAATTGTAAAGTGTATATCAAAATTTTAAGTTAGTACAAACAACCATATAACAGGTGATATTAACATTTTATACTTATATATTGAAATATTTGAATATAGTATGTTAAATAAATTATATTACATAGACATTCTCTTTTACATTTTTAATACAGCTATTAAAAAAATTTTTAAATAATATATATGGCTCATAATACATTTGTATTGAACAAAGCTACCTTCTTAGAATAAGAAACAATGTCTATAAGAAGAAATGGCAATAGCCCCACTCCAGCAGGTAGGGCAGAAGGCAGCCTCGTTGGTTACTTCACCAGCTGTCTTACATGGGGTGAGTGAAAATCGCAAACTCACAGAAGGGCCTGGGAGATGGATCAGTCAGTAATGTTCTTTCCATACAACCATGAAGACCTGAGCTTGCATCCTCAGCACTCACATAAAGTAAAAAGGCAGGCACGGCAATGTATGCCTATAACCCTAGTGCTGGGGACAAGGGTAGAAAACTAGAGTTCTAGGAGTTCACTGGCAAGCTAGTCTAGCCAATCAGTGAACTCCTAGTTCAGTAAGAGAGACCTTGTCTCAAAAGGCAAGATGGACAGTGACAGAGGAAGTCACCTGATGTCAACCTCTGGTCTTCACATATACGTATAATTACACATACATACGTATGTAGGTACAGACACACACACACACACATACACACAAGGAAATGCAAACCCTTTTTCTTTTGTCATGTAAATGTTTTTAAATGATTTGTTTTTATTGTTTTTAATTGTGTGTACATGGTGTGTGTGTGTGTGTGTGTGTGTGTGTGTGTGTGTAGGTATATGCACATGAGTGCAAGTGTCCACAGAGGCCAGGGGTATTGCATCCACTGGAGCTGGAGTTACAGGCAATTGTGAATATGTGACATGGGCGCTGGGAATCAGACTTGGATCCTGTCTCAAAGTGGGGAGGGGGGAAGAGATGGGGAACTTAGGTAATTTAGTTTTTGTCTGTCTTTTAAATAAATTTTCTTATGTATATTTGAGGTTTACAACATGATTTTTGTGGGATATCTATATATAGATATAGATATATCTTCCAGAAATATCTTCTTCTGTCCCTTTCTTTTCATAAAGCTTCAACGAGTCAATTACAGGCAACAAGGAGGTGGCTCTATGCCATACTCATTCAGTTACTCTACACATTCTAACTGAAGATGTCAATCCATTTACATTCTAGGGCATTACTCATAAGCATCAACCCCCACACTTAGTTGACTGTTCTCTGCTTCTTTCCTAGGCTCTTTGTTATTGTCTTCCACTTTTTGTGTCTACTTTTGTGACTTGTTGATTTTCTATACTATTGTTTACTACCTAAGGTATAGACTTGAGGTATAGACATGTTCTAGCTTTTCCTTGTAGTGTGTATGTGTGTGTTTAACATTCAACATGACTTGTTTATGAATAGTTTATTCTTTAAATAATGTGCAAAATGGCTACAGGGAAAGAAAAATAATAAATTCTTCTTTGCAATATAGCTTATGCTCCCATATGCAAATATGTTTGATATTCTAGATTAAAAGAGACTAAAGAGTCTTAGCAAACAAATGTACAGTTCTGAGATGCATCATTTTTTAAGGAAATAGCTGTAAATAACATTTTGATAGTCACTGCGAGGAAAGGCAACTGGAGATTAGATTTCAAATGATGTTATAGGATTAGTGCTACTTTTGTTAGGTATGTATGATGACTAATCTTTATTGCCTACTCCACTGGATTGGGGGTCAATTAGGAGACACACCTATTGAGGTTGTTTCCACAGAGGTTTAATTAAGGAGGGAAGGTTCACCCCGAGTGTGGATGGCACCATTCTGTGGGCTGAGGCTTCACAATGGAGGCACCAGCTTTTTCTCCCTTTCCCCCACTTTTTCTCTTCCCACATCAACAGCCTTGCTTTCCTCCCCTGCACACCTTCCCTTCCATGATGGACTGTATCCCCTCAAACTGTGAGCCAAAACCATCCCTTGCTTCCTTCCCCAAGTTGCTTCACATCAGGAGTTCATCACAAGAAAAGCAAATAGCCCAACATGTTACTCTAGTTGTGTGGAAATGTGTCTTTCTTTTAAAAAGTGAACACAAACGTATTTAGGTACAGAATACCTTCATGCTGAATTTTGCCTTAAAATACCTCAAGGGTTAAAATGATTACTGAAATGAGAAAAGCACAGCAGTGGATACCTGGAGTTCATTTATTACTCTCCCTACTTTTTGGCACATTCTGTTTTTAAAGGAGTTCATCTCACCCATCACTAGGACTCCAGACTATACATTTCTATAAATTTAAAAATAAACTATATAACTATGTATGTAGTGAGAGAAAATATATATGTTCTAACTTTAAAATTTAGAGTTCTCCTGTATCAGTTAAGTTTCAGTCTTTCACCTGGCTGACACACACAGGAGATCCATAGATAGCCCCGAACATTTAAGAGACCATATGTTACTTCCTTAGGAGCACATCACCTTGGGTACCTCACTGGATTTTTTTCTGAGCCAATTTCTCTCCACTTTTCCTGTTTATCATCATAGAGTATGATAATGAATGAGGAAAGAAATCAGGTAAGGCATATTCAGAGCCACATACCTCCATTAGCAACATTAAACTTCACTCCAAACTCTCCCCCTGGTCCTCCAGGACAGTGGCTGGCCGTGAGGATAATTCCACCAGCTGCCTTGATCTTCCTGATAATGCAGGAGACTGCAGGTGTTGACAAGATGCCATTCTGCCCAATAATCAGCCGTCCAATCTAAACCATCCAGGAAAAAAATAAATCAACCAAAGGTTCATGGAACTGAAGGCATTTCAACCAGGCTCTTTTAAGGGGCAACCAATCTCCTATCCAAATGAATTGAACATGTTTTATGTTAGGAAAGCTGAATAAAAGGAGTTCCAGCATTGTCTGCCCTACCCAAAGTCTCCAAGTACATTTATTTGAGCTGCTCATATCTAGTTTTCCACTAGTAACCGATAAGTACTTAAGGACCACTGATCTCTGGTAGTCTGAGATATGTACTTTTGATGATCAAACAGGTTTGCTGAGCCCACATAAATTCTCAGTTTGTTTCGGACTTAGAAACTATAATGGTGAAGGTGTTAGAAAGGGAAAGAAAGAAAGAAAGAAGGAAGGAAGGAAGGAAGGAAGGAAGGAAGGAAGGAAGGAAGGAAGGAAGAAAGGAAGGAAGGAAGGGACTACTTCCTACTTCTCTCGCTTTTTCTGTGTGATACTTGAATCTTGAGTGCCACATTGATGCGATTTAGAGTCACCATGGAAACAAATCTCTAGGTATTTCTTGAGGGATGATCTAAATTATGTTAGCTGAGGGAGGAAGACCTGCCTTAAATGTCTGCACCATCGTATGGGCTGTGGTCTTGTACCAGATAAAAAGAGGAGCAGCATACATAACTCTCTGCTTCCTGATTGCACACTCAGTGTGACCAGTCACATCCCACTCTTGAGGCCGTGCTTTTGGGTTTCTTCTCACATGTGTGAGAGAAAAACCATGATAGCCCTATGAAAAGCAGTACTCACAGTCCCTACCTTGAATTGTCTTCTATTTGTCCTGAAAACATTTCCTGTCTCATATAGTATCACCTAATAGTTTTCATATTATTTATCTGCCCACTGTGTATAACCCCCAAGAACTACTTATTTCACTGTTTCTAAATAACATAGAACAAACCTGCCAGACAGTAAGTGTGTAGCAAATATCTGTGCATAGCAGTCACTATCTGTGAATTTGTTAGCATTGAAACTAATGAATAAAATACCAGGAGAGATGGCTCAGAGGTTAAGAGCACTGACAATTTTTCCAGAGGACCTGGGTTCAACTCCCAGCACTCACAACCATCTATAATGAGATTTGGTGCCCTCTTCTGACATGCAGGCAGAATACTGTATACATACATAAAGAAAGAAAGAAAAGAAAAATACATTGGGAAAGGGGAAGATGGCAGATGATACCCATGAGGGTATAATGGTTACCTTTGTCAACTTGACACAATCTAGAACCACCCAGAAAGTCTCAATAGGGTGTTGACTACACTGAATTGACCTATGGGCATCCCTGTGGGGAAACTGTCTTAATTACCAGATAAGGGAAGGCTCAGCCCACTGTGGGCAGCACCATTCCCTAGGCAAGATCCTGAACTGTGTAAGAGGGGAGAAACCAACATGAGAAGAAGCAAGCAAGCATGCATGTATTCATTTCTCTCTGTTCTTGACTGTGGGTAAGATGTGACTATCTGAAGTTTCTGGCTTGACTTCTTCATAATGATGGGCTGTCGCTGGAAGTGTACATGGCTTTTGTTGGGGTACTTTATCACAGTAACAGAAAAGAAACTGGGATACACGGACTGCTAGACTGTCCCATGTTGTGGGGGGCAGGGATACTTGGACATAAGCTATTCTATAGAAGAGTGAAAGAAGAAAAACTAATCTAAGTAGAAAAGAAAGGAAACTTAGGAACGCCGAGGAGGAGGAAAAGTCCAGAGTGCACTCTAAAGGGCTCAGTCCTGGCTGTGAGCGCTCTCCTCCCAGGGCTAGTCAGGGCAACAGCAGGGTTTGAAGCACAGTTTCAGACAAGGAGTGAATCCCATAAAAATTCACACTGGATTTTCAGCAATAGAACATTTAAGAGCACTGAGGACAGGTGATAAAAGCCACATCAAAGGCAGTTGCACTGGCAGAGGATGCTGAGAAATCTTCTCTTCCCAACACTGGACCAGAGCAATGGCAAGAAGTCATTATGAAGGTAATGGGAAAGGGTATATATATATATATATATATATATATATATATATATGGATATATATATATATGTGTGTGTGTGTGTGTTGGTGTGTGTGTATGTATGTATATAATATATCAAAATATATTATATACTTGTGTAGAAATGCCATAATTAAATATATTAAATTTATTAATTATTCATAGATTAGGTAATAAATAATATCTATTAAACCATACTAATCAACTTTGAAATGAAAATTAAAAGACCCCCCACTGTGCATACTCACTCTGGGAATTCAGGGAAACATAAGATATTTGAAGGAATCTTACACACTAAGGATACAGACAAACATGTCCATGAGGCCCCAGGAAAGAATAAACTAGAGTAGAGCAGTAAGTGAATGAGGACCAGGAACATACTAGATATTACCAAAACAACAAGAATTTAATTCACTGTGTAATGATGAATGGAACAAGTCACAATTACAAAATGATAGAGACGAAACGCTGACATACCCAATTCTATAACACAAGGATCAATAACGCTTGATGTAATAGTACAGAGTGACCTCAATACAATTACGGGGGTGACTTTAATGACACTCTCACCAACTGACATCACAGTTAAGTAACTCTGATGAGGTCAAAAGGGCTTAATAGACATCTACAGACTATTCCACCCAAGTACTGCAGAACGTACATTCTTCTCAGCAAGCCATGGAGACAAATATTAACAAATATAAGAAATCTGAAGTAATTTCCTCTACCTAATCACAATGTCATATACCAGATATCAAAAGTAAGAGATCATAGAATGTACAAGCCCATGGAGATCAAGTGACAAGGTACTGAATGATGAACAGGTCATCAAGAAAATTATGAGCAGATTTTTAAAGTTATTAAAACCAAAAGAACACAACATATCAGAGTATATGGTATGTGATATAAAGGAAGTTTAGAGCTATAAATATCTACTTTTTAAAAAATCAATAAAAAGATCAGAAAGTAATAAAAAATATCTTAATGATGAACTCCAAGGTCCTAGAAAAATAGAAACAAGACAAAATCAGTAGGTGAAAAGAAATCCTAAGATAACAGTAGAAAATAAATGATTAACAGACTATACAAAACATCAAAAAGAGTTGATTCTCTGATAAGATAAATATGGTTGCTAAACCCCTAAGTAAACTGAGACAGACAGACAGACCGACCGACAGAGACAGAAACAAAGAAAAAGCCCAAGTTAAATCTTAGGAACATGCACACCGAGAAAGAAATCAGTAATTCAATCCATTTTACAAGAGCTTCAGAAAACTGAGTTAAGCTGGGCAGTGGTGGCGCACGCCTTTAGTCCTGGTGCTTGGGAGGCAGAGGCAGGCAGATCTCTTGAGTTTGAGGCCAGCCTGGTCTACAGAGCAAATGCCAGGACAGGCTCCAAAGCTACACAAAGAAACCCTGTCTTAAACCTAAGTTAAAACCCTAAGTTAAAAGGCTAGGAGTAAACCTGCCTACTGAGGAAAGGAAAGATTGCTATGATGAAAATTTTAAAACACTGAAAAACTAATTTGAGGAAGTCACCAAAAGATAAAATGAATCAGCATTGATAAGTGGCAGCGGCTGTTACTAAAATCTATTCAATGCAATCTCCACTGAAGTTCCTATGACATTCTTCACAGAAATAGGAAGGCACTCCTAAAATTCATGTGGAAGCACAAAGAACTGCAAATAGCCTGAGAAAAAGGCAGAGTGACCCACCTCCTGTCTGACCAAAGCCGAAGAGAGTAAATCCATACTACTATATAAGCCAGCAGGTTATGCTCAGTTTTTAACCAGTAAGTAAGACTTTGGCTCTGCAGAAGCAGGAAGGAATAATGCCTGGTTTTCTACTATTAGTAACTCAATGCACAGTAGTGCTGCTGACCAAGACAGGGAGGACAGAGGATGATAGAGACATCTCATTATTATCCAGGGCCACGACAAAGCATCTTCCATATACTTCCACTGAAATTCTCACTGTCATTCAACTCATGGGAATGAAATTATCTACCATGACATTAATGATTACCTGCTATGAAGCAAGCAATGTGCAAACAGGAACACAACCGCTACCCTCAAAGATATCTGTAAAGTGCTAATGATGTCCATTCGTAACTGTTTGCCTGCCCCATAGCTTGAACTTATTTTTAAAGAAGTAAGTTTTTAACTGGTGGACCGGAGGCTGAGGTAGAGCTCAGTGGCCGAGCATTTGCCGAGTATGCCTCATGAAGTTATGGAGTCCATCCCTGGCACAATTAACTAGTTAATGAATAAGTTAATAAAACTAGAAAAGGTGAAATCGTGTAGATATGTCTTATGATACATTTATTTTAAAATGAAAATTTGAAAACAATCTTATCCAGAAGTGAAGAACCAGTTAGACAAAGTAATGCAAAAAAAAAAAATTATGGAATACTACTCAGTCATTTAAAAGTAATGAGTTCTTAATAGCCCAGGTGTGGCAAACATAGTTAGCAGCCCTCCAAAGTTCAGTAGAGGGCCACAGCAGAGTCGTGAGCACTAGAAGTGAGCAGAGCAAGCAATGAGCTTCTGTTCTAGTTGGGTTTCTGCTGCTGGGATAAAGCTGTGACCAAAACCAACCTAAGGGGAAAAGGGTTTATCTCAGCTTACAACTAGGAACTTTCCTTCGCTGAAGGAAGTCAAGGCAGGAACCTGGAGTCAGGAACTGAAGCAGAGGCCTTGGAGAAATGTTGCTTATTGGCTGTTCCCCTTTATTATATGACCCAGGCCCACCTGACAAAGGGATGGCACCGCCCTTAGTAGGCTGGGCCCTACTACATCAATTAGCAATAAGGGGAAAGTCTTCACAGGCCAGTCCGAGGGAGGCAATTCTTCTGTTGTCATTCTCTCTTCCTAGGTGAGCCTAGCTTGTGTCAAGGTGACCAAAACTACTCAGTACCATAATCGAGGTGTGAGGGCCCATTCTGTGAGTTCCCGTCAGACTCTTGCCCTACCCACTCCTGCCATAGTCCAAGAACTCATGAGGAAAGTGACCACTCTGGTAAAGACGTATGGATGAGCTTAGAAACCTGGATTTCTGTTCAGCTAGCTTGACTTGCCCTCCTCTCCTGCTGACTGTCCAATCTGCCAACAGTAAAGATCAACCCCAAGCTCAATATGTCTGCATTCCCCTGGGGTGGTCATCCAGACAGCGGACTCACTCATCTGAGGCATTTCCCGGATGGAAGGTCAGCATAATACACAAGCATGGACACACGGAGGGGAAGACACCCAGAGAGAAGGCGAAGACAGAGGCCAAGATGACCGTGGCTGAGCAATGTGGCCACAAGCCCAGAAAGCCAAGGAATGCCAACCACCATCAGAAGCTAGAAGAGCCATGGAACAGATCCTTCCAGAGAGTCTCCAGGGAGCCCGGCCCTGCCAAGGCCTTCGTTTCAACTTCTGGGCTCCAGATCTGTGAGAAAACGAACTGCTGTTGTTTTAAGCTAAGTGGGTTCATTTGTTATGGTAGACTTAACAAATTAATACAAAATCTGCAAACTAATATAAAACCAGTACCCTTCCCTACGGCTGCCACAATGAACTGTCAACAGCCAAGTGGCTAAAACAAGAACATGTTGGCTTCTTGTAGTTCTGAAGACCTGAAGTACAAGACCAAGGGGCCAGCAAGACCACACATCCTCAGATGGTCCCAGGAATGGGGCCTCCAGCTCCGCTCTGATTTTTCATATCTACCCATTACTCTGGTCTCCGCCCTCCCATCTTCTTCTCCTCTGCATGTCTCTATTATTCTCTTTTCTGATAACCTGCCCTTTTCCAATTAACCCAAGACAAACGTCGTCAGAAAAGTCACAGTTTTCAACATCTAGCGATTGTTAAGATGAAGGCACATTTGAGACTTACCAAGTAAAGGAAGGCACCCAATTTGAAACTACATATGAATCTTGTGCCATGTCCTAGTTCTGTTTCTATGGCTATGATAAAACACCCATGAACAAAAGCAACTTCGGGGGGTTAAAATATTTATGTCAGCTTATGAGTTATAGTCCATCAATGAGGAAAGTTAGGGCAGGGACTCAAGGCAGGATCCTGGAGTCAGGAGCTGAAGCAAATGCTTACAAGCTGTTCCTCTTCACTGGTTCCACTGCCTTAGCTACACAGCCCAGGCCCACCTGCCAAGAGATGGCGCTGCCATTAGAAGGCTGGGCCCTCCTACATCAATTAGCAACCAGGGAAATGTCTCCACAGATGCAAGAGCTGAAGCAGAAGTCATGGAGGAACATGGCTTACTAGGTTTCTCCCCATGACTTGTTCATCCTGCTTTCTTAGACGTCCCAGGACCACCGGCCCAGAGCTGGCTCTGCCCACAGTGAGGTGGGCCCTCTCAGATGTGCCCACAGGAAAATAGGATGAAGGCAACTATTCCACTGAGGTCCCAATTTCCAGCTACATCTGACTTATGTCAAGTTGGGGGTGGGAAACAAAACAGGACATACCATTGAACCCCTCTGAGCTTGAAGCCAAAAAAACTTAAGGCCCTTTAAAGAACTCTTTTCAAGTTAGACATGACCCAATATAATACAAATGTCTTTCCCAAACCCTGCACTTCTTAAAAATGATGTTTTTCTAGAAGATTCTCCTTTAATCTATTGTTTCACTTTCTGGGAAAGTCCTAAAAATACCATCCTCTGCCAAAGTAGCAGACAGTTGCCTTGCAAAGAAACCATGGTCTGCTTACCTAACTGGCTTTGATTTTGAGTACAGCCCTGAAGGACATCTGCCTTGTATTTCTTGGGTATGCTGGTATTCTGTAGTCCCTACCGTGAACCTCCCACTACATGGCTTTGGCTGGATTTAAGGGTGACCCCCCACCCAGTCCTGCAGAACCAGACCCCCTCAGAAGGGTCGTTATTGCCACTACAAAATAATTCAGCTCTGCCTGGAAAGAAGGTGAGACAAACCCTAGTTCCCTGACACTTCACAGCACAGAAGGAAGCCAGGCAGAGGCAATCCCGCACGAGAGAGACATCATCACACAGGTCTCTGCAGATATGTAAGTAGGGCACGTGTCTTCCCAGATTCAGAGCTACGTAGGGAGATGGGTCAGCTGGCTCCCAGTCAGCTGGAACTTTAAATGGTGGAGCAAAGGGGCGTGGTGAAGGCTCGTAATGCTGCTCCCTGCTTGTTCTCCTAAGGACACTAAGCCCCCCCCCCCCACCAACCCTTAAGTCTCACCTGCCTGTATCAGTATTGTCTTCACCCGGGAAGGTCCATGGCTAGTACTGAGGAAAGTAAAATACCCCAGACCAGTGTCTAAGATGGAAACAGTATGACCCAAAGGCTTTCTCCTCAGCACTTCCATTCCTTTACTTCGTGTATATACTAACTTATTATTTTATTCCTATTTTCCTTTTCTTTCAGAATGCTAACTGTTCTTCTAAATTAGATTTAGTGTGAGTTCATTTTCTGATTAGTTCCAATTAAAGTCCTTGAGAGCAGAGATGTACAGTTTCCACCCTGAGGCTGAAATCTGAGAGTAGATACAGAACCTCAATGCCGACTTGAGTTCTCCAGTAACATAACACTAATAAGAGCACATTGGTCTCACGTGTGAACTCTCTCAAGAAGAATGCCCCGCTGCAACTCCCTTTTAGCTTTTAGTAAGTCATTTATTAAAGGGGAAAAGAAAGGTAAGTATGACATCCCTCAGTGTCTCCCACAACTGGGGTCATGTCCCTAAAATGCAATCACATCACTTTAATGGGATCACATCCCAGAATGACTCAAGGAAAGTAGAGAGAACAATAGATGAACACTTACTTCATGGTCTACAGAGTATTTTACAGGACCACATGGATGTCACCATGTCCACCCATTAAGTGTTATGGCTAGTAATATATAAAAGACCTGTTTCCTCCCCTCTTTGTTCACACACACACACACACACACACACACACACACACACACGAAGCCCAAAGCCAAGCTGCCATGAAAATGAACACTAAGCCTTCAGATTTTAAGTCCCAGCTGTCAAGAGAGATGCCAACCTTAAGGAGCGCTGTGTGGGTAAGGAGATGGATGGCTAAATTCAGTGGAATTTAGAGAAATAACAGACTTGGGGCCAGGCATGGATGTGGTTACCCAAACATCAAGGGACTTCTCCATTTGCACATGGATAATTGTCAGCTATGTGCTTTCTTACATGGGGACCAGATGGGAACAACCGGATACATCCCCAGCTTCCTGGACCCTCAGAAGGCATTATATACACTCTGGAGCTGGAAGGAGAAACAAGGATGCATCTGAAGTAAACCAGCACAGATTTCTCATGCAATTCCCCATGTCTGAGCATGTGAAGACGGTTCACAGGCATATAGAAGTCTGGCCCCAGTTACGTTGTTCCATCAGCCCATTGTGAAAATCTCACTGAGATGGGAAATCTAATTGTCTTCAGCTACAAATTGGAGTAAAACCTGGAAGTTGTGTCCTTCCTCGGAATCAGGTATTAAGTTCTTGAAGAACACTCTGCAACCTTGTCCTTGAACCTGACTCAGTAAACTGCTCACATTCTGTGAGGTATCACCACCCCAGTACACCAAGGATTAAAATTGCCCATGTCCACTGCATCTCCCTGAGGGAAGAAGGCGGAAGGGAGTCGGCAAGCTGATATTACTTGCCAATAATTATGAAGCACTTCAGTCCACAGAATGTGTCCATAGCTTAGTCTTTTAAGCCACCAAACCTGCCCACGAAGAAGCTGCCAAAGTCTGTGGAAGGGAATGATAGCCCTACATCAGACAACTCTTCCTATATTGTCCCGTCTAAGCATCTCACTGCCCCTGTCCACTTGAATGTACCAGACTGGGCTGCTTGTTCATCACTGACATTGAGCTCAGCCTCGTGAGAGAGAGAGGTCTGTCTAGATCCATCAGATTCATACACCTTATATTCTTGCTCTCAGTCCATCACCAGGTCTACTGAATGTTCTAGAAACACAGATCAGTAGGAAGATCTGGGTATGTCGTCAACATTTCTGACATTTGGAATCTTATTCTACCCTCTGTGATAGTGTTATCTTGACTCTAAAATCATTTGGAGAGGGGTCTCCGGGCTGTTGCCTGATTTCAAACGCAAAGGGACCAGATACTTCAAGCTCCCGCCATGACTTCCCTGTCATGACAGACTGCACCTTGACCCCTGAGATACAATGAACCCTTTCTCCTTTAAACTGTTTCAGTCATCGCTGCTTATACAGCAATAGAAAAATAAATAAAGACTCCTCTTAAACATACTCAAGGGGAAAATACAGATCTGGGGGGGGGGGGGAGAACGGTAAGGCGAATGGAGCCCTGGGCACATGCTACAGAATACACACACACATACATACCCACACCCAGCTTTTACATTAAGGTGTAATGTAATATGTATGTATTTACATACATAGCCACACCCACCAGTTGGGCAGCTTTCACATTAAGGATGGTGCATAAGATTTTAAAAATCTCTTTAAACTTACATATCTTCTCTGAGTAGTTATCACAATCAACTTTAAAATTCATTTTTGCGTGTTTTTTAAGTGAATCTCCTCAGACCAACTTCTGCCTGACTGGGAAATAATGGCTGCCCGTTTTCTTAGCGGCCCCACCCTTTATCCTATGTTCCAGTGAACTGGTGAACTAAAGACCTCTGCAGTCAGATTTACAACTCGGTAGGATTAAACCGATTACTATTATTTATGACAGCCATTCTAGGCCTTCCGTGTCTGCATCTGTCACTGTACATTTGAGAGATCCTCCCAAAAAAAAGAATAGCACGCCTCCTAACCAAACACTGAGCAAAGCTGCAGGCACAGGCGCCTGACAAACATCCTACCCAAGTGCCCGAAAGTGAGGCGAGCTTCCACAGCTGTGGATTTTCAGACTCCTGGCTGATTAGTGAGATTAGCGTGGAGTCTCCCGGCTTCTGCTGGGCCTGTTCCTCCCGATGAGCTCTCACATGACCTAGCCCGTTAGGTCAGAAAATCTTCGTGAAATGAGCAGATTAACGCCTGGCTTCAGGAAAGGGTAGTGGGGTAAGCCTGGAGGCCGGGCTTGGTGTCTCCTCAAAGACTGAGGAGCAGAAAGGCTAAACATGGAAAAACATGGTGTTGCCCCAACTAGCTCCCTTCAGGAGACAATACACAGACTGTCCCAGGAAAAGTCCTTTGGGTTGAGTCACTCTGGGGGACCAACTGCCACCACCTTAAGGGCCATTCAGAGGAGTGCATGTGTGTGCAGGCACAGCTGGGGAGAGAGGGGATGGTGTCTTCAGCAGTTGCCACCCAGCTTGTCGGCAGCGTGGAGAAATGCCAAAAGTCAAGAGGGAGCCATAGGAAGCAACTGTGGTCACCAGACTAACAGGAGCCTCTGCTTAGAAAAGCCAGGGTTAACAAATGAACACACGCTACTTCCTTTTCATCAAACAAAGCATTTCTGTAATAATTGTGTCATACGAGTATACAAAAATAATTCTTAATAATTCATTACACTAAGCCACTGAGCGACCCAGAAAAGGTGGAGGCAAGTCTTACTGCTCTCCCCGTTGTTATAAACCAACCCCAAGGCTGTGGGATTTCCCCTGATCATGCAGGTTGTAAGCAACAACACCATAGATAAACTCCAGACCTCTCCCTGGTTTTGCTTTGTTTATTAAATGCTACTTGTTGGTAGTGGTACGTTAGTTTTTGTGTATGTGTTTGTTTGGCTGGTTAGTTGGTTACTGAGATAGAAGACAGCTTGTGTTGCCCAGGCTGGCCCTGTAAGTTTATACAATCCTCTAGCCCAACTCCCCTGTACCTGGTTATGAATGTCTTTAATTATGAAATCAATGAATACGCATATGTATGTTTTAATTAGAAAAGCATGTAAAGTAGGAAGAAAAGGGGGTCTTCTTCCGCCCCACCACAGACACTCAAAGATGTGCCCAGTGTAACCTTGGAAGTCCAGTCCTATTTGATGACCTTATATACAAAAACTGGGATCATGCATTCCAAGGGAATACTTTTCCAGTTAGCGAGCTGCCATTCACATATTTCTCAGACCATATTCCCACTTCTTCCGTTTTCAGATTTTAATAGTATCATTGTGTAGCCATGTCATAAGTGCCTCTTATCCACTATGGATATAGATTGTTTTCTGATGTTCTCTTAGCAGAGTGCTACAGTGAGCATTCTGGAATACAGGCTTGCTCATTTATACTAAAACATCTACGGAACTCATTCATAGATTACCACACTCCTGGGTTGTTGTATAAAGACTCTATTAGTTAAGATACATACTGAGAAACTGACTGACCAAAATGCTGTGTCTATTAACAGTATGTGCTATAACGTAGTATAATATAGCATATGTAATGTAACAAATGTAATGTGACATATAATATTCATCATCAACAATATGTAATATAAACAGGATGACTTTCCCATAGCCTCACCAACTCTTGAGTATTTTCAATTTTTGACGTACTAATTTTTTTTTTTTTTTTTTGGTTTTTCGAGACAGGGTTTCTCTGCAGCTTTAGAGCCTGTCCTGGAGCTAGCTCTTGTAGACCATGCTGGTCTCGAACTCACTGAGATCCGCCTGCCTCTGCCTCCCGAGTGCTGGGATTAAAGGCGTGTGCCACCACCGCCCGGCTCGTACTAATTATTTTTATTTAGATTTATCTGGTTACAATGAGGTTGTTTGTCATTTTTGTGTGTTTTGTCGGTGACAACTTTTGTTTTAAATTGTTTGGGTTATCTTCTTGATTTGGAAGGGTGTGTTCTGTATTGAAGATATGAACTGTTAGTTTTAAAACTCTCCTCTCAGTATTTTTTGAGATCTCTTATTGGATAAACTAAACTCTGTACCTCTGATTTCAGTTATTCCTCTCCCCCCGCCGCCACTATGGAAATCCTAAATATAAAACTAGATAGCACTAGCTAGAAACCAGGACTCTTATTAAAGGAAAACAATAGAAAGGCAATAACTTAATGTTTATACAAAATGCTTCTCAGTAAAGACTTGGAATGGGAAAAGTCAAAAACTCCCATGATTCCAGACCAAGGAAAAGCTCTTCCCTGATGGTTGATTGTCCCTGAATTATTTTCTCTTCATACGAATACAGACATTGCATCAAAAGTTGGTGTCACTAAAAGCATACAAAGTATATGATATTTAATGACTCAGAAAATGGGGAATCTTCACTTCTAAAAGTCTTGTGCATATCACGGATATGCTTTTATTCATAACTAGCACGGTGAAATCAGATGGGAGGATTGAAAATGCCCCTTTGGCTGTGTGAACACATACTGGCCAGTCTTGAATGTTTGAGATCTACTTACAAGGCTAGCATTGTATGCCTGACCTTGAAGCCCTAGCTCTCTACCATCATTGTTATATTCCTGGGATAATCAGATTTATTTTCTCCTGTGTATTATTCCCAAGTAATCTTGCTAAAATTCTATTCAAAGCTTATTTATATTGCTGTTCTCTAACAACAGGCGGGACCCTAAAATGCGAATTAAGATTGATGGATTCAATACCTATGTTTGGGCTGCTCCAAAAGTTGACCCTAAATTCTGGTCCTCAAGTCTTTGAAGAAAGTGACACACTTTCAGAGTTCACAGAGGGTCTATCCAAGCAGACTTTTCATCAAAAATGATTCCTTGGGCAAGTTTTACACATAATGCTACGGATGCGTGTCTGCCTTTTCAATAAACATCATTCTATTTTATCACAAGATTTAGCAAAGCAGCTTAGTTCAAGATGCCATCTGGGCCTCTGGACACATTAACCAAAGCTTAAAATAACCTCCCAGCAGCTGGGAGGGCCCAGCTGTTCTCAAGACTCTCCCACTCCTTCAGCGTCCCCATAAAAAGTGAATGAAGAGCAGAGGCTAAAAGTGTCAACCAAACACTGGTCACACGGGAGATGGAGGCGGCCGCGGGCTCCTGAAGTGTGGTGTTGCTCCCAGGAAACATGCCTGTTCCGTGCTCAGGTGTGAAGATCCAAAAAGGGCAGTGAGACAAGATGGAAGGCCCCTTCAGGTTTCTCCTGAGTGTACCGTGAGCCTGCTTTTCCTAACGTCTGAACTGTCGTGGTTGATCCTGTCCACCAGTTCTACAATGAACACCAGCTACAAATATGAAGCAATCACTCTTCCGCTAGAGGCAGGATCCTGGGCCACCCAACCCGTTGTCAGCTCTAACGCAGGGAAGAGGCCCTAGGTGTTGAAGCACAGGGGAGGGTCTTCCTTCCTTCTCTGCATGCCCACCCACTACCAGCAGAGCCTACTTTGTTTCAACTTCTAGTCTGTGTTAGTCCTCCTTGGAACCATACCGAGATCCACTCCCCAGACAGTTGTAATCAACGCCAAAACAATTATGTTCTCATTTAGGGAACAACCAGCTTTTCATGGACAGTGGGGATCATGCAGCTTGTGGGGGAGCACCTGTCTGGAGGACAGTCTCAAATCTCCCGCTGACCCCACTTTTCTCAGGTGACTGCAATTCTGCTTCCACCTCCGAAAGGTCTGGCTGGCATTGACTAAGGTTCATCATTGCTGGCCATCCTGTTGTCAGTACAGTTCATACCTCACCGGCACATGGATTTCCTCTTGGCTGCAATGTACAACTGAGCTGTACAGCTTTTGTTAAGGGACCCATGACCGGCTCTATTCAGTACATGTGGTTACATTATAATTATCTACATCCAGTTGGCCACAACAATACTTTCTTTTTTGCTAAAACGTGTTACGGCCTGAAACTGAGATGTCTCCCAAAGGCACGCATGCAGAGAGAATGAGCTGTGGGTTGATGGACTGTGGGAGAAATGCTCAAGCCCTGGGGTTTCCACCTTCTTGGGATTAAGCCCTTTAGCTGTGTAAAGGTGTGTTTCTTACATTTATGCTGCATTTGTTTAATAAAGAAATGATGGGCTGCATTTTTTTCACCTTGCCTGCCTATGGCATCTGATTGGTCTAATAAAGCACTGAATGGCCAACAGCTGGGCAAGAGAAAGGACAGGTGCTAGGCAGAGAGAATAAGTAGGAGGAGAAATTTAGCATGAGAAAGGAAAAGCGAGAGGAAGATGGAGGAGAGAGAGAGAGAGAGAGAGAGAGAGAGAGAGAGAGAGAGAGAATAAGAGCAACGCCTGGGGCAAGAAGCCAGGCAGCTACTGACAGCCAGAGAGATAGAAGAAGCAGTGAAAGTAAAAAAAGAAGAAGAAGAAGAAGAAGAAGAAGAAGAAGAAGAAGAAGAAGAAGAAGAAGAAGAAGAAGAAGAAGAAGAAGAAGAAGAAGAAGAAAGTAAAAAGCCTTGGGGCAAAAGGTTGATAAAGTGAAGCAGGGTAACTTAAGTTAGGGGAGCTAGCCAGAGACATGCCTAAGCCAGACCCAGCAGAAAACTAACTTGTTCCAGCTGTCATGAAGTTCAGTTGTGGAGATGGGCTAGTTCCTTAAATCCCTACTCCAAAGTTGGAGGTGTGAAAAGAAAGAAACAGAGTGTCTCCATTCCGGGAGCAGTAACTAAGAAGCCCAGTCCTGAGGACAACATCCAGTTCATAAAAGAATGCCCCCAAGGCTGGGGAGAGGACACAAGGTAAGTGCTTGTACTGCAAACGTGAACACCTGAGCTCAACCCCAGTGCCCACGTGAAAAGCAAGACACGGGGCTGAGGAAATGGATAAGCAAGTAAAGGTATCTGCTGCCAAACCTGTCATCTTGAATTCCATGGCCAGGACCCACATGGCAGCAGAGAACCAACTCCCAAAAGTTGTCCTCTGACCTAACACATGCTATGGCATACATCACACACACGCACGCTAACACTATTTTGAAACCGCCAACAAACTAGTTTAAGAGACGATCATTAGTGATCGTAAAGCCACTGGGTAAAGGCTGATAAGAAACCAAACATGTACATAGTCTATAAAGTTGAGCCCGCAGCTGACCAGAACCGAGGAAGGAACGGTGTGGCACAGAAACAGTGACCCCTGGGAGTGGCACAGAAACAGTGACCACCGGGACTCTGCGGTCCTTCAATTGCCACTAATGCTGAGACCACGCAGCTTGTACTTCACATGATGCATATAATTCAGAACCCCCCCACACACAAAGTGTTGATTGTTGCATTTGATGTGCTGCTGGGTTGGGGTGAGGGGTGAGAGTGGGGAGACTGAGTAAATAGACCAAAAGGTGACTCTACCTGTAGGGCATGGAAGAAGGAACAGAGGAAAAATCTAGAGTTTGGAAAAATAAAGTCACTGCATTAACTATGGCTTTTCTTGCTTTACCAAGTGGACATCAAACTCACAATCCTCTTACCAGAGATGGTATCAGAGGCATGCATGGCCACACCAAGCTTTGAAATACTCTTATTAAAAAACAAGTTAAAACTGAATTAATTGAGCTTTGCAAAAGGGCTGGATGCTCATATCCCCAAAATTCATGCATCAAAATCCTAAGCCCAAGGTGACAGTTGGAGGTAAGGCATCCAGGAAGGGTTTAGGTGGTAAGGATGGAGTTACCATGATTGGCATTTAGTGCCCTTAATAAAAGAGAGCTTAAGAAATAGCAAGACCCTACCACTACATGAAGCTACAGTAAGGAAGCATAATTCTGTGAGCCAGAAACTGGGCCCTCACCAGACACCATGATAATCAGAGCCCTGACCTTGGACTTTCAGTCTCTAGAACTGCTTTAAATGAGTTTCTGTTGTGTACATGCTATACAGTTCATGACATTTCATTACAGCTATGCACATGGACTAAGATAGGTCTTCAGAACCAACATCGAATCAACACGGGGCAGAACAAAAAGTGCAGTGGCGCCCTAAAAATACATTCGAAGAGCCCAGAAGAAACAGTCTACCAGGTAACTGGTCTGAGTCTTTGGCAAGTCAGCTTCATAGGCAGACAAGCAGGCCAAAGACAGTATTTTGTAGGTTAAAACTTGACCTAAGTTACCAAATGCAATGTTTATTCCTTAATTAGGAGAAGTTGGTTTGAATAAATCTCCCATAAAAGAATTTCAAAACAACAGAGTTAACTCAACCCAAATGCAGAGTTATAAGTATATGGAAAAGGGTCCTTTTTTTAAAAAAAAAAGAGATCCATACTTAAGATCCATGCATACAAATGCTAGTTTTCTTAAGGAAATGTAAGTCCTGAAGCCAAAAAGAACGACACAAACATAACAAGGACCTATTCTGTCTTGGCTTTTCTGAAAGCTAGAGATTTTCATAAAGTTTAAAATTTTTTTCAAGTTTATTTTATATACATATATGTATGTGTACAATGTGGATGTGTAGGAACGCAGGCATGCACTATCCCAACCATAATTTTTTTTAATTTTTATACTTATTTATCATAAATGTGTGTGCACACATGCACACATGTACACCCTTATATCACAATTCACATGTGGAAGTCAGGGGACAATTTGCAGTGGTCTGTTCTCTTCTGCCCTGTGAGTTCCAGTTACCTGCTGAGCCATCTTTTTGGCTCCACACTCATAATTTTATCCAAGAAATGGTCAAATCCCAAATTACACACTTACTAAGTGTGAAATACGTCCATTTGAAGCTTGATGAACTAGTAAAATATATGTAATAGGTTCACCATCTAGAAATTTCATAGTTCTGTTCTTCTCTAGCAAGTATATTACCAAATACCAAGAACAGCTTTTCTCAGAAAAGTTCCTTGTAAACTTAACTGTCTCGGTCAGTGTTCTATTGCTGTGAAGAGACACCATGACCGTGGCAACTCTTATCAAAGAAAGTATTTAACTGGGTGCTTGCTTACAGTTTCAGAGGCTTGGTCTCTTGTCAGCATAGCGGGGAGCATGGAGGTATACAGGCAGACCTGGTGCTGGAAAGTAGTGAATGTTCTTTATCCTAATCTACAGGTAGCAGGGAGAGAGAGACTGGGCCTGGCCTAGGCTTTTAAAAACTCAAATCCCATCCCCAGTGACACACTTTCTCCAACAAAACCACACCTACTCCAAGAAGGCCACAACTTCTAATCCTTCTCAAACAATGCCACTTCCAGATGACTGAGCATTCAAATATATGAGCCTCTGGGGACCATTCTTATTCAAACCACCACATTAACTTTTCAATCAAAACCAGACCTTTTTCAGATGAAGGAATGACAGGCCAGTTGATAATCAGATTTCCCCATTTGGCAAGAATAAATGCTAATTTCTGCTATTTTTGTATCCTGTTTATGAACGTCCAGTCAGGAATCTGTTTAAAGGTTTTAGGACTCGAGGTTGGTCACCCTCTCAGCCTAACACAGCATGCCGGTTAGAAGACAAATGAGCTCCCCAACCACATGCAGTCACACAGGGACTTACAGTGCTTGTCATGTTCTACCCCTGCCAAACTACATTCCTTCCAGAGTCAACCATCTGACTATTTGCCTCAGAACAAGTCCCCCAGAAGATGAGAAAATGAAGAGGAGGCTGCTCCAAGTCAGTGCTTGAAATGCAAATCAACAACTCTCTTAGCAAATATTCTGACCCATAGTAAATACTGGATAAGCGTCTCCTACCCCCTGACAAACTGGAGCATGGGGGAGGGGGTGAATGCTGTCAGAGCTCTCTCGGGGCTCATTATCCTCCCATCATTCCCAGGAATAACCCTGTCAGACAAGAGGGAACGAGCGTTTGTCAACCTCTCGCCAACCCCAGACTCCAGCCAAGATTCATCAATCGTAGGTGAAGAGCCAAAGATAAATGCCAGTCTGGAATTTATCTGGTCTCATTTCCCCCAAATGTTTTTTGGATATTAACACACACACACACACACACACACACACACACACACACAGAAACAACAACAACAAAAATCTCACAAAGCATCTTTTCCCCCCTATTTCAAGGCTAAAACGCTGAGAAGAGACAGTCACAGTAGAAAACCTGAAGCATGGGCCATGAGCATCTCTAAAGAAACAGTAAGAAGAATTGAGAGCACAGGGAGCTGTGGGGATGGCCAGAATCCACACAACAGGTTAAAGATGTTTAACTCTGTACATCTGCAAGGGATTCCACTCAAAGGAAAGTCTCACTGTTGTGAATCTGGCCATGTTTAATCAGGGACAGATAATGTTTTAAAGCCATGTTTCCTACGGATAATTCAAAGGCCCCCTAAAGTTTGGTAGTTCTAAGTTTTGGTAGCTGTATTTGGAGGTATGGGGAAACAGTGGGGAGAGCAGAGCAGATTTACCGGAATGTGCTTCTGTCTGTAGGATAAGAAAGAGGGAGCAGAAGGCAAGAAACTCAAAGTCTGAGAAATCAAGTTGCAGAAGAAAACGGCAGAGGTCTTGGGAGAAGAAAGAGGAAATGAAGGTGCAGATGAGTTGGAAGAGGCCTGCCTTGTCAAACGCCAAAAGCATCTTCCCAGAGAAGTTGGGAATTGCGATACCCTTTGGAGATATGCCTCCTGGGAACTGAGAGGCCAGGCTGCAATGCTCCCAAGCCATTCACCCCATTCCTGTCCCAAAGTAGTCACTAAAGGACCACGGAGCTAAAGTAATTTAGCCACCTCCAGGCAAATAGTTCACCAGTTCAATGTGCGTGCAGATATTTGTTAAGTTTGACAAGATTTGGAAGAGGATCGTGGATAATAATAATAATAATAATAATAATAATAATAATAAACACCGGGGTGGGAAGTAATGTTGACAGACATGTCTGTGAGGGGAGGAAGGCTACTAACTGGTTGGGAGAATACTGGAAACCCAGAGCTGAGATGGAGTGGAAAATGGGCGAGGAAGGAAATACAGAAGAAAGTGGAACAGGTGCGGGAGAATTCTAAGGTTCCAGTCCCAGGGCTTTCAGAACAGCCCCCTTTAAGGCCAGTGTCCCAAGTGTGCCTAGTGGCTGCCAGTGCGCTGGTGTAGGAAGCTGAATAGAGCACTAGGGAGGTGGCCCGGGCGCGGGGACCGCAAAACGGGGCGTGAGAGTCACTCACCCCGTTGGCGGCAGCCATCTGCACCACGATCTCAGTGGCCGTCCTGCTGAAGTACCTGCCGTCGCTGCCCACCACCATAGTACAACCCTGGCGATCGCGCAGGTCGATGGACGACAGCACACTTTGGATGAAGTTGGGCAGGTAGTTGCGCTGACCCTCGAAAAGCACCGTGGGTCGCCGCAGCCCGCCACCGCCGGTTGGCCGCTGGTCCTCGTAGGGTGCCGTGGGCACTGTCAGCACCGGGATGGGGCTCCCCTCCATGGCGCCGCTGGCCGGTCCTGAGGCGGCTGCGGGAGCCTCGGGGATCTGCCGCCCCGCCCGGCCCCCACCGCCTAGACTCACTCCCGGCTCCGCCTCGCGCCCTCCCCGCCCCTCCCCGCCCTCCCACCGCTGCTCCCTGCTGGTCCCCTCAATGCCCCGGAATGGAGTCTGCCTCCACTCTCAGATAAAGTTTTCTGCAGCTCAGCTTCTTCCCAAAGGATCGCCCAGCTGTCCTCGGTTTCTTTCCCCAGCTGGCCTGACTTTCCTAGTGTCCTAAAAGTTGGACTCCAAGGCCAGCCACTGCGTCCCCAACTACACCTTCAGACCAGCTCCAGACTTAGGCCTCCAGCTGCTCCCGATCTAAGCACACTCTCTAGAAGATAGCCTAAGACTGGAGTCGGGTCTAGCCCAGGTCCCCTCCTGCCGTCAGCCCTCTCTCCCCACACCCTGAGCGGCAGCTTAACTCAAGCACCAGTTTCTCTCCCTAGTAAGGACAGAGCAGGAGGTGGGAGGGGGCCGAAACCTTTTGCCATCAGAACAGCCCTAGCCAAAAATAACCCTGGAAAGGAGAGCTGAGAATTGTTAGGCTCTGCCAGAGGTGAAACTGGAGGCTGGGCAGTGTGTGTGTGTGTGTGTGTGTGTGTGTGTGTGTGTGTGTGTGTGTGTGTGTGTGTGTGTGTGTGTGTGTGTGTGTGTGTGTGTGTGTGTGTGTGTGTGTGTTTCTGCGTGCGCCCGCACTCAGCAGAAACATTTGTTGTGGGGAATCACAACATGTCAGGCCCTTCAGTCCTCAGGACTTAGCCCAGCAGCCACTTTCGTAGCTTTTCTTTTCTTTTCATTGTAATTGAAACAAACACATTGTTTTCTTACTCTTGTCCTGCTTGTCCTTCCTACACATCTGCTTAGGAACCGGCTCCCTCTACACTGCTTCTGTCCACACTATTGAACTTTTCTCTAGACAAAGCACCTCCAATAGGAGATTAAAGCACATTTAATGTCATCCAGAAACGGATGGACAAAGCCAAGGGAAACAAACATGAGGTGCAACCTTCTGTGCTGAGTATGTTTGCCCGAACCCTTTCCTTCCGCAGAACCTAGGGGTGTTCTGCCTTCTCTCTATAAAATCTGCCTCACATCCCAAACCAGGAAAATCCTCACTGTGGAGAGGAGTGAAGAAGGAGGGAATAAGAAGGAGAAAAAGACTGATCCTGGCAACACAGCTGTAACCCCAGAGCCCAGGAGGTGGAGACGGAGTCAAAGCCAGCTTCGGTTACTGCTTTCCTTCCCAAAATATTAGCCTCTTTTTGGGAGTACAACTGACTCGCTGCCGGGAGTGTATAGTGTTTGATTTTGGTGGTGTAACTAAGTGGTGGTTCGCATACAACCTAAAGGCTGTGTATCTGTTCCACCCCACCCCCAAGGCTAAGAACAACCTAAAGGAGTAGGAGTGATGTTCAAACTGGCCCACCTTATAAATGAGGAAAAAAGAACCTTTTGTGAAGTCAAGGAAACGGCCAAGACATCCCTTGCAGCCAGCCCAAATTCTCCTAATACCCCTCCTTGTCGTTAGTATCCTTGAACTGTGATGGAGAAGCCAGTGGAACTATCAACTGAAACCCGCGAAGACCTCTCCACTTCTCCTTTTTCCTATGCGAAGGTTATTTATTTGGGGAATTTATAAAACAAGGTATTAAGGACATGCTCTTCTAAATAAAGTAAAAGAGACAAATTATAGGCAGCAAGATTACAGATTGTGGAAGCATGGGTAAACAATCGATATATACACATAAACAAAACATTTTTATGAAAATACACACTTCAGATATAATATACATGAGTGACCACAAAAATTCTACCAGGGGACTCCTACAATTGATAAGATTAACTCAAAAAAAATCAGTAGCCCTCCTATCAGAGAAACATCACCCTTTACAATAGCCACAAATAACACAAAATCTCTTGGAGTAACTCTAACCAAACAAAGGAAAGACCTGTATGGCAAGAACTTTAAGTCTTTGAAGAAAGAAATCGAAGAAGATATCAGAAAATGGAAAGCTCTCCCGTGCTCTTGGATAGGTAGGACCAACATAGAAAAGACACACTTCACAGTAATAATCTTTCACCCTACATGCCTTTTTTAACCTTTTTCTCTTAATTTTCATTTAATGCTAACAGATTTATTGGACTATGAAATTACGTTCATTGGGGTTTTCTATGGTTAGAGTTATGTTTAAGTTTTGTGGTGTATGTATGTATGTATGTATGTATGAGTCCACTAATGTTAAGGCACACATATTGAGATCCAAGGGCAACTGCATACATGTTTGCTAAATGCATCAACACATTTATGTACAAAGAACTTTCATAGACTTAAAGCAATATTACCTTAAAATATCCCCAAAGCAATGCTGAGAGGTATGGATGATAAAGGTATGGGTGGCACTTGATGTTAAATCTGAAATCCCTGAGTTCAGTTCCCAGAATCCTCATGGTGGAAGGAGAGAACTGATTCCTGATTGCCCTTTGATCTCTCCATTTCTGAAGCAGTAAGGAACGGGCCTGTTCTAGAGTGGGCAGAGAGGCAGGTCAAAGCACAGAAAGCGTTAGCTACGAGGGACTCATGTGTTTTCTAAGATCCACCACACCACATGTGAGAGCAGGGAAAGGGAGCCAGGCTAGCTTTGTGAGTACAGCTGGTGACACCTCCTGCCATCTAGGACAGATCAGGGACAAAACCTGATCTTATCCTCAAGGCTGGTTGTTCCTCTATGCTGAGCTCAGAGCCACTCTGCAGGGAGAGTCACAATGAGCGTGAGGCCCCCAGGCCTAGAGATGTCTCTCAGCCTTCTCTGAGTCCCCAGAGGTTAGCACCACACAGAAGACCTGGCGTGAAACTGGAGCACCTGCTGTCACCTTTTTTCCTCAGTATCCCTTTGCCATCAGACAGCACCAACCACCATCCTCACACACAGCAGACACTACTCAGCAAGACCTGAATTTCCCCAGTGAGTGCTGACAGCCTCGCAGGGCCAGAGAGCGTGTCATTGTGGTGAAGACATGGGAGGCTCTGCAGAAAAGAGCTTGCTTTAACTTCCAATTTTTGCTTAACCATGAGGTCCTTTTCTAAAACACCAGTGAGCAGATCAAAGGCAAGAGAGTTCCACGAGATGCTTTACATCTCCGGGTCCTTCCCAATTACATCGCTTTGATTTCTTTCTTTTTTTCTTTTCTGAAGCGTTACGACATTAATCTTATCTGTATTCCAATTAAAAACTTGTCAAATTATAGGAAAGGCAGCATGTAAAACTGCCCGGTTAAAACCAGAATCTAGCTGTGGTTCTGCATGCCTATAATCACAGATGAAGGCAGGAGGATAAGAGGCAGGGGTTCACTCCTTGGTAATAGCTGTTACTGTGTGTCCATGACCCTGTTGTCTGCTAAGAGGGACTTACTCCTGAAAAATAGAGTCACCTTAAGAAGAAGCATACAGAAATGTGTGTGTGTGTGTGTGTGTGTGTGTGTGTGTGTAGCGGTGTGTGTCTACACATTTCTGTATGGGTGCTTTGCCTCCATGTATGTCTGTGTACCACTTGTGTACCTGGTGCCAGCAGAAGACCACAAAAAGGCACCCTGGAACTGTGGTTACAAATAGTTATAAACTGCTATGTGGGGGCTGAGAATCAAACCCGGGTCCTCTGGAAGAGCAGCCAGTACTCTTAACCACTGAGCCATTTCTCTAGGCCCCTGGCATGCTTTAATGTTCATTCAACACTTATTTAGAACAAATGTTTCATTTATTTCAATGTTTTCTATTGTCATATGTTTGGATAACATGAAGATATTTTATATATGATTGGATTTTATAAATCTTGTGATGTATCTGATATGATAATGATATAGTGAGTTATATATTTGTTATTATATCTTTTTAAACAACAACAATGACAATAACAACAAAAACACCAAGACTTCTCTTATAATCTTCTTACAGGAAAGTTGATTCCTTGCCGATTGTTTTCATCATTTATTACCTTTCAAAAATATGTATTATAGTGCCAGGTGGTGGTGGCACACACCTTTTATCCCAGCACCCAGGAGGCAGAGGCAGGCAGATCTTTGTGCGTTCGAGGAAAACCTGGTCTACAGAGCAAGTTACAGGACAGCCAAGGTTATACAGTTAAACCCTATCTCGAAAAACAAAAAACCACCAACAAAAAACAAGTATTACAAAGAAAGACCATAGGATACCAGACAAATTCAGAAATTCCTAAGAATTCTCAGAAAGTGAGAGGCCCCATTAGTGAATGTCTAAAGCCAAGGGGATAAGAAACAGTGAAACTGGGAACATCTTCTATGAACAGCTGGATTAACAGGCAGAATTAACAAAGAAGTACGGTGAGTTGTTCTCACTAAGGACCACCCTGGTGAACCTTAGCCTTTCTAAGGACCACAGAAGCCACCTGTGCTGAGAGGATCTGAGAATCACAAAGCATTTTTCACTGTTGTTAAGAGAGTCTTACAGGTGGTTGTAAGAATCAATCTTGTGACAAAAAGTAACCACTTTTCTGGGAAACAACTCTCACTTTCTGAATTCAAAGGAAAGACCAACACTGCACAGTGAAATTCCAAGTCTTTGGAAGCCCTTGGGAAAGCCCAGCTGTGGCCACACACACCTTTAACCTTGGTGCTCAGGATACCGGGCAGGTGGATCTCCTTGAGCTAACAGTTTGAAGAAGAACTGCAGGCAGAGTTTTCCAGCTAGACTGTCAATCAGTTCTGTCCCACCAGCTGCTCCCCAAATAACCAAACAAAGACATATTATTAATTATAAATGTTCAGCCAATAGCTTAGGCTTGTGTCCAGCCACCTCTTACAACTTAAATTAACCCATTTCTATCAATCTGTGTGCTGTCCCAAGGCTCGTTTACCTCACCTATGAACTTCCCATGTTGCTTTTTCTGTATCTAACTTGACTCTGGTGACTCTCTGCCTCTGCCCTGTCTTCTCCCCAGCATTCTCTTTGCCCCAAAAGTCCTGCCTAGCTATCGGTCAACCAGCTTTCATTAACAACGAGAGCAACACATCTTCATAGTGTACAGAAGGATTATTCCACAGCAGGGAACAGATTCCCTTGGGTTAGAATAAGAACTCTCTTAGGTATGAAGAATTTGATGAGACTATTTCTGAAATTTTAAAAATCATCTTACTCTGCGTTGTTGATGTTTCTATCGAGGACAGTGTGGGAATCAATCTCTGTCCTTAGGCGAATGAAAGCCTCATCTCTTTATGAAAAATTGAATTAAAATGAAACCATTTGCTTTACACAGATCATAATTTTCTCAACACAGTTAATTAACACTAAAGGCTTTTCACATTGGGCCGAGAGCAGACAGAAGTGGGAAATCATACCTACAGTAATTTTCCTCATTGACTTCTTGTACTGGGCTCTAAAGACTTATGAAAACATAGTCTATGTATCTTTGGCTATCTCCAAAAACGACTGCTAGAGAATTTATTAAATAATACAAGTTTATTTATTGCATTGTGCATGTGTTTGATGCATGCATGCATGTGCCACAGCACACATGTGGAGGTCAGAGGATAACTTGCCGGAATCTAGTCACTCCTTCCACCATGTATATTTGGAGATCAACTTTGGTGTCTAGGCTTAGCAACAAGCATCTTTACCTGCTAAACCGTCTTGCTAACCCCCTGAATTTCTTTTAATACTTTGGGCTGGTGGCTCCTTATGTATATTTATTTTGAGACCATATATGAATCAGTAAGAATGTTTTCTTCGATCATTAACACTAATTCTCTAATTTATGTTATTGTCCTTGATATCAGGTTAAAAGGTTAAACTGATGTCCTCTCAAAATCAGAACTCTTTGATGCAAAGAGCAAGAATCATCCTATGGCAATGGGAGAGGTCTGTTAACCACTATTATTTTAATGATACTAACCGAGCGATGGTAACAATCACAGTAGTAATCAGACTTCTTTTATAACAGTAAGAACAGCAAACCAGGCGCTGTGCAGGCTCTTTAGATCAGACCACCAACCCTAACAGGTAGGAAGCACTGTGTGTACTTGAACGACATAGAAACTGAGCATCTGAAACGACCAGCTTGTTCAAGGCCACATGTTGTGGATGAAGAAATGAAAGCCAGAATGTAAGGACGCTGAGCCAGGTGCGCCAGCGTTTTCAGGTACATGTGTGAAGCTCACCTTTTTATTTCTTAGCATTCACCTTGTGACCTCACCATGAAGGGCTTGAGGAAGCTGTGTGTTCTATCGGAATCTCCCTAGGCTGTTTTATTCTTTGGGAAAAAGAAGGCTTAATGGAAGGTGGTAATTTAGATGTTGCTTGAAATATATGTATATACAATGTTCCCCCCAAAGAAGCATTCAGGCAGGCTAGGAAAGGAATGCGGACTTCCTTGGAGGACTGCCCTGTGGCATTTTCCGCTCACTTTTCTGCCTCCTCTTGCCCTGTGCTCCTGGCATTTCTCTGTCCTCAGAGTCAGTGCGTCAGCGGCATGTTTTTAGTGCTCCCTGTGTGTACAGAAGTGGACAGTGACTCAGTGGGAATATCTAACTCCTGTGGGCCAAATGCATCTGGGTTTCCCTGAGCCAGGGGAGCACCAAGGGGAGCATGGGAGAACAGAATGTAAACTCTAAAACCCCACACAGTTATGTATTATGTATATATGTATGTATGCCCTCCTTACCCTAACCACAAATCCAACCCTATCTGAGCTAGCTCATACCAGGGTCTCTCATATAAGCTTTGCTAGGCAAACCCTACCATAGCACTAGACCCCAAGGGTATCCCCCTTCCCCAGACAGAAGATACCAGCTTCACTTTTTTTTAACCTAAATGTATCTAGTTTGCTTAGAAAAAGAGTCAGGCTAGCTTTGTGACCTAGGCTGGTAACTCCTCTCCTGTCCCCAGTGGGCAGGGGTGAACCCGAATTCTGATCTCAGGAGCTAATTACTCTTCTACACCCACCCTGGTTCCCACCATCATGGACCTCAACCTTCAACTCCGCCTGTAAATGGAGTCAGCGGAGGTAAGTCTTCAAATCAAGAGCACCCTCTAAACTGGCTACTGGGAGTTTCTTAATTCTCGCAAACAGTAAGTCTCGTATGAATTAACAATAAATCATTTTCCTTTGTCTCAACTGATTTTTCCTCAAAATTCAGAAGCCCAAATAAACTAAAATACCAGGTAGGAGCTCCCAAATAGTAACACTTTTCCTTTTGTTCTTTTAAAAAAGAAATTGTGTTTTCCTTCTCATCTCTAGTTCTTCTCTGTTCCCACACGGGCTTCACCTGCTCAGGAGCCCAGTTCACAGACCTCCTCAGCAATATCCCCAGTTCACTGGGGAAGGCTCTGATTAAGGTGACCCTGCCACGCCATCCTACATCCCTGACCATATACAGGGGTAACTCAGGGAAGAATTCCTAGCTGAATTGGATTTTTTTCACTGTCTCAGGAATTTGAGGACTGGGACCCAGGCATGCAGAAGCTGGGACCACTGCGGTTTGTTCATGCCAGCAATGAGGACAAGAGAGTTAAATCTCAGCTACCTGCTTTTCATGTTCCTGGAGCGGCTCTCAGCTGCCTTCCCTAGTCATGAAGTGTTTAAGTAATGTTCCGCTGAATCCCTCTGTAGTTTAAACCAGCAGAATTACCTTCCGATGTTTTCAATCAAAAGAACCCTAGTCAATGCTCATTATCCCATGGCCCTGGTTCCTTTCATTTTGCCTTACTGGCTTCTAAAAGTGGCATGTGAGACCATTTATGTAAATATGCAGAAACACACAAAAGAATACTCTGTATGGCTTCTCGCGCACACATGTGCCGTGTGCGCGGCAGTCACAGAAAGTGTACCAAGAGTGTGGTTGTCATGGTTGCCTTGATGTAAGGAACATTCATGTTCAAATTATGATGGCCTAGAAAGAGGCGTAGGGGAGACTCACCAGTCACAACACTCCCTAATTCTAGGGGACTGTGGTTTAAGTTTGTTATCCCACATATTTATCAAAAGCACCCAAAGTATGCATGCAAATGCACACAGGTACTCATACTTTAAAAGTAAAAAAGAGATGATATATTCCTAGACACTTAAAATCTACCAAGGGGACTGGAGAGGTGACTCAGCACTTAAGAGCACGGCCTGCTCTTCCAGAGCACCAGAGTTCAACTTCTAGCAGCCATATGGAGGGTCACTGCCATCTGTACCTACAGTTCCAGAGGATCGGATGCCCTTGTCTGGCCTCCTGGATTGCTATATGCATATGGTGCACATATGCAGATGTGCAGGCCAAACACCCATACACATGAATTTTTTTTTTAATCTTAAAAAGAACTGACTGGGACTTAATTGTTAACAAATAACAAGTCTGAACAGACCAATAAACGGGTGAGAAGACTGATTCAGTAATAGAATGCCCCCCACATCTAAGAAAAGAGCAGGACCTAAGAGTTCCATGATTAAATTCTACCAAAAATTTAAAATAATATTTCTCAAACTTCTAAAAATAGCCTGGAGGCCAAATGAAGACACTCACAAAGAAATGAAAATGACAGGACGGTATTATAGATAAACACAGACTTAAAAAAATTCCTAACCAAACACTCACAAATCAAGTTTAACAACATGTAAAAAAGAATCACTACAATCAAGTGGGATTTATCCCTGGAATGCAAGGACAGCTCAACATATACAAAGCAATAAACTTGATATACCACATCAATAAAATGAAAGATGAAAATCATATGACCACTTTGACACATGCAGAAAAAGCATTTAGTATCCCCTTGCGATGAAAACTCTCAACAGATTAAGCATAAAAGAAATATACCTCAGCAAAAAAAATAATTTAAAACACAGTATCATGGTCAGTGATGAAAAATTGGCAGTTTTTCCTCAGCTTGATTAAGACAAGGATGACTGCTCTTGCCAGTTTACCCAACGGATTACCTCACCTGAGCAACTAGTGGAAAGGGAAAGAGGATGGAAGGAGAGGAAGGAAAGAAGGAAGTTAAGAAAGAGAGGAAGGAAGGAAGGAAGGAAGGAAGGAAGGAAGGAAGGAAGGAAGGAAGGAAGGAAGGGGATCCATAGGGAAAAGTGAAATTGTCTCTGTTGATGGCATGGCTATTGTAGGGTTGTTTTACTTGCATGTATGTCTGTGCACCACATTTGTGCAGTGCCCCAAGGGAGCCAAAACAGGGCATCAGATCCTCTAGGACCGGTAGTAAAGAGGGTTACAAACTGTCATGTGGGCGCTAGGAATTGAACTGGGGTTTTCTAGAAAAAGAACCAGTGCTCTGAGCCACCCCTATAACCCTAGTAGTGTCATGGTTTTGTTACACATAGAAAACACAAAAGAAGCTGTGTACACACACACACACACACACACACACTGTTAGATTTGATCAAATCAGTAAAATTACAGGCTACAAAATCAATACACAAACCCTTCAAGATAACGGCATTCAGTTGTTCTACAAGACTGTCCCAGAGGCAGGAGGGATCCAGAGGAAACCTGCACATAATTCACTCAGGAACTACAAGCCAAACTGTGCCGGGTCCGAACATGCTGTGTCATTCCCTGGAGTCCGTCTGGAGAGCCAACGGGGTGTTTATTCAAAACTTAAAAGCTGACTGTCTGGAGGGAAAACAAGGGTAGGGAGGCCTTACCTTAGAAAGGGCTGGTGATTAGCTCGGTGCAATATTCAATATCTGTTCCCGAGCCAAAGGCTTGTCTAATGACTTGAATATTCCATGCACAACCAGAGAAATCTGTCACCAGTGGAGAAAATGTGCGGCTGTGCTGGGGCTCGGCTAGCCAACAAGAGAAGGTAATATTTTCAGTGCACATGAGGGTCGCTGTTTGTCTTGGCTTATCATTGTGAAGTCCACAGCCTCTCAATAGTGTTGAAGTGAAAGACATACCCGCGCCTACCCCCGTATTTCCCAAGGGATTTCAGCTGCATGAAGTTTTGCTGAAATCTAGTTTTCCAGAGAAGACTACCCCGAGACAGAAGACACAGATCGGAGGCCTTCCTCCCAGAGCTGCTTCAGTGTAACTTGAAAAATCTCACACCCGGGCCCTAATGGCTAACTCTGAACCAGCAGGCCTCCTGTAAGCAAGAGTCTTCACGCTCCCTCCGTTCTCTTTGCGAACCACAGGTTGCTTGCTGAGAAATGCAAGTCTGCAGGGAGAGCAAAGGTCCACCATCCTCTGGTGACAAGACATTTTCTTGTCCTTCCCTGAAACAGCTGCAAATATCTTCCTCTTCTCTGGGGGTAACGCATCAAACTCTAATTGCCGAATCTCTTGATTTAAAAGTCTAATTCATTTCACCAGACATGGATGTTGAGGAAGCGGAATATACCGGGTCACTTCCCGATCCCGCCACACAAAAGGCACTGCATTCTGAAAAGATAGTAGCCCAAATATGCCTTCAAGAGGTGCCAGACCAGTTCAGTCCTCTCACTGGTGCCACAGGATGTTGGCCACTGGCACCAGAGGGAAGGGGAGCAAGTCTGTCAGTTACATCGTCCCCTCATCTCACTCCTCTGTGAAAGACAGAAATGACAAGCCCAGAGTCACCGACTGTTGAGTTTCTTCCTGCGGCTTGTGTTTACCGCGGAGTCGGAGGGAGGAACCCGGGACTCGACCACGTGCGTGGAAAGGTTGTTTATTAGGGAAGGGAGTGTTCCACAGTGGGGTAAAGGGGCCAAAGGGGGGGGGCGAAGAAAGAGAGAGAAGAGAGAGAAGAGAGAGGGGGGGGGGGGAAGCAGAGAAGTGGGGAGAGAGGCAGAAGCGAAGCTGCCTCTCTGAGAAGAAGACGGAAAAGAGAGTGAGCTCAGGCCGGAAGCTGAAGATCAGCCTGCCTCAGCGGAAGGGGGAGGGAGTGGGCGTGGCTTGTCTCTTAAAGGGACAGGGACCAAAACCATAACACCTACGGCTTTGAAATCTGCAGTGCAAAATTATAGAGAGCCACACTTGAGTTTAGTTTTGTGCTGCGCTGTTTTGAGACAGGGTGTCACTGGAGTTCAGGCGATCGATTCTGCTTTAGCTCCCAAGGGCCACCATGCCTGACAGAAGTCACAACTTCAAGAGTGACATCCCTTCCCTCAGCAGTGAGCTCTGAGAGGTGCTATATTTCTGTTGCCAGCCCCACTTAGGGTTTTTGTCACTGTGAAAAGACACCATGACCACAGCAACTCTAATAAAGAAAATATTTAATTGGGGTGGCTCGCTTACGGTCTCAGAGGTTCAGATTATTATCATCATGGCAGGAGCATGGCAGCATGCAGCCACATGGTAGCTGAGAATCCCACATCTTGCAGGCAACAGGAAGTCAACTGAGATACTCAGCAGTATCCTGAACATAAAAAACCACAAAGCCCGCCCCCACACTTACAGGCTTCCTCCAAGGCCACACCCACTCCAAAAAAGCAACACCTCCTAATGGTGCCACTCCCTATGAGATTATGGGGGCAGTTACATTCAAACTACCACAGCCAACTAGAGCCAGGGTCCTGACGTTCAACTGTCCTTTAGTATTCTGGAATTAAATGATAATTAAACATATATCAATATTTCATATATATTTATATATAACATATATTAAATATATATTTTAAAACAACAAATAAAAGAGCCTTCCAAAGGCTGACGGCTTTAGGAAGAAGACCATGAGAAGAAGAAATAGATTATTTTGCTGACTATAAAAGAAAAAGATGAACAACTACATGGAACTGTGAATGCACACATACATAGTACACATATACATACATGTGAATTTAAAATTAAATTAAAACTTAATTTACATTTAATTTTAGTTTATGGCTATCATCGAGCATGTAACAGCCCATGATAATGTCTCCTGATAACTCCTCAAGGCAAAAGCCAGGCCCCTTCTGCAAGCTTATTTTATATGTAAATAATCAGCCCAAACCGTGTGTTTTGTAGATCTCCCCATTCTGTAGCGAGTCTTTCTCTGTCCCACCAGCCAGCTCCCAAATAACTACACAGACACTTATTAATTATGAAAGCTTGGCCTTAGCTTAGTCTTGTCCCTCTGCTCTTATAACCTAATTAACCATTTAAATTAATCTATGTTTTGCTCATAGCTCTTTACCTTTCTTTCATTCTGTATGTCCTACTCCCTCCATGTCTCATTGGTGTCTCCCTGAACCTCAATTATCTCCTCCTCCTCCTTCTTCTCTCTGTGACCAGAAGTCCCGCCTATGCCTCCTGCCTAGCTATCGGCCTTTCACAGTTACACATTTCACAGAGTGTACCACTATCCCACAACACCAAACTACTCCTTCACTATCCATCTATGCTTTTTATTGATATTATAGTTTTAATAAAAAGCAAAATACAATCATTAGATCAACCATAACGAATTATAAAAACCAAAATGTAAACACTATCTTTAGCTCTAAGGATTCCATACACAAATTAAAAATTTGGTAGCTATCAATTGCTGCCAATGCTGCCTGGCACCCACAGACCCAGCAACTTCAAACAGATCAACAACGTCACAGGTAAGCTCTACATCATTCAGAAGGCTTTATTTGCTTTGCAACTGAGAGGTGTCTCAGGCTTGAAATCCAGAAAGAGCACCAGCTGTCTGTACTCAGTGCAAAGAGAGCATTGTGTGAAAAAGTGGATTCTGTCAAAATCAGGCAATTCCTCGGACGGCACGCCGAGCAATGGAGAAAAATGGTTAAACAGCGCCACCTAAAGCAGAAGCCAAGAAGTGCAACTGAGCGATATGTCCTCGAAAAGAAATCAGCTGGTACCATGCATGCCCCTCATCCCCAGTAACAGTTGAAAGTGTGATTTCGACAGGAAGGCTGTGTGATTAGCTTGTCATCACTTGAGCGGAATACAGATTCTAACATATATTAGGAAGGAAATATTATATCAGGCTCTACTAAACAATGGGAAGAAACTCCATGTTGGAAAAAGTAATTTTTCTCCCATTCAAGATTCTTAACATCTGAAATGATAGCCTAGGAAATTCTGCCTTACATCCGGACTACTAAATGAAGCATTTCTTCTTTGTAATCAAGGTTCCCAACAAAACTCAAAACAAACTCAGTCTTTAGGGGCTGCCTCTTTTTGTTCATAACTAGCTTCTTTTCAGGGTCTTCCAATTAAAAGGGAACATAACACAAAGACACAACTTTATGGGCAGAATCTCTCCCACAGGGGGCAGCACTGCCCTCGGCCTCCCCAGCTTCTCTTTGGACCCTTCATGGCATCCTTCCTTTAAGCTACCTGCCCACCCCAGGACCTGCTTCTAAGCCAGCCTAAGTGGGCACATTCACACAGTCACCATCACCTTCCAACTCCTGGACCCACAATTAACAACAGAAGTCTTAGTCCTTTGTAAATGTGTGAAGGGTGGGAATTTAAACCCTTCCTTCAACAGGTTCCTCGTTGATATCCCATAATGATTCTGGTTTCATTTTCCCTGGGAGGAGCTTTCCTCACAACTCACATTGAAGAGAAAAATTGACATTATTGCTAAGTTCAAATAAAATTGATTTTATTGTTCACTTTAATGCAGCCATTCTCCCAAGTATCATCTTCTTCTGATAAGGTCATAAGTTCTGACCGTGCAAAGAAATTGCCATGAAATTCAGGTCTTAGACTTCAGAATCTTGCGGCACCATCAGCAGCCCCACATCCTTCTCATGTGCTCTCTACCGGATGGCTGACATCAGTCAGCTCTCAGCCGCTGTAACTAGGTGTCTGACGTAAGCAATGAAAGGAATGTTTGTTTTAGTTCACAGTTCTAGAAGTCTCAGCCCACATCCTCTTGGCCTTGTTGCTTTGGTCCAGTGGCAGGCCAGTCTACCATGGTCAGAGCATGTGGCAGAGAAGCCTGTCTGTCTCGTGATGGTTCACAAAGAAACAGAGGAATTAGCAAAATAGTTGTTGTGTGGTTGATATGCCAGAATGCCCTGTGATGATGAATAAGCTCAGTGAGCGGGGAAGGGAGTCACAGATTCTGATGCAAAAGTTGTCCTCTGACTTTCCTCATGTACATATGCATTCCTGCCTACACACACACACACACACACACATACACACACACACACGCATGCATGCAATAATAAATAGAAATGTTTGAAGCTAGGGCTCTGGAGATGGCTCAGTGGGTAAGAGCACTTGCTATGCAAGCATGAGAACCTGAGTTTGAATCTCCAGCACTCACATAAGAAGTAGAGCACTGCTGTACTTGCCTATAAATCCAGCATTGCAGGGGGGCAGAAACAGGCAGATCCCGGGAGCTCTCTGGCCAGCCACCTCAGTCCAAACTATAAGCCTCCAGTTAGGTGGGATGCATGTGAAACAGATCCTGTCTTGGGGTAAAAAGGCAGAACGGTTAGAGTCAGACACTCAATGTCATCCTTCAGCCTCCAAATGGAAACACACAGACAGGCAGGAACATGCATTCACATGCATGCACCACACACATCATATACATACAACACACACTGTTGCGGAATATTCTTTTACACTGTATGACGATGTGTCATTGTGATTGGTATAATAAAGAGCTGAAAGGTCAATAGATAGGCAAGAAGACATTAGGCGAGACTTCTAGGGACAGAGAGGTCTTGAGGAAGAAGAAAGGCAGAGTCCCCAGCCAGATGCAGAGGATGCAGGTCATGCAGAAGGAGAGGCAAAAGCCACAAGCCTTGTGACAGCACATAGATGAGTAGAAATGGGTTAGTGTAAGCTACAAGAGCCCATTAGAAGCAAGCCAAAGCTAAGGCTGAGTTTTTAAAATTAATAATAAATCTCTTTGTCATTTTTTGTGAGCTGGTAGCCCAAAGGAAAGTCCGACTACAAGACACACAAATATACACACAAAAAAATTCTAAAAGAGCTGGCACTATGGAAGTACATACTGAAGGCAATATCATCATTCTAAATACTCACAACAATAAACTCACAGCTATTATTAATTTTTTTAAATGCATGTTCATATTAAATTTTTTAAATGTATGTTCATATCAGGTGTGTATACACATTTTAGGAAATTGTCCTGCATGGTGTAACACCCGATTCTGTGTTACCCCCTCGGTACAGTTCGCGCGCCACTGTACCTTACGCGAGTCGGACAAGGGCCTGGAGATTGAAAGAACACACAAAGAGACCTGGGTCATTCGAAAGGAGATCAGCCGAATGCCGTTTATTTAGCCTTGGGGAAAATCTTATATACCCCACTCCTGCCCAAGGAATTCCACCCAGGCAAGTGGGAAATTACCATATCTAACTGCTGCACAAGGACTCCCACCTAGGCAGGTGGGAAATTACCATACCAACAATAGAGTCAACAATGCCCTACAACAAATCACCAGGCGGGGCAGAGGGAGCACAGGAACAAACAGGATGCTTAGTCATCTGACCAGAAACCGTCCTCAAGGTGAGCCCCAGGAACAAGGGCAGACCCGGGCCCTACAGGTCTCCCTTTTTATATAAATTATGACTAGGCCTGTCTTGGGTGGCATTGGACGTCAGGCAATACCCCTTACCCGTCATGGGAAAGCATTCAGGTCAAAACACATTTCCTGTCTTAGGTTGGGGTAGCCCCCCAAAAACCTTTCCCGTCATTGGCTCACTAGTCACCCAACACCGAGTTCAGCCAGATTTGTGCTGAAAGATTCTCTGGGGCAATTGCTAAGAGGACTTGCCACGTGGCAACATTGACCTGAGTTTGCCTTAGGCTCTGGCACCATGAAACCATGAAGATGATGCTCCAGTGCATATAAGCATTCCTTAGGAGACTGTGCCTGCTAAATAAATCTGCCCAAATTGGAGTCCTTTAAGTAAGGTCTCAGCACTGGTGAAAGGAACCCTGGTATAGTAAACTAGAATAATCTCAAGAGCCAATTAGTAAATTGTATACTCCAGGGTCCACGAAAAACAGCAATAAGCCTTTACTGTAACCTAGCAGTGGACTTTAACCACAACCAATAGCAAAATTAACTGCAATATTCATTTGTAAATTTAGCTCAATTTGAATGGCCAAGGCATTTGCAACCTGCCCTGAGAGGGTATCCATTGTGCAAGCAGAAGCAACTGACTGACTAATGGAAAATCCAGCAGCTCTAGCTGCTCTGGCAGCCTCAGCAATGGCTGCATTATCACGGGATGGGTAGATAGGTCCTTAGCACTCGGACCACCACAGCTAGCTCCTCAGGATCCCAGCAACTCTTCAGTTGACAAGCCAGTATCTACTTGATCTCTTGGCTCTGTCCTGTCTTCAGGCTTCTGGATGGGAAAATCCACAGCACGCACCAGACGCTCAGGTACCCATATTGGATTGTCAGCATCCTGTGGGAAAACACAAACAGCTCCTCTTCCCCACACCAGTACAGGATCTGGACCATACCAGGTGCCATCTGCTAGATTCTTCCATTTAACATGAGGCATCCCGGAAGAATCTGGCCGCCAGTGCCGGTCAGCAGCGGTATGAGATTGACCATCAACAGTCAAAAAATTTAAAATGTATAAAATAAAAGACAAATGGTCTCTGGGGGTGGAACCATATTCCCCCTTTCTTGTTTTATGCAGATAGGCTTTGAGCGTACGATGCGCTCGTTCCACTATAGCTTGTCCTTGAGGATTATAAGGTATTCCCGTTTTATGGGAAATGAAAAAGTCAGAACAAAATTTAGTAAAGCCAGAGCTGGTGTAGGCTGGCCCATTATCAGTTTTTACAGTTTTTGGAACTCCCATGTAGGCAAAGGCCTGGAGACAGTGACTTTTAACATCACGTAATTTTTCTCCTGTATGAGCTGAGGCAAAAATAAGATGAGAATATGTATCCACGGTTACGTGAACATATTGCAAACGCCCAAAAGAAGGAACATGGGTAACATCCATTTGCCATAAATGATTAGGAGCAAGCCCACGAGGATTAACTCCCAAATGGGGAACAGTTAAAAGTTCTGTACACAGAGAACATTTTTTAACAATATCAGTGGCTTGCTCTCTAGATAACTTAAAATGAAATCTTAACGACCCAGCATTGAGATGAAAACGATTATGAGCTTTTTCCGCAGCTTCATAAGATTCTAGACTAACCGCACAAATTTGGCGGGTAAGCTGATCAGCCAATGCATTCCCCTCGCTCAAGGGGCCAGGGAGGTCAGTATGAGCCCGTAAATGCCCTACGTAAATGGGAACAGACCGGGCCCAAAGCAAAGTTTGAATAGCCAATAACTGCGTCTGGACTCGAGATACAGAGGCAATATAAGCTGCAGTTTCCAAAGGTGCAAGAATTTTGCTTATATACTGACTATCAGTAAAAAGGTTAAATGGAATATCAGCATATTTCTTTAAGGCCATTTGAACAGCGATCAATTCAGCCACCTGAGCAGATTTAGTATCAACAGGCTGAATATCAAAATCAGGAGGGGAGGCTACCACAGCTCTCCCTGTGGAAGATCCATCAGTAAACACATTCCGAGCCCCTGCCAGAGGCTGCAAAGAAATAACTTTAGGGAAACATACCGGATGATTTTTGAAAAAGGTGACCAACTTATCAGAAGGATAATGATTATCAAACTTGCAGGGATTAGTGCATAAAAACAAGGTCCAATCTTCAGCAAAATTTTGTAACCAAGTCATTTCTGCCTGGGTATAAGGCGTAATAACCTTATCAGGCAACATTCCAAAGGTTTGCAAACTAAGTTTATACCCTTTCTGAATAACACGTAGCACAGCTGATGGGTACGAGACAACAATTTTTACAGGTGATACGCGTTCATGTACCCATAGGATGGGTCCTCGCTGCCAAAAAACTCCAGTAGGACTATGCTGAGAGGGAAAAATTATCAATAGCAACGGCTGACTATAGTCAATATAATGAGTATGAGCAGAGGCAAGCTTTTTCTCAATTAAAGTAATACATTTCCTTGCCTGAGGTGTCAATTCACGAAAGGAGGTTGGGTCTGGATTTCCCTGCAGAATGTCAAAAAGTGGTTTTAAGTCTCCAGTAGGAATTCCCAGACTAGGCCGGACCCAATTGAGGTCTCCAAGCAATTTTTGAAAGTCATTCAAAGTTTGTAATTTATCTAAGCGAAGAGTAACTTTCTGAGGCTTTACTCCTGTCTGCAACAGCTGATGCCCCAGGTATTGATATGGAAACTGTTGTTGGACCTTTTCAGAAGCAATGATCAACCCAGCACGTGCTAGGCATTCTTGCAAATCAGCAAAAGCCTCAAGGACTATCTCTGGGTCCTGTCCAGCTAATAGAATGTCATCCATATAGTGAGTTACATACAATTGAGGATATTTATACCTTATTGGGGCAATAACCTGGGCCACAAACATTTGGCAAATGACAGGACTATTGGACATGCCCTGGGGCAAAGTTACCCATTGGTAGCGCCTATATGGTTCTTTGAAATTTATAGACGGTACACTGAAAGCAAATTTATCAGAGTCCTTTGGATGCAAGGGAATGGTGAAAAAACAGTCCTTCAGGTCAATAACTAAAAGATGGTATCCTGCAGGAATACCCACAGGCTGAGGCAACCCAGGTTGAGTTGTCCCCATAATTTCCATACAGTCGTTTACTGCTCTAAGATCTTGCAGCAGCCTCCATTTACCAGACTTTTTCTTAATAACAAAGATAGGAGTATTCCAGGGAGAAGTGGATGGCACTATGCGTCCTGCCTCTAGCTGTTCCTGAACCAGAGTATGAGCAGCCTGTAATTTCTCCTTGCTTAGGGGCCATTGCTCTATCCAAACAGGTTTTTCAGTTTTCCATTTTATGGGAATGCTTTCTGGCTGCTCTGCAATGGCCCCTAAGAAAAATTTCCTAACCCTGCACGCTGTCCAGGTAACTGTTGTATTATATTCTTGTCCGCTAAAATCTGCACATCTCCCTGTAGATTTTTGCCCAAACCCCGACCAGGGACAAAGCCCTGGTTAGATAACATGCGCTGCACAGGCTCAGTGGTCAGAACTGCTCCCATAGCTTGCAAAACATCTCTTCCCCACAAATTAAGAGGAAGGTGTTCCAGGACAAATGGTTTAAAAATGCCTTTATGGCCTTCTTCATCCTCCCAATTTAAGTACTGAGTACTGCACTCTGGAGAACTGGCCATACCTATACCCTGTAAAGTCGTGGGGGCTGGCTGTAGAGGCCAGGCTGCAGGCCAGTGTTTTTTAGCAATTACAGAAGAATCAGCCCCTGTATCTGGAAGGCCTTGGAACCTTTTTCCATTGATTGTTAATGTAAGCGTGGGTCGGTTCTCTAAACTAGAGACCCAAAAAGCTCCAGGGAATCCTGTGGAGCCAAACCCCTTGTCCCCTCGTACTTGCTTAAAGAATGGATTAGTAGAGCGAAACATGGGCAAAAGCACTAGTTGAGCTATTCTCGCTCCTTGAGGGATGACAAGGACTCCCTTATCAGCTTCAATCATAATTTTAATTTCTCCAGTATAATCACAGTCTATAATTCCTGGTAAAATTTTTATTCCTTTAAGCACAGAGCTACTTCTACCCAAAACTATACCTACTGAACCCTTTGGAATAGGTCCAAATACTCCAGTCCCCAAGGCCTGCACACCCATTTGCGGGGTCAATACTGCCCTGGCGGAGGTACAGAGGTCTAGTCCTGCACTTCCTGAGGTGCCTCGAACAAGGTCGTAGACTGTGAGGCGTTCCTTTGAGGAATGAATCTGATGGGAGCAACTGTCCTGCTCATGGCCCCGTACACTTGTGTTTTGGGGGCCCGGGGCAGGCCCCTCCTCCCGTTTCCCGACACGGGGATGAGATTTCCTTGACTGTCAGTCTTAGAGTGACAGTCGTTGGCCCAATGAGCCCCCTTTTGACATTTTGGGCAAATACCTGGATCTCTTCTGGGCTGATTAACTGCCCTTTTACCCGCAGGGCAGTTTCTTTTGATGTGTCCTGACCTTCCGCATTGAAAACAATTCCTTGACCTAGCTCCGCCTTGACCTTCCTTAAGGGCAGAAACAATTACTTGACCCATCACGTGAGTACTATCAATGTCTCTGCATAACCGGATAAAGTCATTTAAATCTCCATCTCTATGGGGACGTAAAACCTCTTGGCAAAATCTATTAGCATTTTCGTAGGCCAGTTGCTTTATGGCTGGCATAGCTGAGTCCACATCCCCAAAAATGCGACTCCCCACCTGAAGCAGGCGGTCAATGAACTCAGAATAAGGTTCTGAAGATCCTTGAAGGGTCTTAGAAAGCTGATCTCTTGCTCCTTTGTTAGGTAAAGTTTTCCAAGCTTTAACAGCTGCGGCAGCTATCTGAGCATAAACCGCAGGGTCATAAGCAATCTGTGCTGCTAAATCAGCATACTGTCCTTCACCAGTTAACTTGTCAAGGTTATGCTGGGGGAAACCCGCCTCGGCATTTTCCCGTGCTGTCTTTTTGCAATTTTCCTGCATTTCACCTCTCCATAACAAATAATCTCCCCCTGAAAGACAAGCCCTGCAAAGCTGCATCCAGTCATTGGGTATAAGGTTGAGTTCTGCAAAGGATTCCAAAAAGGCTATAGTGAAAGGAGCATGAGGTCCATAATCCATAACTGCTTCTTATAACTGCTTAATATCCTTAAAGGCCAGGGGGTTATGCTGCCTGACCTTCTGTCCTTGCGGATCAATAGTTTCCACAACAGGATAAATCTGCCTCTCTCTACTTAGATTATTTAATCTGTTTTGGATCTCTCGAATTTCTGCCTCTAAGTCTATAGGGGCGGAAGCACTGGTATAAGGATTTGAAGTGTCAAGAAATGTATTTTGCGGCGGAGGTCTCATGGAGACATCTCTGTTTGCTTCCTTCCTTTCCTCTTTTTCTAACTTCCTTTTTATCAGTGCGATCTCCTTTTCTAAAATTTCTTCTTCCTGTTCTATATCCCTTTTAATACTCTTAACTTCCTGTTCCTCAAAACTCTTAATAGAACTCACAGATTCTTCTTCCTGAATCTCCTCAAGGGTTTTGTTCAAATTCTCTAATTGCTCTTTTACTTTAACATCATCACTGAGAAGAGCATCTCTGACTAAGCGCCATAGCGAAAATATTGCTATGGGGAATTCTTCTGGCCCTCGATCTTTTAGAGCATTTTGAAGGTCAGCCTTTACCTGCTCCCAATCAGTAATATTAAAACCCCCTGCATGTAGAAACCAGGGACTAAACTCTAAAACCGTCTTAACGATCTCTTGTGCTGTCTCAACTTTAATACCGGTGCCTTGTTTCTCCAAAAGACTTAACAACTGGCCTGTTAACCGGCCCCTTAACACTGGAACAGAATTACTTGCACCCATAACCAATACACCCTCACCACTCAATTTCTTACCTGCTGGCCAGACTTCCGAGGGCGACCTCTCAGGAATCCCTACTTCCCGATCTCGCAGATGGGTCTCCGACTGTAGTTGATGATCTCGCTGGGGCCTCCAATTGTAACACCCGATTCTGTGTTACCCCCTCGGTACAGTTCGCGCGCCACTGTACCTTACGCGAGTCGGACAAGGGCCTGGAGATTGAAAGAACACACAAAGAGACCTGGGTCATTCGAAAGGAGATCAGCCGAATGCCGTTTATTTAGCCTTGGGGAAAATCTTATATACCCCACTCCTGCCCAAGGAATTCCACCCAGGCAAGTGGGAAATTACCATATCTAACTGCTGCACAAGGACTCCCACCTAGGCAGGTGGGAAATTACCATACCAACAATAGAGTCAACAATGCCCTACAACAAATCACCAGGCGGGGCAGAGGGAGCACAGGAACAAACAGGATGCTTAGTCATCTGACCAGAAACCGTCCTCAAGGTGAGCCCCAGGAACAAGGGCAGACCCGGGCCCTACAGCATGGCACACTCCACCCTCTCGGTATCCCTGAAGCAAGATACATGCTGGGGAAGATAGAATATGCAGCAGGCCAGGCAAAATGGCAGCCAGAAAAGCCCTGACCAGGAAAACAGAACTAGTGACCTCTGAGATCCCGTTTCCCACATGCCAGTGTCTCCATATGAGGCTGGAAGTCCAGACAATTAGCAGATTCCAGAAGTTTGTTTAAAAGCACAGATGCTCAGGCCCTATCCAGGCCCACTGTGTCTGCCTTGACTTTTTTTTTTAGATTTTATGTATTTATTTTTATATGTGCATGTATGTCTGTGCACATGTGTGCAATGCTCTCAGAGGCCAGAAGAGGGTGTCAGATCCTTTGGAACTAGAGTTACAGATAGTAGGGAGACTCCAAGGCCAGGTACTGTGGAAGACTAGCCAGGGCTCTTAACTGTTGAGCCATCTCTCCAGCCCTGCCTCTTCATTTGAATAAGATCCAACTGATTCCTTTGCACGAGGTTATCAAGTCCTACTCTGGAGAAATGATCTCTGAGTTGGCAACAGGCTAGGCCATTTAGGGGGACTTTTCCAGATGCTGATACCAGGATTCTACCCACCCCCCCCCCCGAGTGAGATATAAGCATCTAGAGTTTAGGCTGAATTTAGGTCTAGATAGATAGATAGATAGATGATAGATAGATAGATGATAGGTAGGTAGATAGATGATAGATAGATAGATAGATAGATGATAGGTAGGTAGATAGATGATAGATAGATAGATAGATAGATAGATAGATAGATAGATAGATGATAGGTAGGTAGATAGATAGATAGATAGATGCTAGATATTTAGATAGATAATGGATGAATGGATAGATAGAAAATGAAAGATTACAAGGAGCGAACTGTTAATTATAAAAATAACCTGGAGTGTAGCCCTCAGACAGAGCTCAGGTGGAATTGGGACCCACCTCACGTGAGCACTGTTTCTAGGACAAAGCCCCGGCCCCATTTCCCCACCTGGGCCCCCAAACTCTGCTACAGGCAGGGATCTAGTTCTGCCATTTGACTGAAACACAGCTCCTGCTCCCTCAGGAAGCCATCCTAGACTTCCCTCAGTGGTTCCCCAAAACCACGGTCACACAGAGACAGGGCGCTCAGTGCCAGACTGATTTTACAGAACCATAAAGAACCGGGGCTGGTGGGGCGGTTCAGTGGGTAAAGGCACTTGCGGCCAAGCCTGACCACCTGACTTGGGTTCCCAAGCACCACATCATGGAAGGAAAGAACTGGCGCCCGCAAGTTCTCCTCTGACCTCAACACCCCGGCACTACCCCACCACACACACAATATCAATAAAGAAATCTAGGCAGATTTTTTTTAATAGAAAAAGAAACAGCCTGTGCGTTTTCTCTTCTTAAAACTCACTCCTTATATCACGGCGCAATCGTTATCTGGTACAAAGCCCTCTACTGCTCTATCCCACTTCCCCACACTGATCCACGGGCTACCTCTCCAGTTCGCTCCATCTATGTCCTCAAATATGCTCACATCTCTGTAGGCAGAGGGCTGTTCACGTGGGGGTGGGGCCTTACACCACATAGTTACCGTCCCCTCTGCCTGTGGCCCTCCGCATCAACTGAGCCGTGCAGGGGTTTCTAATTTAGAAGTTGTCGGAGTCCATCTGGCCCTCGTGCTGAAATCAGCTGCTTGTGTCTGACACCAGGTGCTGGGTCCCTCCTAGGACTGTGACTGAGTCTTTTCTGCTGTGTTTGGGCATCACTGGTATCTTTGAGAAGAAAAAGATGGGGTCCCTCAGTCTCTTCCTCCTCCTCCTCCTTCTCCTATTCTCTCCCCCTCTCTCCCTCCCTCCCTCCTTACTTGGCACCCCACCTTCTCACCTTCTTTTGGATTTTTTTTTTTTTTTTTACCATGGAGTTCTTACCAAAAGAACCGGGTCAGACTCCTCCAGGGAATCTCCTCTAAGACCTGATGTTGCTTAGAAACATTTTGGCCCACGGAAGAGTAATTTTTAAAAATACAGTTATCTCAGTCTCAGACTAGAGGAGGTTTCTTAACAAAATGGGGAAAACATAGCTCATTCCCTTATCAGAGAGCATGCTGGTCTTAATCCTTCTACACAGATGTGGGTAATAAATCAAAGCCACAGCCCACGAAGAGGGAGCTTGGCTCGCGTAGTAATCCTTAATTGAAATGTATGCTGTTCCTACGTACATGAGAGATTAAAAAAGAATGCATCGTCAAGCATGTTACCCCGCCTGTCTTTCAAATGTTAAATGGCGTTTCTTTTCGTAAAAAGAACACTTCTTCACCATGTTAAATACAAGATATCAAGAGGCCACATGTAAATGATGCCCTTCTTGGCTTAGGCGTTCTGGAGAAGTTCGTCACAGATTTGCTGTAACAAAACATTAGCGCAATCAGCACCCACTAGGTGTGCCAGGCCGTGTACCACGCCACCAGGTACGCCCTCCCGTTCAATCCTCAGAAGCCCGTAACATGGGTCCTCTCTGTTTCAGAGGCGAAAGCCTGAAACCCAGATAAAACAAAGGGGCAACGGTAATCTCTTTCTTCAAGATCAGCCCGTTCCCCACCCAGACAGCGAAAGGGTTTGCATTACCACCCTCCTCCAGCTGTTTCCTCCCAAGCTCCAACCCTCCCTTTTCTTCCCTTCCTAGCTGGTCTTCGGACAGCTGAAAGGCTCCATCCGCCATCACTCCTACTCACCCCCCACCCCCCCCCACCCCACCCCCACCCCCCCCCCCACCCCCCCCCCCCCCCCCGCCTCAGCCCTCCCAGTCTGAGGGCAGGGAAACGGAAAACCATTTCCTCAGCCAGCCCAGGTGGCAAAGGCTCTAGGCTCTGGACTGCCCCCTCCTCCCCTTCAGACACTCTCTGGAAACCTCTCAAAACTTCTCTGCGGCAAACACTCGCTCTTTTCCTTTCCTCCCAGGGACTGCTGGGCCGCTCTGCTGAGAAGAGCCCAGCATCTACCTTGGCCTCTCCCTTAGCTGTGACCAGTGTCCCTGAGCCCTCCAGCCCCAGAGCTCCACACATGGAGCTGGTCGCTTCCCACAGCATGGCACCCTAGCCCCCACTAGTGGAGTTGTCACGGGTGCCCGCTAAGGACTCGGGCCCTGCCTGCTACATGACTGCCCTTAGTGACCATTGTTAGTGTGAGCAACTCACCTCAGGGTCTTTCTTTACAAAACATTCATCTATAGCATCCTTTCTCGGTGTTATCATTCTCTTATTAAAAATATTTAATTGGCATGTTTTAATTACACATAGCATTAGGTTTCATTATATTTTCATCTACGGATAGAATGTGTTTTACCATAGTCATCTCCTGCCCCCTCCAGCCCTCGCGGTGCTGCTCCATCCTCTTCTCAACCATTCTACTTCCATGTCGTTTTCTAATGACTCCTGAGTTATTAGGGTTGCTTATAAGAATACAAGTAAGAGGTTATTTACAGTAGCATGGGCGCCTCACCAGTGGCTCAACACAGAAGAAAATGTCTCCTCTTCTCCACGAATCATTAGCTACATATAAATCCCCAGGGATGGGTGGGGACTCCTGAGCCCTTCCCACCTCCAGGACAGGGTGTTAGCAGGCCTGGTCTTATGCAGGTCTTGGGCAGGTAATCAGAGAAGCTATCATAGTCACTTTTCTGTCGCTGTGCAGACACCACGACCAAGGCAGTTAGCTCATAAAAGGGTTTATTAGGGTTCACAGTTCCAGATCAGTAGGGTAGGGGGAGCACGGCAGCAGGCAGGCACTGGTACAGTAGCTAAGAGCTTACATCTTTGATGGGGGAGCTGACCAATCCCTTTGTCTGAGGGGCGTGCCCCCTCCGGGGCCCCAAATACCTTTAAAAGATCCGTGTGCTTTTGTTTTCGCTCTCTTTATTTCCTGCGCTCCTCGCTGGAACCTTGGCTTTTCTAAGTTCCCTTTTCTTTCCTTTATTAAAGCTGAATATTATATATTAAAGCTAGTCTGGTTAATCATAATTGCCGATCGACCACGCCCCTTCATTTGGCACCCAACGTGGGGCTCGAACCCATGACCCTGAGATTAAAGAGTCTCATGCTCTACCAACTGAGCTAGCCGGGTGTGCAGGAGCCGGGTGGGACAAAAACCAGGCCTGCCCACAGCACTTGACTACACATCTTATCCATAAACACTAGGCAGATAGCGAACTCACTGGGAATGGGTGTCAGCTTTGGAAACCTCAAAACCCACCTCCAGTGACAAACCTCCTCCAGCAAGACACACCTTCTAATCCTTCCCAAACAGTCCCATCAATTGTATGAACCTTACGGTGGGGGGGGGGGACATTCTCACCCATCTGCTGCAGATGCTGACTTCAAGAGTGCAGCAGCCATAGCTTGTGCAGAGGTAAGCATTCGATATCACTCCCTGTCCATCTTCTGGTGCTGGCTTTCTTCTCACCACTTCTTTGACAATGTTCCCCAGGCTATGAAAAGGATGATGCAGATAATCTATTTATGGATGAACTTTCAATTGTCATTTACTCTCGATACTTTGATCCGTTATAAGTCTCCATAGTTAGCACTGCCCACTGCTAAAAGCACACTAATATATGGGCACAAATGTGCTTATTTGCAAGGGAATCTTATGAAGATATATGCCCACTTAGCAAAATAGTTATAGCGTCCCCACTAGGGCCTATGACCTCCCTATCCATGGGCTGTTGGCCAGGTTTATAGTATAATTAATTAATTCGCTCCTGTGGTGCAGGCCTCAAACCAAATGTGAAAGCCGTTAGTCAACCTTATAACAGATATGCCAGAAGGGAACTGGAAAGCCAGGGGCCAGCTGGTGGCCCTCTTCAAGTTCATCCGCGGGCTTGGGTAGACTGAGAGAGGTCAATGAATAAGCATGACCTCAAGATGAAGGCTGTATTTTTTTATTAGTTCTTCTTTGTAACACAGGTTATGTGCTCACTGTCCCTACCAATTCTGCTGTGACACACGTAAAAGCCAGCGTCCTGATGGCCCCGCAAAGCTGCACATGTCACCACACCCTGATCCCCACTTCCCTCACTTTTCTTACAAAGCCAGACTGCTTGCCCCTAATTTTCTGCTTCTCTCTTTTTCCCCCTACCCTCCTCCTACCACACTAGCATCAGCACCTCTACCTGGGCCTCTGCGTTTCAGAATTTATGTCCCCATTCCCTCCCTTGAGTGATTTCTTACAGGATAGATCTTGTTGAGGAAACAGAAGTTCACTGCTCACTCGCTCTCTCTGTGGGGTGGTGTGTGTGTGTGTGTGTGTGTGTGTGTGTGTGTACGTACACATGCCTGGATATGGTGGAGAGTGTGGGATTTAAATTTATAAATTCATGATTTCTATCATTTATACTTATCCTAGTGATAATATATACAGCAGCTAACATGCCTGAAGACTCGGTAACTTTGTCCGCTTTGTGAATGGTGCTGTAAGACAGAGAGCTGAGGGCATTAGTTGAGTGTGTATGTACATGTGTGGGTGTGTCATGTGAGTGTATGAGTGTGTGCATCTTCTAGCGTACAGGCATGTGAGAGCTGTGGTATCCATGTAGAGACCAGAGGCAACCCTAAGGGTCAGTCCTCGGTTTCCCACCTCGCTTGAAGAAAGGTGTCTTCGATACTGCACTGAGCCAGAATAACTGGCCCATGAACTCCCAGGTAATCTCCTGTCTCAGCTACCCTGGGGGTGGGGAGCACTGGGATTACAAACATATTAGCTACCATGTCAGGCTTTTACCTGAGTTCTGGGGATGCAAACTCGGGTTGTCACTAGCCACTTCCTCAGCCTACAGGGAATTCAACCTGATGTTCTTCAAGCCTACCCTTCCCTGGGCCCTTCCTGATTCCACAGGGGATGCTTGAATGGCTGGAGAGTCTCAAAACTTCAGAACTGTGATGTGTGACCCTTTTTCCACTACTCAAGCAAAACCATTAGGTACAAGGACTCTGATGAGATCATGTCACCTCAACAGCTTCGAAAGAAGAAGAAAGTGTTAAGAAAATAATCGGATAAGGACTGTAGAAACAACTCAGTCAGCAAAATGCTGGCCTTGAAAACACAAGGACCTAAGTGTGATCCCCAGAATCCATGAAAGAAAAGGGGTGTGGCTGAAAAATGGCTTAGTGGGTAAGAGTAGCTGCTATGCACACATAGGGCCCGAGTTCAAATCCCCGGCACCCATTAAAAATAGGACATGTGTCCCTCACCTCAATAATGGGGAGTGGAGACAGGAGGATCCCAGAAACTTGCTTTCCAGCCAGCCTAGCTGAAACAGCAAGCTTTAATCTCGGTGAGAGAACTTGTCTTAAAGGTGTAACATGGAAAGCAATAGATGAAGACATTCACATCTCCTCTGGTCTCCCACGTACCCCGGTGAATGCCCCCACACACCGAGAAAAAAAAAAGAGTGTGACGGGATGACGTACTTGTATTTGCAGCCTGGGGGTGGCAGGGAAAGGAAAACGGGGTTTCCCTCTGGCCTTCCAGAACAGTTTTTAGGTTGATGAAACGGTGCCCCTGAGGTGCCATCTGTCAGCATGAGTAGGTTGCCCCCTCCCGGTTCCCATGGTCAGAGCCCTTACCTAATCTTCTGCCCCAGCTCATTCCACAAGCTGTTGTTGCAGCTGCTCGCACCGACAACTGCTCTTGATTTACTTGCTGAACGCCTTCGGCATTCCCAGAGCTGTGCCGTTGCAATCCACCCAGCTAGACCATTTGCTTCCTCCTTCCCCATCCACATCTGCACCTGCACACATCCCTCCCACTCCCTACCTCTAGGTCCGTGACTGACCCACCCACCTGCACTCAGACCCCAGTCCCTTGGGAGCCGGCACCATCAATCACTCACTTTCTGCCTGGACTCTTTGACTTCCCCATCCCTAGGGCTCTTTAACATATTCAGCACAGAAAGATGCTCAAACCTCTTCCACCTTGAAAACAACAGAAACTGCCTTTAACCCCGTCTTTCTTCGCAGCTCCTTCAGTCTGTGATCGTTCTGCCCTTATTTGACTCACGTATCAGTTTGAACAGTGCCCTGTTCATACAAATCTATGTCCCTTCAAGAAACCCCTTTATTTGTAAATAGAGGCATTACGGATACAGCCAGTTAAGTATAAGCCCTTAATCTGCTGAGATTAATGCCATAAGAAAAGAGACACAGACACGCATACCCAGAAAACTCCTCGGTGGAGGCAGAGGTGGGAGCAAATCAGCAGCCATGATAGCTGAAGATGGCCACGTAGCATCTTTCAGGGAGAGTGGTCCAAGGATGGAGTGACAGAAGCCCGCCCAGCCTGGCAAGCCACACTAGAAACCAAGAGATGTGCAGCAGACCCTTCCTTGCAGCCTTCAGAGAATACGTGGAGCTATCAGCATTTTGGATTCCTAGCTTCCAGAACAATGAGACAATTGTTTTAAGCCACCCAGTTTCTGATGCTTTGTTTTGGCATAGTCATGAAAGGGATACGCCCCTTAGGTCCCTTCTATCTTCCTCCTGGATCTAAGATTCCTTTACACATAAACTGCTGCAGCAAATCCAGCCTGCATTCTGTGTGGCCCTCTGAGTCACACTGTGTCTCTAAAGAGCTGCTTGAGAGTTCTCGTGGGTAGGCAAGGAGAAGCGCCTCAAATGCAGGTGGCTCTCATCTCTTATGTTGAGATGCAGACACCACCGACACTAGGCAGGAGGAAGCAGTGTAAACGGTGCCCTCTAGTGGTACAATCCTGGTACAAGCCACAGCCAGTGATACTCGGCCCTTGGAATCAGCTCATGGTCTGGGGTCTGAGACCTTCGACCCTAAGGACTTGACAGTTCTCTGGTTTAGCATCCAGAGCTACAGGTGCTCTCATCTGACTCCTTACAGACTTTTATCCTCCCTATCCGATATAGAGAGCCTCCCTTGCCATCTCTCTCCTTCACCTCCCTTCTTCCTGCCTGGCTGCTCCAGAACAGCTCAGCTGAGAAAAGCCAGATGCTTTGCGGATTTCACAACCTGGCCTACTGATTGCATAGGCATAGCTCTGACTTCCTTCTCCATCTGCCGGTGCCACTTCTATTCCCACCGCTCTGCTGTCTCTCCTGCTTCTTCATGCTCCCAGCTCAGTCCGCAAAACGAGAAGTTGACAAGAAAAACTCATGTTCCAACACCAGAGCAGGAGGCAGCACAGGACCGTGTTTTATACCTCTTCACTTCTGAACCCTTGGGGTTCACAGCCAGCCGCAGAAGGGCTGTATAGACCAGTCATAACCAGTTGTCTGGGCCAATTACCTTGCCTCTTGAGCACCAATCAGAGTCATTGAGGCTTATCTTTTGGACCAACCACAGCCTTGCCTGAGCAGCAGCCGCACAGGCCTCTAATAGACCACAAGAAGTAGCCCACTCTGGCAAAGGTGGAAATGTCCCCGGGGACTTGGGATAAGCGGAGGTCTGATTTCAAGCAGCCCTGGCCAATGTGGGGCCTCCAGGGCCCACGGCAAAGCAGCTACACGTAGTTTTGACATAGCTATCTCAAGGCATCTGTGGAGTACTCAAGACAGCTGGTCCTGGCACAAGGGTAGTTCAGCCAGCTGTTAGACATTTAGCCCTTTTGCTCAAGAGAGCCAAGATAGCACGAAAGAGTCCACATGCAAACTGAGTCAGTTTCTCCAACCCCCACCATCTTTTCTTATTTACAGGAAGACGAATATTGGGAGGGCTTACCACGGAGACATAAAGTCATTGCCCAAACACTAGCTGACTTTAAGAGAGTTTATAAAAGGATTTTTTTTTTTATTTGTGTGTATGTGGTTGGGGGAGGTATGTGCTTGTGCATGGCAGTGCCTGCCAAGGCCAGAAGAGGGCACTGTGTCCCCAGGAACTGCAGTTACAAGCAGTTGCAGGCTATGAAGAGTGGATGCTGGGAACCAAACTCTGCCAGCACAGTAACATTCTTAACCACTGAGCCATCTCTCTCCGGCCCCATTTAACAGATTTTACCAGTGCTTTCTTCATAGCTGCCCAGTGCCCACAGAAATGGGTGTTCCGGTCCTAGGATACCACAGGAGAAGGCACATTGACAGCAGGCCCAGTTAGCATGGGGTGGGGGGCAGAAAATGCCTATGTGGGAAGAGCTGGTTAGCAGAATGAAAGGAGCGAGGACATGAAGGGCAGAAGGAGGCGGCAGCAAGCAGCAGGGACCAAAATCTGCTTTTCTTCTCATTGTTTCACGCTCTTCAAATCTCATCTTGTCTCACGGTCCAGTTGCCTTTGAGCTGTACTGATCCCAGGTGTGCTATCTTCCAGAACTTTCTTTTTACACAACTATTCATTCGGGTCATAGATCACAGGTTTGTGATGAGCTCTATGCCAGGCACTAAAATACCAAGAGCCAAGATGGCATTTCCCAGGGGATGGCAGAGATCTGCAAACAGGTGTAGCGGCCAACTGTACTTGGAGGGAAAACTCTCTAGTCTCTCCCTGTCCCTTAACTTATGTGCTCAGGGTAGTCACCCCTCTCTCTCCATCCATGCTTCCCTTATCACTCTAAAAAATAGGATAAGATCTTTGAGGGCAGAATACAGGTCTCCAGGTACCTAAAGGGGATTTGTTAGCTTTGTTTACATGATAGCGTCTGGGAAGTCCAACAATGTCTGTCTCACACTTGGAAAGGCAGAGAAACCTTTAGTTGCAACTTTTCTTTGCGCCTCCAGCCAGCTCCCAAATAAGGACACGGAGATTTATTATTGATTATAAATGTTTGCCCTTGGCTGAGGCTTGTCCCACTAGCTCTTTTAACTTAATGTGACTTATTTCTGTTCATCTGCATTTTGCCTCAGGGCTTTTAACCTTTCTTTCATCCTGTATGTCCTACTTCCCTGCTTCCTCTGTGTCTGGCTGGTTGGTCCCTGGTGTCTCCCTGTCATCTCCTTTTCTTTCTTCCTTGAGCCTAAACTCTTCCTCTTACTTACTCTCCTGGCATGGAAGTTCCGCCTATATGTCCTCCCTTGCTATTGGCCACTCAGCTTTTTATTAGACCAGTCGGGTGCCTTAAGCAGGCAGGTAAAACAGCAGCACATCTTTACCTAATTAAACAAATGCAGTACATCTTTGCATAGTTAAAAAATATTCTGCACTAGTTTCTCAGTTCACAGCCTGGGTGCTTCAGCAATTCCAATCTGGTGTTGAAGGCCTAAGGAATTCCTAGAGAGCAACAGGTCTCCAGTCTGTGTTGGAAGCCCCAGACTGGTCCTAATATTGTGGGGTAACCATCAGAGAGTATTGCTCAGACATGGGTTTAAGTCAATAGAAAGTCTTTTTCAGCCAGCTGCGACTACAGTGGGTGTTCGGGACCCCAGGGTAGCGCTGAGCCTTTCTCAGGGTGAGCTTTTAAGCACAAAAACCGTATCTCAGGTTGACATACTTCAGTTCACAAGAGCAGTCAGCCAGAAATACAGCTACGGAAGCCGAAACGCAAGGTTAGTGCATTTTGAGACTTTCCCAGACCTCTGGACTTTGATGAATTGGGTCCTTGTTTTCATTCCAGCAGGTGGTGCTGTCTGCGTGCTGTTTCGTGGCCTCGACGGTACTTCATTCATACAGTCAGCTGTTCTGAGGTCTGCGGGCAATCCTCTGGAGAGTCTCTGTCACACAACACAACCTCAAGTCAGGAAATTTAAAATGTCAGCCTTGGTGATGACCAAGTCTTTGTTTGCCCTTTAGCCAGCAGTCAGACATGCCCTGAGGGGCAGGGCTTCTGTTTCTGCTCCCTAGTTCTCCTCCAGCTTGCTAAGGTGTAGCATGAGCCCTAATTGGTCTTCAAAATAAAAACCCAGAGGCAGATATTAGGGGGTGAAAGCTGAAAGATCAGCGAAGCAGAGCAGCCAGCCACTAGAGTTCTTACCTCTGCGAAATCCTCAGACTGCAAAGAGGCTGACCGCTTGTCTCCTCCTGACTTACATTCCTCTTTCCACCCAGCCATATCACTTCCTGTCTATCTGTACAGACCTCCAGACCTCTATGGTTAACTAGTGGCTAGCTCTGCCCTCAGATCTTTAGGCAAGCTTTATATGTTAGTGTACAAACAAGATATCAAGGGGGGGTGTGTTCTAATGCCTTCCAGAGTTAGGTTTCTGAGAGGACCAACTATCTTGTTCTCATGCACGCTAGGCAAGCCCTGGATAGTGAGTGACACCCTGGTCCTACCTACTATGACTGTAGCATCCATGCTTCTGCATCTGGCACGTGGTAAAGCAAAGTCTCTTCTTTCTCTCCTCTACCATCTTCCCTTTTATTCCCTTCCCCTCCCTTCTCCTTTCTTCTCCTCCTGCCACCCCTCTCCCACACCTCAGATACATACATCTGTGACTCTTTAAATACCTCTTTGATTGCCAGGAAAGACTAACCTGTGGCTCTCACCAGGGTGGGCAGATGAATTTCTTCCCCGGCTGGCCTTTTATCCCTCCACCCACAACCCTAATATCTCTTTTTCCTGAGGCCCCCTTGCACTTCCAGGTGGCTCTCTTGATCATGGAATAGGTGAAAGCACACAGCTTTCTTGCTGAAAGTTACTTAGTGTCTATGAGAAATATTTACATATCCTTGCAAAACCGTAGTGTCACAAGTGTCACAACCATTAAGCTGGCTGGTCACACATCCGCTCACAGCCCCTCTCTTTTGCCTGGCAGCTCCTCCCCAACCTTCAGGACTCTTCGTAAGTGTCTCCTCCCTCAAGAAGTTTTTCCATGTATGCTCAAAACACCATGAGTTCGTGCACGTATGCACACATCTGTATATCAACATGCGTGCACACAACTAAAAATAAAAAAGTAAGACCTAAACAAACAAAAGGCTCCACCGTGGGTTTGCACAGCACGCATTTATAGCTTTATAGCTGTCCACTTCTGACACTGAGTCCACTGGTTTGGACTTTCATTCCCGGACCATCTATACATGGCACCGAAGTGAGCATGTCCCCACAGTGATGTCACAAGATATAAACTATTGCTATTATATAATTTGGGAAATTAATGCTCAGAGAGGTTAAGTTGCTTGCCTCAAGTCACAGAGAGATTGAAGAACAGGAGAGCTAGAAAAAACATACAGTTTTCACACAATAATCCAATTCCTCTCAAAGGCCTAGCCTTGAAATTTGAGCTAGTACCCAAGAAAACACAGTCCAAGCTTGATTTAATCAGAAAAATGATATATCTTTACAGTAAGCATCTAAATAATTTAAAATATATACTCTATCCAGGATTAAGGATTCAAAACTATTGAATATGTTTATTAAATTTATTTATGAAATATATTTATTTGCACATATATGTGATATATGATATTAACTGCCAAATGTAGTGAATCAGAAAGTATAAGCGAATGAAACAATAGTCAGCATTATATGAAATATCAGCTGCTTACCAAGTGAGTCTAAAATGATTAGGAAATGAGAACTGTTAAACACCGAAGAGCTGGCATATGCTTTTAAACCCAGCACTCAGGAGGCAGGAGCAGGAAGATAGCTGAGTTCAAGGCCACCTGGTCTACAGAACAAGTTCCAGGAGAGCCAGGGCTGTTACACAGAGAAACCCTGTGTCTTAGCTAGGGTTTTAGTTGCTGTGAAGAGACACCATAACCATGACAACTCTTATAAAGAAAAACATTTAATTGGGTGACTTACAGTTTCATAGGTTTAGCCCATTATCATCATGACAGGACATGGTAACATGCATGCAGACATGGTGCTGGAGAAGCTAAGAGTTCATAAGTCTTGATAAGCAGGCAACAGGAAGTGAACATGAACATGGCTTGAGCATATATGAGACCTCAAAGCCCGCCTCCACAGTGACACACTTCCTCCAACAAGACCATACCTACTTCAACAAAGCCACACCTCCTAATAACACCACTCTCAATGAGCTTATGGGGGCAATAACATTCAAACTACCACACCCTGTCTTGTGCGGCAAACCCCCCTGGCCAGCAGGGAAGAAACACCACCAGTCAAGGATTCTTCTCAAATCACGCTTTATTGGAGCCTCTTGGTTGAAGGGAGAGCAGGAAGCAAGGGCCCCCCCCCCCCCCAGGACTAAGCGGCAGCTGCTTATATAGGGGGAATGGACACGGGTCATGCCTGCGGGAGGTTCTGTCTAGAGCCTTACCTAATATGGAGTTGTTTACTCAGCGCTGCAGGGGCTCGGTGCCATCTTGTGATGGCGACTGGCAAATCGGCTCCCTACAGTCTTGAAAAAAAAATTAAAGTGAGATTTTTTTTTTTACATAACAAGCTAGCCTTTCCCATTTGCTCTAGGTGAATAATACTTTTTAAACAAAAATATTGGTCATTTGAACAATACTTATATCCAACTAAATTTAAATTTTACATCACTCATTTACACACTTGCCATTTTTACAAACGCAATAGATTTCAATTAGTCAGCATATGCATTTTCAACAATGTGCCAGAGTTCTTTTGAAATAAGTAAAACATGTTTTGATTCCTTCCTTCTCGGAGACTCTGTGGGCACAGAACCCTGTGCCAATAACTGCAGAATGTGTGTAAATGAATCACAGAAGCCAGTGTCTACTGAAGAATGGAAACGGAAGTTTGATTTAGTTTGCAAACTCATTCATAAGAAGCGAGAGTAGTTAGCTACCTTCAGATTTCATTAAACTTGCTTCTTACATGCAAGTGATTGCTTTTCCATGCAATCTGCTTTCTTTTTTTTTTTTTATCCTAATTCTCTTTCATTTGGAGTTACTTGAAAATGAATCTTTATACAAATCCAGAATCCGTGTTCTTAACTTTTCATGACACTCAGAGAGATTTTAGCATTTACCTCCTACAACACAACGCAATATAAAATGTTAAAACAAAAATGTAAAGAAATAAAGGTCTTTATTCTCACAAATAAAACTCAATTTGAATTGTAAATGATGTATTTGATTAATACTTTTATTTGTCTGTAAATGCACCCCAAATGACAATTTTTAAAAACATAAGAAACATATAAGAAGGATTAACGTAAGTTTTTCGAGCCCCGTGCTTGGGAATATCCAGAGGTCTGCAGAAGAGGCCAGGGAGTGCAGGTGTCAGCTACTCTGTGATTTCAAGACCAGCCTGATCTACACGGAGTTCCAGGTTAGTCAGGGTCATGTAGTGAGACTGTAGGGGGTGTTTTTGTTTCATTTTGTTGTTGCTATTGTAAAGTCTGTAGGAACAGCGTTGTCACTGGGTATATTTTGCCATGAAAATATCATCTATGGGCAGAAAAGTCTGGAATGCTACATGTCTCAGTTACTTTCTCCAGCTGCTCCTACGTCCCTGGGGGCAATGGAAGCTGATGGGACACCCTACAAGAACGCTAAGAGACTAATCAATCAGACGTTAGCACCATCACTGTTCAGGCTAACAAGCTTTGTCGTCCCATTTTGTGTTTTCCTCTATTTTGTTCTGCATCTGTTTTTGTTTTGGGATGCAGGGTGTCACTATTGTACCTTGGCTGGCCTGGATATTACAGAGTTCTTCCCCGCTCTGCCTCCCTGATGTCTGCACCACCATATTCTGCTCAAACTAACGAACTCTTTAAAGCTTTCTTTTGAGACCACTGAGGCTATTTAATATTACCTAGATAAATGGATGGTCAGTGAATTATTTTGGTGTGAGGATAATAGTAAGGTTACATTGATAAAATTCTTGCCTTTTCAGAAATATTCAAAAAATATTTATGGATGAAAGGATAGGCTCTAAGAGGGGCGAGGACAGTAAGATGGGAAAGATGAAATGAGTTAGTTGTGACAGAATTACTACAAATAATCACCACAGAGGCGAGTTACAGTGTTCTCTCTATGAAATGGAATAGAATAAATTAGCATTTGAAAAATGGCGCACTACTCGGTGTGGTGGCACACACCTTTAATCCCAGCACTCAGGAGTTAGAGGCAGGAGGATTTCTGTGAGTTCCTGGCCAGCCTATTCTATACATCAAGTTCCTGGACAGTCTGAACTACATAGTGAGAACTTGTCTCAAGAGAGAGAGAGAGACAGAGAGAGAGAGACAGAGAGAGAAAGAGAGAGAGAGAGAGAGAGAGAGAGAGAGAGAGGAGAGAGAGAGATGAGAGAGAGAGAGAGAGAGAGAGAGAGAGAGAGAGGAGAGAGAGAGAGAGAGGAAAGAAAAGGAAATAAGGAAGGGGAAAAGGAAGACAGAAAGGAGAGTAAGAAAAGGGAAAGAGAGAAAGAGAAAAGGACAATGGCATAGATAGCAATAACAGTCACCATAACTTATACCCCGTGGGATATAAGTACTGCCTTAAATAGACTCACAGCTATGCGCAGAAAGTGCATAGCTTTAGGCTTCTTTTAATCTCATTGTTTTCTTTACCTGACTCGGGAAGAGAAACTGAGTCACTATAAGGAAGTCGGTAACTTTCCTAAAACGTTCTTAGTTACTGACCGCAGTAGACACGTGCCTGGACCCTGTGGAAAAGGAGCTGGGGTTTACATCCGGTACTGTCAGTTTGTTAATGGAGCTTAGCAGAGGGAACTAAGGTGACTGTGAATTTCACACTGGGGTCTCAAATGCTTGCTCTTTTCCTACCTGGAAGTTTTTCTTTGGTGGGAAGTCAGATTTGGTACGATTAGCTGCCACCTGCAGGGATTCTTTTCAGTTAGTACCAGGACATACGAAGTCAACCAAGCTTAACATTAGCAAGTCAAACATTTCCGTGTAGATTGTAATCATATGTTGATGTCAGAAAATTTTCCTGAATAATCTCTGTAAATGCTGAACAATCTCCCCCAGGTCCCATTTTAGAAGACGCCATTCGTTTCACCAGGCAGCCAGCCTTACCTCTGTTGAGGCCAGTGTTTGTCCCTCGTTTTTGGTGCAGCTGTAGACTGTCTATCATCTGTCACAGACTCTAACCCAAAGGGGTATTGATTGGTGTCTGAGTTCTGTGTCTAGAGACGAAAGCGGTTTCAGGATCCTAAGCTCTCAGTTCAGTAGATATGCAGGTAGTTGTGCCCGCTGATCCCCAGTTTCAAACTTTCTTCCTGGCACTTTTCAAAGCACCTGGATGCCCTGTCCTGAGCAGCAAGTAGCAGGTGGGAGAGCAAATGACTTTCGGGACTGTTCCCAGGACCCAAGACGGGAGGAGATGACTCTGGGCATGCGGGTTGGGTGTTGGGGGAAACCTCTCCTACTCCAGGGTGCCAGGTTCTTAGGAGGAACAAAAACAAAAATCTTCCAGGAGAGGCAAACTCCTTGACTTCTTTCCTGGTTCCCTCCTAGCTATTTTGGTTCTAGTGACCTGGTGGGCTCCTGGTCTTGACCTTGAGCCCCTACCCCCCATCACCACCACCACTACACACACGGGAGGCCTGGGGCCCTGACGCTACCTGTCTCCTTAGGAGACAATTTCTCCTAGTTGAAAAGGTTCTCCTCTACAAAGGGTGTGTTCTATGGTGAGTGTTCCTCAGTGAATAAATGTTAGAGGCACGACCGTGAGTTCACCTGATGCACTAGGTGTAGGGGGCCAAGAGCAACCAGTGGTGTATATCATTCATTCCTAGAAGACAGAGACTGTGACAGTCCCCTCCAGCTCCCTGTGGCTGGTGGGAATGGTCCGCACTCGACTCTGGGCACATCCAGTCAGTCTGTCCTCAGGAGACCCTCCAACCTTCGCGGTCTCAGAAGCCACTGGTTTTTAAAGCCCAGCCCAAGATGCCCACCAGTGCTACGTGTTAACCCAGAACCGCCGGATGGGGCTCCTCGTTGGCCTGGAGGAGGTGGTGCGGTGCGGGTGACCAGACTGAGCACGCTGAGTCCCAGCCACGCGCCCCCAAGTGTTCCAAGGATTTGGCGCGGTGGGGAAGCCTGGTCTGCCGGAGTCGGCTGCTGGTGCGCGGGCCTTCTCGTGTGTTCGTGGGTTTCCTGCGGGTTCTCAGGAGCGGCCACCACGGCAGCACGGTCCCCTCTGACAACTGGCCGCGCTCGGTGCAAGTCGCACCCGGAGGAGGTCCGAGCTGTCCCAGTCCTCAGAGCGCTCTGGCCTAGTGGACCCCTGGGATGACCTTCTTTTTACCCGCCACCCCAGCATCGGTCTCAAAGCTACGACTTCAATAGAGAAGCATTACAATTTAGGGACCGGCCTGGGCCAGGCTCTGGCGGCTCGTCCTCGTGTCGGGCCGGGTTCCAGCGCTTAAGAAATGGGAATTCGGCGCGCTGGAGCCCAGACAGGAATCATCCCTGTCCAGGGGTCGTCTACAGCACTAGCGGGAGGTTCGGGGCGGGGGGGGGGAGGGTTGGGGACAGTGTTAACTGAATACCTGAAGGTGACCAGACTGAAGACATCTTTGCAACAAAGAGCAAAGCGGACATCGGAGAAGTGGAAAGAAGAACCCTTATCTTTTTGATCTGCTTCTAAACTCTGAGACTGCTGCTAGCCATCGAAGGTGTGATATTATGAGGACTGAGGAGCCAGGGGCCAGAGGCCAAGTGGAGGAGAGCTGCCTGCTTGAATGCTCAAAACTACCAAAGTCTGAGTTTAGGAAGTCCCCACAAAGCACTCAAGTCGGAAAGGGTGGATGGACTGTGGGAGTTCTGGGCTATGGAGTGTGAGCAATGAGATGTGGCCTTCGTTCCAAACGGTAGGGAGTACTCAGAGTCGCTTTCCCCCAAAGTCTCTAATTACAGAACCCACTTACCATTGACCCAACCTCTAAAATCCCGCCTTTTCTGGCAGTCCTAGGGCATGGGCATCCTCTTGTTTTCTTTGCACCCTGAAGCTGAATCCCTGTTGCAAAGTCCTCTCAGAAATGGTTTTTCAAGGAAACACTATGAAAACACTAGTATTTTAAATATACCTGATAGCCGTTTATTTTCCAAGAGTAGATGCTCTTTGTTTCAAATTGCTCTCCACTCACCCTCCTGTTTACCTCAGAAAACTAATCAACTTTAGAAAAATAGAGAATAAACCAGGCATAATGCAGCATGCTAGGAATTCTGATTCTGGAGGCGGAAATAGGAAGATCGCTGGCTCCAAGCCACGGAGAGCTACCCCACAGAAATTATGAGAGAGAGAGAGAGAGAGAGAGAGAGAGAGAAATGGATGGGTGGGGTGGGATAAGAGAATGGAGGTTGGATTAATTCCTCTATTTTCCTTCTAGAAGTTTCGTATCTATTAAAGTATTTTATAAGATAAACTTTTCAACCACAAATATTTGGAATTTTAAAAACCCATACTTAAAATGTCATTCCTGGAATCTATAATGGACATAAAGCATAAAAACGAATTGTGAGATAAAAAATGTAAATTTTAAAAGACATTCCATTTATGAAAAGGAATAATGAGACATAAGAGGAAACAAGCGATGTAGCATCCTGATTTAGTATTTTATTCAATCTACATGACTAGGCTTAATTGTTCCGGAATTATTCTATTTATATTACATACGGATTTTGGGGATCAGAGCGTGTATGCATTCTGCATTTGACTGGGGACCACTTGCAGTCCCTAGGGAATGAAGATGGGGGTGTTTCGTGTTTCCAGCTGTTCTGATTTTTATTAACAACAAAACATCGCACTCACGTTCACAGTTCATAGGTCCCCCGGGAAGTATGCAAATGGAAACGCCGTGGAAGCCACAACTGAAGAGGACAAAACAAGGCGAGACTTGAAGCTCCCAGATTTCCCTGCGTTCGGGTCAAGAGAGCAGAACACAGTAGTAATAGTTTGGCGGGACTTATTGCATGCTGCGCTGCTGGTTTTCCACGCACAAGTCTAGCAGGCAAGTGATGCAAACCTAGACAGCGAGTGGTTCCGCCCTACCTCTTGACTCCAGGTGTGCCAGGGTGAATCAGCCTGGAGACTGGGCTTGGACACAGTTTAAAATGCAGGCAAGGTCCCCTCTCTGCCCGAAAAAGCGGCCAGAGTTGTCAGTCTGCTGTCCTCGGCGGCAGGTTGGTGCTTCAGCAGCGAAGCGACCGCCGACAGGTGCCGGCCCAGCCTCGCGCCTTTACCTGGAGAGCAGCTCCTGGAACAGTGCTGCTGCTCCTGCTGAGGCTGCGGCTGCAACACTGTCCGGGCGGCGGCGGCGGACACTTGCAGCAAAGGGGAAACGGCTTGGGGGTGCAGCAGGCACGCTGGGTGCTGCAGCAGGTGGCAGTAGCTCCACGGAACCGAGGGCGGACTCTGCACAGCCCCAGTACCTCCTCCTCTGACCCCCTGCATGATGCTCTCGATGGTGAACGAGGTACTCCCACGTCCGGGCCGAGATTTCGCGTCCTCGTCCTCGTCCCCGCCCCAAGGCTGGGAACTCAGTGCAGGTGACAGTGCGGGGATGGCACGGGGTGCGGCTGGGTCCTCATCTTCGGCTTTTCTAGGCGCTTCGGCGTAGGCGGGGGTGGAGAGTAGCAGGTAGCGGAGAGGATGCGGGTGCAGCGGCAAGCCGGGGCGACTCCCGGGCAGGGCGGTGGGACGGGTTCCGAGGCCAGGCTGCGGCGGGGCAGAGTAGCGGAGCAAGAGGCTTGGGTGGGAGACGTGCAGGGTTGCGGGCACAGCGGGTGGAGGGAAAGGACAGTGCGGGTGGCCTCCCGGGGGCGGGTGGTGGCGCTTGAAGCGCTTCCTGCGCCGTAGGAAGCTACCATTGTCGAACATGTCCTGGGAGGCGGGATCCAGGCTCCAGTAGTTGCCCTTGCCCGGGTGGCCCGGCTCGCGGGGGATCTTGACGAAGCAGTCGTTGAGCGACAGGTTGTGGCGGATGCTATTCTGCCAGGCGGGGAACTTGCGGCGGTAATAGGGAAAGCGACCGCTAATGAAGGCGCAGATGCCACTGAGTGTCAGGCGCTTGTGCGGGCTCTGCAGGATGGCCATGGTGATGAGCGCGATGTAGGAGTACGGGGGCTTGGCGGGCTGCGTACCGTCCGTGGCGGCGGTTGCGGCTGTCCGCGGCGCTCGGAACTTGCGGACGAGCCCGGAGGAGTTGCTCAGGTCGCCGCGGTCCTCCGTGCTCCTCCGGGGAAGCGAGCGGGCCCCGGACCCCGGCAACTGTGGCTCCAGGCACATCTGGCTTATCTCCGCCTTCTCTTCCTCGTCCTCCGTCTGGTCTCCATCTTCCTCCTCTGCCAGCACCTCGATCTCAACCTCATCCCGGTCGGAGCTTAGGGGACTGGGCTGCGGAGTGGAGCAAAGGCGCCCAGCTCTTGTCAAGTTCATGGAGGATGGGAGGGAGAAGAGGGATGGACGTGGTGGCAGCTCACCTGGTTTGGGGTGGGTGGGTTAAATGGGCTGCGTCTGCCAAGAAGCTGGAGTCCTCCTGGGTTAGACTTTCTTGTTCCTTCTGTTTCTTCTTTCCAACACCGCGTGGCAAGGTGAATTTACTGTTCTAAGTTTCTCTGAGACGTGTCCGCTATATATCCCTCTTCCCGTTCCTCAGAGTGGGGCTGCTTCCTCCTGACGCGGTCCAATGATGAGGGTCCTCGGTCCACCCTCATACCCACCCACTTACCAAGGAAAGATGCTCTGATCTTGGTTTAACCAGACAGAGTGCTCTGGCGTTGTCTGGGCTCGGTTAATTTTGCTCTAAAACTGCACAAGTAAGCTTCAGGGAGGAAACTGTCACCACATCGACATTCAGACCTACTGGCTTTGGCGCGGGAGAGGTAAGAATGTATTTCAAACAGAATGGCTCACTGATTTAATGCTATATGCCCCGTTCAAGAGAAATGGCCCCTGGCCTCCACGCAAATGTCTCCAGATGTTCTCCCTAACTCGATTTCCCTAAAGATGAAAACACCCTAGTATTAAGCTGTGAATGTTCAGAGTGGATTTTAAAAGGTCAAAAACAAACAAACAAAAAAGATATTTCCTTAGTTTCTTTACAGTCCCGATCTCCAAGTTTTTAATATTTACCCAGAGAAAACAAAGGTGCATACAAACAGATAAGCCTAGAAGAGACTTCAGAAAGCAACATACTTGAACCCCAGTGACAACTGATATTTTTCTTTTTCCTAATAGTCTTGACCTACACTGGTTTCATCATTTAAATACTGTTTTACCAAAGTAGTCCTATAAATAAAGGAATGCCCTCAGTGTATGGGTGTGTTTGCCTGCCTGCCAGTCCTTGTCCTTACCCCTACCTACGACCCCACCCCCCAACATCCATCCAGAAACAGGATGCAGTATGAAAATATGTTTCTCTTTTTGGAGGACAACTCCCTTTCAAGCCTTTAAGTTAAGCTTTATGTTCTGTAGAGGTTTCTAACCCTCCGAGCTCTCTATTTCCTGTGGCTTGAGGTAGAACAAACAAACAAACAGATTTGGGCTTGACAGATTTGCTTTTGAATTCAAAACTGACCAAGGACTATTTGTGTAATTCTAAACTGCAGGAGGGCAGGGCAGGTGTCCCATTCAATCTGACTCCCCCAGAAGCTGCCCTCACCCCTGCTGGAGGAATGAAGTGCCCCTCTCTGATTACCTGAGAGAAAGAGTATTGTTGGTTTTCCTAAAGTCAGCTTCTTTGGGGAATTGGGTTATATACAAATGAAAGGGTGTAAGGATGTACTCAAAAACAAAACAACCCCCCCACAATATGGGTGGATCTCAAAGGTGACCCAAGAGTCAAAGCTGGGGCAATCTGTGCAACCAAAAACAGGAGCTGGGTTATAACTCAATGTCTAAAATATGTTTGTGTGTCCACATTGCTAAAAATAAATGATTAAATCAATAACAGAAATCTCTCTTGCAGAATTTCTAATGACTTGCATAGCTTTTCAAAGTGGAGCCTAATTCCCAACTACTTTTATGTGTGAACTGCCCGTGTGATTTTCTCCCCAAAAATAAATACAATAGAAAGAGGGAAGGGGTAGCCTTTCTTGTGAAGAAATCTAATCAAACCTCAGTCAGGGGATGTCCAATGGTCACATCTGTGAGAGATTGTCTGGACTGGTCACACACGGTGGCAGGTAGGTGGGCCTGGACTGTGCAAGAAAGCAAAGGTAAGCATAAGGTAGCAAGCATTGCTCCACCGTGGTTTCTGCTCCAAGCTCCTGCATGGACTTCCTGCCCTGACTTCACTCAGTGATGGATTACTACCTGGAAGGTCAATTGAAATAAACCGCTTCCTCCCCTAAGTCACTCTGGTCAACATCGTGCAAGGGACTTATAAACAGAAGGACCTAAAAACCCAAGTATCTGTCAGCTGATCATACAGAGTATGATGTAACCATACAATGGAATATTGTTCAGCAATACGGAATAAAGTACTCCTACATATTCATCCAAGTGGGTCTCGAAGGAACATGCTTAGTTAAAGGAGTTTGAATACACAAGTCTTCAGAGATTAGTGTAATGGACATGAGAAATACTTGCTAAGGGACATGAGCTTTTTTGATTGTTAAATATAATGTTCTGCAATTAGCTATCAGTAATAGCTAACTGTGGACTATTTACTTTAGTAAAGGTGTCAATTGTATGGGACTCTGAATTGAATAAAAAACAAAGAGCTATAGTGATGAACACTAAGTTGAATGTCCTGGGGAAAGTCCATTGTGGTCCCTCATTCTGAAGAACAAAACTCAAGACTCTCACTGTTCCACCTCACTGATGTTGCTTAAGCTTAGTCTTCCTTTCTTTTCCCTTTTCTTAGTTCCTGGACATCTGAAGTGATCCCAGAACAGTGGGCATTCAACAGTGCTTGGGGATCAACTCTCCTGGACATTTGAAGCCACCCCAGAACAGTGGGAATTCAACAGTGATCAACTCTTGGTGATCAACTCTCCTGGACATCTGAAGCCACCCCAGAACAGTGGGAATTCAACAGTGATCAACTCTTGAAAGATTAAACAGTTTTGCTGTCATTGTTTTTTCCAGAACAAATACTAGTTTTAAAAAGTCTCATTCAGAGAAAACAATAGCATTTTAAGGCAGACTTCACTGTTTTCAACACCGTGCCCACAGATATAAGGCATTTCTAAATATGGAAAAGTCCTTTCAAAGCAATCTAAATATACAATTCTTCCACCTAGACTGGTAAGCAAAAGGTAGTAATTACCCAGTTCACAGATAGCCACCAAGCCCTACTATCATTGACTATTGGTCATCATTGCTTTAGAAACCTTTAGTTTGTTAATTACCTTCAATTCAGTCTAGGGATTAAAGATATAAAATTTCTTATTTTTTTGTTTAAGTAAGTTTTGGTACTGGAGATTGAACTGCATATATAGAGCTATATCCTCAACCCCAAAAAGATTTTAAAGCCTTTTTATATTTAATATATATTCTATATTATAAATACTTGTTATAAGTATATTAATATATTATATATATCATCTAATATAAATATATAAATATGTTATTGATTTATTTTATTTATAGATTATATCATATTTAAACTATATTAATCTATTACATAGTATTATATAACATTAAATATATAAATATGCAATAAGTATATTCAATGTATAAATACACATTAAATATCTAATAAAAATATTTATAAGTATTTCATAAATAATAATTTATGTCTTAGGTAAATCATATCTAAACCTTGATCACCATTATCAGAATACCCTGCAAGTCTCCCATAGCAAACAGTGACCCACATTATTTTTATATGTAGGCATTTCTTAGTTTATTAATAATGAATAAACACTACAGAAGGAGTTCCAGGACAGGCCCCACAGTTAGAGAGAAACCCTGTCTCAACCCTCCCCCAAAGAATAAACAGTTTATTAAGAATAAAGCCCTCTTCTGTATAGACCCCTGAGCCTCGAGGGGAGGAGTGTGACAGACATCCCATTTATTGTTGAGCCCTCTAAAGTCTCTTACTCTGTACGTGTTGTTCATCTAATTGTCTGTGTCAGTTATCATCTACTGCGGGAAACTTCTCTGCTGAGGGTTGAGGGATATACTATCTATGCATATAGCAAATGACACCAGGAGTTATTGTTATGTTTCTTTAGGAGAATAGTAGTAGTAGCATGTCTTCCCCTAGGGCACAGGACCTCTCTAGTCTCAGGTTCTTGGTCTCATTAATAGTGTCAGGTATGGGTTCCGACTCATGAAATGGGCTTTGAATAAAAAAAAAACTGGTCCTCTAATAAAGTCTGTGCGACCACTGCACCAGTCTATCCTATAGGCAGGTCATTATAGCAATCAGGGTTCATAGTTGGGTGAGACTGACAACTCCCCTTCTTCGCTGGTAGCATGCACAGAACCTTCCAGCACTGTAAGTGCTGGCCAGTAGGGAGGGAAGCACCAGCTTGGTTTTTCTATGTTCTGTGTCCTCAGCAGTAGGGCTTTACCATCTGGTTGTGCAGAGTAACCAAAAGCATTTCCAATAGTCTGTGATGTTTGGGGATCTATAGGACCACTTTGGTGGACCACATTATTACTGCATTACAAAAAAACAAAAGCCCAACTCCTTAGAATAGCTAAAGCAAGGTACAGAGTCTCCAGAAGGTACAGTTAAAAATAAGACTCTGATCACTGGGAAATCCTTCATTCTGGGAAAAATTAAAAGAAAAAAAAAAGCAGGACAATATACCAAGGAATAAGAATAATATGCAGTACAAAATAAAATGGTGATATGCTTGTCCCCTTAGATCAACAAATGCTGAAATATGGTTTAACTGTATTTAGGAAAATGGGGACTTTCATACACTAGTGAATGAAGGGGAAAGATAAAGATTTGGTAGGGCAACATATCAGTATTTATTGAAAAATTGAATGAGCAAATCCTATACAGTAGTGACTTCCCACATACTCTAGAGAAACATTCACACAGAGGTGTGCACAACGATGCTCACAACATCACCACTCTCAAGATGGGGCAGCTGCTTGACTCACCTTCTCAGCTCCCATGCTCTAGCTGCAGCCAGTGTCTTCAGAGCAATCCGAGGGTCCATGAGATGACCCAGTGAATAAAGCCAATGCCCTGAGTGCCACACCAGGAACTCATGTGAAGGAGGAAGATGATCAATCCCATAAAGCTGTCCTCAGACCTTTACACGTGTGCCACATCCGTAGTTCCCACTTTTTAAAGTATAATCTGGGCATAGTGACATGCCTTTAATTCCAGCACTTGGGGGTAGAGTCAAGCATGCTTGAGGCCAGTATGATCTAAATAGCAAGTTTCAGTCCATCCTGGGCTATACAGTGAGACCCTACCTCAAAAAAAAAAAATTCCCAATGTTTAATTTTACCCCATAAAGAACAGCAAACCTGGCCGTTCTGTATTATGCCCTTGCTTTTTTGTTTTGTTTTTGTTTTCGAGACAGGGTTTCCCTGTAGTTTCTAGAGCCTGTCCTGGAACTAGCTCTTGTAGACCAGGCTGGCCTCGAACTCAGAGATCCGCCTGCCTCTGCCTCCCGAGTGCTGGGATTAAAGGTGTGCGCCACCACCGCCCAGCAATGCCCTTGCTTTTTAACATTCAGCCACCCCTGCTTCAAACCACATAGCTCCTATTTTCTTATTTATGTTTGCCTTTCCACCAGACAATGTGGTTTGGGAACTTGGCTGTATCCATTGTGCGCCATTATTGCCCAAGCACAAATACCAAGCAAATTTGAGAGCATTCGAGAAACTGTTAAAGCATGAATATGCTGGGCGGTGGTGGCGCACGCCTTTAATCCCAGCACTCGGGAGGCAGAGTCAGGCGGATCTCTGTGAGTTCGAGGCCATCCTGGTCTACAAGAGCTAGTTCCAGGACAGGCTCTAAAAAAAAAGCTGCAGAGAAACCCTGTCTTGAAAAACCAAAAATAAAAAATTAAAAAAAAAAGTATGAATATATTCTATGTTGTACTCTGAATTTTTATGAAGCAGTTAAAGAATAAAGTTTATTTGGAGTGTCATAGAAATATCATAAACTGCTAAGTAAACTTCACTGTCACATATGCTTTAATTAACACAATAAATAATAACTTCAGGCTATCCGTGTCAAGTTTTTTAAAAAAGAACTTTAGACTATGACTCTGATTTCTGGAAAATTATTCACTTTGGAAACATAATGCATAAGCAAAAAGACTTCTGAGTGACCGGGATGAAAAGGAGGGCCCATATTTTTAAACCAGTGTATGTGTGCAATCCCTGTGCAGTGAGAAACACTTGAAGGCAAAGCACACACATGCGTCTTACAGAGATAGGCTGTTAAGAGCATCACCGGCTGGGGAGCACCTGGTGGTTAAGAACACTTGTTCTTGCATAGGACCGGATGTGGGCTCCCAGCACCCACATCCAGCAGCTTGCAATTGCCTGTAATACCAACTCCAGGGGATCCTGGACCTGGCAGCGTGGGGCAGTGCACTCACAAATGTGTATTCCCACACACGATACACACATACACAAAAATAAAACTGAAAGTACATTTTTAAAAAGAGTACTATTTTATGCATTTCTCCCACAAGATATACAAGCTACAAGTTCCTTTTCATGTTCCAGAACACATATATTTAAAAACTTATTTGCCAAGTAATATTATTATGGTGTTTAAAACATAATTTTTATGAATAAACTTAAAAGCCCAGACCTGACTGAAATATGACTAGCTTTCTACTGAAAAACTCATTGCCATAAATTAAATGTATTTTCTAAAACATGAACACAAGAAAGGACTTCAGAGACAAGTGAGTGCCAAGAAAAACTTTAAAAATAACGCTAATGTGAGGGAAGGCCAGGCTCTCCTTCACTGATAGGGCCACAAGAAAACAACAGCAAAACCCAATCTGAGATCTTAATGATTAGCCTCCCCTTTGCAGCCAGTATAACCATTCAGCGTTTGGGAGGCTGAGGCAGGAAGGTCAGGAGTTCCAGGCTTCTCTAGCTAACATGGTGAGACCCTTTCTCAAAAGTAATTAATTAGGCTAATTAATTAATTAAATTCTGGGGGTGGGTGATCCCTAAAGCCATTTTAATAGCATTCTTTGGTATTCAACTAATAGTTTGGGAAAGCTCTTCATTATATCCCACCTGTACAATCTGATCAGTTAATGCTGGCTTGGCTTTTAGTCAGAGTAAGAGAAAACAGTTGTGCGCGCACATGCGCGCACACAAATCATTAACTATCAAAAGTTATCTGAGAGGTTGGAGGGCTGGCTAGACAATTAAGAACTCTTATTGTTAGGTTAGGGCCACAGCACCGACCCTGCCATCACTGACATGGAGACTCTACCAATTCTAGTTCTTTGTGTTCGAATGCCCCCATCTGAAGCTAAAGAAGCCATCTGGGGTGCACAGGCCACTGGCCATGATGGTGAATGCCGTGGTGGGGTCTTTATTACAAGTCACAGGAAGAATAATCTATGATCTTTTTACTGAGTCTCCAAGGGCTGACTCAATGTCTGATAAACACAGGCACCAAAGGCCATCGAGCAAACAGACAACAGATTATGAAAGGCCATCGATGGCTTAGGTTTCTGCATCCTGGACCTGGATCTCAGTGCAGCAAATATTCCAAAATTCAATAGGTTTTTTCTTCTCTTAGTTGGCTATGTCTGTGTCACATTACATTTTTTCATGACTACTGTACTCATGAGAACGAAACTGCCAGGTTATCTGGTGGGCAAATGCTTTTAAGGAATCAGTGGATCCTGCATTTATTCCTATTAACGGGGTTTTAAAGGCTGAATCATTCCCCTGTGCAGTGTGGGAAAGAATGAACAGCAGAGTAAAAGCAGCACTGAATGACAACCTAGCAGGCCCATTAAAGTTCGGGAACCCCTTGGTATCTGAGCTCCTTGCAGCACTTTTCCTGATGATCTACTCTGTACCAGCTACCACGGCATCAACTACACTAACAGCATTTTCTTCTTAGCTTTTTTATTTCTTACAGGAACTACACTTCTAAAACTATAATGTTGAATACAGTGATTTTTTTTTACAACCCCTTTGTGATGGTTAATTTTTGTTTGTCAACATGACTACATCTGAGTCAACTAAAACCCAAGCTGTTGGGTACGCCTGTGAAGAATTTTTCTTGATTGGATCCTTTGAGATCAGAAGATTCATCCTAACTCTGGGCCACCCCTTCTCTTGGCAGTCCAAATAAAGGACATAGAAAAAGCTTTTGTTGTTTGCCTGCTTGGCCTCATTCTCTCTGGCAAGCTCATCTATCCGGCTGCTGAGGCATTCCTTTGCTGGTATTAGAACCGACTTCTTTGGGACCCCCAAAATATATTAAAGACCAACTGAGAATGCAGCCGTGTGGACTGAACGACTGCAGGAGTCCTCCTATCAGGACATAACCATTGCTGGCATTCTATCAGTTCTGTGCCTCCAGAGCAGTGGTTCTCAACCTATGGATTGCAACCAAATGGAGAAGTCAAAGATTCTTGTACAGAGGTGGCTTATCAGGTATCTTGTACATCAGATGTTTACCTTATGATTCATAACAGTAACAAAATTATAGTTACGAAGTAGCAATGAAAATAATTTTATGATTAGGGGTCACCACAACATGAGGAACTGTATTAAAGAATGGCACCGTTAGGAAGGCTGAACACCACTGCTCTAGAACCTTAACTAACATACCCCTAGCCATTTTTTGGACCAGGTATTTCAGATTTTCAGAGTTAATGTAAATTGAGAAGATTCTGAGGTCTGAGAAGTTTGGACAGCTGGTCAGTTCCTCCAGTGGTCCTTCACCTTTAAACAATCTGTGTGGTATGAAGCAATTCAGAAACATGCAAGAATGTTTCCTGGACAATAAGATGCATGAAAAGAGCATAAATATTTTTTTTCTAATTAGAAAAAAAAATCTCTTACCATTCATGTACAGAAGACCTGAATTCAGTTGCCAGCGTGCACAGCAACCCACAACTGTATGTTACTCCAGTTTAAGGGGGTCTTGATGCTTTTTTCAGGTCTCCACAGAACCAATACACATGTTCACATATGTGAACATACATATATATAAATTTTAGAAATCTTTTTTAAAAGTTATCTGTGAGACCAGCAAGATGGCTAAGCTACAGGTAAAAGTGCATGCCATAAACCTTTGGTAACTAGAATTCAGACTTCTTTTGAGTTTATAATCCCAGCTCTGGCAATTCCACAGTGAGACGGGAGACAGAGACAGGGAGTTGGCTACAAGTTCCAAAGGCCGGTGTGCACAGCACAGTAGCAGAAAGAAGTCTCAAAACAAGGTGGAGGGAGAGAACTGACTCAAAAGTTGTTCTCTGATCTACATGTGTTTATTCACACGTGAGCACACACACACATAGTTATCTGCGGTTATGGTAAGTAAAGGTATTACACCTCACTACTTCTCAGATTATACAAAAAACTAACACAATTCAAAATAGGCAAGATGAATTTAATGCCAGCAATAAAACTACAGTTTAACATTCCACAATTATAATCTTCTAAGCATAATACAGAGAACAAAGAGCCAAAGTATCATTACACTATCAGTACGGTTTGGCACTGATTCTAAGAGACAGTTTAATTTCTTTGACTCAGGTTTCCTCCTCTTTAAGTCTTTAGGAACACTAGAGACTCAGTCCATTAAAAACATAGCAACAGGGCTGAAGAAATGGCTCAGTGGTTAATGCTGGCTGCTCTTCCAAATGACCTTCCAGTCCCAGAGGATCCAGTACCCTCTTCCGGACTCCTCAGACAATAGATGCACATGGTGCACAGATATACATGCAGGCAAAACACCCATATACATAACATAAAAATAAAGGGTAAGCCAGGTCGTGGTGGTAGACACCTTTTATCTCAGCACTCAGGAGGAAGAGACAGGCAGATCTTTGTGAGTTCGAGGCTAACTTGGTCTACAGAGCAAGTTCCAGGACAGGGTCCAAAGCTACAGAGAAACCCTGTCTCAAAAAACAAACAAAACAAAACAAACAAAAAAGATTAAATATTTTTAAAAATACAATGACAGCATTTGTTTTAATATTTTTGTTACTATCAATACAATCATTGTATCTCTGTAATTATCTGAAGTTTAAAAGGAAAATGAAAATGTTAAAGTTTGGCACATTTTTACAAATATAATGAAGCATAAGTTGTCAGTATTCATGCTTAAACTTGAAAGAAAATTCTGGAATTGTTGTGAAATATTGTCTCAAAATAACCCTTAAGAGGATATATTTTATTATATGAATATCAAATGTTTTATAATGATTTACTAAAACCTCATATATTTTATAAAATAAATACTATCATAAAGTACACTCCTAACTCCTAACAGAGGTAATGAAAAAATTCAGGATTGAAATACATCCAGTATTATCAGTTCTTTTTGGTAAGAAATGGCTTCTAGTGTGATGGACAAACTTGATCTTTGTCAGGTGCTGTCCTCTGTTCTTCTGTTTCTGCCACAGCAGTGAGGAAGAGTTCTTTAAGAACTTCCTTATCTAAATTCTTGCCTGAGAATAAAACAAAATAGCGATTACATGAAGCTTACGAAAACAACATCTTGATTTCCAGTGTTTAAATTGCACAGTGCTCTCTAGTGATCTACGAAGTCCACAGTAACTGCATGATTCCTTCTACAGCTTTCTAGTTAAGCCTTAAATCCAAGATAGCACTTGAAGTAACCACTTTTCTAAGTCATTTGAAGAACAAAGTTCTAGCAAAATCTTACATTATCTGTGATTCAGACAAATACACTAGTATTGAGTTAATACTGGTTCAATAGCACATTATGTCTCCTACAAACCTAGTTGTGTGTTTTGTTGCTTACCAATAAAGACCAGCTGACTTCTTCTCTCAGCATCGTCCTTCCAGCCTACTAGGCTCTCTTCCAGGTCATACAGCTCATGGATGCCTTGCACAATCACTTGCTGTGGTTTGTCTTTGATGGATACCAGCCCCTGCTCAAAGAACAATGATCACTCAGTTCCATCTCAAATTTGCAAGCAGAAATAATACATCAAATTTGAAAATATTGCTTTTCAAAAGACAATCTCATAATAAAGGGAGGAAAAAACCTGACTCAATTATTTGCTTATTTTAAGCTTTTAAAACTTCTAATGAGTTTGAGTATATTGACCTCCCCTCCCCAAGACAGGATTCTCTGTATAGTTGTGGCTCTCCTGCAACTCCCTCTGTAAACCAAGCTGGCTTCAAACACAGAAATCTGCCGGCATTTAGCTCTTGAGTGCTGGGATTAAAGGTGTGCAACACCACACCTGGCTACTTCTTGAAAATAAAGAATTACTTTCTCTTTTCTGTTTTGTTGTCTTGTTTTATTGAGATAGGGAATTGCTCTGAAACCCTACGTGGCCTGAAACTTGCTATGCAGGCCAGGCTGGCCTCGAACTCACAGAAATTCACTTGCCTGACTATACATCATGCCTAACAATCACAACAAAAAACTGAAAGTGACCAAACTGTTATTGCACCATATCACACTAACTTCTCTGCCTTAAAGTTCTCGTACTTTTTTCACAAATTAACAAGAAAATTTGAGAAATTAAGGTATTCTGTCGGTGAATCTGTTTTGGAAATGTATTACAATAAATTTAGGTAATGATAAAATTGAAAGCTATTATATTCAACTGTAGTTCAATGTGGGGGTGGCAAGGTAGTTGACTCAGAGGGTAAACACACTTACCTCTAAAACATGACAAACTGAGTCTGATTCCCAGAACCCACAGAAGGAGAGAACTGACTCCCACAAAGTTATCCTCTGATCTCCACCTGCACATTGTGTTATATGTTCACCCACATTCAGACAAACAAACACAAACATCCAAATGTCAAGTAATATAAATGGCTTTCCAAACTGAACAAGAATTCCAGTGTTTTGTACCTCTGTATAAAATATGGCAAATTCTTATAGTGTCTGCTAAATGCATCAAGTAACATAAGACTCGGCAGTGGCAGAATTTTCAACATTACTTCTCTGTTAAAGGAAGCTCTCGTAAAAATAAAGCATTTCTCTAAGTGACCAATCTGTGCAAAGAAGAACAGTCTTGACAGTGCCAAGCTTATAAGCCAGATAACTGCTGGGAACACCTGGCAGAGGAGATCCGGGCTAATGAGCCAAGGCACACAGGTTGTTTGAGGTGCAGCACTAAATGAAGCTATGCAAATAAACCATGATTTTGTTGTTGTTCTGTTTTGTTATTGTTGTTTTAATAGTAATTTCTGAAGTTCCTTTTCAGCAATGGAAATTATTAGAATCAAGGCAGACAAAGGTTATTTGTACTAAAAATAGTGTTTCTGTTTAAAACCAAGTATGGTTTTTATATAACAGCCAAGAAAAGGATTCTCTCTGCCAAGTCTGTGAGGGAAAACTGCATACTATACCTTCAGTCGTATGACCTCCATGCAGTGGCCGTCCTTGTTTTGTACGTTCTTTTCCCACAGGAGATTCTGTATTGGGCAGCACAATTTCATAAGACCAACCACTGCAAATGCAACAACTATGCAACAAAACAGCTCATGAATCATTAATCAGTTAAAATTGCATTCACCTGGATAAATACATTTAGACACTCTTCCTTTGCACTTCCTGGTACTTCAAATGTGACTGTAACAATACTCTGCAAATCAAGAGAATAATCCGTAAGTTTTATTGAATCATCCACCTATTTTTAAAACTATAACCAGTTTGAAGATGAAAAGAGAAAAGAGGTATACTTATGGAGCTTTAGCCGACTAATAATATTATTAATCATTATTTTCCTCTTTGGGAATTATCAATTCTACAAAGTAGATCAACAGTATTTAAAAACAGAAACAAACAAACAAAAACTCTTTCATGAGTCCTGAGCAAAAAAGGAGTGTAGCATACATTGTGTGCATCCTGCCAGGGTCATTGCATCTTTTCCTCTGCTCATCACAGCCATCCTGGGAAGTGGGGACTGTTTCCCTTTATAAGTTGGGCAAACAAAGCTCAGAAGAATAAACTACCCTGATGCAGAAGCACTGCTCAAAACGACGGTGCGGCTCTGCTCTCTTGGAAAGAGAGGCATGGCCTCTAAAGGAGCCAGCGCTGTGGTGAGTGAAAGGAAGGCGTTACCAGCAAGGCTGGCAGCAGTGCCGTTTCTGCTGAGGTCCTTGGAGCATCGCTTACAGTATTCAGATTTATGCTTCCTCCTGATAGCAAAAGATCTGTCTTCTCTAAAGAAGCTTAAAGTTTCCTCTAATTGGTTATTTAATTAAAATTCAGACCTCCCTTTGACAACAACATAAACCCAAACCTCCATCTCAGCAATGGAAATGCACAAGGCTAAGCACGTTGTTAAAACGACACCCTCACCCTGGACAGTGAGATCACAAGACAAAGCTCAGAAGTTTGTAACAGGAAGACAGAGGACGTGAGTCTGTGTAACATCTTAGAAATTCATCTCCCCAAGCATTTTAGAAGACCACTTAAGACTGCAGAAGAAAACATAAAAATGCTGAGTAGTTTACTTTAATTTTTGCTTCATTGGTTTTGAAACAGGGGTTGCTATGTATTCCAAGTTTGCTTTGAACTCATAATCCCTGTCTCAAGCTTAGCATGCTGGGGCTTCAGGTGTGCATCAGCGTGCCCACCAGCTTCAGAATTGTTTTTATGCAAACTTAGAGACTAGCTAAAAGCATTAAAGATCAGTGCAGGGCAATCAATATGCTAACACTTAATCCTCTGATATTGTTAATATGCAAAACAGAATGCTTTCTTACTCAAATATCAGAAGTAAAGTCAATTTTATTTTTTTTTATTTTTTTTTTAAAAATATTTATTTTATTATGTATACAATTTCTGTCTGCATGTATGCCTGTAGTCCAGAAGAGGGCACCAGACCTCATTACAGATGGTTGTGAGCCACCATGTGGTTGCTGGGAATTGAACTCAGGACCTTTGGAAGAGCAAGCAATGCTCTTAACCACTGAGCCATCTCTCCAGCCCCCGTAAAGTCAATTTTAAAAAGCATGCTGGACTTTAAAATGTAAGGCATTTAAAGCACTTCCCTTTATCCATGGGTCATACAATAGAGTATTTGTATGAAACTACGGGTAATACTGAGACACAGCTAATGCCTTTTCAGTTTAACTAAGCGCTTACGTGCTGTAGTTATAACTTCCAGGTTTAAATCCAACTGTAAAATTAGCACAAGTTTCTTTTTCTCCCTCCACAATGTCACAGATAGTAAATTCATTCTGAGCAGATATCTTACCAATCTCAATATATGATTTCCCTCCTTTCTTATTAAATCACCTTTTCACATAAAGGAAGCACTCTACAGCTTCTCTTTGACACACTGTATTGTCAAAATTATTAGTCTTGGCTTTGAGATGAGATTCAGTAACACAAGGGTCACATGAACATAAGCATTATGATATTGCTACAGTAGATCTGGCAACAGAGATGCCAACTCAGTGAGTAACGGGGAGGTACTGAAGTCAGTGTGGATCCAGCAGGCAAAGGGATGATTCAGACAACACTCAGGACGCAGAATGGTGAGGTGATTCATAATGCTACTCAGAATAGTATGCAGTTTTACACTGATGAGTTATTTATTTATGGAATTTTTCCACTTAATATTTTGGACTGCAGTTGGCTACACAGAATGGAAACCATAGATTGTGAGGGCTCTACCTATATTGTTACAATACTAAAGCAAAAGCTAGAAATTATCTCAATGCTCATCCACAAGTTTTTTTTAAAAAGTGATATGTACATACAATGGATTATTATTTGGTCTCAGGAAGGAAGGAAATCCTGCCATATAGTAAAATGTGAATAAACTTGGAGGATGCTATGTTAGATGAAATGAGACAGTAATAGAACAAATATTGTACGCTCTCATTAAGTGCTTAAAATAGTTAAACTTATAGAAATCAGAATATAAAATGGCAGCTACTTGGGGCTGCAAGGGCAGCACTGAGGAGCTGCTGTCCAGTGAGTCCATTTGAGTCCCACAAGACACAAAGCTCTGTGTACAACATACACATCACAAACACTGCACACCTAGAATTTCTTTACAAGGCAGAGATCAACTTAAGGAGTTTCTCTTGTTTTTTTCCACAAAACAAAGGACTTATTTTAAGATCTTAGTAAACATATCTTACTTTAAAACTATTTGGGTTTTTTGTTCAAAGTAATATTATGAATTTAAATTAAATGGTGATTTTTTTCCTCATTAAAGAGATCACTCACTTTGAGTGCCTAGAGTCTTATATCTAGCTAAATTATAAAAGATTCCCAAATGAAACACATGTCAGATTCAAAAGAAAATAATTTGTCTTCAAAAACATATAAATGTATTTCATTCAAGTTGAATAACAAAGCTGAATAAGTTTTTTTTATTGTTATTGAGAATGTCTCAATACAGAACTCAGTACACTTGCTGCTTTATTGTCAGCTTAAAGTCTTGTATAATAAGCATTTTTTTTTCTTTTGCAAGTTAGTGATAAGACTTTGTTCAGTTATTTGTTGTTTTCTGAGACAGTCTCAAGTAACCCAGGGTGGTTTTGAACTGTTGATACTCCCGCATCTACCTCCCCAGAACTGGGAATACAGGTAACATAACACCTTGCTATTACCTACTTATTTTAAAAGGGTATAATTAACTCCAGCAATAGGCACAAATGAGTCTTGAAATTAAGACAATACCTAATAGGGTTCAAGGTGGATGCCTCTACTTTGGAACTGTGGCTTTTCATACTAGTTAAAGTCTTTTCATATAAGGAAAACTCAAAAATGATGAAAGCTGTAAATTGTGGTAAAAACTCAGAATTCAAAATTGTCTCTATAAATAAAACTAGCCATAGGCCGTCATTTGGGCGTTCTTATTTATATTCCCATACCAGCTCACCTTTTTAGGATTAAACAAGGAATAATGCAAAATAAAAAAGGTGAATTATAGTAAATACTTCTCAGGAATAAAGCTTCAATAACTCATAGCATATCCTAGGTATTACCACCCTTAGACTAGATTTTGAAATTTATTTCTGCTTTGAATCTAAAACTGTCTCTTCTTATGGCTAGTAACACAAAAGCAGAAAAATGAGGCAATAATTCAGAACAACTAAAGCCTAAGAAAGAAATCCTCTAAAATAAAATTAATAGTAACTCTGGTTTGTTGACTTGGCTTATTTTCCCAGTTAACTCACTAGATTATCAGTTTTATAGCCTGTGTAACACGATTTCTTTATCTGGAAAACCAAGCTCAGCAATGCAGTCAAATACCTCTGTCTCCAACGCTCCAGCCCTTTACTGTTCTTTGCCTCTGTGGTATCTTCTGCCTCCAAATGCCCAGCAGAGCACGTGGCATTCTCATTCAAATCCCTGTCCTCCAGATGCTCCTAGAGATGTCTAGGCTCCTCTAGTTCGTCTACATTGCCCACCACTCCTCCTCTTCTTACCAATCCATGCACAGAGAGATCCCTGTTTACCCCGTTTCTACTGCAGGTATTCGTTCCATGGTATAGCATCTTCATGCTTGGTCTCTAGATCCCAAAGACAAGTCTTTCTTTGCCTTACACGTTATACCTCAATGCCTTAGAACAAATTTCCAGTTCCAGTCATCTAAAAAGACTTCTGCACTAAAAGCCTGCTTCTCTGGGACTATGTTCTCACTTTCCAACATCAGGATTGGCTTTCTCCTTCCACTGTAGCTACTAAAACAAACAAACCCGTCAATCAGTCAACAAAACCCTAACTAGTTCAAAATTCTCTTTAGTATTCAAGCAAAATGGCAACTGTCCATTCTCTGACCAGAAGGTGCATACAGAACATCTATACATTTTTAGATACACATTATATTGACCTGAATAGATTTGTACACATGGACGAATATGTGTGTGTACATAAATAATGCTGAATTATACACTAAAACCTGAATCGTTTACTTTATATGAAAAAAACTATCTTTCCTAAAGCTTTTGATGAGGTTAAAGTTAGACGTAACAGTTAAGCTTCACTGTCATTTGACTAGATTTAGAAACACTATGGAGGGGCTGGAAGGTTGGATCCGTGCTTAAGAACACTGGTTGTTGTTCCAAAAGACCTGAGTTCAATTCCTAGCACTGATGTGGCAGCTCATTACTTTCTGTGGCTCTAGTACCAGGGATCTGACACTCTCACACAGATAAACATGCAGACAAAACACCAATGCACATAAAATTAAATTAAATTTTAAAACATTACGGAAATAATTAAGCGTGTTTCCAGAAAGGTTTAAGTGGTGAAAGACACACCCTGAATATGCCAGTACTTCTCCACCAGCTAGGGTCTTAAATGGAAGGAAAAGGATAGAACAAATTGAGCACCAGCATCCATCTCTGCGTTTCCTGACTGCACATGCCATGTGACCAGTTAGTGCAGGCTCCTGCTGCCAAGACTTCCACACCTCAAACTGTAAGCCAAACCAATCCTTCCTTTTTTAAGCTGCTCAGGTCAGGTGTTTTGTTAAAGCAACAAGAAAAGTAACCAGTACGATATTCTAGATCAAAATGTAGCACTTTGGCATTTGAAAAACAAAAGCAGGAAAACCAGCTCACCCACTCTACCCCACCCCACCTTTCCCCCTTTTCTCTGAAACAGGCCATAGACATAGGACCGCTTTTCTGTGCTTTCCCTGTAACAGATCTTAAGATACTCATGTGAGAAGTACCAAGAAAAGAGCAACCTTATTTGTAGGGAAGGGAGGAAGTCTTGAGCTAATATGTGTTGTTGACATACGCACAGCCATGTCAAGGTATAGCCTCAGGTTCAGATGAATGGTAAAGCCTTCTTTGGGGGACCAAGTGTAAGTGTTGACAGTATATGCAGAGAATATATACCACTAACCAGATATTTACGGTCTCAAGTCTGCTTCCCTACAGAGATCATGCCTACCAAAATTAGCTAAACATGTCTCCTTGGTCATGCTCTATACCATAAATTCTGTTCAACTTTATAAAATAAACCCTGTGCTTCTCACCTGCTGAAGTTTTTTCAGTCAAGAGCCCAGACCACCCAATCTCAGCTTTTCTGTGTTTTTTTCTGACTGTGTCTGTCTTTTCTTCATTCCCTCATACCCCAGTAAGGTCCAAATCCCTGGAGCAATGAATGGACACTATACTTGTGTCTAAAGATAAAGTCACAAAGAAGATTCTAAACAAACAAACTTTTGCTAAATCTTCCAATTTAGTATTGTTAGACCATATTCTTTCCCTAATTTAGTAATCTACTACTCTCTGTTTTTAATCAAACTTAACACAGAAACATTCAGGTTTAACCAATTCTTAATGATTTCATTAAGAAGGCTTCCATATCATAAAAACTAACAAGTTAAAAACTGCATGCTTTCTTCTTGCTAATCTGTCTTGTGATGAAGTCTTCAGCCCTGAACTTGCCAATGAGTGAAGAAGTAGTGCAGTTCCTTCTCTATAACTCTGATCCATTGAACCAACAAAAAGGTCCATGCTTGAATCTTAGATCCCTTTCTCTGGAATATTCCTTTGCCCTATGTTTATGCATTTAAAGCAGGGCAGTATATACTCACATTGAGTTTTTATAAAAAAGGACATGCCCTATTTACTGGAGAAATGATGTAACGTCTGGGATTTGCTTTAACATGCTGTAGCAGGAGTCGTAAGCTTGTACAGGTTCTTTATGCCATTCTCCTTTTATATATGTCTAAAATTTACTATTTAAAAATATACATTTCAAACCAGCAAAGGAATATTGGGAAGACGGATAAATTAAATTGGCAAATGTTGATAATTTTTAAACTGATGTATAAAGAGACCCATTTTAGTCTCTTTCCTTTGCATAGCACTGAAAATATTCATAATAAAAAGTTAAGCTATGATTAATATTCATGTTTCTAAGCCTCACTTCTGGAGGAACTATGGAGTATCTGAATTTGGACAGCAAGAAGGGCAGAAAGGTAGGAAGGCAGGATGCTCCGTAAGTGATTCTGAATCACACGACTGTTGGAGCATCTCAGCTTTCATTCCTTTGACAAATATTCACCAAGATACTATTACATATCAAATCCTATGCTATGCAATGAACAATTATTTTCAATAGGGAAGAGTTTCAAATCACATTGTATGATGTGACAAATACCATGATGGGGTGCATTTAGGACACCATGACCGTAGATACTGGCCATCATAAAGGTTCTTGTGAGGACTCCACTTTCTTCATCTTTAAAACCCAGATTCCTAATGTAGTATCTTGAACCCAGAAGTTCAGTAATATGTGCTTAAACGTCATCCTAGGTCTGCTACTAAATGCCATCTACACTTAATTTCCCCTAAAATTCCACTGTCAAGGACTTACTATTTCTCTCACTTACTCATTTTAGAGGTAATGAATGCCATATTCTCTGAGAAATATGCCATGCATATGGTGGTACAGCCCCCTAGGAACATGAGCCAAAATGAAGACAAACGTACAAGTGACTGTTGCTATCCTGGCCCCATTACAAGTGATAAAGACCTGAGAAGTCAGTCACAGCTTCCAGACAGAGGAGCCAGGTACACAGTTCAGCACAAGTCCTCTCACTGCTTTAAATGAAATCAAGGAGTTACTCTAAAGTTCTGCCCTCCAGGACTTGCTTAGGAGAAACATGGTTAAAAGAAAACATACTTACTTTGTTCCTAGCATCTTAAATATCACCCTCAGGAATCACAAAAAAAAAAAAAAAAAAAAAAAACCTCTAGAGTTCAAATTTACAGTGCTACTGAAAGTAAAATTCAAGGTGAGTTTTTATTTAAATAGGCCATCCTTTACTGTCCCCTAATAAATTAGTTAAATACAGTTTAAGCAGAAAGCAGAAAGAACCTCCAGGTTTCATTTAGGTAGAAATTCTCCTCAAAATAAGTTTGAATACAGAATTTTATAAAATATCAGGAAACCTGAATGTTTCTTAACACAGAGCAAATTCTCATGCTAAACTAGATTACATACCCCCAAAGACGTGTAAAACTATCAACACTGCCAACCTAAGCTATAAATAGTATTTTAGAAAGAGATCTAACAAGAAGTATCCTAAGTAGAACTGACTTAGTTGAAAGAAACACTTTATAAATATTATAAAATTTTAATTTTACCTGATCAAGGTGGGGTGCTGTTGGCACATGCTGAAGCTTTTTCTGTAAACTAAGAACAACCAATTACAGATTCAAAGATCAGCATATTTTCGATTTAATATTATCCATTACTCAGAGACACAAGGCCAATTAAGGAACAAACATTTCATAATTAAATCTATCACAAAGTTCCAATTTACCCACTCTTCATATATTCTAAATTTATACATATATACAATATTTGTATAGAACAACTGAGAGATCTAAGATATATGTAGAGAAAAGCTGAAAGCTCTAAGATATAAAAAAATGTTTTGAATGCACACCCAATCACATGATAAGTATGATTCAATGAAGGGAAAAACTAATATTTTAGCAATATTCTGTTGCTAAATATGTAAGTAGATTTCTTTATAATTCTAGTAGGTTAATACAATAATTTCAACAGGCTTGGGAACACAGGCATGGCCATTCTGTAGTGCTCCAAGTTTCCTTGATATGAAAATATGTTGGTAGCTTTAAAAAGTTAGAAATGTAAACTTTCCTTTGTTAAGGGTTTCCATTTGAATATACATATATATTATTAAAAGACAAAAAGAATCCAAGTAAAAATTTCCAATATAATCAGTTACCAGTTAAGAAAAAAATGAAGCCAGGCATAGTGATGTATCCTGTTAATCTAGCACTCAGGAGCCAGAGCTGGAAGTCAGCCGGGACTACATAGTGAGTTTCAGGACAGTCAGAGTTACATAGTGAGACCCTGACTTTAAATAAAAAAAGGCAGTCAGAATCTTAAGAATGCACTGTTCTATTATGAGAAGAGCCATAAGATTGCAGAACAAATTACCACCATAACAACTGGAGCACACAGTTAGACGGTGATGGCGACAGGGCAGACGGAGGGGAGGGACTTAAAGTCTTGCAGATGTTCTGTCTTGAAGCACAGTGAGGGGTGAATTAGTAACAGCAAGTCTAGGCTGTAGGAACCATTGTGGAAGGAATGACTCACACGGGGGGGGGGGGGGGGTCGTCTTAGTAGGGAAAGTGTCAAATTAAATTCTTCCCAGCTGGCTGCTTAGGGAATTCTCCTATTGAAACAGCTAAGCAAAAAGAAAGCCAGGCAAAGTCTCATCTACAATTGGAGGACAACATCACATACATACTCCTTTTGGTATTGCTAAAATATTATAACTGCTCTTAACCAAAAGTCGAATAAGATCAGAAAATTGTAGGAAAATCATGTTTCAGTGTTGCCGGACAGTGAGTACACACAACTTCACATCCAAGTAAAAGTCAAAAAGATTAACAAGGAATCTTTAGGGTTAGTTCCTAGTAAGTCTCAGAATTGTCTGCCTTAATAAAAAGAAAAGAAACTATACTCTAGTATAGCAGACAAGCATATACTACTAAAACCTGAAATTCATTATCAGAATCTTTTGTGTGAAAAATAATCAATGAAATTCCTAATGATTTTCATATTCCATATGCACTCATCATTAAGTATAAAAACTCTTGAGTACTCAAAATGTATAGCAGGAAAATGGGCCAGGAAAACTTCACCCTGTGGAAAGCAGCAATCAGGTGCTCTGATCATACCATCTACACAGGAATGTATTCAAATGAACACATACCATAAGTGATTCCCATGCACCAGACACTCCCATCCTCCTACGGACTGGACCAGGGAAAGCAAGCACAGATCTATCCACAGCAGCAGTAACTTTAATTTGTCACTGAGTTACTCTAAACGTCCAACACCAGCAGTGAGTGAAAGCAGCTCCTTACTAAAGACTTAACTTCTAGAATGGCTAGTTCTAGCCCTTGACTTAAAGATGAAAATCTACCTCTCTGGATTTTAATTTAAAACCTGAGGAAATAGCTGTCTTGCATATTCCACACTTCTAGGCACTAAAGTAGTTCCACTTTTAAAAATCATAGTAAATGGGAATTAAAATTCTCTATAAGATAAAGAGTTCCATTAAAATACCATGTTGTATCCTCATGGGTTACTTCAGAAGCTGTTTCAAAGGGTGCACAATACTAGAGGACCATCTAGATGCCTACTTGAAGCTCACAAGTACCGAGCCACTCATTATGCCTACTCATAAGAAAAACAGCCTTACTAATTAAAAATACTCAGAGAAGAATCCATTTTCATGATATTGAGTAGACATAAAAAGATACTTTAAGCGTTGTTTACAAGAGCTAAAATGTGGAAACAACTTAAATGTTTATTTTTGGATGGACAAATAAATGTGTACTCTTTGTGTATATGCATGTCTGTGTATATGTAAGTACACTTTAAAAAGAGTCCATGCAGGCCTCTGCCTTTGGGTCTCTCTAATGACCTCTGATTTTATTTTTTTTTCTTGAATCATCAAGGGGCATTTTATAGTTTTGTTTTAACCTTCCAATGGTGAAACTGAACCCATACAAAAGGGGGGGAGGTCCTGTCCTGTCCTGTCCTGTCACTGAAGGACAAAATAGCACAGCCCACAGAAGCAGGCACTTGAATAGATTTGGTTTCCAGGAAGGAAAGATAAGGACATGCCATTCAGCAAGTTGTACAAGTCTGTGTTATATATCATCATGCCTAAAATTAATAATCCTGTATTATAATTTTAAAAATCTGTTATGAAAGATCTTATGTTATATATTCTTAGTACAATTAGAAAAGTAAATAAAGAACTGAGTTGAATGCATTGGCACATGCCTCCAATTCTAGTACACCAGAGGCAGAAGCAGGCAGATCTATGCGAGTTCAGGCCAGCTGGTCTGGTCTATATATATATATCAAGTTCCAGGCCAGCCAAAGCTATATGTAGCAAAATCCTATCTCAAAACAAAGCAAAATAAAATAACAAGAACAAAACACTGATGTCTAAGAATAAACTTTTTCCATCTCTTACCATAAAGATCCCTCCAAAAGGAGACAGAAAATTGATCTATTACTAAAGGGAAAGAAGTAGTCTATGAGAGCACTCAGTTAGATTTTTCTATGTATTTTACAATTTTTTTTAAGAGTGTTATAATGGCCGGCACAGAAATACTGGTGATTTCCAGGATACATTACCATTTACATTATAATTATGTAGAGCCAGCTTCCATGATCATTATTAGAAATGGTCTTTTAAGCCAAGTGTGTTGGTGCATGCTTAGAAGTTGGGAGGCTGAGGCAGAGGATCACAAGGTTAAAGACCAGCTTAATTTACAAAGTAAGACTTTCTTTTTATTCAGAAAGTAAAGAGCAAACTTGTATATCTAAGAAATGGCATCTAAATAATGAGAAACAATAAAAAAGTTTACATAAAAATAGCCAAAATATTGAAAACATACCTTATTCCAGAGAGACTATCATAGGCATGAAGATCTAATATATTTGAGAGATGAACTCTAAAAGGAAGAAAATACATTTAAATAGTTGAAAATTTTATAAAATACATGCAATTGATCAAGAATAAAATTTCAAATTGGGCAACAGTATTTAGGAGTTAGATAAAAGGATTAGAAGCTCAAGGGCATCTTTGGCTGCAATAGTGAGTTCAAGGCCTGGGCTATATGAGTCCCTGTCCCAAAAAGAAAAATCTCTAAGGACTTTTAATCAAAATATGTAAGCATAGAAACTAATCAGCCTTGGGGGTTGGAGAGAGCTAAATGTTTAAAAGTATTTGCTGCTTTTATAGAGGGCCTAGGTTTGCATCTCAGCTTCTTGGTGACTCAGAACTGCCTGGAACTCCAGTATCAGGAGTTCTAATGCCCTCTTCAGACCTCCATGGGTATCAGGCACAAACATGGTCCACATATATACATGCAGGCAAAACGATCAAACACACAAAATAAAAATAAACAAATCTTTTTAAAAACTACATACTATACTTAGGGAGAAACATTAAATGACAGGAAAGGAAAAAAAAGAGAGATGGTAAAAGAAGTCTACCTAAAATTTCTAAAAGTAGCTGAATGGTAAAGATCAGGCAAAAAACAGAACAAAAAACCAAAACAAACAAACAAAAACTTGTTACTGCTCCAAAAAAAGTTTCCTTTCCACTTCTGATTGTCCTTCAGTTATAACTCTATATGCTTTAAAATACTTTCTGAGTTAAAAATTAGAACAGGGGACCAAACCGGACTCTCTGAATGTGGCTGACGGTGGAGGAGGACTGAGAAACCAAGGACAATGGCAACGAACATTAACTCTACAGCATGGATGGGCTCACTGTGAGCCTTGTCAGTTTGGTTGCTCACCTTCCTGGATTAGGGGGAGCTGGGAGGACCATGGACTGAACATAGTGAAGGGAACCCTGATGGCTCTTTGTCTTTGGAGAGGGGTGGAGTGGGGGTATGGGTGGAAGGGAGGGGAGGGAAGGGGGAGGAGGAGGGGAGGAGATGGAAATCTTTAATAAAAAAATGAGAAAAAAAATAACCTTTTCTAAGCAGCTATTACCCCAAATGTGAAATAAAAGAAGTAACAAAGGGACAATAGTTTACACACATTCCAAAAGCCTTTGGGATTTTCCTAATTCTTTTACAACTTCTCTATGTTAAATATGTAATAGAAAAGTACTAGAGCTGGTGAGTTAATATAAAAATATGAGGCTTAGCAGTTAAAGGCACTGGCTGCTCTTCTAGAGGACATAGGTTCAATTCCCAGCACCCACATGGCAGCTCACAAGTACCCGAACCTCCTGTTCTAGAGCATCCAATACCCTTACACAAATACACATGCAGACGAAACATCAATGTACATAAAATACAAAGCAAAGAAAACCAGCCGACAGTCCACAACTCCAGAGAACCTAGACAACAAAGAAGACCTAAGAGAGACATACATGGATCTTCAAAGGAAGATGAAAAAGATAGGATCTTCTGAGTAAATTGGGAGTGTGGAGGTAACAGGAGAGGGTAGAAGAGGAGAAGAGTGGAGAAAAATGTATAGTTCAATAAAAATAATTTAAAAAAATAAAAAAACAATGTATATAAAATAAAAAATAAATTATAAAAAAATACTAGAACTCTAAAGCTGAGCATGGTGGTATACACCTTTAATCCCAGCATTTGGGAGGCAAAAGCAGGTGTGTCTCTGTGACGTTGAGACCAGCCTGGACTACATTGTGAGAATGTCTGGTGGAGGTAGGGGATGTTAGAACTCTGGGGCTGGAGGAGCAGCACTTTGACAATGCATGTGTAAGGCTCTGGAATCAATCTAAGTATCAACAAAATAAAAATATATAAATAAAACCAAGAGGAGTCAAACCACCAGGGTGTGAATTAATATTAGCTCCCCCTGGAACCACATGTTTGATTTTACTTGTTCAGAATGAGGGCTCAAGTAGAGTGAAGCTTCCCAGTTCACAATGCTGTCAGAACGCTTTCTCTGAAAATTATTGATGACTGAACCTTATTATGAATGCAGTGATTCAAATCACTAAGAATCAACCACAGCCAGCACTTGGTTTGGTTTAAATACATAGAAGTAAATTTACAAAAATGGATGACTGATTTTCCGTTTTAACATAAGTACATGGGAGAGCAGAGAACAGTGACTTTATAATTAAACTAAAATGAATATTTAAAAGAACACAAAACTACAATCAAAAGTACAATTACATTTCAACACTAGACCCAAGCAGCTTGTCAGACATTTCTACATGGAAAACAAAGTTCATTTGTCACAAGATGTTTGATTAAGCACACAAATGCAAGACAAAATACTTCCTTTAGCTCAGCACTGGCCAGCTGTGCCTGGCCTTGTTCACTAGCAGCAAACAGCCACACACTCAGGACAGTGCACGACAAGGTTATGAAAGCTTATCTTGGCATAGACAAACAAAATTCCCATCTTATTAAACAACAAATACCACTACTCTATATTAATATACTGTATCAATACTTCAAATATGGGACATGCTAGATGTTCTGAGCCAGGAAAATGATCAGGCAAGGAAGCAAATATTCTGAGAATGAAGAAAATTTTGAGTATCAATTTACACTAAGGGATCAAAATCCTAGCATTAAACATACTTCCTTTTCCACTAACAGTTAAACAAATATTTATAAAGACAGGTTAAAACTACCCAAGATTATCATCTCCACTGCAGCAAATAGTTTCAAGGAAAGTCTGTATGTGCCAATTCTGTGAATATGCAGTTCTGTGTTGTTAAAAAAAAAAAACCTTTGAAATACACCACTGCCCCACTGCAACAGTGTCCTTGAACACACTATCATTTAGAGAATTCTGCTTTATAGCAGATCCTTTAGGTACTTACTTCTAAGAATGAAAGGACCAACAACAAAATAATAATAAAGTATCAGAGTCTCTCAGCAAATTTTCAATGGTCAGTATAAGGGGATAAGGCATAAGCTTCCACACTTAAGTTTTATGAACTTTTGCCCAAACTAGCACTGCTTTGGAGAAGAAAGTCTATACTCATTTAAAACATGTCTAGAAAAATTTTCATGGTTTTAAATGTGTTCATTTAATTTCTTCCTTCAGAAAATAAAAGCATCAGATATTTTCCCAGACATTCAAATAGCAAGATCAAAAGACTATCATCATTTTAAATTAAATAGGAAAATAAATCAAAGGGAAAAAAATCTTCAAAAGTTCATTCTTCTATTGTCTTACACAGTCTGAAGCTGTGGGAGAACTTTAGGGACAGTGCCTAAAGGCCACCTTTCCAAATTCAGTGAGTCTCTCCAAGGGTTCAGCTTATTTCCAAAAGCTAGGAGCTAAACTCTAGCACTAAGTTTCCAAATGTTCTCATTAACTTTTCTAAGCCCACACCCATCCAACTCCACCCAAGTTTTTCTAATCTTCCTGTATGCCCTAAACTTCAGAGACCAGACCACAGAGAGTCCACCCCTCATGTGTCTCTTATTTTATTTTATTTTATTTTTTTTTTTTGGTTTTTCGAGACAGGGTTTCTCTGTGGCTTTGGAGCCTGTCCTGGAACTAGCTCTTGTAGACCAGGCTGGCCTCGAACTCACAGAGATCCACCCGCCTCTGCCTCCCGAGTGCTGGTATTAAAGGCGTGCGCCACCACCGCCCAGCCATGTCTCTTATTTTTAAATCTTTCAGGGCCTCCTTGTTGCCACCAGGAGAAAAGTCCTATGTATCATAACAATCATGGTCTTTGTGGAAGACTCACACACCTTTCCTCTTAGCTACATGCAGCCATGTGTCCTGGTCATTCTAAAATATCATCCCTGAAATATTAAGGCTTCAGTACCCCTGGAAAAAAAATCACCTGTACTCCAGGCAATCTGGAAAAAAAATCAATTCACTGTTTAAGACTCTAATCAAATCATTTTCCTAAACAAGTTTTCCTGACTCTTCATCAAGAAAATCTGGTCATTTCTCTGCCTTCTTATTCTTACAGAACTCTGTGCAGTCAATATTTCTATTGTGACATAGTAAGAAGATATCTAAGATGTTGTTTTTTGCTTGTTCACTTCTCAATTTTTCCCAAATGACTGATCCACCCAGTATCTTAAAAGTACTTTTGTCTTCTCTGTGGCTTAGTTCTTGAACCCACCCTAATGTGCCTGGAATCAATGGAAAGCTGAAATGGTTAACTTATTATTGACCAGCTGCATTTTGAAGTTTCTCTGTTCAATTCACTTGAATCTCTAAAATTTTAAAAAGTACAGAAAAAAATAAGAATGCATGCCTTCTATCTGTCTGCTCCTTCTTCAGAAGTCTACGCAGTCATTAGAACTTGTATTTGCTGGCCAATCTGCTTAAACACTAGTAAGAAAGCACCACACATGATTTTTCCTTCCTTTTCACAAAGTCAAGGTGAGCCTTTGCTTATGCATGTTTATAGCATTTTCACTTTTGCTAGCTTTTGTCAACCTCAAAACACTAATGGGATTAAATGCTAAAACAAACAAACAAACAAACAAAACAAATCACTCCAATTATTTTGTAAGAACTAACTCCCTAGCTTCTAAATTGGGAAGCCCAAGTTGTCTGTCTCAAGAAATTCGGGGAAATACTTAATGTAAGATTCATAACCCAATAATAAGACTCCTATTTACAGCTGATCTTCATGGAAAAGGTCTCTAACTCAACTCCAGTGTTCCCAGCAAGGACAGAGTCTCAGATCCACTGCCAATAAACAGATCGTGAAGAATGAGAAGATAAAGATTTTCTTCACTTGCACCCTCATAATAAACACTGCATGACTAATATTCTTATAAGGGAGCAAATTCTAAAAATATATGATGAATGAAACCATTACATAATAAGCTAATCAAGAGGGAACTTTATTTAGAACATGGATCATCTCGAAGTGGAAATAAAGGAAATACAAACTGAATACATGCAGTCACAACAGAAACACAGTTACTGATAAGTATGATCCTTAAAGTTATGAAACGTCTGTCATTTATAAAGGAAAGAAAATCAGGGAGAAAACAAATACAGACTATGATAGGAAGAAGACATATGAGGAATGGCTCTGAGTTTGTGTTAGATTATCATGTTTCTGTAGTAGAGTCGAAAAATCTAGGAAGCCATTTGCTTGCACAGTGCCTGAAGAGGGATCACACCAAAGGCATTTGTGGCTCCTGCAAATGCATACCAAATTCATTCTCCAGCTGCATACATGCTCAGAGCAGCTGCTGCTATTACTGCATCACACTTCTGTCAGTCTGTCAGCACCTCTAATCTGTGCTATTGCAGCAAGCCACTCAGCTAAGGCTTCTTCAGCATTTGACAATAGAAGACTCTCAGCTACAGGCTGGGTGGCACTAGGCTGCCAGCTGTGAGTCTCAGAGGACTCTACTGTCTACCAAGCCATTCTTGTCCCCAACATTAGCGTAACAAAATACCCTTACACTGAAGTTTTCTGAAATCATGACAGCAGTTAATGGAAAACAGTTCAATCTACAAAAGTACAGTTCACAGAGGGTTTTTTTTTAAAAGAGTACAACTATTTTAGAAGATTATGCACATTTTTATGAACAGAACTACAAGAAGAAGCTATAGAAGATATAAATAAAGGGATGCATTAAGAACTTAAACATTACAAAAACCCATGTATTCTTACTGCAGTTTTTTGCAACACTAAGGTTTTAAAGTATTAAAACCTACTTAAAGGCCTTAAGTTAAAATTCCTGAATATGCTTTTCCAGATTTATTTATCATAGCTCTGTAGTTCTTAGCAAAAGTACTAACTAAATATGGCAAACTAATTTGTAAAGAGCATCCAGACAACTTTTGGGTCTTACTTTAATGCACCTATGTCTTTATTATATTATAATAAAGCTACTTGTCAACTTTTAACAACTAAAGGTTGTTATTTGTGTTGGTATTAGTAATAGATCTTTTTCCTTTTCTTCCTCCCTCTTCAGGTAGCTCAGCCTATCCTTGATCTTTCTACACAGTCAAGGATGACCTTGAACTTCTAGTCTCCTGCCTACACATCCAAAGTACTGAGTGTATAGGCATGTACACTATGCATGGTTAATGCAGTGATACAGTCAACTCCAGGGTCTTATTCATGTTAGGTAACAACCTTACAACTGATATATACCTCCAGTCCTAGTAATAACTTTAAAAAGTACCTTGATCTTTGAGTTTCTAAAACTTTTCCCAGTCCATTTATTGATCTGAAATAAAAAACAAAAGGAAAGGGTTTAAAAAGTAAATGGTACTTTTTTTAAAAAGCATACAAAATCAATTATTCCTAAAACAGAAAAGAAAACAGATACAAGTGTAACCAGAATTAGTAAAACTGAAAATGGAAAACAAACTTGTATTTTTTTAATGGCTTAGGTTCTTTCTCTTCAAACTACAAATCTAACACAATCTAGTTGTGCATTTAAGAAAACTTGTTACTCAAAGCCTACCACACAACTGGAAGGCTAGTTATGACTGTGAGTTACAGAAGGTCCTTCACTTTAGGAAAAGGGTAAGGATGTGGCTCAGTGTACAGTCCTTGCATAGCATGTAACTTGGCACAGTGCTTGCCTACACGCACAACTCCTGGGTGTGACCCCAGCACCACCAAAATGAAAAGGAAGAAAGAAGATGATTCATAAGTAGCAGGGATTCCTAATGTTCTTGTATACTCAAAACTTGCATGACAGCCAATTTTAACATATACACACTGGAGAAACAGTAAACACAAAACACCAAAATAAAGGAAAATGGTTTCCTTTGTATGTCACAAGATACTTTAATTCCCTTAAACACTGCAAACACCTATGCATTTTTATTGCATTAATTCTCTTTTCTGTACAGACACATATCCAAAATATGCGCTGCTTGTTCAGTATGTTCTCATGGGTAAGCCTTCTTGTGTACAGTGATTCTGACGTAAGTTTCACTTCTGGACTACTTAATAAGAGAAGAGTCTCAATCTCCTCTTCAAAGAAACGAATCTTCATTGTAATAGCAGCTCAGGAAGCACTCACTGTCAGGGATGGTTCATCTGCAATTTCAGATGGTCTCAGGTACTACTTAAAGCAAACTTGTCAGGTTTTATTCAAGTTTTGAAGATGATGTTTAAGAAGCTTAAATAACCCCCATAAGAACAGTGATGGCAACCAAGGCAGACTTCAACTCCATATACCTAAACACTATGCAATATTATCTGCTTTCTACAGAAAACATTACTTCTTATAGTAAAACCTAAGAATATTATTATTAAAATAAGAGAAAAATAGAGGAAAAAAGTATGAATTTCTTTCTCTTGTAATCATAATCACTATAAATGACCTCTTAATGAGTTATATATTTTTGATTCAGTTTTATAGCATATATTATATTAACTAGTGGTACTACAGTCAACATGTAAGGTCAACAGAGATTTTAAATATGGTAGTGCCAATCCATTATAAAAAAAAACTCCACAGTCACTAAAAGTGAACATAAGGAAGGTTATTAAAATATATGACCGTATCTAATTTAGGTCTTACAAAATAATTCAAGATACAGTCCCTGGACTTTACCTCATTTGAAAAGTCCATCGTTGGCTTAAAAAAGAATGGGACTCTCCAAGATAGCCAGCAAAATGACTGTTAGATTATTTATTAATAACAGTATCATTCATAATATTCTATTTTGATTAGCCATACACATAGGCAATGTTCACATAAAGCAACCTGGAAGACAAAGCACAGTTAACAATTAAGGAAACCATTAAAATCAAGAAGGGTTCAAGTGGAAGTGAAAAATTTGAGCAAGGAAGACTTTGTTAAGGAATGGGAGGAAAAGAGAAAATAGGCTCTACAGATGAAAATATATAGTATTATATATTATAAAGGAGGGGATGGACTCAGAAACTGGCAAGTGAGAAAACATTATGAGTAGGTGATACCTGGCAAGACATACACATGAAAAAGTAAATTAAATGTCTTAGGGAGTTAAGGAGGCTTGACCTTAGGAAAGAGTCAAAGAACAGACAGGAAATGAAAACTTATAAAGGGAGCTGGTAGACCTAGAATATCAGCCTAAAAAATTCCAAATTTTGCTTTGCAAGTGCTGGTGCATTGTTTCATACATTACTATTTATTTTTAACAGTCAATTAGTCAAGAACAATATATGTGATTTCTTAATGATCCTTGAATCTTATCTTATGTCCTATAGAGCAATAATCAAGGTGAAAATACTTTATATATATTAAAATTTAGATCTGAAGGCATTTAACATACTTATAATTTTCACTGTTCTTTAAAAATGGATTTAGGTCTTTTTTAAATTTTATTTTATTGAGCTATACATTTTTCTCTGCTCTCCTCCCTGCCTCTCCCTTCCCCTTCAATCCTCTCCTATGGTCCCCAGGCTCCCAATTTACTCAGGAGATCTTGTCTTTTTCTACTTCCCATGTAGATTAGATCCATGTATGTCTCTCTTAGGGTCCTCATTGTTGTCTAGGTTCTCTGGGATTGTGATTTGTAGGCTGGTTTTCTTTATGTTTAAAAACCACTTATGAAGCCGGGCAGTGGTGGCGCACGCCTTTAATCCCAGCACTCGGGAGGCAGAGGCAGACGGATCTCTGTGAGTTCGAGGTCAGCCTGGTCTACAAGAGCTAGTTCCAGGACAGGCTCTAAAAAAAAAAGCTGCAGAGAAACCCTGTCTCGAAAAACCAAAAAAAAAAAAAAAAAAAAAAAAAAAAAAACCAAAAAACAAAAAAAACCACTTAAGAGTGAGTACATATGATAATGTACTTTCTCACTCAATATGATGTTTTCTAGCTCCATCATTTAGCCCTATTTTTAACTGACATATAAAAACTGTCCATAAATATGGGGTCCCATGTGACATCTCAATACATGTACAGACTGTCACACTTAGGTAAACAAATCTATCTCCTCCATCATTCTTTCTCTGGCTTTTACAATACAATAGTCAAGTGCTGTCTACTGTACCTGATAGTTGTTCTTAATTTGTTGAGCTCCTCTTCTGAAACCAAGTCTGTTTTATTGATAAGAATCATGTCTGCCAAAGCAACTTGCCTAAAACAGCAAAGAACAATTGTCAGAAGAAAAATTTTAAGAAATCACAAAAACGTTTAGAAACAACATTTCAATTAAGAACTAGCTTGGCCTCAGTTTATTCCCAATCTACTCATTCTACAGAAGAATTTCATACATTACTATGTAAGCTCATCCAAAAATTATTTGTTACTGATTCTATAAAGATAAGCCTCCAGAGTTTTTAATAAAGAATAATTTTCAGTTTGCAGTGTGTGTATTAAAGAAAAGCAAAAAATTCATATCTATCTATTTAATATGATGGGAATAAGGATAGCCTATTTGATAAAAACTGTAAAATTTACCATAATTTTCAAAGAAAGACAAAAAGTTTACTTAACATTAAAAAGTTTGCTTTATAATACTATATAAAAAAATATATCAATATCTTGTGTAAATATCTTCTTCATCCCATGAATATTATTGTTGTAAAATAGACAGAAAAAAATCCCAGTTAAAGACTCCAATTGATAAAATGCTACATAACAGATTATTTTCCTCAATTCTTCAGGAAATTCTAATCACTGAACTACTAGTTTCTAAGTCTGTTATAAAAATACTAATGAAAGATCACAAGCAAAATTGAAAAAAAATAACTACAGACCGTATATCATAATCCTATTTAAGTAATCTGATGTGACTAAAGACAGAATGTCCACATTTTCAAATACTAACAGTCACAGTCTTTAAATTGGAGACCTTCTATTTAATTTCTCATGGACTTCACAACTTTCGGATATTTTCTATTTGGCTTATGTATATTTTCTACAATAACCATTTTGTGAGGAAAAAGTTACAATCATATTAAAATTCATTTTAGTTTAAATCACAATTACAAAAAACACAATATTTAGGAAGGGTTACCAAAGAATTCAATTATCAAATTCCAAGATAACAAGGAATCATTTGCTTAGTCTTTATTTCCTGTGCTGGGATTATCTGTGGAAAATCCCAGAAGGCCTCGCTCTTAAGCCCAGCAGCATATTTGGTTACAAAACCTTCATCTCATTAGTGAAAATATGCTTGGGGTAGGTAAACTAATTTAAATACTTGTAAGTCTACAGACAAAACAATTAAGGACATAGAAATACTTAAAAATTGTTTTAGTGGCCAAGTCAAAAGTATTTCCATATTTGTTCCTCTGTATTAAGTACAGTGAGGAAGTAGGGAGTTTCCAAGGAAGCGACTTACTATCTTCAATTTCAAAGAATTGGCATGAGAATAAAATGCTTATAATAAATGTTAAAAATCTTCTCAATTCAAGCTGGGCAGTGGTGGCACATGCCTTTAATCCCAGCACTCGGGAGGCAGAGGCAGGCGGATCTCTGTAAGTTCGAGGCCAGCCTGGTCTACAAGAGCTAGTTCCAGGACAGGCTCCAAAGCTACAGAGAAACCCTGTCTTGAAAAACCAAAAAATAAGAAAATAAAAAATCTTCCAAGTTCATCAAAATCAACTAAGTCCTGTGCCCACCATTTACTTTATCCCACAATATAAACGGCTTAAATAAAATGCTGGTTATGAGTCCATGACTGGTAGACAGCAATGATGTGTGAGAGGAAGAAAAAATGTTTGCCTTAATTATCTTGATATTTTTAATTTTTTTTCTGTTGTTTTGGTTTTGTTTTTATGTTACTGATTGTCTTCCTTCTAGCTGGTTAGTAATCAATATAAGCTTTAAATATGAATACCTAGTAGCTTCATTGACAAGGCCATCAGGTTTTTCTTCAGCTAAATGCTGAACAAAACAAACAAAATTTTAAAACAATTACTATAATGCAATGCAGAAATCTAATGTCAACTCAAAAAAAGGATTTTACTTTAAAGCTATCTTTTTTGTCTTAATGAGACTTTAAGTTCCACTACTAAACATAAATGGAGAAAGACTTACCTAGTTAGTTACTATAACGACTTAGAAAACCAAGGTACTTTTCACCTCCAGAAAGCAGCCCCTCTCTCAACACTATTTATATCCTGAAGTCATCTCTACTATAAGGGTTCCCAGGGGGTTGTCTTCTGAAAATTCATGTTTTCAACCTTATCACCTTACCTCTCAACAGAGACTTCCTATCATAACAAAAAGCTGGCTACTGAGGATTACAGACAACTAGATATTAACATTTTACATTCTAATCAAATTGGATAAAGTATTTAACTTTGGGCTCGAGAGATGGTTTAGCTGTTAAAGGCTAGGCTCACAACCAAAACCAAATTATTTCACTCTAAAAACATTTTAACTCATTTAAATATCATGACATGAGAAGCAAGTATTTTCATTTTACATATATAAGAACTTAAATCTAATGTCCTCATCATCACAGCATACCACCACCAGACTATTTTTAATTAAAAGCATACTTGATAGAAGTAAACACAATTTAAAATCTTTTTTCAAAAGCTTTTATGCCATGTACAACCAGTCTCACATAGAATGATGTTTAATAATTACATAAGAGTATATACGGAATTATGTACAAATTACATCACATTTTGCCAGGCTAGTTTCACAATTCACGGGGAAGTCACTATTACAGCTTAGAACTTAAGATACACTGATGATTATTTAATAGACTTTGTTAAGAGGCAATCCTTTTTTCTTCTAAAGATCATAACCAAAGTCATGACAGTGACATAGTTATCTCATTTTTTAATATAATTTTATAAATTCAATCACATATTCATTCCCCAGTTAGAGTTTACAGAACTGAGTTTACTGTATCAATAATTACTCAATGCCAAAAGACCAATATTCATGTTTTCATAATTACCCATGGCTTTTTACTGTCAACAAACCTACTTAGCATGATATACTCTGCATCTAGAGAATAAAGCTATCATCAGGCCCTGAAACAGTCTACAAATTCATAGTTAACACTCCCATTTGTTGACATAGACACATAAATTCTGTTATTTGAAAAATGTTCCACAACATATCTCTTTCCACTAAGCAGTCAAAAATCATATATTTCCATCTAGATGATCCTTTCCAATGAAAAGTTTTATGAAAGTAAAAAATAAATGCACCTATCTCCAAAGGATTCCTCATCTCTGCTAGAGACTGCAGCTTTTGTTTATATTTCAAAAAAGGCAATAATAATTTTAGTACTAATGAACCCAACAAACCAAAATATTCAAAGAATAATCATTCAAACTCCCCATGTGGCCTACCACAGCAAACAAAATAAGGAGGTGAGATGGTGGACAATGGACACAAGTTCTAGCTTCTCAGGAGAAGTAAGTTCTGGAAATTTATTCTGGAAAGCTAATTACAGCATGGTAACTAAAATTTGGACTAAATGATGGAACAACAGAAATTTCCCAAGTAATCTAACCCTATATGCTAGCAAAAACTATGTAAGCTGATGTACAAGATTAGTATCTGACTGTTTCACAATGTTCTTAGAAGATATACACTGACAGATTAGGGTAGCAAATTGTATACCTTAAATCTATACAATGTTTATTTGTGGTTTATGGCTCAATAAAGTTTGGGGACAAAAAAATTATTCAAATAAATTACTACCATAGTCACAACTTGAGCTACAGAAGTTCTTTCCCGCAGAAATAAAAAAGCAGGAGCAAACAAAGAAAATAAATCAAAATGGTCTAAAAATTCATTAAGAAAGAACTGAGCTGACCACAGCAGAAACAAATCCAATGTCAAAGATGTCAGACATCAGACAAAGAAAAGGGAGAGAAATAACAGCACTTTTTTTCTTTTCTTTTTTTCTTTTTAACAAGGACTGGTTAGAGATCTAATGTGGTCTCAGCTTTGGAAAAAATTATCACATAATGTCAGTCTATTTATTTTTCTGGACTTTTCCAAGCCAAACTGATTTCTGACTGGATAGTTTCAATAGCTTGTGCAATACAACAGAAGACTCAGAAAGAAATCTATTAGTTGACCTTTTCCATGTAAACTTCATTCATTGATTCTATAGCATTAAATGCTGTCACATCTGTAGAACTGAAAAGAGCAATGTCAGTACCTAGATGTCAAGCCTTGAAAACAGAGAGCTGTCATTTTAAGTTGTCCAATTCTTTGCCCATGATTAAAAAATGAATATTTCAGATCAATGGGTGACAATCCCATTAGAGTGATAGCCTATGATATCAATTACCACTTCAGTTTCAATTTGGCTGGCTGGCCACAGGGTACCATTTCTCAGCTGTACTTGTGATGGGCTGGCTCTGTGAAGCATGACACCCTTAAATTGCTGCCCATTATCCAACTGTCATTACTTGTACTGCCTCAGAATTCTCTGAATCACAAGCAGCTACTGAGGTCAAGCTTTGCAACCAGAGGAATTGGACAAGTTGGCAAATTCTTTATATAAAGGCAAAGTTATTTATCTGACATCTGACTTGGAAAATCTAAAGTTTCCATTATCCTGACAGTATGTCAGTTTTGTGTAGGTATATTGATTTAATAATTTAAGAGGTTTTATCAAGGTGGCAAGGGGTTAAACATATACTGTGTTTGCATTATTCAGAACATTGCTTTGTTTAGGGGGTCTTTATCATGCCAGTAAAGATTCTATTTAATTCCTCTCTATATACAACTAGATATATAAAATTATTTCTATAAACATAAAACACTAAAGTTTGACTTTGAGTAAAGCATGTTAAATCTATACAAAAAAAAGCAAATAAAATGTCCTAGCTGCTATCTTATGTATTCCAAATTTGTGAATCAACTTAAAGAGGAAATTAATTCAAACATGCCTATAAAAAATTTTCAAAATGAGGACTTTAAATTTTCTAGTGAGTTTTTGATTTTTACTATCTTCATTCACATTTTCTTGAAATATAATTTGAAAATAGCCATTATATATTTTTTTCTATTGAAAAGCCCATACCCACACAAGGGTACATACTGTCCTTTTCCTAAATCAGTCTGCTTCTCTCTCTTTTCCTCCCTCCCTCTAATTCTATATCTGAATGCCTATAGTTAAATCTATGCTTAATTTTTTTTTTTAACAAATTACAACTTTTCTTTAAGAAACCCACTGAGGTTGGTGACCCACAGCTATAATCCCAGCATTCAGGAGATGTAGAAGAAAGATTATGAGTTTGAGGGCAGCCTGGGTTACATACTAAGTTCAAGACTGCATAGGCCAAACAGTAGGGCCTTCAAACACACACACACACACACACACACACACACACACACACACACTAGAATCTTTCTGAATAAAACTAATATTTCTCAATATTAACTCAATTTTTCTTTGAGTCCTATTCTATTCATAAGTTTAAATTGTAACTCTAGAACAGGATTCAAATGTCTCAAATTAGAGTACTGAGAGTTGGGGGTATGAAGGGCCAGTAAAGTAGACTTTTGGACAGACCTGATAAATTTTCCCACAACATAATTTCGTTGAGGAATTCGAAGAAAGAACATAAAAATGAAGTTTAGATACATCAACGGGTAAAATACTCAACTAATGTTTAAATGATTTTTAACTCCCAAGAAACTGTGTGTTTCTGAAACAGGTTCTCACTATGTAGCACTGGATGCCTGGAACTCACTATGTAGATCATGCTGTCCTCAGCTCACTGACATCAACTTGTCTCTACCTCCCAAGTTCTGAGACAAATGGTGGGCGCCACCATACCCAACCTCCATGAAATTACTACTTTGTTCCCAATCCATATGCTCAGATAGGTGTGGGGGTGGGGGGTTGGTGCTAGGACAGAGGTAAGCTTATTCTCCAATGCCTTTTGCAACATTTCTATTTCTTTAAAATTTTCCTCAGTTCACTTGAAAATTGGTCGTGCTATATCATCTTATGCAGCAATAAGCTTTTAAGCATTTGAGTGTATTTATATATATAAATTTATATATAAAAATATACTTAAACACATCAGCAGCTAGCAAAAGCATTCAGAGAAGAGTATCATTTAATGAAAAATCTCTTCTTGGGGCTGGAGAGATGGCTCAGTGGTTAAGAGCATTGTCTGCTCTTCCAGAGGTCCTGAGTTCAATTCCCAGCAACCACATGATGGCTCACAACCATCTGTAATGAGGTCTGGCGCCTTCTTCTGGCCTGCAGGCATCCACACAAACAGAACATTGTGTACATAATAAAATAAATATTTAAAAAAAAAATCTCTTCTTATTATATACTAATTTTTATTTCTTCAAAATTAAATAAATCAGTAGTTTGTTTAGAAAACTAATTATAGTTTGTGTTTGCAAATAGTTAACAAAAACTAAGAACTCATATATTTTATTAAGCTGATTTTTTCTATAAAAAAGAAAAGCTAATAGTAGGAATGGATTCTAGTGAGAAGTAATACATATACAAAGTTTATCCTGACTCTATAACCTTATTATAAAATATTATAGTAACTATAATTTTTATCACAACATGAAACAAGACTAAAATAAATACTAAGTTTAAAACCATATAATATACACACACACAAAGTGTATAAGTTACTTGAATTATTATTTTGAAAAAGGTTTTTCTTAAGATAAGTTTAACAGAAACAGAAAATACAACTAACCCCTCCATTCCTACATTTGACAATTAGCAAGTTATATTTGCTCAACTTACTTTCAATCCATATTTTGAATCTACAACAGTTATGATACCTACAAAGAAATAACATGGTAGTCACTCTTTAAAGTTACCATACTTGAGAAGGAAAATTAAAACACCTTCAGTTCACAAATACCATTCAATAAAGTATTATTTCTCTTACCAATGTGGCAAATTAACTCAATCTCAGGAATATGCAAATATGTTTCAAATATATAATGATCTCTGTTTCTAAGAAACTAGAAAATAAAAATTTAAGTCAACAATAAAATAAAACTTCTTTGGTATTTAAAAGTTTAAAGTCCAAACTAAGACACATTCCATAATCATAGAGAAATAAGACTAGTTATACAAGAGACAGGTTATTTTTATTTTCACAATCAAAAAGGGGCTTTTCTAAATATTTAAATTACTATTTAAAGAATCTGAGACATCTTAAGACACTATATTCCTAAACTCTGCTAGTACCTAAATTCTCAAAAGATCAACTAGTTCAGCAATTTCTGAACATATGTCAAATCGTTTTTAAAAATATAATAGGAGAATGTGATAATATTTATGAAATTCAACAAGCTACATTCCTAATAAACCTATCTTCTTTTTTTTTTTTTTTCTTTTTTCTTTTTTTGGCTTTTCGAGACAGGGTTTCTCTGCAGCTTTTTTAGAGCCTGTCCTGGAACTAGCTCTTGTATACCAGGCTGGCCTCGAACTCACAGAGATCCGCCTGCCTCTGCCTCCCGAGTGCTGGGATTAAAGGCGTGCGCCACCACCGCCCGGCATAAACCTATCTTCTATGATTCTTACCCGATAGTCTACATGGCTGGTTTAAAGAAATATAAAGAAAGTAGAAACAACAGGGGAAGGTGACTAGAGTTGCTACAATAAGAAAGTGGTACCAAGCTTACAAATTTATATAGACTGACAAGAGCTAAGTAGTGTATGTATGTGTACAGCATTCTGAACTCTTCAAGTAAAAATGAAAGCAGTTATATGACCTTTCTGCTGTCTTCCTGACTACCTACAAAGCTCTAGCATTATACTAAGTGTGTCATGGCAACAGAGGACACGGGCAATCTACAGAGCATTCTGAAAGGAAAATTTTAGTAGAAGTCCTGGCAGAGTTGAGAGCAATCCCTAACAATCCAGTTTTATCACTGTCTAGAACTTTAGAATCCCTATGATCAAAAATTTGATTCATCAAAAAATAAACAAGTTTAAAAAGAACAATGATGTAGGAATTAAAACTGCAATATAAACAAAATGAGCTCAACCATAAAATAAATCTTACTTTAAAATAAATTATTTTAACTTACCATCAAGATAAATATCACTCCCTAACTCAGCATCAACCCAAAACATAGACGCAACTGCACCTGAAAGTACATAATATGATAATATTCATCAAATAAAGTATTTCTTCAAATTGCAAAACACAATTTTATAAGTCTTTTTTTTTAACCAGTAGGATCAGCTGCTAAACACACGCACACACACACACACACACACACACACACACACACACACACACAAATGATTTAGTTTAATCTTTTTATGAGAATTACAGTGACAGGACTTTTCAAGACCTGCAGTCACCCCATTCCTCTCCCTTTTTCTACAAACAAATTTTTTCTACAAAATCTGGGCACTCATCAAACATGCTTCTATTGATGTCAAAATAATTTACCAATAAATATTGTGAAACAATTTGGACACAATAGCTGAGTATACACTGGACATTTTTCTTATTTCCTGAATATAATTATCCTACAGTCCACAAATAATAAACTCCTCCCCCCAAAAAAACAAATAAAACACATTAACTCCAAAAATCACTTGCCCAAAATAAATTCACTTGTAATCTTTACAGAAGAGAAAGAACAAGAAAAATTACAAGTTTTTTGGTGGTACTCACTGCCATATATTTACTTAGTACTGGGCATAAAATTTGCATCTGAAGAAAAATTATTTCTAAGAAACAAATTAAAATTTGTATTTGACAGGAACTGGTTTAACACAAAACCACATATTCTGATTAGTGTGCGACAAAACAAGAAAAGGAGACTGACAGCAAGGGAAAGCATCGCTGTCCCAGTTAGTGATGGTGCTGTCTAAAAGAATGAGCATAGGGGCAAACAAGGACAACTGAACTCATTCCACTGTCCAAAGCTGTCTGCCTACTCTGACAAGATGTGGTCCCGCTAAGCATCACTCTGTGTCAACAGTGAAACACCTGTCAGCTGTTTACAGTGATTACTCATGCAAGACATAGCAAGGGCCACAAGATCTAATGGTTTCCTGATACCTATTGATTTTTTTCCCAAAAACTTAATAGTTTTCCAATTTGACTGAAATAGGATTTGTGAGTAACAGGAGCAGAATCAATGTCTGTCCTCTTCAAGAAAATTACTTTACCATGACAATTATTTAGCTAAGAACTGGAGAGTGTCAGTCTCCTAAGCGAGAAACAACTGAATTGCCAATAAAAATTATTTCCACTTTCTTGGCTAAAAACATGGTTTTAATTAATAAAGGTGAAAAAGAGTAAATTTACAGCTTCATGATACCAAACAATATGATACAAAAAATGATTAATTTCTTTACTTAGAGCCAAAAACATAGGCATGTTAGCATCACAGTTTTATAACTTTAAAACCTCACTGGTTTTTATTCAAATAAATGGCTTTATTTTATTCAAATAAATGGTTTTATGTCTTACTTCTAATGAGGATGAATTGTAAATGTGTATTACAGCTTTTATTCTTTTTTTTTTTTCAAGACAGGGTTTCTCTGTAGCTTTGGAGCCTGTCCTGGAACTAGCCCTTGTAGACTAGGCTGGCCTTGAACTCACAAAGATCCAAAGAACCGCCTGCCTCTACCAAGTGCTGGGATCAAAGGCGTGCGCCACCATCACCCGGCCTACAGCTTTTATTCTAAACATCATTTGCATCTGATTCAATTCTTACAGGATGCTCAAAAAAGAATGATCTGAACTATAGATGTAGGTGCTTAGGAATAGCAAAGATGAGGGAATGGAGTAGGCAATTCTTCTCCCCAAAGAATATTAGGCGACGTCCGGAGATAATTTAAGTTGCTTCTAGGAATATGCTACTGGTAGGCAGAACTAGGGATGCTGTTAAACAATCTACAATGCTCAGGATAGTATTCCTCACAGAAGATAACTGGCCATCCAAAACATCATTTGTGTAAAGGCTGAGAAATTCTGAACTATATTACAGAATCTTTCCTTAAAACCTGATAAAACAAGAAATTTTCTTGCAAGTATCAAAATTATATCAGAACAACCAAAAAACAAGATCAGCTCCCTAACCAAAAATTTAGAAGTGTAATAGTCAAAGTTAGAAACAAAGTTCTATGTGAATGTAATGGTTTGAATAGGAATGGAGCCCTATGGGCTCACATATTTGAATGCTTTTTCATTAGGGAAGTGGTGCTACTTGACAACAATTAGGAGGTGTGGCCTTGTTGGAGGAAGTTATGTCACTAAGGATGGGCTTCAGGGTTTCAAATGCTCAAGCCAGGCTCAGCGTTGCTCTCTTCCTGCTGACCGCAGATGCAGAATTCTCAGCTACCAAGTCTGCCTATGTGTTGCCATGCTTCCTGTAATGAGGATAATGGACTAAACCCGTGAGGCTGTGAGCAAGCCCTAGCTAATTGTTTTCCTTTATGAGTTGCTGTGATCATGGTGCCTCTTCACAGTACTAGAACACTGGCTAAGACAGAGCTACTGTGGCCTTTCCTAACTCAACTCCCACCTCCAAAAGAGGTTGCAGAAGAATAGTTTACAAAATCCTAATACTAATCAGAAACATCTTCCCAAAAGACAAGATGTAGGACTAACTGGAAAGCAGTAAGGGAGGGAATGTCAATGATAACAACAAATACTTCAAGACTAAAAAGTGTTAGTCACTTCTATGTCAGGAGTTGTTTTGTAGGACTAAGAGCAAAAGGAAGAAGAGCTATGAGGTCTAATGATGCCCCACAGCAGCAAGGATTGACTATGTACTATTAGGTGAGTGGAACAAACCCAAGACAGCCATACTGGATATTTGAGGCCAGAAGCTAATGGCCACTTTATCTCATCAGTCTGCCTGGTCACCCATTTCCATTAGCTTCCCTCTTCACGTGTCCCAGTAATACTCAGCTTTCAAATTGGGGCTCAAAAATTTGGGGAGGGGGTAAGATAGTGAAGATATTAAAAGGAATTCCTCATCAATTTTTTACAAAGGTAAAAGATAGTCCTCCGACCTTCCCATACCAGACACAAAAGTACACATGTGATTTCAGCAGAGGAAAAGAAATACAGATAAATGTCAGGAAGAGGAAAAAAAGAGTAACTTACTAGCATGACAAATTGCAAAGGATTCATTCTGCAAGGAAACAATTTAATAAAACAAATAAAATTTGAAGTAGCTCTTTATAGCAAAAAATCTGAAAACAATACAATACAAAAACAAGCCTGAAGACAAAAGAGCAGAATAATAATCTGAGGCCTTGTATCACTATATTTAGAATCAATTTAATAGCACCATTGTCTGGCCAATAAATTAATTTACAATAGTGAGGAAGAGATAAGAAACGAGTATGAGGAGGATTATTGACATAAGGAAAGCATAAGATTATCAGAGTAAACATAGCTGCAAAAAATAAATCAGAACAATTAAGGGTATAGCTTAGTGGTAGAGCACCTAACATGCGCAAGGTACTCAAAAACAGAAAACTAGAAGCCAGAGAGATGGCTCAGCAGGCAAGGGTGCACCCTACTGCACACTGCCATGCCTGGGACTTGTGTTCCAGTCCCAGGACCCATATGGTGAAGAGAGAACTGACCAACATGGTGGAGAGAAGAGCTGACTCCTGCAGACTGTCCTCTGAACTCCACACATGCCACAGCATACACCTTCATATTCATTCTCATTTATTCATTTGCTCTCCCTCTCTCACCCCCTCAAGCCCCTTTCCTTGCAATCAAAAATATATAAACAAATCAATATAATTTTAAAAAGAAAATTAGACTAGCTAAAAGAATAAAATTTATTATGAAGAAAATTGGTCTCATTAGTATAATATGACAATAATATGACAGAAATAATATTCACAATAATAAAAAGTGGAAATGTCCTTAAATAAAGTGTAGGAAAAAAATAACTGAAAATAAAAACAAATTCCCACATTATTATCAGATCACATCTGTTTGGGGCCTGACATCAGTGACTTTTGATGTATTGTACAAACATTAGGGGTTTAATTATTTTTAAAACTTTTTATGTATATGAGGGTTTTACATGCATATATGAACCACATACATGCTTTGGAGGGAAAGTTGGCTAGAAGAGGGCACTGAATCCCCTAAAACTGGAGTTACAGATGGTTATGAGCTATCCGGTGAGCTCTGGGACTGAACCTGGGTCCTCTGGAAGAACAACTAGTGCTCTTAATTGCCAAGCCATCTTTCCAACCCCTGGAGCCTAATCTTAATGACCAATGATATCCTACCCAATCTCAAGAGCACCCATGTCAGGTAGTTCACAGTCACCTGTAACTCCAGTTCCAGGGAATCCAACACCCACTTCTGGCTTCCTTGGGTACCTATACACATATGGCACATACTCATATAAACACACACACATAGATACACATAAAAATAAATCTTTATAAAAAAATCTTTAGTTATTCCTACCAATAACTCTAAGACAATTAACATAATTTTAAATTCTATTAACAGCTTAACCATCTCAAGAAGTACACTGACAATTCTTATGTGACACAAGCTACAATTTCTCTTCCTCTGAACAATGGCAAAAATTAAATACAGAGTAAAGTGTTAGCGCTGCTGAAATGACTCAACAGGTAAAGCACTTGCTGGTCAAGTGCTAGACCCAAAACGTCCACACAGAAGCTGGGTTGCATGGCCCACCTGCAACTCTATCATAGGGAAGTAAATAAAGAGACTGAAGATAGGGAATTTCTGAAACAAGCTGGATAGCCAAACCAGCAAAAGTGACAAGCTCAGCTCTTTGCTCACTGAGAGACTCTGCATCATCAGTACCTAAGGTAAAAAGCCCATTCACATTTGAATATGCATACATACATGGATAGCACCACATAAACATATACAAAACATAAAATCTGAATCTCATTTTAACTATCTCTCTAAGGTATCAAAGAACTATATGCTGGTTACTAATAATATAATTTCTTACCAGGATCTGCTAGTCCAGTGGTCTCTAAGAGTATGTAATCAAATTTCCCCTTTTTCTGCATCAGATTCTCTATAGCTCTAAGGCCATTGTCCCTGAGAATACAAAAAATATAGTAATAACTGACTACCTGAACATTTTAAATAGTCACAACACAACACAAAAATATTTTCAGGTACACACAAATTTAACTCCTTCCTAAGCTTCTAATAAAATGTCCAATATTTAAGAATGACAAGAAGAAAACAAGTGCAAATACAGCAGATATGATATATGTGTTAATTTTTTATTAAAACTAAAAGCAAAGAAAATGTTATCTAACAAAAGTCAATATTTAATTCACAGATTTACAAAAGGAAACCAGTATAAATAATGATGAAATTTATCATCTAGAGTAGTTCAATATGAAATTAAAGGAACACTGTTGCCGCAAACTTTTTAACTCTAGTCTGAATTAGGGTATAGTGTAATTTCCTTAAAAAACAAAACAAAACAAAAAAACCTCTCATTATACAGTTCAGCCTGACCTGGAACTGTCAATCTTCCTCTTCCACCTCCCAAATGCTGGGATTACAGGCTTTTATTACCTGTTTTTATTCTTAATACCAAAAGCTAGGGTAAATATTGAACGTGGTGATTTTGGTTAAGAAAATATTTATAACTACTTCCTCTTTCCAGAAAATTGTGACTCGGTGTCAAACATCTACAATTGTAAATAACTCAGGAGAAACTCAATTCACTATGATATAGAAAAATCAGAAGCACATGTAGTAATTATGATGATTTATCAAAGAGCTTATTTTATTAGATAATTTATCCAAGTTGCTGTTTTATGTCAGGAACTCTTCTAGGACCAATGGTAGCTTAGGAAACTAAAAAGACACTGCCCATGGAAACTTAAGGAGTAACCTAACCACTTAACAATTTAACATAAGGTTCTTTCCCTGTTTCTGTGTGTTTGTGTGTTAATACTCGGATCTGAACACAGAGCCACATATATGCTAAGCAAGCATGCTACTAATGAGTTACATTCCCAATCCTCTTTTTACTTTTTATTTTGAGATAGGATGTCATTAATTTGCCCAGGCTAGATTTGACTCACTTGGTAGCCCAGGTAGGCCTTGAATTTGGGATCCTCCTGCATTAGCCTCTCAAGTAGCTAGGTTTACAAATCTGTATCACCAGGCTTGGCTGATTCTTCCCTCTTTCTTATGTATTTGTATGTGTAGGCATGTGTGATGTGTATATGCACATGTGTACATGTAGAGGACATGTTGGTGTCTTTCTCAATGACTTCCCACCTTATTTTTTTCTGACAGGGTCTCTCACCTAGACTGCCCAGCCAGGAAGCTCCAAGAATCTACCAGTCTCCCTGCCTACCAAGCATTGGGATTACAAGCTCACACTGCCCTGCCTGGCTTTCCATGTCAGTACTTGGGTCCTCAAGCTTGTGAAGGAAGCACTTTATCCACAGACATTTCCCAGCCCATGGTTATTCTCTTTTATGACAGTCATTTATTTTTTAGTTTAAAGAGACTGAATACTTAGGAGTTGGGAGAAATGGCTCAGTGGGTAAGAACAATTGTTGATCTTCCAGAAGAACAGAGTTCAATTCACAGTACCCATATAGTGGCTCACAACTGTCTGTCACTCTCGTTTCAGGCATTCAGTACCCTCACTGGACTCTGTGGGCACCATGCATGAATATAGTACACCAGCATACATAAATTTTTTAAAAGAAAAAAAAGAGGTTGAATACTTGGAAATAAGACTAATGACATATTAAATTCAGAATAATCTTTTTCTACATGTGAAATAAGACACTGAAAATAATTTTTAAAAATTCAATGAAAGAATAAGAACAACAAAACAAATAGAAAATAACAGCAAGAAATACTTAAAGAAAGCACAACCTAAAAAATATATATTCTACCCAAAAATACAATGGTACAAGCTATGTAAGTAAATTCAGTTAAATTACACAGGAAAATCAAAGCTGGAAATAAAATCAACAGACATCTTAAACCAGCCAACAAGCACACAGTAAACCCACTCCTTACTTCACTGAACAGCAGAGACAACCGTTTCTAAGTTCCAGCCACTCTTCATAGAGTTCTCCACCTTGACTGATGGATAAGGATTTCTCTACTGCACTCCCTAGAAACAGGAACAGGCAGTCTTTAGATTACGTTCGCTAGCCAAGAAAAAACAGAAGGATGTTCAGAAACAAGAGAACATTCCAATGAAGAAACTATAGCTTAGAATATGTATTCTTTTATAACTCTAAATCAATCAATAAAACTTCAAATTCTATTAACAGATTAAAAGTTTCAAGAAGTAGTATATTGATGATTCTTCTGTGATGTAAACCAGAATCTCTCTTCTTTTGAACAATAAAAAGTAAACCTAAAGTCAATATTTAATTCAGTAAACATTTAAATTATTGTACTCTAGATGACTTTAACTTTTCCTGTAAGCCTTAAATAAAGCCAGGCATGGTATACACCTATAATCCCAACACTTGGGAGCCTGAGGCTGAAGGATCTGGATTTTAAAACACATCTGGGCTCCAAAGGAATTTACAGATCAGCCTGGGCTACACAATGAGACTTTATCTCAAAAATGTAAATAACAAAGGCTGAACAGATTGGCTAGTGGTTAAAAGCATTTGCTGCTCTAGCATAGCACTGCAGTTCAGTTCTAGCACTCACACTGCACATGGGACAGTTGACGACTACCTCTAACTCCATTTCTAGCCTCCAAAGGGCCTGCATACAATGCACACACACACACACACACACACACACACAAATAATTTTTAAAAATGTAATGAATAGGGCTGAAGAGATGGCTCAAAGCTTAAAAATACTTGCTGCTCTTGCAGAGGACCTAGATAGAGTTGATTCTCAGCACCCACATGGCAGCTCACAACTGGCTATAATTCCAGTTCCAAGGTATCTAACACCCTCTTCTCCAGTCACGAGGCATTCATGTGGTGTATAAACATACATGCAGGCAAAACACTTATACACATAAAATATTTATAAAATATTAAATAATTTAAGTTTCTAAGAAGACAAATCCAAAATTAATAAACACATCACCTTCCTCCTTCGGACCCTTATTTGTCTGATTCCATTTACTAGAGGAGCTACTGTGAAGGCATTTTTCTTCTCATCCATTGTAAACTTTCTAAATATACAGACAGGCTTTTTAAATACTGGGTTTTGTAAATTCTTCAACCTCTTATGAGGTTTTTCTTTTAATTCTTCACTAAATTGATGGTTTCTGTTATAAGGTTGCTTCTAAACATAGTTTAAAACCCTATTTCAGGGGGCTGGAGAGATGGTTCAGAGGTTAAGAGCACTGCCTGCTCTTCCAAAGGTCCTGAGTTCAATTCCCAGCAACCACATGGTGGCTCACAACCATCTGTAATGGGGTCTGGTGCCCTCTTCTGGCCTGCAGGTATACACACAGTCAGAATATTGTATACATAATAAATATTTAAAAAAAATAAAAAAAATAAAACCCTATTTCATTCTAACAAAGGCTTTTAAGCCATTTAAAAAGTCATCTAAAATTAACTTTTATTCAAATAAAAAGTATCTTAGTAAGGTTTACCTGGGAAATAAGTAAAAATAAAAAATGGGATGTTTATCAAAAGAATAGGTTTAGATGTTTTACAATGTACCTGTAGTGATATTTTATGTATGTTTTAATAAATAAAGCTTGCCTGAAGATCAGAGGGCAAAACAAAGCCACTAGAGGACAGGCAGTAGTGTCACACACTTTTAATACCATGATTTGGGAGACAGAGGCAGATGGATCTCTGTGAGTTCAAGGACACCCTGGGCTACACAGGATCATTGCAGAAATAGATTCAGGTGGTGGAGGCTCACACCTTTAATCTCAGTACTAGGGAATCACACGACTTTAATCCCAGCACTAGAAGGGAATATAAAACGGAAGGAAACAGAGCTCAGGGCTCAGCCTGCAGTCACCCAGCCTTGGTAGAGGTAAGACTTCTCTAGTGCCTGGCTATTTTGCTTTTCTTATCTTCCACTTGAACCCCAATATCTTTCTCTGGGTTTTTATTATTCATGTTACCAATGCCACAGAAAAGTTTTAAATAGAAAAAAAAGATTTTCCTTTTACATTTATGTATTTTCTGTTCATATTTTAGTTGGGTGATGATAGTTTCACATAATTCATCATCAAAACTCATTAAGCCCCAGCAATGCTTAACCATGCATGGGCAGCCCGTTTATGGCAGTTCTCCAGTTGTTCCTAACCTGGGTAGTCCTAGATGCTTGTGCTATTGTCATACCCAAGGTTCCACAGTCTTCCTTTATGCTGTCCATCCAGCGTTTTGGGGGTCTTCCTCTTTGCCTTATCCCGTGCAGTCCTCCAAGCAGTGCTATCTTCGGGTATCTGCCGTCATCACTCATTCTCATAACAAGGTCCAAAGTCTCTCAAGCACCACTGTCGTATTCTGTAGTTTACTTCCTTCTGTAGATGGAGATGCTGTTTCTTAATGTCCTCTTTGCACAGCCTGTCTCTTCATGGGTCTCCTAGAATCCTCCTGAGACATGCTATCTCAAGCACATTCAGTCTGAGGAGCATTTTATTGTCCAGGTTTCAGAGACGTAAAGAAGGCAGCTCAAGACAAGTGTCTCATTACTTGCAATTTTGTTGTTATTGTTATGTCTCTTGCTGACCAAACCTTTCCTAGTACCTAGAATGTAACCCTCACTATCGTTATCCACTTCTTGATGTCTGAAATGGTTCCCTCCTCTGAGCTGAGGTTTCCTCCCAGACAGACAAAGTTGACTGTTGGCTTGAGGTTCTGATTCTTTATTACAGTGTTAAAATCCTGTGCGTCCTTCCCATGTGCTGTATCTCAGTCTTCTCCATGTTTACTTTCATACCAAGGTTTTCACTTACGCCCACCACTTTATTTACCAGGGCCTGCAGATCATTTGGACTTTTAGCAAGTAGTTCTGTATCATCGGTGAAATGTAACACGCAGATTCAGAGCTGACAGGAGCACAAGTGATCAGATCTTCACTTTGAGGCAATTGGCAGAAAAATACAAAGAATTCACAAAAGACTTATGTCTGTTATATTGACTTCAGGAAGGCATTCGACAGCATTTGGTGGAAAGGACTTTGGGAAACAATGAGGTTCTATGGGTACCCAGAGAAAACCATAAGAATACTAGAAAATGCTTATAAAGGTATCTTTGCATTAGTCAACGTCTATGGAGAACTAAGTGATCAGTCTAAGATAATCATAGGAATATTACAGGGATGCGTCCTCTCACCACTACTCTTAATATATTCCTGGAATTAATAATAGCAACAGCCCTGGAGGATGAGGAGATAGTGTGCAGATCAACAACTGACAGGTGTGTGAATCAATAACTTGCATTTCACCAATCACATGATACTAGGCTATATAAAACATTAAAAAGGACTGAGGATGTTGCAAAAGGCAAAACCATAAAAACTATACAAAATGAAGAAAAACAGTAAGAAATAATAAATAAAACCAGGGTATAATGAACTACCTATTAATAAAAAGCTGGAAAAGGACTATTAGAATCGTCCAATTATTAAAGGCTAAAAGCATAGTTCAGAAAGAAAAAGAGAAAAAAACTTCCTTAGTATACAGCAAACCTTGCACCACAATCAGTCAGTCTCTTTAGATGTATTTTACTTACTATGTATGAGAGAAGGGCTTGTTTTTGATGTGGGCAGACTGTATGTGAAGGTCAAACTTTTGGGAGTTGATTCTTGCCTGGCTGGGCCACAGTCTCTCTTGTTGCCTTTGCCACTACACTGCACACTCCAGGCTAGCTCCCACTACACTGCACACTCCAGGCTAGCTCCCACTACACTGCATACTCCAGGCTAGCTCCCACTACACTGCATACACCAGGGTAGCTTAATAAAAAGTAATCCTAATTTTCTGAAACTATTCATAGTGGCCTCATATTATAATACCATCCAATCTAATTTTCACCAGTAGAATAAAGGGTCCCAAGTATTATTGCAACATGACAGTTACTGAACTTTACTTACCCTCTCCAAATTCATTTAAAATAACTGCTATTTTTCTATTATGTTGTTCTGTCAAAATGTAGTTCAGAAGTGTTGTCTTTCCAGCACCTATAAAATATATTAAAGCAACAAAACTCAAAAACTAATTTTCAAGACATATCTAACAACAGTACAGAGGACTTTACAGGAGAGATTAGAACAATCTTTAAAAACTATCATAATATTCCTTATGCATATTTTGTAAATAATTACAAATAATCTTACAAGTTGAGTTAGTTTTCTAACTTACTATGACTAAAATATACCTTCATCATAATTTATAATACAGCAATAAAGGGCATCTAAAATTTATACTTAATAAAAACTTAATGAATTATGGTTTCTAAGAAATGTCACTTCTAAAATAAAAAACTATGTAGATTTCTCACATCATACTTTCTTTCTCAAGTAAGAATACTTAGTTACTTCCCTAATCTTACTCAACCTATTTCAACATCCATGAACTAGCAATAAATTCAGGTTGATTGTAAAGCTATTTTTAGTATGCATAAGCAGTCTATTACCATAAAACTGATTTTATAAAATGGGGTGCAGAGATAACAAGCAACAGACTATTCAGTCGAGAAATTCATAAACTACACTCACTTTATCCAGTAGGTGGCACAATAAACCCAATTTGTTCATCTCAAGCAGAAGGAAAACATTAATCTTGTGAACCAAAGATTCCAAATTTCATAATGGAATATTGTTTTAAAAAAATCAGCAACACCTTAACTGCACAGCAGTGTAGTTCAATTATTGGACTATATCATTCACTTTTCTGTAGGTAGACATTCTGACAGTCTCCAATGTTTGACTGTCACAAGCAGCCATGCTAAAAAGCTCTACACATCGTTTGCACAAACCTACTAAAACACATTTGCCTGTTTCCTAGGGTCCAACTAGGAGAAAGTCAGGGAGTACCAGGGTACTAATAGCTTCAACATTTTAGGTTATTCTCCTTTTAAGAGTTTTTGAAGAGTTGACATGAGAAGCTCGACATAAACGGGTGGCATGTAAGGAGAGCCAGGTTTAAGAACACAGAACAATGAGGAATTTCTTAAAACAAGAGGCCTGAACATAATTATGTACAGGCCAATGACAAAGTTGAAACCTATGAATGTAAGATATTTCCCCCAAAGAATTATTAGAGCTTAATAATTAACCATGCTATGAAGAAAAAAAAATCAAGATATAATTGACATTCATTCAAAGTATCTACTGTGCATCAAATTTAAGGCTCTGCCTCCATGGTTCTTAACAATGTTAAGTGGGGCAGGGTGGAGAACTTAGATATGAATTAGGAAGTTATTTTGTTGCAAGTTGATCATTCAACAGGAGACATACGGAATACTCCAGAGGACCTAAGAGGGCTATTTAGCCAGAACAATTACAGGAAGAAATATTCCAAGGAGAACCTTTAACACAGCAGTTCTCAGCCTGAGGGTCACGACCCCTTTGGGAGTCAAAAGACCCTTCCACAGGGGTTGCTTAAGACCATTCTGCATTTCACAGATATTTACAATATGATTCATAACAGTACCAAAATTACAGCTGTGAGACAGCAATGAAGATTATTTGATTTGGGGGTCACCACAACACGACGAACTGTAGCAAAAGAATGCAGCATCAGGAAGGTTGAGAACCACTGCCTTAAAAAGTAAGATGAGTTCAATATGTTGGGGCATCTGACAGACGAGGGAGGTAGGCAAGAACCAGATCAGAGGTTCTTGAACTCTTCCTTAGGAACCTGAACTTTCATCCAAGTGGAGCCACTAAAGGGTGTGACACAATCAAGGCAACACTTTGTAGAGATCAGTATGGCTAGTATCAGCACATGGCTATCCTAAGGAGCAGGGAGACTCGGGACTACTGTAGTTAGGAGACAACGTCAGTGCGGCAGGTGGCTGGGAATCTCAGGAGCAGGGTTTGAGGAGATACTTGCATTTGGAGTGTTGGACATGTGAAGTCTGGAGCTGTCTGTAGGACATCAAAACAAACTATACAGAAATAAAACTAGAGGGTGGGAGCTGGAGCAATCAGTGGGAAACTAAGAAGGAACCGTAGGAGGCCAGGACAATGGTGTTCCCAAGTTTTCAAAAAGAAAACAGTGGCAAAGGAGGAACAAGGAGCCAGCACCAAGGAGGTTGCTGGGGTTAGTTCTGACCCCAGAGCTTCAGGCCTTTGCCTGCATTGCTCCTTTCACCTAGCAGTAAACAAAGTGCAGAATGGCCAAGGGGCAAGTCTGAAGTATGCTCTTTGAACGAGGAATTCGCTCGACTTCAATGAAGCAGCCTTGGAATCCAAAACGTTATTCCCTTATAAAAATTAGGTCCAAGTGAAATCTTGAATATACTTGGCCTGACTGGATAAGGGGAAAAGCAATTGGTGGTGGGCGGCACCAGTGATTTCTTAGTCATCTGTAAGGTCTGCCAAGTCCCAGCTTGTGCCCTGCAGCACACAGGGCTGAGAGCACTTGATTCGCATTTTTGGTCACTTACTTATTGTGGCCCTGTTACCTGCACTATTTTCAAAGGCTATTTGTAAACGTTTTCAACAAGAAATAGGCACATGAGCTGTCTTTCAGAAATCTGCACCATGTTAACAAATCTGTGTTTTCGGGTAACCCCTGTGTACCCCCAACACCCCAGCCTAAGAAAAACTTCAAGGCAAAGATCTTATTCTAAGACGATGTCCTACAAGGCTTTGCAAGCAACCCTTGAAAGGAGGGTGGCGGCAGTTTACGACAGTAAAAACTTCCCACTAATGGCTGGAAGAGTTCGGTTCCTGTGAAGTGCAATCGCATGAGCTAAGCAAGGTGTGAGGCATTTTACATACAGGGCATCTTATTTTTTTCTTCCATTTTTTTTCTTGATCGGGGCATCTTTTAATAACAACACACGGTTGGGTTTTGTTGTTGTTTTTCTCAGATGAGAAATCAAACTCAGGCGACTTTTATTATTTTCATTCTAAATTGAGGTGGAGGAGCTTCACAAAGAAGACAGCTTTAGACGCCACAAGGACATTAAGGTGAGTCTGGGTTTCAAAACCACCTTTGAAAAACGAGAGAAGAGACCCAGCCCTACCTCGAAGACATTCGTCCCCGGACAGGAGGTCCGGGTGCCTGAGGAGACACGGTAGACCCCCCTCCGAGAGCACAGTTCATGGCCTTTTCGGAGCGACCGTTAATTACCTAAATACCCGGTGATAATTGTGACTGGAATCTTAATGATGAAGTCAAGATTTTCCGCTTCTTGGTTGTTGGTCTCAATGGGGACCAATTCAGGACAATCCTCCGCGTACTCCTCTTCTGCCTCCACAGTCTCCATAGCCGGTAACATGCCACCGGCGGCACACCACCCCTCAGCGAAAAATCTGCCACAGTCGCCCTCCAACGACGGGATCCCGTCGGCGCGGAGCTGATGACGCCACCGCAACGTGACGCTAGCCTCTCAGTAACGAGCCCGCCCTCCAGCCACGCCCCTACGAGAACTAGACACGCCTTCTTGGGAAGGCACGCCCCTAAACCGAGACGGGCACGCCCACACACGCGGTGGACACGCCCCACAAAGGGCGGGACACACCCCCGGATGTGAGGCAGGCTCTAGGGGCGTGTCCTCTGAGGGTGCGCCAAGCTGCAATGTGCCGGTAGGACGCTAGGAGCTCTCTTTCCTCCAAGCTGTGGAAGGCTCCCCGTCTGCTGTTGCTAGGGCTGAGGCTAGACAGGTTAGGACTTGGAGCGGCTTCGAGGGCTTCACCAAAGCAGTTCCCACAGGACAGACTTTCTCAAGTTGACATCTTTTTAATTCTCAATTAAACCATTTTTTCATTCACAAGGAAAAGAATGATTATGAAGTCACGCTATGAGTTGTAACTTTTCTATCGGAAGGATAACTAGCGAAACTTTTTACAATTGTAATTACATATTATCGCTATCTGATCTTTTACAATGTAATAACATTAGTTTTGTTTACTTTTTGTTCTTGTTATTTACTTAGACATCAGTTAAAGTAAGTTCACTATTTTATTTTTGGTTCATAATATTCTTATTAATCCATGGAGAACAGTCCTTTGTATTTGTTTATTATGAACTCCTTGACAGCATCCTAACCCGAAAACATTAAATTGCACCTCTTCTATTCCAACCTAGAATCATGAATTTGATAACTAAATCATGATAACTAAAATCATGAATTTGCTTGCAATTGCTGAACATTCCTTTACATATTTGTTTTGTCCTTATACACATGTACATAAATAATGTGGTTCAATTTTGCTTGTTTTTCAACTTTATAAGAAGAGTACCATACAATATATATATAGTCTCTTGGGGGTTGCTGTATTTCCAGCTTCACTACTGAATTTCCTGTCAATTGTTTTCAGGTGTTGCTGTTTTGTTTCATATTGAGACATTCATACATTTTCCCAACAATGTAAGAGATTGTATTGATCTAGTGCCAGTATAAGCAGACATTAATCCTTTACCAATTACATACAAAATAATAGTCCAACGTGATCACAGTTGCATTTTGTTGGTTTATGAACAATATTGAGCATCTTTTTATGTGTTTTGGCCATATTTAATACTTGACCTTAGGAGGACACTTCAGGCCAGAAGCAATGCTGTGTCAAAATGAGGCTTTACTCAGAGTAAAAAGAGTTTGTTATAGAATCTTATTTTAACTAGGCAAAGATGTGTTACATTTGTTTATGCTGTGGAGTAGAGTATTACTTTAACTGTGTAAAGATGTGTTACTTTTGTTTATGCTGTATTTGTTTAATTATGAAAAGATGTGTTGCATTTGTTTCACCTTGTGTGCCTGAGGACCTGATTGGTCTAATAAAAAGCCGAACAGCCAATAGCTAGGCAGGAGAAAAGATAGGCAGGGCTGGCAGGCAGACAGAATAAATAGGAGGAATCTAGGCTCCAGAGAGAGGAGAGAGAAAAGACAGAAGAGCGAGAGGGAGACGAGGTGATATTTTGTTTGTGCTCTGACAACTAAAGTTTGCCTGAAGATCAGAGAGTGAAGCTAGCCACTAGTTAACCATAGAGGCCAGACAGTTTATCATTGAGACCAATTAGATTCGCTCTACAGAGATGCCTGGGGCCAGAAGACAGCCAACCAGCCAGCCACCAGCAAACCAGACAGAGACAGTGAGAAAGTAAGAAAAGGTAAAAAGCCCCAAGGCAAAAGGCAGATAAAGAGAAACAGGTTAAGTTAAAAGAGCTAGCCAAAAAGCATGCCTAAGCTAGGCTAAGCATTCAAAACTAATAATAAGACTCAGTGTCATGATTTGGGAGCTGGTTGGTGGTCCAAAAGAAAAAGGCTGGTGCAAGAGTTACATACATTGGGTGTTCAATGTACCTCAAACACCCACCAACTGATAGACAAAGTGGTATATCCACACAGGGAAAATTAATTGGCAACAACCAGGTACAAAGTACTGGTGACCTGCTACCAGGTGAATAAATCTCAAGAACATGCTAAAAATAAAGCCATTCGCAAAGACCACACATTGTATAAGTCCATTTATATAGTATGTCCACAATAGGCAAGTCTAGAGAGACAGAAAACAGGCTAGTGGTTGCTAAGGACTGGGGGTTTGTCACTTCTGATGGGTACCATGTATTTTTATAGTAATAAAAATGTTCTGAACTTGATCATCATTATGGTAGAACAACTCTGGATTTACTGAAGACCATTGCATTGCACACATTAATTAATCAATTTTATCTCTTAACTATTTTGTTTTTTTTAGTTAAGCGCCATTATGTGCTCAAATTTTGGGAAGTTGTTTTTTGTTTTGTTTTTCACAGAGAATTGGTGACTTTACCAGCTTAAAGTTTTGACCTCAGGTACAAACAGAAAGCTTATACCTTGGTAAAATTGTTCCTTTAGTCTTTTTACATATTCCCCACTAAAAAGATAATTATCCATTTACTCTATGAATCTATTTTTTTCTCTCACTCTGATAACTGAGCAGAATTCAGCAAGCAAATTTCTGAAAAGCGAGGTTTTAATCTATTAAATCTTAAGACTCAGAGCCTCAGTTCTAGGTAGCTAGATCTGACTTTATCACTTTAATTACAATGGAAGATTTACCATTTTTCAATGAATCTTTGTTGTCATTGTTTAATTTAAAATGTCCTTTAAAGTAAGTAAAAACAATTCCTGAAAATAATATGGTAGAACGTATCACAGTTTTTTTTATTTATCTTAAAATTCTATCAACACTTAGCTTTGTTATTTTTATTTCATCTCAATAAATCTATGGTAAAACAACAATAATTACAATGTGTAGTGTCCTTACTGTCTAATGAATAGTTTATTAAGCATATTAAGTAGATTTAACGCTATGGTAAATACTACTTGTATGCCCACTTCATAGATGGGAAACTCAACTTAGTAAATGAATATTATGCTCAAGGTCATACAAACAGTAAGTGACAGTTCTGTGGCTCACTGTCTGACCAGAAATTCCATGCTCGGCCAACCCAGGGATCTGCAAGCTTTAAAAACAACAAAATAAAACAAACAGGTAATAAACACTTTAGACTTAACAGACCCAAAAGCAAACACAGGGGCGATGTGTAAGTATAATAGAGAGGACAGATTTCTACAACCTTTAAAATTTAAATTTCAGTTTACTTAAAATGTGCAAGATATTCATCACTTGTAGTCTACACAAAAACAAAAGAGGCTATGGTTTATCAATTCTTGATCTAATATGATGTAATATTTTCTTGCACTGTGCTAAATAAAGTTTAGTGAAAAGAGCTCACTATCTTACATTTGAGTTATAAATCTCTCAGCATTTCAACAAACTCTTGCTCGGCAGTCTGTGCACCGCAGTTACCATGAGCCTAGCAACATCCGGAAGAGGAGCGGGAGCTTCAGAAGTAATGTAAATTATTACATTATTCCTGCCTGGCTGATGAGAGATCTACGTTGGATCGTATGTGATCTTGTCCCAATAGGATCCCTACTAGTGAGGAGCAAAGCAGAGACGCTCCCAGGGAGTCTAGATTCTAGCAGCTCAGCTCTGGGACAGTCACCTTGCTGTACCAAAGTCCTAGCGCACATTCCCTGTCAGTCCCATTGCCCCATTTTCCTCCCTTGAATAGTTACATCTGTTGCCAGGAGCAAAGGTAAGCATTGGGGGCAATGTCTAAACCACAGGGAAACAATGCCATCTCGCCTTTCTTTTTTCTCTCTGTTTTGCAACTTCCTGCAAGGGCACACTCATGGCCAGCAATAGCTACTCGCTTAGAGAAAAGGAAACTGAGAGTTTCACAATCAGCCCACTTCTTCTTATTTAGCAAATAAATAGACAAAGTATTTTTATAGATATTTAATGTTTACCAGTTTGTTTACTACATTTTTGAGTGCACATGAACATGTTAGGAACATATCTGAAAGACCTCAGAATAACGGCAGCTATTCTTGTGACTGCTTTAGTTAAGGTTGACTATTGGCATTCTGTACTTGATAATCTTGTGTTAAAATATGCAACCACTCTAAAGAAAAAATATCTCCTCACTAGAATATTGCAATTGGCTGGCAGATGAAATATGTATATTTCCCTATTTTAGAAGGTATGACTTTCAAAGGCTATTGGTAATACTTTTGTACTTTTTTTAATCCTGCAGTGGTTGAATAACGCTTAGCTTACATGCCAGACACTTAAAAAGCCAGCTTCCAACCGGTTGTGATGACGCAAGCCTTTAATCTCAGCACTTGCAAGGGAGGCAAAGGCAGGTGAATCTCTGAGTTTGAGGCCAGCGTGATTTACAAAGTGAGTTCCAGGACAGGCTCCAAAACTACATAGAGAAACCCTGTCTCAAAAAAACAAAAACCAACCAAACAAACAAAACAACACCAACAAAAATCCAGCTCCCTACAAATTCAAAGGAAAACAAAACATTAATGAAAGCCTGCAGATAGACCAGATGGAGTGGTCTCACACTATTGTCTCTAAGATAGAGCACCAAGCAAGGAGCTACCTTGAGCAACACAACAAAAAGAAAGTGAAATCATTTATGTTGTAATAGCTTAGGGAGCTAGTTTAAGCAATAGCTTAGCAATAGAAATTTGAAGCTATCATTTGTGGCTTCAAATCTTACTTTCTAATATTTACAGCTTTAAGGAAGTTTACTTCAAACACACAGGTGCTTGCTCACTACTTCTTCAATGTAAATTTTAAAAACATAGAAATGAATGAAGCCTCCCCACCTTTCTTCCTCACGCTCCTGTCCCTGAGCCTCACTTAACAAATATTGTGTGAGCTACTTGACTTAGAGACCCCGGTCTTCGGATTCCTCCAACTCCCTCTGTGTAAGTTCCCCACTGTCTTAGTTCCTCCAGGATGTTAGAACAGAACACGGATCAGGGGAACTTGTAGGAGAAATTTACATCACACAGTTATAGAGACCATGAAGTCCAAGAACCAGGCATGAACAGGTTTGTTGTCTGCCGAAGGCTTAGTTTTCTGTGCCCTTCAGAGGAGCTATGCGCTATTTCCTCGACTGGCAAACAATCAAAAGCTCCCTTCCATATTTTGTTTTATGAGATCATTAATCCCCTCCATGAGGACAAACTTTGTCACTTACCCCTAAAGCCTTTACCTTTTTGGGGTTTTTTTGGTTTTTGGGGTTTTTTTTTTGTTTTGTTTTTGTTTCTGTTTTTTTGAGATAGAGTTTCTCTGTAGCTTTGGAGCCTGTCCTGGAACTAGCTCTTGTAGAGATCCACCAGCCTCTGCCTCTGGAGTGCTGGGATTAAAGGCGTGTGCCACCACTGCCCAGCCAGCCTTCACCTCTTAATTCTAATACCTTGGTGATTAGACTTCAACAAACAAATTGAGGGGATGTATTCAGAACACAGCAGTCACCAAAATATTACTGGAGAGATGAATGGATTTTTTCCTTAGATTAGTTTACTTCCTTGTAATTTAACATTTCCTTCCAGTCCTTGTGCCTCAGTGTGGTCCTGCTCCAAATTCGAAGCAGGATAGATTTTCAAGTCTCTAACTTCTCTCCAACTCATTACATCACCTGTCTTTAGGGAACTTCCTTCAAATTAGCAGCTTTCTTACTCTCCTACCTAGTAACTGTATTGTTTTTGTAGTACAAAGAATGTATGCCCTAATTGGAAAGCTCCCAAATTAAGGACGCTATTACTTGACCTCCCTTATTTACTTAAAAAAATAATTTTTGAGAATTTACTATATTGGGACACTGCGTTTACATCATCTCAAGCCTTCCCTCTCCCTCTCCAACTCCTCCAGCATCTTCCCACCCTCTCTCAGATTCACAAGCTCTTCTTCTATAATTACTCTTGGGAGTGTGTGTGTGTGTGTGTGTGTGTGTGTGTGTGTGTGTGTGGCCATTGTCTGCCTCGTCGTCCATAGATGAGGTCTTCTGAAGCTTTTCCCCATCCGTTTCTACTGCTGTGGTCACAATGCTTATCTTGTGCAGGAAGAGATTCTCTGAGTACAGCATCCTTGTCATCATAGCTAGAAGACTCCTTCTCACAGCAGGCATCCTGGTCCCATGGTTCTTACAATCTTTCCATCCCCTCTTCCATGATGTCCCCTGAGCCTCAGGAGTAGGGGGTTGTATTGTGTATGTATCATTTGGGACTACACCCCCAACTGTCACTTATTCTCTGGATTATTACAGTTGTGGATCTCTGTAGTAGCCACCATCTGCAGCACAAAGAGGTTTCTTTGGTGATGGCTGAGAGCTACACTTCTCTGTGGGCACAGTATTTAGTATACGGTACAGTTGGAAGCTAGACTGGTTTAGGAAAAAGGCATTAGCACGTTCTCTGCTAGGGTCTATGACATCTCCAGCTGTAGGTTCTTGGCTAGGTTTGCAGTACCAGGTATGAGCTCTGTCTTAGTTTGCCTTCTATTGTGATAAACACCATGACCAAAAGCAACTTGGGGAGGACAGGGCTCATTTATTTCAGCTTACAGCTTATATATATAGTCTATGGTGAAGGAAAGTCTAGGTAGGAACTTAAGGGAGCAGGAATTAAAGCAGAGATGATGGGGGAATGCTGGCGCTGTAGTACTCTTCATGGCTGCCTCGGCCTGCCTTTTTAGACCACCTAGGACCATCTGCTCAAGGGTGGCATCACCCCCAGTGTGCTGAACCCTCCCACGTCAATCATCAATTGAGAGAAGAAGGCCTCCAGAGACTTGCCTACAGGCCAATGTAATAGGAAGGCATTTTCTCAACAGAAGTTCCTTGTTTCCGATGAACTTGGACTGTCAAAGTGACAAAGAACTAAGCAGCCCAAGTAACCAGCCCTCCTATGGAGCTAGCTTTAAGTCCAACCAGACAGCTGTCAGTTATCCTCAAGATAAGAGAGTCACTGTTGCACCATTGGGGATATCTTGCCAGGCCAGCCATTGTTGTGATTCCCAGGCGCATAGCATCTTCTGATCCTATGAGAGCTTGCCTTCAGGGAGGAGGCTTCCAGATTAATTCCAGCTTGATTCCTCCTACTCCTGTGGCTGAGGTGGGTGGTATCTTGAGCAACAGGGTCCTACCATCAAGTTCTGTGAGGTACCCAAAGACAATGGGAATAGCCTATCTTGTTTTTGGGGTCCTAATCAGCAGCACAAAGGAAGATTTCCCTTATGTGGCACTTTTGGGGTTTTGTTAGTCTATAGCTCTTATAGGGAACACTACTACCTCATGTGGGGTAATTCCATGTAAATGAAATATGTAAATATATGATACACATATATGTTATATGTATTTTTAAGTATGCTTATAAAATATCATGTTTTCCCATGTCACTTATCTCTGCTTCCTTTCTCTCCCTTTGCATTAGCCTCCTCCCCTCACCACTTAAATTTGCCCTATTTTTCCTTTTCTTCCTTCATAGCACCAGCGTCCTCCTAACCCCTCCTCTGGCACTCACCCCACCCCATGTGCGGCGAGCGAGCCCCGACCAGCGGGGAAAGATCACCACCGACACAGGATTCTTCTCTGATCACACTTTATTGAAGCGCTGCTTGGTTGAGGGAGAGCTGGAAGCAGGGCCCCCCCCCCCAGCCGGGCTGGGTGGCGGCTTATATACAGGAGGACGGGGCGTGTCTACTGATTAGGTGACGTGGCAGAAAAGGATTGGTGGAAACCTGTTGCTAGGCAGATGTGGCGCGAAAAGTTCGCGCCACATACTTGTTTACTTTAGCCCTCGGCGCCATCTTGTAATGGCGAAATGTAAGTGCGGCCGCCACAGTTCCCCCCTTTTAATTTTATGACATTTAAAAGACAGTCAAGGCTGAGGTCAGAGGACCTTACCCTGAAAATGTAGACATGTCCCGTTTTTCTCAGGGATGGGAAAAATAAGCGGGACTACCCATATGCATAAGGTCATGATCTCCTGAGTGGATCTACTCAGTGCACTCTTAGGTGCAAAACCTCCTGTCCAGGACAACACATCCCCAGATTCAGGGGAACCTCATCGATCCCTCTTTCCGAGTGCAATGGCTCAATGGCCTTCGGGTGCAAAAGCAGGGATCAGGGTCAGGAGTCCTGTAAGATGCTGATCCAAGCTTGGGGGGAGTTACCGGCCTCCAAGGCTGCGAGGGCACGTGCAATGGCCACCTTTTCCCGTTTCCTTACCCGAATCAGCCTTAGAATCAGAAACAACGCCAATATCACTCCCGAAGTTAATATTAATCCTAGCACGCCAACCCCTGCCCATTCCTTAATATATGAAAAGGTATCTACCAGCCAATCTGTAAATTCCCCCAGCGAAACCATAGTCGCCTGGGTTTGATTCAAAGCCCAAATCTTCAAACTAAAATTGGCTTGCAATTGTTCCAATTCCCTTGTCCAATTGCCATTTAGATATTGAGAAATCGCTCAACAAAAAATTGTGGCAATATTGTGGACTCATTGTGAACAGGAATTGGAATGGGCCATGTACGGGCCACAGCCCAGAAATAAGATTCTTCAGATTCAACTGGAACCGGCAGGTTCACCAACAGGATCAGGAGCAGCAACATCTCCTTGCTCTTCGTCAGGCTGTTCCAGTGTTGTCACGATTCTTGTCAGTCTGGTAGGGATCCACACCGGATCTGGCCGATTCTGAGGAAAGACACAAACAGCTCCCCTGGACCTCTGTATCACAGGGTCCGGTCCATACCATTTATTATCAATTACATCCTTCCATTTTACTAATTCTGTATTTCTGTGTCTGTGGTCCATATGTCTTTCCGCGGCTGAACAGCCATTGGAATCCAAGGTCAAAAAATTAAATGTAAAGAGAGCGAGAGATATTCTATCTCGCGGGGATGCGCCCTTGGCTATTCCCCCTTTTTGTTTTTGAAGCAATTCCTTAATGGTGCGGTTAGCCCTTTTCCACTGATGTCCTTGTCCTTGTGGATTATAGGGCAAACCAGTAATATGATTAATTTCAAAAATAGAGCAGAACTGTTGAAAACTTTTAGAGGCATATGCCGGGCCATTATCAGTTTTTAAAGAATAAGGCTTGCCCCAAGCAGCCCAGGCTTCTAGGCAATGGGTCCTTACGTTAAGGACCTTTTCACCACATAACGGGGTGGCATGTATAACACCTGAACAAGTGTCCACTGGAAACATGCAAATATTTTTGTTTACCAAATTCTGAAACATGAGTAACATCCATCTGCCAAAGGGTAAGTGGCTTCAACCCACGTGGATTAACCCCAATATGAGGCGGATGATGAAAGATCACACAGGAGGAACATTGTTTAACTATCTCACGCGCTTGGTCGCGAGTAATATTAAACTTAAGGCGAAGGGTATTTGCAGGCACATGAAACTTTCTATGAAATTGTTTCAGCCGATTGTATAGGATCCAGGGCAACTAAAGCCATTTTCCTGGTAGCCCTATCAACCATATCATTAGCTTCAGTCATAGGTCCAGGAAGACCAGAATGAGCTCTAATATGACCGATAAAAAATGGTTTAGCACGTTGAACTATACAACTCTGAATTTGTAATAACAAAGATGCAACCATGCTACTAGGTTTAACATATGCAGCCACTTTCAGATGTTTTACAGCATTAACTACATAGCATGAATCAGAATACAAATTAAAAGGCTGATGGGGAAAGGCCTTAAAGACCTCCAACACTACTTGACACTCCACGACTTGGGGTGCTCCAGAGCGAAATTTCAGAGTAACAGGCGGGGAGCCATATACCATATAGGCTCCAATTTCAGTTTTGGACCCATCAGTAAAAATAGTCAAGCCATTATTCAAAGGAGAAGCACTGGTAATCTTTGGAAAATATACAACATTCTGTGCCATAAAGGACAGCAATTTATCAGACGGATAATGATTATCAATAACGCCTGAATATGAGGAAATCAATACGGCCCAATCATCAGTAGTCCCTGTCAAAACCTTAATTTGATCTTTGGTATAGGGCAATATTAACTTCTCTGGCATTTTTTCAAAGGAGGTCAAGCTGAACCTCACTTCCAATAATGTCTGTTGTGCCACTAAATCAGGATAATAGCTTAACGTGCGCGAACCAAGTGTATGACCATGTATCCACCAAATCGGGCCTGTCTGCCACAATACTCCAGTAGGATGACCAACAGTGCGCAGAATGTAAAGCAATAATGGTTGTTCTGGATCAAACCGAAGAACCTGCGCTTGTTCTATGGCCTTTTTCACTATCTTTAATGCTTCTTTTCTTTTGGTGTAAGCTCTCTAGGTGACGTTACATCAGGATTTTCTTTTAATATTGAGAACAACGGCTGCAAAGCTTCACGGGTAATGGGGAGATATCCTCTCAGCCAATTTATATCTCCGAGCAACTTTTGAAAATCATTTAAAGTGCGTAAATGTGATGTGCGAATGCAAATTTTTTGTGGAAAAATCTGTTTTGGGGTAACACGGGCTCCTAAAAACTCTACAATACTTGTCTTTTGAATCTTATCGGCGGCAATAATCAGCCCCTTTTGTTTTAAGGATGCCTCCAGGGCAACTAATGCCCGTTCTAGCATATGCTCTTGTATAGATTTCATTAATTTGTTGATAAACCTCCACTGGATAGGCTGTTTGATTAGCCGTCCATTGCCCTTGCCCTAATAACATGTCTGCATTCCAGGGAGCTCGATTTGGCGTTTGCGCATTTACTCGAGCCTGAGTGTGAGCAGCTTTTACCACTATAGATCTATAATCTAGATATTGACCTGTAGAAAGGCATGCTCTAGCAATTTCCCACCAATCTGTTGGTGTCATAGCTCTGGTGGTCAACCGAGTCAGTAATGTGCGGGTATACTGCGCATTAGCTCCATAAGTCTTTGCTTGCTTCCACTAAATCTTTTAACTCTTTATAAGGGACTGGCTCATGATATCTTTGTTGATTTTGATCCTCAAAAACAGGAAATACCACCACTGAAGGTGGATAATGCATAGCTAACTGCGCAAGAGTGCCCCTGTCAATGAAATGGCAGCTACTCCTGGGCTGCACGTAAGGAGGGGGAAACTCTCTAGTGGGCACTTTTAGAACTGGCCCATATCTCTCCTCCTCATAATGTGCATCTTCCTCCTCTAAGCTCCCCTCCTCTGCCTCTAACAGCTCCTCTTCAGCCAGCCGCAAGGCTGCGAATTTATCCAGCACCGGATACAGGGGAGGTGCTGAAGGTTTATTTATCTTAGGATCCTCCTTTTCTTTTATATCTTTCTTTTCCCCTTTTTTGTTTCCTTATTACCGTGCACTTTTCTTCAGTATCCTCCTCTGTCTTTGAACCTGCTTCTGAAAGGCTGTCCTGGTGTCTTGCCAACATTTTCCTTCCTTCTCTTAACTCCTCTACATTTTTTCCGTCTTTCAAACAGGAGTGTACTAATCTCCAAAAAGGATAAGTTCCCTTCTTTAATTGCCCCTGTTCCTTTGCTGCCTCCAAATCTTTGCCTAGCTTTCTCCAGCAATGCAGATTTAGATCCCCAGACATCACAAACCATGGCGCCATGCGATCAATATCCCCGACAATCACCTTTATGGTGGATTTCGAGATTTTCAATCCTCTCTCCTGTAGTAACCGCTGTATGGGATCTACAAAATTGCATGCACCGGAGACAGACTGATCGTTGCCCATCTTTGCTTACTTTTCTACAAGAGGCTTACAAAAGGGCAGAAAAATCGCATTATCTGCCACGGACTTACTTTCGCTTTAGATGTTACAGCAGCGACATTCCTCTCCTGGTCTATGACAACGGATAAAAATGCAAAAGGCATAAACCACTACAGCAAAAACAACCATTGCTAATGCAAACCACAAAGGACTAATTCCTCCAAGAAGCATACCTGAGGATACTTACCGGCGCCGACCGCTTCGTGTGTAGAGTTCTGAATCCTCTTCGGCCCCCCGTGTGTGTCCGCCGAAGTTCCCGGGTTTCGGCACCAGCTGCGGCGAGCGAGCCCCGACCAGCGGGGAAAGATCACCACCGACACAGGATTCTTCTCTGATCACACTTTATTGAAGCGCTGCTTGGTTGAGGGAGAGCTGGAAGCAGGGGGCCCCGAGCCGGGCTGGGTGGCGGCTTATATACAGGAGGACGGGGCGTGTCTACTGATTAGGTGACGTGGCAGAAAAGGATTGGTGGAAACCTGTTGCTAGGCAGATGTGGCGCGAAAAGTTCGCGCCACATACTTGTTTACTTTAGCCCTCGGCGCCATCTTGTAATGGCGAAATGTAAGTGCGGCCGCCACACCCATGGTCCCATCTTATGTAGTTACCCCAGGTTATATACTCTAAAGATCTACAAACAAGGGGAAACCATTGAAGGACTCTATAGCCAACTGTACAGATATTTGGTTGACCATGTTCATTGCTGCTCTATTTATAATAGCTAGAGAATGGAATACACATCTGTCAACTGATGGATGGATAATGAAAATGTGATACATATATGTAGTGGGATTCTATTAATATGTAAAGAAGAATAAAGCTGTGGGTAAATAGATGGAGCGGGAAAGAAATCCAGTTTTATTATATAATACCAGGTGAAGTAATCTAGACCCAGAAAGACAAATGCTGCATATTCTTTACTCCTTGCCTCTAAACTCTGATGGTTAAACTATGTAGGTGTCTCCCAGAAATGAAGGCCACTCATCCCCGTCTCCTCTGCATCTATATGTAGTCAAGTGCTATATGCTCTGCCTTTGGGATGTATGCATATGACAGATACCTGGAACCTAGCATCTTTCTTCATTTCTCCTTCGGTCCTGTTATCCAGGATGTGTGGGTGATGGTTGCGGCACATCCTGGTTACTGAAGAGGAGAGCAGTACTCAGGAGGAAGTGGCGTAGAGCCTTGGACACAGTCCCTACTGTGGTCAGTGCCTACTGAGGGATTGGCTAAACCATAAAAGAGGGGAACTGAACTTACATGTTGTTTAGACTTCTGTTTATGCTTCTGAAAACCAACCATAACCAGTTTGATGTTTTTGTTTGGCTAGCCGCCTTTAGAATTGCACGTGTGACCCATGGATGTGATGTCTAAACAGATCAGATGTCTTAAAGGGCAGAGTCTTTCTCATCACTGTCCGTCTCTCTTCCGTCACTGATCCTGTACAATCAGTGTGAGCAACTTAAGGGATGCCAACCCAGTTTTAAATTTGGGACCTATAGTTATGCAACTACATATTAAATATTTTAATATGCAATGTGCAATGTATCTTTTGTTTTTTTAACATAAATAGCAACATACATAGACTTTGTTCTGGAAGTTGATTTTTATTTACATGAAAATATGTACTGGTGAGGCTTATGTCCAGGGAGGGGTGCTATAGTGGCAAAAATATTACATGAGTAGCAAACAATTTTATGATTAAATTTAAGACCCACTCCACTGAAGAAAACACAAGCTTAGCACAATAAATCTGGCAGGAACCCATTACTTGTTTTGCTAAATGGACATAGTAACAAACTACTCTCTAAATTCATGCCTATGTACTCACAAATTAGTGCAGCTCTCAGACTTCATTGGAGAAATTTCTTTTTGCCATGGACAGTGGTTAATGCAAAAAAAAAAAAAAAAAAAAAAAAAAAAAAAAAAAAAAAAAAAAACCTCACAGCTGATCAAAGTGCAGAGAATACTTGTCAGCTCATCCACAAATGGAACATCATCCGTCAAGGCTCAGGGACCGTGTGAAAAAGGGCAGAAAAGTCCTAAGGCAGCAGCGTGGGAGGACTAGAATGAAACAGCATGGACATTATAGGACACTGCACTCAAGAACTCATAGACCTACGTTTGCCAGCACAAGACATGGAGGAGAAGGAACCAATGAGCTCCTGCCCCTAACCGAGGAGCTATAGACACGGTGTTCATGGACAGACTTCTGGAGTAGGGAGACTCAGTTTTCTTTAAGAGTGTGGCTGGGTAGGTCAACCGTGCTCCAGAGGATGGGCTCACAACCAGGGATATATATGCACAACACAGATTGGACTCATTGGGTTACTTGAAAAATAAAAAGATACAAAGTTAGGGAGGTAGGGAGGTAGGGGTGGATTTGGAAGGAGTTAAGAGGTAGGGACTGGGTGAACATGACCAAAATAGATTGTATGAAATTTTCATTAATAAAAGCATTATATTTTAAAAGTGAGGCTCACCTCATTTAAATTTTATTATTACATTTAGATATATATTTATTTTAATCACTTCATTCCATAACCAAGACATAAAATTTTGTCATGCCTTTGAAGATTTATTAGGTACCTCTCTAAAACATTCATCCAAGGTAAAAAAAAATCAGTATTGTCTTAAGAAAAGAAAGAGTCCAGGCAGGGTGGTACAAACCTAAAACCTCAGAACACTGGAGGCTGGGGCAGGAGGATCACAAGCTTGTGACTAGTCATGACTTTAAATAGTGAGACATCTCAAAATGTTAAACAAAGCTGGGCTTAGTGGTGTACTCCTTTAATACCAGCACTTGGGAGGCAGAGGCAAGTGGATCTCTGTGAGTTCAAGGCCAGCTTGGTCTACAGAGCAAGTTCCAGGACAGCTATTGCTACACAGAGAAACCCCGTTTCAAAATTTAAAAAAGTTAAACAATATAAGTATCCCAATAGCTGTATTTTATACATTTGAAAATAAACTTTGTTTCTATTCTAGATTGTTATTTTAGTTATCGTAACTTCTCATTAAATAAAGCTTAATAGTAATTCAATTGCACACTCTACCTGACAGATGCAGCATATTTGGGAGGGCGTGTATCCTTGTAATATCATGGCTACCTCAGAGAGGTTGGACAGATAATGGAAAATGTCACCCTTTTAAAAAAGAAAAACCTACATTTTTATTGTATTACTGCTTACAAAGCATATAAGATTGTTTAAAATAAATATACGTCAACGACTCTGTTGTGAAAGAAAAACATTTTAACTATTTCTTAAAATATTAATTGCATATGCCTTTGAGCTAGAAATGTATGATAGGAATTTGTCCTACAGGCACAACTATGCAGACATTTGTAACATTCTAAGCCAGGGCTTAAGGACAAAATGTTAGAGGCATATAAACTATTCAATTATAGATAAATAGCTGCCAGGCGGTGGTGGCGCACGCCTTTAATCCCAGCACTCGGGAGGCAGAGGCAGGCGGATCTCTGAGTTCGAGGCCAGCCTGGTCTACAAGAGCTAGTTCCAGGACAGGCTCCAAAGCCACAGAGAAACCCTGTCTCGAAAAACCAAAAAAAAAAAAAAAAAAAAGATAAATAGCTAAATAAGTTTGACTTACACTAGCGTAAGGCTAATTGTAATATAAAGGTTGCTAGGATCAACTTTATTTTTATCAGTCTCGAAGGGAAATATGGTAAAACGATCTTGGATGAGACATTCTGGTTGTTTGGGGGACATGGGAGTTGAACTCAGGGCTTCATGATTGTCAGTACACACTCCCACTGACCTTCAAGCCCAGTCTGAAGCATTCTGATCAAAAAAAAAAAAGAACCCATATTGTAAGATGTGAACTGTCCACCTACACCTTTAATACAAACTTAATTTCCTCTAGCATGCATACCCCATAGACTAACCAAGTCTAATTCCCTCAATATACATTTTGTAGTTTTATAATCATTTCATGATTTAAAGTGAAAAGCTATCTTACTGGGAGATTAAACAAAAACGAAGTGAGCAGTTGGCTTGTTCCTTCTCAGGAAGTATTGTTGAGAAAACAATTTAATATATCATAACAGAAACAGAGTATGCAGACAATAAACCTATCAGCAGAGCTAGAGCACTCACCTGAACCTTGACCCCATCTGGCTAGGGCTCTTTGCGGTCTGTCTGAAACCTCCAGAATGTACACACCTATCTTCTGTGAGAGGCATTTGCACTAGCATTATGCGTTGCTCAAATGTTCTAGGCTGATTGCTTCTATCTTTCCAGTATTTGCATGCAAGATGCAAATTTAGAGATTAATTATAATTTCCCTTTTGATATTGAGCAAAACTGAATCAAAAGGTTAGGATTAGAACACAAGATCATTTTAAGAATGTGGTTAGCCCAGGAAATAACAAGGATTGGTGGGTGGAATTGCATCAACTTAAAAGGCTCTTCACAGGGAAAGATACAACAGAGTGAAGAGATAGCCCACAGAATGGAGGGAAAATGCTGCCTGCTACTCATCTGATAGGATTGTTATCCAGAATATATAAATAACTCAAAGATTACACACCAAAAGAACAAATAACAAACAGGCAAATTAACTGAGTAGCTCTTAAAGGAAAAGAAATGGCCAAGAAAATAAGAGAAGAAAGTGCAAATCAAAACTACATTGAGATTTTACCTCATTCAAGTCAGAATGACTGTCATTAAGAAAAGAAAAGCAACACATGCTGGCAAGGGTAGAAGAGTGTGGGGCAATGGTCCTTTTACAGTGTTAGTGGGAATGGAAGTTGGTGCTGCCACGGAAGTAAATCAGTGTGAAAGATGCTCAAAAACAAAACAAAAAAAGAACTACTATATGATCTAGCTATACTATTCCTACTATTCCTGAGTATTTATCTGAAGGAATTCATGTCATCATGCAACAAAAAAATGCGCATTTGAGTTTATTGTGGTATAATTTACAGAAGCCAAGTAATGGAATCAACCTAGGTGGCCACTAGCAGCTAAAATTGCCTTTAAATGTGGCACCTATACCCAATGGAGTTTTATTTAGTCATTAGAAGAACAAATTGTCATTTGCAGGACAATGGCTGGAACTGGAGATTGTCATACTAAGCAAAATAAGCCAGACTCTAGAAGTCAAGCATCATACATGTGGAGCCAGGAAAAAAAACAAAAGGACAGGAACGTGCAAGGGACAGGGAGTAAGGGAGACTAACGAGGGAGGAGGGGGCATAAAGGTGCAAATGGGGTGTGTGTGTGTGTGTGTGGATATGATCAACATACAGTATAGCATGGATGAAAATGCCAAGATGAAGCCATTATTTTATATAATCCATATGTGCTAACAGGATATAATCAGTATGCGCTGAAACGAGGGAGGGTACTGAAGAATTAGTGACTGACAGAATTATCTTCCTCTATTGTGTTGTTTGGCGAATGTATTCATTTGTCAGCAGTCATGTAATAACACACAAAAATTACACAATTTATAAACTAAAATTCATGAAAATTGTTGCAAAATTGTACTGTTCATATTACTACGTGTACTACGGTACTACGCCTGTAGTGCAGAGCCTGTATTACAGGACCATTTGCAAGCCAGGCAAGGGCCTGGAAATTTAAACACACAACGACACACAGAAAGAGACACAGGTCATCCTTGAAACAAGAATGCCCCCTTTATTGTGTGCCAGAGCCGCTTATATATGGATTCTTAACTGATAGCCATGCCCCAGCTAAACCCACCAGAAACCACTCCCCTGCCATCAGGAACTCCTGAAGGTCTCAGGCTCAGAGTAGCTGCAAACACAGGAAAAACAAGTTGTTTCCCTCAGAGCAGCTGCAAGCATAACAAATTGTTTACAGGAAATTCAGGGTCTGGGTCCACAGCCCCAACAGATAGAGATCTATCTTTTGAGTGTGATCATAAAAACTCTGGAATATCAATTGCTAATAACAAATAAATTACTATTTAGAACAAATTGTTATAAAATATCTTATAGAGATTATAAGTTAATACTTTGTAAACACTAGATTAAGCAAAATACATCTTTAAGCATAAAAAGAAAAATGCACTTAGTGGTTCCATTTAGAAGAAGAAAGGGAAAGAGAAAATGGCTAATCTAGCAATTCAGTACTTAGTATTTCTAAGTTTTGCTTTCAGATCAATGGGTAGGACTTCGGTCTTCAGCTCACGATGTATTTCTCACTATCAAACCACTGCCATTCACTCAGCTGAAAATGAAACTTTCCTTTATATTTTGACTTTGCACTTTAAAGCTTGCAGTTTACAAAAGTTACAGTTGTTTTAAAGAGATTCTCACATGCCTTTCATCTAGCTCTCTCCAGTATTAACATCTCACATTTCCTTTACTGTTACCAAAGACAGAAGATTAACTTTGATAAATTACCATTAATTACTTTGTAGACCTTTTTTAAAGATTTTCTATTTGCCTCAGGAAAGTCCTGTTTGTATCTGGATTTGATATTGTATTCCTGAATTCCAGCTACTGTCGTAGGGAGTGGGCAGAAGCAGGAAGATTGTCACAAGTTCAAAACCAGACTGGCCTACATAGAGAGTTCCAGGCTAGCCAAGGCTATATAGTGAGACTCTCTCTAAAATAAAATAAAAGTAAAGTAAAAAATAAAAAACCCAACGAATAAATAATATAAAATAAAGTCTTATTTCTGGAATTTCTGGACCAAGAACCAACCCCAGAAGCCATGTTATATGTTGTTGTCTTATTTCTTTTTAACCAAATATCTTGCTCAGCCTGTCTTTCTTAACTTTAATTTGCATGACTTGGCAAGACTATTGGTGAGTTATTCTGTAATAGAGTCTCAACTTGAGTTTGTACGACTTTCCTTATACTTAAATTTGGATAAAACATTCCTGGCAGGGATGGTTACAAATTGGTGTTGACCACTTCTCCAAATATCCTCTTATAAACGCACCTGATGTCCACATAGCCCTAACTACCCCTGCTAACATGGATCCCGTGGTTAAAGTGCCTGCCAGCTTCTCCACCATAAAGTTACTGTTTCCCCGACTACTGTTAATGAGTACCTAGTGGAGAGATACTTTAAAACTATGCAAATATCTTGCCTCCCTTCCCCACCCACTTCCTTTTCAGTGCAGGCAATTGAACTCAGGATTTTATGCATGCTGGGCAAGTGCTCTACCACTGAGATACATCCCAAGCCTCTTTTCAGTTTTTGTTTAGTTTGTTGATTGGTTTGTCTGTCCATCTGATTGTGACAGGATCTCCGTAATGTAGCCCAAGATGACCTTATGCCCACTATGAGCCCAGGATGGTTTCATTCTCACCATTCTCTTGCCTCTGCTTTGAGTGCTGGGAATTACTGGTGAGCATCACCACATCCTGATGCCTCTTTTGCTGTTGTGTTGTTTTGAATCATATTTTAGTGATATAACTTATAGCCCATTCTTGTTTCTTAAAATATAGTATTGTTAATACATAGTTTATACAATATACATTATAGCTGTACAGCTCAATAAATTTTTTTTATTTATTTATTATGGATACAATATTCTGTCTGTGTGTATGCCTGCAGGCCAGAAGAGGGCACCAGACCCCATTACAGATGGTTGTGAGTCACCATGTGGTTGCTGGGAATTGAACTCAGGACCTTTGGAAGAGCAGGCAGCGCTCTTAACCACTGAGCCATCTCTCCAGCCCCAGCTCAATAAATTTAAATGCATTTATACATCTGTGCAAAAATCACCACAATCTAGTTTTACAACACTTTCATTATACCAAAAATTTCTTTGGGACTGGCTGTATGGCTCAGCAGGTAAAGGGGCTGGTTGTGCAAGCCTTATGACATGAGTTCAATCCCCAGAACCCACGTAAAGAAAGAAGGAGAGAACAAACTACATAAAGTTATCCTCTGAGTTCTTTTATGTCTAGCTGCCATAAGTCTGCTCTCCACTTTAAGCCCTGGGTAACCACTAATCTGCTTTCTGTCTTATTCCTGTGATTTTTTAAAATCATTTACCTGCTTGACTTTTATGCTTGTTCATCACAGCATATGAGATCTTTTCTGTGTTTATGAAGTCAAAGACTGCCCTAGTTTGCTCTGATAAAGACCATTGACCAAAAGCAACTTGGACAGGAAAGAGTTTATTTCAGCCTACAACTCAGGTCATACTCCACCACCAAGGGAAGTCTGGGTAGGATTTCAAGGTAGGAACTGACTCACAGGGTATAGAAGAATGATGCTTTCTGGCCTGGTCTCCATGGCTTGGCCAGTTTGTTTTCTTATATAACCCAGGACCACCCTACCAGAGCAGACACTGCCCACAATGAGCTAGGTCCTCCGACATCAATCATTAATCAAGAAAATGCTCCACAGACTTGCTTACAAGCAATCTGATGGAGGCATTTTCTCCACTGAGGTTCCCTCTCCGTGGGAAACCCTACTTTATGCCAAGTCAACAGCAGCAACAAAAATAGCACAAAGACATAATCTTTGCTTTCTTAAAAGCATTAAGTATGTTGATTATTTCCAAACCGACTCCAGACTCTTAGAGGATTTTCACTTTGTTCCTGTTCTTCACTAGCTGGACTGGGTTACCTCCAAGTTCACAGGTACCTCAGAAAGTGACTGTACGTGGAGATGAGGCCATTAAAGAAGTAACCAGGGTAACAGGCAGTCATATAGACAGTCATTAACTCAGTATTAGTGACATGATAGGAAAAGGAGATGAAACCGGGTAGTGGTGCCACACACCTTTCATCCTAGCACTCCGGAGGCATGGAAAGGTGGATCTCTGTGAGTTCAGGGTGAACCTGGTCTACAAAGTGAGTTTCAGGACAGGCTCCAAAGCTACACAGAGAAACCCTGTCTCAAAAAGCAAAACCAAAGCCGGGTGGTGGTGGCGCACGCCTTTAATCCCAGCACTCGGGAGGCAGAGGCAGGCGGATCTCTGTGAGTTCGAGGCCAGCCTGGTCTACAAGAGCTAGTTCCAGGACAGGCTCTAAAAAAGCTGCAGAGAAACCCTGTCTCGAAAAACCAAAAAAAAAAAAAAAAAAGCAAAACCAAAAGCCAGAAAATTAAAAGGAAGAAAGAAAGAAAGGAAGAAAGAAAGAAAGAAAGAAAGATTAAGACACAACAGCATTATGGAAGATTATGAGGACAATGGAGGTGAAAAACTTGGGATTTTATTGTATTATAACATGAATTCTCCCAGAATCCTCCCCATTTATAAAACTGAACCCCATGCCCACATTTGCCAAGTATTCCTCCAGAAGGAGGCTGTTACCTTATCCAGCTTCGGGTAGGTGAGTTCTGGGGTTGTGTGGAACTGAAGAACAGCTTCCTAAACAGACTTCTGATTCTCTCCTCGTCTTCACCTCACCTTTCTCCTCCACACTGCAGAAGCATGAAAGGGGGCCTCTGATGTAACCAGATACTGAATAGCTATTGCCACCAAATCGAAATAGTGTCCCTCTTGGAGGCAGAAGAGAGGCTCTTTAAGACTCAGGAAGTACGCCAGGCAGTGGTGGTCCACGCCTTTAATCCCAACACTTAGGAGGCAGAGGGATCTTTGTGAGTTGGAGCCCAGCCTGGTCTACAGAGTGAGTTTCAGGACAGGCTCCAAAGCTATAGAGAAACCCTGTCTTGAAAAACAAAAAACAAAACAAAAACAAAAACAAAAACAAAAAAAGACTCAGTAAGGAAACAAAATGTATAAGGCTCATAAAGTAAACAAACCTCAGAAGACTCTGGGAGCTGCAGAAATTTACACAAATCACACTCCACCGCTCCCTTGTTATATAAGCAGTGCCGATTGCTAGGGAGAAGAAATGCTCAAAGCCCAGTTGCCTGTAAGCTAAGCACAGACTCCAGAGATGGTTTTGTGAACCATTATGCATGACAGCATGCAGCTGCCTTTAAGCAGCTGCTCCAGGAAATGACCCTCACGCATCGTCCAATAACCGCAACAAATTCACTGATTTATTAAAATATTCTTGGGAGGAATAATTTCTCTGGTCAGTCATTGGTGCTCCATCTCAGACAGAGTCTGCCGACTCCTGTAAGGTTCATGGTCGGATGCCAGGAAAGGAGGAAAATCGCTGAGTCAGAAGCAAGCGGGAGGGTAAGGAGAATGCATGGAAGTAGCACACAGGTCTACAGACACACACAGTCAGGCTGGTGAAGGCAAAAAGCTAAAATCGCTGACCCACGGCCATATTTATACAGAATCACACAAAGGTGACACATCACATCACTGTTTATTTTCAGAGTCCCCGACATCTGGCATCCGCCATTTTGTGCTGGTTCATACCGTCCCCATGAGCAGCGTAGGTTGATTCATACAGATACCCACGTTAGTGCTATATTGTCCAAATGTAAGCCCTTTATGCCCTTTGGTTTTTCACATCTCCCAAGGAAAATCCATATACCAAGTAATTCCCATTTTTCTCCAAGATGGGTCTAGCAGTCATTTTCCTCAACTCAACCAAATAAGTTACCTCTTCACCTATGTGGCCTCTCGATTCCAAATCACATTCTTTTTTGTCTTCCTAAGTCATCCTCCTGGCAGATTTTGCCTTCAGAAACATGTAGTATTTTTTTTTTTTTGTATTTTAATAAATAAGGCTTGCCTGAAGATCAGAGTGCAAAGCTAAGTCACCAGAGGCCAGGAAGTGGTGACACACACCTTTAATCCCAGCACTAGAGAGGAGGAGACAGGGGCAATATGGCTGGGCGGAGAGAGGAATAGAAAGGGGAAGAGACAGGAACTCACTGGAGTGTGGAGTCTGAGGTTTGGTGGAAGGATCGCCCCTCTGTCTGAGCATTAGTAGAGGTAAAAGGTCTCTCTAGTAGCTTTCTGCTCTTCTCTGATCTTCACTTTAACCCCTCTATTTGTCTCTGGGTTTTTTATTATTTGTGCTACAGAAACATCTCCTTTCCTGTTGTTTTGACAAGGTCTCGGCAAAGAACCAGAGCACATGTAGTATTTAACTGATTGTATCTATTTAGAAGTCAGATTTGCACTCGTGCAAGTAAATTAAAAGTTGGCCCATGAGGGTAGAGATGAAGGAGCAGGCCTGTTTTATAGTTTTTGCCATAGGTCATCTCTACTCTTAACATATCTGGTCAACAACTGTGCCCATGAAACAGAAGTTTGACTTTGACACATTCTTTCGCACTTTTATAGCTCACTTGTGGATGGAAACAGAAACTAGTAGCTTTAACTACAACCAAAGGGATCCTACCCTCTGGCCTTAGTCATGGGCTGTAGTTCAAGTCACTCCAGCTGCTGCTTTGTGACAGTAATAGCCTGAGTTTTAAGAGCTCAGTGTGTGGTGGACACCAACTAGGCAATGGTATAGGTATTGCCCCTTCAACCTGAGAGCATCCATCTTTTTCTTTACTTTAGAACAAGGAAAACCGAGGCTCTGAAAAGATGAAGGGTTTGTGCGATTTTACCACCTTCCATTGGGGAAGGTAGAGGTTTAATTCAAACCCAAACTGGCTGATTCCCAAGTGCCTGGTCCCATCATGCTGGATTGTTCTTTTGTGTCTTGACTTGGGACTGTAAGCATAATGACTTGGGACTCACCAGGTAGCTCAGGCTGTTCTTGAAGTCATGGACAACCTCCTGCCTCAGCTTCTCATATGCTAAGATTATATGTATTTAGGGTATTATCTTAACAATTAATTCTTGCCAGGGTTTGGATGTTCAGTTTCATGCCCCAGCATATTAAATTGTTCCTTTCTCCTCCAGTCCAGCTCCCTACACTGGATGCCCTGTGTCAATGAACAGTCTTCGGTTGTTTCGGTTTTTGCAAAATCATGGCCTACCTCCATTTTTTTTCCCACCTTACATGTTACATTTTAGGGAGAGACTCTATGACCTCTCAGGCATCAATTCTGTGCCATGCGTGTGCTCATAAGACACATGAAGAACACTCTTTAGGTGGGTTGAGGCTGTAGTACAGTTGTTACTAGAATGTCTGTGTAACATGTTTGAGGCCCCAGGTTGAATCTCAAGGTTCACCTGAGCAAACTAGGTGTGGTATCATACACCTGAAATCCCAGCACTTGGGAAGTGGAGGCAAGAGGATTATAGGCTTAATGTTCTCAGCTACATAGTGAGTTTAAAGGCCAGCCTGGATAAACGAAATCCCCATCTCAGGGAGGGGAAAAGGGAAGAAAGGAAGGAAGGAATGTAGGAAGCAATGTAGGAAGGAAAGAAGGAAGGAAAGAAATATACTTTACTCTAGCAAAGCAATAATTACTAACTACACTTTGTGAAAATTACATGTTGGGCATGGTTAGATGGCTCAGTGGGTAAAGGTACTTGCCACCACGCCTAAGTTTAACTCTCTAGAAGCCACATAGTGAAAGAGAGAGACCCAACTCTGGCTAATTGTCCTCTGACATTTTATATGTCATGTGGCATGGGCATCTACACACACACACCGCTCACTCAGATAAATAAATGTAAAAAAAATAAAAAATTATTTGTTGGTGTATCTATCCCCTATTGTACCAGATTACAGATTTCTGAATATTGTCTAAATATTGTTAATCCTCATGTGATTCCAGGTGCCTATTTCCTAGTATAAATAAATGTACAAACTGGGCTTTACATAAACCTCTGGCTGAATTACTGCAATGATTTCAGGCATTTGTTGAGTAGGATGCTGTAAAGTCCATGATGCCTTTTATTTATTATTCAGAGCGTTGCCAATATTTTACCAGACTTTTTCTAAAGACAGGGATTAAACTCAGAGTCATGCTAGACTTCTGAATTATATCTGTAGCCTTTGAGAGACAGGGCGTAGCTGTTAAGCTAAATCAACATATATATTTTAAAGGTATCTTGACTTCAAAATTTAAATCTAAGGATATGTTGCTTTGAAAAGGTGTTCTGCTTTTGTTTCCAAAGAGAATAAGAACCTGTGGATTCTTCCAGACTAATGTGATTTAATGGACCAAGACCCTCTGAAAGATCTTTGCAAACCCTAAAATTACTTCACCCAACAAAAAGCAGGAAGTAGTTTGGAGAGAACTACACCCAAATTCCCTAAATAATTGTTTATAAATGTTTGTTTACATTTAAAGGAGGATATGCTATAGAGATGGATACTTTGCTTTGGTATGGATCATGGTTTATTGATACAAATTTAAGGTCAATTTTGTTAAATGCATATTTCTGCTCTTGATTAACGTATTGTGTTTGTGCAGCTCATTTAAAAATGTAACGTATAATTAAGAAATACAGGTTAGTAGATAGTTATCTGTAATAGTCAAGTTTCTAGTCATTTTAGTTAGGTTTTATATACATATATATGTATATATATATATATTTCAGTTAGATAGAAAATCTTCAAACCTTTCAAAGACCTACAAAATATGACATTTAAAATGTTTTAAGAACTTAAGACTTTTCATGAAAATGAGACACATCTGTTCCTGGCAGCACCAATCTACTACAAGAGGATGATGGGCATCGAAGAGGCTCCTTATGGAGTTTGCTAGCCATTTGGGCAAAAAACTGCTTTTGCCTGGACTGCTTGATGCTGTACTGTATGAACTGGACATGCAAGACCCCACAGAAAAATGACTGCTGAAGTTGCCTAAAGAAGCTAGACAGTTCTTCAGGGTTCCTGATTCATGAGAGAACTGCCAGACACACAAAAAAGCAACTGATGAACTTTGAGAGTACAAGCATAAGAAATCTTCAAATTTCCTGCTTCATGGAAAAGTCTGCCATATACTATGGGCCTGTAGGCTGAATATTGAGTGCCCTAATGTTACAGAAGAACTTTGGGTGACTGTCCAGCCAGAAAGATGTCTCTATCAATTCTAGAGTTTTGGAAGTTGCTTACAATGCACTTCCTGTTAACTTAGGTATATTATATCTTTCTGAGGTCTTTGATGGAGTTGAAGAATAGATACCTATAATTATAGTTTTCCTTAGTTATAATAAAAGATAAAGTAAATATAAATGTTGTAACTGTAATTCTTGCTTGATACCTTTTTTGTTATATTCAATTTTGCTATGTTAAAGTTAAAACTTTTCTTTTTATTTAGACAGAAAAGGAGAGGTGATGTGGGAGGTGATGTATGCTCTGAATATGTTTTATTGCCATTGGTTAATAAAGAAACTGTTTTCAGTCAATGGCTTAACAGAGTAAAGCCAGGCTGGAAGAGATAAATAAAAAGAGTAGACAGAGTTGAAGAGAAGCCATGTAGCCACCCATAGGAGACAAACGCACCAGAATCTTGCTGTTAAGCCACAGCCACGTGGTGATACACAGATTAATAGAAATGGGATAGTTTAAGATATAAGAGTTAGCCAGAAATACCCTTAAGCTATTGTCCAAACAGTATTGCAATTAATACAGATTTCTGTGTGATTATTTCGAGTCAGGGGGTCAGGAAATACAACCCTGTCTCAAAAAACAAAACTAGAAAATAGGCCTGGAGGGAGCATCTTGGTATGATAAAAGTCCTAGCAAGCTCATACCAAATGTTATTTTAAATAAAGAAAAACTTGAAGCAATCTTATTAAAATTAGGAACAAGAGAAGACTGTTTTTTAGATGCACATCAAACACTGTCTCTCCTCTTTTTATTTTTTATTTTTATTTTATTTTATTTTTGGTTTTTCGAGACAGAGTTTCCTTGTAGTTTCTAGAGCCTGTCCTGGAACTAGCTCTTGTAGACCAGGCTGGCCTCAAACTCAGAGATCCACCTGCCTCTGCCTCCCGAGTGCTGGGATTAAAGGTGTGCGCCACCACCGCCCAGCTCTCTCCTCTTTTTAAATGTAATGCTTGAAGTCCTAGCTAGAGCAATAAGATAAGAAAAGAAAATTAAAGGAATATGAAGGAGCAGAACAAACTCCATTTTAAGAAAGAACTCCATTTTAGATAGGACCTAACTGGGGTGGGGGTGAATGCAGACCAACAAAATCATAAACATTCTCAAGAAACTGTGACAGCCTTGGTCAAAGTGGCCCACCATGGTGTCTAAATAACAGTTGCTTACTTTAAATGTCCATGTAGGTATCTGAATAACCACTGTTTTGAAATTCCTGTCTGCTGACAGTCATTATGCCTCAACAAACATTCAAAAGTTGAATACTTTTACCCAATCCCAAAATGCCAAGGCTTGGGCCACCCTGTTTGCAGTTTTCCCTTTAAAAACCTATTACCCTGAGAGCTCAGAGCCATTCTCTCCCACCTGCTGTGTCAGAGTATCAGTTTATGGTCCAAGTTAGCTAAGCTGTAATCAATAAACCCCAGTGTGTTTGCATCAGATACTGGCTCTGTGGTGGTCTTTTTTGGGGGTCCCATGATACCTGTATAAATAGAAAAAAATAAGTTATCCCTATTTGCAAATGATATGCATGAGATTTTAAAGACACTTTCAGCAGAATGGAAGGATACAAAATTAAATTACAAAACTCAGTAGCCTTTCTATATGCCAATGACAAACATGAGAAAGAAATCTCGAAAACAACCCCCTTCACAGTAACCTCAAAATAGATATACATATACAACCCCACAAAAAAAACAAACTATAACCCGCCTAACCAAGGAGGTGAAAGACCTCTACAACGACAATTTTAAATCTCTGAGGGAAGACAATAGAAGGTGGAAAGCCCTTCCATGCTCAAGGACTGGTGAAATTAATATTGTGGAAATAATCACACCTAAAGGCAATGTATAGACCCATGACATTGCACCTACCTGATAATCAATAAAAATGCCAAAAATACATACAGGAGGAAAGAGTGTTTCCAATAAATGGGCCTGGGAAAGACTGGGTATCCCTGTGTAGAAGAATGAAGCTAGACCCTTATTTCTCCACACAAAAACCAACTCTAACTAGATCAAAGACTCTAGTGTGAAACCTGAATCTCTGAAACTCCCACAGGATTCTCTCTCTCTCTCTCTCTCTCTCCCTCTCTCTCCCTCTCTCTCTTTCACATCCTGACAAAGCTTCTCCTCTCCTCCCCATCCCTCATCCCCTCATCCCTTTGCCTTTATCCCCTCCATCCACTCCTCCTCTGTTTCTTTTTCAGAAAAGGGCAGGTCTCCCATGTTTATCGACAAAACATGGTATACCAAGTTGTAGTAAGCTAAGCACTTTGCCTTATATTGACTGGACAAGGTGATTCAGTATAAGTAATAGGGTACTAAAAGTCAACAAAAGAGCCAGTAACATTCCCTGCTCCCACTGTTAGGAGTCCCACAAGAAGACCAAGCTACACAACTGTCACATATATGCAGAGAGCCTAGGGCAGCCCCATGCAGACTCCTTGGTTGTCAGTTCAGTCTCTGTGAGTCCCTGTGAACCCAGGTTAGTTGATTCTGTCCCACAGGATTCATGAAGAGGAATGTTACTCAGGAGAGTCCTCATTCTGCTTATGGAGGGATTATTGGGGAAAAGCTGCCACTTCCTCCTGAGGCTTCTAAGACACCTTCTAAAAGGACCATTTTCTGCAGCTGCCAGACCCAGAGGATGCTGCTGGACAATGGTCCAGGAAGGAAACGCAGCCTGGGGCGTCAGGGAATAGGCTTTAGTAAGATTGGTAGGGTCGCCAGGCTGAATGAGCTTTTCCACTGCATCAGATATAGCTCATAGAGAAGAGATCTACTCAGAGGAAGACTCCAACTTCTGGGAATGGAAGGAGAGTAGCTACAAGCTACGAGGAAGTAGGCTACAAGCTATCTACAGGAATAGAAACTCATAGATCTGGTGAAATGAGCTGTAGGGTAGAATAAAGAGTACTCTTTCAAATAACCTCCAAAAACCTCAAGAAAGCCAGCTTTGAATGGCTACCAGGCACAAAACGCCCAACTATGTCAGCTCTTTAAGAGAGTTGTCATTTCTCATACCCCTTACCCCAGTCCTCAAGATCTCCTAAACTGGCCACCAGCTGTGGTGGAAGAAGGAAGTGGAACAAAGTGGAGAACCAACCTTGTATTCTTCCTCTCCGTTCCTGCTCCAGACAGACAGGCTGGAGAATAACCTCTGGGGGAAGACAGGCAGAGTTGTGATTGATATCTCGAGGAGGTATTCTGGTCTCAGATATGAAGCCATGTGTTCTTTTTCTTTTTTTAAAATTTCTTTCTGGCTGGCTGTCTTTTTTTCTTTTTCATTCTTTTTCTTCTCTTTTCTTTTTTTTTTCTTTTGAGACAGGGTTTCTCTGTGTATCCTTGGCTGTCCTGGAGACCAGGCTGGCCTGGAACTCACAGAGATCTGCTTGCCTCTGCTTTCCGAGTGCTAGGATTAAAGGCATGCTGGACAATGAAGCCAGATTTTTAACTAAGGATTTTTACCTCAGAGGGGAAGCATCATGGAAACTTTCTTGTGAACATGGGTATTTGCATACTCAGGCTTTTCTTATTGATATTTTGGGAAATTTACATCAGGCACCCCACCCCCACTCACCTCCCAGTTGCTCCATCTCCTCCTCTCACCCCTGCAGCATTCCTCCCAACCTTCCTCCCCAAAAAATCAATTGAAAGCAAAACAAAAAACACACAAACCCACCTCATTCCTCCATCTTTCCAATACCCTGCCATTCATCCTAGTGGCACTGGGTGTTGTGGTGAGTCACGCAACCTTTTGTCCAATCAGCCCCACCCAGAAAATGTTCATTGCTGTGAATCGCTGGTCTAGCTCAAGCTCCTTGACACACCATCATCACTGGATCCTCACCGAAACTCCTCTCAGACATCCTGCATTGCACCAAGTCACGGAGAGTCTGCAGTTTTTGGTCTACAAGGCCAGTCCCTTTATGCACTCCAGTGGGTCATAGATGGGGTAGATATTAGAGTGGACCAATCGAAGGCCCTCGGGTTTTTTTTTTTAAAGTTTGTTTTTAGCGATGATTGAATCCTGGAAAGAAGCATTTGGGATCCTTAGCTCACAGTTGTCTGCCCAGACCAGCACAAAGATCCTCTTAGATCTATTCTTTCTCTTTTTGAGCTCTAATTTCCCTTTTGGCCACCTCAGCTCTCAAATTGCCTATTTTGCCCACTACTTCTAGAAATTATTCTTTTCCATTCTATTAAAGAAAAGAATTCAAGCTAAGACTTCTAAAAATTATTCCTCTCCATTCTGTTAAAGAAAAAAAAAATCAAGCAAAGACTTTAGATAATGACATCTTCAAATGGTGGATTTAAACCTCTACCTTTTAAAAAGATGTATTATTGTTGTGTGTTCGTGTGAATAATGTGTATGTGGATGCTGTACTCCAGGTGAGAAAGTCACATATGACCACACACATAGGTCAAATTAGAGTTCTTTATTTCCAGTGACCAAAATAGGCGATAGCCCTCAGAAAGACTCTTGGACACTGAAGCTTGGGGACAGAATGTTCTCTTAAGGGAAAAGAAATCACAATGACATCATTCACTGCTAGGTATAGGTCAGAGGAACCTAGCAACGCTTGTTTTGGCCATACATTCAGCCGGCATTTTGGTTACGAATTTGGGCCATGTTCAATGTGTTGTCAAGCTGGACATAACTGATCGTGGGTTAGGGGCTGAAAAGCACCTAAGCAGACAGAAATGGAGTCTGGGTAAGATCAGGAAAAGATGGCATTACCTCAGTCACTTCCTAGGCACACACGTGGAGTTAGTTCAGAGGACAACTTTGTGGATTTGGTTCTCTCCTTCCACCTTTTTGTGGGTTCAGAGGTTCAAACTCAGGTCTCTAAGCTCGTGTTTAAGGCTTTTATCCACCAAGCCATTTCATTTGCTTTGATGGAAGTTTTTATTCCTTTTATTCTAGTCTCATACACTGCATTCTGACCACAGTTTCTCCTCCCTCCACTCCTCCCAGTGCCCTCACACAATTCCCTCTCCCCAGAGCTGCTTCTCCTCCATTTCCCTTCAAAAAGAAAAAGTAGGCCTCCCAGGGATATCCACTAAACATAGCCTAACAAGTTACAGATAAGTTTTTTTCCTTTCTTTTTTATTGTTTTTATTGAGCTATACATTTTTCTCTGCACCCCTCCCTTCCTCGCCCCTCCCCTTCTATCCTCCCCCATGGTCTCCATGCTCCCAATTTACCCAGGAGATCTTGTCTTTTTCTACTTCCCATGTAGATTAGATCCATGTATGTCTCTCTTAGGATCATATTGTTGTCTAGGTTCTCTGGGATTGTAAACTGTAAGCTGTTTTTCTTTGCTTTATGTCTAAAAGCCATTTGATACGTTTTAACGAGATTTTTTGATATTTTTTCAACGCAGTTGACAGTATTGAGAATAATCGTTCTCAAACTTTGGTATCTACAGAACCGCTCAGGAAACATGAGGATATCTATGTCTTATTCTACTTCACTGAGTCTGGCCCTTTGTGTTCATAACTACCTCTTCAGAACTTTTCTCTTACAGTGATGATAGAACGGGACCACAGTCATGTCTCCTGTATTCAGCAACCGAAGTCCCTCTCTTCATCATCAGCAGTACTGTGACATTATGAGAGTCACAGGGCCCCTTCAGCTAATTGCTCCATAGTATGACAACCAGTGTCCTGCCTGGGCATCGTGAACAAGGACCAGGAGGAACTGAGCCAACATAGTTTGGCAGAGATACCACATATCTTGCCTTTCCTTCTTCTAGAAATATCCGGGCATTTTTTTTCATAATGCTTGAATTGCTACAGTGACAAGCAGGGACCCGAGTTGTGGGGACATAGACAGGAAGGAAATTGGCTAATACTGAAATGGGAAAAAGCACTTCAACAGTTCACAAAGACCTCGGGTTACCATTGACAGACATCGGGGGTCAATAAAAGTTCTAAAGATTCTGTTAGTCCACCTCATTTCTGTCCTTCCTTCAAACAGCTCAGTGTGTTTACAGAGACCACAGACACCCAGACTAGTAACTTAAAATTTAAAAATGAAAATAAATAGAACACAACAGGCTAATAGACGTGCTGAATAGACTCAATAAAATGCACAATTGAGTCAGATGATGAGGATAGGCTTATATGCATAAAATGTAATAATAAAACCCATCACATTATAGGCTAACTCAAAAACTTAATAAAAGAAAATTAATTAGTCAATTACTTGAAAATAACAACTACGCAGTGAACATGATAGGTATGCAGCTCACCTAATACACACATAAAGATGTAGCTGTAGCCTATCAAAATGCTTTAACCTACTAAAGTAGCAAAGAGTTGAAAGAGACAAAACTCCATACTAATATGCCAGAATAAAATTGTTTATAACATTGCTTACAAATTGACACAAACCAACAAAAGTCAAAATTATATTGATAACATGTCATCTTAAACTTATTTTGAAAACACACCCAGCATCATACTCTGTTTACTTTTCACTACATTCTCTAATTTTAATTATTTTGCATCTTATTTTAATGACATTAATATCACTGAAGATCATCTGACAGGAAGTCATAGAGTCATTGCACCCTTGTACAATGCTCCTTGTACCCTGATTAACTCAGCCTTGTCTAAAGATATTCCTTTATATAGCTATGTATGGGCATCTTATTTAGTAACTATAACTTTGGTGCAACATCACTTATCAAATATCACTTCAAATATGGAGATTGTGCTGAATGGCTCAACAATGATGTTCTTTTTAGCAGATTTTCCTAACCCCGTGACCACTCCAGGATGACAGATGCATCCATTGAGCCTGAGATCTCTAATTGGTACCAGTTCCTCATCTATCCCAAATGTCTCATGAAAATGATACCAAAAAGAAAGAAAGAAAGAAAGAAAGAAAGAAAGAAAGAAGAAAGAAAGAAGAAAAGCAATGAATGCTCCTCAATTTAAATTTGTTTGTTTCCTCGTGATTAGATTAAAGCACATTTGGCAGGAGTTTACAACTCTTGGCCTAATTAAATTCTACTTCTGGAATCTGTTTATGGGGAGATAATGATAAACACATGAAGGATTGCTGATAGGGCTTTAAAGAGACACACAGACCACAAATAATAATAAAAGCCACAGAAACCACGTTTAGAGGACACAGTACACTCACAGCAATGGGCCCTTTGCTTTCTGTCTCAGCTCTTACTGTGGTTTCTCGGTAAAACCGAGACAGCAAGCTTTCTTTACGTCCCACACAACTGTTCTCTCCTCCTTCCTCTTCTGTCAGTTCCTAAGAGTCAATAGTTCTGAGCTAACCAGGTTAGCTCCTCCTCCAGGGCAGAGACACGTTTTCAGCAGCGGCAGAGGGGCATCTGACCCCTGTAGGCTAGTAAGCACTCTGGACGGGTCTCTCAGCGGACTTTTAGAAAGGTGGAGCCCCTGGAGAAAGTCTCGAACTTCCGGTCTTCCTTCCTTGATGACGTAGCTGCTCCGAGTGCCTGGTAGCTGCTCCGAGTCCCAGGCACTACCTCGTAGTTCTGAGGTTGTAAAAGTGATGGCCTTGAGGCCAGTGTACCCAGAGCAGCAGAAAGCTTGGCGATGATGCTGAGGCTGCTGCTGCGATCCTAAAGAGGCCCACCTTTTTATGGCACTGCCGAGTGACTCATCCAGTTTTAGACCATCTTCTTCTGTCTTGCAATTAGACTTTTTTTTGTCTTGCTCCTATATAGACATTACTGATAGACACAAATAATGATCATGGTGGGAATAATATCATGTCCCTTGCCCTGAGGACATCTCAGTAGTCAATCTTCATAAAAAAAAAATTCGTGGAAAAGAATACTGTGTGCTACAAACCATTTCAGAGACAAAGGAGCTGAACGACAGAGACATTGCGTAATGCTCCAAAAGTCACACAGTTAGTGTAACTGTTTGGATCTGAATGATCTCCCTAAAACTCCTGTGTGAAAGGCTCGGTTCCCAGCTCGTGAAATCTTTAAGGTAAGAGGAAGCAATGCCACTGGAGACATGCCCTTGAAGAAACTACAGACAGTATCTTTCTCTCTTTTCCCCCTGACTCACAGACCCCTTCACCCCATACCCCCGCTCCCACCCCCAGCCCCAAGCCCCTTCCACCCGGACTCACTGTCTTCCCGGCAACTGGAATGAGCAACTTTGCTCAACATGTGCTCCCCGCCATGATGTGTGCTCTGCTCTGCCGGAAGGCCCCAAAGCAGTGGAGTCATCCGCTGTGCCCGGGAATGGCGAGTCAAAACATTTTCTCCTCTTTTTAAGTTCTGCACCTCAGGTCAGAGCAACGCAAAGCAAACTAACATCGCTAGAAACAAAAGAGTAGCGATGTGAGTCCACGTAGTTTGGCGTCAGAATTCAAACGAAACAACCGCATTTTCCTGCCTCCCCCATAGGCAAACATATATTTTCATAAATCATTATGTATATAATAAAAAGAAACTTACCAAATATGCTATGAGGAAGAATAAGCAAACATGTTTATGAGAAAACGATTATTTTATTTATTTTCTTCTTGTGCTCCATTTCAGAAGGCAGCGTAGTGTGGTTGTCAAAGGACAACTTTTAGAGCCAAATTTCCCACATTTCAATCTTGTTACAACCGGTTACTAGCTGTATAGTTGCTTAGTCTATGCCTCAGTTTTGTCCTCTCAAAAATGAAGATGTCATGCCTCTTTCATGTTTTTTTTTAAAGTCCAGAATTAATTGAAATAATATATTCTTTCCTGGTACGCAAGATCTATTCAACTGATACTAATTTTATTATTTGCTCACGTGACTGAATATCCAAGTGCTGCCCAAGGACTTGGTTGGGAATTCGTCTCCTCCCACCTTGGGCAGTTCTCCTCAGAGGAGGCAGATGACCTGGTGGCCACTGAAGGTCACCACAGCTGCAGTGAGGAAGGAAGGCTCTCTTCCATGTGGTTCCAGGGAGGGTTGTGGATTTGATGCTGATACTCACAGATCCTCTGGCTTAAACAATGGGAGACAGGGTGGACCTACTTACTGTACATGGGAAAATACCCGGAGCTACTGAGTAGCACACTCAGCACTCTCAGGGGTCAGAATGGGACATCTACGACACGTGAAGACTGGCTTGGGAGTGGGATCCGAGGGATAAAATGAACTGATTGACTTAGGCACGTTTTTCCTGCGTGTTTCTTTATTCCTTAGGGGAAGATGAGCATAAGGGGCAAGGCATCAGACATAGGGTAAGGGTGAAGGGCATAAGATTAAGGCTGGGGGGGAGGGGGCTGGAGAGATGGCTCAGAGGTTAAGAGCACTGCCTGCTCTTCCAAAGGTCCTGAGTTCAATTCCCAGCAACCACATAGTGGCTCACAACCATCTGTAATGGGGTCTGGTGCCCTCTTCTGGCCTGCAGGCATGCACACAGAATATTGTATACATAATAAATAAATATTTAAAAAAAGATTAAGGCTAGGGCATCAGGCATAAGGGATAAGGAGTAAAAAAGGGGTGATCTCCATAAAGCTTTCAGTTTATATAGACATACAGACAAGTGAACAATCCCATAAGTGGTAACAATAGTATCAAGTGTGCATTTTCACAGAGTCACAAGAAACCTGTTTATCTGTCAAGGAGGCACCTTATGTCTCAGAGGGGGCGTAGCTGTGAAGTTCCCCTGTGGCCCGGAACACAGCTTTGGTAGCTATACTGACCTGTAAGTTTGATTTGCATTAGCATCTAGCTGGTTGAGTTAAAAAGGAACCTCTTCTAGGGACCTTGCTTTTGACTCCAACAGAATGCCCAGGTGAGAATTTTTCTCTCTGAAGCTGCTTTTAGTGACTCAGGCCTTTTCCCTGTCTAAACAGTTAGTTTCCTGGGTTATGATCTTATGTTACTTGAAGCCAAGGTAAAGGCGAATACAGAATATTAGTAGCCTGTTAAGTCAGAGCAGACCAGTAGATTCCACCTTCCTGAGTCTGCTGTTGGAGCAGACATATTGCCTCCTGTGTGAGGCTCCTTTCTTATCAGTGACCATTGTCAGTAAAGAAAGTTTGTGTGTGGGGGGAGCTATTTTCATGTAGATTTTGGCTGTGCGAACAAAGATTTGACTGAATTATTTTCCCACCATGGCTTCATGATATGAGGGAGGTATCCTGTCACCCTACAGGAAAAGTCAGGTTTATACACTGCTGGGGTACCAAAGAAGGAAGAAATGCCACGACTTCACAATAGAAGTGACAGTGACTTATCCAAAGGACAGTGTGCCCATAGCTCCGCAAAAATGAGTTCTCCACGTGGCGTGTATGTATACACTTCCCATGGCTAGCCCAATAGATCTGTCAGCTGTATGTTTACTGTATAATACTTGTGGGCTCACCATAGGGGAAGGAGACAGAAAGGACATATTCTAGCACAATATAGCTTTGCTATATGTCTGAAGGCACGAAGAGGTAGGCAGGAGCTTCTCCTTTAGCATCGTGAGGTCTATAAGAAGTCAGACTAGTACAAACCAATGGGACAATTGTTTCTCCATGTAGATTTGCTTGGCGGCACGGGGGGTGGGGGGGGGGGAGAGGGTTTCTCCAGAAAGAGCTTGTTTTTTTTCCAAAGGAGAATGTCAGCGGCGGCCTGGAAAGGAAGTCTACCACCTAACCACCTAAACACAGGCAGAGATGTCCACTCTCTATAGAAACAGAAAGAACTGGAGGAGTGAAAGGATTTAGAGGATACCTGAGTTCAAACACGAGAACTAACCAAAGGCAAGGAGACTGTTCCTTTCTTTGAGGAGACAGGGAGATGCTGGGGAGTCAGAAGTCAACAGAGCCCCTACAGAACAGTGGTTCTCCACGTGTGGGCTGAGACCCCTTTGGGGGTTGAATATCAGATACCCTGCGTACCAGATATTTACACTGTAATTCATGGCAGTAGCAAAGTTACAGTTATGAAGTAGCAATGAAATAATGTTATGTTTGGAGGCCACCACAGCATGAGGAACTGTATTGAAGGGTCACAGCCTTAGGAAGACTGAGAACCACTGCTGAAGAGTCATATGGTGTTCCAGGCAGAGGCAGCAGTACCTAGACCAGGGGGACCTGCACTTAGACTTACGATACCCCCAATAAATCCCACCTTTCTATGTGATTTTTGAAGCTGTGACAGTAAATTAAATTGTGACTATAAACTTGATTGACATAAGAAATGTCCATAGCAAAACAAAACAAAACAAAAAACCCAACCAAACAAACAAAAAGAAATGCCCATAGTATAGTGAAGCACAGCTCTGGGCATACCCAGGGATAATTAACTGAGGGAGGAGACCTGCTCTAAATGTGGGCAGAACTCTCCCATCCTAGACTGAATAGAAAAGGAAAATCGAGTGCCAGCATCCTCCTTTCTCTGGCTCCTGATTTGCCCAGATGTGAGCAAAGAGTCTCATTTTACGGCCTTGCCCATGAACTGGATCCTACATCCACGCCTTTTTCACTAGGATGGAATTGACCCTCAAACCATGAGCCAAAATAAAGCCTCTTACCATGAAGCTGCTTCCTGTCAGTTACTGGCCACCATGATGAGGAGAATCATACGTGAGTATTACCTAAATTATTTCTCAAAACAACACACATCCCCCCATCAGCACCAGTATGTGTCACAAACTGAGAAAAGCTGCCAGAGCTAGGAGGCATATTGCCCACCACATGCTGTCCCGTAATCTCCTGGATATCAGTTGCATTCTCATTGTGGAATACCAGGCGGAAAGAGATTTTTTTCCCAGAGCAATAACCTGCATATGCAATAAGTAATTGTTTTTGGCATTCAGTGCCTGTTAACTCAGGCTTCATTTTTCTTCACTTTTTTTTTCTCGGAAGGACTTTGGTATCTCCCATCTCGGTGCTTGTGTTGAATACTGTCCTTTCTGCCTGAGATACCCCCAATAACTCTTCTCTGCCTGCTGAACTTGTCCATTGAGTCTCAGTTCCCACATCGCCATGGCAACAAAGCCAATCTTGTTTGGTGTCAATCTCTCTGCCTCCCCTCAAGAATAAGTCATTTCCTGTCTGAGCTTCCTCACTCTGCCAGAGTTTTGTACAGCAAAAGGTTCCTGTGCTATTCCACAGAGCGTGGGCCCCCTTTTCCTTCTCTATGTGTGTCTCATTCCTAGACCATGAGTTCTAGGAAGTCAGAGGACAGTATTGTTCATTGTTTTGTTCCTGCTGTCACCCAGTACATGACTTGATCTATAGTGACCACTTGGAGAGTGTTTGGAGAATAGTAGTGTAGACAATGAGGAAATTCATGTGTTTTTTTAAATGAATCCAAAATCCTTATAATTACAGTATCATGTAGTTTGACTATTCCTGGATGCAGAATACCTACATTTGGATCCAGTCCAAGTCTTATGCAAATAACACTAAAATATATTATTTCCTGGTTTTAACAGACTTTCTCAGACTGCTAGCCCCAGATCATGATATGGAGACTTAGTATTAGTTATGAATGCTCGGCCTTATCTTATGCTTGGCCCGCTAGCTCTTATAACTCATTTTAATCTGTTTTTCTTCATCTATATCTTGCCTCGGGGCTTTTGAACCTTACTTTCATTCTGTATGCCCTACTTTTCCTGCTTCCTCTGCGACTGGCTGGCCCCGGGTGTCTCCCTCTCTTTCTCCCTTGCTCTCTCCCCTTGTTCCTTTCTCCTCAAGCCTGAATTCCTCCTACTACTTATTCTCTTTGCCCGACAGCCCTGCATATCCCTCTACTACCTAACTATTGGTCATTCAGTTTTTTTTTTATTAGACCAATGGGCAGGCAAGGTAAAACAATTGCAACACATTTTTACCTAGTTAAACAAATGCAGCATAAACAAATGTAACACACCTGTACAAAGCTAAAGTAATATTCCACAACAGCTGGTTTGAAATAAGTACACAACAGAGCTGGAAATATCCATCAAAAGACAAATTAAAATACTCAAGAGAACAACACATATTGATCTCGCTACCTTCTGAAAGACATGGGGAACTTGGCCACTTCTACTCAGGTTCATTTTAACCAGTATGTAGTGAATGCGTGTATCCACTTACTTGAGTACCAACTATGTGTGAGACTTTGTTCTGGGCACTGGAGATTCAACCATGAGCCAAACACAAGTATCTGCTCTACTTGTGAGACTTATGTACTATCAGGATGAAGAGTGATCAATTAAAAAACGAACAAAATATCTAACACAATGTTCTCTTGTAGTTGGCCTGCCGTGTACCATGAAAAGTACACTGCCCTCTTACTTTACTATCCTCTAACTAGACTCTCATTTCATTCAGATTCATTTAAACCTTTCAACATGTACATATAGTACACCAGGTCAGGTAGAGGCTACAGAGAAGAACAAACTTGGAAGAGGAGGCAGACAACATTGTGGCAGATGGCATCTGTGCACAATCTGGGGCACCTTGGAAGATTATGGAGATGGTTTTTTGGAAGAAGGGAGGAGATGTAAAAACAGCCTCAGTTTTCTCTATAGACCAATGCTGGTGTATTGACAGTGGCATAGACGTCCTAGCCAATTAAAGAGTGCTGGCAAAGTGTAAAAAGTCCTTCCTCATGTGGGACGTGTAAACTTGTCTCAGACACTGAAGATGGAAGAGAATGGGATGAATTACAGAGACAGGGGAAGCCCCAGAAGAAAGAACACTGTCTTCTCGGGGTGAGGTGTGGATCTGCCCTGCTTTGACTGATGGCAGGCCTACTAGTCACTGAGGAGAGGATATACTTGATCACAGGGCCTGCTGAGAAACTACTAAGGGTAGTTGGCAGGGACTTACCCCAGTGGCAGAGACCAATTAAACCAGAATAAGCAAGGGGTTATAATAAGCAGGGAAGCCATTTCAAGTTTGGTTATCCTGACATGATCTCGTGAGTCAGGATGGAAGCAGGGAGAACACTGGTATGTTTAGAAAGAATGCATAGCAGCCCTTGGCAGGGGATTAGATATGCAAGGTAAAGGTGAGGGCAAAGCTAGAACTGACACCTCTTGTAATTCAGAGAGCAGCAAGCTGGTGATTGGTTTCCAAGACGAAAGACTGGGCCAAAGATGATGTCATGTCATTGGGATCATAGTTAACTTAAAGCTGTAGCCATAGCCTGACCTGAAGGCTTTCTCCTACTACATAACTCCAGAGTTTAAACTTGAGTTACTGGGAAGTACCGCCAACAACAGAAACGAGTGACTGCAGAGGGACAGCTAGCATCCGGTTGCATAGGGGAGTTAGAAGACTTTAGATTTGTGGAGCTTTCAGATGGACGTTTTAAGTGGAAGTGTCAAGATGACGGGCAGAACTTTAGGACTGGAAGTGGCTCTGGCCTTACTGCTCTGTGATCTTGGACAAGTCAACTGTAATCCATCTGATCCTCAATGTCCTCAGATGTAGAGTGGAGATAATGTTATTAATTATTGGTTGTTATGAACTGATTAATTAATTGGTTAATTTATAAAGGGTGCCTGGTTTAAACAGTGCCTAGTTCCAGTGTTACTTAGTTTTTGTTAAATAATACAGGCAAGATGCAATTTAAAGAAACATAAAGTTTGGGAAAAGTGAAATGAGAATTTAAGATAATTGATGTATGGTTGGTTGGTCATGGAATTTGAGGGAGGTTTTTGTGAAGAGGAAAAACAAAATTGAATGACACAATGATCTTGAGAAAGAGGAAGGCCCAGAGGGGCCTGCAAATGAGGAAGAGAAGCCTTGCCGAGCTAGCTCTGCCCAGAGGAAAGAAGAGAGAAGCAGGATAGGGAACTAGAGCGGCAATGAGAATGCAGAAGGGAGACACTGGGCGGCTGCATCTGGAGTTTGCTGGTGAACTCAGAATGTACACAAGAGCAGACAAGGCTATGCTAACTTTATAACACATTCCTGATGAGTTAAGTGACCATTAGGAAGTGTGGAGTTGTTTCTAAGTACGAATTGATAACATAGACAATGATGCTGGTCCAATCTCCATAGTTAGGTAGCAAATACTAAATTGAACGTAGTATAACGTGAGGCAAGATATAGGATTTCATGGCATTCTCCTGACCATCTCAAACAAGGTTCCTGAATGGAAAACTCTGAAAATTTGAGATGTTCTCATTACATTTTACTTGTGTTTGTGTAGAAACAAGTCTATTTTTGTTCTCTATGGGCGTTCATGCCATAAACATATAGAGAGACCCAGACAACTCCATCTGTAAGGGAACCAAAGGCTCTGGTGAAAACTTCTCAATGGATCACTTGTTGTTTACAGATTAAAGATGCATTTATATAATCACTCTTTTTAATATGTTTCTATCCAAATATTTCCTCATAAATTTCATTTTATAAGGTCTTTTTTAGAAGACCTTTGTAAGTCAGAAACAACAGCCTTTTCTTTTTAAAGGCCTTTTTAAAATTTGGCACTGGAGCAGGGCATGGTGGAGTATGCTTTAATCCCAGCACTCGGGAGGCAGAGGCAGACGGATCTCTGTAAATTCAAGGCCAGCCTGGTCTACAAAGTGAGTTCCAGACAAAGAAACCCTGTCTCGAAAAACTAAGGGGGCGGGGAGAAATTGGCAATAGGAATGAAGCCAGACCCTGAAGCACGTTAGGCAAATACTCTACTACTACTGGTCTCCTTAAATTGACCACAATGGCCTTGCACCCAATCTGTTGCACAGGCAGGCCTTGAACTTGTGATCCTCTTGTCTCAGCCTTCTGAGTAGCTGGGATTACAGGTTTGGATTGCAAGTAATAGCTGGTTTTGCTTTGTTACATTTTCTTTTTTTTTAAGGTGTGTTTTTCTAGTCTCTGTATTTTTATGCTATGCACATTGTCTTATGTGCTTAAAGGCATTAGTATGGGGAAAGGAAGAGTTACCTAACCAGCTCTGAAGATTTACTCAACTACCTGCCCAGCCAAAAGCAGAGGAAAAAGGCTGCCAAGAGCAGACAGCATAAGGTCCACAAACATTTTAACATTAGGTTACAACTTAGGTTGCATTAGACCAGTGCTGTCCAGTAAGAATGCTATGTGTCAATGTGAGCTGCCTAAGGATTTCTTACATTTACTTAACTCGAGTCACATTTAATATAGGGAAAAACAAGCTAGTAAAATTATCTTTAATAATGTTTTTCTTTACTTAACAGATTCCAAAGGATTGTTTTTAACATGCAATCAACACAAATATTTATTAAGACTTTTTAAATTATTTTTTTTCTGTACTGTCTTGGAAGCCCAGTGTGTATTTATTTTCCAACCCATCTCACTTCAGACGAAACAAAAATTCAAGTGGTCAACAGCCATATATGGCTTGTGGCTTTCATATCTAGACACTGCAGCTTTGATCCAAAAATACACCCCTTTTGTTTTTTCTAAGGCAAGTTGACAAATAGAGACACACAAAGAGTGTTCACACAGCACAACTTGGACCAAGAGAATGACTTGTAACTGGCATATGCTTTTCCATCCTCATATTTTGGGAATTTTTTCTCCTCCTCTTCCTCCTCCCCCCTCTTTCAGATTTCTCCTATGTTGGTCAAGTTTCTCCAAGTGAAACTAACCTCACTTGAGATACGGATGAATCTCAACGCTGTGTGTAGTGTTTCCTCAGGGGAAAAATGTTTTATCTCCGGTCGTAAAAAGAAAAATTATATAGCTCACAATATTTACTCCTGGGACGGATCTGTTATAATAAAGTGTTCCATGAATGATAATGCGCATTAGGTTGGAAAAGTTGACTGGTGTCCCATGAGATTGCCGTTTTGTTGTTGTTTATAAACTGTCGTCTCCCGGGAATGGCGTCAACCCTCCGGGAGACCCCTCCAGAGTCCCGGGCTGCTGGACCGGGCGCGCGCTGCCCCAGCTGCCCCAGTTGTCCCCCGGCTCCGGCCGCCAGCGGCGTTTCCGGCCAGCGCTCGCGGTCCCTGCTCGCCGCCGGCGTCCCTCTCCACTCTGGGTCAGCGGCGGGAAGCGCGCGCCTGCGGCCGGCGACTCGGAGCATCCGGATCGCAGTTCCGCGCCGTCCACGCCCTCGCCGAGCGCTCGGTGCGTGCCAGGCCGGGCGGCGCTGTGGGCGGCGGTGCAGGGCCCTCCCCCGGGAGCTGCGCCGCCAAGGTGGAAAGGCGGAAGTTTCCCAGCGCGGCTGACAGATGAGGCGGGCGGCGGGCGCGACGGGCGCTGCAGCAGCGGCTGTGCGTTCGGGTCCCGTCCCCCCGCATCCCAGAGAGTCCCGAGGCCGGCGAGCCGCGCGCGCGCCATGGCCACGCTGCCGAGCGCCGAGCGCCGCGCCTTCGCGCTCAAGATCAACAGGTAAGACGAGTCCGCGACGGGGCGCGCGGGAACTCAGCCGCGTCCTCGGTGTCCTCCGTCACCCGTGCCGCTTCACCGAGCAGCCTCTCGCGCCACCTCCCCAACCCCGCGTGGCTCGAGCCGTCCTCTCCGTTCTGACAGGTGGCGGGACCCGGAGAGCGTTGAGCGCACCGAGTGTGCCTGTGCGGTGCGGCGCGCTGGGACTTGTCTTACAAATTGCGCCTTCCTTCCAGGTTGGAAAAGGGGAGAGGAGCGAAGTGGTTGAAATCAGCTTTGCTTTGAAGCAGATCCGTCCGTCTGTGCCAGGGTTAGGGCTCTTTCAACCTCCACTCCCTTTCTAGAAAGGATCTTGGCTTCTGATGACACCGCTATTTTTATTCCTTGGTCCAAAGGGAGCCAGCAATGAAGTGGAAAAAGTGATTTTTAAAATTCTTCATTTAAATGAGCAAAAAAGGGACGAGCCGTAGCTGACATTTAAAGATCTATAGCACTCCAGCCAATTTATAATCGGAGTTGCCCAGGCGACATCTCTATGTGTTGATTGCTCAGAGTTCTCAGTAGACTTGAGCGACAGCGCTTCCTCCACTGAAAACTGCTGACACGCATTCAGGGGCATTTTTGCCTTGACCTGGGAAATCTAGACTGCCTGGTTGAAAGATAACGTGGAACTCCACTGTGAAGGGCAGCCCTCTGGAGGATTTCCAGTTTGTTTTGTTTTTGTGTTTTTCGATTGAGCTTGTGGGAAGTTGATCCACAGTAAACTCATCTTCAAGCTGCTAGAGAGTGAAGCTTGAGCCACCAGGTATCACCATCCTTGAATAGTGTTCAGTTAAAGACTTCAGAGGGCCTGTGGCGCTGCACTGTGTAATTGTTAGCAAATCATTTGTCTGACGTCACTATTTCTTCTATCAAATTAGTTTAATTATTAATGTGGACTATATACAAATGTTGCAGGCTAAAGGGTGCTGGTCTAAAGCCATAAATCATATTACATAGTCTTCCTGCAGGGACTTATTTTCTGAATTGGGGTTTCATGGCTGTTGTGGGGGTAGTAAGGGCTATGCATAGGAGTTTTTGGTGGATGTCATGGTGTTTTAGCTGCTTCTCCTTACTTGTCCCTGTCCTGAGAAAGAAACAAGTCAGGAAGCAGGAACAAGGGCAGGAAGATGATAGGATTCAGGTGGGGTGATACTGATCTAAAGCGAGTGACCCAGGCCTAAATTAACCCTGCAGGCAATCTTACAAGGAGTTATGAGGTTGGTGGAACCCAAGGGTTAAGAATAAAGGACTTGAGCCTGGCGGTTTAATCCCAGCACTCAGAGGCCGAAGCTGGCGCATCTCTATGAGTTCGGGGCCAGCCTGGTCTACAAGAGGTAGTTCCAGGACAGGCTCCAAAGCTCCAGAGAAACCTGGTCTCAACAAAACAAAAACAAACAAGAGAATTAAGGACTTGAGCCAGATGTGGTGTTCTTGCCTATAATCCCAGCCCTCAGGAAGCTGAAACAAGAAAATCACAAATTGAATGCCAGTCTAGAGATCTTGCAACAAACAAACAAACAACAAAACAAAAACAACCACCCAAACAAAACAGTGTTAGAAAAACCAAGAGCCAGGGTACAATCAAATTTGCTTACAAATGGGCTGCTTATTGCAAACTAACTATATAACGTTGGGCGTACACATTTTAAATTTTTCTCAACTTTGGCCCCTCCCCCTTCTCTCTGTCTCTCCAAGGTCTCACTTTGTAGCCCAAACTGGCTTTGAACTTCAAGAAGTTCTACTGCTTCTGCTTCCCAATTGCTGGGGTTGAAAAAAAAAAGCCACATCTGGCTTTTGTGTAAGGGGGAGTAATCCTAATTTCTGATCATAGTTTCTCCCTCTTCTGCCTGTGAGGGGAATTGAGTGAAGAAGCAGAGTGGGGACAGAGTCCTTATAATGCCTGGCTCAGAGTAAATGCTAAGTCACTGTTAACTCCTGTAATGGTGTCGCTAGCCTCATCCGGGGCATTGTCATCTTTAATGTCACCATCTCCGAGAGTCGAAGAAGAAAAATAAGGAAAGCTGAAGCTGGAGTATTTTCTTGGCAGAGATCATTTAGGGGTGGGTATGGGGATGCTAATGCCCCCTGGAGCTTTCCTGGGATTGATGCCTCTCACATATCCTATACTGTGCTGAGAACCTCAGATATACTCAATGGAACAGAATGTTTGTTCTAATCTGGCCAAGAAGTGCCCACCCAGGAAAGTAAAATGCAAGATGTTTTCTAATCTTCCGGAGAGACGATAAATTGCATTTTTCTGTTCTGTGAGTTTTCTTTATACCCTTTATACTGTTCTGTATATTGGGTGCAAGAATTACTCTAAGGGCTTGGCAGGAATAACTTTCAGAAGGGTGGATTAATAAGAATGTGCCTAGTGGCAATATAACATTAAAACCCACCACTTAAAGATCACACCCTGTGTTTCAGATGTTATCACAAAACCTTAGGACACCCAAGTCATCTTGTACAGACGCGTTTAGCTTTGCCAACTTGACACAATCCAGAATCACCTGGGAAGCAGTATAATGATGGGCTCTCTCCATTGGTTTTGCCTGTGGGCATGGCTGTGTTAGATTCTCTATTGTTATTTGATGGAGGAAGACCTAGCTGGTGTGGGCAGTTCATTTCCTGGTTGCATTACAGTGAAGAAAGCTGACTTAAGTAAGCCAGAGTGTGTCTATGCCCCTTTTGTGCTTGGTCGTGGGTATGATGAGCTGCTTGGGTTCCTGCCTTGACTTCCCCAAAATGATGGGCTGTGACCTGACATTGTAAAGCAAGTAAACCCTTTCCTCCGCCTAAGCTGGCGATATTTTACCATGGAGAGGGAAATGAAACGAGAATAAAGGGGGAAAGTAAGCTGGAGATGTAGGTTGCACAAGGCCTTGGCCACGCTGTCAACAGTGGCCATCAGGACTGCAGCTTGCTTAGGACAGCGCTCTTTGTTAATAAGTCTGTCATGTTTTGATCCATGTGGTATGAGAATTCCCTTTAAAAGCAAAGAATTAACTTTTAAAAATCATTTCAGTAACGCCGTTGACAATTCCGTTTCTGAGTAGTGCGGAGTATGTAAACAATGTGATGGTTTGTGGTGTGAAACATGGAAAAAAAATCTTTGACTTTACATGTGTCTATCAGTGTTTAAAATAGGTCAAATTCCAAAAGTAAGATTGTGTTGAAATATGGCCGTTAGGACTTTTAGTGCAAGTTCCTATTTTCACCTTTTTATTTAACAATGATACTCCTTATTTGTCAGGTGAACCACTGTTCTTTCTGTCGATGAGATACTGTAATTTGACATACTAAAAATTATAACTGCAAGGAGCTCGGCTCTGTGCCTCAGCTTCACCAAGGCATGAGTGGTCTCTTAGTCTGTGAAAAATGTTCCCCGCTGCGTTCAAATTTCTGTGGCTTCCTGCAAGCAGCATTGCCCAGTGCAAGGCCAGGGCCAAAGCCAGAGGAAGTTGAGAAGGCTGCCAGCAGCTGTCTCCCCATGGTTGTCTGGCTCTCTCATGCTCTCACAAGCCTAGATTCAAGTGCTGGAAGCTTTGAGGTAGGGTGTGCTGGGAGCATCCCGTGTGACGGTAGCCCTTGTTGTATGTGATGTTGTATATTGTTGTGTAGATTGCCACATTTCTCCAGAACCTGTAGTTTAGAGCCATAGAGCACAGAACTCCCACTGAATTGTTCTGAGTTGCAAGAGTAAAGTTAACTTCCTGGTGAACAACATGCATTTGTCTTGGGTTTAGTTTTTCCCTGATTGTCATGCAGAAGAGAGACAAGATCTGCATTAAGTAGTCACAATCACGTTGTGTTTGGGGTTTTAGGAACTGGAACTGCTGTATTGAATGTATCATAGTCCTTTAGGGAGTATTCCTTTGTTAATGATTTCTTTGATTACTGGAAGTTTCTGCTTTTGTAGGTGCCGGAAATTATTAGTAAGACTGTGAAGATTCATTAAACAATACCTTCATTTCTTTATCCTTTTATGCAGTGTTGGGTATTAATCCTAGTGCCTTATGCATGCTAGGCGAGTGTTTATCACCAACCGTTATCCCTTATCACTTGTTTCTTTCAAACACAGAATAGGTGCAGAACTTTATCTGATGTTAAAGAAAATAAGAACTTTGGATAAAAAAAGAAAAATACATAAACTGTTGGGGGTTATTAGTAACCTTCTGGACACCCAGGATTGAACGAAATAGAAGATATGACTTTTATAGTTCTTACTGTATTAGTTAATTTCTGTTGCTGTGATAAAATACCGTGACCAAAAGCAACTTACAAAGGAAGAATTTAATTTGGCTTATGATTCCAGAGAGAGAGAGTCCATAATGGAGTCGGCGGGGGTGGGGGGAGATGGAGGAGCAGCATGGCTGCAAGCTATCAGAGCAGGAAGCCAAGAGGTCACATCTTCAGCTGCAAACACGAAGTAGAAACAGCAAACAGGAAGCGGGACAAGGCTTAAACTTTCAAAGCATGCTTCCTCCATCAAGTTTACACCCCCCCTCCAACAGATCTGCCAGCAGGGGATCAAATGTTCAAATGCCTAAGTTTGTGGGGAACAGTTCTCACTCAAAAGACCACACTTACTATGTGGCAGATATGGACCTAAATGTTTCTATCATAACTCACCCACTTCTATGAATTAGGAACAATTACTTTCTTCACTTACAAATGGGGAAAGAGAACTCAGACAAGTTATGTAAATTCTCATTCACACTGCTGATTCAGGTCAGAGCTGGGATTTGTATTCAGTCTGTCTCCAGAATCCCGCCCTCCTACTCAGCACACCATGGTGTGTCTTGGGTTTGTTTTAAAATAAAGAAGTAACAATATTTACTATCTACTAAGTATGGTGTCAGACAGCCAGAATTCCAGCATTGGTGAGGGAGACGCTCTCTAGCCACCACCCCGATGAGGAGCTGGCAGCTGCTGATAGCTACTGGAGCAGGGAGAATCATTCTTATTTGAAGGACCAGTGGGAAGTCCCACACCCATGTGCATGTAAGTAGCATTAATTGGACTTAGTGTGACTGAAAAAGAAAAACAGATGTGAAGTTGGGAGGGGGACATGTTGAGAGACTTTAAGGGGAGTTGGAGGAGGGAAGAGGGTGGATGTGATCATATTTTATTGTATACATGTATGAAATCTCACAAATAAAATTATAATGAAGAAATGATAACAGTTGAAAATGTTTATTATTGATTAGATTTGATAAAGAAGTACATATACTGAAGTACCACACTATACTCAATAAATAAGTAGCTATTACTTGTGAATAAAAATGAAAATAAAACAATAAAAAAGTTAAAATTTTCTTAAAAAGAGAAAGACATGCCAGTCAGATGGCCTAGATGGCAAAAACCCTTGTCTGACCACCTAGAGATCTGCCCTTGATGGAAAGACAGAACTGATTCTCCAAGGTTGTCCTCTGATCTTTACATTCACCATAGCACATGCACCCACATTCATACACACACAGCATGTACGCATGATAATAATACAAGGACAATTTTTTAGAAGTGGAACAAAGCATTTATCATACCAATCATTAGGATAATTTTCTGGAAGATAAAACCAGGTGCTATAAAAGAATAAAATTACATAAAGGTTTCATTCAAGAACAACCCCAAGATACCAACCTGTAATTCAAGCTACTTAGAAAGCTGAGGCAGAGGGGTTACAGGATCAAATACAGACTCTGAAACTTAGACCTGGTCTCAGAACGTAAAACGAGGGCAAGGGTATGGCTCAGTGGCAGAACACTTCTCCAGCATGTACCAAGTCCAGTACAGACAGATAGACAGACAGAAAGAAAGAAAATAAAAAGAAGAGATGGGGAGATGGCTCAGTGGTCAAGGGTCTCACTGGACAAGCCTAATGACTTGTGTTTGGTGCCTAGGAGTCACATGGAGGTAGAAGAAAGGACTGACCCCATAATGTTGTCCTCTGGTGGTCACGCCTGCACCCCTTCACTCACACATACATATACATAATGGGAATCAATAAAATAAAGTTTAAAGAAAAACGACCACTTGGGGCTAGAGAGACACCTCAGTAGTGAAAAGCAAATACCTGTCTAGCAGAGGACCCTTCACATACATTTGTGAGGCACTGATCACAGCCTTGTGGGCCCACGGAGTGGAAACACAGCATCATGTGGCTCCCCAGAGAAAGGGAGAGCTCAGAGACCAGGTCTCCTGTCTCAGCTCTCCTCACAGAGCTAGAGAGGGTGTGGGATGACATCACGAACACACAAGGGCATGAAAAGGTGGAGGTCACTCCACTGGTCTCCTTGTTGGAGAACTCTTTAAGAAGTAGGGCCACTTGGGTCCTTTCAGTGGCAAACAACTAGATACTTAATATTTGGGGCAATTTTATTAAAGGTTAAAACAAGAGAAAAGATCCTACAAGCATCCAAGCTTATTATTACTGGTCAGATTGCTATATAGCCCAGGTTGGCCTCAAACTCATGGTGATCCTTACGCTTCATCCACACAAGTGCTTAGATAAAAAACATATACCACCAGACCCAGCTTCCATTCTTATAACTGAGGTTTATCATTGCAAATAGCAACACATGCATGTGTGCATGCATGCAGGCATGCATGCTTGGACCCAAATGCAACAAATGCAACTCCTGAGAGAGCAGAAAGGAGAAAAGAAACTGCAAGCAGAACAGAAGACACTGTGTGTGTGTGTGTGTGTGTGTAAAAATCAGAGGACAACTTTTGGGAGTTGTTTCTTGCTGTGGTGTATTATTTTAAGATGTGTTACCTCCATTTATGCTGTGGAATATTTGTTTAATGATACAAAGATATGTTGCATTCTTTTATGTTGTATTTGTTTAACTCTGTGAAGCTCTGTTACTTTGCCTGCCTAAAACACCTGATTGGTCTAATAAAGAGCAGAATGGCCAATAGCTAGGCAGGGGAGAGATAGGCAGTGCTGCCAGGCAGAGAGGTTCTCATCTGCCTCCTTACTAAAGCAGGGTGTCCCTTATTTCTGCCAGAGTGTACTCTAGGCTAGCTGGTTTCAGTAACTTCTCCTGTCTCCCCCTCCCACATTACCGCAGAGAGAGTGCTGGAATTACAGATGTGCATCGCTGCATCTGGCTTTTTTCTTGGGTGGCAGGCATTTTACTGAACACAGATTATCAGGTTTGTGCAAGCATGTGCTTTTGCCTGCTGAGCCATCTCCCTAATCCACATTCCTCCGTTCCCTTGTAGAATTTAAAAAACATCTAAAGCAGAAGCACAGTAAAAGGAAAATAGCAAAGTGTAGTAAACCAAAAGGAAAAAAGATACCCACATTTCAACCATGCATAAATTAATGGTTCTTAACAGTTGGATACACTTCCTCCTAATTTTTACAAAACCCAAATCATCTTGTGCATGCTACATTATAATCTTTAAGTTGAATATGTGTAAAGAACTCTCCATATCAATTATTGTAGGCCTATATTATAAATAATGTAAGTGTGTTATGATTTACTGAAGTAGCTATTATTGGGCATTAAGATAATTTCCATATTTTGCAAAATAGTGGGGAGTTTGGTGGAACAGTCTAAAGCATATTCCCTGTGCTTCTGCAAATACTCCCATATATATTTCTAGTAGTAGAATTGCTTGCTTTAAAAAAAGGTTTGTTTTTTTATGTAAATGTATGCATGTGTGCAGTATATGTCAGTCTGTGTGCCCATAAATTCATGCAGAAGTCAGAAGAACATTGGGTATACTCTTTGTTTTTGGTTAGGCTGGCTGTTGAGAGCTGGGGTTACAGGATCTTGTGATCATGTCAAGCTTTTTATGTGGGTGATGGCATCCAAACTCAGGTCTTCCTGACCTTACCTACTGAGCGGTCCCCCAGCTTTAGCTCTTGACCTGGAAAATGCCTCTTTTCCTGCCTTCGGCCCACCCTGCCTCCAACCAAGGGTTTATCATTCTTTTAAGTGTTTCTTTTGTTAGTTTTGACTCCTTGCCTGAATATTTCCAACCTCCTGTTCAGTTGCTCTCCTGGATCACTGAGTAACCTCTGCAGTAACTTTTGTTAGTTTGTTTTTAGAGATTAGACACAGTCATACATTGCTCCCTTTTGCTTAAAGTGCAACTCAGGATGCTGGTCACTAACTTAACCTTTTTGCCTTCCTTCCACTGTACTCCTGGGATAACTGGGTGAATGATGCAGCGAGCAGGCTAGTCTGACACCTACTTTACTGGTTTTGCCATAAACAACAATTACCAGGCCTTGAACTGTAGGTAGTGTTTTTGTTTTTGTTTCGAGGTCTTTTTTCTTTTGGTTGTTGTTGTTGTTTTACTTTGCTTAACAGTTAATTCCATCAGCACCCCTTTGACTGCATAAATGCCAAGCAGTTTAAATAAAATATATTTCCCTGGGATGAGAGGATAGGGAATGTTGAGATTTTTTTTTCATGCTTTTTGTGTTCCTTTTCTGGAAGACTTAGAAAAAATAAAAATAAGCAACAAAAACAAACAAACAAAAACTCTTTTTTTAAAAAAAAAATCTGAGTTTTGAGACAGGGTTTCTCTGTGCAGCTTTGGAAACTGTCCTGGAGCTCACTCTGTAGACCAGACTGGCCTTGAGCTCACAGAGATCCACCTGCTTCTACCTCCCTAGTGCTGGGATTGAAGGTGTGCACCCCCACTGCCTGGTTACTTACAAACCTCTTAAAGCTTCCTGGCTTCCTCTTCCATTGTTTTCTCACAATAAAAGCCAAACTACAGCTAGATGAAGAAATGCAGAACAGAAATCAACCACAACCTCTTCCTTCCTTCCTTCCTTCCTTCCTTCCTTTCTTCCTTCCTTCCTCCCCCTCTCTCTCTTGCACGCGTGCACGCGCTTGTGTGCTTTTGTATGTTTGTGTGTATAACCATACACACATGTGTGTTCACATGTGTGTGTGGGTACATGCGTGTGTATGTGTGCGTGGAGCATGTAAGTGTGTGTTGACATCAGATGTCAACCTTCCTCTGTTACCTTTTCTCAGTGTCTTAAAGGTCTCTCACTGAACTCTGAACTTGCCATTTTTGGCTGACCTGGCTAGCCACCTTGCTTTAGAGAGTGAGTCCGTGTCTCTGCCTTCCGCACATTGGCATTTTGGGAAGGCCTCAGGACCTACCTAGCCACTACCTGGGTTCTGGCTGTCTGAACTCCCCTCCTCACCCTTTCACGGCAACTCATTGAACCATCTTCCCAGACCCCTCTTTCCATTCCTGTCCATTCTCCCCTCATCTCTTTCTGCATTTTACATTTATATCTCTATTTTTGTGTGCCTTTGTGCATATGTGTGTGGGCACTCTAGTGCCATGGCACATGTGTGGAGATCAGAGGATCACCATTTGGGTTCTGGTGAATCACCAGGTTGTCAGACTTGCCAGCAAAGGCTTTTGCCAGCTGAGCCAACTTTCTCTTATCTCTTGATTTAAAAAAGAAAATTAGGCTCTTGCTGAAGACTGAGGGTCCTCCTGGCAGAACGCTTTCTACCAGGGACCCCCTAGTGGTCACATGGTCTAAGACGGTGGCAGGCAATTTTCATTATACTTCCTATCCTCCATTCCAATCTCTCTAGACTGACTCTTAGCTTCACTACAGTCTGCCTGCCAGAGCACTTCCTCCCACCTACTGTCCACTCACTAGGGACTCTCCCTCTTGGTGCAGAACCTGGACTCCTATCTCTTCCTTGCTGCCCCTTTCAGTCCTGCCTAGGGCATTTCCATTCTTCAGTGTTGCTGACTGACCTGCAGAAGCACTCTATTCTACCAGGCAACACTAACCAGAGAACAGAACACCATTCCAACATAGACACACCAGATATGTACACCAAAACCACCTCAGACATCATAACTCCGGATGCCTAGAGCCCAGCCAAAAACACAAACATGAACAGCCCAGACAACATGCCTCCTCCAGAAGCCAGTGATCCCACTGCAATAAGCCCTGAGAAATGCAACTTAGCCAAAGCACAAGGCAAGGGCTTCAAAGTAGCAATTTTGAATATGTGCAAGAAACTTAAAGAGGATGTGAACAAATGCCTTAATGAAGACTGTGGAAAACACAAACAGTTGTTCAAGAGATGTGTTATAAGACATGGTAGATTTTTCCTTTGATGAGTATGTAGTGGCCTTCCCTATTTCTTCTGATTAGTTTTTATTTGGTCTATGTTACCAAGAGGATTATGCACCAACATAAAGGCACCCAAATTCACAAAAGACATACTACCACTGCTAAAATCACATATTGACCCTCAGACAGTGATAATGGATGACTTCAATACCCAGCTCTTGCTGACAGACAGGTCATTCAGGCAAACACTAAACAGAAATACTGGAGTTGAAGAAAGTCACAAATCAAATGGACCTAGCAGATAATATATAAGCAAGCACAAAGAACATACTTTCTTTTCAGCAACTCATGGAACTTTCTCAAAATTTGATTACATACTTGGACACAAATATAAGTTTCTTATATTCAACAAATATATGAAAATTGAAATAGCATTCTATAGCCTGTTTGACCACCACAGATTGAAGCTGGATATTAACAAAAAAAAAAAACCAAAAAAAAACAAAAACAGAAATAGTAGAAAATAGACAAACTTGTGAAAACCAAATGGCAGATCCACTACTGAGTGAAAAATGGAAATCAAGAAGGAAATTAAAACTTTTTTTAGAGTTGAATAACAATAAAAAACAGACACCCAAATCTATGGGACACAATGAAAGCAATTCTAAGAGGCAACTTCTTACCACTAAGGGCCAACACAAAAACTTAGAGATCTCATATTAGTAACTTAGCAACACCTGAAAGTTCTATAATGACAGGAAGAAATAATCAAGCTCAACAATTAAATAAATGGAATAGAAACAAACAAAGTTATATAATAAAAACTTTAAGACACTGAAGAAAGAAATTGAAGAAGGCACTAGAAGATGGAAAGATCTCCCATGCTCATGGTTGATGGAGGACTCCCATTGGCTAATAAAAAAACTGCCTGGCCCATTTGATTGGCCAGCCCTTAGGTGGGCGGAGTAGACAGAACAGGAAGAAGGAAGTGAGGTAGATGGCTCAGTCAGATGCCACACCTCTCCTAAATTAGACAGACTGCCATACCTCTCCTGAGAGAGACGAGATGGGAAGGAGCCAGCCGCCAGTTCAGACATGCTGAATCTTTCCCGGTAAGACACCATTCGTGGTGTTACAAAGATTATTAGATATGGGTTAATCAAGATGTGAGTAAGAGGCTGAAACTAATGAGCCAGGCAGTATTTAAAAGAATACAATTTGTGTGTTGTTATTTCGTGTGTAAAGCTAGCCATGCGGGAGCTAGGGCAGCAGGAACGCAGCCCTGCCGTTCATCACTACACATGGTATGATTAATATAAACAGTCGTCTGCCAAAAGCTGATTCTATACAATCCCCATCAAAAAACATAGTTTATCACAGAAACTGAAAACAACAAAAGAAAAACAATTTTCAACTCATATGGAATACACAAAAAATGCAAGATAGCTAAAATAATCCTGAACAAATAAAGGACTGCTGGAGATATTACCTCCTAGATTTCAAATTGTATTACAGAAATGCCATAAAAACAGCATGATGTTAGCATAAACACAGGCATGTTGATCGGTGGAATCAAATGGAAGACCCAGACAAAAGTCCATAAACCTGCTGACACCTGATTTTTTGACAAGGAAGCCGAAAGTACACACTGAAGAAAAAAAATACAGCATCCTCAACAAATGTTGCAGGTCATGAAGCTGAAAAGCATCTATACAAGCAAAGGACATCATCATTAGGGCAGGGTGGAGAGACGAAGAAAGATCTTTACCAATTATACAGCTGATAGAGGGCTAGAATCTAGAATATATAAAGAACTCAAAAACAAACAAAAACAAAGCAAAGCAAAAAAACCAAAAGCAAATAAATAACTCAATTAAAAATTGGGTACAGAAGCACTCGGGAGGCAGAGGCAGGCGGATCTCTGTGAGTTCGAGACCAGCCTGGTCTACAAGAGCTAGTTCCAGGACAGGCTCCAAAGCCACAGAGAAACCCTGTCTTGAAAAACCAAAAAAAAAAAAAATTGGGTACAGAAATAAGCAGAGTTCTCAAAAGAAGAGATAAAAATGGCTGAGAAATGCAGAAATGTTCAATACCTTAGCCATTAGGAAAATATAAATTATAACTATTTTGAAGTTTATCTTACACCAGTCAGAATGGCCAAGATCAATAAAATAAATAATAGCAGATGCTGGGAAGAACTGGTGAAGGAGAACACTTATTCATTGCGCAAACTGATGCAACCATTGTGGAAATCAATGTGGTCTTTCCTCAGGAAGCTAGGAATCAATCTACTTCAAGATCCAACAAACCACTCTAGGGCTTATACCCAAAGTACTCTACTTTACATTCTACTGCAAAGAGACTTGTTCATCCATGTTCATTGCTGCTCTATTCACAATAGGCAGAAACTGGTTTTTTTGTTTTTATTTTTTATTTTATTTTATTTTATTAAAAATTTCCACCTCGTCCCCTCCTCCCACTTCCCTCCCCTCCCCTCCACCCACACCCCCACTCCCTTCCTCTCCAGGCCAAAGAGCAGTCAGGGTTCCCTAGCTATGGGAAGTCCAAGGTCCTCCCAATTCCCCCCAGGTCCAGGAAGGTGAGCATCCAAACTGATAAGGCTCCCACAGAGCCTGTCCATGCAGTAGAATCAAAGCCCAGTGCCTTTGTCCTTGGCTTCTCAGTCAGCCTCCACTGTCAGCCACATTCAAAGTGTCTGGTTTGATCACATGCTCCATCAGTCCCATTCCAACTGGCCTTGGTGAGCTCCCATTAGATCTGTCCCACCGTCTCAGTGGGTGAACGCACCCCTTGCGGTCCTGACTTCCTTGCTCATGTTCTCCCTCCTTCTGCTCCTCATTAGGACCTTGGGAGCTCCGTCCAGTGCTCCAATGTGGGTCTCTGCCTCTATCTCCATCCACCACCAGATGAAGATTCTATGGTGATATGCAAGATAATCATCAGTGTGGCTATAGGACAAGGCCAGTTCAGGCACCCTTTCCTCTGCTGCCCAAGGAACAAGCTGGGGACATCTCCTTGGACACCTGGGAACCCCTCTAGAGTCAAGTCTCTTGCCAACCCTAAAATGGCTCCCGTAATTAAGATATTTACTTCCCTGCTCCCATATCCCCCCTCCTCCATCCCAACCATCCCATTCCCTCAAGCTCTCCCCATCCTATCTTTCTCTCTTCTCTCCCCATCTCCCTTTATCCCCACCTCACCCCCACCCCCGTGCTCCCAACCCCTGCCCGGCAATTTTGTCAGTTTCCAATATCCAGGAAGGTAACAGTATGTTTTTCTTTGGGTTCACCTTATTTAGCTTCTCTAGAGTCATGAATTATAGGCTCTATGTCCTTTATTTATGGCTAGAATCCACTTATGAGTGAGTACATACCATATTCCTCTTTTTGGGTCTGGGTTACCTCACTCAGCATGGTGTTTTCTATTTCCATCCATTTGCATGCAAAATTCAAGATGTCATTGTTTTTTTACGGCTGAGTAGTACTCTAAAGTGTATATGCGCCACACCTTCTTTATCCATTCTTCTATTGAGGGGCACCTAGGTTGTTTCCAGGTTCTGACTATTACAAATAGTGCTGCCAATAGACTGGAGACAGCATAGATATCCATCAGTTGATGAATGGATAATGAAAATGTGGTACATTTATACAATGAACTACTAGTCAGCAGTTAAAAGTGAAATTTGTAGGTGAATGGATGGAGTTAGAAAATAAACTATCGTGAGTAAGGTGACCCAGACCCCCAAAGGACAAATATTGTATGTTTTCATTTACATGCAGATGTTATCTTTTAAACTTTCGGATAACCATAGAGGTTAAGTGCCTAGTAAGGGACTAGCTGGGAGGAGGAGATCGCCCAAGGAAAGGAGAGTAGACTGTATTGTTATGGAGAGACAACATAGAAACTAGAACAGAAGGATTAAGTCAGGAGGGGGATGGGAGAGAAAAGTAAAGGATATGGGGAGGGACAGCTAACACTAGAAGCCATTTGAAAAACCATATAGAAACCTACTATTATAGAAGCTTCCTAAAATATATACATATATGAAAGAGATTTGAATAGAGTCACCAAATAATAAGAGAAACAATTGGACGTTTTATGCAACCAAGCAAAATCTCCAGTGCCAGAAATGGGTTACATCTTTTTGAGTTGTTTGTTGGTCAAAGGGGTTCCACGGAAACCCCAAATGTCATACCCTGTTGCCAAGGCTTTGGGTTGTTCTCCACAACTTGACATTAAGGCTGTATTGCTGGAGAACACTTACATGTTATCAGACACAAAAACATTAGGCTGCTGCCTAACAAGAAGCTTCATCCCTACTGATGAGTGTGCATGGTGCGGAAAGCTACTCAGCACACTACTGGAGGAGAAAGGTAATATCAATATTTCCCAGCTACAAATCCTGTGACCTACTATGGTGTCCTGCCTGCAAGATATACTGGTTCAGTAGTGGCACAAATGTTATGGAAGTAACACACCATTTATTTTTTAAATTGGATTTAGGAAATTAGGAATTTCTTAATTTAGGAATTCCAATTAGGAAAGTTAGATTCATGGAAACTCTTTTTCCATGTAATGGAACCTATGCTCGACACTGCTAAGAGCCTGAGACTAGGTAAGAACCTGAGACTAGATAAGCGGCCAAGAACCTGAGACTAGATAAGCGGCCAGGAAGTCAAGTTCTAGGGGAAAACCTACTACTATTATTCTGCTAAAGGAACACAGCAATAAAGTGACTCCTAATGATGTATTTCTATACCCATAGAACAGTGACTCACTCACCCCACATCATATATGGGAATTAATACAGCAACCTCTAACTGGACAATGTATAGAGATGGAGAGACTTTGAAACACTTAGTACTAAACAGGATATCTTCATCAAACCCCTCCTCTCAAGGATCCAAGAAGAATAGGAGGCAGTAAAATTTAGGAGCCAAAGGTGATGATGTCTTCAAAGAAACAGTGTTTTCCAGACACAAGGGGCAGATACACATAAGAACATCCAGAGATTGTGAGAACATGTACAAGACCTGCACAGGATCAAACTAGATGGAGTCTTGGCACTGAGAGGGGAAAGCGGGCATGGGTTCTCACCCCCAACCAGGAAGATATCTGCAATTGATACCTGCAAGCAGACAGAAAAATCAGTTTTCTCCAGTGGAGTCTCATTAGGTACATCCGGGAAGAGGCCATGCCCAGGGCTTGTTGGCTAACATAAAATGCAATTAGTGGTATTTTTGTAGATGTTTTGTTTCATTTTGCTTTGTTTTGACTTTTTTTCTTTTACTTGTTTGTTTTTATTTATTTTTTGTGGGGTGGTGGTTGTGTTTTTTGTCTTTTGTTTTGGCTTCTTTTTTTGGAATAGAGAAGAACATAAAGTTGGGTGGGTAGGGAGGTGGGGAAGGTCTGGGAGGAACTGGGAGAGAAGAAAAACATGATCAAAATATATTGTTTGAAAACACTTTTTTAAGAAAAATGAGTAGGCTTGTGATCCTAAGCCAAGTCGTTTGATGTTTCATGTATCCACCCAGGCATTAACTCCCTCCCTCCATCTATTGAGCATCATATCTTGAGTTCTGTGCTAGGCTCTGAAAATACAAAGAAAAGTGACTTGTGGGCCTTGCCTTCAAGGATCAAGGATACTAACCAAGATTAAGAACCAAAATGGGAGGAGCCTCTCTTGCCTTCTGGCCTGTGGCCTGGCCATGCTGTGCCTGCAGAAGGGCCAGCCTTGGGTTCATGCCCCTGGGGATGCGTCAGTAGCATTACCCAAAACATTTTTGGAAATCCTTTTTAGAAATCCTTGCAGAGATCAGTGAACACTTCATCTTAAAAACAAGCTCCATGGTATGAGAGAATATGCTTTATTGTTTTCCAAGGTCTTCAAAAGTATAGAAAACACAGATAATTTTGTAAATTTGCAAATCTTTGAGAGTCCCCTGGCTGTGAATGAATAGTCGTGAGCATCAGCATCTTACGACTTTTGCTTTAGATATTTTTAAGTTTAGAAAAAGGGAGTGTTAAATAATGATAAATGTGAAGTCTGCTCTCCCTGTTTCCTCAGGTGAGCACTCTGAGGAATTGCACTTGAGTCCTGTGTGTGTGTGTGTGTGTGTGTGTGTGTGTGTGTGTGTGTGTGTGTGTCTGTCTGTCTCTCTCTCTCTGTGTGTGTGAAAGAGAGAGAAAGAGACACAGAGACAGAGAGACAGAGAGACAGACAGAGAGTATGGACACGCATGCTTATCCATAAGCAGTGTGTTCTGTGTGGTCATTAACATTCAAACAGGCCCATTAATTTAGATAATATCAGCTGGAATTAAAGATGAGAACTGGGACTTGGGGATATGAGTCCATGGTGGCACTCTTGCTCAGCAAGTGTAAGGCCTTTGTTACAATCCGGGGGTGCGGGGGTGATAGCTGTAAAGTCACGGATCTGTTTGGTGGTACTTTCTCAAACTGTGCTGAGTATAAATGCCATGCTGAAAGAAGTTCTGGAAGTGGCTTCCGAAAGACGGCTTTCTCAGACTGACTGACATGATGCTCTCCCGCGGGATTATACAGAACAGCAGTTGCTTACATAGTGTGTGCACTCTAGCGCTATTTTCCAGTCAGTCTTTAACATTATAGTTTCACCACTCTTCCTGGGATGGCCAAGCGCGACATCTTTTAAGAGCCTTTTTTTTATTTCTCCCTCAGCTGACTGTATCCCGTGATGCATTTGAGATAAGCATCTGAGTCTCAATAACATGGTTATTTTTGAATGCATGTTTTTAAAAGCACAGAATAAAGATGTTTGTCCCCAAGCCGTAAGACTTAGAAAAGTGTGTTGGTTAGCAAAAGACTGGTCCCGTCAGCAGTCTGCTTGAGGGTTTTGCTGGTGTAACTGAATCATTACCCCCGTGCTCTGGACGTCTGGTCTAGCTGATACACCACAGCTCACAGCCGAGAAACTCAGAGGAATGGCCATGGGTACAAACCCTTTCTCCTGAGGATTCTGTCTCACTCTGCTGCCCTGCACTGTTGTGCTCCACGTGGAGAACATGCCTTCATGGGGACACTGGAGCTCTCTCTCTCTCTCTCTCTCTCTCTCTCTCTCTCTCTCTCTCTCTCTCTCTCTCTCTCTCTCTCTCAGGTCTCTGCTGGGTAACATGACATTCATTCAGCAGAAGCTGGGCACTCCTCATAAAGTTACTCCGCTGGCCCCGTCTGAGGAAGGTGGAGTCCTACAGGTGCCAGCAATTCTACACTAGTTTACACCACAGTGTGTTTCTCTCCCCTACATTAGTGAGGACAACGCAGGCTGGCAAAGCAGTAGTCCCTATCCTGCTAGTTAATAAGATGGTCTCAGGCCTCGGTGGCAGCTGTTCTTCCTCGAAACAAGACTGTCACCTTCCTTTTACTCTTGTGGCTGGCTGACTTCGTCTCCTAATATCTTTGATTCCAGTCACTATCTCTTTTCCTGGTATCCTGCAGAAGGGCAGTTGAATTGACCTATTCTGCCATCAAGTGTATCCATTCTATCTTGTTCTTCACCTGATACTTCATTCAGACCAACAGAGAGTTTTCTAGCACAATTAGTAAAAACCCATAGACAGATGTTTCAACCTGCAGGTCAGAAAACTAAAATAGTCAGTCAGCCCCTGGCTCTTACCTCTACCTCAGTCCGAAATGGCCATTCTGTCTCCAGGAATCTCAGAATGAAACTGACTGAGAGCTGTCTCCTCCCATTTTATATTCCTCTCTAGTGCTGGGATTCAAGGCGTGTACCAGCACTGCCTGGCTTCTATGGCGAACTAGTGTGGCTATTGGGATTAAAGGTGTGTGTCACCACTGCCTGGTCTGTAAGGCTGACCAGTGGGGCTGTTTTACTCTCTGACCTTCAGGAAGCTTTATTTATTAAAATACAAATGAAATATCACTATATTTCCCCTTTTGTCTAAAATAAAAAAGGTTATAAGTAATATAAGAAAAATTATATACAATAAGTACAGTGACTCATGATTGGGAAAATACTAATTAGGAAGTCATCTTTGAGGTGGGAATAATGATTGGAAAGTGGATACATATTGGGGGACCATTAATATGACCCAGCAGGTAAAGGCACTTGCCACTAAACCCAATGAACTGAGTTCAAACCCTAGGACGCACAGGGTAGACAGAGAGAACTAACTCCTCACAAGTTATCTGACCTCCATTCTCTCTCTCTCTCTCTCTCTCTCTCTCTCTCTCTCTCTCTCTCTCTCTCTCTCTCACACACACACACACACACACACACACGATAAATTTTCTCCTGGAGATGTAAGAAAAGAAAATGAATGGATCCAGGACACGTGTCATACCAAAGAGATCTATAAAGAGGAGGAAGAACTGGGCCAAGATGTGCCAAACTGCTACTACATATACTAGGAGAGGGAGCTGGTGGGGCAGTGAAAGCCCAGATGCCACATTTCAAGGGTGAAGCAGGAGCCATTGGCTTTGCCTTGATGGCTCGTGGAATCTCCCGAGGCAGCAGTTTTAGTACTGTTCGAGGAAGTCGGGTCTCACCGGGTTAGAGATCGAGTCAATGTGGAGGAAATAGAGGAAGCTGACAGAGGCCACTCCTTTAGAACATCTGTACAGACAGAAAGAAGTGGGACAACGGTAACCAGAAACTCCAAGGAGTCTGTGACTTCACACAGACACAATCTGCACAGACGAAAGGAGGTGCAGAATTTAGAAAGATAGACTAGTTAGCCTATTAAATAACTAGGGGTCGAGGAAGGTGTTTAGAGTCTTTGATGCTATCCAGTGAGTAACAAATGTCACTTTGTACTAGCGTCAAGGCTTTAAAAAATCTAGTAGTTTACAGAATATTGGGTCTCATTGTGGTATTTTCAAGTGAAGAGAAGTGATATGCATTGTTCTTTGCTCCCATTCATCTCCCCATGACCCTCTCTTTTTTTGTCCTCGCTTTCCCCTTGTGCTGGTTCCCTCTATATCTCAAGTAGTTTTCCTCTGGTTCTCTCTTTCTCTGTCTTTGTCTCTCTGTCTCTCTCTCTTTCTCTTTCTCTCTCTCTCTCTCTCTCTCTCTCTCTCTCTCTCTCACACACACCTTTATTCTTCACATGAAAGAAAATGTGTAACACTTGTCTTTCCTGTTCCCTTGTACTCTTATGTAACTCTCTCTTTGTTCCCTTCTTCCCACACGATTCCCTTCTGTTTTCATACCATTAGGAGTTCTAACAACAATAAAGAGTAAAGAGTAATAATAAGATTCTACTTAGATATCTTCCACATAGGAGACTTTGAGACATGACATATTCATAGACAGCATCGCCTTTACAAATGTAGTATTTGTTTTAGTTTTCTTTTATGTTTACATTTATCTTCCTAGGTCTGAAGAGATGGCTTAGTGGTTAAGAACATTGGCTGCCTTTCCAGAGGGCCTACGTTCAATTCCCTGCACCCACATGGCAGCGCACAGTCATCTATAACTAAAATTCCAAGGGATCTTAGTTAGTTCTCTTTTGCGAAAACAAAACACCACGGCCACGCAACTTCTAAAAGAAAGTGTTGAATTGAGTTTATGGTTTCAGAAGGTTAGAATCTGTAATTGCAGAGCAAAGGCATAGTGCCTGGGACAGCTGAGAGCTCACATCTTCATTGCCAAGTAGGAGGCAGAGAGAACACTGAGAATGTCATAAGTTCTTGGAAACCTTGAAGCCTTTCCCCAGTGACATACTCCTCCAACAAGGCCGCACCTCCTAAACCTTCCCAAACAGTTCCACTAACTGGGAACCAAGTATTTAAACATATGAACCTATGGAGGCTATTCATATTCAAACCACGGGACCCAGTGCCCTCTTCTGGCCTGAATGGGCACCAGGCATGGATGTAGTACACAGACATTGGAGGAAAATGCTTATACATATAAAAATAAATAAATCTTGAAAAAATTTTATTTTCCTATGTGTGAAGTAGAAGAATGACAGTATTTTTATTCTGATACACACTTTGCTGTGAGTTGATATGTTCCTCTGTCAAGAGTCCTGAGCTCCAGAATGTGAGCTTATTTGATTTAAAGAGAAGTCTTTTGAGGTATAATCAAGCTAAAGTGAAGCTACCCTGTGTTAGGATCGTCTCAAGTCCCCATCACTGGTGTCCTTGTGGGAAGAGCCTCAAGGACCCAGCGGCAGCCATGGGAAGACTGAGGCAGAGTGGCTATCCACCCACAAGCCAAGGAATGCCAAGGATGCCAGCCAGATACTACCAATGCAAGGATTCTTTCTGGCATCTTCCCAGCAAGCATGGCCTAGTTGACACTTTGTTTCAGCTGTGAGAATAGTTTCTGTCATTTTAGGTGTCCAGTTTGTGGCAAATTTCTGTGGTGGTTCTAGGAGACCAATGCATTCTAAAATTTTGCAAGTTAAAACGACAGCTGATTTTGTTTTCCTGGTCTCAGCAGTCCGGCTGTTTGTGTCGGGCCAGATGCATCTCCTTCTGTAGCTTTCATTTGGAGGAGTTATGTCACAGCTCCCTGGTAGCTGGGGTGAAGTGGGCAGAGGACCTTCTGCAGGATGCTGACTGTTGGGAGCCCTCCCTCCCCTCTTCATGGGTCTCAGGATGACTCCTGGCTTCCTAGCCTCCCTACAAGGAGTGTGAGCATCCTAAAAGGGTGACAGCAGAGGCTATGGAGCTTCTTGAGGCACATGACTGGAGCTGAGCTTCATTTGCTTCAAGACTCAAGTAAGATGGTGCTACACGATGCTTGGCCATTTAACTCTTTCACCTATGCTACAGGGGAGGTGATCCTGTCCCCATGACAACAGTCAGACTGCTTAAGCAGAAGGTCTTGCCTTTCCCTGTTTATATCACAGTGCCCATTTTATGGGCAGAAAGACTAAGAATGGATGACGCTGACTCCCGTAAAGACGCCAGTGAATCACCCTTTGTGTGAGACTCTTTGGTCCATGGGAGACATCGTTGTGTCTACAAAAACAATCATAACCCTGCCTGGAGGCAGGTGAACGAACTTAACAATGTCTTGGCTTTCTCATAGACCCATAATTACCCCGCTGAAGCCCGGATTTCACAGCTGTCTGAAACAGAACCAGGAAGCACTTTAAGGGCATCAGAGACAACCAGGGCTCGAGAGCAAGCGCCTTTACCAGCGGCTCCCTCTTGCCAGCCCAGCTGCTGTGTTCTGGCTTTCAGGTTACCCTGGCTTCATTCAGTGGGCGAATAGGATGCTGCATCTATTTCTCAAATTCCTCAGCTCAAAAATACTGTAAGAAGTTTCCCTTAGGCCGTTGATCAGCACTGTTCCTAAGGTTCACTGATGCATGGTGTGTACGGTGAGGGGAATAAGGAGGTGGTGTGCAAACCTGGCAGCCAGCTCCGGCAGCCACTCATTATTGTGAAAAGAGAGCAAGGGTCTTTGGCAGTCAACTAGATATCTCTGCCACTGATTACAGTCACAAGGAAGGAGCGGAGTGTTTCATCCCCACGTACAGGCCTCTTTTGGTTTGCTGTTGGCCGATAGATAAAAATGGTATGGTCTACATCACAGGATCTGAGTGTCTTGTCTACAAGGAAAGCAATAACCAGAGACTCATGGAGAAGGTGCCTGAGGTTCTAGAGGGAAACAGTGAGAATTCAAGGTGTATTTGTAAGTCGGGAGTGGGTAATCTGGGGTCAGGGGGGTATGAAAACGTGATTACAGTCAGGAGTACCAGAAACCCCGAATGTAACTGCAGACTGGAAATCACACAGCTGCTAAGGAACCGGGTTGGTTGGCCTTGTTCTTTCTTCCTGGAGCATCTAAACTTAAACTCTTCTAGGAGAGCCCACATTGAGATGTTGTGAAAGCTGCTTGACCGTGATTAATTCTGAGTCGTAGTTGGCAGGAGACGCAGCATGGTGGTTCTGACCTGGGAGGAAGAGGTATTCTGAACGTTTGCTCCCGTGTGACTCCTGTAGTCTGTGACAGGACAGCTGAGATGAGAAGTTGAGTCATGTACTCTCCGTGCCTGGGTCTCTGTGGGTTAGCCGTCTCCTGCTTTGTTTATGGTTGAGTCATGTGCTACTCCGTCTTCCTAGTGATGTTAGATGCCACAGTCACGATAACAGCCCACAGGAAACAGCCCCGTTGGCACTCAGGGCAGATTTTACAAGTTCTTTACTTTCCTCAGTCCTGGGTTTTTCTACCTGTAACAGGAATATTAATGCTATCAGCTTCTTGGGGTCATCTGAAGTAGGTATGAAAACTGGGCACTGACCACAGTGATGCAGTGCCTGGAAAGTGGGTTCATCTCTGTCATCATGTCGTAAGGTGGCATGCCTGACGTTCTGAAGGGGATCAAAACAGGAAGTGGGTTAGGAAGGACAGTGTCACCCAAACTGGAAATGAAGTATGGAAAAATGTCAAAATGACAGCCACTCCAACTTAAGGAAGAGCTCAGCAGATGTGGTGGCGTGGGCCTGTAATCCCAGCATACAGGAGGCTGAGACAACAGAATTCAAAGTTCAAGGCCAGCCTGGGCTACTTAGTGAGACCCTGCCAAAAGAGAAAGGAAAGGAGGAAGGAAAAATGTTTCATTTCACTTGCGAGCACAGCTTATATTTGGAATGGGCACATGTAACATGAACATAGAAGTACATTGCTCACACTGTGGTAAGCTTTGATGGAAAGAGACTTAATGCAAAATGAAAATTTGGATAATAAATTTCCCAGGAATTTCTTGTTCTGAGGACTGGAAGAGATGGCAGATCACACAGCCATGTTTTCCTAAAAGCAACTTTTATGGACAGTCCCAAGTAATGGAAGACTACAAAGAGAATTGTATAGACCCGTTTAAGTAATGTACACAAAGGGCCCGTTGTGAGCATTTGTATATGGGATGGAAATAAACAGAATGATGCAGAGCAGAGCTAATAGGGAGATGTGATTGCCCCCGAGGAATAGCAACTGCACTAGATATAATACCCCGAGACCTGCAGACTTGCCTCCTATTCTCTTCTAAAATGGAAAATGGCTTGTTAGTCCAAAAAAATGAGTTACTTATACAACAAGCTGAAGTACACAGAAGCAAACTTTTTTAAAAATAAAAATGATTTCCAATTATTGGACCTAAAGTTCATCACTTTTCATACATAGCTTGATATATAACACACACACACACAATTTCTACAAACTTGGAAGCATGCTTAACAGTGTTTTATAATCTGCTTTGTCCGTTAAAGACAGCAGCAACAGCTTTGCTTGCCATCTTGCCATTTAATACCCTTGGTTTACATTTTTTTCTTTTCTTTTCTCTCTCTCTCTCTCTCTCTCTCTCTCTCTCTCTCTCTCTCTCTCTCTCTCTCTCTCTCTCTCTCTCTTTTGGTTTTTTGAGACAGGGTTTCTCTGTGTAGCTTGGTACCTGTCCTGGAACTAACTGTTGTAGACCAGGCTGACCTTGAATTCGCAGATCCACCTGCCTCAGCCTCCTGAGTGCTGGGATTAAAGGTGTGTGCCACCACCACCCAGTTTGGTTTACATTTCTAATAAATGTGAAACATTCTCTTGAGAATGCAGACCTTCTCTAATTCTTTATGGGACTACATTGGTTTCCAATTAATCATAGTTAGAAATGCATTGTACTAAATACAGGTGTGCTATCAGCTTAAGTGTGTGTGTGTGTGTGTGTGTGTGGTGTAAATGCATGTGTGGGTGTAGGTGTGCAAGCATGTGTGTGCATGTGCTTAGGGAAGGCAGAGGACATCGCTGAGTGTCATTCCTAAGGTGCCTTCTCTTCTTCCTCCTATTCTAGACAGTCTCTTGTTGATGTGTAGCTCACCAAGTATGCTGGACTACCTGGTCACTGAGCTCTAGGTGCGTGCCTGTCTCTGCCTCCTCAATACCGATTACAAGTGAACACTGCCACACTCACCTCTTTTTTTTTTTTTTTTTAACCTGGGTTTGGGGGATGAGACCACAGTCCTTGTGTTTGCAAAGGCAAGCGCTATACTAAGGGCACTATCTCCCTGGCCCCTTTATTCTCATCTTTAATGTTTCAGTGGGATAAATGCCACAGATGGCAGCTTGGGTTCAGATGTACGCCCTGGTCTGTGTGGCTTCTGTGCTGTCTTTTTTTGGAAGGGCTCATGTGGTATCTGTTTTTAAAATGAAGTTTAAAGATGTTTTGAAAATTCTAGCACCTCTAAGCACGGTCTCGCTTATTGGGGTGAAAGTCAATTGTTTTTGACAGGGTTTCTCTTGAGTTCCAGGATGATCTCAAGCTTCCGAGCGTCCTGCCACAGCATCCCTAATAGATTCTGAAATAATTATTTTATAGGCACCTTTAAGAAGACATTAACCTCCAGAGTTTGACTGGAAACCATTATAATGCTTGAGCAACTGACTGACTGATGTGGACAAATGCTAGTCCTTCTGCAAGCTTCCTGGTAGCCACACCCTTTTAAAACCAATGCTATTCTGGATAATCTTGGTTCTATTTGAGGACATCCTACGAATTCATAGTCTATCTATCCTCAAGAATCTATAAAGGAGCCATTTGTAGGGAATTTATATGTGCTTGAAGAGAGTAAAGTTATACCGAATATCAAAGGAGAAAAGTAATTAGCAGTCTAGGTTGCTGTGAGCCCTGTGAACTACAATAATGACCAGGTGAGCAAGACATGCCCACTGGTATAATAGTAGCATGGACATCTTGGGAGTTACCACCCATTTTTGGACTGGATTTAAGTCCTGTGCTACAAGATAAAACTCAAACCTGGCACCCAGAACCTGTGGCTAGGTAAATCATAGACTTTAGGGGAGAATTTACTAGTATTATTCTGTTAAAAGGACATGTTATTAAACTGATTCCTAGTAATTTACACCATTATATCCATAGATGAAAATGTTTCTCAGCCCTCCTCAGAGAAGTATCTTGTTGCAGTAGATGACAACTGGCCAGGGTGCAGAGACTAAGAGACTTAAGAATAGTCAGTGTCATCTGTCAGTGACGTCTGTGTCATCTGCCCTTCTTCCAAAGCTCAGGGCATTTTACGGCAGAGAGGGTGGAAAGAGTGTAAGAGCCAGAGGCGGGGGGGAGGGGGGGATGACTGCAAGGAGACAATGTCTTTAGGACACAGCAGGGCACTGCATGTATGAACTCACAGCAGTTATGACAGCACACACAAGACCTGTTCAAGTACCAGCCAGGAAAAAAATAAACAAAAAGCACCATCATGGTGAGAGGAAGTCTGCACCAAGTTCCATCCCTCGCTGAGGAGCTATTGGCAATTGATAGGTGCTAGGGGAGGAAGAGCCAGGTTTCCTTACGTGTATAGATCCCTCGTGAGTCGGCCGTTCTCCAGTGGAAGGCTACACATCCAGGAATATATGGGCTGTGCAGTTTTACTCGATAGGTTAAAAAGAATAGAAGGACACAAAGTTGAGTGGGTAATGAAGCAGGGTGGATCCGGGAGGAGTTGTGGAAGGGGATATGAACAAAACACATTGTGTGAAATTCTCAAAGAACTAACAGAAAATCACTTAGAAGAAATCACCAATTCACACAACTTCTTCTTCATAAGCAAAGCCGCATGCTGCTTGCATTTAAGTCTATGTCTTTGTGATGGTCTTAGTTATTTCATTCGTTCATGTGAGGATGGTTCCTGAGCACTGAATGTGCCGGACACCACATTAGACTTGGTATGAGAGCTCCTGCTTGATTGGTGAAATGTCCCCAGTAATAAATCCGTACATGAGGAAATGTCAGCTGATGTTCCTTATCTGTTAACCAGAATTAACTCATATTCTGTGAGGTTGCTATGAGGATTCTATGAGACTATGTGGAAGTTATTTACCATGTAAGATTGTGTGTGTGTGGTTTTGTTTTGGTTTTCCAAGACAGTTTCTCTGTGTAATATTTCTGGCTGTCCTGGCACTTACTTTGTAGACCAGGCTGGCCTCAAACTCACTGAGATCCACCTGCCTCTGTCTCCCAAGTACTGGGATTAAAGGCCTGTGCCACCATCATCTGGCTTTACCATGTAAGTTTTAAACATGTGTTATTTAAAGTTGAGAAAGTTGGCTGGGCGGTGGTGGCGCATGTCTTTAATCCCAGCACTCGGGAGGCAGAGGCAGGAGGATCTCTGAGTTCGAGGCCAGCCTGGTCTACAAGAGCTAGTTCCAGGACAGGCTCTAGAAACTACAGGGAAACCCTGTCTCGAAAAACCAAAAAAAAAAAAAACCAAAAAACAAACAAACAAACAAACAAAAAAAACCAAAACCAAACAAACAAACAAAAAAAAACAAAGTTGAGAAAGTTGGATTTAAATCATTAAATTCTCACATAAGAGGAAGAAAGTAGCAAACTTTTTATTTTACAGTCAAGGAAGGTTTTCTGTGTTGTCTCTGACTCTATGTCTTTGTCCCTCCCCGCCTCTGTATGTGTGTGTGTGTGTGTGTGTGTGTGTGTGTGTGTGTGTGTGTAAGTTAAATGATCCTTGCTCTTCCACAGGGCAGCCTGTGTCTTATCTCACGTTGTCTTTTGCTCCTGGGTGTGGAGAGCCTGCAGGCCTTTGAGGGCTGTGGGTCGGTGTCTCTGGGAGAGCAGCATTCATCTCCAGAGCTTGTCTCGGAGCAAGGTCTGTTCTAGTTTACGTTCTTATCCTGTTAGATCTGTGGGGAAGGATGATTACCAGTCTCCAGACTGTCTCTGAGAAGAAACTGGGAAAATGATAGTTTGTGTCTCTAGTTTGTTCCTTGCTCCTTTCTGTCTCTTTGTCTTTCTCTTCTTCCTCCTCTGCTTCCTTTTGAGATAAAGTCTTGGAATATGGCCCAGGTTGGCTTTAAACTCAAGAACATTCTGCCTTAGCCTCCTGGATGCCAGAATTTTTGTTGTTGAATGCCTGAATTTCAATAATTTTTTTAATTGCTGTTTTTTGTTTATTTGTTAGAGAAAGAGAGAGAGAGAGAGAGAGAGAGAGAGAGAGAGAGAGAGAGAGAGAGAGAGAGAGAGAGAGAGAGAGAGAGCGCCTCATAACATAGTCCAGGTTGGCCTTGAACTCACAAATTTACAGTCCTTTTCCCAAGATCTGGAATTCCTGGTGAATACCCCATACTCAGCTGTTAACTGTGACATTTTGAAAATTTTCTGTTTCAGTGAGAAGTGAAAAAGGTCAATGGAAAGTTCAGTTAGCACTCACCCTCATTGGTAGGGAAATGAAATGTAAACTAGAAAACACTGAAAAGCCAGGGCTGTGTTTCTTGTCATGCCAGAAGGAAGCAGACAGCATGTTAATTACTGTCTGTAACACCCCTGTGCTTACTGAGGGCTGTGTTTATTGTGTCCTGCTTGCGCATCACAGTGTTCTTCTTGTAACAGTCTACACAGTTAGGAATGTCCCCATTCTCCCTGGGGGGCAGAGGTCATGCATCCTACTCAAGACCTGGATACAGCACGGTGCTCAAACCCAGGCCTAGCTAATACAAACCTGTGATCATAACAGCTGTATCTGCTATTACCCCTTATCAGAATCAACAAACAGACCTTTTGGCTGAAATAAGTTTTCGTTGTGGCTATCTACTGTGGTTTGGATGTGAAATGACCTTCATAGGCTCACATATTTGAATATTTGGTCTTCAGTGGATGGTTCTATTTGGGAAGATTGTGGAGCCTTCAAGAGATGGAGCCTTGCTGCAGGAAGTGGGTCTCTGGGGTGTGCTGAAAGTTTTACAGCCTGGCTCCTCCTCCTGTTCGTTCTGTGCTTCTTGGCTGCAAGTGCGGTGTAACCAACCTTCCAGGCTCTGGCTCTTGCTGCCGTGCCTTCCCTGCCATGATGGACTGTATCCCCTAAGACTGAAAGCCATAATAAAGCTAACTTCTTTAATGCTTTTTGTCACAGCAAAGAGGAATCAATGCCCATCCATGTGGTTGTTTCTCCATAGTTTTCCCACAGACGGGTCAGAGGACTAACTGTGGGGAGAGGTGGCTTCCATCCTCTCTGAACGGAGCAGCGAGAGAATCGTACAGCTCCTGGCAATCTTGCAGAGTCCTCTCCTCATAGGTGCTCGAAAACGGATCTGAAGTCTTTCTTCTGTCTTCCTGTGAGAAAGGCACAAGTTGACCTGATTCTTCTCTGATGTTAGCTATGAACAGAAAATGTGTTTTTGAACTAAAGGCCCTAACCTTTGCCCTACGGCACCATCAAGCCTAGCTAACAACTGCTTAAAAACCCTAAATACCGCTTAGCCTCCCAGGGCACGATCAGTTCCGGGGAATAATGCAGGAAGCTAAGCTAAAGTTTTTGAGAAGGGAGAGAAAATGTTGGCCATGGTGGGAAGTCCCATGGCTGCATTTCTGAGCAACAAACACATCACCACTTACATCTGACCCTGCATGACTGGGGCACATTCCTGACCCCGAGTGTTGCTGACATCACAACCCACCCTGCAAACCCACTGAGCTTGAGTTGCTGTTGTTTTCTTTATCTGGGAAAACATGTGCGGTGAAAGGCAGGTCCCCGGGATCACACTTCAGTTCTGGTCTCTCTCTGACACCAATTTGAGTTTCACATGCAAAGAAGGATCATATCAGGTGCCTTGACAACCCATTGTTTGCAGATTGACACATACTCTGTTTCATCTCCTGGGTACCCTAAGTGGTGCCACTTTGTGCCAACCTCTGAGCTGCTTTCTTTCCTTCCCTCGATTCCCACCCAAAGGCTCCAGTTGAGGTGTGGGGTGTGACGCTCGTGCATCGCATTGCCTGAGTCGACAGAGCTGATGGCCACGTGTTTCTCTCCTTGCCCCTTGGAAGACAATTTTAATAAATGAGGCCTTTAGCTTACAACCTTCCTCTCTCTCTGCAGCTCCCATCCTCAGAGATAATCTGTGGTCCCTCCTACTCCAGACCTTAATTTCATCTTTAATGGTAGCTTTTAAAGATTTTCACTGCAGCCGGGCGGTGGTGGCGCACGCCTTTAATCCCAGTACTCGGGAGGCAGAGGCAGGCGGATCTCTGTGAGTTCGAGGCCAGCCTGGTCTACAAGAGCTAGTTCCAGGACAGGCTCTAAAAAAAAAAAAAAAAAAAAAAAAAAAGCTGCAGAGAAACCCTGTCTCGAAAAACCAAAAAGAAAGAAAAAAAAGAAAAAAAAAGATTTTCACAGCAGTTCATGGAAGAAAATACATTCTAGTGCCATTCCCATTCATTCTCTCACGCTCTTTCTCTCTCTCCCTCTTATCCCTCCCTATCTCTCTCTTTCCCTCCTGCTCACCTCTCTCTCTCCACCACAAACAGTTTGAAGAACAGTATTCAACATACAGTATATCCAGTGTTTTGATCTAGTGTCAAAGTTCGTATTTCCCTTTTACACACATAGACTGCTCTCCTCTTTACCTTAATACACTCCTCTCAAGTTGCAACATGTGACTGCTTTCTTAATGTCCCTTCATGTGCTCCCGGTGGGCTGTAAAGTTCAAAAGGGTAGAATTTGTTCTACCCAGGACAAACCTCTAGCACACACAACACATCTGGGTTTTCTGGTCACTGACCTCTTTGCTCACATAGGCAAGATTTTTTTGTGTTGCCTTACCCTCCCCTCCCGAGGTTGTTTCTCTGGTTTCCAGGGTCCTGCCCGAGGCCTGGAAGGCTGCTTACTCTTTGCTCTGTTTACAGGGCTGGGAGCGCTCTCCAGTTAGCAACCTGTATTGTGTAACCTCCTAGGATATTTCCTTTTTTAGTAGGTGGCTCGTGAAGAATCCAGAATACACCTCCTGTAATGGCGACAGTGTCTCGAACACTGATGAAGCTGAACGATTCTTTCAAAGACCCAGTGAGGCTGGCCGCTACCCCACTGTAGGCTGACCGCCTTTGCTGTGTGCCCGGGAAGGCAGGAGGAAAGTGAAGCCAGAAGCATGCACTCTGTGCAGAGAACTCTTTGTCTGACAACATTGCAGAAATAGAATGAACATGGGGCTCTTGAGGGGATTACCTCCATATGTTAAATAGGTATTTCTGCAGAACAATCCCAGTTCCTAGGTACCCATGCTTTTTTATCCAGAGGTAATTCATAAACAGTTTCCCCATTTTCACATGAGACTTACCCCAAGAAAGTTAGATAAAAGGTTATACCATGGAGGAAAATTGAGATTAACATTATTTCTTTCTCTTTAAGACAAATATTGAAAGTAGAAGTCCTTGATTAGCATTGAAAAAATCATATGCAAAGACAAATATTGAAAGTAAAAGTCCTTAATTAACATAAAAATCACATATAAAGACAAATATTGAAAGTAAATGTCCTTACACTGAAAAAAATCACATGTTAATTACAGATGTGGAAAATTGAGTTTTTAAGCGGGTTGGGTTTTTTTGGTTTTGGTTTTGTTTTTGGTGTGTGTGGTATGTGTCATTAGGTGTCCATAGTGACCTTCCACTGTTTTGTGAGACAGCATCTTTCTCTGACGCTGAAGTTCACTGATTGAGCTAACCTGGCTGATTTGGCCAGTAAGCCCCCAAGCATCCCCATCTCTGCCTCCCAGTGTTGGGACTACATATTCAAATTATTGCACCTAACTTTTCTTATGGGTTCTGGATGTCAGGTCCTTGTGTGTGTGGCAAGCATTTTATGGACTGTTCGTCTCTTCAGCTGCTGGTGGGAATTACTTTGAGAAGGCCTTGCTGTGTAGTATAGCCCAGCTGGCCTCAGGATGCTGGAACGATAGTCAGGCACCACCATGTGTAGCCTAAATGGTTTTAAATCATCTTTATATTTTCCAGTTAGCAATTATTAAAAATATTTTTACACTTAGGTGAAGTAGATTTTCATAAATTATTCAGTGTTCACACGTGATAGATACAATAGGTGTCCTTTGTTCATCATACTCATAATTTGAATTTTCTGTTTTATTTTAAATTATGCTTTAAGTCAGGAGAAATAGGAAATAGTTTATTTTATGTCTTTACTACTTTCCCACTTCTAATCTTTTAACTGAAAGAGCATTTTTCCCCACAGAAAACTTTTGGCAGTTTCCATTTTTCTCTTAAAAAATTTTAAACTAGTAACTGGGCGGTGGTGGCGCACGCCTTTAATCCCAGCACTCAGGAGGCAGAGGCAGGCGGATCTCAGTGAGTTTGAGGACAGCCTGGTCTACAAGAGCTAGTTCCAGGACAGGCTCCAAAGCTACAGAGAAACTCTGTCTTGAAAAACCAAAAATAAAAAAAATAAAAATTAAACTAGTGTTTGAACATATCTGCTTGAGAAGTGTGACAGTCTCTTGGGAGATTATTTCCAGCCGAAATTCAGCTGGCAGGGTCCCTGACTTTAAGTAAGCAGTTTCTAATTGTTTTACACCCCGATGTATAGTACACTAAACATTCTTGAAGTTAAACAAGAGAGTTGCTTAGACATGATGTAGAATCTGTGTTGAAATTCCAGTAGGTTCAAGAAAAGAAATTGCGCTAAGTACAGAACAGAGGCTCTGATAATTTGGAGACTCTCACTTGAAATGATTGACTTTTGAGCTATGGGTCACTTACGACCACCCAAGGTGTGTGTCCTCAGAGTGCCAGAGGGGCTCAGTGCCCTTGCTTTGGCTCTTCCTATCTGCTGTCCTTGGCCTGTGCTTTTAGACAAAAACGGATCGACATCACCCATCAGTCTCCAACAGTTTTGAGCTTTCTGCTGTGTATAGCCTGCCTCCTTGCTGATTTTATTTTCTTATTTTCATCTTCCTTCCTTCCTGCAGCTCTTTTGTTGTTTTGCCTAACCCCCTTTGAAACCAGCTTCACCCATTCATTCCGCAGCTCGGTTTGCCTTGTGGTGGGTTGGTTCGTTGAGTTACTGGTCATAGATTTAGCAGCATCTTTACTGAGATCATGTTGTTACAATGGCAGGGTTGCTGCCTGAGGAAGCAGGGCTAAGACTGCAAGGGGGAAGCTTAGGGGAACATAGTCGTCTTATGGGTGGGCACTTTGGCTCGATAGTGCTGCTGAATTGTGGGTAACTGAGCAAAGTGAGGACAGAAGTGGATGCATGTTGTGACCCGAGGGTTATTTCTACCTGGTTGGATTGGTCACAGGAGGCCACTCGATCGAAACAAAAACCCACTTCTCCTATCTGTCTTTGTACCTTTTATCTTTGAACTGATAATTGCACTAAACACTGCCACTGCCTGGGACATCATAGGATGCTGGGAAGTTTTGCAGAATCTTGGATCAGTGCTAAAGGACTGACAAACACCCAGGTCCAGAGATAGCCCCATGACCTGAATTTGCGGGGAGTGCTGCCTGGAGCAGAGCGATCGCCCCGCCCTCCATTTGCCTTGCTGAGTTCCAGTTCCTGACAGTAACCCCTGTAAAGCAATGAGGACGAGTCACCGTGTGAAGAAGCTCAGCCTGCCTTAGACCACAGACTATTACTCCTCAGAGGTAAATGGAAAGAGAAAAGTCAGCGGTGTTTTATAGACTGCCAGCACCACTCTGAAGGCTTCAGTAAATTTCCTTTCAAACATTTGATATATGATATTCAGCCTTTCTTCTCTGGTAGACTTGGTTCGAGTGTATCACATCTGCCAGCCTGCATTTAGCCCTCCAAAGACTATATATACTGTTGCTTTTAACTGTGGCATCTAGACAGTCTGAAAATGCCATGAAGTTGCTGCTGGCCCAAGGGCCGTTCCCTCATCCTAGAACATGGATAGCGTAAGAAGAATTTGTATCCTGAAACCATATGAACCTCCCCCCACCCCCGTCTGTCTTCCACAACTCAGGGCTTCTCCCTTGTCATTATGTCCCAGCACGAACATTTACCATGCCTGCAGAAGCACGTGGGGCTCAAGATGTGAGGGCACAAGGGGCCCGTGTTGTTTAATACTAAACCAGCAGGAAATGACCCGGACTCATGAGCTACTGTTTTCACTAGGGCAAAAAAGGAGAAACTAATTGCTTTTGAGAAATTCCTTTCTGTGTTCTGTAGAGAAAATGTCTCCATTGGGGCTAAATGGCCAAAAGAGGGCTAAATAGCTTTGACATTGTCCCTTGAAGGAATGAAACAATAAAGAAACTGACTTCCTGTGAGGAAAAAAAATCATTTATAATCATTTATCTGCATTACATGTTCCCAGAAGATTCTGCAAAGCTGTCCCTGTAATACCACACAGTACTAAATGTCTCTTTGCTGGAATTGCCTGTGAGTGAGCATGCATGCATGTGTGTGCAGGTGTGTGTGTGTGTGTGTGTGTGTGAACCAGAGGACAACTTTCGGTGTTATGCCCCAGAACTGTCCATCTTGTTTTTTGAGGTAGGGGCTCTCCTTGCCCTGGGGCTTCCTGGTGCTGCTAAGCTGGCTGGGATTTTTCTGTCACAGTCTCTCTAGCTCTGGGAATATAGGTACATGCTAGTACAACTGGCTTTTTACACGGGGGCTGAGGATCTGAATTCAAGTCCTCAGGCTTGCAAGGCAAGCACTTTACCCACTGTTACTGCCCCAGTTCTCCTCCTCCTCCTGCTCCTCTTGTCTTCTTCCTCCTCCTCTTTCTTCTTCTTCCTCCCTTCTTCTTCTTCTTCTTCTTCTTCTTCTTCTTCTTCTTCTTCTTCTTCTTCTTCTTCTTCTTCTTCTTCTTCTTCTTCTTCCTCCTCCTCCTCCTCCTCCTCCTCCTCCTCCTCCTCTTCTTCCTCTTCTTCTTCTTTTATAATTTTCCATTCTTGAAGAACAAGAATTACTTACCTAGAATCCCATCCCCTCATCCCAAAATTTATTCAAGTGCTGTTATCTGAAGAAAACCAACATTTAAAGGACTTAAAGGGAAGGAAAGCTTTAAGAAACAGGGCCACTCAAGCTGCAGTTAGTAGTTGGGTAGTCCTCCTGGGGAAGTTTCATGAGGGTTGGAGGTCAGCAGCATCTGATGCAACAGAAAAACCAAGTCAGAACAAAACCAGGGATGTCTAGGGAAAGGTCACCAACAGTTTTATCCACAGCAGCTATTGCAGAACGTTGAATCATAGACCCAGAGAGATAGAGACCGGTGTGGCCCAGGAAAGAGAGAGGAGGTTGAAGTCTGCTTGTCTGGGGGAGTGGGTGGTGCTGACTTTGAGGCAGGCTGCCTGGGAAGGAAAGAGGCTAGTGGTCAGAGGATTCAGGGAGGAGCCTGGGGGTAGGTAAAGTGTGTGTTGAGAAAAGATACAAAACATGGGGTGAGGGGCAGTCTTGAGTAAGGGCTTGAATGAAATGTCTGTTCCAGGCACCTCCTCTGCCTGTTTTGCCCACATTCCAGGAAAAGTGCTCACTGCTTTAGCAGATTTTGGACCCCTGAGGGTTCGCTGGTTTTTCTGATGTTGGGCATTTATCCATCGCTGAAACAATAGGAGACAAGGTTATGCACACACAGCGCTGCTGAAAAATGAATCTTCTGGAATTTGTTTTTGAGGCCTATGCCCATGGGTGTTTGCATTACCCGTGGAGCATATTCCATGGTTACTTACCCATGAAGGATTAATGATACTGAAGCTGGATTCAAAGTCTTAGCAACAGGCCAAACCTGTTCTTTTCGAGGGCCAGGGTAAAGTTGACTATCATCCTTTGGGAAAGCTTTGCCTACCTGGCTCTCTGTTACTAATCTTCCTCTGGGGGAGGAAAACAGCAGAAGCCTAGCTTCTGTGACAGGTTCCTCCAGAAGGTTGCTGTGATGGGTTTTTCCTGTAGGGCTGTCTTCTGCTGCCTTTCTTCAGCTACCTGTGAAGCCTGTGCAAGTTTCTTAACCTTTCTTGGCCTCAGTTTCCTGATTTGCAGAGATTAATCATTACCTTGTTTGGTGGGTGCACAGGTTCAGTGAGCTCATTAGAACATTCCCAGTTAGATAGTAAGTACTCTAAATTATTACTGACATTACTTTAGAAATATCATTTAATAATTTTTTTAAATTAATATGTAATTATGTCCTTCCCCTCTCCTGCCCCTCCTTGTACCCACCTCACTTTTTTGCTTTTTCTCAAATTCATGGCCTTTTCTTTCATTGTTATTGCATATATTATATATAAATATGTATTATTTATATATTTCTAGGTATATTGATAAACTCTTCTTAGAATTGGGAAGACTATCCCACTCCTGGCATTCCTTAGTTGTCTGTAGTTCCTTCTCTGTGACTAGCATTCTTGATTGTAATAATAGTAGGGACAGTGGTAGGCTCTTCCAATTTATAAGAATGATAAATAATCTCATTACTCAGACTAAGGTACATTTGAAAGTAAGGTGGTCACATAGCCAGCACATATGGTCAGTGGACCCTGGGGCCATTCTTACAACTTGACAGTTTGGGGACTCCTTACTAGCCCCGCTATGGTCATTTACCTGAGGACTCTTCTCACTGACGGTCCCTCCCCTCTCACTGACGGCCCCTCCTCTCTCACTGACGGCCCCTCCCCTCTCACTGACGGCCCCTCCCCTCTCACTGACAGCCCCTCCCCAGGCTTCCTGCCTCTGCCTGCTGAGGCCTTTCTGTGTCTCTAGGCCTCTTCCCTTCACCATGTGCCAGCTTATTCACCCTGAATGACCTAGCAGAATTTGAACCACAGGCGTCATTCCTTTCAAAGAGAAGTGGTGTGATGTTGTTGATGATCATTTCTTGTTAGATTTGCATATTTTACAAAATGCCCATGCAAACTTTCTTACATAAATGGATGCAAGTTTGTGACTAACTTGTGTTGGTAGCCAGTGTGCACATAAAGTACTGTGACTTCCTGATCTAGAGGAGAGGAAAGATATGGCAAAGCTGGTTCTAGGGTGTTCCACAGCACCAAGAACTCTATTCTGTCTTTGAGACAGGGTATTAATTTAGAATATCTTTTTTTTCATCTTTAGACTAGCTTTAAAACTTGGATTCACCCTCTTTATTCTGCATTCCTTCTGGTAGAGAACTGTACCCCATTTCCCACCATTCCTCTTTGGGGTCTCTTGTCTTCCTCAGCTCCTTCAACCACAGGGGATGGCCCGAGCTTGATTTCCTCAGTGTCCCATATGGCCATATGGGCATACAGGCATACGGCTATCATTGGTCGCTGAACACTCAGATATGCATTGTGGTCGTAGGAATTACAGTGTTTCAAGTTATGGTTGGTTGGGATTTCTTTCTCTTTTAAGTCATGGCACGTAAATCCTGTGTGTTTGGCTCATTATGGCAGTGTTCTTTAAGAAAGAACCACCACCTCTGAGCACTAAGGACTAAGTTCCCTCTCAGCTCTGAAGCAGGAAGGAGCGCTTTCTTAAGACCCTCACGGTTATGTTTCTGTGAGAGTCTGGCAGAACTGGAAGCGGGGCCAGCTCCATGCCATCTTGTGGGGGAAGGCCTTGCCCTTGAATAAGAGACATTGCAGGAAGGACTGTACAGATATTGCCGTGGTGCCCTCCCCTGGTTTTGCATGTTCCTTTTCTAGGATTTCAATTCCATTAATTATAGTGGATTAACTTCACCTTGGCCTGCTTCACACACAGTCACCTGGCGCAAAAGCACCTGAACCATCTCGGGTTTCACAGCCACATGCCTGCTCCCTAAGAATAAGAATGTCACCAGGGTCTTGAAACGTATTCTCTCTCTCTCTCTCTCTCTCTCTCTCTCTCTCTCTCTCTCTCTCTCTCTCTCTCTCTCTCTCTCTCTCTCTCTCTCTCTCTCTCTCGTCCAGTTTGTGTTGGGTGACTGACTACTTCTGGGGCGGAGTCTTCCTTGGAGTATGGCAGCATATTAGATGTTGCTCACTGAAGAAAACTGCCAACAGCTCCTCAGCTAGGGGTGGAGTTCATGGACTCCCCTCCTCCATACTGGGATTTTGCCTGGCTTGCGTTTGTTAAGGTCCTGTGCCTGCTGTCACAGTCTCTGCAAGTTCTCATGTGCATCTGCCCTGCCGTGTCTGGAAAACACTATTTCCTTGAAATCATCCATCACTCCGGCTCTTCAGATGTTTCTGCCTCCTCTTCTTTACAGATCCCTGAGTCTTGAGGGGAGAAATCCAATGCAGTCATCCCATTTAGGGGTGAGCATTTTTTATGTACTCATTTTGCTTTATTCCAGAAAAAGTTATAAATGCTATAATAATGGCAGAAAAAAAAACTAAGTTAAGAACGTCGACCGTTGATGATGCATTGTGTGAGGAAGTTAGGAGACCACGGAGGCCAACACTCTGCTTTCGCCGGTTTCAGTTTCATTGTATTTGCCATGTATTTTCATAGTGAAAATTATTCCTTGTGTTTATTTAAATTTTATTTTATTTTGATATTATAATTACACCATTTCTCCCTCCAAACCCTCCCATGTACTCCTCCTTGCTCTCTTTCAAATTCATGGCCTTTTTTCACAATTATTGTTATATACATATATGTTTATATATATATATATATATATATATATATATATTTACTCATGAATATAGAAGTACAACCTGCTAGGGCTGATACTTTTGAAGCCTTTTATTTTCTGCTCATTGACCAGTTGCAGTTCTCTGTTACTGTTTATTGCAAGAAGCTTCATTGATGAGCCTAAGCCATGCACTAGTCAATGAGTATAGTTTTAGGGCATTACCAGCTGTCCATTAGAATAGTAATAGTAGGTTCTAGACCCATGCCCTATCTAGCCACAAGTAGTTGGCCTCAATGATTCTGTCAGAAATAGGCTTCATTTTATAGAGCAGGCCTTACATCCAATTTCTTACAGAAATGATTGGCTAACTCCCATAGCATTCATGCCACTATTGGAGTAGCAGTATTGTAGTTGCTAGGCAGATTATAGCTCCCAGGGTTCATAGCAGGGTCAGAATGGCGATAGTGTGTGTAGTTATATGATACAGTTACATGATGATAGTTAAGGTGAGGGTGATGATGGTATGTATGCACAGCATCTTCCAGCACTGTGCATAGTAAGCCAGTAGGCATGAAGCTTCCAGTTGAGTACCAGCTAGATTTCTCTATGTTCTATTGCCAAGAAGAAAATAAGCTCCAAGTGGAGTGTCTTCAGTGCTCAACATTCTCTCAGGGTAGATTGGTGCTGCCAGGAGCAGATGTGTCTCATTGTCATGAAAAGTTCTAAGTTATTAAAACATTTTAAATGCCATACTCTGTCTTAGAAAGGTTTGAAGAATGGCTATCTCTGTACATCTAGAAAACCTAACTAACATGACTACAAGCATGACTATTGTAGATGACTATCTATTAACCTGTATTTCTTAATTATACAATACAGTTTTAAATGAGCTGCACAAACACAATAACTTAATCAAGAGCAGAAATATACATATAACAGAATTGACCTTAAATTTGTATCAATAAACCAAGATCCATAGCAATGCAAAGTATTCACCTCTATAGCATATCCCCCTTTAAATGTAAACAAACATTTATAAACAATAATTTAGGGAATTTGGTTGTAGTTTTCTTCAAACTGATTCCTGCTTTTTGTCTGATGAAGTAATTTTTGGGTATGTTCAGAGTGACCTTTCAGGGCGTCTTGGTCCATCAAATCACATTAATCTGGAAGTTTTCCATAGGTTCTCATCCTCTGTGGAAACAAAAGAAGAATCTCTTTTCCAAAGCAACATGTCTTTAGATTCAAATTTTGAAGACAAGATACCTTTAAAGTATATAAGTTAGTATAGCTTAGCAGCCCATACAATGAAATATTTCTCTGTATGTAGCTCCTTCAGTCAAAAAAATTCAAAGAAGCCGGGCGGTGGTGGCGCACGCCTTTAATCCCAGCACTCGGGAGGCAGAGGCAGGCGGATCTCTGTGAGTTCGAGGCCAGCCTGGTCTACAAGAGCTAGTTCCAGGACAGGCTCTAAAAAAGCTTCAGAGAAACCCTGTCTCGAAAAACCAAGAAAAAAAAATTCAAAGAAAACACAGTAATATACATAATCCAGACTTTTTGTGTATATTGCATTTTTACATGGCTCATTTTTCTTACTCTCTTACTTTGTCCACAAGTTTAATATTTATTTTATTATCTTTACTCCTTTAATCTATGACTATCTATACTCTTTTATATTACATTTACTGTCTCTTACTCTTTTTTCTTCTCTCTCCCAAGCCTATGTACATTTTTAAAACACACTGTGTCTTGTTTAGAGGTCTTTTATGCCTGAATCTGTCTATTGTGTAGCTGAAATCCTTTTCTGTTCTGGAGAGCTCCTCAAAATGGTAAGGGGCATTCTGCAGAAAACAGAAGATAGTTACTGACAAACTGACAATATAGGTGGAACTGTCTTTGAAATTTCCTTCTTCATGGAAAAGTCTGCCAGATACTATGGGCCTGTAAGCTGAAGAAGGATACTCCAATATTATAGAAGAACTTAGGGCGACTGTCCAGGCATCAAGATATCTTTGTCAATTCTAGAATTTTGGAAGTTGCTTACAATGCACTTCCTATTAACTTAGGTACTATTATGTCCTTCTGAAGTCTTTGATGGAGTTGAAGAAAGATAGTTATAATTATAGTTTTCCTTAGTTATGGTAAGAAATAAAGTAGATATAAACTTTGTAACTCTAATTCTTGCTTGATACCTGTTTTATTATATGTAATCTTGCTATGTTAAAGCTAAAGCCTTCCTTTTTATTTAAACAGAAAAGGAGAGGTGATGTATGCTCTGAATATGTTTTATTGTCATTGGTTAATAAGGAATTTGCTTTAGGCCAGTGGCTTAACAGAATATAGCCAGGTTAAAAGAGATACACACACACACACACACACACACACACACACACAGAGAGAGAGAGAGAGAGAGAGAGAGAGAGAGAGAGAGAGAGAGAGAGAGAGAGAGAGAGAGAGAGAGAGAGAGAAAGAGAGAGAGAGTAGGTAGAGTCAGAGAGAAACCTCGTAGCCATCCACAGCAGAACCTTGCCAGTAAGCCATAGCCGTGTGGCAAAACACAGATTAATAGAAATGGGTTAATTTAAGATATAAGAGTTAACCAGCAAGATCAAAAGCACTGCTGATAACTTATGCTGGAGAGGTTGTGGGGTAAAGGGAACACTCCTGCATTGCTGGTGGGAGTGCAAGCTGGTACAGCTCCTTTGGATATCAGTGTGGCGATTTCTCAAAAATTAGGAAACAACCTTCCTCAAGACCCAGCAATACCACTTTTGGGTATATATCCAAAGGATGCTCAACCATGCCACAAGGACATGTGTTCAACTATGTTCATAGCAGCATTGTTTGTCATAGCCAGAACCTGGAAACAACCTAAATGCCTCTCAACTGAAGAATGGATAAGGAAAATGTACATTTACACAATGGAGTACTGCACAGCAGAAAAAATAACATCTTGAAACTTGCAGGCAAATAGATGGAGCTAGAAAACATCATTTTGAGTGAGGTAACCCAGACCCAGAAAGACAATTATCATATGTACTCACCCATAAGTGTTTTTAAACATAAAACAAAGAAAATCAGCCTACAAATCACAATCCGAGAGAACCTAGATAACAATGAGGACTCTAAGAGAGACATACATGGATCTAATCTACATGGGAAGTAGAAAAAGACAAGATCTCCTGAGTAAATTGGGAGCATGGGGACCTTGGGAGATGGTTGAAGGGGAGGGGAGAGGCAGGGATGGGAGCAGAGAAAGATGTAGAGCTTAATAAAAATCAATTATATATATATATATAAGTCATATAAATTTTATATATACACACACACATAGTTATCCAGAAATATGTATAAGCTAATAGGCTAAGCAGTGTTTTAATTAATACAGTTTCTGTGTGGTTATTTCGCATCTGAGCTGCCAGGAACTAATGAGCTTCCTTCCCTCAACATTCTATGACTGAAGTATGTAGGTCTTCAGCAACAGAGTTTTATTGTCAAGCTCTGGATGACAATCAAGAGTATTGGAAATAACTTGAAATGTTTGGGAGGGGAAAGTCTATGGAACACTATTATATTATTATGATATATGATAATATATTACATATATTATCAAAAAGATGTAACCTGTTTATTTGGAAGAATATAATGTCTACTCAGGTTATTAATTCTGCCATTATAGTGTGTCCATTTAAACTACCATAGTAGGTTTCATATGGTGTTTTCATATTTCCTCTACCCTGCCCTCCTATCCCCCACCCCATTAAATTTTTTCCATTCTAAAGTGCCTTGAAAATTTTGTTTACATAGTATAAGGAGCAAAACATTTACTTCTAAGGGCATCTCAGGAACTTGACCTTACTTAATTATAGATCTAACCTTTCCCTGCTGGGGATGGTGAGGAATTGCACACAAAACCAAATGAGTTTGAGTTATGTTCCTGTCTGAGTGAGAACCAAGTATGCCTTGTTCCCTGAGATCTGAGGTTGACTTAATTATGGGTAGGTTTCTCAGCGAGCCTTTCTGCTGGCACTGAATCCCCAGTCTGTGCCTCTTCTCTAAATGCACTTAGCTGTAGGGCACCTGAACCCTGCAGATGTTAAAATGCCTGTTCTAGCTGTGCTCAGAGGAATCCTAATCCCTGGAGAGGAGCCCGGACACTTTCCTCGCTGAACAGCTCCCTAGCTGACTCTTAGGGATGCTGAAGTTTAAGGATCACTGCAGGGAAGAAAAGGATTCCGGGATAGACTGCAAAGTGGATTTCTAAAGCTGGCTGAAGTTAATGTGTTGATACAGTCTTATTTTGAATTCTGGGAGTTTTGTGTCTAAGTTCTGTTGTCTCAATATGTAAAAGGAAAGTGCTGTGTATGTTTCCAACTGTAAGCATCTTGCATAATCATCTAGGAGTCTCACAGAGCATCTTTAGGTCATCCTTATAACTATGAGACTTTGTTGAATGTTTTGAATTTAAGATAGGCAATAAGCAGTGAACTAATCATTATAGAAAAAATAATTTCTTTATGTTTCATACTTGCCAAATGTCTTCTAAAAATGTCCATTTAATGTTACTACTTTGGTCTTCTAAGCACTTACCATTTCTAAGTACTAAGAATAATTTATGCCTAGTAGTATAAATTTTGCCATTAAAAAAACTAAGTATGACATTATTCAGATATTACACATGGAGAAAAATCCTGCATAAAATGCCACATTCCAAAAGCTTTCGGAAAGTTGAGTGTTTTTTTTAGCCAGGATTCTGGACTTAAAATAACTTCTTGGTACATAACTCAGACCTTACAACTTTACCAAAACAAACATTACTGGCATCTTGAATAGCTATTTCATGCACAGACTGTATTTCCATTTATTGGGCTAATGGAGGGGTTAGTGAATTATACTAATACTACTAACACTTTAATAGCAGTGAGTAAAGGGTCTGTCCTATTGAGGACAGAGTTAGAGCCTTTGCAGAATGGAGGGGAAACAGAATCACAAGGCTCTGCGCCCAGGACGATAGAAAATTTGCACCAATAGTAATGGCATAATTGCTCTTGGACACTGTTGATGGGAACCGAGCCTTGCTTTTGGGAAAGAATGAATGTAACACTAAGTTAGTGTGAGTACTCACTGAGAGAGGGAGACTTGGAGCCTTGGGCTGAGTGCTTGGTACCTTAGGAAGAGTGCAGCTTCTTGGTTCCCATCACCTAAGCTAAAATAAGTTTTGAGAAAAGATAGAGTTGTTTGGGTACATGGTCAGATAAGGATGGGGAAAGTGGTTCTTTTTTAAAAATTTCCCCAGGCCTCCTTAAGTACTTATGGATAAGGCTGTTCCTTGTGTACAAAAAAATAAAAATAAAAGCTAATCTTTCCTGCCGCCCCGGCTGCTGGCATACCTCATGTTTCCTTTAGAGGGGGAAGTCAGAGAGAAGCCTCTGGGGCTGTGTGTTTTCCTAGTGCAGCTGCTGGTGCGGCTGTGGTCCTGATTGTCCTACTTGGAGATTCTCACCATGTTTGCAGTCAGCACTGGAAAGGAGCCCAGGGATCACATAGCCCAGCCCTCCTGTTTACACATGATAAAGCTAAGGTCCAGCCTCATTAACCAGTGTGCTTGAATCCAGACAGATGGCAGACAGCCTTCCTCAGGACTGTGTGTCCTTGGGGTCCCATTCTACTTCATTCTTCTAGACACACACACTGCACCAAGAAGGCTCAGCGGGGAGGTTATAAATGCTTTAAGTGGGAAGGAGGAAACCCGATGTCTCGTGGTCTGACTACACTGTGTTCCTCTCTACCTGGGTTCCTTCCACCAATGGTTTTATTCCAAAAACTGGCTGAACAGCCTCCTCTCTTCAGATGCCCCCTAGGCATCCCTGGGCGGAATTATGACTCCCTGTCGTCTGTTCACAGAAACCATGCACATTTCCCCCTTAGATTTATAAAGTAATTAACCCATTGCCCGTCTGCCCACCTTTCACTACCCATTGGATTAGGATTCCTAGGAGCGTGAATGCATCCTCAACATCAGTCTCCATCACTTAGCTGAGTGCCTGGTGCTTGGTCGTTGCCTCAGAGTTTGATGAGCAAATGATGAGCCAGTCATTTTCTTATGCAGTTTCAGCAAATAGTCAGCCTTTCTGGTTGTAAGAACCACTCAGGATTGCTGGCTTAAACTGCCATTTTTTTCTGACTGTGCCATTAGAGTTGATTCAGAGCAAGTGTGTCAAGACAGCTACCAATTACTAGGTTGGTGCAGATGGTCTAGCCACTGCATTGGGCAAGCTCAGTTCTGCAGTTACTTTATGGAGTCTTGGTCCCAAATGTCTGTCACGGTCATGGCTAATCTGAATGCAAACATGGGACTTCTCTCCCTGCCCACTACCACCAGTCCCTCATCACCATGCTGTCTCCCCATGAGGACAACATGTTAAACAGATCCCAAGGCTCACTTCCAGTTAACTTTAGGAAAACAAAGAAGAGTCTAGTACTAAACCACTAAAGTTCCTTAGGAGGAGGTTGACTCAGCCCACTACAGAATTATCACCATGATACAAGTCTGGAATCCTGAAACCAGTCATGGACAGGTCAGATTTGATCTGAGAATCAAGGCAGAGGTAAATTCCTCTATACTAACATGGTCCTGTATGACCATTACTACAGAGCTGACCTCTCACCGCAGCTTACCTGTGTGGGCACAGTCCTTTAAGTTAGGCCCAACCAGAAGTGAGGGCCACTTTGGACAGAAGGACACTGAACAGCCACTAGGGATTGAAGTTTCAAATCAGTAAATGTAATTACTGATGGTTTTGCAAGTTTCGAGACAGGGTTTCCCTGTAGTTTCTAGAGCCTGTCCTGGAACTAGCTCTTGTAGACCAGGCTGGCCTCGAACTCAGAGATCCGCCTGCCTCTGCCTCCCGAGTGCTGGGATTAAAGGCGTGCGCCACCACCGCCCGGCTGCAAGTTCTTAAAATCCAATGGAACATGCCTTGCCCATGTGAGAAATCTTTAGATATGAACTTAAGCAGCTTCATATCAGAAAAAGAATCCAAGTGAGGTAGCAACCAAGTTCTCTTGCTGTCATTATTGAGAAGCTTGCTGGCCCATGGGGATATTTCCACACTGTGTTGATGGTTATTCATCAGTTTGACAGAAACTAGGGTGACCTGGGAAGAAGGGACCTCACATGGTAAATTTCCTATGTAAGATTGGCCTGTGGTTAATTCCGTGGGGCATTTTCTTGATGAATATTGGTGAGGGAGGCCCCAGACTATGATGGGCGGTGCCATGCCCAGACAGGGGGTCTCTGATTATATAAGAATGCAAATCAAGCAGGCTCTGGAGAGAAAACCATTAGTGGTTTTCTTGCATGATCTCTGCTTCAAGCTGCTTCCTTGGGTTCCTGCCCTGGTTTCCCTCAGTGATGAGCTGTGACATGGGAGTGTAAGCCAAATGGACCCTTTCTTTCTTCACATTCTTTCTGGTCCATGTTTTATCACCAGAAAGTAACTAATGCACTCATAGAGAGAGACTCAACGATGATTCCACTTACAGTTGTTTGACTTTACAATGCTGCAGAAGTGATGCGTGCTCAGTAAAACTATACTTCCAGGTTTTGATCTTTTCCCTGGTAGACAGCATGCGTCAGGATACTCCCAATGCCACGTGCAGCATCAGGCTACAGCTCCCACGTGGCCACGTGGTTACAAAGGGGAACGATGATTCTCTGCAGTGCGCTCTGCTGTTCAGCAGTTGTATTTGGTCTCAAGGACATGGAACATGATAATTTGGGTGGGTATTGATTCCAGTCCCTCGCGCATACTAGGTAAGCGCTGTGCCACAAAACTACATCCCTACCCCTTCTTATTTAACTTTTAGACAGTACTGATCATAAATTTATAATTCTATTGCCATGACTTCATTTGTATCTGGGGCTAGAGACATGCTGTCTAGTGTTCCCACTTCAGAAAGATCACCATGCCTTTGATGAGAAAGGTGCTTGGCAGCTCTGAGACAATAGCATGTTATTTCAGAAGTCTTGGGGAGGAACTGAAGGCAGACGTTTCTGGGAAAGTTTGTATTATCTACAAAAGGTCAGCAGGAAGGTTTGAAAGGGCCAGATGAGGGCCGGGCCTGTTGTCTTGTCCAGGCTCTCTTGTGACTACAGGCAGCATCTGAGTGTGTAAATTGATGGCCATTGTGTTGATCTGAGTTCCTGCAGTGCTGAGCTCATGCTGTATTATTATTCATGTGAGGTAGCTTTGGCTTGGGACAGTCTAATCTGATTTTTTAAATTGGTGATGTTCCAATTTCTGATTAAAACCAGTTTCACTAAACATGTGGAAACAAAACCCAAACTTCCCCATTTTTACTTGTCACCCTAGACTAGGTAATTTCTGCATTCACCCTTATTTTGTACTGACACTTGTAACTCTTATCTAGAGCCACCACAGTTTAGATACAGCACCTGCACTTCACATGTATGTAATGTGCACAGTTCAGTGACTCTTAACATAGTCAGAATTACTGATCTACCAACAGAATTTAGAACATTTTCATTAGTTTAAAAAGAAACTCTGCTGGGGCAACTTTCCATTGCTCTCTAGTCCCATTCACCCTTATCAATCACTAATCTATTTTCTGGTTTTATAGATTTTACTATTTCTCTATTCTGGGAATTTCACATCCCCTGATTATTGGCAGAGATTTCTGTCCCATCTGGTCCTACAGTCATCCAGTCCCAAAGAAATACACAGAAGCCTACATTAAACTGGTTGACCTATTAGCTCAGGCTTTCTTTTTAATCTTACATATTAACCCATAATTCTTTTCTATGTTAGCCATGTGGCTTGGTACCTTTTATCAGTGAGGCATTCTCAACTTGCTTCCTCTGTGTCTGGGTGACAGTTGCAGACTGAACCTTTCCTCTTCCCAGAATTCTCCTGTTCTGGTCACCCCACCTATACTTCCTGCATGGCTACTGGCCAATCAGCATTTTATTAAGCCAATACAGCAGAGAAATCTTTACAGGGTACAAGACCATTGCCCTACAGCACTTCCCCCCCCACACACACTTTTTTCCTTCCAAACAAGAACTCTGAATCTAATCTCCTTTGTTTAGTTGACCATTACCCATAACAACTTGTAACCAAGACTCTAAACAATGACAAATATTCATAGTTCATTTTGGGGGAATGTGGGTATAGTTTTCTACTTCCTGCTGATTGGGGGTGCTGATAATCTTATGGGAACCTAAAGAAAAATTAGAATTATGGTCAAATCCTGACTGGAATATTCTGTGAGGCTTGATCATCTCAGCCAGCAGTTTTGAAGCTTTTCTAGATGTAGAACTCAGAGGAAACTCCAACAGAGGTCCTCTGATATGTTGAATCATTTGGGCCATCTGCTGCTATTAGAGATTTTTCTGGGGTGGGGGATCTTTCTTAATCAAATCTGATTTTTCTTAACCCAGAATAAATTCACAGCCTTTCATTTCCTGTGGAAACAAAAGCAAAACCTCTTCTCCAAAGTAACATATCTTTTGACTTAAGATTTTGAGGTCAAGACATTTTCAAAATATATATGTTGGATCAATCCAGCAGCATTTATATTCGAATGTCTTTTAGCAACTGTTGCTCCTTCCTCAGCAGTCAAATAATTCAAAGACAACACAATAGCATACAGTATCCAGATTCTTTGTGTATTTTCCACCTTTACGTGGCTTTATTTTAAACTCTATTTCTTTTATTTTATTTTTAATTTTTGGTGTTTTGAGAGAAGAGTTTCTCTGTGTATTTTTGGCTGCCCTGGAACTCACTCTATAGAGCAGGCAGCCCTTGAACTCACAGAGATCCACCTGCCTCTGCCTCCCAAATGCTGGGATTAAAGGTTTGTGCCACCACACTCAACTAATCTCTTTCTTTGTTTTTAAAAAAAGGACTTTATCCTTTTTCTTTTCTCTCCCAAGCCTACATATACTTTTAAGCACACTGTAAACCGTTTAGAGGTTTTCTCGTTTGAATCTATCTTTACTGTATATCTCTTTCTGACCACAAGAGTCTTCAATTTGCTAAGAGATACAACTAGGATTAAAGCCGTGGCTTTGATCCACCCCATGCCTTAGCTTTCTGAGAATCTAGCTTTATGGCAGAGGTACTGGTGGGAGCCATGTTTATTGCTGCAACTCTACAGAGTTTCAAGGTCCCTGCCACCACCAAGAAGCATGCTGTCGGCTATTCATAAACACTATTTAAGTGTTTGGTGACTGGGTCTCTTAAAAGAGCTGCAAGGTTGTTGCAGCTAAAGCTGAGTCAGGAAGCCTCTTTTAAATGAGATGTACTTGCTTCTAGCAAACAGAACCCACCTGAGAAAACGCTGCTACCAAGTAACTGTGCTTAACTCTGTTCTTTTTGTGTCTAGAATTCCTTCCCAAACTCTCTCAGGTGGATTTAGTTATCACATTGATGCCATTTGTTGGCTGAGATTTCTGCCCACCCAGTCCTGCAGCCATTGGTTCCTGACATGAGACAGAAACTCTGAATTTTTCTTTTAACAACATGCTTAGATTTAGAGTAGGATAGAGCCATTGTCCAACTCCAAAGCCAGCTTTGATTTTTTTAAGTGAGTCATGACTATCACAGTTCTTGTTTTGAAAAAAAAAATAAAAGGGAGAAGTGCTGTGGGACAGTGGTCTTGTATCCTGTGTTGATTTCTCACTTGTATTGGTTTAATAAAATACGGATTGGCCATAGCCGGGAAGGAACAAGAGAATTCTGGGAAAAAGAAAGACTCAGTCTGTAGTTGTCACCCAGACACAGAGGAAGCAAGATGATAAAAGGTACCAAGCCATATGGCTTACACAGACAATAATTATGGGTTAATGTAATATGTAAGAATTAGTTCATAAGAAAGCCTAAGCTAATAAGCCAACCAGTTTATAATAAATGTAGACTTCTGTGTGTTTCTTTGGGACTGAATGGCTGTGGGACCAGGCGGGACAGAAACTTCTGTCAACACCTTAGGATGATGCTGTTGGGTTTCCCCTGTATACTACCGTATAGTATACTTAATTCCTTTCTTTGATGAATAATATTCCATCTATGATAGATGACTTTTGTGCATCCTTCAGCTACTGAACTTTTGTGTTATTTCCACCTTTGGACTCTTAAGAACAATGCTGGGGGGTTGTTTGTTTGTTTGAGACAGGGTTTATCTCTGTATTCCTGGCTGTCCTGGCACTCACTCTATAGACCAGACTGGTCCAAAATTGAGAGATCTGCCTGCCTCTGCCTCACAAGTCCTGGAATTAAAGGTGTGCACCACCAGGCCCAACTAGCTGTTGTGCTTCCTGTGTATAATGCTATTGTGAATATTGATTTTTAAATTTTCTGTTTCATTTTCTGTTTCATTTCTCATGGAGGTACAGCTACTGGTGGGATTTTGGTATATATAGAAATTACATGCTAAGCTTCCTGAGGAACTGCCAGTTGTTTTGGAGAGAACTATACCATTTATGTCCCTACCAATGACACATGTATGTGCAATTCTATATCATCTGACAACACTTGGGACTGACAGTCTAGTGCTCTGTTCTGTTCATCCCCATGGTTGTGAAGAGGCATATCATTATGGTCTGCTTTACATTTCTCTGATGACTCATAGAATATAATAAACTACTCACACCTGACACAGTGTTTTCCTTTACTGTTCAAATATTAAATAAAGACAGTGCTCTAGGAAATTATGAACATAGTTCATATCGACTGCTGCCCCTTTCTGTGGTGTTCCGTGCTTTACCAGGCCCTAGTACAAGAGCCAGTAGGAGCATGAATGCATGCCAGGCACTTACTTCTTCCTCATGCTGAATCCCAGGAAAGGAACCCAATGGGCCCGACTTGGTTTATGTATCTACCACTTGGTTTGTATTTCTGCCCAAGCAGTGCACAGATGAGTAGGGACATTTGGAAAGCTAACAGGGTGCTTTTGTGGAGAAAGAAGTAATGACCACAACTAGCAATCTCCTGCTTATTTCTGTGCTTCACACAGAAGCCTGGGAATCAAATGCTTATGCTCTATATACTGTCATGGTGGAAACGTAAGTTCTGTTTATTTTTTTATATCTCCATAGTACACAGAAGCATTGTGTTTCAGTTTTACATATGCTTTGGTTGGACACTGAGAATATTTCAAATATACAGCCTATTTGATCCTTAGTAATCTGATTAGTTTCTAGTTGTATCCATTAATGATTCTGGCTTCATGTGTTTTGACCTGATTGTACTATGGGTACCTATTTGGGAACTAGTTTGAAAAGTCAGCCACCATCAAATGATATGATGAGAAAATATTTGTGAGTTCCAGTAACCTAGCAAATGAGTGTCTCCCATGTCATTGGGTCACTTTCGTGGAAGCTGTTGAAAAATAACCCAGTACTGGGGAATTCTGGGTCTCACTGTGAAGGTGCCTGCAGGGAAGTGGGCATTTTCATGTGACAGGCTCTAGTGCATTCTGCTTTACTGTCAGCCAAGCCAAAGCCTCAGCTGCCTGCATAGAAGATGGCAGGGTTAAAATGGCAGGTAAGTAGAGTCAGAAAGGAGCATTCCTTTCATTGTGGCAGCTCCTCTGGGCAGCCGGGGGTCAAAGGTTTAGGATATTTATATTGTACCTCAAGGCCTTTCTGCCTTCTGCTTTAAAATAGAGGCTGGCAGCCATGACTGCAGGTACTCTGGCCCCTGTGAATCGCTCTAGGGTACATTTGGTACCCAGAAACCACAGTCTCCACTAACCGACCTCTGAATATACTTCAGTCTCTTCTGCTCACCGCTCAACCAAAGATAGCACCGTAACTTTTGCAGTGTTTTTTTAAAATAATAACTTAGATTTCTCTATTTTAATTCAAGGTATTCATCGTCGGAAATCAGAAAGCAGTTTACACTCCCACCCAACCTCGGACAGTGCCATCGGCAGAGCATAAATACATCCGGTTTCCCCTCCCTGCAGCTAGTAAGTATGTGTTCCAGGTTTGCTTGACCAATGGTCAGGGACAGAAGTGCCCAGCATCTAAGCTGCTCACCACCTAGCCTTAGCTCATTTTGCACCTAGCATTCTCTGCCTGCTGCGTCGTGACTCTGCCTGCCTTTAGACATCAAGCATCTCCTGTCAGGCAGGATGTGCATAGAACGAGACAGCCCAAGATTGGTTCTGATGTTCTCTGTTTAGGGGACTTTCAGGCTACTCAAACTCATTCCAATTATAGCTCATATTTGGGAAGGGGGGAGCCTAGAATTTGACCATTATTTTTAGCATGCTTTGGTTGGAAATTTTTAATTGACAAATCTCAAAAGTCCAATTTACAACTCTTTCTTTGAAATAGTTTTTTTGGAAGTAAAATTTACATACTATGCAATTGATCAATTTTAGGAGCATGGTTTAGTGAATCTGGGAATTTTATTAGTCGTTTAACCTCTATTCAGCCAGTGTCTATAGTACTCCCATCCCCCTTTTATGTCCCCTTGATCCCATCCCAGGCAGTTCTGTTCCTTGCTGTGGTTGTAGTTGGCCCTGCCTGGAACCTCACTCCAGTGAAATCTATCACGGAGAACAAACCTTTAGTTTTAAAACATAGCATATTCTTCTTTCAAGGTGCCAACTGGTGAGTGCATGTGGGTACCATATTATTTATGGACCGGAGGCCAGCTGTGTGTCAGGTGAGGCCAAATTGTCTTAGCTGAGACTGTTTGCAACCCAGAAGTGGGTGCCACTTCCTTTGAGGGAGCTGAGCCTGCTCTACCTTCACTTCCTCACACGGCACAGCCCACAGCCACACTCTCTGGCTGATCTAGTGGTTATCTTGAGGAGGGTAGGTTATTTTCTGTTTCTAGTTATTACTTCAAAACCACTTCTGCTCTTAGAAATTTTGTAAACTTCCCCCGTTTCCTGTATCCGCCATTTTGTCGCCTGTAACAGTTTCCCCGCCGCGTTAACTGTGTGTCTGCAGGTATGTTTACTGGCGTGATCTGGGATTATTTCAGAAGGATATACTTTATGCATTGTGTCATTAATGAAACAGCACTAACAAATAAATAGCACCTTCACTGTGAGAGCTTACCTGTGGTGACAGCTTTTTGAAAACCCTGTTTATGACTTTGGAGCCTTGCTAGGCCACCCTTTTAATTCATCTTTTTCTGTCGGCTTCAGAACTTCAGGTTACGGCAGAACCACAGCCAAGTGTGTGGTGCCTATGTTCTTGGAGTAAACAAACTAGGATGTGTTACATACATGCTTAACTGGGTGTTTTCTGACGAATGTTGTATTTCAAAGTGTGTAAAAATTTTGTTGAAGAGTGATTGGTTGTACTTTTAAATTTTAAACAATGTGGGGGAGCTTTGGTGATTGCTTTTAAAAAATATTAAGACTAGAGCTCTCTGTAGAGCAGCTGCTAGGGGAACAGCGTGGACACAGTGGAGAGGTTTTTAAGGAAGTTTGCAGGTTTAACCCCTTGTCTCCTAATCGGTCTTTGTGGTAACACCGTAGCCTTGCATTATGGCCGGAGACATCCTTGTTAAATGGAAAGTTACACAGGAAGACAATGTCATGTTTGCAAGTGTCTTTCAGTAGTTGGCTGTCTCCTTAGAAGGCTTTGACAAAAGTGAATTTTGGTGAGTTACTTCAGTGGCTGGGAAGTCAAATTAGCATGTGGCTTAGCTGCCTGTATTCTACAGAAGGTATGAAGGAAGCAGGTAAAAGGTTAAAATGTTACCAGCACCTTTCCTCTCGTGGCTGTCATTCAATCCTAGTCCTATTTGTATATAGCTGTTCCTCACATGTTCTTCCCACTTGTTACAGTGTAATTTCCTCAGTCCTTCCCGGGCTCTGGCTTGCCCTGTTTCTTCTGTCTGTGGAAGTCCAGATGCTTGATCTACCTTCTCAATCTGTGCCCTGTTTTAGAAAACCCCAGCTCCCTGGCATCATCTGCTCTCATTTGGTGGTGTGGGACTGTGTGACTGTGCCTCCCCTGCAGCCATCTTCTCAGACAAGGCTCCCAGGAGAAATCACCAGGCTACGAGGTGATTTTCCTTTACCTTGAGAACATTTTTTCCCTAGATAAATAGTGGAATGTTTCAGTAAGAGTCATTTTTAGCAAGGCAGAGGAGTGACTTATCACTCAAGCTGATGGAGCTTTAGAAAATATATTAAATCAGGGGCTGAATTCTAGACTGCTTGGGCATCATTTTGGCTAATTAAAAAATAAGACCAAGTCCACTTTGACTGCTTCTTTTGCTTTTAGTAATATGATCATTTTCATAACTTCATATGTTGTTACAAATGATTAGTGAAGAAATATATTTAGTTGAAGCCCAGTCATTGCTGTTGTCAAGAGTAAAGAGTTTGGGTTCAGATGAGCCCAAGGTAAAAGGTGGTTGTCACTTAATGTCTGTATAACTTGGGACAAGCCACTTAACCTCTCTGGAGATTTCAGTTCCCTTTTCTACAAACTTGGCGGCTTATGTTACCTTCATAGTATCAATGTAGAGCTCTATAGTAGGGCCTGTGTAAATAGTGGGTAGTAGTGTTGCCTTAGGTACTTGACATTATAGAGATCCTGTCAAATATTAAAAGTTAAGTAAGGGATGATTCCAGCTCTGTGAGGCTTTGTGATCTATTTGGGAAGACAAGTCATCCAGAGGACCACACTTGCTTTAAATGTGATGGACATTCAGAAGAATGCTCTATAAAGGCAAAAGCTGCTGGAAGATCTGAGAAGACCCAGGAGATGGGTCCTCAGCCCTGACTGTCCATTAGAAACACCCAGTGTTTCTTTATAATTCTAGCCACCACCCCCAACCCCGCCTCGAAAACAGCTAAGTCGGAATTCCAACGGATAACAACCAACAATATTTTTACATTGCTCAGAATGTTGACAGGTCCCCAAACACACAGGTTGAGAGTCATGTAAAGATTCTCAGGGGAGTGGGGGGGGTCCAAATAGCAAAGGGCATGTACAGGGGTGGTTTCTTTTGTTGTGCATGCAAATGTGTAGTAAGGAAGGACCACATGATACACCTGTAGGTAATCTGCACAAAACCCAGCTCTCTGTCATGTCTCTAATAAATGAGTGGGAGGCATTACATTGTATTGTCTCCTTTTGTTTTATTCAGTTTTTGTTTTTAATGCTAGCTGTAAATGCTTGCCATGAAGACTGTGTATATAAATATTTTCAAAATAGATAAGCTACTTTTTAAAAGATTACATCATTTTTTGTGTGTGCACATGCACATGTGTGCTACGGCATGCCAGTGGAGGTCAGAGTTCAACCTCTAAGAGCTTGTCCTTTCCTCCTGCCACATGGATCCTGGGGGCTGAACTTAAGTCACTGGGCTTGAGGGCAAGCTGCTTTTCTCACTGAGCCATCTCTCCAACACAGTGAACTTCTTTTCCGTCTCGCATGTTTAATATGAAGGAGAGCTATCACATTTACAATGTGATTTCCAGACACAGTGGTGGATTGGGTCTGCCTTTGAGGACAGAGCTAGAGAGATGGCCTCTGGCCATCCCATGTTCTGGCCTGAGATGCCCACCAGCTTTGGCATTCTCTGCTGCCACTGTCGTGGGAGCAGGTTAACCAGAGATCTGGTGCCAACCCTCTCCATAAGCAAACAACTCTACACCTGATGCTTGCATTAAAACTGTAAAATGTTCAACCTTTTCTCTGGTTATTAAAAGTAGAAGGTATAATAGGTGCATAGAAGAGAGGTTTTGGATCTGTGACCTGTGTGGTGATTAATATTCTTGAGTTCATTTTTATGGAGAAAAAATATACTATTTCTAAAAACAGCAATAGAAAAGTCTGAAGTGAAATGACAGCTGACAGCTCTGCATGAAGCCAAGGATGTAAAAAGCCACACCCTGGGCATGCAGCAGAGCACCTGAGCACCATGGCTACAGGACTTGTTTGTATGTCTAACATTCATGTTTTTAAGAAGTCTCATGCCTGAGACGCATTCTTTCCTGTGTGCACACTGGTTTCTGTGAAACACAGCACCCTTTTTCTTTGCCAGCTAAGCATGGCTTGAGCTCTGACTTCTTCACGTCCTTTGTTGTTGGTTGGACTGGAGGGACATGATGGAAAATGAAGTGCTCCCGTGTAGCTTCCATGCGCGTTCATGGTAAAGGATAAAACACAAGCCTTCTGCATGCAGAGCCAGCACTTTGTTATGATCGCGGTAAACAGGGACCAGAACAGGCCAGGGAGATGGCCCGGGGTGAACCGTGCTTGACACTCAAGCATGAGGACCTGACTTCAATCCCCAGAACCCACATAAAAAGCTAGGTGTGGTGGGCTCTGGGAAGGTAGAGGACAGGAGCATTCCCGGGGCTCACTGGCTAACCAGCCTCATCTAATAGCCCCGTGTCCCAGAGAGAGCTCCTGTATCCAAAAACAAGGCCAGTGACTCCTGAGGAAAACCGCAGGTTGGCCTCTGACCTTCACATGTATGTACACCAAGTTGTGCCATGTGCACACACATATCTGATTTACTAAAAAACAGACTGATGGTCATAATGCCACCTCCACGTCTACAGTGGCATCAGTGGAAGATTTCCGCTGGAGGAGGCAGGAAAGCAAGCTTCTTATAGGTCACAAAATACTTTGAAATCACTGAAAGGAGAGGAAACTTCCTGCCTTTAGCTTTGTTTGCTAAATGTCGAGTGGTGACTGTATTTTTCATTCATTGAAGGTTTATTGGGTTTTTCCTCTGTACCAGGAATGTCTCCAAGAGCTATGGATAGCAGTCATTAATGCAGCAAAGAACCTACCCTTTGTTCTTGTGGAGCGTTTTAGAATAGGATCTGGGTGTAGACAAGTAAGTGAATGTCAGCTGTGATGAGGGCAGGAGGGGTTATGAAGAATGAAACAAGCAAAGGGAATAACGGTACAGACGAGATGCTAGTTTAGGGCGGGGGGGAGGGGGATCTGCCAGGACCTCTGTCTGAGTAATTGCCAGATGATGGGGCAGACCATTGCCTGCTCCTGATCTCTGGACCATCCATCCCTATCACAGGTACTGAGTTTTCACCTTTCATGGCTTTGAGTTTCAGGAGCATGGCAAGTGTTTTATTTTAGCCAGACTGGAATCTTTTATGTTTGGCTATGAGGTTTCGACTTTCCAGTGCTCAGTGCTCGTTCACTAGGTGCAACTGTGTTTTGCCATGCTTTTTAAGTGCATTTCAGTACCTGTGCTTGAGTTGCTCATAATACACTTATGCCTGTCATTCATTTATTTACTATAATAGCTGAGCATTCAAGCCCACGCGAAGTTCTGAGCAGGATTTGTAGGTAGTTGTAAATGTATTTTTTTTCTACCTGTTCTGATGCACACTTAACTATTTCGCTTGTATTTTGGTTGTCTCATGAAATACTGGTTCTTTGGAAGGCCTATAAGAGAAAACAATCAAGATTATAGTTGTTAAGAATACAGCCTAACTGTATTTGAATTCCAAACGTGCTACTTCCTAGCCATGTCATCAGTGGCGAATTATTACATCATCTGAAAATGAGGATAACTAACCCAGTGTATTTCCATGGGTTCTAATGAGACTGATTTGGAAAGGCCCCTCATGAGTACTGTGGTCCCTTCCTCAGCTAACTTCAGGTCAGAACCAGGGGAGACCTTCCTGTCTTCTCGCCAGCTGATGATCAAGGGGAGCTGTTTGCTTGCAGCTACTAAGCTCCATCCTGTAAGCCCCTGCCCTGCCTTCATTTCATCCTGCTGACGGTGAGCAATGACTGTGTTTGGACAGAAAGTCAAGAATCCAGCAGTTCAGCTGGGTGGTGGCGGCGCACGCCTTTAATCCCAGCACTCGGGAGGCAGAGGCAGGCGGATCTCTGTGAGTTCGAGGCCAGCCTGGTCTACAAGAGCTAGTTCCAGGACAGGCTCTAAAAAAGCTGCAGAGAAACCCTGTCTCGAAAAAGAAGAAGAAGAAGAAGAAGAATACAGCAGTTGTTCAGCCCACAAGGTTGGACTCTCTGCTGGTCTTTTGGATACCAACGAAGTAGGTTCTAATGCCAGCAGAGGAATGCCTGAGCTTCAGGACAGATGAACTTTCTGGAGAGCAAGCACGTTAAAAAGGAAGCGCTTCCTTCTTCCATGTCCTTTTATGTGGGCTGCCATTACAAGGTGTGGCCCAGATTTAGGGTGGGTCATATCACACCAAAGGATCTGGATTTAGGGTGTCTCTTCCTTTCTCAAACGAGCCAATCAAGGAAAACCCCTCACAGGTGTACCCAGCTGCTTGGGTTTTAGCTGTTTCCAGATGTAGTCAAGTTGACAGCTAAGAATAGCCACCAAAGGCAGCTCTGTCTTCCTCTCCAGTGTGAGTTATTCCTGTCTCCTTTACTACCAGGACAGCAGAGGTGGGAGGGACAAAGGAAAGGGAAAGGTGGGAAAGGTGAAAGCCATAGTTACATTCTGGAAACTTTTTTGCCCTTTCCTCTTCAGCAGTGCTGCTGTTCTCCCACCCCAGCTGAAAGCCTGCTGGTATGTAGACTCAAGGGGATGAAAAACCAGTTTGGTCAGCCCTTCCTTCAGGCCTGCCCGCCCTTAGCACAAGTGAGGAATCTGGAGCTTTTGTTCTGTGATGCTCTCGGGGTAAAGGAGAGCAGTGTTCCCTGGCTGGGACTCCACAGTCTTCCATAGAGGAACGCTTCAGAGAGCTGCAGCCTCTGCTCTGTGACTGTTGTTATTCTTGTGCCAATCTCCTTGATCTAAGTGTCCCTCTCTGCCTTCAGGCAGTGGTTCCTGGATCTTTGCATGCCATAGGGGACTGGTAAAATGTTGCCAATTCTTGAGACTTTCAATTCAAGAGCAACATTGTTTCAGTTACCCCGAGTTTCTATCCTCTCTTGTATTCTCTCTCTCCCTCGGTGGGACAATGAAAGACAGGAGAGCTCTCCTCAGCAGACACTCAGGGTTTGCTTACCCAGCTTCAGTCCAGTGAGTTTCTTCCTAAGCAGTAGTGTTTGGAAGTCTCAGCCCTAGAGGGCTTTAGCCGCAAGCCTGGCTCCCTGTCAGCTGGGATTGTGTCTAAAGGACTGGCTTTGAGCAGTATATAGACATTTCCCTTCTAGGGCCAAGGGAAACACTGTGCGGGAGCACAGAGCCAGAGGAGCGCCGTGTGTGCCTGAGTTTCTGGAAACTTGCCTGCTTTCTCGTTTTCCCTGTGTTTGGGTAAACAAAACATGGCCTCAGAGAGCTTTTGCAGGAGAAATTACAAAAATTCCTCCAAGCCCGTGATCTCATTTTGGATCTCCTCAGGATTCCTCATCAGGCTGCAATTAAGCGGAGAAAAATTCTGCCTTAGGGTGTGATTTTAATTACTCATCGTGTTGTGACTTGACTCTCTGCTACTGCCTTTCCTTCCCTCTCCTGTCACCACTGCAGTTTGACAGCTTCTCCAGCATTTAGGCTAAAAGTGAACCGCTGAGTGGAAGGGGCGGGCAGGGCTGTGCGTCTATCCACTACTGCGTGCCTGTGTGTCTGTGCACTCCACCAAGGAAGCCTGGTGGGAACGGCCCTCTTCTCTCCCTCTCCCTCCAGCCTCAGCTTTATGAGCCCGTGGAGCCGGTGGACTTTGAAGGACTTGTGATGACACACTTAAACAGCTTGGATGCGGAGCTGGCCCAGGAGCTGGGGGACCTCACCGATGACGACTTGCATGTGGCGTTCACACCCAAGGAATGTAGGACTTTGCAGCCCTCTCTGCCAGAGGAAGGGTAAATTATTTTCTTAACATATGAGAGGGGAAGGGTGTTGATTCTGAACCTCTTTTTCCTTCTTATTTCTTGAGATTAGAGTCTCACTGTGTAGCCTAAGCTAAACTCAAAGTCGCAACCCTCCTGCCCCTGCCTCCCAAGTGCCAGGATCACAGGTGTGGGTCACAGACTCAACTTTGAAGTACTCTTGAAAAGAAGCAAGCTTTGGGCTGGGGTGGGGGATGGACTGTAGGCCTGTGTAGCCTGTGCAGGGTCTTGGCTTTGATCCCTAGTGTGACAAGAAGTTCATGAACTTTTTTCATTTAAAAAAAATATTTTAGGGCCTGAGGAGATGGCTCACATGGTAATGTGCTTGCCACACAAGCAAAAGGACTTTAGTTCAGATCCCCGGCATCCACAGAAGAAGCCAGGCATGGTGAGATTCCCTCGGGACTGTAGTGCAAGAGAGGCAGCATGTATCCCTGGGGCTTGCTGGCTAGTCTGGTTCACTAAGAGAGCCTCCCTAAAAGTAAAGGGTAATTGAAGAAGACATCCAACGTCTGCATATGGCCTCCCATGTATACACGTACACACAGACTCATCAGAGCACGTACACTCACACACACACACACACACACACACACACACTTTAAAAGGAACAAAACTACTCAATCCACTAAAAACACAAAGCAAATACAGTGTTGCAACCTAGATGTAGGTAGTTTGTTTTCTTGTTTCCTGGTACTGAGGACCTACCAGAGGGCCTCAGGCATGGTATGCAGCTGTACACGGTTTCTAAATTGGTTTTGCCAAAGGCTTTGGAAAGCCTTGTTTGAACTAAGACACAGTTCAAAAGGATGCAGTGGAATGGGATGAGATAGTCCAAAAGAAGCCAAGATGACAGGCCTTGGAACTGGACTGCTGGATTCCTGCTTAGTGACCATTGGCTGGTTATGTGACCTCAAGAAGCCTTGTAGTCTCTATTTGCAAAGTGTCAAGAGTCTTATGAGTATTGAAAGGCCTCTACAGAAAGCATTTTCTGGGCCAGGAAGACAGCTCAGCAGGTAAAGACCCTCGGCTGCGGTACTGATATCTTGAGCTCTGTTCCCAAAATTGACTCTCAAGCTGTCCTCTCTTTGCCACATATAAACACGCGTGCACATGTGCACACACATAGACGCAAAGTAAATGGATGTAAAAGGCTTGTAAAGGCATTTTATTTGTTTCCATACGACGGCCTGGATGGAGTTAGTAACGTAAGTTTCCAGGCATGCTTATTGAACATCTGTTGTATCCTGAGGAAAAAAGATGAAGAGGGGAAACACCCTTCCTTTGCTGAAGTTTCGTGAAGGGAAGACACAGCAGAAGCACCATAAAGCAAATACACAGCTATTTAGAGCCGAGTTGCTGAGCATGGCGCGTGCAACCATGGACTCACATCTGAACCAAACACAGGCAGCTGCAGAGTGAATAGCCCTGGCTTTTTGGAGATTCTGAGTAAATTTTATTTCAATCCTCTTAAAACCAAAATGAAGATTCACATCCCCTTGAACATTTTAAGTCTTCTCATTTTCCCCAAAAAGCCCCAGGAGTGAAATGGCAAAACCTGACGCCTGCCCGTGTTTCTCTGAGGCCCCTTTGTGTTAGGTTACGTTTCTGCACGGTTGAAGGTGACTGGACAACTGGGCTGTGGGAAGTCCCTTCGTTCTGCTTTTCGGTCAGTTTGCTTGACATAGCAAGCTAGCCATGTGTGCAGCTCTATTCCGTGTAGGAAATACTCATTTCCCCAAACCCAGATCTCTGTCCTCACTGGGAAACCTTTCCTCAGCATCAGGCCCTTTATTCAGGGGTGGTTTCCATAGTGACAACACTTCTTCACCTTTGCTAGAGTCACGTTCTTTATCTGTGTGAAAATTTCCAGTTAGTTGCCTTAAAATGTGGCCAGATGCGTGGAAGAGCTGGTATGAAACCCAGGACGTTTCCAGGAAGGAGGACGTTTTAAACTTTGATAAAGAAGGCAGTCTTTCCCAGAGCCATGTTGCGAGTGAGACACAGTTTTGTTGCTATGACTTCTGGTGAACGTGTTACCTCTCTGATGACTGTCTTCCGCGTAAGCAAGGCAGGCAAGGGAGGGCATTCTGGTCACCACGAGAGTAAAACCCTGTGCCTCACTCAGATCTTGCGCTGAGTAGTGATCTGTGGTAGTCATGAGCCAGGGCCCTGATGGTCCCGGCTTGGCTACTTGGTCTCTTACTCGGATTAATATTCTTACCACTTCGTTCTTCTGCACAAGAATAACAGCAGTGCCTGGCCTGTTGGATCCATACATGCGAAGTGCTTAAGTCAGCACCCGGTGCACAGCAAATGTCAGCTAAGTCTCAATTAGCACAGGGTTCTTTCTATGGCCAGTCACTCTTCCAGGCACTTTGCATGCTAGCATCATGTCTTCATCATGGTTCTCTAGAGGGGGTACTCTTATTATTCTCACCACTTGCTGGTGAGGAAATTGAGACACAGAAGGACTGAATGACTGGCATAAGATTATGGAGTCAATGTGGAATGGAGCTGGGATTTGAGCAGTCAAGGCCAAGAGATCTCCTATCTAATGTTTGTAGAATTTGGTCTCGTTATTGATAGGTAGCCCACTGGTGAGTTCTGTTCTGTTCCCCGTGTTAGCCAGTTTCCCTTTCCCTGTGATGAATCAACTAAAATGAAGAAGCACTTAGTTTGGCTCACGGTTTGGGAGATTTCAGCCCCTAGCTAGTTGACTGCTTTGCTTTGGTCCTGTAGAGGCAGAGTATTATGGTGAGAGATGATAACACAAGAGAAGTAATTTGTGACCACTTCATGGCCAGAGGAAGAAAGCAGTGTCTTACAGTCCCCTCCAAGGGCAGTGTCCAGTGATCAAGACCTCCCATACAACCCCACATCCTGAAGAATTTGCCACTTCTCAATTTTGTCATGCCAGGGACTAAGACTTTAACATGTGGTCCTTAGGAAGACACCCAAGATCCAAATGATAGCATCCCCATTTTACAAATGCAAAATTAAGACTTGTAGTATAACCTGGAAGGGGTAAGAGCCCAGAGGCCTCTACACAGACAAAGAACTATAGGCAGCTATGGAATGCTGAGAGCCAGAGAAATAATCTTCCCCGGGGAAGAACACACCTATTGCCTTTCCAATACCAAATGGTTAGCCCTGAAAACATACACATATAAGTAATATTGTATGGACTGAGGCGGTTGTATTTGTGGATGTGTGCATACATATACATTTGTAGGTATAGCAACAACTAAAGAAAAAGGCCATGGATTTGAATAAGAACATTGGGAGGGTTTGGAGGGAGGACAGGGAAAGGGGGAAAGGATAATAATCCTATTATAATCTCAAAAATATTTATATAAGGGGATGGAGAGATGGCTCAGAGTTTAAGAGCACTACCTACTATTCCAGAGGTCCTGAGTTCAATTCCCAGCAACCACATAGGGGCTCACAACCATCTGTAGTAAGATCTGGTGTCCCCTTTTGGCCTGCAGAACACTGTATACATAATGAATAAATAAATCTTTAAAAAAATATTTATATAAAAAACTTACAGATTTTAGACCTATTTAGTACTAATGTATTTCTAACAATCCCAAAAGCATTGTGGCTGTCATCACTTCTGATTTCCAGACTGTGAAACACACAGAGAATGTCTCTAATGGCACACTTCTCAGCAGGTATGACAGGAATCCACGCCTGTATCTACGAAGTCATCAAAGCCTAAGACAGCTGTTCTCGGCTTTCTGAATGGAAAGCCCGCGTGCCCTAACAAAATTACAGAAGAACAAACAATTTTTTTCCATTAGAAATAACTATTTCAACTTATTTTTCTTGTTTGGTGTTTAATTCTAGCTCCCTACTGGTGTCTTAATGCCTTCAAAGAAACTCACAGAGCATAAAATGCCCACACATTTGTTTCATCAAAGAACAAATGTCATTGCCTTAGGAATACTTCATAATACTTCATACACTTGAAATGAATGGGCAAGAACATCCCTAGCATTCTTATTGATACAGATTTGAAGTGATGTTTTGTCCCCTGATCTTATCACACTTGTTCAATAGTAACTTGTTTTATTTTATTTTTCACCTAATTAGAGTTGAACTGGATCCTCATGTCAGGGACTGTGTTCAGACCTATATTCGAGAATGGCTGATTGTGAACCGGAAGTAAGTTTATCCTCTCTTTATATATAAATGTTAATTTATATATATATGTAAATTTTACATTGCTAGTGTTTTCTTGTTTTTCAAATTCAGTGACTTTTTGGAGGGTTTTTAGGGTTGCAGTAAAACTGAACAGCAAGCCCTGAGATTTCCCAAACTCCCCTTCATGCTGGGCACACTGGGCTACATCGCCAGCGCTAGGCTCAGTTTTTGAGCTGTGTATTTGATGTGTTTTCACAAATGCATAATGAAATGCTTCTGTCCTTGCATCGTCAAACAAAAAGGTTTTGCTGCCCTAAAAATCCTGGTGCTCTACCTGTTTCTGCCCCCACCCTCATTGGTCCATACCAGTCTTCTTCATGGTCTTTGATTTCACCTAAAAATCCTGGTGCTCTACCTGTTTCTGCCCCCACCCTCATTGGTCCATACCAGTCTTCTTCATGGTCTTTGATTTCACCTAAAAATCCTGGTGCTCTACCTGTTTCTGCCCCCACCCTCATTGGTCCATACCAGTCTTCTTCATGGTCTTTGATTTCACCTTCCTTCATCTTGTCTCCTGTGCCTTCATCCTGCACTTTCTGTTAGCACAGAAAAAAGTTTCATTGTACTGATATACTACAGTGTATTTATCTGTTTAGTTAGGAAGAAAGTCACATTTTAAACATGAAGAATAGGATTGCCTATTAGCCAGTTACAACTACTTTGGAGGCTGAGGCAGAATTATACTTTGAACCTAAAAGTGCAAAACCAGCTTGAGCAGCATGTCAAGACCCTGTCTCACAAAAATAATAAGAAAGGAATTCATCTTTTTTGTTTTTTTTTATTTTGATTAACTCCTAGATAAAAGATAGTTAGTGAATTGAAACTTGACCTCAACTTCAAAGATATCTTTAGAATTTGTGATCCTGAAATAAATTACTTGCTAGTCTTCCCATCAAGAGAGTATTCTTAAGAGTTAATCAAACATTTTGTGACTTTTTTCTGAGGTTTCTATCCCCAAACTAATGGTCTTCACAGCACAGTCTTGTGAGAAGGGTTGGACCACAGGAATCCCTGCTGTGTGTGCATATGCATGCACACGCATGAACCTGTGTGTGACACCCACGCCACCAGATACTTATCAGAAAGCCTATGAGACGTAATCAGTTTGCAAAAGGTAGCCTCCTCTTTCCCTACTCCAGCAAGAGTTACTCTTCTCGGGGACACATAATAAAGGATGCTTGGGATTTGGGACTGGGTTTTTATCCAGCTACTCTGAGTGTGCCCTTGAATATGTTTTTATTGTTGTTTTGTTTTTTTTGTTTTTGTTTTTTGTTTTTTTTGGTAAGGCCAGCATGCATACTGATTCCAGTAACTGAAGAGGAAAAAGAATCACTTATAGGAAGTAATTACATAAGGATAAAGAGGAAAAAGAATCACTTATAGGAAGTAATTACATAAGGCTGCTTGTCAATCTGTCTTCCGTTCTAACACAAGTGGAAAACCAAGCTTGCCAGAAGGCAAATAAGATTGCACATTGCAGCTAATAAGTGAGAGATTTCAGAACAAATTGTTCTCAAGCTTCAAAATGGTATAATTAGAGGCACTTTTCTGGGTCTTTAAAGTTCTAAAAAAAAATCCAAGAGGGAACAATAAACAGAAAGTCCATTGGGCTAAATTTGGTTTTCAGATTTATTTTCTATTGGAAACACTGTGCTTGCTCCCTCCTAATGGTAGCACAGACTCTTGGAAAACTTTTTTTCTGTCTTCCGCAAATTTCATTTTATTTTTTTAAAAAAGACTTTAGGATGTTCATGACAGGGAGTTTAGAAACTTTAGAAACTATAGAGAAACAAAACCAAAAATCAATGAATTTCATTCTATGTAGGTAACCATAGTTGATGATGGTATTATAGGTCTTGAATCAAATTTCTTTGTAGTATGTGTTTATAGAAATACTAAACTGGACTCCAGTATTATTTTTAGCCTGCATTTTCAATTTTCACAGAAAGGGAGAATTCCCTATCTTTACTTTTAGTGATTCTTCCTGATCACAGTAACTAATGATTGCATAATACCTCTATATCACAATTTATCCAATCAGTTTTAATGTTTAAGTGAATCCTTGTTTTGTTTTGTTGTTTTTATACTTAAAGTGCAGCAATGTCCTTCTCACTAAAACCCTGTGCACATTTATTTTTTTTTCTTTGGGGAAACCTATAATTTCTGTGCCTATGGTATAGTACAAATTTAAGAGTTAATAGATCAATGATTTAATACATATGAATTATATATTGAATATTAGAAATTATAAAATATCACATTAACATTTCCATTTTTTGTGAAAGATTGACATTTTTGACATTCTATTTGATTATCAGGTTAGACTTTTTTTCTCCCATGTATTTGTTGGCCACTGGTAATTTTTTTCCTTGGTGTACTACTTAAAAATAGTTGTGCAACTATATTAAGCTATTTGGTTTTATAAAATTTTAGATCACTTCTTCCCTTTTCATGTTTTGGGGTGTATGTATGTTTGAATGCATGTGTACATGTGTGTATGTGTGTCTGTGTATGTAGTTATGTCTGCACATGCACGTGGAAGCACAAGGTTGACCTTAGGAATCTCCCTTGAATTCCTTTTCACCTTGTACATTGAACCAGAATCACTTAATCAAATCCAGAGTTTGCAAATATGGCCCGTTTGCTGAAGGGATCCCCATCTTCACCATCTGAGGCTTTTAGGTGGGTCCTGGGGGAATTTTCTATAAAATTGTGTCTCTTAGTAATGTCAGAAGCCACTGACATAAAGTCTCACCCACATGACCGCCTAAACATGAACTGAAAATGACAACAGACATGTCAGGGTTGACACGGCAAAAGCCCATAAGGCCTCAACCCTGCACAAAGAGCTACAGGCAACTAGGGAATGCTGAGAACAGCAGAACACACGGATTGGTTATGCTTTCATGTATGTGTTTGTGTGTGTAAAACAATAATTAATGAAAAAAGAGGCCATGAATTTGAAAGAGAGCAAGAATGGGAATATGGGAGGGTTTGAAGGAAGGAAATGGAAGGGAGAAATATTGTACTGTTTTCTCTCTCTCTGTCTCTGTCTCTCTGTCTCTGTCTCTCTCTCTCTCTCTCACTCTGTGTGTGTGTGTGTGTGTGTGTGTGTGTGTGTGTGTGAGAGAGAGAGAGAGAGAGAGAGAGAGAGAGAGAGAGAGAGAGAGACTATATGCCTTCAGAATCCCCTGAAGCTTAAGTTACAGTGGCTGTGAGAAGTACAAGATTGGCTCTGGGAAACTCGAGTCCTCCAGAAGAGCAGCAAGTACTCTTAACTGTTGGGCCATGTCCCTGCGCTTTGGATAGGGAGTGGCTCCTGAAGCCCCACCCCTCGCTGATGCACTATAGGTAGTCGATGGCTGCCAGGAAAACGGGAATCACTTTTTCTTAGGGGATATTGTGGCTGGTATATTGCCCATGCTCTAGTTGATTGCCTCACACCCATGTGTATGCCATCAGCACCAAATGGATTTAGTGGTAATTAGAGATAAGAAAAGAAAGGATATGAAAGTTTGAGAGAGATTTGTTGTGGTGGAGGTGTCCAGGGGAATAGGGAATGGATATATGACCATTGTATATATAAAATTATAATGTCTAAAGTGTATATCTGTAAATATAATGTATGTAAATGGATATACTTTGTGTGTGTATATATGGATATACATTGTATATATAATTGCCAAAGATTAAATTAAAATGTTTTTTAAAAGCCATGATGAAAATATAGTTGGGGGCTGGAGAGATGGCTCAGTGGTTAAGAGCATTGCCTGCTCTTCCAAAGGTCCTGAGTTCAATTCCCAGCAACCACATGGTGGCTCACAACCATCTGTAATGAGTTCTGGTGCCCTCTTCTGGCCTTCAGGCATACACGCAGAAAGAATATTGTATACATAATAAATAAATAAATATGAAAAAAAAAAGAAAAAGAAAATATAGTTGGAATTTGGTGATGAAGGGCACCTGGATTTTCCCCATGAATAAAGCATTATGGGCATACACAGACACTGAGTGATTTTTGGGAGAAGAGTATGTTGAGATTATAATTTTCATTCTCAGCATTTCAGAGTCATTTTACCAGAAAATCAAAAATAGGGGTAGAAAAATGTGCCCTTCTGTAAGATACTAGTCAAAGATCTTCAGGAACTGTCCATGAGTTCTGGAGTTGGAGGCTTTCCTCTGCCAACTAGCTGATTTTGGAGAAGGGAACTGGTCCATGCCATGAATGTGCTGAGAACTCAGCCAGTGGTAATCTCCATCTCCAGTACATGTGACATAATATAAACAGATATTGTTTTCATAAGAGATAAGCGCATGGATAATCACTGCTTCTGAAAAAGAAATAGGACACACAAGGGAACAGGAACAGCAGCCAAATGGCTAAAGGTCTAGACCCATATTTAACCCAGAGCCATACAAATTAACGTTATGCTAAAATTAGAATTTAAACATGACACCAAAAATAAAAATCTTAAGGAAAATACCAACATGGATTTAATTACATATATCATTCTAAATGTTAAAGTATCCTGGGTAAGGAACTTACACAGTAGAAGCGTTTAAAAGTGTTCAGTGAGCAAAGCATCTGCTGTGCAAACAAGAGGATCAGCTCTTGCTTCAAGGAACAAAAGGCATGGTTTATTCTGGAACAAATATGAGTGATCATGATCATGGAACATACATTTAGATCTCACCAAATATAATGGTCCAACATGGAAGCAGTTTGTGGAGTTTGAAAGTAACAGAACAAAGATTGATCAGCCAAAGCGTTTTAAAAATAACCTTGGTGGAAGCATCGGAGTGTAAGTTAAAGCATGATGGGGGGGGATCTCTCTACAGGTCTATGATGGGGGGGATCTCTCTACAGGTCTGTGATGGGGGGGAATCTCTCTACAGGTCTATGATGGGGGGGGTCTCTCTACAGGTCTATGATGGGGGGGGGATCTCTCTACAGGTCTATGATGGGGGGGATCTCTCTACAGGTCTATGATGGGGGGGGTCTCTCTACAGGTCTATGATGGGGGGGATCTCTCTACAGGTCTATGATGGGGGGGGATCTCTCTACAGGTCTATGATGGGGGGGATCTCTCTACAGGTCTATGATGGGGGGGATCTCTCTACAGGTCTATGATGGGGGGGATCTCTCTACAGGTCTATGATGGGGGGGGATCTCTCTACAGGTCTATGATGGGGGGGGATCTCTCTACAGGTCTATGATGGGGGGGGTCTCTCTACAGGTCCCAGTTGCACTCTGATGGTGTTCTTGGCTCTTGGGTTGATGGAAGCTAGTGACTGCTAAGTTAGATTCCAAACGTTTATTTATGATTCACAGGATGTCCTTTCCGACACAGAGGTCAGCAAGGAATGGCTAGTAGGGGGGCTAAAGCTAGCCCAAGAAAAAGTGTAATTGGACTTGTGGACTTGCAACATTCCAACTGTCATCTGTTACTCTTGTTCCAGAGGATCTGATGCTCTCTCTGGCCCCTGAAGGCACTAGTCACATACATGGTATACAGACATAATGCAAGCAAAAGCACACAAATTTATAAAATAAAAACTACAATATATATATATATGTGTGTGTGTGTATGTGTGTGTGTGTGTGTGTATACATACACCCATATTTTACTATTGTGAGTGAAATGGGATTTTAAAGATCTCATTAGCAATAATCAAGTAAACATTATTGCTTATAATATGTATAAAAATGAAATATCACGATAGACACTTCAATTAGTGTGTCGAGGGAATAACCTTTGAATTCTACACCATATGTTTTACTACACTTTGGGGATGGGTGGCAGCCCGCTTTCTCCAGAGGTGTGATCTTAATGAAGCCACTTTGCCTTCCATGGACATGTCTTTGTCATCCAAAACCATGCAGTCAAGCACTGATTTAGTTAGCTCCTTTATTCCTCAATTATCTCCTAACTGCTATTACATTTCTCTGTAATATCTGGAGATAGAGTTTTATGCCCTTGTTCTCTGCGATAATGGCTTTGGATTCCACTTAATGGGCAGAGGTGTGGGGTAATGGCCACCAGCATTCCCTCCCACTCCCATCATTCTGTAGGGCATTTGCCATCCAGTTCTGTCGTTGTCATGTTTAAATCAGATGCGGACGAACGTGAGGCCCAGACTTGTTTTTATCGCTCAGTAAGGAAAGGTTGAATTATGTATAGTACATGATCTCCTTTTGGAGAAAATATTCACATTTCTCTGGTTTTTGCACATATGTGTACATATATAGAAGCCAGTCAGAGCAGCTTGTAGGAGGCAGCCCCTTCCCTCCACCTTAGGGCTTGGGTATTGAACTCGGGTGATCAGGTTTAGCCGCAAGCACATTTACTGACTGACCCACCTCACAAGCCCAGAAAAAAAAAATATTCTTTACTTGAAATATTTGCCTGTGATTCTGAAGCTGGGAGATTCCTTGAATAGATATTTCTTTTCTGTGTTTCATGTCTACAGTTAAGCCAAGACTAACACATTTTTAGTTCTTTTTGTTTTAAGTGTTTTGAAAATAGGCATAGAACTGATGATTTGGGGAGGGGTTTTATTTTGTTCACTTCTTATCTAATTTTCCTACTACCTTCATAATTTTGTGTGGATTGTGTTTGATAGCATCCTCTGGGGGATAGTAAGGGTCTTAAGCACCATTTTCCCAGTCATTTTTGCTAAATGAAGCTGGGGTGATTAACTTCAAAATGTTTTCCATGTCTTGGTGGTGAGTCAAACTCTCCAGTGATTAAACATGTTTACGTGGGATTTATTTTCGGTGTATGATCCACAGTGACAGTGAAACATTTCACGGGTGTTATGGGCAGCATCATAAAAGTCCCTGGAGTTTGTCTTCCCTCCTGAGTGATTACGGCGATTCCACCAGAAGGTCATGCTCAAGGAGAGTGGGGATATCAAGGAATAGGGTATCATCTGTTTTATTGCTCCATTTTTACTCCCAGTGAACTGGTAAACAATTAAAAATTGAACACATCAGTGCATATAATTCAGTTACTCCCAAAACACCATAAAAATGTCTCCTCGATCAATAATTGCTGATGATGACACGCATTTGTTGTGCTGGCTGTCAAGGTGCTCTGCTTTCTTAAAGCATGGAGAGCAAGGCAGGCTCATCAGCCTACGTGGTAACAAGCAGTAACCTGGCTGTGGACATCCACCACAGCCTGCTCCAGATGCGCTGTGCAGAGGCCCTGGTCAAAAGCTTCTACCAAGCCTTTGCTGGTATGGCTAGAAATTGTCACCTCCTTCTGTGAGTGTTTAAAACACCTTGTTGACGTTTCTCCTGAATCTTTTGTCGCTGTTCATTGAGTTCTAGCTACATGTCTATAGCGTCTTCGCTGTTAACTGTGGCATCTCTTTCAGTAGAATGACTTCTCGGAAGGCAGGTCCAGCTCTCAGCAATAATTCTTAGGAATTCTTCTTGGCATCTTATTCTCAAGAGAATTAAACTATAAACATTTGTTTAATCATGACAGTAGACTCTCCCTCAGGATTTGAAACATCCTACAAAGTGAAATATTAAAATGGGCTCTTTTCAGAGCTCTATCCTTGTTTCTGATAGCTAAGTACATTTCTCCTAGGAAACAATGTAGTTCTGCCATACTGGGGATATTAGAAGACATTGGATTCTATGTATTTATGGAGTATCTGGATTTACAGTGCATTCATTGACGTCGCATGGGACAGTAATGTCACTGATGCTAATGAAAACAGCTGGCATGTAACTGTCTTTGTTGCTTCCCTAGAAGCAGAACCTGGGGCAGGTATTCAGATGCATGTGGTCCTTAAGGATGAGTCTTTAGAAAAAAACCTGGAGAGGGGCCTACTAAGGATGGGGGTCTCAGATCATAGTTGGCCTTGGGCTGCAACAGTTTTGTGTTTAAAATTGCCTGAAGAGAGAAACTACTGTGTTCTGATTCCTATCTTTATAGCCATCATGGAGCCAAAGTAATAGGGTTGGCATAGGGAACAGGAAGGAAAGATGGGTGGACAAGTTTTATGCTCACAGCAGCTGGAGAATTGGTGCATGGCTTGGTAAACGGGACCTGATTGGAGCCCAGTAATTTTTACTGCAGTGCCAGGTGCCTGACATATTACTTTTCTTTTATTTAGAGACAACCTCAAATTTATAGAAAAGTTCTGAACATAAGCCAAGAGCTCTCCCGAACCATTAACCATGGGAGATCAAACCTCTGATCTGCTTTTCCCATTACCCCACCTACGTTAGTGTGTAATTGCTACAGACAAGCACATTTTCCATTACAGTTGCCATATAATCCCCACATTCTGAAAATTAATATCAATATTTCATTACCACATAACCCTCAGATTTCAGTTTTCATCAAATGGCTGAAGGATATTCTTTGGAGAGCAAAAGAATCCAGTTCCAAATTACACACTGCACTTCAGTGTGACATGCCATTTGTCTTGGTCATGCTGGAGGACCTTCTCGGTGTGGAATCTTCCCTGCCTTCTGAGATTATGGGCCAGCCATTTTATAGACTGCTCCCCTCTTTGGGTTTGTTTATATCCCCTTCCTCATCAAACCTTCACTTTATTTCTATAAATATGGAGCTATAATTTCCTGTTTTCGTGAATAATTTGACTCATGTCTCTTGTTTATTTTGATGCTCAAATGGTCTTCAGGTTGCCTGGTATCCGTCTCTGACTGACACTTACATCATGGAAGATATCCTTGCTCTCTGACACATGATATTCCAGTGAGATTAAAAAACTATTAGGTTTTTCCTTCCTTCCCCAGAGTTAGTCATGGCCTCATTGCCACTGTGCCTCAGCGGACAGTAGCACTCAGCAGCCATGCTGCATTGTGAGTGCCTCAGTGGGCAGTAGCACTCAGCAGCCACGCTCCACACGTGAGTGCCTCAGTGGGCAGTAGCGCTCAGCAGCCATGATGCATGTGTAAAGCATGCTCGTTTTTGCTGAGGCCTGGCTCCTCTGGTCCTTTCACTGAACAGAATGAAAACAATGACAACTTGTTGGCCTGTACATCCAACTTCATGGTGTCTGCTCCTATCTTCACTCCTTCCTCTGGCAAAATGTAGCTCCCGTGTCTTTCCTGTTTCTAGCTGTTTGATTCTCCTGTGTGGAACCATTGCCCACACTCTCCTCTACCCCGGTATCTGTCCTCCTCCTATTCTGGTTCTGACCCCAGGCATGCCATTCCTGCCAGGTGAGCCTTTTTATCTTGCACTGAGACAGTACCAGGATGATTCTCCATGAGATGGAGCCTTGTCACCAAGCCCAAGTTATGTCAGGTGTCCCTTCTTTCATAAATGCTTCTTTATAAATAAAATTTATATGTATTTTATATATATTGTAATATATAAATATAATTATATAAAATATTAATATTATTTATTTATAAATAAATCACTGAGACTCAAGCTCGGTGATGATCATGTGCCAGGCTGCCTATGTTCTGACCTCTTCCTTGCACCATTTGGCTATGATTCACCACTCCGTACAGGCAGCACTTTCGTGATAAATGCATCCCTTACGCTATCCTGGATTCAAGTTCCAATTCCGGACTTCTTTTCACTCTGAGACATGGATGGCTACCTTGTTCCAATAAACCTTAAGGTTTTAACAGCTAATTGTATAGGAAGAAGAAAGGAAGGGGAGAGTGAGAAACAGGGAAATGGGAGGGGAGGGGGAGAAAGAAGGACACAATTATTCTCTGATCTCCACAATTGACCCTTAAAATGAGCTTCAGGTGTCCTCTTTTCTACACCTGAGAAAACTGTGGCTCAGAGACACGAGGCCACCTGCCCAGATCTGTCTCTCTTGACTGGTTCATAAGGAGCCAGCATCTGAACTCAGGCACTCCCCACCCAAGAGCCGGATTCTGCCTGCTGCATATTGGCTCTAAAACGAAGGGTTTCGTGAAGTCCTTTGTCTTTGGGTGTTCCTGAGTGTGTGAGAGGGGTGTTTAAGACAAGGCCTGTGGTTCTCCGGGGAAGCTGCAGGCCGTTCTCATTTCATGCGGACAGTTCTTCTCCCAGTCTGCCTACTTTCCCATCTTTCACCCGTCTGCACACAGGCTCACTGGGAACTTGGCTTGGTTTAAGTCAGTTGCCAGGGTGGGGTGAGTAGATTGGGATGCCTGTAGCCAGAGGCACTGAGCCAGCTGTCTTAGGACTCAGTGGTGGCTTCTTCCATGCTGGCCCTTCTGGAATGAGTCACCTCTCATGCTTGCCAGCCATGCTTCTCCCCGGCCAGCGTTAGCCCTGCTTCCCAGGGGAGCACTGTGACTTTATGAGATGGGGAGTGGGTGCTAAAGGGTGTGAGGAAAAGTTTACTCCAACATGGACACACGAGTCTTACTGCTTTCGGTGGCAATAGTCACAAAGGCTGACATCACTATCAGGCTAAAGTGTCTATGTTACGAAATGAACTTTAACATCAACCTCTAACTGATTGGTTTGTCAGTGCCTTCGAGGTCCTTATAAAGAACTCCACAAGACAGTCCAACAAAATGGAAGGAGTGGGTGCATCTATTTGCATGAAACAGAGAAAAAAAAAGACATACATTCTGTGTCCCCAAAAGGGTCTTTAGAAGAGCAAGTTGGATTTTATTTCCTATAGTATGTAAGGATGTCGAGTTTTTATCATCAGATCACAAATTCAATTCAGGAAAGATCCCTGCGATCTACCTATGTCCGTTCCTCACCCTGGGAAGAAACAGGCAGAGAGACGTGCCCTGAAAATGTTGATGAAGGCAGGCACATGCCTGTGCTTGGGTGTTGTGCTGTGTGCTAGTGTGTGCTTGCACATATGTGTGTGTTTGCATGTTTATAAGTTAGCACTCTTAGAAATAGGTGTAATTTATGAGTTGGGGGAAGGGGCAAGCTAACGTAGTCCTAGTTATTAATGTGGCTGCACCTCAGGCCTTTAGGTCGGCTGCCTTCCCCCCACCCCCTACCTCCCCATGGCTCAAGTGTTCCTTGAAAAGGAGCTTCTGAATCAGTTCCCTTTGGAGGGGACAGTCCTAAAAAAGTAATTGCAGGCACCACTGTGGCTTTAGAACTGCCTCTGAGGGGCTGGTGTTGTTATTTAGTCTTGTAAAGCTCCACATAGGGCTTTACAGAGCTAATAACCACAGGTCTCGGGCCTTCTCATTTGGGATCTAATTACAAGACAGTTCTTACTTGCCTGTCTTTGCCACTACTTCAGTTAGATTGTTCCCTCTTCCCGGGAATTAGACCACCCACAGTGTGGCCGAGTGGATAAGGCGTGGACTAGATCCCCCTCGGCATTTTTCATTTACTTGCTATTTGTTTGTGAGTGTGGGTGTTTGTGTACAGGCCATAACTGTACACGGAGACGAGAAGACGACTTGCAGGAGTTGCTCCTCCTCAAGCCGTAAGCCTCGGTGGCAAGCGGCACCCGTTGAACCATCTTGCTGCTTCTTTTTTCTTTTATGCACCAAGAAGGCCTGCTATCCCCTTCCATGTGGCCCCCTAGAGTTATATGGTTAAGAATAACTTTCGAGAAATTGGCAGACTTAAGAAATCTCACACCAGGTCTCCTCCCAAAAAAAAAGCTGTTAAAGAAAGTAAATTTTACAAAATAAATGTTGTTAGTTATAATCCACTCCTTCATCTGCAACCCCCGAGCAGCTAGAACCAAAAGGATTCTCTGAAATATTCCAAATAGTTATTATATCCAAGCAACTGTTTAAAACATTCCCAGGGATACTTTTGTCATTGATGTTTTTGAACAATGTATATTTTCAATGATGTTTTTGATACATATATATTATTTAATTTTTGTTTGTTTTCAGCTGTTTAGGAACTCCAAACCAGAAATTATCATAGACACGTTTCTTGCCCTTTCCTTCTTTTTAGTTCCTAATTCAGGCTCCTTTTCACCCTGTCTTATTACTATAGATCGGGCTGGACGCATACGTGGCAAGGGCACACTGAAGCTGGCCGGTCACAGTAAGGCAGGCTTGGAATAGTCGCCAGGCTGATCTTGCAGAGAGCTGGCTGTTTGTCTCTCTTTTTTTTTTTTTTCTCAAAACAAATTGTCTTCGGAGCAGAGTAAAATCTAGAGATGTCCTGACCTCCCTACCAAAGGCACTGGGGCGTCTCCTGCTTCCTCACTTAACACAATGAACTAACATGCCCTTGGTGCCTGCCATGTGCGTCATGCGCCTCCTCCAGTGCCCCTCCCTCTTGTAGAGTTATGAACTGTGTTTGAATCGTTGCTGGCCTCCTACAGTTCTGCCTTTACCTGTAGATCACCTGACCTGCCTAATACATTCCCACCTCTTTACATGTCCCTTTACCAACCTGTGCAGTCTGTACAATAAATGCAGAAAGCACACCAATTACATGTGCATGCACTTTGTCCCATGTTTTCTAAGAAGCCCCCCAGTCATCAAAAAAAATGGGGAATATATACATTAATTTCTATAGTTATGAAATGACAACTTAAGAGTTCTCTTCTTTCTCATCATGGTCTCAATTCTCCAGTGATAGCCCTGATTATTCTAATTTAGACCCTTCCATAGTGTGTGTGTGTATGTGTGTGTGTGTGTGAGAGGGGGGGGGAAGAATCAAAGAGACTGGGAGACAGAGACAGAGAAATATACATAGAAAAACAGACAGACAGGGAGAAGGAGAGAGGGAGGGAAGGAGGGAGGGAGAAAGAATGGGAACACACACCTGTGAATCTTGGCCCTCATGCTTGCTAGGCACACACTCTACCGCTGACGCTGACCTCCAGTCCCATCCCTTTGAGAGTTGTAGTGAAGTTCCAAGCGTGGGGCTGTGAATGTCAGCAAAGACTGTCGGTCCGTACATCATCGTTGTGTGTTTTTCCCTTAGCCATGTCCTGCTTTTCTTACTCACTATTAAGAACATTGGTGTGGAGATGAAATGGCTTCCTCTGTTTTTATCTGCAGACTCTCTTTGCTGCTTCTTCACATTGCTAGATTTATCTCAGCTTCTTATACAGTTTAGCTTCAGCTCAGAGCCAAGTGCCCCACAGCTGAAAAGACCACACCTCTACAGTGGCATTTTCCCAGGCCATTCCTGCCTTTCCTAATGGGCCAGCCAGGAGGCAAGACTGCGTGTCCCTGTACAGCAGAGCCTTGTGTGAGGCCGGGTGCATAGAGGGAGGCACAACAATTGTCCTCTGTTGAAAGCTCTGCGACTTGGTCCGCCCCTATGTCAGTACGTTATTTTTAATCTAATGCTTTGCCTCTTTCTCCCTCTCTGCTGCTCCTCATCTCCCTCCAAATCAAATCATATCAACAATGAAAGAAACCAAGGAAGTTCAGAGTTTTGCAGCTTTAAAAAGACCGGATCACGGAGAGATTTTCACAAGACGCTTCAGAAACAGACGTTTGAGTCAGAAACTTTGGAGTGCAGCGAACCAGCCACTCAGGTATTTCCTATCAACAAACATGGTTGCCAGGTGACGGGCTGGCTTTGCCCAAGGCATGCTGTCAATTTTTAAAAAAAAAAAAAAAAAAACTAGAATAAATGTAAGACTCGTAGAACATTCAAGTAGGAGGAACTCTACTGTCTGAGTCAGTGGCCATTTTCCTCAAATTGGTTTGTGTCTTCAGAAATCAGTATTCAGACAGAAACCCCAAAGCCCAGTGATTAAGATGGAAAAAGTGAAGGGCCTGTAGTTGGGGGAGGGACCTACGGTGGACCCCTCCCTGTGAGAGCCAGGGTGGTTCAAAGCCGGCGCTGCCAGATTGCCTAACCTTTCTTATTGATCCCTTCACACCACCTCCCTGTCCCCAGGCTCTGTCATTAACCTTTCTGGATCATAGTTTTCTTCCCTGGAAACCAAGGATGGCACTAAGTATCATGAGGCTACTCGAGGAGAGAGTCTGGATGTGTAAAGATTTTTGAATGCGACCAGCTCCACTTATACCACTAATGCCAACAATGCTACTACCCAATAAGTGCTGGCTACTATTATTGCCGTTGCCATTATTTTCATAAAATAGTTACTTCATGATTCCATGCTGTATACACCCATGTTCACAGAAGCATTGCTCCAAGTAGCCAAAAGATGGAAGCAGTCCAGCTATCCACTGTGGAAGAGTGGAGCATCAAATGTGGTTGCCTAGCGACAGCGGAGGTCTAGGGAGTTCCTGTTTGGTGGGTGTAGAGTTTCAGTTTTGCAAGATGAAAAGAATCATGAAGAGGGACAATGAGGACAGTTGTACTACAGTATGAGCGGGCTTAACTCTGCCAGAAGATGACTGACATGTATTTTATGCTATATACAGCAGAAATGTACAAGAGCTAGCAATGATCCAAACATGTCATTTTCAGTGATGGTGTGCTAGTCCCTCGGGCTCACATTATAGGTCAGAAAGCAAACAGAGATGAATGAGTTCCCACTGAAGTTGTAAGCTGTTGCTTGAATGGTCAAGGCAGTTTTTCTTGGTTGGCGTTTGCTCCTCTAACCATTACTGAAGTCCTCTAGTTACTTGTGGGAGGCACCCGGCCTCAGATAGGCTCTGCTGTAGTGGCTAAGTGTACCCCAATCCCATATATTTGTACTTGTAAGCTTAACACTTAGCTTTATAATATATGTGCATTTTTGAAGGCGCCTTAGAGTTTATTTCATTTTCTCGCCTCAAAACCCAGGCTCTGAAGTTGATTAGAAAAAGGTCCCTCTTGTTCACAGTCCAGGCTTTTTCATGCTACCCCGTGTCACAACTCTGTCTGGCTCCAGGCCGAGATGTGAACATGGTTCCTAAGAGGCTCGGCTTCTTAGGAACCACAGTGTCATTTCAAATCCTTGCCCAGGACTGGCTTATCCAACTGATGAATAATGTATCCTTCCAGGGAAAGAGAATCTCACTTCAGGATAGTCCCACCAGGAAGCCAAGACCAGTTGTGGCAAGTCCTTAGTTTGTTCAAACCAAACCACCACCACCACCAACAAAACTCCTTGAGAGCTGAGATCTATAGACCCCCAGCTATAGCTAGCAGTCATGAACTGTCCCTGAGCCTAGTTCTCATCTGTGCCCCTAGACCCTCATGAAGGTCAATTGTTTTCTCTAACAGACAGGACCCCGCCGCTTAAACGTGCTGTGTGACGTGTCTGGGAAGGGCCCCCTCACTACGTGTGACTTCGACCTCCGCAGCCTGCAGCCTGATGAGCGACTGGAAAACCTGCTGCAGCTGAGTGCTGACGACTTTGAGAAGGAGAAAGAAGAGGCCCGCAAGACCAACCGGCAGGCTGAGCTCTTTGCCCTGTATCCGTCTGTGGACGAGGTGGGAGCAGGTTCCCGTAGGGGAGAATAGAAAATCGGTGTGCTTTTCTGCCCTCTGCCACTGTGGAGCAGTGTGTGACTGGCAGGATGCTTACTATGTGACTCTGTTTTTCACATGGGCACACTTGTATCATAGCAGAACCACTTACTAATCATCATACTGATAGGATTCTTATAACAATAACTAGAATTTTCATAGCACTTTAACCCTCTAAACATTTCAAGGGTCTGTATACAGAGCCTCGCTCAGAGCCAACCACCCAGTTATCTGGGGATGTGTTTCACAACTAATCCATCAGAAACACATATTACTTAAAGCTTGGTGTTAAGATTTTCCCCCCAGTGGCCCCAGTGAGCACGTGGAAATACCTGCTTTGAACATACTCTGGACAGAGATAATCACAGACATGTTCCCAGTGCATGAAGCTTTAGAATCCTGTTTTCCCACCTTATTATTTACTGAAGTTGGCCCAGAGCAACTTCGACATTGCCTATAGTCACTTGCTGGAGCACTTTAGATGAGGTGAGAGGTGGCCATCATTGGATGTGTTCTGTGTTTCGGCTCCTTGTTTCGATGTTTTCAGCCTTCATCTTTGCTTGTCAGGACCCCTACACATCCAGGTCTTGCTGTTATGGCAAAGATAAAGAGCTAGCTGCTCTATCTTTGCTGTTCACGTTTTACAGAGGGTTCAATTGCAAGAACCAAGACCTGGGGGCTGGCGAGATGGCTCAGTGGACAAAGTGCTTGCCTTGCAAGCCTGGAGACCCGAGTTTGATCCCCAGGATTCACATAAAGGTGGTGGGAGAGAACTTACTCCACAAAGTTGCCCTCTGACCTTCACATGCCCTTTGTGGCACACACATGCCCAGGTGCACACATACGAGCCTGCATGCCCAAACAATAAAAATTAATAAGTCTTGGGGAAATTTTGCATAAAGATAATGCACCTGTCTATAGATGTAAGTCTCTGAGGTTTGGTCCCCAGACCAAGCAAGACGTCACAAAGCCTGCCCTGACCCTGTGCTCCTGGGACCCATTCACTTCCCACTTGTCTCTGAGGGGACAGCACGAAGCGACAGGAAGGAGATGAGCATCAAGTCCACTGTGGCAGTGTCGTACAGGACAGTGACCAGCTCGTCATCCAGCCCCACCCTTAGGAGAATGTGAGGGGGAAGTGTCCCTCAAGCCCTTAGAGTTCCTCACCTAGAGTTGCATCTCTGATTCCCACCAGCCAGCATGGTAGCTTACATTTAGGTCCCTCACAGTTCTGATTCCCACCAGCCCGCATGGCAGCTTCCATTTAGGTCCCTCACAGTTCAGATTTCCGCCAGCTAGAGTTGCTCCTCTCATCTTATCTTTGTTTTCCAGCCACCTTGGTTTCTTATTTTAGTTGCAGTTTTGTGTGGAGCCTCAAATGCTCTGAAGCAGATTAAAAGCTTCTTGGGACCAGAAATACGGAGCAGTGGGCAATGGTGCGCGTCACCAAGACAGATGAACAGAGTTTGGTCCTCGTAACCCACACACTGAGTGAGAGAATCAACTCCCAAAGGTTGTTCTCTGACCTCCACCTCCTCCTGCCCCCAGCACACACAAAATATAAATAAGTGGAAAAATTAGAGAGCAATCTGATAAATTGAAAAAAGGATTGCTCACCATTAAATAAATCAGTGAGTATCTCAAGGCCAGGGGAGACTGCTCATGCTCATTAGGTAAAGTGCTTACTGCCAGCACCTGCATAAACACGGCACACTGTGGCATGTATCTGAAACTCCAGCTCTGAGAGCAGAGATAGAGGGGTCCTGGGGGCTCCAGGTTCAGTGGGAAAACTTTCACTCAAAAATAAGGGAGTGAGGAAGACACCTAATGATGACCTATGAACCACATGGGCAAGTACACACACACACATAGAGAGAGAGAGAGAGAAAGTATCTTTCTTTCTTATATGGGGTGTATAAAAAGTGTTTCATAGACAGGAAGTAACCAAGACTTGTGGGTATACAGATAGGAGAAAAAGATTGATCAGAAGATAAAAAGTTTCAGTTAAGCTGGAGCACTGTATTTTACTGACTTATTTTACTGTATGATGCCCACAATTAGTGATAAGTTAGTGTATATTAAGTTGTTAATAAAAATAGTCTCGACTCGGCAGTGGTAGTGCACACCTTTAATGCCTGCACTTGGGAGGCAGAGACAAGTGGATCTCTCTGAGTTTGAGGCCAACCTAGTCTACAGAGAGAGTTCCAGGACAGGCTCCAAAGCTACACAGAAACCTTGTCTCAAATCCCCCGCCCCCCCAAAAAACAAGTAAAAATAGTCTCAACTTTCTCACCACCAAACAAAAAAAATAATAAACTGGCAAGGTAATTTTTTTTTTTTGGTTTTTCGAGACAGGGTTTCTCTGCAGCTTTAGAGCCTGTCCTGGAGCTAGCTCTTGTAGACCAGGCTGGTCTTGAACTCACAGAGATCCGTCTGCCTCTGCCTCCAGAGTTCTGGGATTAAAGGCGTGCGCCACCACCGCCCAGCTATGGCAAGGTAATTTATAAGCTCTTCCTACAATGAATACATAAAACATTACATTTTATCCCATTAATATAGATAATTTTATTATCAATTTTAAGTATTTATTTTAAAATAAATTAGGAAGAATGTGGGCAGTATTACCATTACCATATTTTGAATTAGAAACTAAGGATGGAAATATTTAAGCAATTTGTTCAAGGTTCAGCAGGTGAACTAGATCATAAAGCAGGGACCCTAACAGTCTTTATGTTTGCTTACATGCTTGTATATGACAACCCAGTCACTAGCACATACCGTTGAAACACAGACGTATTTTAGAACGCAGTTCTTCTAACTTTTCAACTTTTATTCACAACATTAAGACCAAAAAAAAAAAATTAGGCCGAGCGGTGGTGGCGCATACCTTTAATCCCAGCACTCGGGATGCAGAGACAGGTGGATCTCTGAGTTCGAGGCCAGCCTGGTCTACAGAGCGAGTTCCAAGACAGCTAGAGCTTTTACACAGAGAAACCCTGTCTAGAAAAACAAAAACAGAAACAAAGAAAAACAAAACAAAAATCCACAAAAAAATTTTTTTAAGAAGGGACTAAAAGATCACATTTGGCCTTTGCTTTCTCCTCTTATGTTCATCTCCATGATGAGGATGCTAAGTGTAACAGAAGAGACTGAAGTGCCAGCTAGTGGCGGCACGTGCTTTTAGTACCAGCACTCAGGACGTAGAGGTAGACAGATCTCTGTGAGTTCAAGACCGGCCTGGTCTACAGAACAAGTTTCAGGATAGCCAGGGCTTAACACAGAGAAACCCTGTCTCAAACACCAGAGAGAGAGAGGAGAAAGGAGAGAGACTAAAGGGGCCATCAGAGGAGAGAAGAAAGTACAGGAAGGGAACAGGATGCGCCAGACATTCACCATCAGAGTCTCCCTGGATTGAATGGGAGGATTTCCAGTCTGACTTGACTCAAAGAATGGCCCATAAACTGTTTTGTAGGATCTTTGTTTTATGGTTTTCGAGACAATGCAGGAATTCAGATGGGGGCTGACAGTTAATCTTAGCTCGGGTCCTGTGGCCTGCTCTTATTGAGAGGCGAGGAATGCTGTAATTACCTTGCTAGCTACTTGTAAACTGGAATGTGTGAAATTCCCGAGAGCCTCTACACCAGCCCTTTAATGTTTTGAAGCTTTTCTCAAAGAAATCATGTTTGTGCTTGTCGTTTGAACCTTAGCCAAAAAAGTCCTATGGAACAGAGGTGAGTTCTGTCTGCTGACTTTTTTAATGGCATACTAATAAGATTATTTTATGTTACCTCTTTTATTTCCCAGTAAAGAACATTAGAAGGGCAAATCCTTTTGTTGAAATTTTAATAGTCTGTAGAAAAGGCCAAAGTAGGAGTCAGCTGCCAAGTTTTAGCATGTTAGCCCTTTCCTGATTCCAACCCTTTTTGTGACAGGCATCTCCTGTGTTAAGCCCTAAGATGCCCTCATTCCATCCCACACCACTGCGGAGTTCGCTGCATAATATATTGGCTACAAGTGATGGAACCCAACTAAAGATTTTAGAAAGAGGAAGCGGGTCCTCACTGGCTCTCATAAACAAATCCCAGGAAGTCAAATGTTCAGTTGGCTGTTGGGATCAACAAATGGAAGACTATCATGCTTTCTTTCTCCCTCCTTCTCTTCTCTTACACACACACTCATATGTACACATATACACACATACACATAAAAACATATACACACATATAAACGTTTACACATACACCTATACTATACACACATACACCTATAGTATACACACACATACACCCATATATGCGCAAACTCATATGCACACACATATACACACACATAAGCCACATACATGTATAAAGTCACATACATATGCATATATACAGACATAGATACACATAAACACATATACATCCCAGGATGATGAAAACCTCAGGAATCCATTAAAGCGTCTCATTTCTCCCTTCTGCTACTGGGTTTTATTCTGTATTTCTGATAAATGTGAAGCCTCAATACATTCACATACAGGAAGCCTAGGAAACACATCATCCAAAAGTAAGATATGAATATGAACCTTGCTTAGATCCTGATTTACAGACTGATCCAAACTAATAGTGACAGTTGGGAATTGTAGTTAGTTTTTAGGTCAATGTTATTATTGATGTTTTTGAAAGTCCCCATGTGTACTAAAATACTTGCAGATGAAAGTATATTATGTGTGGGATAACTCTTTGCTGTTAAATCATTCCGCATTAAGTGTGGGGAACTGGCAAGGGGCATACAGACAAAAGCGGGTGGCCTGAGCTGAAATTGTTGATGTCAGGTGTTCATAAACAGTGGTTCGCTTTATTAGTCCATCTGCTTCTCTGTGTGTTTAAACTTTCCTCAACCAGAGCTTATCTCAGAGAATATTCCAAAAGTTCTAATTCAAACCAAAGCTACTGTTAGAAACACATAAGTGTGGTGTTTTTTCCTAATAAGTGGGTCTTCCCTGCAGATGTATCTGCTCTGGTAATCTTGAAAGTCCCAGCTTGCTCTTTGGGAGTCCAGCTCACCTTCTCTGCAGGGAAGTCAGCAGTTCCACCAGCCAGATGCCACCTGGGACCTCAGCAATGGGAGCTGTGGGGTGGGGAGGAAGGGTGGGGCTGGGAGGAGGGAGGGAGGAATGGTAGTGAGCCCACCACTTGGATCATCAACCTGGGTACACCCTGACAAACACGTAGAGAAAATATAAATTAAAAAAAAAAAGCTGGGAAGAGAATTGTTTTGATTGTGTATTTGGAAGGAGAAGCAGACTAGAACTGTAAGTTTTTACAATGCTGTCTGATAGATGTTACTAAGCCACAGCCATGTTTGCATTTCTTTCCTTCCTTCCTTCCTTCCTTCCTTCCTTCCTTCCTTCCTTCCTTCCTTCCTCCCTCCCTCCTTCCCTCCCTCCCCCAGTCTCTTTCTCTTAAGTGTTCCTTTTCTGAGAGGAGGAAATGTTTGGTGTACATGCTGGCTTTGAATGTTGAGGGACGGATGGCAAACTCCCTTCCCAAGACAGAGCATTATTCTGCCGCTAGAACTAAAGCAGGGACAAGGAGAGCAGCCCCTCCTCCCCTGGCTTTTGGTCAACATCAAAGCCCTGTGGAAAGTTGCTAACGAGTTCTTTACCATGTGATCGATGACAGGAGGATGCTGTGGAAATACGTCCGGTACCCGAGTGTCCTAAAGAACATCTGGGCAACAGGATACTGGTCAAGGTGCTGACTCTGAAGTAAGTATCAGACTACTGCTCTGATGGCCACTTTGCTCTTTCCATAAAATGATACCTGCATCATCAGCCCGGGAGTCAGGAAGGTTCTCCCAGTAGAGGGAGCACTGGGGTAATGGAAAGAGTAGAGCTTACAGTTGACTAGACCTGGTTCTATTTGTGCCAATCCTTTGACAACCTATCTTCTAAGATATGGAAAGCACAGGTGTCTAGAAAAGTTAGGCATATAAGGTAATTGTTCATTTTTTTTTTCATTAAGAGAAACAGCTATGGGTTGGAGGTGTAACTAGGCGGAATATTTGCCTAGCATGTGTAAATTTGAGACCCTCAGTTTGATCCCTGTCTTAAATTGGGTTACTATTGCTGTGATGAAACACCATGCACAAAAGCAAGATGGAAAGGAAATGGTTGATTTGGCTTATGTTTCCACATCCATAGTACATCAGTGAAGGAGATCAGGGAGGGAACCCAAACAGGGTAAGATACTGGAGGCAGGAGCTGATGCTGAGTCTGTGGAGGGGTACTGCTTGCTAGCTTTCTCCCCATGGTTTGCTCAGTCTGTTTCCTTACAAAAACCAGAACCACCCGCTGAGGGGTGGCCCCCATTCTCTCCTTTCAGTCTGTGTCAAATTGACATAAAATTATCCTGCACAGTTTCCTAACACCACAAATAAATCAAGTGAAATTATAAAAATAGCGGTGAAGCCGGGCAGCAGTGGCGCACGCCTTTAATCCCAGCACTTGGGAGGCAGAGGCAGGCGGATCTCTGTGAGTTCGAGACCAGCCTGGTCTACAAGAGCTAGTTCCAGGACAGGCTCTAAAGCTGCAGAGAAACCCTGTCTCGAAAAACCAAAAAAAAAAAAAAGAGCGGTGAAGCCGCCAGTGCTCTAGAATCAGGTCGTGCTGGTTCATAAACTCATGACAATGCATGCTCGTGAACAAAATATTGCATAGTAAAATATTGTCTTTACAAAATGTACATAAATGAGAAAGTGTAAAGAATAAAATAAGTAAAATACTTCAGTACTTTCTTCATGCACCCCAGTGCCTGCATGCTCCCCCAGAGTGCCTGCAAGCCGCTCTTCGTCTCCACAGACTGCTCCAGAGACTAGCTCTTCCACTTTTTCAAATCACAGACATTTTTTGAGGATATAGGAGATGTACCTCGGTGGTAGAACGTGTGCTTAGCATGAGCAAAGACCTGGTTTCCTACTGTAAAGAGTACATAAGCCAAGTATTTTTTTGGCATTGTTCTTTTTTTTCCTCATTTTTTTATTAAAAATTTCCATCTCCTCACCTCCTCCTCCCCCTTCCCTCCCCTCCCTTCCACCCATACCCCCACTCCCTCCTTCTCCAGGCCAAAGAGCCATCAGGGTTCCCTTCACTATTTTTCACACATGGTTAGGGCCATCTATCTTCTGGTCAGTGTGAGGCTCGCTTCCATAGTTTACCGTTTGTGATTAGACATTAGACCAGGTGGCCTGCCCTGTGATTCTGATGCGCTATCTCCCTGGTTTTGCTCCACAACTCAGGCAGTGACCAGTGCTGGCTTTGTTTTATCCCTTTAGCCAATTCCTTAGAGTAGGCGTCAGGGCCTTTTGTCTGCACTATTGTCTGCCCCTACGTTATATTTGTGTTCAGGAAATCTGCACTGCTGTCTCCATACTCACCCCATTGTACAAATTTTAATTGGTCTTAATAATAAAATCCTGGAGTCAGATATAAGGGTAAATGCTGAAAGTTCAGAGAAGCAGAGTAGCCAGCCACTAGTCCTTACCTCTATTGAATCCTCAGACCGAATTGGGTATCCTGTCTCTAGGAATCCACAGACTGAATGCAATGCACTCCTGTCTCCTCCTGCCTTATATTCCTCTCTCTGCTCAGCCGTATCCCTTCCTGTCTCCACCTCCCTAGTGTTGGGATTAAATGCATGTGACTCCTAAGTATTGGGATTAAAGGTCTGCGCTACCACTGCCTGGCTCTGTTTCTCTTTTAGACTGGATCAATCTAGTGTAGCCCAGGTTGGCCTCGAACTCACAGAGATCCGTCTGCCTCTGCCTCCTGAGTGCTGGGATTAAAGGTGTGTGCCACCACTGCCTGTCTGACCTCTATGGCTAACTAGTGGCTTAGCTCTGCACTCTGATCTTCAGGCAAGCTTTATTTGTTAGATTACAAACAAAACATCACCACACACCCCCATGATATACTTGGGTTTAGGAAGTCTGCACACAAGTTGGCAGTGAAGCCAACAGTTCTCTAGAATCAGTTCATGCTTGTTCGTGAACTCTTGACAATGCACAGATGCACACAAAGTAGTGCACATTAAAATATTGCCAATACAAAACGTACATAAGTGAGAAAGTGTAAAGAATGAAATACGTAAAATACTTTGGTACTTTCTCCCTGCACCCCCATAATACACTTGTGTTCAGGAAGTCTGCACCACTGTCTGCCACACTCACCCCCACTATATACTCAGTCTGGCTATCTTTAGACGCAGTGAGTTTGTCTCTGGGACTAGAGGAACTTCCCCAAGGCCGACTCTCATCAAGTCTTCCAGACTTATCCAGCACATAAACTGCAGCAGCTGCTCTCACAGGTTGGGAAACTTGTCCTGCTGAGCCAGACATGAATTATTTAAAAAATATGGAGTCCCTTGAGTTTCTCTAATGAGAATCGTCAAGTCATTTCTAATGATGTTTTCCCAGCTCTTAAAGGAGAAATTAAATAGAATTGATGTCTATAGCCAATGTTCTTGGCCTGTTTAAGTGACTTAAGTGGTATTCATATTTGTGCACCCATGAGAGAAGAGGTAAACCAAAGAAATGGTCCTAACTACAAACTGGAGAAAAAAAAGGAATTTTAGAAACTTTGAATGTGAAAATATGAATAGTAAAACTAACAGCAGTATGGAAGACACACTTTAGCATTGGTGTTGATCTGTGAGGTTCTATCTATAATAGTGTAGAGTTTACTAGCGAGGACATTTCTAACGGTGTTTTCGTCTCTGTCACCATTCCTGCTTTGATTTGGGGAAATAGATAAAGCATCAAGGACACAGAAAAAATCACACTGGTGCCAATTCTGAAAATTATGAGTAGCAAGAAAAAAATAGTGACCATGAAATATTGTTCTGCTTTGTGATGTTTTTCTGTCGAATTAGTGGCTGCACATGAATCTACTAATATTTTAATTATCATCTGCCACCTCATGGCCCCTCAGTCAGCACCTGTGACCTGGCCGACCTTCTGGTCCTGTGGCCAAGGCCCTGTTATGTCACGATATGTAGGTTAAGATTAGTCTTTATCGTTATATTTATCAATAATACTCAAAAGTTAAAGGCTGGGGTGAAAACCTACTAGCTCAAAGAGGCTGAGTAGCAACTAGCTGACCTTGCTTTATGGCTAGAGACATGACAAGAGATGCATCTCTTCCCTCATCCCAGAACCAAGAGGACGTCCAAACTCCAGTCCTCACCCTTTCCTTCCTGTGCGTCTTCTCTATTCAAATTTCTGGCTTCTCTATGGCCAATTCTGGTCACTCCGTTCCTGGCTCCACCCCCTGCTTAGGTATAACTTTATTGGGCAGTCTCAGAAGTGTCATAGTGCGATCAAATTATCCCACAACAGTATTTAAGGCAGGGGAATCTTTTAATTTAAAATTTAATGCCTTTATACATAAAGTAACCTCCATTCAGAGGACTCTCTTAAGCACTGGAACTTTAATGTACACGATTTAATGTAAATCGTGCCAAGGAGTGGTCTTAATACAGTTTGGGAGGCCTCCCATAACTGTCTCCCCCAATGGATTCTGCTCCGGTAGGTCCCAGGTGGACCGAGCTCCTGCACAGTTGTCTCAGATGCACGTGTCTGAGGACCACACCTGTAAAAACAATGGTAGAAAAAGCCGTTGCCCTCTGCTTAAAAGAGAGCCTCACAACCTGCCTCTGAAGTAGCTTGGTGGCCTTTGCCAGGTCGCTTCATTTCTCTGCAGCCCCCTTCCCTGTAGCAGGATGGGTCTCTGCACACTGGGAAGAGGAAAGGGGTTGGCGGTGCGAGTTGCACCACACTGGAACTATAAGGCATCATAGTGGACTTTTCTCTTCCCTAGTCCACAAGAACCTAATGCTCAGTACCAATCTATCACACGGCAGTGCTCAGACCCCTTGCCTGTCACAGAGTACATGCTTAAGTGCAGGGTGGCCCTGCCAGGAGACGTGGAGACATACTCAGCACAGCAGACCCTTAATCAAAGTTCTGTTTCCTGCCAGGCATGTTGCATCATGCCTGTAATTCCAGCACTGAAGAGGCAGAGGCAGGGGGATCACAGTAGTTTCTAGGGCCAGCTTGAGCTACATAGCAAGACTCCCATCTCGAAAAGCTGAAAGAAATGCTATTTTTCCAACAGGAGAAAGAGTAAGAATAGGTATTTGCAGTGTGTGTGATAAATGCATGTAACAAAGTCCACATTTTTGAAGTGCAGTTCAGTGGTGCTGAGTGCAAGAACATTTTTATGCAACCATCACCACCACTTATTTCTAGATGTTTCTATCTTTCCAGAGCAGAACTCAACACTAGTCCCCATGACCCACTCCTCCCATCTCCCGATAGCCATGCATTACCTTCTAGCTTTTAATTTGACTATATAAATACATCCCATAAGTGGATAGTACTTGCCCTTTTGGGATGGGTTTATTTCATTTAACATATCATATATATATATATATATATATATATATATATATACATACAACAGAGCATTTTATATGCCCGGTTGAATATTTCTGTACACATATTTCCTTTTTAACTTTCTAAAAAGTCTTGTTCATTGGAATTGAATAGTAGACCTTTAGAGCTTTTTATTTATTTGTTAGTTTTTAATTATGTGTGCATGTGAGCCCAGGTGCCTGCAGAAGCAAGAGGAGGGGATTACAGGAGGTTGTGCATTTCCTGTTGTTGGTTCTGGGAATCAAACTAGGGTTCTCTACAGGAACAGAACTGACTTTAACTGCTGGGCCATGTTTCTAGCCCCAAATGATAGAGATTTGATATCAGCAGAAGAATGTGAGCAAGTCCATTGCCTGTTAGATAGAGACTATTCTCTAAAACATGGCAGCTACAAGAGGAATAAGCACTATTTAGGCTGGGAAGTACCTGTCTAGGATTATGAGTCCCCAACATGATGTGCATATGAAGTAGTATTTTGGATCAGACCAAAATTCCATTCAGCTCATTCTCTTGCATTTTTTTTTTTGGTTTTTTGAGACAGGGTTTCTCTGCAGCTTTAGAGCCTGTCCTGGAGCTAGCTCTTATAGACCAGGCTGGTCTCGAACTCACAGAGATCCGCCTGCCTCTGCCTCCCGAGTGCTGGGATTAAAGGCGTGCGCCACCACCGCCCGGCTCTCTTGCATTTTTTTAAGCAAACATTTTTAAGAGAATGTAGTCTCCACCATGACCTCAAATGATCTGGAATTTTCCATTAACTTCACATAATTTTTCCATTAGTATCTGTGTATTTTCTCACATTGGTGACATTATCCCTATATTCCTGAAATCATGTTCACATTTTTTAAAATGATTTTATATATCCATGCACTTGTAGAACATTCAAACTAATCTAGGCTAGAACCTCGTTGATTTTTTTTTCTCTCTCTCTGACAGGTTTGAGATTGAAATCGAGCCACTGTTTGCCAGTATTGCCCTCTATGACGTGAAGGAAAGGAAAAAGGTATGAAAATCAAGAGCCCATCTCATGCATCCCACATGATTCTTTGGGTTCATGTTTTCAACCTCACTTCTGTGTAGCAATAAAGCACATCAGGTGTGTGTGTGTGTAGGGGTGTGTGCTGCATGGGTAAATGTGGGGGGAGTGTGTTGCATAGATCAGTGTGTATGTTTATAGAGGTGTGTGCTATGTGGGTAAGTATGTATGTGTATTTGCAGGTATGTGCACATCTATGTATACACATGTGTGTAAAGGTGTAAAGTTGATGTCATGTGTCTTCCCGATCCTGCTGCATACTACTCGTGGAGGCAGGATTGCTCAGTTGGACCCAGCGCTTCCTGACTGGGCTTATCTAGCTAGCTGGCTCCTTTCAGAGATTCCCACTCTCTACCTCTCAGATACTGGAATTAGACCTGGCCTCTATGCCCACCTTGCATTTATGGCTGTTCTGGGAATTCAAACACGAGTAACCATGCTTGTGTGTCAAGTGCTCCCTGCTGAGCCCCAGTAGGCACAACAGATTTGAAAGCAAATAAACATTGAGAGCTCCAGATTTGCTTTATTTACCATGTTTTTGTTTTTTTTTTTTTTTAAAAAAAAAAAGAAAAAAGAAAAAACTGATCCGGAAATTGATAGATTGCATGCTTCGGAGAATCTTTAAGGGAAAGGCCTGCTAGAGGCAGTGCTGTTTGACTAAAGAAAGAAATAGAGAGCACTTGAGGTTTTACAAAATAACGTGTCGTTTTTATTAAGTTCAGCTATTCACGATTATTTTTCCTGGAGTTTTCTGTACTGTGAAATCAGTTTGCTGTGGGGACAGGAGATGACTCTGGGTAGGAGCTCTTGCTATACAAACACGAGGACCTGAGTTTGAATCCTTAGCATGCACATGAAAAGCCAGGTATGACTGCATGTTCCTGAATCCCCAGCATTTAGGGGAAGATACTGACTGATTCTAAGAGCTCATTGACCAGCATGTCTAGCTGAACCTGTGAGCTTCCAGTTAAGTGAAAATCCTGTCTTAAGGCAATAAAGTAGAAGGCAAAAGAGCATCCTTCTCTTTCTTCTGCATGTCACACACACACACACACACACAACCAAAACAAAAACACAGACACACAGACACACACACACACGGAAGGGGGGAGAACTAAATGGGTTCATTGTGAATGGCAGATGCCATGTGTAGCAAATATCTAAATTGAGATATCTTAATTGATAGATTCATTGCATGGTGAAGATATCACCAACTATAAACTATTTTTCCATTGAAAGAATTCAGTGGCCCCAGTTTCCTCCTTGAGGTTTTTGATGTTCTGTAGTTTAGACATTTGTAACCCCAATAGGATGACAGTCATACTTCTGCCATTCTTCTCCTGTAGCTGGCTGCACTGAAGGAAATGTGAAGCTCTGGAACAACATGATAGGTGTCAAAACAAGCAGGTCTTGGGGGCTGGAGAGATGGCCCCGTGGTTAAGAGCACCAGCTGCTTTTTCAGAGGGCCTCAGTTCCCAGCACCCACATGGTGGCTCACAACCATCTGTAACTCCAGTCCCAAGAGATCTGATGTCCTTTTCTGGCCTCCATGGGCATTGAATGCACATGGTACACAGACATACATTCAGACAAAATGCCTATACACATAAAGTAAAATAAATAAAAAAATTAGGTCTCAGTTGGTTTAAGCAGCAGTTCTCAGGACTGGAGGGCTGGCTTAGCAGGTAAGAGCACTTGCACGGAAGTGATGAGGACTGGACTTCAGATCCCAGCATTCATAACAAGCCAGGTTCCCCACAAACACTTGGAACCCCAGCTCTGAGGCAGGTGGAGACAGAAGATTGTTGGCTTCTAGTCTATGTGTGTGCATGTGCTTACGCACGCACGTGTGCACGCACCCACACGTGGTTCAAGGGTGATCTTGTCTTGAAGGAATAGGCAATGAATGATGAAAGGGGATGTTAACACTTTTCTAGCTTCTGTCTCTATACACAGGTACTCACACTCTCACATGTATGTGCACATAAATAAATAAGTATATAAATACATAAATAAAACAGCAATTCTCAGATTTTCATGTGCACAGAATCATCTGGAACACAGGATCAAGCACAGGTTCTAAGGCCCCATCACCAGGTTTCTGTCCCTTTAAGCCTGGGTGACTGTTCACTGTTGTAGTACCTTTAGACCAAGACTAGAACAGCTCTGACTTACTGCTCCCATTGCTGCTCATTTACAGATCTCAGAAAATTTCCATTGTGACCTGAACTCTGACCAGTTCAAAGGGTTCCTGCGAGCTCACACACCCTCAGTTGACCCATCGAGTCAGGCAAGGTCTGCAGTGTTCTCTGTCACCTATCCCTCCTCAGACATCTACCTGGTCGTCAAGGTAATTACGCACAGTCCACGCCGCATGTTCTGACGTTCATGTTGTTGTTACGTTGTCTGTGAGGTTGGGTTGTTTCCTTCTCGGCAGTTCTTCCCTTTCCAGTAACTTCTGTTTGGACACCAGAGAGACCGGGGTTGGAGGTCTTACAGCCCTAGGTTGCTATCCTGATTGTGCTGTCAGAAACTTTGTGGTCTTCTGTGACTCAAGCTTCCTGAGACTCGGTTCCTCATCTGTGCTGTAGAGAATGAGTTGTTGCAGCTACTGATAAAGCCCGGCCCTTCCTAACTAAGGCAATCACCCTCAGCCATCCTGGTGTGGAAGGTTGTCATGATGGAAGGAACGAGAGCTCTCAGACAGTCTCCCTGTGGTGTTCATGTTTCTCTAGGTCCCACAGGGCAGCATCCCCAGTCTGGCCTCTGACAGACTGCTTGAGATGTGGGTGCACTTCCCAGCCCTCACTCTGTCTGTTATCACAGAGCACGTGTCCAGTGAGAGTCAAGATCTGTGGGGCCCTTATTCATAGACTTCACAGTATAAATAGACTACACTTCACTGGAGACTGACCATATGAGAAGATTTTAATAGACCAGAGCTCTTCCCTACGTGTTCAAGTGATTAGTTTGAATCTGATAACAAACATTGGGCATTTAACCATCTCCAGCCAAGTAGGTTCACTTGTTGACTCTCTCAGGCAAAAATTTGTAAATAGTTCAACACAAGTAAACCCAGGCGTCTGATCTCATGGACCATCAGACTTTTGTATTTGGAACATTTAGCTTGGTATCCTGTGCCTATATCACTTGGATTCCCATGTGATCTGATAGTAGTGGCTATCGATTCCTAAGAATTCAGGCAGCTTGGAGGGTACTTCCTTTATATTATTTCACAACGATGACTATAGCCTGAAGGAACCTGTCTAAGGTTCTGAAAGTTTAAAATCCATGGCTGGGACTGGAAAGTATACCTCAAGGATCTCAGATGACTTGGTACCACTAGCCTAGCAGGTACCAGGCCTGGGATTTCATCTCTAGGAATTGACAAAAAAGAAAATGATAAAATATTTTTTTTGTTAAGAATAGTGTCTGTTGCTATTGTTGTAACCTCCCCATGCTTCTCACTGTGGCACTGAATTCGACATATAAGGAAGCTTAATTTCAGCTATGACCGATCTGTTGTTAAATATACAATTCTTTCAATGGGCAACCAACAAAACCACACTAGTTCTAGAGCTAATTTTATTTGCATCTGTCCTTGATTTTTATTTATCTACAGTAATTACCTAATAGTGGAAATCTGTTGGTTGCTACCACTGACTACATGTGTTCTCAGATTTTTGAATGTAGAGGTAGGTATACTGACTTGACAGTAACGAACACATTCTAAGGTATCTAGATATATTAAGAAATTTAGATCTACACTAGAAAGCATTCTTTGTTTGGTGCCTGTTTGTCTTGTAAGATCATCATTATAGCTGCTTTCCCTCAAATACATAGTAAATGGTGTTGTAATATTTAGACAGCCCAGGTAGATGTCATGTGATGAAGAAGGGGCTTCTCACTTTATTTTTGTTCTCAAGGTGAACATCAAGATCTTAAGTAGGTTGGTTCAGCTATCACATATATTATGGTGAGATATTGTTCCAGGCTTAAAGGTTTAGTTCGGGATTTTGAGTGTGTGAAAGGACTTGTTCCACAAGTGAGGATGAGTGTGAACCTCAAGCTTTAAAAGATGTTTAAAAATTGATAAGGTGGGCATTACACCCACCTCTCCTGGTTTAATAAGTACATTGGAAAGTAGCCTCTTTACCTTGAAACTCTCAGCTGTTTCTTTTTTTTTTTCCAGTTTATTTATTTTTTATTAAAAATTGCCATCTCCTCCCCTCCTCCTCCCCCTTCCCTCCCCTCCCCTCCACCCCCACCCCCACTCCCTCCCTCTTGAGGCCAAACAGCCATCAGGGTTCTCTACACTATGTTGAGTCCAAGGTCCTCCCAACTCCCCCCAGGTCCAGGAAGGTGAGTAACCAAACTGACAAGGCTCACACAGAGCCCGTCCATGTCGTAGAGACCAAGCCCATCGCCATTGTCCTTGGCTCCTCGGTCAGCCTCCACCATCAGCCACCCTCAGAGAGTCCGATTTGGTCACATGTTCCATCAGTCCCATTCCAAGAGGACTTGGTGGTCTCCCATTAGTTCTGTCCTGCCGTCTCAGTGGGTGAACGCATCCCTCATGGTTCTGACTTTCTTTCTCATTATCTCTCTCCATCCACTCCTCATCAGAACTTTGGGAGCTCAGTCCGGTGCTCCTATGTGGGGCTCTGTCATTTTCTCCATCCAATGCCAGGTGAAGGTTCTATGGTGATATGCAAGATATTCATGAGTATGGCAATAGGATCTGGACATTTCTGGCACCCTCTCCTCAGCTGCCCAAGTCAGTTGTTTCTAATATGCCTAGACGCATGAAGACTCACATGTTCTAGTTCACACAACTACACATCAGCCAGGAAGGACCATACATGAGGTGCTCATATCAGACAAAGTTCTCGTAAAGTCACTGTGGCCCAATGCAGCAAGACCTAGACTCTCTTGGTTCTAGATTTTGAGGAGCCTTTCCAAGGGTTTCAAATAAAGCCAAGGCATGTCCATTCCCTGCTGCAGAGTCCCTACTGAAAGATTCTTACCCGAACGCTTTTCTTCTTCTCTCTATCCCTTCTTTCCTCGTTCCCTCCTTCCTTTCTCCCTGTGGTGCTGGGTGTGGAATCCACAGTCTTGTACATGGAAAGCAAGGGCTCTGCCACTGGGCTCCAATGCCAACCTTGAAAGAGTCTTAATCTCTACTCAAGATTTACGTTAAAGACCTTGTGTTTTGTTAGTGTTGTTTGGTTTTTCAAGTCAGGGTTTCTCTGTGTATCCTTGACTGTCCTAGAACTCACTCTGTAGACCATAGTGATCCACCTGCCTCTGCCTGCTGAGTGCTGGGATTAAAGGTATGCTCCACTACCAAGAGACAAGACCACATTTTCATTTTTTGAATTCACGGACTTCCAAACAAATTCTTCCATTTGTTCTGTGGGATCCTGGTTGTAAGTTTTGGGAGAAGAGGAGCCATGTTTCTTGTGTTCACAGCTATTCTCCCCAGCAGCTAACATAATGCAGACTTTTTGAATCAAGAATGAATGAATGCCGGTGGTGGTCGGGAACACTGGTCAGTTTCTGGTTCAAGTCCTTTCACCCGTGTTTCCAGTGGGTTTAATTTCTCAGAACCAGCCTTTCTTATGCTGCTGGCAATGGGATGGACTTTTAAACAACTCTTTTGTAAAAAGAGACTCTCTACTGGGCCTACCCACTGAAGTTGTTGTTTATTGAACAGCTTTGTGCCACTTGCCCTGAAACTCCATTGAACACACCTCCGTCAGTCGGATATTCAGATTTGAATAGTTTCTGCCTCACTTATAATGGTGCCTATTAAGAATGTGCCCTTGGCATATGTTGACCAGATTCCTTCTTCGGGAGTCTCAACTAATGACACAGGCTAATGGGCTAAGTCTTAGCCCCTAAGGTCACTTACATTTTCTCTGAATAAAGAATTAGAACATCAGAAATTTCTCTCTTTCTTTCCCCTAAACACAGTGCCCATATTTATGACAATTGATTGTCAACACCTTAACTTAAAGGAAAATAGAAACAGATGCTTGGTAGGGCTAGCACTCATTAGCAGAATGAGAAGACACCCATCTCAAGACATTTCCTTCTGTCTGTTAAATCCAGAGAAGCAGCCCCATCGGGAAATACAAGGGCACAATTATAGATGATTTATTCTGTTCATTTATTCATTTTGTGGAAGGTTTTAGTTCCCAGCCTGACTTACAGAGACCATATCTTTTTTTTACTTTGTAAGCAATAATTAAGAAAATGAGCTTTTCACTTCCTACATGTGTCTCCTGGGTTTTGTTTTATAAAATAATTTTTATTGCATTTTTTATTGTGGATATACAAATGTTTAAAATAGAAACTTCTAATCAGCAATAGGAAGGAAATAAAAAACACATAATCCCATCATATAAAAATTTACCATCATGTTACCATTTGCTGTTATCATCTTTTTAATATGTCTTGTTCCTTGTTCTCCTCTGAAATTCTGTGGTAGTCTACACACTACACACACACACACACACACACACACTTATTGCTTTGTTTGTTTTGAGACAGGGTTTCTCTGTGTAGCCCTGGCTGTCCTGAAACTTGCTCTGTAGACTAGGCTGGCCTCAAACTCAGAGATCTGCCTGCCTCTGCTTTCTGAGTACTGAGATTAAAAATGTGTACCACCAACCTCCAACTCCACAGTATATTTTTGTATATTAACATTGAAGCGCATATGTAATAAACACCCTATGTCACCAAATATTATCATGAAACATGATTTTATGGTTGCATGGATCCCATTATATGAATATAGCTCACTCGTTTTGTTTTAATATTATTTTTGTTGCTAGATTGAAAAGGTCCTTCAGCAGGGGGAGATTGCAGACTGCGCAGAACCCTACATGGTCATCAAAGAAAGTGATGGTGGAAAGGTACGGTCATCTAAGTACTGGTGACATCTTAGGATGAACAAATTTCCAAAGTGTCTCACAGAATAGTTAATAGTGTTAGACTATTATATTTCCCATCTGAAACATGAGTAAATTATATTTTCATGAGAGAGGAAAGAGAAACCAGTTACTGACCTGATAATAATTAAAAAAAAAAAAAAAACATGATTGAACACACTAACGATGCACGTGCCAGTGTGAACTCTGGCTCACACCTAGCTACACCTGTTGCCTTGGTTCCAAGGCTCTGGCTACACACAGTTTGGGAGCATCGCCAAAGCCCCACAAGCAGAAGAGGGCAAGAATTCTGGCTTTCCTCAAGAGCACAGGGTATTGTCTTATGCAGATTAGCAGTTGAGGACCAGCTGCAGCTTCTGCTCATCATAAATTAATTAGCACATGATAGGTCATAAAGCCATGAATAAGACTTTTCCCAGTACCAATTTGCCCAAGTTCCCACGATGGTTTTTAAAATGTGGCCCTTTTAGAACTTATCTTGTTACCTTCAAACAAAAAATTGGTTGAACTAAATAAAAACAGATATTTGCATTTTAAAATCTGTGAGTACGAATTTAGGAAGAATTCCTTGGAAGAACTGTCAACAACAATGACATTGTTAGTAAGGATTTTTTTAGAATTGCAAGACAGCTTTTGTGAAGCAGATTCTCTTGGGCTTTGGTAGATGACATACTAGCATTTCTTTCCCAAGTTTTTCTCAGGAGATTCCAAATTATCTGGGTAAATGAAGTGTTTGCATGTTGGCTAGTGTAACAATCCTAGGGCATGTCTTCATAGCAGAAAATGTCGTCTGCTAACTGATTGATGTCCTTTTAAAAAGTTTCTTCCTTCGGTAGCCTTTGCTTCCTTGGTAGCTAGACTTTCAGTCTAAGCTGTTGCTTTCCTGTTGCCTCCCTGTAGCTGCGTCCACCCCTCCCACCCCGCTCAGTGTTGTTGTTGTTGTTGTTGTTGTTGTTGTTGTCGTCGGCGTCGGCGTCCCTAAGGCGGTTGACTTGGTGCTGACGTTTGTTTGTTTCATCTGTCTCTTCCCCTCTTCCTCCAGAGTAAAGAAAAGGTTGAAAAACTAAAACTTCAAGCTGAATCCTTCTGCCAACGTCTAGGGAAATACCGGATGCCCTTTGCCTGGGCCCCCATTAGCTTAGCAAGCTTCTTCAACGTCTCCACCCTTGAAAGAGAGAACACTGACGTGGAGCCTGTGGCTGGTAAGATCTCCATCTGCAACGGGAAGTACAGGGCTCCCATTTCCCAGCTTTGTGGTTATCTGCTCATTCGTAAGGACTCAGGCGAACAGAGAGTGTGGAGGTAGGTGAGAGGAAGATCGTAAATAGAGAACTGAACGGCATGTGTTTGATCAGTGCTCTCCTAATCAATTATTGTGAGCATTTATGGATCCTTAAACATACATTTATAGTAAGAACTTTGGGTGGAGTTTTAAAGCTTTAAAAGGTTAATTTTTGGCCAGGTGCATGGCTTTAATCCCAGCATTTGAGAGACAGAGGCAGGCGGATCTCTGTGAATTCAAGGACAGCCTAATCTACAGAGCAAGTTCCAGGACAGGCTCCAAAGCTACACAGAGAAACCCTGTCTTCAAAAGCCAATAGAAAGAAAAAAATGTTAATTTTCAGTAACCTTCCCATCTCAAATATTAAAGTGCTGGAAAATAACGAGGACAAGTGGTGAGCGCCACAGTGTGTTAAACAAAGGAGCTGTGGTTGGCTCCCACGGGAAAGGGTCAGCAAACAAGCTCAGAAAAGCAAAACTCAGACTTCTCAGCAAAATTTCTGGTCTCCTAAAGTCTATTTTGCCAATGAGAATAAGTACCAAAGGTGAGCAGGTAACCAGTATTTCTTACTTATTTCAGAGTTACCTCTCCATAAAAGTGAACCAGTGGCTTCTACAATTAAGGGTGGAAGTGTCCAAGTGATTTTAGTTTTCAATAGACCTGTGGTGGAGTTTCTGTTTTCCTAAACACTTTTGCATTTAGCAAGCATTTGAGTCTACCTTTGGATGTTTCCTATATTCCTTTGCTCTTGCCACTTCTGAAATGCTGCTCTTTGCCGGGTGGAGGCCAGGGTGACTGTTCCTGCTGCTGCTCTCCTGGAGTTACCGTAGGTGTACAATCACCAGTCAGAACTCCTGCATTCCTTCCAATTGCCAGTAAACTTCACCCCCTTTGACCTTCACATCCAGTTTCTTTAAGACGCCTGTTCTATTTATTGATGTATTTGAAAGTGTGGGGAACTCAGAAGGCTTATGCGGCATGCCCAAGTCATTCGGGCGGAGGACTTGCCAAGATGTCAGTTAGGCCTAAGGGATAGTTTAACTTGAGCACTGAAGCTGATTCTAACCAGAAACCTGCCTTCGTGGCGTTTAGGTAGAAGGTCCGGTCCTCTCATTCAGCGTCAGTGTGAGAATTAGGCGTGAGCGACTGTTAAAGAGCTGTGCTTCCCGACAATGGACTGTTTGTAACAGACAGCCTAGACTTCAAAGAGTAAAAGACACAGAGTTTCAAGCTGTCTCTTCAGAAGAAACAAAAAATGAGGAAGCAATAGAGTTTGAGAGCCTCCACCCTGTCTCGTTCCCATTGGAAAGGTCAGTCAAGGCATTTCTGGTACCTGGTCCACACTAGAACAGAGGCAGATGAGATCCTGAATGTACCCAAGCTGGTTTGAGTCCCCAGTGCCTTCAGGGATGGGTGAGCGTGTGTGCTCCCCAGCGGAATGCAAGGGGAAAAGCTAGGCAAACACTGGGGTGACTCAACAGCCTAGCAGCAGACCCTGGACTGGTTGAGTTCCAAACTCCGGCAGGGTGACATCTGGCCATCTCTGTTCTCCAGCAGGAAGTAGCTCTAGGGTCCTCTCTCCTAAGAGTGTTGAGAACATCAGGAGGGGGGGTTAAGAAAGGTTGAGCACTGTGTAGGTAAAATTGCATTCTCAAGGACGGCTGGGTTCAGTAGTAACTGGTGTGTGTTCCAACTTGTTATAATGACAATTGTTCTCCTTAAAGGGAAAAACTCTACGGGTGAGCGGAGGAGTTTGTCCCAATCCAGGAGGCCTTCTGAGCGATCCCTCTCCTTGGAGGAAAATGGAGTTGGGTCCAATTTCAAAGGCACCACCTTGGCCATCAACACCTTCTTCAAGCAGGTATCTGTCTGTTACAGCACCACTGAGTTGGTCTTGTATTAGTGAGGATGTTAGTGTCCAAAGGAGTAGCATAATGGGTGATGAGAGAAGTTAATTAGCATCATCTGCTCAGCTGAGTTGTTGCAGGGATTAGAGGCCATGCAGATGTGCCCCTGACCAGACATCTGTCCCATGGTGGGCGTGTAGATGTTGGGGCTTATACCTGCCTTCCCTATTCAAGATAAAGGTGGAGACAATGAAGATGCTTTTTCCCTCTTCGTATCTCTGAAGGAGGAAGTGCAGTCGGCATTATTTCAGGGACTAAATGGAGTTTCAGTTGGTTGACATTACAAGGCAGATGCCTGTGACCTTGGTTCCTCCAAGCCAGACAGCTGCCTAGGAAAACAGCGGAAGCTCTGCCTTCAGCAATGCCAGCTGCGAAGAACACTGCACAGTGGTAGTTGAACTTAGTGATTTCAGGCTTACCTGCCACATTAATTTCTATGAAGGACTCGTTAGAATAAAACACATAAGCCAGGTATGGTGGTACTCAGGAGAATGAGACAGGAGGGTTGCAAGTTGGAGGTCAGCTTCAGTTACCTGGTGGGACTCTATCTCAGGAAAGAGAAAAGAATCAAGGAAGGAGAGAGGTACGGAGGAGAAAATAAAAAAATAGAGAAGGAATAAACAAAACAATAATTAAAAGAGTGACTTTTGGGGGTGGGGGTAGTCTTGGAAATGGCTGGCTCCCAGTCCGGGAGTCAGCAGCCTCCCCACTAACCCTGCATCTCTTGGCAGGAGGGAGATCGCCTTAGTGATGAAGACTTGTTCAAGTTTTTAGCTGACTACAAGAGATCTTCATCCTTACAGCGGAGAGTCAAGTCCATCCCAGGTGTGCTCTCTTGAGCCTCTCCATTCTGGTTTGCTTCTGTTGTTATGATAAAACACTCGTCAGAGGCAGCTGGGAGTAGGAAGGGGCTCTCTGGGCTTTGTTCCTCCGCACAGTAGTCCATCACCGAGGGAAGCCAGGCTGGTTGCTCAAGAGGATCCTGGATTCGGGAGTTGAGACCATGGAAGAATGCTGCTTACTGGCTTGCTTCCAGGATCATGTTCAGCTGCCTTTCTTCTACAGCTTAGGCCCACCTGCCTAAGGGTGTTACTGCCCTCAATGGGGTGTGCTCTCACACACTAATTGGCAATCAAAAAAAAAAAAATACCTCACAGATGTGGCCATAGGCTAGTCTGATCCTGGCAATTCTTCTTTTGAGGTTCCCACTTACCAGGTGACTCTCGGTCTGTGTCAAGTTGTCAACAGAAGCTAACTATGGCACACTCTTGAACTGTGCCCAAATGTCAATCTGTGGTTGACATTTCTTGTTTAATACTTTAATTTATTAAGCTGCCAAGGGCAATATAGATTTTTGCATTTGAAGTTAAGAATCTAAATTGCTCTGGATTTTTGACAAATCTATTAATATTTTTTCATTCATAAAAAGGATATATTCTGAAACAAAAGTATGCTTTAGATTTGGTCTCTCAAATAATCCCATAATTGTTTGAACAGATCACCAGCCCTTTATCACACAAAATATATGGAAATCTAATATTTAAAAAAAAAGCTGGAGCTGGGCGTTGGTGGCGCATGCCTTTAATCCCAGCACTTGGGAGGCAGAGGTAGGCATATCTCTGTGAGTTCAAGGCCAACCTGGTCTACAAGAACTAGTTCCAGGACAGGTTCCAAAGCTACATGGAAACCCTGTCTCGAAAAACCAAAAACCAAAAACAAATAATAAATAAATAGAGAGCTGGATGCTTTGGCAGTTGAAGAGACTTCCTAATCCTCAAGCAACAGCCCGTATTTTATTCCTATAGTATCTTTGGAAGCCAGAGAACTCAACCCAAAGTCCATCGATTTTTATTACTACCAATACCAGGAAGTCGTGGGTGTTTGTTTGTTCAACATATATAACTGTGGTACAGTAGATCTGGACTGGACCTTGTAGTTCAGTGGTTCTCAACCTTCCTAATGCTGCGCCCCTTTAATACATTCCTCATCTTGTGGAGAACCCCAACCATAAAATTATTTTATTGGTACTTCATAACTGTAATTTTGTTACTATTATGAATTGTAATATAAATATCTGGTATGCAGTCCCCTTAAAAGGGTCCAATTCACAGGTGAACAACCACTGTTCTAGTCTATTCCTAGTGGAGAGCCACTGTTCTAGATATTCCTAGTGGAGAGCCACCGTTCTAGATATTCCTAGTGGAGAGCCACCGTTCTAGATATTCCTAGTGGGGAGCCACCGTTCTAGATATTCCTAGTGGGGAGCCACCGTTCTAGACATTCCTAGTGGGGAGCCACTGTTCTAGATATTCCTAGTAGAGAGCCACTGTTCTAGATATTCCTAGTGGAGAGCCACTGTTCTAGTCTATTCCTACTCGTTTTATAGTTCCTTACTTTCATTTCATAAAATGTTAATTTCAAAATGTAGCATAACAGACTTTTCCCCCAAGGTATAGGAAAATATCTGGGATCCCCAAAACACACACAGTCCCACAGCTTACCCTTATTCTCCTGAAAGGAACCCAGCTCAGTAATCATGAGTTCCTTCTTGACATGACAGATATCAGTAAATATTCCCCTCTCCGTGACTTGCTCTAGGCTCTCTTAGGCTGGAGGTATCCCCAGCTCCTGATGTGATGAACTGCTGCCTGACACCTGAGATGCTGCCTGTCAAACCCTTTCCTGAAAACCGGACACGTCTGCACAAGGAGGTTTTGGAATTTCCGATACGGGAAGTGTATGTTCCCCACACTGTGTACAGGTGAGAAGCATGGGCTCTTGTTGGGATAATACACTCCTCCACACCCAGCCTCATCCTACTTCCTGGGTTGGAGTAGAAACTAAATGTGATGGCTCAGAACTACAGAAGATTGTGAGGTCACTTCTTAGAGAGTCTTTGTCGTATTCTCTGCAACAAGAATGCGTTTTCCAGTCATAATTGTAATAGATTTGCTAGAAGTCTTCTAACCAGAAATAGAAAAAAGAAAAACGGAAAAGAAACAAACCCGTCAACCGTGACTTCCTTCCATGCAGAAGGACTTTAAGGAAAAGAGAAACATGACTAAATTGTCATGGTACCACATGCCTAATCCCAGTACTCAGGAAGCTGAGGCAGGAGAATTGCAGGTCGGAGGCCAGCTGTGGCTTCACGATGAGCCCCAGGCCAGTCTGGATTACAGGCAAAACAATAGAAAACAAAATTCAGCTCTGTTCAGGAAACTTACTTAGTTGATAGAGTAGTTCCAAGATGTGGCCCATAATTTAGCATGTAGTTGTTAGGCTAATGCAATAGAGGAAATAAAAATTTCATCTTACTTTGTTTCAATTAATTTAAGCAAGTGGCATGACTGCTGTACTGGATGGCAGAGAGTGAGACACCGTAGGACTGCAGGCGAGGTTGCTGTGCTTCCCAAGTGACCTCGATGCCTGACCTTTTAGGGAATTTGCAGGGCCATTTAACAGCACACATCTATCCAAAGCGTTGTCGCTCGTGTGCTCTTGCTTATTTGAGAGGCTTTTCGCTTTTGAAATGTGGGGGAGAAGGCTGTATTAAGCACCTTTTCTCCACCATCTGTCAATGATATTTTGTGGGGTTTGCAATATCCAATCAGGTTTTACTGATACCACGAAGTCGCTCTTATCACTGTGTTGAGTCCCTTTGCCTTGCTGCCTGAGGTGCTTTCTTTCTTCGTTGCTGAGATTGAACACAGGAAACAACTTAGGAAGGAAGGAAGGAAGGAAGGAAGGAAGGAAGGAAGGAAGGAAGGAAGGAAGGAAGGAAGGAAGGGTCTCTGTTGATTCACAGACTGAGAGGACACGGCCCATTTTAGAAGGGAAGGCACAATGGCATGTGGTTCATCAGTGGAGGGGTGAGCATCTGGGCCTCCTTGGTACCTCCTCACATCGTGGCCAATAGGAAAGCAGGTAGGGAGTCAGGGCTGGCTTCCAGTGACCTGCTTCCTCTAGAGATGCTCCATCCCCCAAAGACATACAGCCCTTCCAAAACAGCACTGCCTGCTGGGGACATTGTGTTCAAACACGTGAGCCTGTGAGGGCTTTTCACAGTCAAAGCACAGCCCTGTTCAGCAACTACTATCATGAACTTATGTGTGCCCTTCTTTCATGTCTCTGGGTCTGTGCATATCGATACTGTTATGTTTGTATTCATTTGGACCTCAGTCTATGTATTATGTACTTTGTGTTTTTCACTCAACAGTGGTTTTTTTTTCTCTTTTGAGTATTGCTTTGCACTCATACATGTTATTAACTTAATGTATTATGCTATACTGTTCATTTTTCTTTTGAGTTAGTCGTGTTGTCCTGAGTTTAACCAGTGGGAACAACTTGTGTTTTTTAAATATCAGTATTGATTTATGTAGAGCCATATTGATTTTTGTTGTTGTTGTGTACTGTTCCTTTGTCTAAGGAAGCCATATTTTATTTATCAATTCACTGTCTGTGTTCTTCTTTATTTACCTTTTGTTAAGTATTTTGGGGGGGGGGTTGTGGGTGGGTGTGTGTGTGTAAGTCCAGAGGTCAGCTTTGTGACTTACCCACTTTGTTTATAGGGTCAAGGTCTCTCTCTCACTGGGACCTGGGTTCACAGATTAGTCTAGATTGTCTGCTCAATGGTTCTCCTGTCTCTGCCTTCCCAGTGCTGGAATCATAAACTCATGATGCCATGCTCCGGTTTTAGAGGTGTCAAGCCCAAGTCTTCATGCTTGCATGGCAGGCACTTAGCCTGCAAGCTATATCTATGGATGAGCTATCTCCCCAGCCTGACATGTGTAGTTCTCTTTTTAAATTAATTTGTTTAGTTTAGTGCATATGGGTTTCTTGCCTGCATGTGTGTCTGTGCACCACATGCATGTATAGTGCCATGAAGGTCGGAAGAGGGCAGGTTTCCCAGACGGGAGTGACAACACATTGGGCACTGCCATGGGAGTGCTGGGGATTGAACCAGAGCTGTCTGGAAGAGCAACCAGTACTCTTAACTGCTGAGCCATCTCTCTAGCCTTGACTTTTCTGTTTTCTACTAGTTCTGCAAAGTCACAGATTTTGTCTTGTCCCTCTGTGAGTGTTTGCGAAAATTTCCCTAGGGAATATGCCTGGAAGTGAAATTACTGGGTTACAAGGGATATTTGTTTTTAGTTACATCTGTATGGCAACTTTTCCCCCCAAAATTGAATGATTATCTCTTCTCCTAGTGGTGCATGAGATCTCCTGTCCCTCCAGTTCCTCCCCCACTCTTGCCTGTGTGACATGCAAGGAGGTTCAGAGCCCACCTGTCCCCACCACACATGCATCTTGTAGGTTCACTAGCATGAGGCCTAAAAAGGACAGGTTAGTAGGGTACTAAGTAAAAAGTTACCATGAGAAATATACTTGAGTGCCACACAGAAAGACATAGAGCACTTCCATACACTCAGGTGCCACACAATAAGACTTGGAGCTCTTCCTTCTGGTGTTTGTGAGACAGACAGGTCCCCCAACTTCATCCATCCTGAAGCAGCAACTCCTCATTTTCTTAAACACCCTCCTTGAAGAACGAAGTATTTATAGACGGTAGTTATTCTGTTCCTTACTCCCTGGAGGAAGATGAAGGCATGACCCTGTTTGCTTACAGATTCTGTGTCTCCCCACCTTTGTGGAAACCTTATCCTATAATTGGAAGAGGAAGCTCATGGCATGGGAATAAACTTACACCAAATGAATTCTATAGCTACCCAACTGCCCCTCAGCATTTTATCCCCCGCAGGAGCCATTTACTGCAGACATTATCCCTTAATCACATCAGTGCAGGATTTGGAACGCATCTGTGCACTGAGCCGTTCAGAATGTGGGAGTGAGAGCAAGTCTAGGCCCATGCTCTGCACCCAGCGTGGTGTCCTGAGAAACAGGCCTGCAAATGCAGAACTGGTCTTCTTTGGTTGTGCCTGACACCATAGGGGATGGTCAAGGCCACTCGACTGGAACCAGATCTTCACTCTTAGAAGTGACAGAAGGCACTTTTATCCAGTTTGATGAGGGAGGGACCTGTTCTTAGTGCCAAGCTACTGTGTCTCAATACCATGCGTATGGAAAGAACGATGTAACCAACGTGGCCCAGAATCTTGCTATGTTAAAACTTCAAGGAATTTAGAAAGCATATTGTCTAAACTTGCGGTGTTAAATTTCAGTGTTTCCTCTCTGGTCCTCATGTACTGAGGACTTACATGTGAACCACAAACACAAGAAAGAGATTGATAACTGCAAATGGCATGGGCTTCTGCAACCTCAAAGACCACTCCCAGTGACATGCCTCCTCCAACAAGACCACACCTCCTAATCCTTCCCAAGCAGTTCCACCATCTGCAAACCGATCATCCAAACATATGAGCTTAGGGGAGACATTCCCATGCAAGCCACTCTATAATCCAAAAAATTAAAATGTATGAAAATGAACACTAAAGAGCGAGTCAGTTCAAGGATGAATCTTTAGAAATCTAATCTCACAAATGTGATATGAGGCTTAACTTATAAATACCTTAGATAGCTGTGACCTCCAGAGAATAAATGTATCTGGCGTGCCCAACAGTGAATGAGTCCATAGACAAAGCCAGAAGCTTAGGGTCAGGTTAGTCACTTTATCCAGCCTACGGTATGGCCTTACTATGAAGGGAGCTATCACCATGAGTCTAATGGCAGATGTCGACCCCCAGGTGGTCTTCCTCCACCTCCACCTCCTCAGGGAACTCCTTTGTTGACTGCGCCTCTGCAGTGTCTTCACCAAACTCATTGTGTATCCTGCGTGGACACTGCCCCCAGTACCTCTGCTTTATTCCAGCTGCTACGAAGCAAGGCCCCAGTGCCCACCCTAACAGAACTGCTCAGGCTTCCCAAGTGCTGGGCTTTCACAAAATGAACACTTGCTCACATGGTTGTGATCACTTTACAAACTGACAAGTGTCATTCCCCAAAGTGACTGGGTCTCCAACGTCAGGGACCCTGGTCTTCTGAAACCATATCCAGCCTGCTCAATATTGGCAGGAAGGATGGATCTAGCCCACAGTATCAATGTCCAACCTCTATGGAGGGATTGAGCTAGACAGGTGTCCTTTGAGACTGACCCAGGCCGCAGCTCTGAGACGTCACCAAGAGAATGACAGCAGTTTCAAAAGTGGCAAACTATGGTTGACAGAAAAGACTGTCCGAGTCTGAGCTGCATTCCTGTTTCCATGGCCCGGATGTTTTTTTTTGTTTTGTTTTGTTTTTTTTAAGGCTAGCTGTCTGCCTAAGAATGCATTGGAATCAACCCCTGTTTTTCCTGCTACCCAACAGCTGGCGATAGAAGTGCCAGCTGCCTTATGGTGGGAGCAGAATAAAAACAGTGTGAGCTGGGGCCCAGTCGCGGCAAGGCCTTCAAGGGCATCTTATCCGGTAGCTGCCATGGGGGTGTGTGCAGAGATCACAGGCGAAGCATTTGTAATGAGCTTGTTAACTCCGTGCCGGCCTTTTAACTAGTGATTACATTAAAGAAAGTCACATAAAGTGCATTTCATCTCTCAGCCCAGCCTCTGGGGTCTTGTTTATCTAATTATTGGACTGCCGTGGAGGACTGTGCTTGCTGAGAACAAGGCTATCAGTCGGAACACAATTTCTTTGATGGATAATTAGCTGTTTCCAGGCCTCCTCCTATTCAGTCGAGAGTTCTCAGACCAGAAAGTCTGATCTAGCCTAACAAGTAGGTGCCTTGCATACCCCTGTGAAGTCTTAATGGTTACTGTGAGGGTTGCGGCATGCTGGATGGATGGAGGGCTGATTCCAAGTGATCATCAGGGAGCTGGGGTTTAGTGAGTAGAATTCTTAGTTCACCCAAAGGACTCTGGAAGGAATTTGGACAAAGAGCATGTCTTTGAGTGGGACTTACTGTTTTCAAGTAAATAGATTCCCAACTTAAACCCAGTTATCATTATTTCTAGAGTGAATCTCTTCACTGGGGAGGGGGGAATGTAGACATATCACCCAGTGTCCAGCCTCACTCTGGAGAGCCCTATTTGAGAGCCCCAAGAGCTGTTCTTTGTTAAAAAGTGGTTTTTATCTCCCCTCAGTTAGGTTCTCCACTCTGCGGGATCATCCAAAGGTCCTTCGTGACTTAGAGAGGCATGTACCTTCCTCTGCTTGATTTGGGAAGCAATCCCAGTGTGCACATAGATTTGCAGTCAGGTGTGATTGTCTGTGAAGAGGCTCTAGCCCAGCTTACCTCTCTCACGAGTGTGCTGGTCTTCATGCTGTGGCACCTCTCACCTGCCCGCATGCTCACCCCAGCACAATTACCGAGTGATCTTGGTGGTTTATAAGATGCTTGGACCTTGTCTGTTTAAATCTCCTTAAAAAGAACACCTTCCTTAAATCTCCATCAAAGGCACCTTCCATTCTTCATTGTTCCACCAGTTGTTTGAGTGTTGCTTATTAAGGACCAGGAAACATTTCAACCTCTTCCAAAGGTTCCAAATATTAGAGATACTGAAGACAGAGTGAAAACTCCCTGCCACTCCTGACCTCCAGCCACTTAGTTCCCATCTTTGGAAACCGTTTATTTATGTATGTGAAATGGTCCACTTATAAAAGATTCTATTCCACCAGGCGCATGCCTTTAATCCCAGCACTCGGGAGGCAGAGGCAGGTGGATCTCTGTGAGTTTGAGACCAGCCTGGTCTACTAAAGCTAGTTCAAGGCCAGATTCCAAAGCTACAGAGAAACCTTGTTTCAAAAAAAACAAACAAACAAAGATTCTGTTCCACAAAGTAGTGTTTGCCATGCTTGCTGAAACCAAGGAGCAGGCTTCTATAACAATAGAAACAATAACAAACAAAACGGGTGAAAAGAGTGTATGGATCATTCCTCAGGCCTATTTCAGACGGTTGGAGGCAGCTATTTTCTTACACTTCCTTGCCGATGTGAACTGCACATATATGCATTTGTCCCGTCACACATTAAAGAGCACCACCCTGCTCCTCCTCAGCAGCCTGGTGTGTGTGCACAGCACTTTTACGCATACCCAGAACCTCTCTTACATTCTCAGAGCTGACCCGGTCTCTCTGTGTACATTCTCTAACTTGGTTAACCTGTGCTAGTGATGAGCCTTTTGCTCTATGGTTATGTTATAGCGGAGCATCTTAACATACAACACTTCATGCATGTCTATCTATTGGACAGCTCTCTGCTTTTCATCCTTTGAAGAAGTGTTTAAAGAACTCTGCCTTAAGAGAGAAAGCCCGAGCATTTGTTTTACTAGCAAGCAGTGTCTTGGAACTTTACTAACAAACCATATACCTCAGATGAACAGTGGGCAAAACCAAGCCATTTGAAATAGCCAAGGAATGGAAACAGAACGATTCCTGGCTCTGGAACCAACTCAGACTTCATTGCAAATCAGGCACACAGAGCCCACATCCTGATGTATTGCTACCAAACTCAACAATCTTCTCTTTTCTAAGGATGGAAAAAATTCAAAAGAGAGCCAATGTCCTAAGGTTACTTAGAGCCTGGTGTGTTATTTTATTCCTCAGCTATGGCTGTAGTACACCCTTCAGCCACTTGAGGGCACAATGCACTCACTTCTGCACTCGGGCAAGCCGCGGCCTGTTTTTATCTTTCATAAATGCAAGACCAACGAAAAGTGAGTACTCACGCAGGACCCCAAGAGATTGCTGTTATTTTTTGCGAAGGGTTTTTATTCTCACCCCAGCTCTCCCTTCTTTCAGCATTTAGCACTTTTTTTTTTTTCAAAGTGTAGTAGGAAGGGGTCAAGGCGTGCCCTTGGCTCCTCACAGCAGGAATCTGGGCAAGTGCGCTGCTGTGCCCTGGTTTTCTGAGGGAAACAGTGGATACGGGCAGGAGGGGCAGATAAACACTACACATGGAAAACCTACAAAAACAGAACCACAGTAGGGGAGGCCTGAGTTTTGACAGTGTAGTAAGGTAATAGTAAGGTAATGTCTTTCTAGTTTTTGTTCTGGTTTATTTTTGGTGCTGGAGATAGAAACCAGGGCCCGCTGCTGCTAGGCATACACTCTACCACTGAGCTACAGACCCAGCCCCAGTGTAAGAAACCATGGCTAATTGATTAGGTGCATCATTTTAAGTTAAAAAAAAAATCATTTTCCCACTAGCTTAAAACACCACGGAGATTATAAAACTACAAGAGATGAGCCAATCCTCCCTCCTTTCCTTTATATGTTTTACTTAGAAACTTAAAATATGAGTTCAGATCCATGCAACTCTTCATGGAAATATAAATAGTATGGTTTAATAAGGACAAAATCGGAGGACCTTGACTTAATGACTCATTGAATTCTGAAGGATTTCCACACTGAGGCTAATAATTGTTTATTTGTGAGAAAATCCCAAGGCACGCTTCTCATCTTTTCTTCAAACTTTAAAACTAAGGCTGGGTTGAGGAGCGTGGGGGTGGGGCGGAGCTGGAGAGGCTGCTCGGTGACGAGAACACAGGAGGCAGGGCATCCACATTCTTCTCTGGCCTCAACATACATGCATACAACACACACACGTGTACACACAGGCATACAGCAGCAGCAAAACTGAGTCGTGGATTCCTTTTGTATCCTGTGAAAGCAGTGCTATAGGTCCCCTATTAACTCACCAGATTTCAGTTTTCCCGAAATCAGTTCCCACCTGGGAGATGGATCAACAACAATTGCTGTAGCTCTTCATCCTCCTCATCCTCTTCCTCTCCCTATTAGTGTGTATTTGCTGTAGTCTAGTAACCAGTTTCACAATGCCATATTTTCAAATGTATCCTTATAATGTAACTATGTTCACTCCCCATTGCCTTTAACTGGTCCTCCCCTTCCTCTTCCCAAATAGTTTCCCTTCTGTTTTCCTGTGTATGTGTGTGTGTGTGTGTGTGTGTGTTGTTGTTGTTGTTGTTGTTGTTCTCAATCCACAAGAGAACAACATGAACTATTTCTGCTGCTTCTGTGTCTGGCTTACTTTACTTAATAGCAGGAACTCCAGTTCCACTTCATAAGCTCCACGGGGTGAGTAGCTGTCGGTTGGGAGAGGTGTGGAACAGGCTCCGGACTTAGCTATACTTGCCTGAATTCTGAATCCCTTCACCCCGCATATCAGGGCTTCCTGCTCATGTTTGTCTTCCACTACAGTCCTTTATGAGTGTGGGGTTGACCTAACAAAAGACACTGTAAACAGTAAGCACTAGGAATGCCATGAGCCCGTGCTCACAGAATGGCAGGGTAGGACACAGGAAGTGCTCTGTGTTTATGCAGCTATGTGTGAACCGTGTGATTTGAAGAGTGTCAGAGGCAGCTTACAGGGATTGTGTCTTAGTTACTGGTCCATTGCTGTGCTGAAACAACACGACCCAGTGACCGAGGTCACTTATAAAAGAAAACATGTCACTGGGAGCTTGCTTACAGTTTCAGGGGGTTAGTTCATGGCCGTCATGGAAGAGAGCGTTCATGCAGGCAGGCATGGAGCTGAGCACTAACTGAGAGCTTCCATCCTGACCCACAGGCAGGAGAGACAGAGTGAGACGAGGCCGGGTTGGGCTTTTGAAACCTCAGAGCCCACGCTGAGTGATGACCTCCTCCAACAAGGCCACACTTCCTAATCCTTCCGGAATAGTTCCACCAACTGGGACCCAAACATTCAAATACATGAGCCTTTGGGGACATCTCATTCAGACCACCACACATTGATAGGGAAAATAGAGGAAGAGAATTCACTCTAAATCTGGGCAAAGTTGATACACAATATTTTTAAGGTTTTTGGCAATGAGCTATACAGTTGGCTTCGAGCTTCCTAGCCATAAAGCCTAAATAAAAGGAGGAAAATATCACAGTCAACCATTGAACTTTTTATGTCTGTGGATTAAAAGCAAACCAATTCTCTTGGCCAGTGCTTCTTGAAGTTGGCTACGTTGGGCACAGGCTGGCTCCCAGGTAATGCTGGTGTTGGCTGCCTCCTGTTCCTCCTGGAGCTCTGGTAATGACAGTTGTAGAGCGCTTGTGTGTGTTTACAACACAAACTTCCACTTTTAAAAATACCGGCCCATTAGGTTTGTCGGTGTTCTAAGTAATTCCACAGCACATAAAATACTGAGCTCTCAAGAGGGGCCTATCGGTACCTGCCTGTAATCCTCCTTGCTCAGGAGAGTGACCCAGAAGACTGGAAGTTCAAGGCTGTGAGGACTACCTATAACAATGGTCAAAAACCAAAGCCAATACTGAGCTCTGAGAATTCCAATTTTAATTTGTTCTTTGTGTATTTAAAACCCTAACGCTTCTATCTGACACCCGGGGGGGGGGGGGGAGCAGCACCTGTGCATAGTAAATGTGAAATAATGGCAGCTACTCCTAGTACATCTAACATGGATTTTCCTGGAAGTGAAGCATGAATGGCAAACCAAAATCACCTCCTCCACTATTTGCCTTGCTTCAGTAATGTTTCTGGATTCCTTTTGAATGCTTGCATAACAGCCATCAGTTAACCACAGATACTGACGTTAGTGGGCATTTTGACCATGGCTCTGCTGGAATCAGTCTTGCCCTCTGGCTGCTGAAGAGATGAAGGGCACCCACTTTTCTCTTTGCAGCAGAGCCTCTCTTAGGTGCAGTGGGCCCCCTTGCATTTCCATTGCAGCAAATGACTCCTGGAATCTTTTTTGCCTCTGAAAAAGAAAAGGCTTAGTAGGGGGAGTTTTAGAACACAGCTAAAGACTTTGAAATGGCCACGATGCTGCTTTGAGAAAGCAGAGGGCTTTTCTATGTGAGGCTTCAGGGATCAGACCAGGAGGATCCAGTACTAGCCATCAGCTTTAAGGGAGGGTGTTTGGTTGTTTGCTATTAAATCAACACACATGTCTCAGGGCAAAAAAAGCTAATAGCACTGGAAAAAACATTTTCTTTTTTATCTTAAGAAAAGAAAGGTATTCACTCTGTAGACAAAGAAGGGCCAAAATGCTGAGAAAGTGAGTGTTCTCTTGACGAAGATGAGAGTTTAGTTGGGGTCGAAGGAGTCTACTGGCCAGTTCCTAGAAGAGCGCCAATCCAGGGGATCTAAGACCCTCCTCTGGCCTCTGAATGCATTCCTTCCTCCTTCTGACTGTTTGAAATAGGGTCTCTTGCTGTGTAGCCCAATTGATCTGGAGCTTGCACCAGAATCCCTGCCCTCCCCCTGCATACTGGGTTTATATACTCATCACAGCCTATAGGTTGATGGGCTTGTTAGTGCCCTTGAGGTTATAAACAGTTCAACTTTCCAGAAGCAAAGTCTCTCAAAGCCATACAGGCAGAAGAAGCAAAGATGGACTGTAATCTCTGCCCCCTGGCTCCAGTGTTAGCCCTTTTCAGGATATCCTATCCCTGCTGCTCAATAAATTTTAACCCTCTTATTGACGTGGTGACAGTCGAGATGAGCAAGAATGAGCGATGAAAAGAGGTATACATACTCCCCAGACAGGCATGTTTATGCCCTTAGCAATGTATGCACACATGCCTCTTGCAGCACTAAGAGTAAACTGTCTTCTGTAGAAGGAGGCGGCAGGCGGGCTGTGTCCCGCCACCCGGCTAGCTTTACCCAAAATAATTACACGGAAACTGTATTCTTTTAAACACTGCCTGGCCCATAGTTTCAGCCTCTTATTGGCTAATTCTCACATCTTCCTTTAACCCATATTTAGTAATCTGTGTAGCACCACGAGGTGTGGCTTACCAGGAGAGATCTTAACCTGCATCCATCTCGGAGAGTAGAAGCATGGAGACTCACTATGGCGACTGCCTGAATTGTCTCCCCACTGCCTGCTACCCCTTTTCCCACAATTCTGTTCTGTCTACTCCGCCTACCTAATTTTCTGTCTCTTAAAGGGCCAAGGCAGTTTTCTTTATTAATTAACCAATGAAAGTAACATAGACAGATAACTCTCCTCCATCAGTCTTCAGTACATGAATATACCAGTATACTGGTATATTTTTGTATACTTTTGATGGCACCTGTGCTTCAGCTGTATCAGATTTATTCTGACTGGCGAACCAGATTGACAGGTACCACTGAGACAGCAGAGGGTAGAGAAGACACGATAGATATTGGGTCCTCTTCCTCTCAGCTGCTGACTCACAGAGTGAACTCACCTCATCTCTCAAGGCTGTAATTTTCTCAGAAAATACTGGCTTGCACTAGGTGCCTCCCAACCTGAATACCCCCAGATTCCTAGCCAAACCTTCTGTTGTGCCGTGATCCATCGTCTCCATTCCTGGGTAGGCTCATTAAATATTCTGGCTGTTGAAGTTAAATTCAGATTGTTGCTTTGCCTTGCTTTTCACTTGAATATAAGAAGTATTCAGTGCACATAGGAATAAGAGCCAACAAGAGAACAGGGTGGAAGACAGCCTAAAACAAAGGGCAAAAACCCAGGCGTGTTCCAGCTGCCACTGTATCAGGATAGTGATACTATTGTGTGAAGTCGGAGTGGCCTAGGAAGGGTGCCACAACTCTACCAGCTCCTAGACTCTCACTCCCATTCTATCTCTAGTGAGCCCCCGGTTTAGAGAGACAAGGGTCAGCAAACATAGGAATGCTATGTATTTACCCCATGACCTTTGAACTTTACGTACAAAACAACAGCTCCTGTGTTCTTCAGAGCTCCAGATATTGATTTTTCTTCTTGAACGACCTAACAGCATTCCTTACTACAAGATATTTGAGTAGAAAATCCTTGGGTTGTTTTTGTTTTGTTTTGTTTTGTTTGTTTTTGAGGCAGAATTGTGCTGTATATCCCTGGCTAATCTAGACTATGTAGATCAAACTGGCCTCTGACTGGCAATGATCCCCTTGCCTTTGCCTCTTGAGCTCTGGGATTACAGGTATGCACTCCTACACCCAGTTCAGAAGAATCCTTGTGCTGTAGTGTCTACCTGGATGGGACATAATCGTCTATAGCCAGTTTTAGAATCTTAGAATGTTTTTTGTTTTTTGTTTTTTTGAGACAGGGTTTCTCTGTAGCTTTGGAGCCTGTCCTGGAACTAGCTCTTGTAGACCAGGCTGGTCTCGAACTCACAGAGATCCGCCTGCCTCTGCCTCCCGAGTGCTGGGATTAAAGGCGTGTGCCACCACCTCCGGGCAGAATCTTAGAATGTTAATCCAATTTAGAACATAAAAATTCTGAAGCGTGCGTGCGTGCGTATGTGTGTATGTGTGTGTGTGTGTGTGTGTGTGTTTCTGAGAAATATATCTGAGAAAGGCCAGCCAAATACAGTGAATTCTAAACACTGGGGAGAGGAGTAGACGCCTGCCCTTCTCTGGTATTCAGCGTACACATTGGCCTGTTTAGTTTATTTGCCCCACGCTTCTTCAGCAGTGTTTGCTTCCCCCACTGCCTTTTCTTCTCCCGCTGCCTGTTAACACTACAGAACATCAGGTATAGAAGGTGTAGAACAGACTGGAGAATACAGACTTGGGAGGCAGCTTTCACCCTCCACAAGGCTAATGGACTCAGCCATAATGCTTACAGAAAACTAAGTAGGGTTTAATAATAGTCTGAGAAATGTTTTTGTTTTCATTAATGGTTGGTTGCTAATGAAATATATTGCACAATAAGACTTTCAAATTTATTCTGAAAGCAAAACTAGACTGTGAAAACTGGAGAGGCGGGATCAGCCTAATTCCCAAATCAGGCCTCTCTAATGCAGTAACTACTTAGCTTAGAAGACTGTCATATCTTAAAATATGGAGCAAAGAAGGCCCACCCTCTTTGCAGACCACAACTAGGATTCTGAACATGAACTTGCCTGTTCCTAGTGGTTCACAGGGATTACATTTGTAGCATGGCTCTCAATGTTTCTTCTGATCTTAGATGACTTCCTTGGGGCACGCTGCATGGTCCATCAGAAGCGGCTCCACAGAGCTATTCATTTGCCTCAAACTTGACTGTTGGATTCACTTACCCTTTTCTAGTGAGACATCAATAATCACTATCTTTCTGAGGTGGTGGCAGAGCCTATGGTCTTGGTGAGATGCCACCATGGTATACCATAGCCAGGGCCACAGGGGCAGGTGATGACGCAGCTCAATAGTCTTACTTCACACCTCGAGTTCAGGTGTTGGTCTGTGGGCAGAAGTGGGCTCTAGATATTGATTATTGATTCTCTCTTTTCCAGAAATCTTCTCTACGTCTACCCACAGAGACTGAACTTTGCTAACAAACTAGCGTCTGCCCGCAACATTACAATAAAGATCCAGTTTATGTGTGGAGAAGACCCCAGTAACGCCATGCCGGTAAAGAGAGGGTAGCGTTTACCCCCAGTCGCGGGGGGGGGGGGAGGGGGTCTTGAGTTCTCAGTATACAGAATATGCCCATCACCCACCAAGGTCTCTTGATCACGCTAGACAAATGCCTTGCCAGTGAGCCACACACAGAATATTCTATTTTAGCATAGCCTACTCTACATATGCAGGGACCCTTCTGCTAGTCCAGTATGGTCCCTAAGATGATGGTGGGGAAACAACATCTGTCTTAAGTCTCTTTCCCAAATGATGCCATCGTGAGATGCCATGCCTTGGAACTAAAGGCCATTTTAAAGGACCGAGAGGTCTTGTAGGGTCTCTCCACACTGCCCGTAGACCCATGCCGTTCTAATGCTCTTCAAGTTAGAAGGTGGCTCTGTGCTCACTTGCTCACTACTCAGCTGAATTTCTTCCCCATATACTCTTAGATGAGTATGAGACCATTTACAAAAATCCAGAGTGTAGCCAAACACCACTCCAACATCTTTAGAAATGAATCTATCCTGAGGCAAACTATAAACCAATTATACTAAAGTAGTCTTATCTAAGAAGCCCAAAATGCTCAAATTTGCTAGTAAATGATGTATTGCTGTTTGCACAAGTAATGGAATTCAGCCAATGTTCAGCTGAGATTTCAGCTACTAATAGAACACTTGTTTAGCATGTATGGAAGTCCTTGCTTTGATCCCCAGCAATACACAGTAGAGGGGGGTGGAGTGTTGGCTTTTTGCCTCATTTCCTTTTCTGGAGGAATAAATTTCTTCCTACTACTTCCTTCCTCATATATCTACTTTCTAAAAAGCCACCCCTCCCTCCCATTCCCTGATGCAAGGTGTCCTCTTGCCACAGTGGCAAAAATGTGGAAGGAAAAAATGTGCTTGGGAGGAAAGGAATGTCTGGACGGGTCCCCTAGTCCTCTTTGCCCTGGCCCTGATAGCTCACCACTAAGGATTCCCCATGTCTAGATTCTGTGTGAGGCCAACTTACTCAGCCAAGGGACAATGGCGGTAAATCTCAGCTCACCAAGCCATGGGCCTGGTCTCTGGATTGCTGCATCTAGAGGAAAGGGCTCTTTCCTTTGCCCCAGAGCAGGTCCACTAGTCAAACCGTGTGCCGTTGGTACAGACCCTATGCATGTACTGTTGGTGCTGCTGCAGACCCCATGAGGCGTCTGCACACAGGTGGCCAGGGCAGTAGAGACTATAATCTCCCACATGGCTAACTCCCTGTCCTTGGATGGGAGAAGATCCTCGCATCTCACTAAGGACAAATGAGTCTGATATTGTCATGCTGTGTCTGGACGCTGAGACAGGAATAAGACTTCTTGTTGACTGAGGTTTCTGTACCACCCGGTTCCACAGCCATTTAGTCCCAAATAAACACACAGAGGTCTACATTAATTATAAACTGATTGGACTATTAGCTCAGGCTTCTTATTAACTCTTATAACTTAGATTAGCCCATAATTCTTATCTGTGTTAGCCACGTGGCGTGATACCTTTTTTGGCGAGGCAGTCACATCTTACTTCCTCTGTGTCTGGGTGACGACTGCAGACTGACTGTTTCCTCTTTCCCGAATTCTCGTTGCCCCACCTCTACTTCCTGCCTGGTTGCCCCGCCTTTATTTCCTGCCTGGCTGCTGGCCAGTCAGTGTTTATTTAAAATACAAGGGACAGGATACAGACCATTGTCCCACAGCAACTTCTGGTTTTCCAGTCTCACACCTTTGCCTCGGTCACTAGTTAGTCTTCACCCCAACTTTGTGCTTCACCCCACTTTTAATCAGTATCATTGTGCCACCCTTGAAGCCTCAGTTTGCTCTTCACCCCACATTTAGTCTGTATGATCATCTATATGAATTTATAATCTACAACTCCGTGAGCATACAGTTCTGTGTGCTCACCTGTGTCCTGTTGATGTGAGAGATGATTTGATAGAGACAGAAGTCACTCTTAACTCGGTTCCTTCTACATCCATAAACAGGTCATCTTTGGGAAGTCCAATGGGCCTGAATTTCTGCAGGAAGTGTACACAGCAATTACATACCATAATAAGTGAGTATATTTCAGAGTCCTGAACATACACAACAAATATTCAATGCCTCCCAGGTTTGGAGGGGGGGAGGTTGGTTTTTGACTCCATGAGTGTTTTCTGCAGCATAGGGAATGGGGGACAGAGGGAGCTTATACTTATTCTGTAATTCTATTTTGGCAACGCACGATTTTTGTAAGTAACTAAGGCTTCGAGAAGAAAAGCTCTTTAAGAATCTGATATTATTTTGATTATTTCAAAAATGACAATAGAGAGTGCTAAATAAAGAGTATTTTCTCACTTGCTTTGAGATCCAAGGAGGGCCAGAAGCAAAACCCAGCTCTCTTTGGTCGTCTTGTCATTTGCCCCTGACCTACTTCCAGCCAGTGCAAACACTGGCCAGGCTTGTCACGGGGACTAAATGATAACGCCTGTGAAGCCTTAGCACTGTCCGTTGATGAGGACAGCCACATGCCAGGCCTGTTCTTGGGGCTGAGATGGGAGAAGAGGCCATAGCAGTGCTCGGAACCTCGTCCTCTTTCCGGATCAAGTCGTGTTTTTCCATTGTGTGGGTAAAATCCTTGCTCTCTAACATAGCCTTCAGATCGTGAGCAGTTTTGTGTAGGTGGAATGTTTCTCATAGCGTTGGTTCGGCCTCGAGGCCTTACAGCTTAGGAGCAGGAGTAAGTAAATGAGAAGCCCCACATCATGCAGGCACTTGGGAGCAAAGGGTGGGCGGTGCAATGCCTCACATTCAGGGCGGTGTCCTTTCACTGACTGTGATTTGTGTCCAATGTGCTTCTGACACAGGTCTCCTGACTTTTACGAAGAAGTGAAAATTAAGCTCCCCGCCAAGCTCACAGTAAATCACCACCTCCTCTTCACCTTCTACCACATCAGCTGTCAGCAGAAGCAAGGGGCCTCGGGAGAAAGTCTTCTGGGGTATTCGGTGAGTTACTTTCAGCTTGCCGCCTCCCCCTGCAACTGCTGATGGAGCCAAGGTCCCTGCAGAGAGTGCCTACAGTCTGCTCACTTGCTTGTCTCCTGTCAAGTGCTGTGAAATGTGCTAGTCTGGACTGTAGCAGAGAGTAGAAATGGCTTTACTTAGAGAATGACAGGTTCCTCAAAAGGAAAGCTATTGGGTAGCAAATCTTTAACGGATATTCACTTATTTAATTAAAAAAGCATTGCCATATGTGTTATTTCTGAATTTAAGTTATGTATATATATATGTATATATGTATATATATATGTGTGTGTATATATATGTGTATGTATGTGTGTATGTATATGTATATATAGATATAGATATCTTCAGTGGAAAAAAATTATTTCTTTAAAAGCCATGAAAAGTAAAATGAACATTGATATTTAGACAGGAGCCAATACTGACCAAAAAGAAAAAAATGCTACTACACTTGTGCTGTAGGAAGTCCAGAAGGGCCCAGAAAGCAGCAAATCATTGAGATTACCGTCTCAGGAAGGCTCAGGGAATTTACAGTGCGAAGAACTGGCTTGAAGCCGCTGCTGCCGGAAGGAGATCTGGTCAATATCTAGTCATTGCTTAGTTTTGTCCGATGACTGTGAGCTAGATAAATCGCCAGGGTTGTGCACTGCTATACAAACCACTCTGCTTGTGACATCATCTGTTTCAGTGGCTGCCGATTCTCTTAAATGAACGTCTTCAAACCGGATCCTATTGTCTGCCAGTCGCATTGGAAAAACTGCCACCCAACTACTCCATACATTCTGCCGAGGTAACCAGTACTGTCTGGCAGCTGCGTCCTGTCCAGCTGTGGTCTGGGATCACTTTCTCACACCCACTTCCCATCCCCGAGGATGTATCTGAGGTTACTTGTGAGATTCTCTAGGGTTGGCATCTCCAAGCACCCTGTGTTTTCTGAAAGCACATTGTTCCGACAGGATGGGAGGGGTATTTGGCAGGAAAAGAAATGTTACTCATTGAGACATCACCACATCAGAATGTCCTGTAGCTGCTACATGCACCTGAGGCAATGCTACCTCGAACTGTCTGCACATCACGGTTCTATAGATTAGGAGACAGGTTGAGCCCACTTGTGATAGATTCTACTCCTATCAAGAATCCTTTCGGAATGTTTCCAGGCCTGAATCAGCAGTTTCTCTTGTGGGCCATCCGTTCTTGACGTTCCTCATGTCTTTGCAGTCCGTGGCAATACTTCAATCTAAAGATACTCCCATGACTCTGAGCCCACTATCAAATTTCTCACCCTTTTAGTAGAGGTTTATATCAATGAGTATTATTTTTAAGCAAATCATCTTACTCACAAATTTATGTTATCATGTATCATGAAAAGAAGACTCCTTTTCTAGTCGTCACGGTAACATTGGTGGACCTTTGTTAAAATTTAACATAATCCTGAATACCGTCCTTTATCCAGTCAGCAGCCACCTTTCCCGTTCCCCACCAGGATTGTGTTTTTACACTTGTCTGAATCAGGGTCCACATGCAGCCTGTGTGGTGCTGATTGGCATAACTTTCCAAGATCAGCTAGCCTGTAGTTCTTCCTTTAGTCCTTTGGGGTTTTGAGGTGAACCTTGAACTTAGACCCTTTACAGTCTTCCTTCCCTGTCATTTTCTGTCACCCCCAGGCTGGTTCTTACCCTCTGTTTTAGACTAACATCCTCCTCGACACCCTGGCTAGCTAGCCTGAGGATGGAGATATCCCACTTCATTTTTATGTCCTTGGCTATAGTGCCTTGCAGGAACCCTCACAACTGCTTTTCCAAAGCCAAGCAAGGTGAGGCCTGCTGCTCTAATCACCACGAGTGAGGCAGGGAGACCCCCGAAGTCCACGACCTAGTGAGCCATCATTAAAAACCAAGAAAAAACAAACCCTGGTTTTCAATTTTTAAAGCTCTATATTCTAATTTGATAGGACTCCTATGTTATTTTCAAAAACATAGATAAAACCTGAAATTTTGTTGTGGCTTTGAACTCCTGATCTTCCTACCTCTGCCTTCCTACAAGCATGCACCACCATACCCATCTAATCCTGAGTTTTTAAGACAAATCCAAACACCAATCTCCCACTCTCCAACTGTGTGAATGTGGGCACATCACTCTCCTCCTCTGACTCTCAAACATGAAAGATGAAGTCCCTACCTGACTATATGATGCCATGGACATTAATTGAGATGGTGCTTATCACGAGGTAAATAATGCTAAAGTAAATATTAGTCTTCTTTTCCTACCTGTAGATTCACCCTCAGCCCCTCAGACTTCCACTATCAAATACAGCAATACCAGGTGGCCAGTGAGATCTCTAGTGGACCAGCTCTGACTCAAAGCTATTCATGTAAACTATGGACTGGGTTTCAAAGTCTTGGTATTGAAAAGAATAAAATATTTTTATTAATAATTTTCATGACTTCTCCTTGAAGAAAGAGTGGACCATGCTGTGTTAAATGAAATAGTCTGTTGTGATTGCTCTCACAATATTCTTTTTTTTTTTTTTTTTTTTTTTTTTTTTTTTTGGTTTTTCGAGACAGGGTTTCTCTGTAGCTTTGGAGCCTGTCCTGGAGCTAGCTCTTGTAGACCAGGCTGGCCTCGAACTCACAGAGATCTGCCTGCCTCTGCCTCCCGAGTGCTGGGATTATAGGCATGTGCCACCACTGCCCTGCTTTCTCACAATATTCTTTAATGTAGCTTTTAAACAATTTAAAGTTTTTGAAGCCAATGAGATGGTTCAGTGGGCAAGGATGCTTGCCACCAAGCCTGATGACCTGAGTTTGACCTTGGTCCCCAGGACCCACATAGTAGAAGGAGAGAACCAACTCCCTAAAGTTATTCTCAGTCCTCTATATGCAAATATGTGCACATGTGTTCTCTCTCTCTCTCTCTTTCTCTCTCTCTCTCTCTCTCTCTCTCTCTCTCTCTCTCGTGATATTGATTCCCCATGGGTTTCTGTTAAATGCCTCTGTTGTAGATTACAAATGTAAACTCTGGTGTCTACAGGAATTCACAGTCTGAAACTGTACAGGTAGATGAGGCTGTTGTTCTTGAATATTCCAGCTCTCAAGTTAGAAATTAATGTGTTGTATGATCTTTGCTGATTTTGAAACATGAACAACAAATTCACAACAATGCCCAGGACCCTGTGGGCCAAGTAGAGCTCTGTGAGCTTGGGTTCCAGTTTGTACCTTTCAGGGAGTTCCATGGGTCCCCATCTCCTTCCACCACCCTTGTCCTAGCCTTATAAACATAGCATGCTTCCTATCATTTTGATGAAAGAGGCACAAAACCCAGACTGGGCCCTCTAATCTCTGACCCGACATCCCCAATTAATGGGAAGATCATTTAATTAGATTCCCAGCATCCAAGATCATCAGTGTTGAATGAGAGGTTAGAGGTAGATTACCCAACTAATTCTTCTAGCATTTGAACAGATGCTAAGGCCAGGATGTGTGACTGACTCGTCAGTGTGAAAAGAACTAGTCTGGTATAGAATGGAACTTGAGCGAAAGGCCTGAGAAAGCTTCTAACTGAGGAAGCTCTGTTTGTAGAACCTGTCGTTCACAGACAAGTTGTTCATTAATCGTGCAAAGGGGAATCACGTTGCTAATCTCTTTTCTTCTCTCTCTGTATCACAGAAGGTCCCTTTACAGAATCCTCCCATCAAGTGGGCTGAGGGCCATAAGGGGGTATTTAATATTGAAGTGCAAGCTGTGTCTTCTGTTCACACCCAGGTAAGGAATGTCAAGGCCTGCTGCTGGGTTACACATCTCATTAGCCCCCTTTCTTGGCTGTCTGATACCTAGTACCTATGGAGTGAGTTGAAGCCTGATTTATTTTTTCTTTGATTAATAGTTATTTAAAAAAGATCCTATTTTAGCTGGGTGGTGGCGGTGCACACCTTTAATCCCAGCACTCGGGAGGCAGAAACCTCTGTGGACCTCTGTGAGTTAGAGGCCAGCCCGGTATAAAAGGTTCTATTTTACCCGTCACATTCTACAAAGAAATCCATTACCTTTGCTGGAAGCATCCGGACTTAACCTTCTAATCTGAGGCACTAGCTAAGAGGTTCCTTCCACCAAATTCCTGGGTGGATACTGAAAGAATAAACCCTCATGAGAGGCTTCTGCCTTCTGCCTTCCCAGGACAACCACCTGGAGAAGTTCTTCACCCTTTGCCACTCCCTGGAGAGCCAGGTGACCTTCCCTATCCGCGTGCTTGACCAGAAGATCACAGAGAGCACGCTGGAGCACGAGCTGAAGCTCAGCATCATCTGCTTGAACTCCTCCCGCCTGGAGCCCCTGGTGCTCTTCCTCCACCTGGTGCTGGACAAACTTTTCCAACTTTCTGTGCAGCCCATGGTCATCGCTGGCCAGACAGGTAGAGGCCCATGGGCTGGGAGGAGGCATGGCTTGGCCAGGCAGCTTTGCCTAATGAATCTTGTCTTTCCACAAACCCACGAGTGCTGAGAGCAGCCCTTGCAAACTTTGCCACGAAGTCAAGTCCAGTGCTGCTTTGCCAGACTTCCTGCGTGTTTAAAACAGAAAGGAAGAAGGGCTAGAGTGGTGGCTCAGTGGTTAAAAGCAGTTGGGCCTAGGTTCGGTTCCCAGTACTCACATAGTTCATAACTATCTGTAGCTCCAGTTCCAAGGAGTCTGATAGCTCTTTGACCTCCACAGGCATTGCATTCAAAAGGTACACATGCATTCATACAGACAAAACACTCATGTGCATCAAATCAAATCAAATGAATAAATGTAAAAAATGTTTTTGAAAGAAGAGAAAGGAATGGAGGGTGAGAGAGACAGAGAGAGAGGGGTGAGAAAGAATATTAGAATGGATTCTTAGGGCTGTTGAGATGGCTCAACAGATAAAGGTGCTTGTCTCCAAGCTTGATGACTTGGATTTGATTCTTGGGATCTGCGTGGTAGACGGAGAGTACTGACTGCTTTAAGTTGTTGCCTGAACTCCACATTTGCACCACAGCACACGCACACACTCGCACTCACACAAGCAAATGCTAAAAATGACTTTAAGTAGGATCCTTAATATTAAAGCTTTTGGGGGTGGAGCAGTAGTTCAGTTACTTGCTGAGGATACTTGGAGCTCACTGGCCAGTCATCAAAGCCTACTTGGCAAGATCAGGCATGTTATCAAAAACATAAGGTGGAGAGCAACTGAAGGAGACATCTAATGTCAGTGTCTGGCCTCGGCATACGTGTGCACACAGGAACACATGTACACACCTATTACACACAGCCATACATGGTAGCGCATACCTTTAATCCCAGCACTCAGGAGGCAGAGACAGGCAGATCTCTGTGAATTTGAGGCTAGCCTGGTCTACAAATCGAATTACAGGACAACCAGGGCTACACAGAGAAACCCCATCTCAAAAAAACAAAACAAAAAACCTGCAAATAAATGCAGGAAGACAATGAAGGACTTAGTCAGCAAGCATTCACCTGGAACCTGTTTCTGCTCTGTCTAGTGTTAGGAAAGGCGCATTGTGGGAGGGAAGAACCACAAACATTGTGAGACATGCACCAGGCCTAGGAATGGGTCCCAGCCTTCTTGGGGAGGCTAAATTTCAGAGTGGTATGGTTTGGATTCCTATCACTGTGGGGCATTGCAGGCTGCATGAGACCGAGCATGGAAGGAGTGGTCTGACTTGGTGGTCAGTGTGATTTTGTGGCAAGAAACGAGGAAGGTGGGGATGACAGTATGAGTGGCGTCAAGGAGCGGAGACCAGAGGATGGGATAGCCAACAGCTACCTCACTAGAACATAGCTGAATTTGAGCAGAAACAGGCACGAAGTTGGCTAAAGCCAAATGATGAAGAGGTTGGAGCACCAGACAGTATGGACCAGACAGTTTGCATGGAGCTGCTCTGGAGAGTGTCATAACCGTGCACATTATTAAGACTCATCTTTATGAGAGCCTATAGGCCAGGTTTATACATTGCTCTCACATCCCTTGGGCATCCTGTGGAAATGTAGATTCTGGTTCAGCTGATCTGGGGTAGGGCCTAAGGATAAAGTCCAACATGATGTCTGTCTGCAGAACCCACTGAGCACCTGTCTTCAGCTGAGTTTCGAGAGTGATGGCGGATGGGCATTGGACACATCCCAGTTGTGAGAAACTGGGTTACGCTACCACGCCTTTAATTCTAGCACTTTGGGAGGCTGAGGCAGGAGGAGTGCAGTGAGTTCTAGGCCAGCTTGAGCCACACAGAGGGAATGTGAGCTTGTCTGCGGTGAGCAGAGCTCCACACTGGAGCTGCCTGGCACACAGATGCCTCCCACCGACATTTCTTGTGCCAGGCTAAGGTGGTCAGTGACCAGAACTTACTGTTGCTGGCCGGAGAACAGCTCCCTCAACTTCTCGTTTCTCTTGGCTCCTCAGCAAACTTCTCCCAGTTTGCCTTCGAGTCTGTGGTGGCCATTGCAAACAGCCTGCACAACAGCAAGGACCTGAGAAAGGACCAACACGGGAGAAACTGCCTGCTGGCCTCCTACGTGCACTATGTGTTCCGACTGCCTGAGCTGCACAGGGATGCGCCCAAGTCAGGTGATGTTTCCTGAGGGGACAGGTCCCCAGCAGGGCACCACCACATACCACTGCCGTGGGGTTAAAGGGACAGCTTTAATTTTCAAAGTAAAACTTATATAAGTGCTGGAATTAAAGCTTTCTAGATGGTTCTCTCTCCCTCCCTTCTCTCTTTTCGTGTTGCACGTGCTGTGCCTACCTAGTCAGTAACTTCTCAGTGGCCTTCACCTCACTGCCAATGGATGAATGGATGACCTGGCAAAGGATCTGCTTTAGAAGATGGAGAACTGTTGACTATGTCAGGTTCTAAAATAATAGTTTAAAAAAACAGTATCTATTCAATGGCTGTGACACCACTGAAAGTTCTGAAACTTTTCATTCTGTAAAAGAAATAGTGCCCATTCACCCCAGCTAATAATCTAGTTCACTGTTTTCTTAGTTATTAACATAGGCAATAAACCATAGTGTCTATGAGTAGCATGATATAAAAATATCTTCAGTGAACTTTTAAAAATCCCACATCCAAATAAACTTAGTCTCCGCAGTCATATTTTACATAAATCTGTCATTTTAGTCCAATTTTTAATGTAGAGTTGGTCTCACTTTGAGACTTTGCATATGCCTGTCCTCAAAAGATGACGGTGGGCGATGAACAACCTTCCTCTGTGAGTTGTAGGCTTGCGTCATTTAAATATTGATCGAGCAAAAGTAGTCCTGTTTGTAGCTTTGCTTGAGAATTCAGAAACTCTGGCAACCCTAGGGTCTGGTTCCTCATGGTCTCCTCTTCTCCCCACCCCTCCCCACCTCTCCCAACCTCACACCCTGCCTACTTCCCCCAGCATGGCCTCCCTGCCCCTCACAGCAGCAGGATAATGAGGCCTCTTTCCAAGGTCCCCATCTGATGTTTCCATTTTAGTTCCACTCCTCCCTTATCGGGTTCTTCTCAAGCTCCGTAACTGACTCTGCCCTGTCTGTTGACATGTCTCTGGCTGCCGGGGTACAGGGGGCCCTGCCGCCACCCCTGACCCCCGATACCACACGTACGGACGCACGTCTGCTGCCGCTGTGAGTTCAAAGCTGATGCAGGCCCGCGTGATGAGCAGCAGCAACCCAGACCTGGCTGGGGCACACTGTGCAGCGGATGAGGAAGTTAAGAACATCATGTCTTCAAAGGTAGGGGCATGACAATCCCTGGAGGCCATGCCAACTCTATGTTTTGCTTTTTAACCAACGCACACTATACATGTTTCTGGGTGCAATGTGGTATTTTGATAAATAAGTACGTTGTGTGCTAATCATGTCAGGATGTTTAGGATATTTAGTACCTCATACATCCATCATTCCTTTGTGGTAAGATGCTAACATACTCTTGTCTAGCTATTTTGAATCATTTGTCACAATGCCGTTAGTGGCGGTCGCTGTCTGTGCAGTAGCGTTTGGAGCTTTTCTCCTGCCGAGCTGTGGCACTGCAGGATTGCAAGCACTCTTCTCTTGTTTCGTTCTTATTTATTTTGAGTTAGGGTCTCGGGTGGGCCTTCCAAAGGGCTTAGGGCCTATTGTTTCTAATTTTCAGTTGGCACAGAGCAGGCAGACACATTTATTGGGTGCAGTGTGATGCTTAAATCCATGTATACGGTGTGTAGTGATGACACCTCGCAATCTGACATGTCCGGTACTCAGACATACGTCATTTCTTCATGCACTTGAGGTCCTTTCGTGTAGCTATTCTCAAACATTTAACTGTTGTCAGCACAGCTACAGTGACTCAGTTTCCTTGCTATTGGTGCTTTACATTAGAATGGGACATTTGTCGCAGCTTATTAACCAATATCGATGCATAATTATCATTAACAAGATTATACTTTATTTGGATTTCCTCAGTTTTCCCTAATGTCCTTCCCCCCCCCCCCCCTGTTCTGGGATTCTCTCCAGGGGCCCACACAACACTTTTCAGTCCTGTCTCCTTAAGCTTCTCTTGCACATAATAATTTCTTTGTCGTCCCTTTGTTTTTCATTATCCTGACAGTTCCAATGACTAATAGATGTTTTAAAAACATACAATTCACATGCCATAGTGTTTATTCCTCTAAAGTTCAGAATCCCGTGAGATTTAGCATATCCAAAAACGCTGCAATAAATGTCTTGTCATTGTTATTGCTTGACATAGAAATGAGCAAATGCTCCAAACAAGGGCCCCCACCCCACCACTCCGAGAGCTGGTTTTAAACAGGCGCCAGCACTACTGTTTTTTGATTGGCTAGGCAAGACATGATTGTGGCTGTTGCTGACAGCCTTGCCTTTATGTTTTAATTAATAAAAATTAAAATATTAAATGTATATATTATATATAATATATTCTAATGTGATGTTTTTCTGATCATTTTGTAGTAAGAGATGAAAATTTAGAGTACCCTTTCAGAAATGGGTTTTTTGACAATTGATGTTTGGTGTAGTACCACATTAAACCACTGTGGGGCACTGTTCTCATGCTTTTTCCCTGCTCTCCCAGTACACTGAAGGAACTGTTTGGTATACCTGAATCTTTTTCTTGTTTTAAATGTTTGTTTTTGAAGATAAAGTTTTTCTGTGTAGCTCTGACTGTCCTAGAAGTTGCATGGAAGATTAGGGTGGCTTTGAGCTCAGAGATCCGCCTGCCTTTGCCTCCTTAAAGGCATACACCAACAGTTGTTTTCAGTTTTCTGACACGAGGTCTCACTCTGTAACCAGATTAGCCTAGAACTCAGTATGTAACTCAGACCCACCTTAAACTCACAGCTATTCTCCTGACTCAGCCTCCTGGATGCTAAGTTTATAGATGTGAGCCGTCATGACTAGATAGGTCCTTGACTGATTCCTTCATGTTGACTTTGTCAGATAGTCATAAAATATTTATTTAACTTACATGTAGTAGTGTTTCTGCTGGAAACTGCTCTGATAAGGAGAGCTATGATCACAATGACTGTTTTTTTTGTTAATGTTTTTATTTTTCCTCTTCCTCTGTGTGTGTGGGGGGGGGGTAGGCAGAGTCTCACGTAACTCAGGCTGGCCTTGGACCCCTGACCCATCTGCCTTGCTTCATGAATTTTGGGGTTGCATTTTTCTGATGGTTAAAGATCCTGTATATTTTTCATACATTTATTGGCCATTTCTACTTCATTTTTGAAAGCTGTTTGTAGTCCCTTTCTTGACTGGGTTGTTCCATTCTTTGGTCTTTAGTGCCCTTAATCTACTCTAGGAATTACTCCTCTATACATCCAAGGCTTCCTGCGGGCTGTTTCTATAACCTATTGTTTCCTTTGCTTACAGAAGCATTTTACTTTCAAGCAATCCGATATGTCAGTTCTTGGGATTCCTTTCACAAAGTATTTGCTCCTATTTTGAAGTGTTTTCTCTGTGCCTTACATTAACAGTTTTGGAGTTTCTCGTTTTCTGTTAAATTGTTCAATCCATTTTCCATTTTTAGTTAATGCTCATAGAGGGTAAGCGATGTGGATCTACTTCATTATTCCATATGCGAAACCCAGTTTTCCCAGCACCTCTTACTGAAGAGGCTATTTTTATCTAATGTACGTTTCTGGCATCTTTGCCCAAAGTCACATGACCGCGGCGTGTGGTTTCGTTCTGGCTCTTCTAGTACATCGACTTATATGTCCATTCTTACGTCAGAGTCAGGTGCTTTGTCACCATACTCCTGTGCTGGAATTTGAAATCAGATATTGATTGTGATACCTCCAGTGTTTTCTGCTCAGGAATGTTCTGGATATTTGGTATTCTCTGTGTTCCATTTGAATTTTAGTAAGTTTTTTTCTCTTTCTGTAAAGACTGTCATTGGAATTTTGATGGGGATACCATTAAATGTGTAATTTCTGGGCTGGAGAGATGGCTCAGAGGTTAAGGGCATTGCCTGCTCTTCCAAAGGTCCTGAGTTCAATTCCCAGCAACAATATGGTGGCTCACAACCATTTGTAATGAGGTCTGGTGCCCTCTTCTGGCCTGCAGGCATACACACAGACAGAATATTGTATACATAATAAATACATAAAATATTCAAAAATGTGTAATTTCTTTTCGAATTAAAACTGTTTTCATTATATTCATTCTTCCAATTCATTAGTACAAGAGCACTTTCTGTTTTCTGTAAGATCGTTCTTCTAGGCTTTAAAATTTTCATTGTAGGGGGTCTTTCACTGCCTTGGGTGGATTTGTTTCTGTGTGTTTTAAGATTATTATAGCCATTTGGTGGTGGTGGTTCACACCTTTAATCCCAGCACTCGGGAGGCAGAGACAGACGGATATCTGTGAGTTCGAGGCCAGCCTGGTCTGCAGAGCGAATTCCAGGACAGGCTCTAAAAGCTGCAGAGAAACCCCGTCTCGAAAAACAAAGCAAAACAAAACGAAAACACTATTATGACTGGAATTATTTTCCAGATTTCATTCTCGATGTGTTTGTTGTTGGTATATAGAAAAGCTGCTGGATGATGTATATAAATTTTGTTTCCTGGTACCTTGCTGAAAGCAAACTCTCATAAGAGTTTTTTGGTGGAGATGATAGGATCTTTTATGTATGTGTGCAACTATATTGTCTACAAATAGGAATAATTTGACTTCCTTTTTTGTTTGGTTTCTTTTATTGTTTTAGCTAAGACTAAAAGAACTGTATTGAGTAAGAATAGAGAAAGGGAATACTTTCTTACTAGTCTAGCTAATACAAGAGCTGTATTAAATAAGAGTGGAGAAAGTAAACACTACTTTTTTGCTCTTGATTTAACAGAAATAATTGAGTTTTTCCCCATTAAATACAATGTTGAATATAAGTGACTTGTTGGGTTTCTATTGCTATGGTTAAAAAGAAAAACAAAAACACCATGATCAAAAGCAACTTGGGAAGGAAAGGGTTTATTTATTATACTTTAAGATAACAGTTTATCATTGAGGAACATCGGGACAGGAACTCAAGCAGGGCAGGAACCTGGAAGTAGGAACTGAAGCAGAGGCCATGGAGGACTTGTTCCACACAGTTTGTTCAGCCTGCTTTCTTACCATATATCCAAGATCAGCTGCTTACATCCGTGTACACGGTGTGTAGTGATGAGACCTCGGTAGTCTGATGTGTCTGGTACTCAGTTTGTTAATCAAGAAAATTCTGCCACAGGCTTGCCCACAGGCCCATAGGAGGTGTCATTTTCTCAACGGAGGTTCTCTTTTTCCCAAATGTCTCTAGCTCACATTAAGTTGACATAAAACTAGCCAGCACAATAGGTTTGGAATAAAATATAGCTTTTATTATGTTGATGTGTTTCTTTATTCCCAACTTTTCCAGAGATATTTTTTTTAGCATGAATGAATACTGAACTCTGCCAAAGGCCTTCTCTACATCCATTGAGAAGGTCATGTGGCTTCTGTCCTTGAGTCTATGAATATGCTGTATTATGGGTATTGATTTAAGTATCTGTACTGTCCTTGGAAGGAAGGCCATTTAATCAGAGAATGATCTTTCAGGTTTGAGAACTTTTACATTCATGTTCTTCGGGGGATTATCTTAGAATTTCATTATTGTTGTTTGACTGAGAGGCAATGCTGGCTTAGCAGGATGAGTCAGTTGTCACTCCTTCCCATTTCTTGTTTCATAGATCAGTTTGAGGGACAGTGTTATTTCTTTGAAGGTCTAGAGGAATTCAGCAGTGACTCCATCTGTGGCTGAGCGTGTTTTAATTAGGAGACCTTATTGCAGTATCAATCTTGGTAACTGTTATAGATCTGCTTAAGCTATTTATATCTATTGATTTCATTTTGGTAGGTCATAGATGTGTAGAAATTTATCATTCATTTCTTCTAATCTTTCCAAAATACTTGAACATTGTTCTAAAATATACTCAGTGATTCTCTGAATTATGTCAGCATTTGTTGTAATCTTTCTCTTTTCATCTCTAATTTTATTTATTTGTGTCTTCTTTTTCTTTCTTTTGGTCAGTTTAGCTAGGATTTTTCGATCGTTTTGTCTTCTTGAAGAACCAACTCTGTTTCCTTGATTTTTTGTGTGTTGTTCTTTTCATTCCTGTTTTATTCATTTTATATCTACTAATTGGAAATTTGGTTTGTTCTTACTTTTGTAAGACCTTGAGGTACATTACTAAGTTATTCAGTTTTTCTCTGAGAAAGGAAAAGCTTTAAAAATTCATTATTTATGTGTGTGTGTGTGTGTGCATGAGTGTGTATGTGTGTAGAAGTATGTACACCGTGCATATGGAGGACATAGGACAACTTTGTAGAATCAGTTCTCTCCCTCTGCCTTTATGTAGGTTCTGGTGGTCAAACTCAGGATATTCAGTTTATACAACAAGGACTTTTGCCCATGGGATTATCTTTACAGCACCATCTCCTCAGCTCCGTCCTCCTGATTCCTTTAATGTCCTATTCATCATTCAATAGATTGTTATTCAATCTCTGATAATTTGTTTACTTCATGTAATTTCTTTTGTTATTGATTTCTGTTCTTTCTATTGTGATCAGATAAAAATATGAAAAGTAAAATTTACTTGTATTTTCTAAGACTTGTTTTGCTTTGTAGGCAATGTGGTTTATCTTAGAAAAAGTTCTGTGAGCTATGGAGAAGAATGTGTATTCAGCATTTTGTGTGGATTCTGTGGACATGTGTCAAATCTGTTTGATTTCTGATGTGAATTAATGCTGATAGTTCTTTGTCAGTTTTGTTTTTGCTTTTGTTTTTGTTTTGTTTTGTTTTGTCTGAATGACCTGTTTATTGTTACAAGTAACAATATTGGGGTATTGGAGTTATCTACTATTGTTGTATTTAGTTCAAATCTTTAAATCCTGTGGCCTTTGTTTCATGAAATTGGGTGTGCTAAATTTTTAGTACACATTTGTTTATAATTATAATTTCTTATTAATAAATGTTTCCTTAACCAGTACAAAGTCACCTTCTTTATTCCCCCACATACCTTCTTTTAGTTATTTTGAGACAGGGTTTCTCTGTGTAACCCTGGCTGTCCTAGAACTCACTGTAAATCAAGCTGGCCTCAAACTCAGAAATCTGCCTGCTTCTGCCTCCCAAGTGCTGGCATTAAAGATGGGTACCACCACTGCCCAACTTCTTTATTTCTTTTCACTACTGTGGTTTAACGTCTATCTTGTTAGATATTGGTAGAGTTGCCTCTGCCTGCTTTCTAGTTCCATTTGCTTATAAAGCTTTTTCCCCCAAGGCCGTGTAAGGCATTGTGAAGAGGTGTATTTCTTACAGGCAACAAATAGGTCTTGTTTTTAAATCTAATCTGGTAGTCTCTGTCTTTTGATTGAAAAATTTAGACCATTAACATTTAGAGTTATTGAAAGGTACACATTAATTATTGTCATTCTTTCGTTTCTGTATTTAGTATTTTCCTATTCCTCACATGCTTGTTTACTGTTCCAGTGTGTTTTTTCTTTCCTGTGGCATCTTAGATATGTTTATCTTTCTCTTTGGTGTGTGCTAAGTTACTGGGCATGAAAATTCTGTAATTTGTACTTGTCGTGAAAAGTTTTTCTTTCTCTTTCAACTATGAAGGGTAACTTTGGGGAATATAGTGATCTGTACCACCACAGCTGACCTTTTAAATTCTTAGTCTGGGATTTCATCTTATTTACTTCCATTGGATTCCATTACTAAAGAATGGTCATTATTGGGGGAGTCATGTTGCTTTGAATTTTCAATTCTCTTATGTTTCTGCAGTGGGACTTGTACATCTGGGATTAAGTCATTGGTTGAATTTCTTGATCAGCTATTTCATTTGAAATATTCCAATATCTTGTGGGACTGGATTTTAATAAAACTCAGTGCTTTCCTTCCCACTGGACTGGGGCTATAACTTAGTGGTTAAATCAGATCCTCAGATACATGTTTAGGGTACAATCTGCAGCACAGGAACAAATGGTCTTTGTGTGTACATGAGTGCAGATTGTCTCTATGTATATTATGTGTGAATGCATGCTGGCGCTGTGCTCACATGCCTAGAAGCAGGTGCAGAGTACCTTTATGTTGTCTTGTTTGAGTGCAGGTGTTGACCCCATCTTTGTGTTCCTTCTCTGATTATTTGGGTGTGAGCCTCAGTTGACAGCAGAACCTTTGTGGTAATAAGTGCTTCTTAGGTTGATCTTTTTGTTGTTTGCCACACAACCAAAGTCTGGTATGGTTTATGGTCCAGGGAGTTAAGTATTTTAACTTTCGGTCTATAAGTACTAAAAGGGACTGTCACCAGGCTTTCAACTGACGTGCACCCTAGTACCTTCAAGCATTTGGCACTATGTTGGGAACAGAGGATTATACAGGCCAGCTTATTTTAGACAGCATGGTTCTGCTATGGATAGCCACCATGGGCCAAGATAACTAACGCCGGACTTCTCAGAGACTGGAAGTCAACACAAGTGGCTGGCGCCAGATGTTTGGGGAACCCAAAAGTAAATGGTGATGTCATCCACTGTGTAACTCTTTTCAGCAGAGTGCCACTTTTGTGTCATTCTGTGTAAATATGGCCATGAGGTCAGAGGTCTTCCTTTTTGCCTTTGCCTCCCATATAGCCTGCCTGTGTGTGTCTATTTATAAGTCCGTGTGCCTAGCTTCGTGTGGTCCCAATGCAGGGTTTACCTCTGTTCCTGGGCCTGCCTACGTGTGGCCAATGTTCATCTCTATGTGCCTGGGTGCCCGTGGGCAGCTGCGGCAGCGTCCCTGAATAAAGTCCATCTTATCTGCCATAGTCCCTTCAGCCCTTGAGCCTCCCAGGACCCTCCTCTTTTTCTGGCATCGAGTCCTGGTCCTCACACACTACTTGTCCACTTCAGGGAAGCTAACGAATCTCACTGCAGCCTGTGGAACTCCTTCCATGTAGAGCTGTGCGCAGTTTGGCGTCTTCACAGCGAGCTATGCAGGGAAGGACTTGGCCTCTAACGGCCCCTTGCCACTGACTCATAGGGGTCTGTTTAAAATGGCTTCTTGTTGCTGCTCCTATAACATTCTGAGAGGAGAGGATTTTCCTAGCACCTATTTTCTGTACAGACCACACGATTTCTGTCTGGACTGCACATCTAAGTGATTGTCCCATGTTGATTACGCTGTTTGAATCTTAGGTGTGTGCAGCCCTACCTTCTTTGAACTCCATCCCTCCTCTTTGCAGGTACATATTTGTTGCCTCCCTCTCCCTCCCTCTTTCTCCTTTTCTCTCTTTCTCTCCCTCCCTCCCTCCCTCCCATAAATTATACTCAAGATACTTAAGAGTATAAAAGAATTTTCCAAGGCTCTTTTTTGTCTTAACCCAGGTTTCTCTCCACTGTGCTGCTCACTTTCTGCTCTGGGAATAGAGCATTCCAGAATGACCTCAGAACTCTCTCTTGTCCTGTTTAAGTATTCTTTCTTTCTTTCTTTCTTTCTTTCTTTCTTTCTTTCTTTCTTTCTTTCTTTCAAACTGTGGGGGTTTGTTGATGTTGTTTGTTTGTTTGAGGTTTGAGTTGATTGTTGGGGTGTTTGTTTGTTTGGGTTTGGGGTTGGTTGTTGGGGTGTTTGGGTTTGGAGTTGGGGTTAGTTGTTGGGGTGTTTGTTTGTTTGTTTTGTTTTTCTGTCACCCTTATAGGATGGCTGCTCCCCAAGCATCCTGCTTTATGCCCTAGGGGAATCCCACTAGTCAATGCTTGGGCCTCAACATCCTCCCAAGGTTGGTTCCTGTGTCTGGACTGTGCTTTTACTCCATGTTGCTGCACACTAAACTATTAGCAGCGGTCATCTCAGGAGCACGTGAAATTAATTTACTTTCTTTGTTTTGTTTTATTTATATGGGGCTCTTATTTTGGTTCTATTACAGAAAAAGACAGATAATAAAAATGAATTCTGAAGTGATTTCCAGGAAGCTGCTACATCCTTCCAGTGTGTCACTATCAGTTGACAGTGGATCATGGTTTATATGTTTCAGATTGCTGATCGCAACTGCAGCCGGATGTCTTACTATTGCTCTGGCAATAATGATGCTCCAGGTTCAACTGCAGCACCAAGACCGGTCAGCAAAAAGGTAAAAACCAAGTTTGTATGAGGATAATTCTAGCCCAAGAAAGAACTCACTTGTGTCTTCGTGTTCAATTAAAAATAGACATTACAGGCCGGGCGGTGGTGGCGCATGCCTTTAATCCCAGCACTCGGGAGGCAGAGGCAGGGGGATCTCTGAGTTCGAGGCCAGCCTGGTCTACAAGAGCTAGTTCCAGGACAGGCTCTAGAAACTACAGGGAAACCCTGTCTCGAAAAACCAAAAAAAAAAAAAAAAAAAAAAAAAATAGACATTACATGTTCTCTGGCCTTGTTTCCTGCCCAGATAATACATGCATACACATACACACACACACACACACACACACACACAGAGAGAGAGAGAGAGAGAGAGAGAGAGAGAGAGAGAGAGAGGAGAGAGAGTCTTGTCTTTTCTTTCTTACCATTTTACATTTTAATTATTCAGCAACTCAGTGGTTCTTCAATTTAACCGTGCATCTGAACTACCTGGGAGGTTTTCGTAAACTGTTTTGTGGGCCTTTCTTCATTGTTTCTAGTTGAGTCCATCTGAGCTAGGTCCCAAGAACTTAGATTTCAAACAAGTTACCAGAGCTGGTCCTGATTTAGATATCCAACTTTGAGAACTACTGTTTTCACTTCCTTTTTAGGGAAAAGAAAGCTGGTGAAAGTTCATCCTTGATAAAAGCAAATCACAAAAAAAAATCTTATTTCTATACTGTATGAAGTCATATGCCTTTTTGATTAGTGATCTCTGCTGAGACCAAGTGCAGTATGGACCAATCTGAAGGAGTCTTCATGTTGACCTATGATCAGCCTTAACTCTGAATTCAGAAGCCATGCAAAATAGGGAATTCCTGAAGCCAGCCAACCTCCCCAGTCAGCACAGTGGATAGTCAGAGAGAAATGGTAGCTACTTACATTGAGGTCCAGATTACTTCTCAAGATCATTATTTAAGTGCAGATACGCTAACTGCAGTTACAAACGAAGCTGTTTGCGGTCACTAACAGTGCAGGATGATTTTATTGTGGCTCAGTTTGGCCTGGAGGATGAAGATGGGGAATGGGAGGCGCCTCTGAGCCTGGTACTGTAGACTCTGCAGTGATCCAGACACCGCTGTCAGCAAGACATTCCAGAAGTGAACTCTGAGAGGAAAGTGAAAGAATGTGTGGTTGGGCCCCAAGCTAACTTGTCACTTACCCTACCTAAAGTTTAACATTAGGCAATCACACACACTGGTTCCAAGTTCTGCTTTCCATTAAAAACTGTATGATTTAAGGCTGAGCATGGTGGCACAGCCCTTAACCCCCAGCACTCAAAAGGCAGAGGCAGAGAGATCTCTGTGAGTTCAAGGACATCCTACATAGACAGTTCTAAGAAACCAGAGCTACATAGTGAATCTCAAAATAAATTAAAAATAAGAAAAAACTAAAACAATCAACATACTTGCCTAAAGTCTGACTCTCTTAACACGTATGCTGTTTGGCTTGCTTTGATCTGGAATGACCAGAAGGGAGTTGGTTTTATTTCAGAGGGTAGTTTTAGCCAGTATGTTGCCTTCATAGCACAGCAAACAGATTTGTGTTGCTTGGCTGTCTTCTATAACCTCTGGAGCAAGGTGTTCTTATAATAAATAACACTGTCCAGTAAGCAACATAAATTGCATTAAGAAGCAGCTTATCCTTGTCTAATCTCTCCCTGCCATAAGACTCTGGCAGACAGACTGACCTATTTCTGGCGGCTAACCCTATGGCCGGCGGAGCATGTCTTTCTTCCCATGGGAGTCTGGACGTGTAGCATGTTATCATGTGCGCAGTTGGCAACCAGCAGGGTTAGCACTACCCCCACCTCTCCCAGATGGCACAGCCCCAGACTCACATCAGCAAACAAATGTGCTCCCGTGTGTTAAGACTGCTAAGGTTCAGCCCACCTGCTAGAGACAGGGAAAACAGTAGATGGGTTGAACTGACCAGGGGATGGGAAGGGAGTGGGTGGTGGATGGAACACTCCAATATCTGCTCAGAGATCTTTCTGTTTGTCTCTTTTCAGTTTAGATAAGTAACCCTCAAGTTTGATGGTCTGTAAGACATTCGCTGGCTAGTAAAATTTATTGTGTACATACTATACTATCCTGTGGATTATTTGCAGGTTTGTAACGAGCAGTCATTGTTGCAATCAGTTTTGGCTGTAGATTAACTTTGAAATTTAGCTTCCACATAGAGCTGTGATATTTGAGTGTTGAAATAGTTTTCATTCTCCTGGCCACTGAGAAACAACACAAGAGTCTGACTGTGTTTATTCTCGGCTTTGTATGTGTAAGACGGGTGAAAAGCACAGAGGATTCCTGGCCATTGCTTCTGCATTTAGTTGGTATGGTGCTGTCTTGATTTGCCCAGAACTGAGCAGGTCCCCAGATGGGGGCCTTTCCGTTTAGAGAGCAGAAAAGTACCAAGCAAACCAAGGTGAGTTGCTAGTCTTAGTTTTGATCCTCAGCTTCTTCCCCATCAGGACGATTATCTAGAGAGTGAACAAGTACCCAGCTAGGTGGAAGAGTGGGAAGATGGGGAAGCTAAAATGCACTGTCTATGTAGCATTTGCTACACAGCAGTTAGGAGGCTGGACAGGACACGACAGCCAAGCATAGCTCTGAGTGAGTCTTCAAACAGTCTCTGGGACAGGACTTTAGAAATCTTGAGAGTTCGGGGTTGCATGACCTTCGCGGCATTAGGACTGACCTCCATGGGGTGACGGGATATGAAGAAGTGACAGACTCGTGTACAGGAAAGCTGGGATCCAGTGGACTGTGGGCGCCAATGGAGACACACTAGCAGCCTGGAGACTCAGTGTGCTTGTTCCATAACCTGAAGGAGGAGGCAGTTTAGTTAACCACAGTAGGGAATCTCTGTAGGGAAGTAGTCTCAGGCTGCAGTCACCAGGGAGGAGGAAACTGTGATTAGTACTTTTTGCACACACTGGCAACATCAGTGCTTGGACCAGGGGAAGGTCTTGCCATTCCATATGCAGCTCTTGGCATGGCCGTGCTCTTGTCAACAGTACCATTCACTCAGGACTTCATCCTCTCCACCACACAGGAGTATAGCACTGTGTCTGTCCAGTTTGTTTTGTTTTGTTTTGAGACAGGGTCTCACTATGTATCCCTTCCTGGCTTAGAATTCACTGTGTAGACCAGGCTAGCCTCAAATTCACAGTGATCTGTCTGCCTCTGCCTCCTGAACACTGGAATTAAAGGCGTGCACCACCACACTCAGTCCTTTTTTAAATTTTTCAAGTGTGTGTGTGTGTGCGTGTGTGTGCATTTTAATGTCATGATCCACTCACAAACCCATCCATCGCATTTCCCCATGAAGCTGCAGTGGGACTGTGCAAAGAACAGCTGTCTACCCTGGGAGGTGTTTGGCTGTCATCCAGACAGTGGTCCAGAGCATGGCCCTGTACCGCAGCACCAGCGTCCCCTGGAAAGCACGTTAGAATGCAGATTCTCAGCCGCTGCTCCAGACCTTCCGAACCAGAATTTCTAATGGCGGCGTCAGCTAGCTGAGTGCTAAGTCTCCAGGGCTTCTGATTCACATTCAAACTTGAGGATCATTGCTGCCAACAAACCAGTCTGAAGGGTAGAGAGAGGAATGCTCTCTAACACACAGCACAGTTCCCAGTACTGCCCAGGGGGGCTTCTGCATAGAGTGCCACTGTTATTCCAAGCCTGGGGCTATGGTGCCAGGCCACCCTCTGCCTGTCTAAATGTTTCAGCACTGATATTGCCACCTGTCACATATGGCCTAGGGTATCTTGGACTCATGCTTCCGTAACTAACCAGCTATGATGTTAGCAAAGAAGGGCAGGGGGTTTTAGGGAGTTGTAAACTTGCCATCACAGCCTGGTTTGTATTTGTTTGTTGTTTAGCATTTTCACGAGGAGCTCGCCCTGCAGATGGTGGTCAGCACCGGGTTAGTGAGAGAGACGGTCTTCAAGTACGCCTGGTTCTTCTTCGAGCTTCTGGTGAGACTCTCACATTTGTATCTGTGCTCAGTCAGGCAAGCAAAGCACACACGGGAAAGGCAGAGTTTCCTGGGCCAGGACCTGGCTGGAAACCTCGGATTGTTCCTCCAAATACAGTTCTCCTTCACCCTCCGTCCATCTTCCACCAAACTTTATTGACTTTGCCTTGACAGTCAACCCCATTTTGCATCTCATTGCGGTTCCCACCTGGTCAAGTTTCCGTCATCCCTCATGGGCTTCTTGCAGCATCTTTTTTTTTCTTCCTGAACCCCTTTTGCTCTTAGCCCATCCCTCCTGCCCCAGGTAGCCAACATTAGACAGACTGTGTCAACCTCTTCATGGTTTTCAGTATGCTAAAATAAAGTGCCATTTAAAAAAATCATAGCTAAAATACCCTTGTATAAAGAATCCTACTGTGCACCTCTGTCTCATGCCATGGTTACAATTTTTTCCCTTTGTGTTCCCTTTTTGTACCAGACCTGGCCTTTTTAACCTAAAGGATTTGTTGTTGTTTTAATTCCCTCTCACAAACTGCTATCCCCAACACACTTTCTGTTCCACTTAAACGTCAGCACCTGCAGACCGTTCTCTGACCACCTTACCCTGTAATGGCTGTTCCAATTTACTGTTCTCTTGAAGACCCCACTCATCCCCTTGCCAGCACTTGACACAGCTTACCATTGCTTTTCCTGTCTTATCTTTCAGATTTCTAGGATGTGGCCTATCTTCCTTATTTGGTCTATAGCCTCAACAATCTATTTGATATCGTACAAGCAATGACCAGCTACACTAATATTGGTAGTTCCTTCATTCCACACTAAGGATAGGACTAAGACCGACTTGTATTTCAGTACTAATGGACGTGAAACGATTTTGCCATAAAAATCATTAAGAACAAGAGGCTTGGGGAGATGACTCAGGGAGTAAGAAAGAGCACTTGGTCTGCGAGATGAGAACCTGAGTTCGAATCCCCAGAGCTCACAGACGAAACTAGGCATGGCTGCATGTGCCTGTGACCCCATCATTGGAGAACAGAGATAGGTAGATCCCAAGAGCTCAATGGCCAATCAGTCTAGTCAAATTGCAACCTTCAGGTTCAGTAAGAATCTCTAGGTAATATGGCGGGGAGCAGCAGCAGAAGACATCCAAGGTCCTGCTTTAGTCTCCACGTGTGTGGGGTGCGCACATGCAACCACACTCTCATGCGCACACTCCACACCCATGTGTACCCCCACACAAAGATCATAAGCATATCCCCCCACTTTTTGTAGTAATGGGGATTACACTTGGGGTCTGGTGTACACTTGGCAAACATTCTGTTACCATCCTCTGGTCCCCAGCACAGCATGATTTCAGCCTTGCTAAGGGGAGATGCAGAGAGAAATGACAGCAAATGGAAAAGATGTGGAATCGCAGAGGAGAAGTGGCCGGGACACGGGTGGGGCCGCGTTGTGTGTGCTGGCTTCCTCACTCTGACTTTAAGTGAATAATACTTTGAAGAAAACCCAGCAGATGGGGCTGGAGAGATGGCTCAGGGGTTAAGAAAACCCAGAAGAATTTTTGGTTTTCTCCACATCTATCCAAGGCTGAGAAAGCAGCCGTACTGAGCACTCAGACAGACAGGGGAAAAGGAAATTAAGCATGCATTGGGACAAAAAAGGGCACCACGCACCCCTGAGTTAACAACCTGGCTTCTTACTACAGAAACAGTCTGAGATTTGAATCCCTGGAGTATGAGCACGCCCAGGTCTCGTCTGAGAATGGCTCCAGTGCACTGACTCAGACCCCGGGATCACATGGGCACCCTTTCCCTGTGGGAGTGGAGGAAACACGGTGCACTCGCCTGTTTACCCAGGCAACCTAAGGCACACCGACAACGAGCTAGTCCCCAGCACCTAGACTTGTGAGTCCCAACAGTAGCTCTAAGGCCCTGAGGTTTTGACCAATTCAGCAGCAGATCTTCGTCTACAAGCCAAGCAGGTTAAGGCTGTGACTCCAGCTGGTCAGCCTCTGGTTAATAGCATCATCAGGGTATTCACGAGCTCTGTGACCTGGCATAGAATGGACTGGCAACAAAACTCACTCCCCTCTTTTTCTTGAGGCACAAAATGTATTTTAAAAGCCAAAGAAATCATGTCCTGTATGTCCTGCTTCTGTTTGCCATCTCCATCTCTACATAACTCATAAATCATCCCAAAGTTAAGTCAAAATTGCTGATTAAGAAAAGTGAAAACTAGATCTGCCTTAATTAAAAGTGCTTGGTTATTGACTCATGCATTTGTATGCACCTGGACACACTTTACCTGAACACACTTCACCTGAACACACTTCACCTAACTACTCTTAGACCTTAGGCAGTACTTGTTGAGAAAGCACCCAAGTCCCTGGGGCACTGACTCAAGCCCAGCTATGTGAGGGTTCCAGCAGCAACTCTGCAGGCTCTTGAGACTATCCTTGAAACCCTGTGAGACCCTTGCTTCTCCCCACAGCACACAGCAGGGCTAGAAAGATTTGCCAGCCTTCCCAGCCAGGGACAGGTAGAACCTCTTTCTCTAATGCCCAGGTCCATGTTGTTTCTATTCACTCTTTTGCCTCTTTGAGAAGCTTGGAGTTTCGAGACATCTTCTCAGTCCATCGTACTGACAATGGGCTAGCTCAGCCTGTTCAGGAGTCCCCGTTAGTACGTGTGACGGTGGTTATTTGGCTCCCCATTATTGTGAGCTCAGCTTGAGCATCTTATAGCTCCATCTTAAAGGCAAGTTTGTATAAGGTATAAGAACCACTCTGTCCTTCACATAATCCCAGTAGCAGCTGAAAAAAGAAAAATAACAACATCCAAAGTAAATTTAGCATCTTACTGAATGTATGCCAGGCACTGTTTTAAATATTTTTAAAGCATTGTCTTGTTTAATCTTCAAGCAGCCTTGAGTCAGGGTCCTTATGATTCTGAGTTTATAGGTAGGTTTAGGGGAAGAGTGGCGGCCAGAGAGGAACCTCTAGGTCTGTCTAGGCCTTTGGCAGTACTGCTTCGTTGCCCATAACTACAAAGGGATAAGAATCACAGAAAGGGTGAACATTGCTTTTTGATCTGGCATAGTTCTTACTAAGATTTGTTTGGCCCAAGACAAAGTGACATCTACAATGAATACCCCCTCCCTTACCTCTAGGACCCCCCCCCCCCCCCGTGAGCGACACAGACGACATAATTTAGAAAAGCTCACATGGATCAAAGTGCTTTGATGGGGTTGGTCAAAATGCAGGCCCACCAAGACAGCCACTACGCAGGGCTCTACAGACTGTAGCCACTCTGTCAGGGTCTCAGCAGCTGAGAAGCATTCATCAAAGGCCTCTCCCCAGGGTGTCTGCAGTGTTACAGGGGCCAATAGACTGACTGGTGAGGCACTCGGTGCAGCAGAAATAAATAAATCCTTTATTTATCTAGCCGCCTCCTTCTAAAGAATCACAGAGGGGCACAGAGCAGTTGGGGCATTGAGAAATCTAGAGGCAGAGAAGGGGTCCACTTGATAAGGACCCTGTGGCAGTAGGAGTGACAAATGAACAAACCTTTCACCAGTGATTTCGGGCTACAGCCTCCCATTCACCAAAGGGAGGAAAGGGAAGTGAACAGACACCTAAACAGTCACAATGGAGAAGAGCAAGAAGCCACGAGGGGGGCTGTGGTCGAGGACCTGGAAGGAACATTGATCTCAGACCTAGACGGTGCTCTGAGTCCTCCAGGCATTGCTGCATGCTCACCTGGATGATGCTCTCGGGAAGCGTGATAAGAAGAACGTCCCCTAGGGCTTAGGCATTAGGGCGGCAGTTTGACACCTCCAGCTGTGCTGGCCACCAGGTGCTAATGAACAATAACCTTGTCACAGGAGCCAGTACACTTAGTTCTGGTGCATCTCACGCTTTATAATGAATGAACCCCTGTGTGACTAGAAGTCACTGATTCAGCCATTGGAGGCCCGGAGGAGGTAACTAGGTGACCCAGTTCCTCTGGGCATGTCATTCTGCACGAGGGGTTTCTGAAAGGTATCCATTCTCAGAATGGGCCACAGAGGCAGGTGTGGGAGAAATTGTTTTTCTACCTCTCCAAACCTTACAAGTGATGGGTTGAGCCCCACTGATATTTCTGCTAGATTCTTCTGTGGAAAGCCAGGGATCCAGGAGCTGGCAGGTTGCTAGCAGTCTGGACAGAGGCCATCAGAGGAAAGTACGGCATTGTGAGAATTATTTATTTGGTTGTGGGATGGCCAGACTCAGCAGGCAGGAGCCGAATGCAACAATGAATTCGGCAGCCTGGCGCTAGGGTGGGTTAGCCAGCGGAGGATCAGGATTGGGGTCACCTGAACAAAGAAGCCTTGTCCTCCCTGGTCATTGGCTGGGAGTGTAGTGAGAGAGATACTTTTTTTGAACAACAACAACAAAATGGTGCTCTATTCCCACCCCTCATTCAGGCCCTCTCACCATGTGGGTGTGGACCTTTGGGAATATGGATATGTTTCTACGTCTGTGTGTCCTTGGATTCGGAGAGAGCCATGTTCTTCCATTAGGTTTGATGTGCCTAGGTCTGTGTGTGCTAGCCAGGACATTATGTGAGACACGGAAGAGAAAACTGCTCTGTCCTTCCCTCTTGCATAGCCCTCTCTGGCTTGTGCCTTGTTTGTCTCGGTTTTGACGGGTTTATGTCAAGAAAAGAGAAGCAGACTCTGCCATTCATGTATGAAAGGCCCCGTGTTGTTCTTCAGCGTGGAAGTCAACTTCCAAGACTCCATTCGATGGGGCGAATGTGGGTGGATCAGCTTCCAAGGGAATCACTTTTCTGTTGTTGGTTTTTTTGTTTTGTTTTATTTATTCATTCCCTTGCTTTTTGATTGGCTGCTGTTGTTTCTGCTTGCTTGCTTGCTTGAGTCAGGGTCTCACTATATACCCCTGGCTGACTGGAACTTCCAATGTAGGCCAGTCACACCCTTGACTGGTAATAATTCTCCTGCAACCACTTCTTGAGTGCTGGGATTACAGGGTGGGTGCCATCAGGCCTGGCCGATAGTTGCTTTTTTACCATTATGCTCTGACCAGCCTGTACAAATTCATGAGCATGATTTCAGAATGTCGGCCCACGGCCATGAGAAGTTCCATAGTTTGATAGAGAGAAATCGGATAGTTTGCCTTATTCTGTGGCAAAATATCCGGAGGAAAATAAGGAAGGAAGGGTTGTTTTAGCTCCCAGTTCAAGGCTCCAGTCAGTCATGGTGGGAAGGTCGTGGTGACGGAGGCTGAGGCCTCCACTGTCAGGAAGTAGAGTTATGAACACTTTGTTCCCTCCCTTTCCTCATTTTGCTCCGCCCAGAGACCAGCCATGGAATAGTGCCGCTCACAGTGGAGGGCTTCCGACTCAAGTTCACCTAATCAGGCCGGAGGCTTATCTCAGGGAGATTTCTGATCCCATCAAGTTGACAGTCAGCAATAACCAGCACCCCAACCTTTCCAGTCAGACTGTCCAAATAGCTCTCAGCAAACTCACCCAACTGTGATACTTAAACTCTGATGATGCCAAAGGAATATATGGACCCTGGGACCTCCTGGCCCAGGAAGAACCCGAAAATTATACATGATCTAGATTTTAATATATAGTAGACATTAAAGTAGTATTACACTAGTTATCAAGTGATTAATTGATTAGCTGACTATAAGTTAGGCTTAAGAAACTTTAAATTCAATTTTCCCTAGAAGCTGAGCAAAAATGGACCTTATAATGTGACATGTCTCAAAAACATATATTTATATCCTCCAGAGGCAGTGTCCTACATAATGATTAAATTTCTAGATACCCAACAAAATCCTGACCAGCACTTAATATAGCTTAAATTTTAATTTCTAGAAGCAGAAATTAACTTGATGTGAACTCTAGAATTGCTTCTGGAGAATAGTTGTTTAATTTTAAACTCAGTAGGGGAGGGACATTTCTCCCTTGTTCTCCTCACTGTAGTTTCAGGAAAGGAAAAGTCTTTGTGTCCAGACAGCGTTATAAAATAGTTCCCTTGTGTGTCTTGTGTCATGTATCATAAAAGCCTGCGCGGTTCCGGGAGCTCAGCCTCACGCTGTCTTCCAGGATGTAGTCTGTTGGGGATGGGGTGTCTTCTGACACTGGGCCTAAACTGCTAAGCTGCAGGTTTTGTCAGCAGCATGAAAGGAGCCCCGAAGAAGGGGTCAAGAAGAGGACACTGTGCCCACCTCCAGGCACCATGGCAACTGTTCTGTGTGTCAGAAGCATTTTGTGGTTCAGAGCCAGCTCGGGCACCACCAGCACCAATAAAGTATGAGAAAGTCCATTGTGAAAGAGATTTCCTTTAAGCCATTCCTCTTCTGCATGTTGTACAAGCAGGTCACCAGTCTCCATGTTGACATTGTCCCCTTCCTCTGTAGGTGAAAAGCATGGCACAGTATGTACATAACCTGGACATGCGCGATAGTTTCCGGAGGACTCGCTTTTCCGACCGCTTCAAAGATGACATAACGACCATTGTGAATGTGGTCACCTCGGAGATAGCAGCCCTTTTAGTGAAACCTCAGAAGGTAACTGTGCAGCTTCACTTTCTAAACTGGCTCCTGTAAACGTGTCTCTTTAATAAGTAGAAAAAATAAACCTCCTTGGAAAACAGTAGTTAAAATATAACAATGATTAAAACATGCTGGACCCGCCCCTGAGGTATAGCTGGGGATAACAAGAAAATTACAGTGTGGCTTATTATGTAAATGGTTTTATGAGAGAAAATATTCTTTCTTTTGGGAGGTACAGCCTAAAATCTTATGGAGTAAATAGGAATGATATTTACCACATACTTGAAAAGGGTTTCAAAAAATATTTTTTATGTAGAAAGAATGATAATAATGCAAAGTTTGCAAAATGTCAGCTATCAGTGATGTGGTATGATTCCTGTGCCAGTCTATAACTTGAAATCATTTCACAATTAAAGAGTGTGTGTGTGTGTGTGTGTGTGTGTGTGTGTGTGTGTGTGTGAACTTAATGGACCAACGAGGTGGCTCATGGGGTAAAGGTACTCAGTGTGAAGTCTGATGACCTGAGTTCAATCCCCAAAACCTACCTGGTGAAGGTGGAGAACTGTTGGAAGGAGCTTCTTGTTCATCCCAGCCACCCAGAACCAAAATAATCACACAGAAACTGTATTAGTTAAATCACTGCTTGTCCCATTAGCTCTTACTTCTTATTGGCTAACTCTTATATATTAATTTAACCCATTTCTATTAATCTGTGTATTGCCACAAGACTGTTGACTTGGGAGTCCCCTCTGTGTGCTGTGATTACCATTAATGAATAAAGAAACTGCTCTGGACCTATAGCAAGGCAGATCTTAGGTAGGCAGGGAAAGCTAAGCTGAATGCTGGGGAGAAAGAAGGGCGGAGTCAGAGAGAAGCCAGGGATCCACCTCCTGAGACAGATGCTGGGAACTTTAGCTGGTAAGACACAGCCACATGGCGATATACAGAATAATAGAGATGGGTTAGTTTAGGATATGAGTTTAGCCAGAAATACGCTTAAGCTATTGGCCAAACAGTATTGCCAATAATATGGTTTTCTGAGTGGTTATTTCGTGGCTGGGCGGCCAGGACGAACAAGCGATCCTTCCCCCAACAGGCTGTGGCTTACCCGGTAAAAAGTGTCTGTCTCTGGAGGCTTCATGGCTTCTCTATGACCCCGCCCTCTTTCTCCCAGCATACAGCCTAGCTTTTCCCACCTAGTTCTGTTCTGCCCTTGCCATAGGCGCAAAGCAGTTCTTTATTCATTAACCAATAAAAGCAACACATAGACAGAAGGACTTCCCACACCAGAGAACTGCCTCCTGTCCATTGTCTCCTGACCTCCTGACCTCCACAGATGTACCATAGCTCACACTTACCACCACCACACAGATAAACAAATGTAGTCCAGACGAGGTCTCACTATGTAGCGCTGGCTGTCCTGGAACTCATTATGTAAAAATCTTATAACTAAGAACACTGAGAAATAATAAAGAAATAAAACTGAAAAAAACAAACAAACAAAAACAAAAAAATAGCCTGGCCACAATTCTTGAAAGAATTTACCTTCCCAGGTGTGACTCTGACATCTTTCAGGCTCAGAACCCTGCCTAATTGGAAACGAAAAAAATTCTTAAGCCTTTCTTATCCTGATTGAATTTTATGTAATAATCCTTGAAAATTAAGAATATTTCTTCAGGGAACTGGAGGAATGGTTCAGCAGTTATGAGTACTTGCTGGTCTTGCAGAGAAGACCCAGGTGTGGTCCCCCAAAAAACCAAGTGATGACTCACAGAATACTCATCCACATAAAATGAAATAAATAAATCTGAAAAATGTTTTAAATCTGTTTCTGTGAAGGCAGTGAATGCGATTCACGTTAGCTTGCACACTCTGCTCCACAAAGAAAAAAAAAATTAGCCAGGTAACATGACAAATGTTAATATTCCCCGAGTTTAGGAAGCAGAGGCAAGAAGATCAGAAGTTCAAGGCCAGCCTGGGATAGATAGCAAGACTCCATGTTAGTAGGCCAGAACAATAAAAGCTAAAATTTTATAGCCCAAAATAAGGTTGGTTATATACTTATAATTATACATGTATAAAACAAAACAAGTGGAAAAAAAAACATCTTTATGTTCAGTGTCACCCAGAAAGGGTGACGGGCCAATTTAATAGGATCTCCCTCTCCCAGAGTCAACACCAGGGGACCTGGGAGTTCCTGTCCAGGATCAAACTGTGATTTGTGTGCTTCTGTGCTCAATTTATTTTTTTTAATTAATTAATTTATTTTTACTAAAAATTTCCACCTCCTCCCCTCCTCCTACCTCTCTCCCCTCTCCCCACTCCCCCTCCTCCTCTCCCTCCAGTCCAAAGAGCAGTCAGGGTTCCCTGCCCTGTGGGAAGTCCAAGGTCCTCCCCACTCTATCCAGGTCTAGGAAGGTGAGCATCCAAACAGACTAGGCTCCCACAAAGCCAGTCCATGAAGTAGAATCAAAACCCAGTGCCATTGTCCTTGGCTTCTCAGTCAGCCCTCATTGTCAGCCACATTCAGAGAGTCCAGTTTGATCATATGCTCCATCAGTCCCAGTCCAGCTGGCCTTGGTGAGCTCCCATTAGATCAGTCCCACCGTCTCAGTGGGTGGACGCACCCCTCGCAGTCCTGACTTCCTTGCTCATGTTCTTTCTCCTTCTGCTCCTCATTTGGACCTTGGGAGCTCAGTCCAGTGCTCCAATGTGGGTCACTGTCTCTATCTCCATCCATTGCCGGATGAAGGTTCTATGGTGATATGCAAGATATTCATCAGTGTGGCTATAGGATAAGGCCAGTTCAGGCACCCTCTCCTCTGCTGCCCAAGGAACAAGCTGGGAACATCTCCTTGGACATCTGGGAACCCCTCTAGAGTCAAGTCTCTCGCCAACCCTAAAATGGCTCCGTTAATTAAGACATATACTTCCTGCCCCCATATCCACTCTTCCTCCATCTCAACCATCCCATTCCCCCAAGCTCTCCCCAATCCTCCCCTTCTCCCTTCTCTCTCCCTGTCTCCCCTTATCCCCACCCCACCCCCACCCCTGTGCTCCCAACTTTTGCCCAGCGATCTTGTCTACTTCCAATATCCAGGAGGATAACTATATGTTTTTCTTTGGGTTCACCTTCTTATTTAGCCTCTCTAGGATCACGAATTATAGGCTCAATGTCCTTTATTTATGGCTAGAATCCACTTATGAGTGAGTATGTACTATATTCAGAGAATTACAGACCAGTCTCACTCATCTGTGCTCACTTTAAAGGAAAGCGAGCAGGCAGAAAAGATCAACATCAGCCTGGCGTTCTTCTTGTATGACCTTCTCTCGCTCATGGACAGGGGCTTCGTCTTCAACCTCATCAAGCACTACTGCAACCAGGTGAGTGCCCCTCGGAGCTGCCAGTTCAGCCCCTTCTCCCCGTCACCAGTGTAGCTTTCTTCAGTGTGACCCCTACACATCTTGGACTTTCACCCTGTCTGTGCAGTGTGCCAGGTTAAATCCCCCAGAGTCCGGGTGTGTGTAAGAAAGCAGTCAACAAAGCCGGGCGGTGGTGGCGCACGCCTGTAGTCCCAGCACTCGGGAGGCAGAGGCAGGCAGATCTCTGCGAGTTCGAGGCCAGCCTGGTCTACAAGAGCTAGTTCCAGGACAGGCTCTAGAAACTACAGGGAAACCCTGTCTCGAAAAACCAAAAAAAAAAAAAAAAAAAAAAGAAAGCAGTCAACAGGTCAATGTCAGGAAACTGAACGTTTCTTAGCAACATGATTTCTCCCAGTTAACATTTAAGAGTAATAACAGGACTATGCATTTAATCTTTGGCCAGAGCAGTCAAGGTTTGGGACTGGGAAGTTGCTCCGTAGATAAAGTGCTTGCTGCGCAAGCATGAGGACCTGAGTTTGAGACCCAGCACCTACCTAAAAACTGGCGATGAATATGTCTTAACCTCTGTGCTCCTGGAGACAGATTGGAAGTGGAGATAAGCAGAGACAGGCAGATCCCTGGGGCTTGCTGGGAGAAAACAACTGACATCTACTCATAGCCACACACACACACACACACACACACACACACACACACAGGAGGAAGGGAGAAACCAAAAGAGGGGGTTTCTTTTCACTTATTAGGATTATTAATTAAATTGTGGTTCTGGGCTTCTAATGTTAAAAGACCAATGAACTCAGAGATTGAATTCCCAGGAGCATGAAGCACGTATTTTGTAATACAGTACAGCATATCAGCACTAACTCTTCCCCAGAGGTTGTTGTTTTGAGACAGGATCTCACTATGTAGTACTGGCTATCCTGGAACTCTGTAGACCAGGCTGGTCTCAAACTCACAGAGATCTGCCTACCTCTGTCTCCTGAGTGGGGTTAAAGATGTGCACCGCCACACCCAGCTTTCTCCCCAAAGTTTTGGGTGTAATGCTTGCGTGTCCCCTTCAGAATGACCTAGTAATAAGAATATAAACAGCAGTTATGGCTGCTACTTCTCTTCACTCCACCGTGTCTGCTGCTCTTCCCACAGCCCCCACCACTGTCCCCCTCCCAAGCTGGCATCGCCACCATCATCACTATCAATAGTAACGGCTCGAAATCTCCGCCTCTATGGCTGTCCTTTCTTTGTTTGGAAAATGCAAGGGTTCACCTCTGTGGAGCTTTGAGGGATATGGCACCTTATCCAGGAAGAAAGTATGACCGGAAGAAACAGTGACACAGGATCTTCCCTGGGCTGGCTGCATGAACGTTTTGGAAAAGCCCTTCCCAGGGAGACCCTCCAGAGACCTCCAGTGAGGGGCCACCCGCCATCCAGGGGAATCAGGAACATCTAAAGAAGAGTGGCCGTAGCTCAGGCGTGGTTGGGGGCTGGTGATAGGTGAGGTTGCTTCACAGCACAATGGGGAGTCTGAGTCAGAGAACTGGAGAGGCTTAGGTGCCTAATGACCACAAGGCTCTCTCTACCTTCCCCATGGGCAGCAGCTGTGCAGTGGGGACCCAGGCGCTCCGCAAAGCAGGTGCTGAGGGCTGGGAATCTGTTTGAGCTTGAGCTGCTCCTGACAGTTTGGTTGAGAGCCTCGCCTTTAAGGGCTGAGTCATCTCTGCAGCCCGTTGAGATGCTCTTGAGAATGAAATCCAGGAGGACAGCTGTCACTAAACCCATTGCTGTTGCTCAGTTTCACACAGCAAGTGTATGGCAGCCGCACAGAGGTCTGTCAGGTTCTGGACTTGGGATTCCTAATGTGCTGAGCTGTACAGTGAGCTCTTGGCAGACACTGGTGGTGCCTACATAATTGAAAACTCTTAGTAAATTGCTCATTAGTCCATCATAAATTCTGATTAAAACTATCAAGTGGCTAACTTTAATCCCAGCATTCACAGAGGTAGAGTCATACAGATCTCTGTGAGTTCAAGGCCAGCCTGTCTATATAAAGAGTTTCAGGATAGTCAAAGCTACATAATGAAACCTTGTCTCAAAAAAAAAAAAAATTCCTTCCTATCAAGTTATCTCTTCTTAACTTGTTGGGGCAGCTGGCCCAATCCCTGCGTTCAGGGGCGTGGCTGCTCCAGCGGGGTAGCCATGCCCCTTAAATAGGATTGGGGAGCCGGAAGGTGCCCCGTGCGTTTGCCCCGCGCTCATTCCGCTGGACCCTTGGTTCTGTAAGTTCCCTTACCTCCCTTTGTATTAAAATTAAATAATTATAAAAGGACTATTTTTGGTTATTTCCAATCTTCGCCGCTTCATCCCGTGAGACCGGGCAAACAGCTCCCGGGCAGCAGGCCTGGTTTCAGGTGGCTTGGCGGGCCGGAGCAAGCCGCGGTTTCGTCTGGGAGGGAGGGGGGAGCGCGCGCTCGCGGGACGACCGGCCGGGCCAAAGCGAGTCGCGGTTTGTCCCACGTAAGGTTTTTAAGTGGATGTAGCCACGTTGGGCGCCAGATGAAGCGGCGAAGATTGGAAATAACCAAAAATAGTCCTTTTATAATTATTTAATTTTAATACAAAGGGAGGTAAGGGAACTTACAGAACCAAGGGTCCAGCGGAATGAGCGCGGGGCAAACGCACGGGGCACCTTCCGGCTCCCCAATCCTATTTAAGGGGCATGGCTACCCCGCTGGAGCAGCCACGCCCCTGAACGCAGGGATTGGGCCAGCTGCCCCAACATAACTGGAAACTGTAAAGTGTTTTATATCTAATAACAGGGTTAGCATTCTAGCAACACTATTAAATAATTTATCTGCAATGCTTTTAAGTATTAAATTATGTATCAAACAGCTAATGTGCATTTGAGATTACAAATAAGGCATATTTTAAAGATATATTAATAATTTCTTAACTTGAATATTTTTTATTTGTGGAGTTAAAATGCTTTGAATTTCTTTCTGTAAGACTTCTCGTGGTCTTCTATTACATAAATGAATTATTTTATAATTAAAAATAAAAATTGTTTTAGTGCTTTCAGAAATTTATTTTAAAATTGATGGATAAATTAATATTTGTATTAAGAAATTATTTGACCCACAATACTTGTTATGTTTGGTCAGGGTATTTTTTTCAAATATCTGAACGTTGAAGACATTTCTGTCCTAACTAAAGAAAATGATCTGTTTTCAAACTTTCTTGGGGAGTCTACTCATAAACTTCCATGCCCTAAAAATTTGAAGATTAATCCAAACTGACAGCTTTTAGTATGGTCAAGAAAAGAGAGCCCTGTGTTCCATGGCTGTGCTGAAGGCATACACACCTTCAATCCTAGCATTCAGGAAGCTGAGGCAGGTGGATCTCTGTGAGTGCAATGCCAGCCTGCTCTACTAAACAAGTTCCAGGACTGTTATATAAAGAAACAGTGTCTTGAAAAGGAAAAAAAAAAAGATAACTTATTTTAATGAGTCCTTTAAATACTATGGAGATTTTTGGTAATAAATATATATTATAAGCATTGATGATTTAAAAATTCTTTCAATAAAATATGAAATGCTCACTGTCTAAATCCACACGGGCCACGGGAGATCAACGCTGACGTATTTGTCAACGCACTTCCATGAAAGTAAATTCTAAATTACCAAGATCTGTTTCATTTTATTCTGTTTCTCATACTTTTCAAATCATTAGTGGGAATTATGTTTTGCATATTAGAAATTCCCTAAAGTGTTCAAAAAAAACTATTTGAGGCTTATTTTCAAATGATTAAATGTGTAAAAAGTCAAGATGGGTGTGTGCTGGTTTGGCAGGTGCATGATGTTAGTTCTAAGGAAGTATGCATACACTTAGAGTCCACACAGAGATGGTCCCTGGCTTATTTACATAACACCCCTTTCCCAGTCGAACTTCAACTCCCGAGTTTCCCAACGGATGCCCTAGGTAAGAAGAAAATCCTAAGGAGGCACCCACATCTTTCACCCACAACTGCCTGCACCTGTGTCAGTTCCCGCCAGAGTAAAGAACAGTGAATTCTTCAGCCCACTAGGCTCCAGGGCACTGTGCATATCAAATGCAGGTCCATCTATTTCCAAAGCTTTAAGATGGATGTGGGGAAAGGTGACCCCAGAACAACAGGGCATGGATAGCTGTGCAGAATGGACCATTTTTCTTTCAAAATGGAACCAAAGCCATCCACAGCACACAGCCACCTTCAACTGTTACTTGGTCACTTTTCAGTTTGGCCTCTGCGACCCAGTAGAGTTGTCAGAAGGCGTGTTCCGTGGCTGTGCTGAAGACATACATATCTCAAGCTTATTTTCTACACAGGTTTGCCGTGGTGTTGATTAGACTCTGTGAGGGTGGGGACAAGAGTTCTCATTTGGGGCTGCTGTTCAGAAGAATAGTAAATGAAAGCTGGCTGGGCTCCCAGAATGGCGTCTGTTGCTCTGTCAGATTAACCGTTACTCAAATCGATGTCTTACAGTCCAGAAAAAGACTACGTTAGTGTCTGTTAAACTCAGCTCTGGTTACCCTAGACTAAGTGTTTCTTTCCTCTGTGTATTTCCCTCCAGCTGTCAGCCAAGCTTAATACCCTTCCAACGCTCATTTCCATGCGACTGGAGTTCCTGAGAATCCTCTGCAGCCATGAGCATTACCTCAACCTCAACCTCCTCTTCATGAATACAGATACTGCCCCAGCATCTCCCTGTCCTTCCATATCCTCCCAGGTAATCCGCCACCTGAAGGCAAGAGTCAAGCTATTTTATTAATTAGCCTATTAATTAGTTCAATCATGCATCTCCTATAAATGTTGGTCTTACTACTTAGAGGAAAAAATTTAAGCTGTTTAAACCAGATCAATTGATCTAGATATGGGCGACAGGCTACCCTGAAGCTGTGGCATCTGAACTGATGGCTTACAAATCAAGTAGTTTGACTCAGGGGTCCCTAATGACGCTGACCATATAGAAAGGAATCTGAAGCCTAGAGATTGAGGAAACTTAAAAGTCTCAAGTCCTCCTTTGTCGCCATTAACCGATTATTATTAGATTTATTATGTAAATGCAGGTTTAATATATTTGCAAGTACAAAGTTCCAAAGTCAAGTGTGTTTTGTGAACTTGTCAACCTCATTTTTTGTCAAAGGCCTTAGAAAGGAGGAGGCACTGGAGGGGGAGGGGGATGAGAAGTAATGATTCCCAACATAATTTGACTGTGGCAATGACCTCACTCCCCCTCCTCCATAGGCTTCTCAAGGAATTAGTGTCCTCTAGAAAACCCTTAAGGAAATGTTATTTTACAATCGTGTTCTATATGTGGGAAACAAATCAGATGTTTGTTAAGTATTTTCTTGCCAATAAACCTCTCTGCTGATGCAAATAATCCTAAATCGGATGAAATCAAACCGAATTAAAAGATATCCAGGATTAATTGGATGCCTGTGCTCTCTGGTGGTCCTGGGAAACATGGAGGGGGGCAGAGCCTAAAGAATCACCAGAGAGGAAAAGGGGAGGCCACGTGTTTATTCTCTGGGGGCCAGTTTAAATAGCCTGTGGGGGTAGTCTTGACCTTCCCTGGGGAGGGGTCACCATTTGGCAGGCTTTCTCAGAGGTGGAATTTGGACTGAGGCAACTCCCAGGGTAGGGAGCTTGGAATGGAGTTTTCTGCCCAGCATTCCAAAAATGGATGCCAGGGGGCCTGGGATGGAGCCCCCAACTAAATAATACTCAGAGCAATGGGCAAGATACCCCAGGATAGCATTAGATTCTATTCTACTATATATCCTTGATTTTTAACAACAGTAATAATAATAGTAGTAGTAGTAAAGTAGGAAGAAGTCAGCTTAGCTATCTGTTCCAAATGGCATACTCAAAGTTAGCTATGTGACCATTATAATGTGATCCAGGACACACGTGACTTAGAAGGACCAGTTCCATTATCTATCTGCTCTAGTTTGTTCAGTGGGATGAGTCCTATGACTCCCCGTGCTGACCTTGCCCTGGGTCCCCTCCCCATATTCCTCTCCTGGCTACCCCAAGGAATTGACAGGACAGAACCAGCAAAGTGTAAGAACCCACAGAAACACTCATTTCTGCTGCCCTTGGTGAAGGATGCCCCTGGAGTAGGAACACAGGGCAGGAATGGCCTAAGGAGTGTCAGCAACATTCAGACAGTGTGCTCAGGCAACCTTTCGGAAAGGGTGCTGGGGAAACAGGCCCTAGCATGGGTCTGAGTACAGTCCTTGTTTCTCTGTCTACATTTATCTTGGGCTGCTTGTTCATCTGCAACTTTTGATATCAGGTGAAGGAGGAGAGTATTAGCTGGTTTTCTTGTCTCTTTTCCTCTTGTTTGGCTGTTCTGAGAACCCAGCAATGTTAGGCACATGCTCTCCTGTTGAGCTCTACCCCTCGCCTGGTTTCTCAATAGGCCCTGCACGATTTGCTCTTAAACACATGTTGGCCAGTCAGTGCATGCAGTATCTGGCTGGAACTCTGTAACTGCAAGCCAGGGCTGTTTTGATTCCAGTTCTTATTGCTCATCAAGCTTCTGCTTACATTTCTGCAGAACTCAAGCTCCTGCTCCAGTTTCCAGGACCAAAAGATTGCCAGCATGTTTGACCTGACCCCGGAGTACCGCCAGCAGCACTTTCTCACGGGGCTTCTCTTCACAGAACTGGCTGTCGCCCTGGATGCTGAAGGTGACGGGTGAGTGTCCTCCTCCGAAAGTGGAACATGAAGGGAAAAAATATTAACAATGCCTCCAGTTCTGTTGCAAGGAGAAGGGCCCGCTTGTTTGTCCCGGCTGCCCAGCTAGCTTAGCCCCAAAATAACCACACCGAAATTGTATTAATTAAATCATTACTTGGCCCCATAGTTCTAGCCTCTTATTGGCTAACTCTCACATCTCGATTTAACCCATTTCTTTTTTTTTTAAAGACTTATTTATTTATTGTATACACAATGTTAAGCCTCCTTGTATGCATGCGTGCTAGAAGAGGGCACCAGATCATATTACAAATGGTTGTGAGCCACCATGTGGTTGCTGGGAATTGAACTCAGGACCTCTGGAAGATCAGCCAGTGCTCTTAACCTCTGAGCCATCTCTCCAGCCCCGATTTAACCCATTTCTATTAATCTGTATATTGCCATGTGGCAGTGGCTTACCGGGAAAGATTCTACCTGGCGGCATCCGTCGCAGGCGGAAGATCCATGGCTTCTCTGTGTCTCTACTTTCTTCCTCCCAGCATTCAGTTCTGTCTTCTCCGCCTACCAAAGTTCTGCCCTATCAATTAGGCCAAGGCAGTTTCTTTATTCATTAACCAATGAAAGCAACACACACACAGAAGGACCTCCTACACCACAGTTCACCTTCTTAGGTATATAACAAGACCCCAGAACTCCACCACCTGCTAGTTCCAAGGATGAGCACTCCTGTCTTGATGATACCCATGGAGTATAGTAGGGCAAGGGGATTATAGGACCCATGAAATGACCTTTTTTTTTAACTGCACTGGGAATTGAACCAAAAGCCTCACACACAGTAGGTGTGCACTCTACCACTGAGACTCATCCCCAGCCCCAAAATGACTTTTTTGAGGGATGGGGAAAGGATGGGTTTGAGACAGGGTTTCCTCAGTGTAGCCCTGGCTGTCCTGGGACTCCCTTTGTAGACCAGGCTGTCCTCAAACTCAGAGGTCCACCTCCCTCTGCCTCCAGAATGCTGGGAATAAAGGGATGCACCACCAAGCCCACCTCAGAATGGTTTCTTAAAGTCCCCTGTTTGATCAGAGTTTGCAGCGAATGCTCTGTTACTGAATTCCCTAGGGAAAAACCATTTTGCAAGAGTGTTGCTGAGGTGGACCCAGGGCCTTGCCCAGGCTCAGCATGAGCTACACCCGCAGCCCTAACAAGGCCACTTTTGACAAGGTGAGCACACCGAGAGGAAATACCAAGATGCCACTTCCCAAAGCTGGCAAAGGAAGTGACAGCTAATAAGAAAGCAGCTGGCCTGTGTTTAGATGACAGTTCTGTGGACAAGCCTTCCCAGGTCGAGAGCCGCTGTAGGCACTGTTCTCGTGGATCCTCTCACTGTGTGTGTACCCAAGCACCTGGGTGTATGGCAGTGTCGTGCCTTCCTTGTTGGCCCTTCATAGTCTTTCCAACTGAATTCCACTTTTCCCGGTAGAATTTTCTTTCCTATAACTACCATTTTCTCAGCAACAAAAAGCGCCCTCAGCTAGTTGCGGATAAGGTCCTGGGAGAAGAAAGAAATCACCCATCTTTATTTTCTTAATTGCTTCTTAATAAGTACCATGGCTTTAAGTGATTCCCGGAAGTATCTTTTGTGTTCGCCTTAGCAGTAGTCTTTGATTTTCTATTTTTGTTCCACTTGGAAACAGCCCCAACATCTGTTTCTGGTCCTTGTAAAATTGTTGCTGGGGTATTACTGGCAATAAGGGAGTGTTTGCTCAGAGATGGTGTTAATTATGTCTGATCAGGTAGATGCTGTCTACAAACACACCCAGAGAGGAGCTAATTAGCAGCATCAGTGTTTCAGGCAGCCGGGCCATCCGTCAGTCACTTTCTTAGAGAGCCGTCAGAAATACTGTCAGGACTGCAGTATGTGGGCTAAGCCTTAGAAAACCGACATCCTTTAGCACAGCTCCCCAGTAATCAGTGTGTCCTTTGCTGTCTAGGCAGTTAGAAGACTCACCCATGGGCATCTGCCTCAGCTGTAGTGACAAGGGCTTCTGGGCTGCAACTCTATCCCCACGTAAGCAGCCACAGCTGTCCCGTAAACTCGGGTTTGTCCATAAATGTCTGAGGTTCAGTAAATCCAGTGGCTTTGGAGCATTTGGAAATGGCCTCTTATCTTTGTGAGACCTTGCTCAGCCTCATTCCCATCTGGAAAACTCACACCTGCCTGCTTGTGGAAGACATGAGCTTTCTCTTTAAGACCAGGAACAAATTAAACCTTCCATGTCTGTCACTGCTGTCCAGCCTCGGACTAGGTGTTCTGTCTAGGACAAAAGACAGTTGAAATGAAAGACTGGATATTCACATTGGAAAGAAGTAAGACATCTCCATTCTCATACACAGGATGGTGTTTATAGAAAGTTTTAAGTCATTAATTCTTAACTTAATAATTAACTCTTTGGAGTTATCATGATGGTTGCTAGGGTTCAAGATCAATATAAAAATCAGTTGTATTTATGTATATTTGTAGTGAACAGTCTGAAAAAGGAATTAAGAGAAAAGTTCTATTTAAACCCCCCCAAAAGAATCAAGTACTCAAGAACAGATTCAGCAAAAGCAGTATAAGGTTTGTGCACTTGAAACATCAGAACAGTGTTGCCGGAAAGAGAGCTACATGCTACACATCCTGTGTCCATGGTCAGAGCATACAATACTGCTAGGGTGGCACCATGCCATAAATTGACTTGTGAATTTGATGCAGTGCCGCTCAAAATTCCGGTTGACTTCACTGCAGAAATTAAGTTGTTTCTAAAATGTGTCTGGAAATTCAAGTAAACCCAAACAGTTTTTTAAAAAAAAAAAAATACAATTGAAAAATTCACATTCCTGATTTTAAAATTCACTACAAAGCGAAATTATTTGACTTCATGGCTCCAAGACACAAATAGACACATCTGTCAGTACAACCAGATTAAGAATCCAGAAGTAAATCTTAACATTTATCATCAGTTGAGTTTTGTCTAGTGTACCTCAAAACAATTCAGTGAGGGAGAAATAGTTCAACAAATGCTCCTTGATATCCACATGCAAACATGTGAAGATGAACCTCATTCTGACGGTCGACAAAAGTTAACTAAACCTCCGGCCTAAGGGGGAAGACCTAAAGCTGTGGAGTAGACAGAGAAGGGAAAACCAGAGTCACCGTCTGCAAACACTTGAACTAGCCAAAGGCATTCCAGCTCTGAAAATAAAAGTCTGAGCAACAACAGAAGAAAACAGAAGTGGATTTTCCTAACAAGAAAATTAAGAGTCCAGGCATGGTAGTGAACACCTTTAATCTCAGCACTCAGAGGCAGAGGCAGATATGTTACCTCCACTTCTGCCCACTTTTCCATCCCTCCTTGCGTTAAACTATTTGGCGGTTGTAACTGCTATGAGTGTTTATGTGTAGAGCTGCAGCAGGCATCACAACACACCAAAGTGAGGCTGGGAGCAGCCCTGGCCACACTGGGTACCACACAGCAACAGTGGGAGAAACGTAGATGCTAATCCATGGTCTATTACATCAAACCTCAAATGCTCCGTCAGATGCTCATTTGAAAAGATTTTCTGGGAGGAAACTAAGCCTATCTTAAATGTCATCCTTATCTATCCATCACACTGAAATCTAGGGCAAAATTTCAGGGAGGGAGGGAGGGAGGGAGGGAGGGAGGAAGGAAGTAAGGAAGGAAGGAAGTAAGGAAGGAAGGAAGGAAGGAAGGAAGGAAGGGGAAGACTACGACAAATAATAGAGCATTCAGACACAGCTGGCGGGAATGTAACCTGGTGAAGAAATCACTAAAGGTCAAGATGGAGTTCTGACTCCAGGGGCACGCCAAAGGGGTGCATACTTAGACCCACACAAAAAACAGGAGCACTCATCATTCATGATAGTCCCAAAGTATTAGCAACTCAAACGTTCATCAGCTGATGAGAGGATAATGAGACTGTTTTCTATGCACAACGGAATGTCACTCGGTATCCGAAAGGAATGGAGTAGTCATGATACGGTGAGCTTGAAAAGAGAAGGTTAAATAGACCAGGATGGTAACACAGGCGGCCTCTCTTCTACCGTGTTTTACTTGCTTTTCACACTGTCCCCGGATTGTTCAGGATCATATGGGGCGTTCTTTGGCTTAAGGGCACCTAGCCTCCCTCACCATAGCCTGGTTTCTCTCTGTTGTGTCAACAGAATCAGCAGAGTACAGAGAAAAGCTGTGAGTGCCATCCACAGCCTCCTGAGTTCTCACGACCTGGATCCACGGTGTCTCAAACCAGAAGTCAAAGTCAAAATCGCCGCCCTATACTTGCCCTTGGTCGGCATCATTCTGGACGCTTTGCCACAGCTCTATGACTTCACAGGTAAGGACCTGTCTGAGGTCAGTGAGGCCCCTGCCAGATGTCCCTCACACAGAAAGCAAGCTCTCTCATCAGTGCTAGTGTGGATAGCTTGTGTGGGTGACACTTCACAGCACTGGACACTAAAACTTTCCTGACCCCACAGGTTTTTGAAACACAGAATTATATGGGTTTGTGTGTGTGTGTGTGTGTGTGTGTGTGTGTGTGTGTGTAAGAGAGAGAAACTATTTGTACGTTCATTCATTGACCTACTGGTTTCTGGTGGATGCCATTAACTGTGCAGCAAAGGATGGAATAGAAGAGAACTCGCTATTCTCTTCTGGGGTCGCTGCTCTGTTCAAATAAACACATTCATTTTCTTTCACAGTGCTTACAAAGGAGTAATTGGAACCAACAGACTTTTTTGCTTTATGCCAATCCACTGACACATAAATCATGGATTCTTTTAATATTAGGAAATTATGCCACAGCAAAAAAAAAAAAAAAAGTTTGCTTTTGGCAGCAAGAGGTCAATTGTGAGGTCAGTATCTTTTACTTAACGACAAGAAGAAAGCATAAAAATTTTCAAAATTGCTCACTTCCTGGATTTATGTTCCTCTTCCAGTGTGGGCTGGAGAATATAGGCGGAAGTACACTATTCTGGTCACTTCAGAATAGCTTTTGCTCTGTGAGTTTGGAGGTTACCATGCTGGGAGGTTGCAGATAAATGATCTAGAGTCTGGAGAATGCCTGCCTGAGCCCAGCAGTCCTTACAAGGCATCACCACTGAGTCTCGGAGAGCCATCTGAGTTTCCCACTTCCTCCAAGTACAGTGGCATGTTGACTAAGTCATCTGTAAAATCAGGGCAATAACAACTATTTAGTTTATAAAATAATGAGACTGGGGTTGTGAAAATAGCTTAGTCAGTAAAGAGCCTGCCATTCAAACACAGGATCTGTGTTCAATTCCCAGAACTCACCTAAAAGTTTCTGACATGGTGGTGTAATTGTAAACCCATCACTGGGAAGGTGAGACAGGAAAATTCCTGGAGCCCTCCAGTCAGCCAGCCAGGTGGGGGAGGGGAGAAGTGGGCAGTGGTTGGGGAACAAAACAAGATCATCTTCTTGCCTCCAGATGCACATGCATATATATGTGCACACAACACACACACACACACATTCTCCCATTCATATGCACACAAATACACAAGATGAGGACAATGATCTAGAACCTTTAATTCATGCAAATTGTAAAGCGAAAAGCAAGCATTCCTATGGAAGTAGTTATTTCTCTTCCTTATTAAAAAAAATCCTCATGGGGGCTAGAGAGATGGCTCAGCAGTTAAGAGCATTGCCTGCTCTTCCAAAGGTCCTGAGTTCAATTCCCAGCAACCACATGGTGGCTCACAACCATCTGTAAGGGGTTTGGTGCCCTCTTCTGACCTGCAGGCATACATACAGACAGAATATTGTATACATAATAAATAAATAAATAAATAAATAAATTTATTTTTAAGAATCCTCATTTAAATTACCAGGAGGAAAGCTCAGCAGTTAAGAGCACTTGCTGCTCTTGCAGAGGATCTGGGTTTGGTTCCCAACACCTCACAACTGCCTATAACTCCAGTTCCAGAGTATCTGAGACCCTCTTCTGACTTCCCCAAACCCATGAAGTACACATCCATATACACAGGTACTAGTATATACATATAAAATAAAAATGAATTTATTTTAAAGATACAGCCCATGGGGCTGGAAACATGGCTCAGTACTTATGAGCACTGGCTGGTCTTCCAGAGGACCCAGCATCAATTCCTAGCACCTACATGGCAGCTCATGACTATCTGTGACTCCAGATTTAGTTCCGATGACCTGTTGTAGCCTCTGGGGTCATCAGTCATGAAAGTGATACACAGACATACGTGTAGCAAAATTATAAAAATAATAAAATAAAAATGTTAAAGATACATCTAAATTCAAACTTAAGCCGCATCTGTTACCATAGGTGACCTCTGACAAATCTGGCTTTTCTGTAAATATAGATAAGCTTAGACTTTTGAAACAATCCTAGTGTGTGATTTATTATAATTGCATATAATTCTACAAGGAACTTATTCTGTAGTTAGAGGTTCCATCTTATTGGATCATTATGTGAAATAAACAGTATTATTTTAAATACAGAGCAGAACACAACGAAGTATTATAAAACTTTGAAAGCTTCTCTAACATCTGAAAAATTAGTTTGTAGCCTAAGCTTGTGCTGGCACTCCGTTTGTTTTAAGCCTGTCTGCTTTTTCCCTAGACAAATAATGGTAAACACCAGGCTTTGAATTACTTGCTGACTTTATTAACTAAGACGCTTCTGTCACTTATTGGGTTGAAGACAGGGAAGGGTGGTCTTGGGCTTGCTGTCACCCATGGTTTAATTGCAGTTGCAGATGCTCGCAGTGGGAAAAGCCGCGCCAGTGGCTCCTATGAAGAACAAGATGTGGCCAATGGAATCAACCAGAATGTGGCCCTCGCCATAGCAGGGAATCATTTTAATTTGAAGACAAGCGGAGCAATGCTGTCTTCCTTGGTATGTTGGTACACATTCCTTAAGATCATTTCTTGTTGGTATGTCCTCCTCCTGCCTTTTGATAGAACCCAGCTTAGGGCAGAGAGGGTTTCTGCCTCCCCACTGTGCTACAGGAATCAGAGGTTGACAGCCAGCCAAGAAGCACGCTGCTCAGACAGCCATGGCAACAGCAAGAGATGCACATGTCACATTTAGCCAGTCCCAGTGTTCCAGGTGCAGAAAACTATCAGAGAGGGGTACTTGGGGACTCTGAACCATTACAGAGATCACACCAAAGCGTCCTTCCATTGAAGTTAGGCTGGGCTTACTCCATGTGTTTATTAGTCTTAATATTTGCCTCTGGTAAATGACCGAAGTGACCAGAGCTTCCAAAGCAAAAGCCCTCAGCTTTCCTAGGCCCCCAGAGAGCCTGAGGAGATTTGTTCGGCTTGTCCTTTGATAGAAGAGCTCTTTGTGGGATGTCCCCTCCACTGCACTTGAGGGACTCTTCTGTTTGTTGATGCACTCCATCTCTGGTTGAGACAACACGTCATCTTCTAGCTCAGTGCTGTTCCTGGTCTGTTTTTACTCGACTTGAGTGTTTGAGTCTATGATCCTAGGGATGCACCTAGGGCAACCTAGGCTTTGCGAGAGCTAAGCAGTCAATCTCATTTTGTATTTCAACATAAGATCTGATTCCGCAGGAAGCGTCTTGCCACAACTATTCTTTACTAGATGGATTTTTTTCCTTTCTTCCCAGCACCTAGCAGCCTCAGCCTCTTTCACCCTTGCCTAGGAGAGTTGGGGAATCAGGGAGACAGGACACGTAAGACTAGACATCACTAATCTTACAATTCAACAGCGTTCCTTATGTTTACACTCTATATTTGAATAATCCTCCTTACCAAAGTTACCTGCTGAGGGCGGTATGTACCTTTTATATTAATTGCCTGTAAGGAGTATAGAAACCCACCCACCCTTGGGTGAATTTTGGTGTAGATGGCGTCACAAACATGGATTTGATCCATGTGCCGAGCAGCTCATGATCTTGACATGAAGCAGAACTGTTGGATTATTCATCGTCTCTAGTTAGGCTAGTTCTCCTCCATAAGTCCAACCCTCCATTGGCCATCTTGAAGAAGTTCTGGAGATCTTAGCAGCAAGAATGTTCCATTGCATCGTTGGTATTGAAGAACATGATCAGGGTCCGGGACAGACCACCAGACAGTGCTTAGTTCAGTGTTTCTCAGCTTAACCCAAACTGCCAAGGTAAAGCCTTTACTGAGCACACATTTCCTTGCCTTGGGAAGACGGGGCTGCAGAAAGTAGATGCCCAGCCAGGGAAGAAGTGGATAGTGTTCTGAGAGGTTCTCATCTCTTACAGTTTTGTCTTTTTCTGTTGCTTGACTTCCTCTCACACCTTCCCCCGCCTTCCCCCACCATTTGCCTCCCTCCAGCCCTATAAGCAATACAACATGCTGAATGCAGACACCACCCGCCACCTCATGGTTTGCTTCCTGTGGATCATGAAGAATGCCGATCAGGGCCTCATTAGGAGGTGGATTGCTGACCTGCCTTCCATGCAGCTCAACAGGATTTTAGACCTGCTGTTCATCTGTGTCTCCTGTTTTGAGTACAAGGTAGGTGTGGGGTGTCTTCTGGTGTGGGGTGTCTTTGACGTTTCCTTCAGTCCTGTCTTGTTATTCTTCCCTTTGAACAATGACAGCATTGTTCATTCTTCATGCTTCTGCATTCCAGCCCCTAGCTTGTTTGCATTTGCCATTCCACATAGAAAGAATGTCTGCCTATTGCAGTGGGCCCATTCCTGCTAATAAAGTTTCATCCGTAGGAGCCTCTGGAATAGTGTCCATGTAGTATATGTCAAAACTCCCCAACATGACCCTGAAGTGTTCTCTTTTGACAAATCTCTCCATCTACAGAGACACCCCTAAACTGAATGTTCCTACCTCTATCCTTCCAGGGAAAGCAGAGCTCTGACAAAGTCAGCACTCAAGTCCTGCAGAAGTCACGGGATGTCAAGGCCAAGCTGGAGGAGGCCCTTCTGCGTGGAGAAGGAGCCCGCGGGGAGATGATGCGCCGTCGCACTCCAGGTGTGGGGGGCAGCCTCCCCGCTTGTTAGACAGCTCTTCACTCTTTATGGGAAGGAAGGTCCTGGTTCTGGATCCTGTGCTTGGCTTGTAAAATGCTTGTTCTCTGCCTCTGGGGGCAAGGATAACACTGAAAGTCCCCAAAGGCCATGTTTTATTGAGGTTTAAGAGCCAGGAAAGGCCAAGAAATCCAAGAAAGTGATTGACGGAGGAGGGAGACACTGTCTCCTTTGTGCCTTGGCCCCTGAAGGAGACTGATCAACAAACTGGAGGGCTCTGGGCCCAAGGTCATATTCCTGATCAACAAACTGGAGGGCTCTGGGCCAAGGTCATATTCCTGAGTCATTTGATCTGTTACTGGGGTAGAGCAGTCTCCCCCAAACAGTGCCAGCATGCCACCATCCTAGGGACCCTGTGAATCAATCACCTGAGCTCATCACAGTAAGACATTCAGATGCCATGTGTTCCCAGGGAAACAGCAACAGGAGGGCACTCAGCACCTTCGCTGGACTCCTGCTCTTCTTTCTAGCAAGTCGGGTTTGGGGGCGGGGCTCACAGAAGCCCCTGCTCAGGGGAAATGTGAAAGGCAGGAACATCTTCCAGAGCTGCCTCCTGTCCATCCAGGGCAGGTCACCACAGACACAGCATGGCAGCTTTATCTCCTCACGGCAGACAAACTGATTAACTGAAGAATGTACTGAGCCTTCTCAGTAAAGCTGCGTGCTCGCTCGACTTTTGGTTATCTTAGAGGGTTCCATGCTAATCAAATTCCTGCCGTGTGTTTCTTCACTCCTAGGGAATGACCGATTTCCAGGCCTCAGTGAAAATCTGAGATGGAGGAAAGAGCAGACTCAGTGGCGGCAAGCGAACGAGAAGCTGGATAAGTGAGTCTCTTGGCTGCTCTGTGCTACTTTCATTTAAAGTCTTTAACTAGCTTTCCCAGGCTGCTTGTGTTTCTGGGACAACTGCATCCTTCCAAGGGTAAGAAAGGGAAGCATACTGTCTGTGTAAATACGGCTCCGGCTACTCAGGATGCCCAAAGGTTGAAAATGCTATGGCTTCAGCTCTTTAAAAATGTACCCATTGTTTTCAGAAGCCCAGTTTCCACAACCTCAGGTTGCTGATGAAGAGCAAAGAGAGAAAGCAGAACCTGGTGTCCTGCCATGTAACTCCACATCTGTATTTTCATAGAGACAGTGGGTGCAAAGATGGGTAGTCAGGGGTTTTTATAGTAGCCTTATATTCTTTATTGTTCAAAAGTATCAGAACTGGTTGGGCTGGAGAAATGGCTCTGCATTTGGAAGCATTGACTGCTCTTCCCGTGTTCGATTCCCAGCACCCACATGTCAGCTCACAAGACTATAACTCCAAGATCTGACATTCTCACACAGACACACATACAGGCAAAATACCAATGCACATAAAATAAGAATAAATTTAAAAAGTCAGAACTGGCTGGTTGGTGGTAGTACATGCCTTTAATCCCAGCACTCAGGAGGCAGAGGCAGGCAGATCTTTGTGAGTTTGAGGCCAGCCTGGTCTACAGAGTGACTTCCAGGACAGCCAGGGCTACGCAGAGAAACCTTGTCTTGAAAAACAAACAAAAAAAGGCCACAAAGAAATTTACCAAAACATCAATAGTGTTTTAAGATTTTAAAAATGTGATTTATATTTTCTTTTTCACAGTCTGTTATGTTTCCTACATTGGATTTGCATTTTCATATCTTTTATAATCAGAAAAAAAATACAAAGAAAGTGAAAAACAACCCTGCTTGGATGGCAACACATGCTGTGTGTGTGTGTGTGTATGTGCGTGTGCGCGCACACTTTCAATTGCTCTGATAAAACACTAAGACCAAAAGCAGCTTGAGGGGATGGGATTTATTTTATCCTATGATTTATAGCTCATCACAGAAGTAAGTCAGGGTAGGAACCTAGAGGCAGAAACTGAAGCCAGGGCCATGAAGAAACATTACTTACTGACTTCTCTCCAAGACTTGCTAGCTTGCTTTCTTATACAACTCAGGACCACCTGCCCATGGATGGCACCACCCACAGTGGTGGGTCCTCCCACATCAATCATTAATCAAGACAGTGCTGCCATAGACTTGACTGTAGCCCAATATGATAGAGGCAGTTCCTCAATTGAGATCCACTCTTCCCAGATATGTCTAGCTGGGTGTCAAGTTGACAGAAACCTGCACATGTATATTATATGTATTATACATCAAAGGGGAAGGAGAGAACTGTGTGTAACAATTTAGACATAAGAGAGCTAAAGCTAAATGTGTGTGAACGGATAATGTGTGTCTTCTCTGCCTCTTAGCCGCGTGTAACTTATGAAACCCAGGTTCCCTGAGCAAAACACCAAATGGTTGAAGACCCCACACATACGACAGAGCATTGATGGTACAGCTTCCCTCAGAGGGAGGGATGAGGAAACCTGAATGTTCTTTATAAATAAATGTTAATATCTCTGCCATTATCTGACGAATGGTACATCCTAGCCAATTTATGGCACTGTGGGGAGTCAAACTTATTCTGAAACATCACATTTTTTTCCTCCTTACTCTAAAGCATTTTTTTTCCTAGAAACATTTCAATAATAGTTTTTGGAAAGCATGCCAAATAATCTGGCTTCCTAACAGTGAAGGATGCTGTTTGTGCAAGTCAGTATCTGATACCAATTAAAGGGTGATGGCTTTGCCAGTAAACAAGAACGTGCTGCCCTGTGGCTTGGAAGGGAGACTGCCACAACTGTCAGGTCCAAAGATACGTGGAGACATCACATTTTCACTCCGGTGTCACATGGGAACCCCGGTTATCGGTCGTATTAATAATGCCTATTTGCTTAGAGAGCTTTGGCTTACTCTGATTTTCCTAGCTGGTCCTTAAGATCTTTGGTTCTAAGTGTTAGTAAATTTTCGCACCCATTTTCATAGGGGAAATATGGATTTGAAGTTACACCGTAGGGCACTTGGCCCTGCTTTCTCTGCCCCTCTCTCCTTGCCTGTTGCTTTCATTCAGTGTGTGAGGTCACTGGTTCAGACAGTGTACAACAACAACAGGTGTACGTAGAAGGCACAGCACTGTTTCAATGGTTAGGTCATCTGCTCCACCGCATTAAAGCAAGAGGGTATCAAGGCATGTTTTGGCCGGGCTGTGTGAATTGCTGTAGGTAGACTTTCCCACTTGCTGACATCAGCCATCTTGACTGTGAGCATGCAGGTCCTGCCAGTTCTCTGCAGGTTCGTTCTGGGCTCCCCGCTCCTGGTGGACTGCTCGTTACGATGACTGACGATCCCTCAGTCCTTCTGCAGCCGTGCGGCAATTATAACTGCTCAAGTTAGAGCTATTTGGAAACGCTATCATTTTTAGACGACAGTTTCTGTCATTTTAGCTTTATTTTAACCAGTTTGGCTCTGTTTCTTTTAGAGCAATAGTTTTCAATCTGGGCTGCATTCAGATTACCCATGGGAACGTCCAAAGTGTTGCCTGTGCTTTGGATAGGGCCTCAAACTACCCAGAATGCTCTATGTTGACAAGGTTGTGTTTGAACTCACGAGGTCTGCCTACCTCTGCCTCCTGTGTGCTGGAATCAAAGGAATGTGCCACCATACCCAGTGTCAAAGTGCCCCAAGGTATCCCCTGCCAGCTCTAGGTTGGTTAAACTTTACAAGTGACTGGTCTGTGCAGACAAGTCCGAGCCACTCTAGTAGACCTCCCAGGAGTGACAATATTGCATGACAATAAAAATTAATACTACTGAACTATACATTTAAAAATGATTAAGGTGGTAAGTTTCATGTTGTGGTTAGGTATATTTTGCCACAACTGTAAAAGCAGGTTAGGGCTGTCTGTACTATCCATTACAAGAGCCATAACTGCACGAAGCCATATGGTTGAAGTATGGTTATTTTGTATTAAGATGTAGAATAAGTGAAAATAAATGCAATATTGAACATTTCCACAATAATTTCTAATTAGTTACTTACTAACAATACTTTTGATGTACTAGATTAAATAAAATATGGTTAAGATTAATATTGGCTGAGTGTGCTGGCACATGTCCTTAATTCCAGCACCCAGGAGGCCGAAGCAGATAGATCTCTGTGACTTTAAGGCAGCCTGGTCTACGTGGTGCGCCCAGGATCCTAGTCACAGTGAGACGTTTCTAAGAGAAAGAAAAGAAGAGATAATGCCGTCACTTTCATTTTATCTTTTTGTGTCTGCGCCTAACACAAAATCTAAAATAATACAGCCTTGGTCAAAGTGTGGGTTTTTTTTGTGGTGGTTGTTTGTGTTTTGTTTGTTTGTCAGGGGGATGCTGTTGTTGTTTTGAGACAGAGTTTCATTAGGTAGTCTTCACTGGCTCCAGAAGACACTTTGTAGACCAGGCTGGCTTCAAACTTCATAAAGATCCACCAGCCCCTGCCTCCTGAGGGCTGGAATTAAAGGCATGCCCCACAACACCTGGCCCTGTTACTGTAAATTTAAACGTACCAGTAAGTTAATCAAAACAAAAACTTTTATAATTTCACTTACCTTATAAATATACTGTCAGTTGGAGAATGGGGGGAAGGGTTGTCAAGCAATTAGTACTGAAGAACCTATCCTAAGTGTGATATTGGTTAAAAATAGCTTTCTGAGCACTCAGTGTTGTATAAGCAACTGTTATTGGATAAGGACAAAGGAGAACAACTCTGGGTAATCCTGGTCCAGGACGTTTGAACTGATAGCATAACACCCCAGCATCTGTAATTCCATCTTAGCCACTGGGGACTGTTGGAAAAGTCAGTTTTTCCTACCTCTCTTTCCTTAAAACTAAATTGGGATGGTAAAACAAATTGCAGTAGTACCCTTTTCTCTGCAGGCAATACACTCCAGGGGATACCCAAAGCTGTGAATGGTACCAAATCCTTCTTTACATCACTGTGATACTGTGTCAGTCAGCCTGGTTACTAAGACAGCAACTAAGTAAATAACATGTAGGTAGCATATGCATCATGGATACACTGGGAAAAGCAATGATCAGGTGACATTGGTCACTTGATGGAATATGACATCAGGCTGTTCAGAACTGCACACCATTGAGAGTCATGGATACATTGGGCAAAGCAATGATCTGTATGTAGCGTGATTAGTAGAAGCTCAGGGACAGACACTGGGGATCAACCTGAAGGTCAGAAAAGCAAAGCACACAGCCGCTGGCTCTTTCCTTTACCTCAGTCTGAAATGACGATTCTGCTTCCAGGAATCTCAGAATGAGACTGTGTCTGAGAGCTGTCTTCTCCTATCTTATATTCCTCTCGAGTGCTGGGATTAAAGGCATGCACCACTACCTCCTGGTTTCTATGGCAAGCTAGTGTGGCTACTGGGATTAAAGGTGTGTGTCGCTGCTGCCTGGTCTGTAAGGCCGGCCAGTGTGGCTGTTTTACTTTTCTGATCTTCAGGCAAGCTTTATTTATTAAAATACAAATGAAATGCCACCACAATGATCACCTGGCAGGATGGAATATGATGTCATGCCACTCAGAACTGCACACAATTCAGAGCCAATGACTTGTTTGTTTCTGGAATCTGTTCTTCAATTTCTCAACTAATGTTTTTGGACTCTTGTTAACTCTGGGTAACTGAACCCTTGAAGGCAAAGAAAGCTGTGGAAGAGAAGACCACTTCCTCCCTTCCCAGCTTCACTTGCTTGGTGAGGATGAAGGGATCTGTTCACAGAATGTACCAGTTCCTTAGAATTAAGCCTGAAAAACAAAATGCCTGGTGATATCCCATTTCCTAACTGGTAGGTTCCAGTCCGGGAACCTCCAGCAGAATTTTTGATGCCCTGCCCCACGGGATGAGAGCCTTGTTTCCCATTAGAAAAAGTCAGCCAAGCCAGGCGGTGGTGGCGCACGCCTTTAAGCCCAGCACTCGAGAGGCAGAGGCAGGTGGATCTCTATGAGTTCGAGGCCAGCCTGGTCTACAAGAGCTAGTTCCAGGACAGGCTCCAAAGCCACAGAGAAACCCTGTCTCGAAAAATCAAAAAAAAAAAAAAAAAAAAAAAAAAGCCAGCCAGTCCCACATGCGTCTAAGCAACCTTCTCAGGTAGACTTCGTGTGGTGAAGAACTGAATCTCCTTTTCCATAGCAGCATCACTGCTTCCCAGTGTTCCCCAAGTTCAAGTCACATTCCCGTCTCTCCAGCATGTTGCGGCCCCACTCCCACCCCCGTTCACATAATGCGCATGCATGACCAACAGACGAGACCCTCAGGCTCTCACATGCTATCTGATAGGCTCACCTAATTGTCAGTAGCAACCAGTAATTACTTCTCTACCCATTCTGTTATTTTCATAATTGTCGTCATTAATAACAGTGAAGATACGGATGACCTGGAGACTTCACTAGACCATCTTCCCAACCAGACGTGAACCCCAGGAAACACTGGCTTGGTTACATAGAGGCCGGCCTCTCTGTGTTAATTCATGGTTGACTGTTCTAAAGAATCCTTTGTGACATGGTGCATTGGTTGTCATCGCTGGAACCTGGCCAAGCCAGATTGTGCTTTAATTTGACCTCCTTTTGTTTCTTAGAACAAAGGCAGAATTAGATCAAGAAGCCTTGATCAGTGGCAATCTGGCTACAGAAGCAAATTTAATCATACTGGATATGCAGGAAAACATCATCCAGGTGAGGGCAATGCACACCCCATCTGGCCAGCTCATGGGTGCGTTTCTTGGAATTGGATAGGGGAACCATCATTCAAAATTGAGAAATGTGAGCACGATTTACAGAATGCCTTTTTAAAACTAAAGTGGGGAAGTTTGGAATTTACAATGGTGCCTACCTTGCAGATTCCAGAGATGCCAGGCATCCTCTGGCCCCTCTGACTTGCTACTCCCTTGGAAAGAGTTGGGCATCTGAGGAACTGACCGTCAAGATTAAACTGGAACAAGTATGCATGCTAGATTTATAAGGTAGACAGTGGACTCTGCAACAGGATGGGAATTAGGTTTCTCCTGGTAGGTCAATTCCAATGGGCTAGGATAGGAGTCGCTGATGACATAGTGGGATTGGGGGTCCCCTCTTGGGGTTCTTAGTCTCCTTAATAAAAGGGTTTAAGAATGGACTAAAGTAGAAAGTGAAAGACAATATTAATAGTGTTTTTAAGAAAAATCCCCAAAGCTAACAAGTTGCAAATCTTAGCAGCTGCTGGAAGGAGGAGTGTTAAGGAATAAAAGGAAAGAAAGTTATGTCATTTAAACTGGCATGGAGGTCAGATGCAAGCAGTCATACGGCAGGGAAGGGAGCCCAGAACGTCAGGAAGACTCGGGGTTAGGAAAAGTATGATTAGAAAAGGGACAGAATGATAAAAGAAGAAGTGTGGACAGACGGAGACAGCTTCGTGGCTTTGGCCCAGGGAGCTGCTGTGCTAGGAGTAGGGCTTCTGGGAGGGACAGCACACGGTCTCGCTAAAGGACTAAATATTCTGCCCTTTTACTTATTATGGCTTAAGGCAAGCCTGCCACCCTAGGGATGATCCTTTGGCCAAGTGATTTACCAACACAAGTGAAATATTAGGACTTCATAGAAGCCAGAGATAATGTTGTCTTGACTGGATGCTTCCTCTCTGTTGGCCTTTATTGCTGCTCTGACATTATGACGGCACTGGGTAATGTCCAGTACTCAGTGTGTGTGATACTCAGATTGTTCAAGGGCAGTCCTGCGGATTTGCCATCCCTGCTTTAGGAAAGTACAGGTCAGCCTTCCATTGCAGGGTTCCATACCATTGATGGGAAATATTTAGGAATTAAAAATAGATCTGTGCCGACCATATGCATACTTTATAGTTTCCCATCATTGTTTCCCAAACTATACAGAATAGCAACTGTTGGCCCGGTATTCCTATTTGTATTAGGTACCAAAAGCAAGCAAGGGATGATTCAAAGTACATGAGAGGACTGTGAGTTATGTATGCAAATACTACCTCCCTTTGATAGGAGGGACTTGAGCATCCAGGGATGACTCCAATATCTTTGGAACGTTCCCTAACTTTGGTACCCTAAATGTTTAGCATCACATTGATGGCATCTTTGTACAAGGTAAATCTGAGAGTAGTGTGCCTGATACCAAGCCTCAAAATGATTTGCAGTTTCCAAGGAAAGTTGCATTATAGAGAATACAGTTATCCTTCTTGTTGGTTCTTTTGTAGCCGACAAATAGGCTGCCAATTTAGAAGACACACCTGCCACCAAGCAGCCCTCTTGTACTTGAAGCTCCCAACTGTTTTTGAAACACTGGTAGAATAATCATGCCTACAAAGAAAGAACATTCCAAAAACCATAACCCAGACTGGAGGGAGATGAACTCTAGAACTTTGGGTAATCTCCCAAATTGGATGAAGTTAGTTTTGAAAAGAGGCCATTGGGAAAGGACTTAAGTTCTCATGGTTGTTAATAAATGATATACATGGTGGCTCACACTAAGAAGAAGGTATGCCAGTTCTCTACACCAGCGGCAGCCTCTTGGGCCTTCTGCCATACTCAGTGATGCTGTTCTTCCACCCCCCAGGCAAGCTCCGCCCTGGACTGTAAAGACAGCCTGCTGGGAGGCGTCCTGCGTGTCCTGGTGAATTCTCTGAGCTGTGATCAGAGCACCACCTACCTGACTCACTGCTTTGCCACTCTCCGCGCACTCATTGCCAAGGTACGCGTGGGATGCTTGTTTTCTTACTCCTCATTAAAAGCGAGAGTCTCTCCTAGCCTCACCTTCCTCTGCAAGTAGATGGAGGCCATGGAGTAACAGTACCAGGCGCTCTGACTATCCGGAAGTCACTGTGGGGATGCTGAACCGTGGCTCTCATACTTGAAATGTGGACCTAACTACACATGTGTCAAATGACCACACACTGAAAGTCTCTGACTTGAGAGCAAAAATCATTTGAGAGACTACAGGTTTTTCTCCTCATGAACACCCTTATCGAAGTGAGAGTCAATCCTACACCTGATTCCCGTTAGAAAATGTGACAAGCACGACCATAGTAAAATGCTGGGAGCTGCCTGAGCACCATCTTTGGTCGGTAGCATATTAAGATGATTTTTCCTTCTTTGCGGGAAATCTTAGTGGGTGCCCTCTACATAGGATCTTGTAAATTTGTGAGGTGGAATTCTGCTGCCCACTATCATAATAACTTTCTCTTTCTTAGTCATCAATAATTTCCAAGGAACCCATGAAATCCAAGTAAGTCCTTCAGAGCTGCGGCTCACTCACCAGTGAATGCAACCTGGCTAACAGTGAAGTTGGTGACATAGCCCTTACCTCAGCCGTGTGACTCACAATTAGTGGACGTCATCGCTTACCTCCATCGCCTGGCACCTGTAGCCCATTTTGTTTATGGAGCACTACATTAACCCTTCAGGCTCTTTGCTTGTCCAAACAGACCTTTGCATGTTGCGACAGCCAGCCGGGGAGCTTGCGAAAGTGCCCGGTGATGCCATATGACCTCCTGTGTCTCTTCTAGTTCGGGGACTTGCTGTTCGAGGAGGAAGTAGAGCAGTGCGCTGACCTGTGTCAGCGGGTGCTGCACCACTGCAGCAGCAGCATGGATGTCACTCGGAGCCAAGCCTGCGCCACCCTCTACCTCCTCATGCGCTTCAGTTTCGGAGCCACCAGTGTAAGCGCAAACCGGCTGGGCAGCCCCGAATCAGGAGAGAGTGTGAATGTGAAGCATAGGTTGAGGGAGGGGATGCCGTATAGCTTTTCACTTCTGCCCTGGAAAAAGGACGCCAGGGAGTCTGCAGGTGGGCACCAGCATTTGGGAGCAGCAGCAGCAGGACTGGAGGGTGCCTGCTTCTAGCAGTCAGAGCTCCGGCATGTCAGACAAACACAGGAGCAGGTTACAGTTCCAGAAAAGTGTGTCCCGTTCCAAAGTCTGAATCAGTACCAGGTCTGGATGGTACCAGGACAACTTGTGGATGAGAATTATAAATGATTATCGTCCTCTGGACCTGATTTTTTGTTTTGGTTTTTTGAAACAGGGTCTCACTATGTAACCCTGCCTGTACAGGAACTTACTATGTAGACCAGGCTGTCCTGGAACTCTCAGAAATCTGCCTGCCTCTGCCTCCCAAGTGCTAAGATTAAAGGCATGGCTTGGTCCTGAATTTTAAGTGAAATGTTGGACACTTTGGGGTTCAGTTTCACAGTGAACCTCTGCCTTAGTCTGTCCATGTTTAGTTTTGTCTTGCACATGCTTGCAGTTTTGTCTGCTGCCATGTTCATGAGCATCTTTAAGAATATCTTTTAAACTAAGCCTGTAAAAGAAGATCTCTAAGTTCCAAGAAGAGACTCTTGGCACCAGAGCTTCTATCCGGTGACCAACTTTATAATAATCTTTCAGCTTTGCAGAGTGGAGGCAGCCCAAATGCAATGAAAATTTAAAGGGAGCCTGACAGATTTATGGGAGCAAACGGTCCATCTAATCCATTTAAACAGTGATGTGAATCTTGGACAAAGTGTAGCTCACCGTTTATTGAGAGCAAAGGAAATGCTTAAGACTAGACTGAAGGAAATACTAGGAGCTGTTTGTGTCTGGCCCTGGATAGTTGCTTGCTGACTGTCTCTTGTTCGCTTCATCTTTTCTGATGCAGAACTTTGCCAGAGTAAAGATGCAAGTAACCATGGCGCTAGCATCCTTGGTAGGCAAAGCACCAGACTTCAATGAAGAGCACCTGAGAAAGTCCTTAAGGACAATTCTGGCCTATTCAGAAGAGGACACAGCTATGCAAACAACTCCTTTTCCCACCCAGGTAGACCCATGAACATACCTTGTCTTGTGCATGAGTTTGAGATTAACCAGTTATAAGCATACACATTTATGGTTTTGCATATAACATTTTACATATATTATACATGTGATTTGCAGATATTTATAGCCTGTTCTATATTTACATGTTCTCAGTGCTTGATAAATGCAATAATACATACCACTGATATCCTCAAATTCAAGACACCAAGATCCTATTGGGAAAGCATAGTCCCAAACAATAAGAACCAGCACAAGAAAAGGGATACGGAGCTCTGTGGTGACAGACACTGTACAAGTCTTAAGAAAGGGGTGCAGGGGCTGGATGTAGTTCTGTGGTAGAGCCTAGCATTCATACAGCCCTGGGTTTGATCCTCCCAATTCCAAAAAGCTAAATAAATAAATAGTGAGGGGTGGTTAATGAAGACATGGTGGTCTGGAAACGTGGAGATGGGAAGGAGTCAAACTCCGGGGGTAGACTTTAGGGAAGAGGGAGAAGAAGTGATGTTTGTATGTGAGACAGACAAGGAAGGTAAGAAGAGCTGGTAAGCGGTGTTCGTCCTAAGGGACCCAGGAGGGCAGTTACTCTTCTGCCTCGCTGCAGTGACCGTGTGAAAGATGCCCCTAAGTGAAAGATGCATTCTGTCTCTGCCCATCTCTGCCCTTTAGCTCCAGCCCTTAGCCTACTCTGCGGTAGGTTCTCACCACCTGGTATTCCAGAGGAGAGTTTGGACCTCTGCAGTGTAGGAATAACCAGAACTCATTCAAACTTGAAACTCAAGGTGTTGGAGATGGAGATAGTGAAGGAAGCAGGCCACTGCGTGGCTCTCAGGGCCACATCACCTGCAGGCCTCGCATTGCACAGGTGAAAGTGCCCACAGAGGAGCTCATGAGTTCTCTCCACCTTGGACCCCTGCCTATCTCTGGGCAAAGCCTTTCTCTGGGTCCCCCTGCGCTTCATGTTCTTCACTGCTTGTACTTCTTTTTGTCAGGTGGAGGAACTTCTTTGCAATCTGAACAGCATTTTATATGACACAGTGAAAATGAGGGAGTTCCAGGAAGACCCTGAGATGCTCATGGACCTCATGTACAGGTAAACTCTCCTAAGAAGATAGATAGAAAGGGCATTGTTGCTGGGCGTGGTGCATACTTTAGGAAGGGAAAAAGGGAGGGAGGGAGGGAGGGACAGAGGGAAGAACGGAAGAAGGAAGGGAGGGAGGGAGGGAAGGAAGAAAGAGCATTGTTTCCGAGTCTGAATATTTGTCTCAGCGAGGTGCCATCTGTTTCTTTTATTATTACATTTTTATTTTATTGATATGGCTGTTTTGTCTGTGCACCATGTGTGTGCCCGGTGCCCATGGAGGCCAGAAGAGGGCATCAAATCCCCTGGGGCTGGAGTTATAGATGGTTATGAGCTACCATGTAGGTGCTGGGAAACAAACCCAGGTCCTCTAGAAGAACTGTCAGTGCTTTTGACCACCGAGCCATCTCTCAAGCCCCAGTGATGCCCTTTCTAATGTTGCTATCATAGGTAACTGAGGTAGAACAGTTTGGGGGCAACAAACTGAACACTAGTGGGAAAGTAGAGTTGATCCATTCATAAATTTCCAGAAAGATTGCACTAATTTAAAGTACACTGTTTAAATACTATCCTCTGTCTGGAATGAGAGAAAAGAATTGCTGGTTGTTCCATGAATTCTTTCCCACATGCTTCTTCTGCAATTCATAAAGAGAGACAGTTTAGAAGTCACAACTGAGTGTGTAGTGTAAACCTTCTGCCCTCTGGCCCAGGAGTTTTGGGAGAAGTTACTTATAAAGGTAAATAGCTCTGATCCATCGTTAAAGGGATAGAACGTTGTTCTCTGTCACAACTATGAAAGAAAAGGAAGGAAACCGCTTGAGCTCCGTGGAAAAGGACATCCTGTCATTGGTTGTCCCTCACAAGACTGCTGCTAATGTTCTTTCTTGGCATCCAGCACACCCGAGCCACCTAGAGTTGGATGAAATGTTTTGCCTTTTCCCTTATTTTCTGGAACTGTAAAGAAAAATGTTAGGTGGGGAGGATAACGCTTACAAAAAAAAAAAAAAGAAAGGAGAAGAAAGTCAAGTGCCATCCCTGTAAGAGTGGCGCTCTGAAGGCTGTGCATGAAACATTCTCAATTTGCCTTCAGGATCGCCAAGAGCTACCAAGCGTCTCCGGACCTGCGGCTGACCTGGCTGCAGAACATGGCCGAGAAGCACACCAAGAGAAAGTGCTTCACGGAGGCTGCCATGTGCCTGGTGCATGCAGCTGCCTTGGTGGCCGAGTACCTGAGCATGCTGGAGGACCACAGCTACCTGCCCGTGGGCAGCGTCAGCTTTCAGGTGGGACAGGTGCAGCAGCTTTTGTTAGATCACCGCCCGACCGTGGGGGTCGGGAGCTGAGAGCTCCCCAAAAGGAGTGCTTCCGAAGTCACCAGAGGTGTTTGGGAATGTGACAAATGGAGAAACCAAGGCTGTTTCCACCGTTCGCATATCTGGTCCTAGTTGTCTGTGCTGCCCCGGTTGAAAACCGTTGTGTTTAAAGTGTTCTAATTACCTCATCTAATGCCTTTACCATCTTTTAAAACACACTCATTACAGTAATGATACTAAGAGGCCAAGGGAGCTTTGGGAGACATTCTCAGACATTTTAGACATTTGGCCATCCCCATAAACCTGTGAAGCAGGTAGATTTCCATTTCACAGACGTAAGAAACAAGACAGCATTTTTTTTTAATTATTTAAACCCTTCCCAAAACATTTGTATTTGGCTCATATACTGGTAAGGAGGGAACATTGGGGTAATGAATCTGTCATGCCTCAGTCCCTCAATTCTTTTCTTCAACTCTGTGGGATTCCACTCTCGTCCAAAATTTAAAAAAGAATCCAATTGACCCGAGATGGGAAAGAAATGGCTGAAAGGATGCCTTCTGAGGATAACCCCAAAGTTATCCACAGCCAACGATGGCAAATTGGGCCAGAGCTAAAGCTCAGATGCGGCTGCCCAACGGCGACTGTGTAGTTTAATATGCTACTTAGAGGGCAGAAGAATCCCGAATGAAAAGATTGTTATGAGTGGTTTCTATTACCGAGCTGTCGTCTGTAGAGATGGCTGTTGCTGCGGTGTAGACACCAGACTTTAGTCGTGAACCTTCTCCAGCCAGACTGATGGTGTAGACAAGCGTGTGTATTGTTCTCAGTTGAAGTCCCATGGCTGATCGTGTGAAGGGCTTTGTTCTCATCATTGTTCTTCAGCACGGTTCTGTGATGCTTTGTGAAGGAGAAAGAAAGGACAGTAGCTTTCCCAGGCTTAGAAAACAAGATACTGAAACCATTGCTCATGGAGCCTGGAGCGTCTGGTTTCTGGAGGCCTGTTCATCTATCTGCAAGCTGGGTTTTAGCTCAGGTCATTGCTGCCTCCTTGCTGACAGTCCTCAGTAACAAACACATTTACTCTCTGACTTCATTCTCAACAGATGATTTTAGTCTCAATTCAAAACTGTTTGTTTAAAACCCAGTTGGTTCTCACACACAGGAGTGAATAAGGAAGTTTTTTAAAGTGTTTTTAAGTGTGTTGACTTCTTTTAAGCAGGCCATTTTGTTCACTTTCCTATTACCTCAGTGTTGCAGTGTGGCCCTTCCAGCTCCTGCAAGACCCTTAGACTTGTCCCTTTATATTGAACTGTGCCACCCCTTTCTCACTCCATCTACTAAACTATTTCTTAGAGCTGTCGTGTGCCTTTTCCCAGTTGCTGTATTTATTTACCATTTAATGCTTTAAATTAATTGAGCTTCATTTTGACTTTTATGTTTAGTAAGCCTTATTTTGCCCTTATTTTAGAATTTGGTTGACTTTCTTATGCTGATATGTTCCAAGGTGAGAGCAAATTGTTATCTAGAGCCCCTGGGGGAGTCTACGTTATCAGAACCCCTGGGGAAGTCTATGTTATCCTTACATGGGAGTATACAGATTATCTTTTCGTCTGTTTTTACCCATCCCTCCTTTTTTGATTTGTTTGGGGCTTTTTTTAAAAAATAGTATTGTTGTTGTTATTTGAAACAAGGTCTCATGATGTAGCCCTGGCTAGTCTGGTATTTGCTAGGTAGACCAGGATAACCTTAAACTCACAGAGATCTCCCCTACCCTGCACCACTAGAGTTATGGAATTAAAGGCATAGGTCACCAGGCCAGGCTCTCCGTTCCTTCTTCTACAGAATATTCATTGAATATTTATCCTGCCCTCACGAACTTTCTGTTCTAACCAGAGACATCAACTGCTAACTAACTGCTCTGTTCCCTATTTTGTGACACTTTAATGATAAATAGAATTCTGAAGGGCACAGGACGCCATGAGCATGTGTGCGCAGCCCGGACTGAGGTCAGGGAAAGGGCAGAGACTATGAGGAACGGTGAAGCGTGAGCGCTTAGCGTGCAGAACACGAAGAGCCAGAGGTGTGTGGATGCAGAGCAGGCTCCACACCGTGCTGACACCCGTGGGAGAACTATTCTCTCTCTCAAGAGAATCCTGGGAAGTCAGTCTGGGTGCTTGAAAGTGAGTGGCAATAAGCCCACATTAATCTACAGTGAAATAGAATCCATCGGCCTATATGGGAAATTAGCCCTCAGAAGTACTTGCCAATCTAGACCTAGAGACCCAAACATGTGACCTGAATGTTGTCACTACCTCTTGTTCTAACCTTCTGTGGTATGGGCATCATTCTTCATGGGAAGAATTCCCACACTGATGGTACTAGATTAAGATTCAAGACCAGGAGAAAAGAGAAATCCCTCCTTTCTGTAAATCACAAAGAAAGTCTTAGGGCATCTTCTTGCCTCTGACCAGATCATGTGTTTGTCCCTGAATCAATCATAATGGTCAAAATAGTAAGATGGTCTGATTATCTATGCCAGAATCACAAGTCACACTGAACATTACCAAGGTATTTCTAAAAGAAAATAAAGGCTGGGCAGTGGTGGCGCACACCTTTAATTCCAGCACTTGGGAGGCAGAGGCAGACGGATCTCTACAAAACAAGTTTCAGGAGAGCCAGAGCTGTTATACAGAGGAAACCCTGTCTCAGAAAACAAAACAACAACAAAAACAGAGGAGGGGGGAGAGAGACAGAGGGAGGGAGGGAGGGAGGGAGGGAGGGAGGGAGGGAGGGAGGGAGGGAGGGAGGGAGGGAGGGAAGGAGGGAGGGAGGGAGGATAGTTTATAACAGAATGAAGGAATTCAGACAGTGTTAGCAGTAGGTATCCTCTGCTGATTACTTGCTTTCCTTCCTTCCTTCTTCCCTCTCTCCCTCCCTCACTCTCTTTTTTCTTTGACAGTGACTGGTCTTGAATTAAGAGAGACCTCTGCCTATGCCTTTTAGGCATGCCTGGCTCTACTGCTGATTTCTCACATGTTCTTTCTGTACTCTAGTGTTTAATCTTGGCGGATTCCAGTAAAATTAAGCCTTTGGGAAAGACCTGTAGAGTGGAGATAATGTTCAGAGCAAATAACTTGGAAGTCACTGAGGTCCAAGCCACTGAGATCATTGGAATTCTATCCCAGAAGTGCAAGCCTTACTGAACTCACAAACATAGATGTGGATGTGTTCTCAAATACTAATGTTACATCCCTTACTCTGAAGCCAGGATGTCTGCCCAGAATATTCTCCCCTGTGACTCACAACTACTGAGCTGCCTGGCTCAAACCTATGCCTAACATGCAGAAAAATCATATGCAGGTCCATTGGTGCTGGGGTCCTAAGAGCTTAGATTCTTTCAGCTGAATTTCTTATCCCTCCTATTATCAGTTCATTATAAGAATCCAGATTTGGAAGAAAGATTGGTCACAAAGGACTTCCAAAAACTGTGTTCACAAAACTATATTCCAATGTAACTGTGAAGGGATAGGAGCTGACCATGACCTCCTTACGGATTCCTGAAGGTGATTCCCTTGATCCTGGTAGCCAAGGCAGACAGCGTTTATTTCGAAGAGTGCCTCTGAGCAGTGGGTAGTGGCTGACTGGAGCATTATGCTGGGAGTCTTAAAGTTTATGCAGCGTCCAGGGAAAGAGGGCTGTCATTGTTGAGCTATGCCTGCTATGCGCACAGCAGGGGGAAGGAGTGGCCCGGGTGCTGTTTGCAGCTCCTACACAGTGAAGATTTCCCATTTCTCCTGTGTACCATACTCATTTCTTCCATAGTGTAAGCCAAGAATGGCTCTTGACCTATCAGAAGCATTGACTTCACTGCCAGGGTCAGATCTGGGATGAGACAAATGGGGTACATCAACACAAAGTGTAAAGAGAAACTCACTCTCTTAACTTATGCAAGTCCATGCCCTGAACACGGGTGCTCCTGAAGCTTTTTGTGCCCCAGGTTTCTCATTTGAGCAAACCCTTTCGTATTCCCTGGTGAGAGGCTCTAAGGTCTGTAGTTTATATAAGGGATAAACACAGCAACAAAAATGTGTGTGAGCGCGTGTAGCTTTTTCTAAACTGCATAAAAGCTCTGTCAGGGCGATGGTGGTGCACGCCTTTAATTCCAGCACTCAGGAGGCAGAGGCAGAAGGATCTCTGTGATTTCGAGGTCAGCCAGGTCTAAAGAGTGAGTTCCTGGACAGCCAGGGCTGCACAGAGAAACCCTGTCTCCAGAATTTAAAAAAAAATCTGTTTATTACTTTCATATGTTATAATATGGTTATTTATCTCAAAGTCAAGACAAGCAGGAGCAGAACACTTCAGCAGAACTCCCAAAAGTCAAAGGTTCATGAGCTGGCAAAATGGATAGGACTTCATTCCCTGCTTTCTGGTCTTGGCCTTTTAATATCCAGGGCCCTCCGTACATGTCCCTTAGGGTTATCTCACTCACAATAAGGCTGTTTCAGCTGAACTGTTGTTACATTAAGGAAAGTAGTGTTCTTTCTAGAAAGTTCCTTCATGGTTAAAAATTTTAGAGTTTTGATGAGAAGTTTGCTCAGTATGACCTTTCAAAATGAATAGCCACCAGAAACTCATGTGGATGGAACTGCAGACTTGCCGTAATCACCCCCACCCACTCCCGTGAAGGTGTAGAGCATGGCTTTTTTATTATCCTACAATCTTCTGGTCCCCTGTTCCCTGGGCTCATGCTGGGTTCTCTTGCAGAATATTTCCTCCAATGTGCTTGAGGAGTCTGCGGTCTCGGATGACACCTTGTCACCTGATGAGGACGGAGTGTGCTCTGGTCGCTACTTCACCGAGAGTGGGCTGGTGGGCCTCCTGGAGCAGGCTGCAGAGCTCTTCAGCACGGTCAGTGTCTCAAAAGCTCCTTCAGCCTTCCTCACACTCCCCAGGGGCATGCAGAGCAGAGCTGGGCCTGGCTGCATCCTCCTGGCTAGACCAGCGATGGCTTTGATGTCCACAGATTGCATCAGCTCTCCAAGGGAGGGGATGTCATAATGGACACACTCTTATTTCCACTGCTTGCTCATTGTCCAGGAGCAACTCCACAGTATTATCTCCTTTTAATAGGGTGGCAACCAAGCCACAGAGAGGTGAAACAGCTTGCCCAGGGTTACACAATCAGAGATGAGGCATATTCTTACGCCTCATTTTCCCACTCACAGAAAAAGATAGGAGAGGAGCTGCTGAGGGGCAGACAGGGATCCATGACACCTTCCCTGGGACACTCAACAGGTCTTCAACACCTGTACAGACCAAGGCAACTCAGAGAGATGGGACAACAGAAGCCTCAGAGCCATCCCTCAGTAGCCCGATCTGGGTCTGACTCACAGTAAAAGAAAAAGCATAGAGAACTCGCTGCAGTTCAGATGGATAGCCACTCATAGATTTCCATTTTCACCATTGCCCTCTTTCCCCATAGTGGAGCCAAGTAAACTTCATACTTTATTTAGCTGACCCCATTCTGTTTTCCTGACTATATTATTTTTTATTTTCTACTCTTCATCTCCAAACTTCCTGCTTATATTTTCTATGTATTTGAATTATTGTGTTCACTGCCTTTATTTTCATATCTTTGTTTTCTATTTTAGAAATCAGAAAGTAGTTTTTAAATTAATTTTTAGTTATTGTACAAAACTAGCTTCCTTGTTACATTATCCCATGTACATATTATGGTATATCATGTCCATGTTCACGCGTACCTACCCATGTACCCTCATTTCCCTAAAATCCTACAAAATCAATTGGTTGGAACCCTGTTAATTCCCTTGAGGTTCTGCGTCTGACTAGAGGAGAACCTCTGATAAGCTCAAAAACCACAAGACCACTTCTCCAAGCGCCTTAAAACCTGTGCCATCTCCTCCCCTGTTTTCAGTTTGTGGAAAGCTACCTCCCTGGTTGGCATCACCATACAGGACCACTTAGCAAGGTGCCTGGTCTCCAAAGATGACCAGGCAGGCGTGCATCCCATAAAGCACTATGACACTCACTGGCATGGTGTTTACATAATTAACCCTGGTTCTTCTCCTTAAATTTCCAGTGCACTAAACAATCTCCTCTTTTTCAGGGAGGCTTGTATGAGACAGTTAATGAAGTCTACAAGTTGGTCATCCCCATTCTGGAAGCACACAGAGATTTCCGGAAGCTGACCTCTACTCATGACAAACTGCAGAAGGCCTTTGACAACATCATCAACAAGGTAGCTGGAGATGAGCCTGGCCTGTAGGTCTGTTAGTTGGTGGCAGGTGACCCTGCCCTATAGACCTCCACCATCTCCCTGGCTTCAGATTTCCCTTGAGCTCATCAGTGTCGTAACTCTGAATCCAACAAAGAAGGTCTCTGGGAATACAAAGTAGCAGGTTGCGCTGCTTTATAGTTAGGAGAGATTTTAAAATTCAGTTAAATGAAGCCCCAGGAGTTTCTCATGGGATTTCTTTTGTAATCATTTCTGGGGTTTATTGTGTAAATATTAAATCTGCTTAACAGTGGGGTTCCTCTTAATGTCAGCTGTGGGAATAAAATGTTTGCTGCCCAATAAATAACCAATCCTTTTAGCCAAGGGGATCATCCGTAATGACAGCTGAGGAGAGTTTCCCTTTCTTCTGCAACAGGACCATAAGAGGATGTTTGGAACCTACTTCCGAGTTGGTTTCTACGGATCCAGATTCGGGGATTTGGATGAGCAGGAATTTGTGTACAAGGAACCCGCAATTACAAAGCTTCCTGAGATCTCGCATAGACTAGAGGTGAGGCACTGGTGCTGTGTACTTGACCCTGTCCATTCCCCCAAAACAAAGTGGGATATGACTTTAAGAAAAAACAATGTGCTCATGGCTGACCTCTCTATAAATTTCTACGTTGCATTTTGTAGTATGAAGGTAGTAGGCAAGATTGTATCATAAGATTTTTTTTTTCTCCTGAATACTATGTTTCTTTTACAAAGTTTAAAATTGAAGTCTTGGATAGTGACTTTCAAGACTATAAAATTCAATCAGCATCCTTGCTTTCTGAAAGCCCCTCCCACACAGTACAAATATGTACCAACAGGCATTGGTCACGGTGCTTTTTGACTTGAAGGTTTTCATCTTGATTTTGAAGCCATCTGGCCAAACTCCAGAATCATTCCCTTCGCCCTCAATGGTGAGGCTGTCCTTAAGTGTCCCGAAATAACACCTTCTACTCAGAAATAAAGCAATTGGAAGGTGGCTATGGCCAGTCCCAGCTCCAGCCTGGCAGCTACACTGTGAAACAGAAACAGTAGAAGGTTCTCAGAGGACAGAGCAAAAAGAAACAGCGTAGAAATAAGTCAAGCAAACAGAAGCAGAGATTGAGAGGAACAAATAAGAGCCCGCGGGGGGGAGTGGGGGGAGGCAGAGAGACCAGGGTCCTGTGAAGAGCTGGCATTTAACCGAGGATTCGTGCTTGTACTGCCATGCCGTTGCTTTGACTGTGGCTCCTCTCATGACTGTGAAACTTCCAAACTTGTGTTGCCCAACTGTTCCTTGTACTGCCAAGTAAGACGAGAGGACCCAACTCGGAGAACCTGTGGCCTGGTCAGGCTGGGCAGTTACCCAAAGTCATTCACCTCATGACAAGGAAAACTAGCCATTGGCCCAGGCTCTTCACTCCCTAATATCGTGTCCCCTGCTTAAAATTAGAAACGTGTTTCTCGTCCCCTTGCACACTGGGGCTTGCCACATTATGGGAAGCTTCACGACCTCCAAATTTCCAGGGTTCAAAATGCAAGAAGGAAATAGTGCCCTACCGAAGCAGCTGCCTCCAGAAATATGATGACATTGGCTGAATTTGAGACCGTGCTTCCGTATTGTAGGGAGGCTTAGGTACCTTAATGTGCTGAACATCTTATACTTTTATTTTTGTCTCAGGAAGTGCTTAAGTTTGCTTCTTAGCGCAGAGGGACCATCAATAATCAACACATTCTGCCTTGTACTGGTTCCAAAGAGTTGCATGCTTTCCAAATGAATTTCTATACCCTTGGCTTCTCTTCCCTAGGGATTTTATGGCCAGTGTTTTGGTGCCGAGTTTGTGGAAGTGATAAAAGACTCCACTCCCGTGGATAAAACCAAGTTGGATCCTAACAAGGTATGGAGAAAATATATTAGAAACAACCCCCAGAATCTACCTTGAAAGGACTCTCCCAGTCCTTCAAATGCTACCATGTTTTGTTCTGTTTTGGGAATGTATGTGTGTACACACACACGTGTGAGTGGGCCATATGCCCATGTGTATGCAGGTACACTTCTCATACATGCCCACATATGGAAGTTAGAAGTTAGTATCAAGTGTCTTTCTCTATCATGTACCACCTTATTTTTTCTACCTGGAGTTCCCGTTTGGCCTTTAAACACCAGGATCTACCTGTCTCTACCAAGTTCTCCCACCCCAGCACTGGGGATACACATGCGCGATGCAGTGCTGTCTATAGTCCTCCGCACTAGGGCTACACATGCACAATACAGTGCGGTCCTTGGCCCTCCGCACTGGGGATACACATGCGCGATGCAGTGCTGTCCTTGGCCCTCCGCACTGGGGATACACATCCGCGATGCAGGAGCACACTTGGCTTTTTATCTGGGTGCTAGGGACCTGGACTCGGGTTCTTATGCTTATACAGCAGGCATTTTACCCATTGACCCATCTCCTCAACCTGTTTAGATTTTTGAGACAGGTTCTTACTATGTAGCTCAGGTTGGCCTTGAATTCAATATTCTACCATCTCAACCTCCCTAGTGATAGGATTTACAAGGCATACAACACACCAGCTAGCAAACAAGTATTTCCCCCAACTCCAGGGCTCAATTACTGATGGATCAGGTCTATTAAGAAACATACTCAGACCGCAGTCAGGATGTAAAATAAATCATTTTTTAAATGAAAAAAATACTCAGCTGGTCGGTGGTGGTGCACATGCTTCTAAATCCAGCACTTAGGAGGTAGAGGCAGAGGCAGGCAGATCCCTGTGAGTTCAAGCCCAGCGTGGTCTATAGAATGAGTTCTAGGACAGCCTGCGCTACACAGAGAAACCCTGTCTCCAAAAACAAAACAAAACGAAAAAATAAAACAAAGCATATTCAAAAAACAAGAATCATACTAGGAGCTTTTATTTATTAAAAACCAGCTGTATGTGTATATAAATAATTTTCCGTCATTCTCCAGCAGCCCTTAGGAATAGGATCAGTTGCTTCTATTTTATAGATAAGAAAATCGAGGCTTGGAAAAGTTGAACAGCTTTCAAAGATGATGCTAACGACTCCAGAGCCACTGCAGTACCATGAGGTCTGATACCCAACCACATTCCTCTTCATCACTGTGGCTCGTTAGTGCATTTCTATAAAATGTTAAACTTTCAACTTAAAATATGTTTTAAAATTCCAACTTCTGGGGCCTGGAGAGATAAGTTCAGCAGTTAAGAGCACCCTCTGTTCTTCCAGAGGGCTCAAGATTGGTTCTCTGCACCTACATCAGGAGGCTCACAACAGTCTGTAGCTCCAGCTGCATGGCCTCCAACTCCCTCTTCTGGCCTCCAAGGATGCAGGCACAATTGTGATATATACAAACAAGTATACATAATTTGTGTGGGTGTCTATAAAACTACAGCAGCTTCTGGCTGACAGTGTTTAGTGACATCATTCTTTAGGTTTCAGGCATTCCTTCTAGCCATGTGCAGGATTGCCTCGGTATTGGAGGAAGGATCAAGGGGCGTCATTTTTTTCTCACTTCCGCATCAAGTGTTTCCCATCCCACCGTGACCTGATAGTGCTATATGCACTTCTGATGCTGACAGCTCACATGTAGCGTGGGACTTTGCCAGTTCAAGACATCCTTGTTTCAATCATGACCCTCAAGTGGGGCTCCCGTACGCCTCACACCACCCATACTTCCAGCTGGCTAAAAGTTTAGGGGTTCTCATGATACCCCTGGGTTGGATAATTCACCATGCTGAGCTCAAAACAGAACCATAGTTCTGGTTGCAGCTGTACAATAATGGATACAAAGAGTGCAAGGTCAGGAGGAAGGGCGGCTTCTCTGCCCTCTCCATGTGGCTCCCTGAGTTCTGTCTTCAGGATTGCAAAAAGATGATACTGATAGGGACAGATTGACCAAATACAAGGTTTTCTACATTTGCCAGAACATTCCCTAACGGAGGCCTGAAAGCAAACCTTATGATAAGCATTGAACAGGAATGTGTGGAGTCCTTGGAAGATAGCCCTGGCTGTGTGCCCACAGTGGTCTGCGCACAGCCCAAGTGACCTTTCCAGCGTCAGAGCCTTCCCCTCACTTAAAATTCCCAGGGTAGGTTGTGAGCTTGGAAAGAGAATGCTAACCCAGAGTCACACCCAGGTTTCATTATTCTAAAGCATGATTTACAGTGTGAGGTCAGTAACCCACCCTTTTCCTTCTCTGGGTGGGTATCTCAGCCTGCACTCATTGCTCATGTCCAGTCTTCTTCCTTGTGTTCTTAAAGAACTCTTCTTCATTAACAGAGGCACCCTTTTCTACTGTGTGTGTGTGTGTGTGTGTGAGAGAGAGAGAGAGAGAGAGAGAGAGAGAGAGAGAGAGAGAGAGAGAGATTCACTGGTGTGTAGTCTAATACGTTTTGACACACACATAACCACTACCTTGACAGTCAAGGTACAAAACCACTCTGTCACTCTGAAATGTTTCCCCAGGCTTTTTTAGTGGTCACCAAGCTGTATTCCCCAAATCTCTGTAGATTTGCCTTTCTGGATCATGGACGTGTGGGAGCGTGCAGCACTTTGAAGCTGACTGCTTGTACTCAGCATCCCCCACCTAAGATTCACCATGTTGGCCGAGTTCCTTCCTAGTCATGCTGAGTAGTACTCATTGTGTTGATGGACCACACTTTGCTTATTCTCTCCACCAGAGGGACGTTTGGGCAGTTCCTAGTTGTTGATTATAAAAAGTATTACTATTACTTTTCATTTTCTTGATGTCATGTGACTTTCCTGAAGAGTCTGTTTCTGCTCACCTCATATAGTAAAGGCTACAACAAATCACAGAAAGGGTTCTGTTCCCATCTAACCTGGTGAATCAATGAGTTTATTGGTGTTATTTAGAGGCACATGGGCACTCACAATCAGTGTATCACCAGGAAATCCTCTGTGCAATTTACAGGCAGCTACTCCATCAGAGAAAAACCTCTCAGCAGCCATTTGCAGCTTCATCTTAGGGGCGGAGAGTAGCAAACAGAAGGGGAGCAGTGGACATAGGGAGGGAAGGGGCTTCAGAGCCTACCCTCGTCCTGCACATGGGTGGTCATCACTGCTCTGACTTAAGACAGCAATGAGTGTATCCAAACCAAGGAAAGCCTCCCCACAGACACTGGTGTATACACAGGGAGTGGGGGTCTTGACTGGGTGTCATTTAGCTACATAAGGAGCTTTGGCTTATAGAGTAGCCATGCATTTTTGTGTTCCCCAGTGCTCACTGGAACATTCCAGCTACTCCATCCTAGCAAACACTCAGTACTATGCATTTTCTCAGTGTAAGCATTTGCACTACCGAATTAGCAGGTCCTCATCACAGCAACTCAGTGGGGAAGATCTGCCACCCTGGAAGAGCAGTTGAATGCCTTTGCCATGCTAGAGGGGCAGCAGGTAGACCTCACTCTTCCCTGAAGACTGCACACTCTCTTCCGCAGTCTCAAAGGCCTTTCTCTGCCTGGGCGGAAAGGAGAAAGGGCAGCTTCTGAATCCAGGCCTGAGGCACTCAGCACTGGTGGTTTTCCAGGTTGGAAAGGCGTGTTGTGCTCTGTCCCAGCATGCCCTTCCAGGGTGCCATGCATCTCCCTGGCCGAATGGCTCATCTCTTCCCTTCTTCTCACCTCTTCCTCTCCAGGCCTACATACAGATCACTTTTGTGGAGCCTTATTTTGATGAGTACGAGATGAAAGACAGGGTGACCTACTTCGAGAAGAATTTCAACCTTCGCAGGTTCATGTACACCACCCCATTCACCCTGGAGGGGCGGCCTCGGGGAGAGCTGCACGAACAGTATCGCAGGAACACGGTGCTCACCACCATGCATGCCTTCCCCTACATCAAGACCAGGATCCGAGTCATCCAGAAGGAGGAGGTAATGCACCCTGAGGGGAGTGGCCACCTCTGGAGAGTGGGCCTGGGTGATCTCTGGGACCCACCCACTAGCTCTACCTCAGGAGACTGAAGGGAATCTTGAAAAAAAAGAAAGATAGAAAAGAAGAAGGCTGGTAATTACAATACTGAGGAGACAGAGGCAGACAGGATGGCTGTGAGTTCAAGGTCAGCCTTATCTGCATAACAGGTTCCAAGGCCACCACGACTACTTAGTGAGACCCAGCATGTGCAGTGCCAAATCTGGGAGTAATAATTCCAGCACTCCAGAGGCTGAGGCAGGAACACTTGAGCTAGATGGCATTCTCGGTTGTAGAGAAAGTATAAGGCATCTTAAACTATGTAGCAAGATCTGAATAAAGCAAGGGCTGGAGATGTAGCTCAGTGGTAGGGCATTTATCTAGCATGTGCAAAGATACCCTTGAAAGCTATTCCCTCACTCTTATGGGGCCAGGAAATCCCATTCAGTTAGTTACACCTTTCAAAACCACACTTCAAATTAAATAGTTAACTCTTTAATATAGCATCGTTTTATATTTAATATACTATATACACAATATATTATATATTTAAATATCTTATGTATTTAAGTTATTTTATATATCATATATAAAATGTTTATATTATACATAAATATATAAACTTAAATATAATATGTTTATAGTATATTATATATTTATATTATGTATTAATATTGATAATTTATATGGTACATTTATATATGTATATTTTATATTTATATAAAATGTAGCATAACTTTTTCTATAGCATGGTTACTTACTTAATTACAGTGTCATTTCTTCCACTTTATTTATAAACATATAAACTTATTATAAACATTTGGCCCTTTATATTCTCAGGTTTTGTATGCATGGAGTTAACTAACTATGAATTAGCATTTTTAAGGGAAAGTTTATATCTATTAAGAATTTGTATGAACTTTTATCCTTGTCATTTTCCCCTTAAAGAATATGGTTAAGCAACTATCTACACGGTCATTGGCTGTGAAGGATTTGCTACTCCACTGTGGAGTGTTTCTCACTGCTGTGACCAAAGGCCTGAAGATTTTAGGGGATGATTTACTGTAGCTCACAGTTTTTGAAGTCTCATACGTCTTGGTGAAGAAGGCATGGCAGAGCCGTTCAGCACACATCATAGTGACCAGGAAGCAGACAGTCAGGCTTACAGAAAGGGGTCAAGGAAAAATAACAGTCCCAAGGGTATGCTGCCACAGACCTATGTCACCCAGTCACACCCATCCTCTAGACCTGTCACCCAATCACACCCATTCTCTAGACCTATGTCACCCAATCACGCCCATCCTCTAGACCCTATGTCACCCAATCACGCCCATTCTCTAGACCTATGTCACCCAATCACGCCCATTCTCTAGACCCTACGTCACCCAGTCATGCCCATCCTCTAGACTTCATGTCGTGCCTCCTGTCATCAATTCATGGAGAGATTCACCCACTGGCTATGTAGGAGGATTCTGTTGGAAGCCAGACCCTCAGCATGTGATGCTATGGGTAGACTTTATGTTCAAAACCCTGAGCATCCTCAGATTTCAGTGTGGTTGGAGAGAGTGGTTCCCAGAACCAACTTTCCATGGAGAGAGGAATGGCTGTATTTGAATTTTAAATAGTTTGTGCAGTCTTTTTTCCTCTAGTATTAGGTACTAAATTCAAGGCCTTGGGCTTGCTAGGTGAACACTATATACTACACCCCAGCCTTCTGTTTCAAGTGTGTGTGTGTGTGTGTGTGTGTGTGTGTGTATATACCTAAAGTCCTATAGGTGTTTCAGGCATTCTTGTAGTCTAAATTACTGGAGAGGGAACCACAGATCAGCAGTCCCCCTGAGCTGGTGCTCAGATGAGGCAGGCTATCAACCTGGCTTCTGGCTCCAGATTCATCCTGTGTACCAAGTATTTGACTTCAGTTTCTTAATAAAAATGTTGGCAAGAAAGACCTTATGGTCTTTAACCCATTTTAATAGAGTCCATCACGAACATTCCCTTTTTCCTTTAAATCCCTACATGCCGATTCGCATACCACCCCTTTATACTGACTGCAGCCTCCTCCAATCCACGGCTTTACTGGTCACAACAGATAGCATTGTCTTTCTTGTATAAACCACACCCGGTTTTCAGCTTGCTTGCTTTCCGTGATGCAGAATGAAGCCTTACAAATCCTTGTTAACTGATGTGTGAGCGGATGACTTCTGGATCTTGATGAGCCTAGCCCAAAGCCTCTTACAGCTGTCTCGTGCATACCTAATACGACAGGAATTTTTATAGCAACTTACTTTCATGACATCTTACCCAACCAGGCATTCCGCTTGATCTTCACAGAAACAGTTCTTTCTTTCCACACCCTTAGTTCGTCAGTTTATATGTTCTTCATTAAAATAACAAGTGTAACAGGCCTAATCAAGTCCGTGAGCAAATAGAGGACTTGCAGTCATCCGCTCATCGGCTGACCTGGCTGGAGAGCAGCTGTCTAGACCACCGTTGAGGGATGCAGCTTCCTCAGGGAGGTACATTCCCAGAGGGTGGAGGAGCCTGCCCCGGAGACTGTCGATAAGAAGGAGGTTTCAGAGGCATCTAGCGTGGTTCTTATTGCTTTGGACTTTTGAACAGTAAGATATTCTAGGCACAATACAGAGATACATTGTCTATACAAGTGTCCTGATAGCCATATGCAATTCCCTAGAACTACTCTATGGTTTCCGTTGCTTGGGCTATGTGACAAAGTGCCACGAACTGAATGGCTTAAACAACAGAAATGTATTGTCTCGACAGTTCTAGTGGCATGAAAGTTCAAATTCAGGGGTTGGCTGGTTGGAATCTACCCCAGGCCTGCCCCCTGGACTTGAAGGACCCCGTCCCCCAGTGTCAATTTACATCATTTGTCCTATAGACACACTTGTGCCCTCATCTCCCAAGGACACCAATTATATGAATTAGGTCCACCCTAATAAACTCACTTTACCACCTACATAGAGGGTCACCTTCTGAGCTCCTGGAGGTTAGTACTTTAGCATGTGGGCTTGGGGGAGACAGGATTTGACCCATCATATTCAGGAAAGCCCCTACCCCAAATCAGCAGAACTTAGCAACTAGCTCGGTCCGGAAGAGAATCCTCTGCACCAGGGTGAGCTGGAAAGGGCACAAATGACGCCAAAAAACTTATGTGATAATGGAGAGGAGATCTTGCTGCTGTGCTTTCCGCCTTGTAACTCGAGTAACTTGTTCAATAATAGAAAAAGAAACCTAACTATATAGAAAGAACATGGGCCTTGAATAGAGGCCCAATTATGATCAAATTTGTACCTTAACACTTAATACATTTTGTGTTGCTTACTTGATCTTATAAATTCACCCTTGACTGTAGAGTGGGAAGGACAGGAGGGTGTTTAAAAGAGAAACTCATTTACAATACTAAACATGTGGGTACTCAAGAAATGTCGGGTCCATCTCTCTACGTGGCCTGTTCAGATTACTCCAAAGACCCCTGGAAGTCTTTCCTTAGCTGCTTCTTCAAAGCCAGATAGCCTCTCTGTCAGCATTCCAGGTTTGCCGGGCACTGTGAGGGAGACCATGACCTTATTATCCCGTTGTCTTCTGTTCAGTTCGTTTTGACTCCTATTGAAGTTGCCATTGAAGATATGAAGAAGAAGACCCTGCAGTTAGCTGTGGCCACACACCAGGAGCCCCCTGATGCCAAGATGCTGCAGATGGTTCTGCAGGGCTCTGTAGGAGCCACTGTGAATCAGGTAAGCAGGGTTCCCTAACAGCATCTCGGCTAGGGCTTACTCTTTTGCTCATGAGGTCTGCCCCCTTCTTAAGACTTGATGAATCAGTCCACATGCAGTCTTACCAGAGAAATTCTAGAAAGGAGTGAACTGTGTTCAAGAAATGCCATTTTCTCAGAGTCTCCATTTGGGACGAGATCTGGCAATGTGACCCAGAACTGGAGTCCTGTTAAAGAGAGCTCACTCGTGTCCAGCATAGGTAGAGCTTGGCACTAATCGAAGGTGTATATAGAGAAGAAAAGGCCCAGCCCATCTCTCTCCTCGGTTAGCTACCAAGTATACCCAACATAGCAAGGGTCTTGCCAACCAGGATTAACCTGGGGACTCGACTCTCAGGCCACCTAAAATGGGTGGTGCTTTTTATCCCTGTGAGAACCATTACACATGAGGTAAGCATAGAACTCAGCCTTTCTCAGATGGAGAGACATACAAGTCTAGTTAGTACCTTCTGTCTATGGCCTTGATGTTACTTCTCCATACGAGGATGCTCAAAAACTCACCAACCATTGTCCTTCCCAGCCAGCACCTCCTCCAGCTTCCCCTGCAGAAGGTCTAAGTCCGCTCAAAATCTGGGTAACAGAGGCACCAGACAGGAGAAAGACTATTGTATGACCAACACTATACAAACATTAGGACACTTCTGCTTTTGTGAGTCCCTGTCCTATGAAGAAAACAGAAGCAGTTTCCTCTCTTAACCATAGGCCACAGATGGCCTGTGCCTTTCTCTGACTCAAACCAGGGCTTACACAAAACGGTTTCTTCCACCAGGGCTACCAGAGAAGCAAATGTGACTGAACAGATAGAGATAGTTCTTGTGTTAGAGGAACCCCTCGCAGTAGCCTTTTCTTGTGGTATGAAGGGAAGGCTGTAGGGTTAGTATTTGATTGAGAAGATGCACTTAATACTAGTCAGTATTCTCCTAAAACCCTTAATCCTCCTCAGGAACCAATTTCCTGAGAAATTCAAGATTTCCCTAGGCTCTTTGTTTTCATGAAACAAGCTACAAAATTAAATGCCTGAACTAAAGAGCCCTCCCAACATTCTCTCTCCCAAGCAATTTAATTTTCATTCCAGTATCTGTATTGTGTTTCGCTTTCTCCATCAGGGACCGCTGGAGGTAGCCCAAGTGTTCTTGGCTGAAATTCCCGCTGACCCAAAGCTCTATCGCCATCACAACAAGCTGAGGTTATGCTTCAAGGAGTTCATAATGCGGTAAGAAGGGGGATGGTCGTGGCTGGGGCCTGGCAGCGTGGGGCCACTGCTCAGCAATGGAGTGTTTGCCCGACATGCATGAGGCTGTGGGTACCATCACCACCGCTACAAAAGCAAATAAAAAAGTATTCCATATACCGTCCTGAATCATAGACTCTGGTTTAAGAGCCCTGCCAGATGTTGTGATGCACACACACACACACACACACACACACTCACACTTACTCATACACTTAAGGACCAGGGCAGTAGACCAACAGTGCTTGTTTCACCGCTAAGAAACTGACACTTCACATGTGGGATGCTTTGCGGCCGCTGTTGCACTGCGCCCCGCAGTCATGACGTAAGACAGGTATCTTCTTCTCTTTGCACATGAGGCACGGGAGGTTTGGAGATGGGAGGTGAATTTACTAATGGCCACACATGAGCCAGTTGGCAGCAGAGCTAAGTGGTGGCAGGTCTTCTGGATCTCAGCCATTCCTATTCTCTCTGTGCTGGTAGTGACTGACCCAATTAAGTCAAAACTGTTGGCCTGACTAGTGTTGTTATTTGCATATAATAGTATTATTAACCACATTAGTAATGTGGTTCTGCACACTGTACAGTGACTTACTTGCCTCAATTGGATAGATAAAGGGAAGGCTCTAAAACCAGACTTTCGCAAAGAAGACACGTCCCCATGCAAAGCCAGCCTCGCATGAGCTACTGACTTGTGTGCAACTCGCTTCAAGGGCAGCTGGTTCAGCCTAGACAGAAAATGACTCTTTGGGCAGGGCCATGTGATCCCTGCAATACAGATAGGTACCTCTGGTCTCCAGCGGCCCTAACAGAAGGCTGGGGAGGGCATGATGATGCCATCCAGAACCTTGGTACCCCGTCTGAATACGGGAATAGCCTTGCAGGGCAGGTGGGGAGAAAGGGAAGCTGAAAGTTAGTTTGCCGAATTTACTGAAAACTCACTAAGATGCTGCTGTTGGGTGAAATGGAGATACTGCCTTTATCATAAGCTTTCTGGAGAAATGCCCAACTTTGCTGTGTCTAGAGAATACTTCTTCCCGCAATGAAGCACGGATGCTTGGAAATAGGTGTATATGATAGGTTACATCTATTAATGTTGTGTTTCCCTTTTGATAGCAATTCTGCCATTATATACAAGGTACATTTTCTTTACTTCATAGTAGTTTATTTGCTTTTGTTTTGTGGTCCTTTCTTCTTCCCTTCATCCTTTCCTCCCTTCCCCTTCTCTCTTTCTCTTTTCCCTTCCTCCCTCCCTTCCTCCCTCCTTCCTCCCTCCCTCCCTCCCTCCCTCTCTCCTTCCCTTCTTTCCTTCCTTCCTCCCTTGAGACAATGTCTTACTATGTACTCTTGACTGGCCTAGAACTCCTATTTTAACAGCTATCCTCAGACTTACAGAGATCCTCCTACCTCTGACTCTGGAATACTGGGATTAAAGGCGCATGCCATCATGCCTGGCTAATTACTAGATAATTAATTGTAGCAAAGGGCTAGAAAACTATTTGGATGATTATTATTTAGAAGGACTTTTTCACCACGTCTTTTCATTTGAAATTCATTGCATTTGTTGGCCTCCAAAGCTGGCAGTGGGCGGGCTTTGCTGAACCTCGTGGACTGTGAATGTATAGCGTGTGTTGTCTGCTCTGCTCTGCTCTGGGTATTCGGTCTGGGCCTTACCCTGCCCCTGATGACGGGATGTTGCATTGCTAAGTAACAGTACAGTGCAGTGTGTACTGAGAACTCTAAAAATGCTCCAGATAGAGGGATATGGAGATCAGAAAGGGCAGGTCCATTGTGAGCCCAGGTAGGCTTTATGGAAAATAACACCTACTGTCTGTCCCAGATGTTCAGGTGGAAGGAAGAAGATGGTAGTGAGAGGGAGCTGTGACTATCAGAAAGATGGCATGGCTGTAAGACTGTCAGGAATGCCAGCCCCACTGCCTCATGGGAGTCCAGCTGGGGCAGCCTGTGCTTGAGAGCAGGCCATGCTCAGAAGGACAGAGCCACAATGGCTCTGGGCAGAATTTAAACAGAAAAGGAAGTTGGTTGAGAGAAGAGGCACTTTTAGGGTTCACATCAATGCCCTCTGCTGGATCACTCAATACCATTGGTGGGTCCTCCCTAAGACCCCACATAGATGAAGTGCCCTAGCCGATCCCTACCAGGCGTGTGCTCCAGATTAGCTTCAGGCCTCCGGAAACTGCAGTCAGAGGGCAGAGCAGGGCAGGTAATCATCTGTTTTCCTTGGAGGATCTTTGAACAGAGTTATTCAAAGTCAACGTCCTTTAAAACTCACTGTGTAGACCAGGCTGACCTTGAACTCACAGAGATCCACCTGCCTCTGCCTCCCTAGTGCTGGGATCAAAGGCGTGCACCACCACCGCCACCTGGTCATCATTCAACCCTTTTGCCTTCCTCCTTTAAAAAGACAAATGTGAGCCAAGAGCCATTCAGGGCCAGCTGTCAGTGCCAGCTCACCACCTCGCCCCACACACACTTCATACTGCAAGTGTGGAGAGGTCTCACCCCAAGCAGGAAGGCCATAGAGAAGAAAGCCCTGCCGGCCACTACTGCCCTTGTGACGTAACTACAGTTAACTTTCCCTCTACTTTATTCCACGCTGTCCCTTTAAAATGGCCGTTCATCAGGTAAATTGCCCACAGCACAAGCAGTGGATGAAGCTTCCCTCCCCCAGTTGCTTGCCCTTCCAAGTCCAATGAGGAAGTCTCTGCTATCTGAGAACAGGACAGCAGCGTCAAGTGCTTTGCACAGGTGTGTTCTCTGTATCCAGGTGGCAGAGGTGACTCCACTGGAAGTCACGTGTGGCCCCTCTTGGGCCTGTGTTTCAGTAAGCTCTATCATCTCGGCTTCCCAGGAGGCTGGTGTGTAACCCAGAACTCCATGGTGACCCTAAGCCACCCTTCCTGTGAAGACAGCTCTATGGACATGGCCCTGCCCAAGTCTGTAGTTGCTTCTCCTGCCCTTGGGCAGTGGCTTCTGACTCAGCTGTAGCTGACCAGACCCAGCTGGCAGCCTGGTATGTAGCAGTCAGCACTCCCAGCCTCCTGGTACTCTTCAGATGGCTGCCAAGTGAGCAAAAAGTCTTCTCTCTGCCCTATCCTAAGAGGAAATGCCTGCAGGTTTCAAAAACTCAGACAGACAAATGCCACATTTGTCTCCTCTTCTCCCCAACCCGCTAGAGCATCAAAAACACTACCATATTTTCCTTATTTTCTCTCCCTTCTCTGATTGTTCTCATTTCTGCAAAGACTTGGGGTTGGGGAGATAGCTTATGGGTAAGAGTGCATGCTGTGCAAGCATGAGGACCTGAGTTCAAATCCCCAGTGCCCACATAAAAAGCCAGGTGTCACTGTGCATGCACTGTGACCCCAGCATAGGAGAGGGGCAGAGACAGGAGGATAGCTATGGTTTGCTGGCCAGCAGCCTGGTCCCACGTCCAGTAAGAGACCCTGTCTCCAGGACAATCCTGATGTCTTCTTCTGGCTTCTACACATGCACTGCATACACTGCGGGTGCATACACATCACACATACAGACACAAGATGATAAACATCAGGACTGGAGAGGTAGCTCAAAAGCGCTGTTGTCTTTGCAGAGGACCTAGGTTCCATTCCCAGCACCCGCGTGTGGCTTACCACCATCGTTAAATCCAGTCCCAGGGGATCTGATGCCCTCTTCTGACCTCCATGGGCCCATGAAGGCAAAACACTCGCACACATAAAATAAAAATAAATTTAAAAAAATTATAAATACTAAGTGATTTAGGGGGCTGGAAAGATGGTTCAGCAGCTGAATATGTGAACTGTCCTTTTTCAAGGAACCTGAGTCTGATCTTAGCACCGTCGTTAGGTGGCTCACAGCTGCCTGCAACTCCAGCTCGAAGGGGATCCAGCCCCTTTGGCCTCTTTGGGCCCTTGCACTCATGTCTGCGTGCACACACGGATCTCTTTGCTCTTCCTCATTGCACCTGTACTGACTAACAAGAAAACTAAATTGGGTGCAGATTCTCTGCTCTTCTGGCTCACCCCGTCCCATCCCTTGGACACGCTCTTTGTCCCCATGCTCTGTGACTAGAGGACCTGAGTTGTGGGTGGAAGGATTGCTGGGGCCGAGACTGAATTAGAACAGTTATGCTGTATTCATCCGGTCCCAAAAGTCAGGTAGCCATGGGTTGAGGTGGGTTTTTTGTTTGTTGGTTTAATGCTGTAGAGTTCTGCCACCGTGGAGTGCGCTAGAATCTATTCAGTAGGGGAATGGGCCCTGTTTTCAGCTCTGGGCAATTATCAGCCTTTGCCATTAGTTCTCCCGTAGTGTCTAGCTTAACCTGGTTCCTAAGGGTTTACTATCTCTGTGACTTCATTTCTAGAAATTCTACTTCATTCTTTTCTAGGGCTTTTTGTCTTTTTCATTTTCCTACTCTTTGTTGCTGTTTGAGTTGTTTCGACTCTGGGTTTTCTAGCTACTCTTACTTTGTCTTGTTTTATCTTACTTCGCTGTGTTATCGCTAATTCCTTTTCCTTTTTTTTAGACAGTGTCTCACTGTGTAGACCAGGCTGCCCTTCAGCTCATGGAGATCCACCTGCCTCTGCCTCCCAAGTGCTAAGATTAAGATGTGCGCCACACCTGGCTTATGGCTTGCCTCTCATTCGTACACAGCTATAAGTTTTGGCTTATAGTCTCTCCCGTGAGCTCATTTTAGGCAGGAATTGCTCCTCGTGAGGGTGGCCACGCGCCCCAAGAAAGTGTGCATCTAGTACAGTTTGTGTAGGTTTCTGGTGCTTCCGGGTGTAAATAAACAGGGCTAGTTCATGATGTAATGCCTTGGAGAGGCAGTATGTGTGTGGTACAAGCCTCAGATTTCAATTTCCCAAGTCAGCTTTCACACTGAAGGCCTTATGCTGATAGTGACTTTATAGTCTACCTCTCTGGGCAGCATTTCTCTAAGCTCCTGTGTTCAAGTAAGGTCGCTTTCTTCAAGACTCTGGGCTGAATGACTGGCATAACCCAGCAGTTCTGACGCTCAAATCTGAAGCAGGACCTAACAGTGTGCCTTTTGTTTTGGTTTTCTTGGTTTTGGAGGTTGTTTGTTTGTTTTTGAGACAGAGTTTCTCTGTGTAACAGCCTTGGCTGTCCTGAATTCCATTTGTAGACCAGGCTGGCCTTGAACTCACAGAGACCCACATGCCTTTGCCTCCCAAATACTAGGATTAAAGGGGTATGTCGCCAAGCTTGGCCACAGTCTGCTTTTGGAAAGCTCTATGGGGAACTGATGGGCCACAAGATCTGAAAACACTCTTAGTGGGGCTTCAGTGATGGCTCAGTGTGTAAGAGCACTTGCTGCACAAACACAAGGACCTGAGTTCGGATCCCAGAACCCATGTAAGAAGCAGGGCATGGTCCCACACCTTCCTGTAACCACAGCAATCAAAGAATGAGGAGAGACAGGAGGATTGCTGTCTTTATGGTTTGCTGTGCTGCCAAGGCAAAACTCATCAGCCCCATGTTCCGGAAGAGTCCTTGCCTCAAAGGGATAAGGCAGATAGTGATGGAGGAGACTACCCAGTGTCCTCCTTAGATCTCTGAGTGCTAGCACAGACATGCGCACATCACACATGTTTACATACACCATACACATACACTCACACACACACAAGCATATCAGAGGTTGTGGCTGTGAACTTTACATCACAGTGACACAAAGCACTTGCCGGAAATAGATTTACTTAGCCCACAGTTTTTGGAGCTTCAGTGGGTGGACAACTGGATCCATTACTTTGGCCTACAAAAAGGCAGAACATCGTGGGGGCAGGACATGATTTGGAGGAGGCTGTTCTTTTCAGGGTAGCCAGGAAACAAAGAAAGGCTACAGATAAGAAATACCTCCAAGGTCATTCCTTTAAGGGCCCACTCCCTTCCTTGAGATGCTGCCTCCTATTTCTCCCAGTTGCCCATCAGAGAATGACCCTATAGATGGACTCATGCACGGATGAGCTCCAAAGCCCCATGATCCAGTCCCATCCCCAGAGCCTGTCAGCTGATAACCAGGCCCTAAGGAAACATTCTGGATAATAACAGAGATATTCAAGAAGCTGCCATGCTGCTGCTGTTCTCCAAGTCACTCAGTACAGACAATAAGGACATACAACCTCGCTTTTCCACCTCAGATGCGGTGAGGCTGTAGAGAAGAACAGGCGGCTCATCACAGCCGAGCAGCGGGAGTACCAGCAGGAGCTCAAGAAGAACTACAACAAGCTGAGGGACAGCCTCAGGCCCATGATCGAGCGGAAAATCCCAGAGCTCTACAAGCCCATATTCAGAATTGACAGTCAAAAGAGGTAAGCAGGGACCAGAGAGGCCTCTTCCTGGGCATCAAGAGGTCACTGGGGTGCCACAAATCCAGCTTGCTCACTTGCTCCTGGCAGAAAGCAGAGGCACCCCTCACCAACAGTGGACTAGGGGCCTTGGAGGCAGGCCTCTAGCCAGCCAACCTTCCCCTGACCTCTCCCAGCCCCTTGTTATTGGCCTTGTGCCAGGGTATTCCCAAGACTACACAGTGTAGCTGATGTGCATGCATGTGTGTGTGTGTGTCTGTCTCTGTGTGTTTGTGAGTATGAGAGTGTACAGTGTAAATGGGTCTCGGTTCATCTTTTTATTTACTAAGCTCCCCAGCACCAATATCTTTCTGGATCATAATTCCCTCACCCCAATTAAAAGGCCAATTAATCCTTCTGTGATCTTTCTTTCTCTCCTTAATTTCAGAGACTCCTTCCACAGATCTAGCTTCAGGAAATGTGAAACCCAGTTGTCACAGGGCAGCTGAGAAAACCCACCTTTGCCTGTAGTGACTGAGGCCCTACTACCCAGAAGGACTCGCTGGTATGGAGAGAGCAGCCACCCGAGACTGACTACACAGTCCCTGCCCAACCAGTGCCCTGGAAGCTTCAGGGTCCGTGACCATGGAAGGATACCCAAGTGCATTCCGGAAGCTCTGGTGGGGTGGGAAAAGCGGGCGTAACCATATTTATTAAAGTGTTTTTCACAATGCTGTACAAGCAAAGCCTAAGATGTTTCTGCTGAGTGGTCCATCACTGTCCACCTATGAAGTGACTTCTGACCTATATTTAAATCTCTAAGATAAACTCAAATTGTGGACGGAAGAATGGAAAACTGTCCTGTGGCCTATTCCAAGTGAATCCACTCATCACCTTGGGATGGGAAGGAAAGAGAAAGTCCAGAAGAGTGAACTGTTTTCCAGTATGCCTATGAGAAGATGCCTTGGAAACCTCTCCCTCGTGATGGCTGGGAATCTGGAATACCTGCATTGCCGGACTGAGCGTTGTCTCGTTATTTCTGTGTTGTTTCTGTTAAGCTGAGTGAGCCCACTTTTATCCAGGGGACAATTGTGGGAGACAGACAGTACAGGTTGCCCAGCCGCACATCACTGATGGCAAATTCTCCAAAGCGGGAACAATTCTCCCATAGCATTTGCTGATTTCCTGTACGCTTGCTCTCGCTTACTCCTTTTCCTTTTCTCTGGGACGATATGGACTTTTATAAAAGGGGAATAGCTCTGCCCTCATTCCAGATCATCGTGTTCTCTGTCTGCTACAAATATATTATTAACTTTGGACTCTTTTGACGATGTATTTTAGGAAAAAAAGAGAAAGTTATTATTTGAGAATTAAATTATATATTTTTCCTACAACTCATGACCTTGACTAATACTAAAAGACGGAATAAGAATGACAAGCAAAATGCTTCCCTGTGCAGCTGCTGTTTGTTACTTTGACAACTCAGGGTGCTGCGGAGCTGCAGAGGCCATGGTGGCGTGGCCTTGGTCAAGCAGCGGCGTCCGGAGTGGCCTCTGTAATGCAGCATCTCACCCCTCTGGTCAGAACAGAGTTCTCAGTCCTCAGTCTCGAAATGTTTGCACAAACCACTGGGCAAGCATCCACTCATAGTCTTAAGGAAGACATTAAAAATTAAATAAGGCTTGCTGCTCTTATTTAAACAGTAGCATAAACAAAGACCTTGCTTGGGCTTTGATCTGAATGTGTATCTAAACAGATGGAGTTAGGAGAGAGACATTTTAACATTCCCAGGCACAGCACAAATAACCTGCTCTCTGACTGAAATATGCCACAGAAGCCCTTTGGTTTCGGGCAAGCCCTGGAGGGAAGCTGAGGGGGACTCCTGTGATGTGCTCCATTCTCTCTCCTTCAGGGGCAGCTACCACTGCACCTCAGGTTGTAACTCAGTACTTGTATATACCTGACTTGGATTAAAACTAGGCCACTATGTGGGCGCTGGGAACTGAACTCCAGTCCAGTGTAAAAGCAAAAAGTGCTCTTAACTACAGGGCAATCGCTCCGACCCTGGAGGAAGATGTTTGTGTCATTAGGCCAGCAACTGAATGTTTGTCACCCCTACTGTGTTTCCCTTGGGACACAGTGGCAGCAAGGGGTGTGGGAGTGTGTGTGTAGGGGGGGGGGTGATTTTAAAATGTTACAGCCTTGAAAGATAGCAAAGGAAAAAACAGCCACCTCACCTCTGTCCCTCTTCTCTGCAAAGAGATAACAACACCGACAACTGTCCTGTTGCCCAACAGACTTCCTGGGGTTAGTAGTGAGGCACTGCAGAGTCCGCATGGGCACTGAAAGTCTTCAGACGAAGGAGCACAAGTCCTGGTTTTCTATTTTTCCACTCCATAGCCCTGCAAAACTGGCCAACTTGCTTAGGGCTCTGAGCTTCGGAAATTTCTCACTGAAAGAGAAACCCTCCTTCCACCTGAGGAAATCTGATGAGAAACCGAGTGGCTGAGAACCAGTTTTGGAAACTCAGAAGTACCACCCAAAATGTAAGGTAACTCTACTTTAAACCAACACCTGGAGAAAGTTTAGACGCCGCCCCCACACACCGCATCCGGTGCTGGCAACCTTGATCAAAACGAGGCCAAAGGTGCGGGCAGGACAGAGGCCTGACTTACCAGAAAACAAATGCTTAGTCTGTCCCACTTGCCTTGCCAGTTTTCACAGCCTGGCAAAGGCTAACAAGGTCCTCTGGGCAGAAGGAAGAAAGGGTATCAACAGAACTCAGCGCGTGTATACGCAACTGACCTAGAACCCAGCCAGACCCACTTGTGCCTCCTCCTTCCCAGCATGCTTCCACGCTTTCCCAGGGGAGGAAATACACTACCACATGGGCCCACCTGTATTCAGCTTGACTGGAAGCGTCCCCCTGAGGGCATCAAAGTCCACAGACTTCCACTTGAGAAGAAGCCACTGGCCGGCAAGGTTCCCAGTTAATAATAGGAATGAAAGTGAGCACTTGGCAGCCATGACGGATTTGCAATAATTAAAATAACATTGCTGGTCAGAAGCTGGGCTCTGTCTGCAGCTGCCCCCCACCCTCGCCCCCTCTCCCCCGCCCTGGGCACCTACTTTGCAGCTGGGGCCCTGAATGCCTCTAGAGCATATTAAGCAGAAGGTTTCTAAAGAGGATTGCGTGGAATTCAGCAACTGATAAGAATCTCAGTGGCTCTAACCCACCAAGACCCATGGTCTCCCTGGCAATAGCGGGTTTAAAAGTTTATCGAGTCAGGTGCCTCCAGGGGTCCTAGTAGTCACGCACAGGGATTTGGGGGGCAGAAAAGTGCTGCAGCCTGGGGTTTAGAAAGTGACAGAGATTAAAAAGGGAGACACCCCCACTTTATCAAGAAAGCTTTCAAGGCCTCAGTTGTGAAGATTCGTGAAATGAAATCAATGTAGGAATCAAAGTAAAAAAAAACCTTGGCAAGTGGGTATAGTCCTAAAATGTTCTTCTTGAGGCCCTTCCAGGTGGGGATCCAGACCTAGATGTGTGCTTGTAATGAAAAGGTAAAAGGAAGTATGGGGGAGGACACCTTCCACCCCAGGCATGCTTGTTTGCACCCAGGATCCAGGTGACAGCCAGAGGTCCAAGCCCTTCGCACAGTAAAGGAAACAGGAGCCCACCATGCCCCCAAGAGAGCCCTGTGCCGCTGCATGCAGCTGTCTATGGTGGAGGTTTGGGGGCGGTACCACCCTCCATGATATCTGTGCTGCCTGGACGGAACCATAGATGGTGCCCTATGCAACATTTGCTTCTGGAAACTTCCTTCCCAAAACATCGCACCATCCTACGACTGTATCTGTGTGTAGGATTGGCCTCTCCACTTTATCAAAGGCAGGAACTGTCTCTTTTTGTCAGGTAAGATGATTGAGAAGCAGCAAGCTCTCACCCAGATATATACTGACCACCTAGGGTCATCAAGCAGGAGTCCTTGCTAGTGTGATTCCTGTCTTAAGACCAAAGTCACTGTTTTGTAAGAGTTTGGCCTTGCTCCTTGTTCCCGGCCACTGGGAAATAAGTGCACTTTGTAAAAGTTACTTGTTCCTACTGGCTGTTCTTCCAGAGGACCTGGGTGGGTTTAATTCTCAGCACCCACATGGCAGTTCACAGTATTTATCTCCAGCTCCAGGGTACCCAACACCCTCATGCAGGGATAACACCAATAGTCATAAATAAAATATGTTGCCTGTTCCTTTGGCTCTCAAGGGTGGGAGCTTTCCCCAGGGTATGATACTCTACTGACACCTCCATGCACAAGATTGAGCCTCATCTCTCCAAGGTTCCTCGAAGAGCCGGCACAGCTATGCGAAGGAAGGGAAGGCATAGCACCAGCCAATGCCAGCTGTAGGCAGTGAAGAGACAAGAAGAAAAGAAGGGGAGGTGGCGCTGTGCACAGAGGAACAGAGATGGGGCTTCCCAATACAGCTGAGGCTGTAGAAGAAGAGATGGTGGAGAACTCGGGATAGAGAAAAGGAAACAAGACTCCTAGGTTGGAGGTCAGATGGGGTATCCATGTGGGAATCCCTCCTCATGAGGATATTCCATCTTCCTTCCTGGAATGGAACCAAATCAAGTAAGCAGAACCAATCAGTTTCTGGTTCTTCTTCACTCAGCTATCCTAGGGTCAATTGAACTTTCAGTGGAGGAATGCATTCTGGATCTCTGGAACACAGGTGTGGTAGGCATGTGGGGATACAGGTACTAACTGGGACGAAGTCCCCAGGCACAAGAAACAGTGTCTCGTTCTCGGTAATCTCCAATCCCCATGTTAACTAGAGCTAACCAGACACATGACTGGAGAGAGAGGCAAGCAAGCCTGCTCTCCTGGGGTCACAGTTACATCCCTACAGGTGCGAGCACTGTGCTGCATGGAACATTTGCTGGCACTTAAATGGTTGGTAAATAAGGAGAAGCCGTATTGACCCAACTTACTCACAGCCGTGTGCAGAGAACTGCCCTATCCAGGGTCTTAGAAGAGGCAGTTGATTTTTCTAGTAGACCAGTTCTCCCACCCAAAGCCATGTCGGAAGCTAATGTGACCTCAGACAGGTAAGTCATGGTCTTGAGACCTAAGCGTCTAGTTCTTTCCACTTTCTTAAGATGTTACACCTCATTTCTCTCTGTCTGTCATAAACCCCTCTGTTTATGAGGTAGCGTGGAGAGGGGACATACTTCCTGGTGTAGCTCTCTCAGGATCTGCTGCTTATGGGATTCTGAAGGTAAGAAACCAAAGTAAGGTGAGGGCTGCAAACACTTGCCTGCTCCTCAGGGTGTCTCAGGAATTACCTTGGCCCACTGAGAACAGCCAGGTGATACTGAAAGTCAGGTGAAACAAGACAAGTGTTTACAATATATGCCAGCTCCTACTTTCATGAAGGAGATTTGACTAAGAAGACTGGTTAAGTAATTTGAGGGTTCAGAAGAAAATAGAAATGTAGGGTGTCTTGTTTGAAAATTACTAAGATAATGGAACTAGATACAGAGATCCACAACCAAGCACCAGGCTGAGCACTGGATATCCAATCGAAGAGAGGGAGGAGGGAATATATGAGCAAGGGAGGTAAAGATCACGATGGAGAAATCTACAGAGACAGCTGAACCAAGCTCGTGGAAACTCCTGAACTTTAGACAGACAGCTGTGGAGCCTCAATGGAACTGAACTACGGGACAAATGACAACTGCACCTTAACCAAATAAGGTCCTTCTGATCAAGGAGTCCTATATGACAGTACCTTAAATACCTACACAGATGGCCTTGCTTAGCCAAACATCAGAGAGAAAAAAAGAGAGAAATTCTAGGAACCCAGGTCCTAGCTATTCCAACCAGCCTTGTCAGATGTCTGACATGTTGGAGATGCCATCTTGAATTTCCAGCCCAGCGCAACCCCGACTGGTGAGAAAGATAGAAGCATGGGAGAGGGGCAGAGAGTAGCTGTGGAACCATGGGCCCCGTAGAAGAAACAGATAAGCCCAGATCAGGTTGCAGAGCTGTAAGCAAATAATTATTCAAGAAAAGCGTACTAAACCTTTTGATGGCCAATGGGCATGGTCCTTAGAGCCGCTAAGGTTTAAGATAGTTTTACACAGTGATAAATAATCAAAACAGACAGAATTTGCAGTGAATGATCGCCTCCTCTACTCCAGGCTTTATGCTGGAACTTTGTGTGTGCTGCTCACACCCTCACCCCCACCACACACACCTTCTCCAGAGCCATGAAACACTCAGGATTATGATGCTTCTGTCTGGAGGAGACTCCTGCAATGCAGATTTTAGCCTGAGTTCTAGGACTTGCAGACTATCCCTATATGGAAACAAAAGTCAGGGAAGGCACGTGCCCTTGGAGACTTCAGCGTCCTTCCCGATGCTCTCCCAGCTGTGCCGCTAAAATATCAGGTGGGGAATGACCACCAGTTGAAGAGTCCCAATGTGCGTCATCACATCCCAGTTCTGGGACCGTCAACCCTAACAGGTAGTTAGATACCTACAGGGCTCCAATAATGAGGCTAGTGGTTTTTGATGGGTACCATGCTAAGAAAATGCGATGTGGTTGGTTAGGGATAGTCACCTGCATCTTACTTATGTTTTCTCCACATAAACCTCAGCAACCTGTGGTCATCTGCAGGAGTGAGCAGGGATGGTCCTGCACTCCTGCAAGAGTTAACTTCACCGTTAGACTGAGATGGAGCTCATTAACTGGCTACAGAGGCTCTCCCTATGTGTCAACACCCACACCACACAAGACGACTCTCTATTCATATTATGCATTATTAATATTCCTCACCAAGACGTCCTGAGTGGCATCAGGCAGTGAGTATGTGGGCAGGTGCCTGCCAGTCTGATGACTGTCCGCTCTAAGGGATGACCACATCATTCTAGGTCAGCCTACACATCAGGCTAAATGCAAACTGCCTTGAATAAATCAGTGTTGTTACCTGATCAGAAGCAGGGCAGGCCGGCCGTGTTCATGAACCCTCACTCTGAAGTCAGAATAGAGGTTCAAGCCCCAGTCCTGCCTCTTACCAAGTGTGATTGTTGTAGTTTGAATGAGAAATGGGTTTCCAGCTCATCTATTGGCACCCTTGGTTCCCTGTAGACCCTCAGGGAGCGGGGACTAGCTATTGGACAAACACTTCTAGGAGTGTGCTTCTGAGGTGAGAGCCCACCTCTGGCTCTGTTTCCAGATCTACTGCGATAGAACAAGCCTTGCATAAGCCCCTGCTGCTGTGAACAGAGACCCCCATCCCTATGCCTTTGTTTGCATACTGGACAGTAAACCTCTTCTCCCTCGAGTCGCTTCTATCAGATATTTCAACACACGAAAAGTAACTAACACGACAATGTTAATTCATTTTATGAGACTAAGTTTTTCACAAATCTGAGGACTGACCGGAATGTTACAGACAACACATTCATCAGGGGCCAGCCTTATGAACGTCAGCTACTATTCATTTCATGAACAAAGATCAGTGTTTTGTTTTTCCTGTTTTCTCTGATCCCCAGCCCTTCCCCGTTTCTCTGAAGCCTGTGTGTGTGTTATCTGTCCCTCCACACTCTGCCACCTGGTTGAACTCTTTCTCCACCCAGTGTTTGGAATCTCTGCTTTGGTCTCACTCCCCCATTCCAGTGGGGAACCTGGTCCCGCTCTCCTATTCCAGACCCCGCCCATCAGAAAGGGTCAGCCCCTCCCCTGGAGCTGCTCAAGACCACGCCTACGGGGTATTTAAGACCTGATCGCTAGCCCTGTCCTGTGATCGCTCTCCTCCCTCCCTGGGAGTCACTCAGGAGTTACTTCACTCTGATTTGCTCTGTTTATTAAATCTGCTCTTATTAATTCGGTTTGACTGGCTTATTGCATCGGCAGAGGAACCCCCAATAACTGGGGAGTTTTATCGCCTGGTACCCCTTCTTTCCCTCCTATCCCAACATTCTTTCCTTGCTCTCCTGAACTGAAGTTGAGCAAGCATACTGGTGAGGTTTTTTTTTTGTCAACCTGACACAAGGCTAGAGTCATGTGGGAAGAGGAACTCTCAACTGAGAAAATGCCTCCATCAGACTGGGTGGGGCATGTTCTTGATTAATAATTGATATGGACTGGATGTGATTAAGCCCTCTGTGGGCAGAGCAACCCTGGGCAGAAGGTTCTGGGAGGCTTAAGAAAGCAAGCTGAGCAACTCACGGAGAGCAAGTCAATTAGCAGTGTTCTTCCATAGACTCTTCTTCCGTTTCTCCTCCAGATTCCCACTTGAGTTCCTGCCCTGACTTCCCTCAGTTGACAGACAGCGATTGGGTCGCAAACGCCAAACAAGCCATTTCCTCCACAAGCTGCTTTAGTCATGGTTTTTAGCACAGCAAGAAAAAGTAAAATAGGAGAGCAGGGAAGATGAGATTAGAATGGGAACAGACACAGTGGCAGCAGATTGACAGAAAGCTCCAGCCAAGATGAGCCCATCTCTGAGAACATTTTATTTTTTTTCCACTGCTCCTTACACTGAGAAACCTCAGGGACCTGATGGTCTGTATCTCTCTTTTATTTTAAAATGTTTTTGTGTGTATGTGTGTTTCACCTATGTGTATGCCTACCATGTGTGCCTGGTACCTGAGGAGGCCAGAAGAGGGCATTAGATCCCCTGAAGCTGGAGTTACAGAGAGTTGGGTGCTATGGTGCTGGGAACCAAGCTCGGGTCTCTGCAAGAGCAACAAGTGCTCTGAGCCAGCTCTCTAGCCCCTAAATCAATGTCTTTCTCTCTGTGTGTGCGTGTGTGTGTGCACACTCACACACACACACACACACAAATTTTCTTTATTTTGTGTGGAATATGAACAGAGATCAAGGACAGCTTCCGGTTTGGTTCTCTCCTTCTACCAGGTGGATATCAAACTCAGGTGGCCAGGCTTGGTGACAAGCAGTCTAACCTGCTGTGCCATCTCACCAACCCAGACCCATGTTGTTTAAAGGTAAGCAAGTAAGCTGCAGAGGGGATTCTAAATGGCTTCTATGTAGTATTGGTGGAACCTGAACAAGACCCCAGCCCACTTGTATTCCTACCTAGCTCCCTGTTTCCAGCCAAGATTCCCTTCCCAGACTCCTCCTCTTGGTTCCTGCTCAGCAGCTGAACATCAGAGGGCACCAAAGGTGTTTGCCATAACAGTCTTTATTCTATGCATACCAAGATACACACTCCATGACCTGGAAAGTGTACTGTGAGGGCAGCTTGCCTTTTCTGAAGTCTCACTGTTTTCTAAGCGGAGGATTGCACATCATTCTTTCATGGCTTCTTCACACCCTGGTTTCAGGTTTGAACTGGCAGTGTCTGCTATTGCTGCTGTTGCCACTGTTCTGCGGAGCTGGGGCTCAAAACCAAGACTCCCTTCCCACACATGCTAGGTATTCTACCCATTGAGCTAGACTGCTGACCCAAATCTGTAACATGTAGAAAAGTGTCTGGTCTCTAAAACACAATGAGAAAAAGCAAAATAAACACAAATGAGCTCTCCAAAGGCTTTTTTTCCTCCCCAAGTCAGTTTTGGTGTTGCTGTTGAAATGCCACCTTTTCTAAATCTAGCTTCTTAAATTTTTTTCAAGATAGGGTTTCTCTGTAGCTTTGCCGCCTGTCCTGGAACTTGCCCTGTAGACCAGAATAGCCTCAAACTCACAAAGATCCGCCTGTCTCTGCCTCCTGAGTGCTGGGATTAAAGGTGCACCACCACCACCCAGCTCTTAAATATTTCCTAAGATTTATTTAATTTGTGTGTGTCTGTGTGTGTGTGCATGTGTACGTACATGTGCACATATGTGTGTGCACATGTGTATGCAGGGTGCCTGCAGAAGCCAAAAGAGAGCTTCGGATCTTCTAGAGCTGGAGTTACGAGCAGTTATAAGCCACTGATGTAGATGCTGGAGACCAAACATGGGTCCTCTGCAAGAGCATCAAGTACTCTCAACTGCTGAGCCATCTCTCTATTGCCTTCCCCACATCTTAAAATTGTCTCCACAGCTGGAGTTCTTAAGTTGCTACAGCCTCTAGTCACAATAGAGTTTCCCCTCAGTTTCCCCTCTGTGTATGTAAACTACCTCAGGGTGGAAATAAAAGAGGTTATGACATAGATTCAAGCATGGGCGTTAATGGGAGGTGCTCAGAGAAAATACATGCACAAACACGTGTGGTCATATGTAGTGGCATTTCAATTGTATTTTAATAAATAAAAACTGCCTGAAGATCTGGTCAGCCTTATAGACCAGGTTATGGTAACACACACCTTTAATCCCAGTAGCCACAATAACACACACCTTTATGGGTTTTTCTGTGTTTTTATTTTTTTGGTTTTTTTTCGAGACAGGGTTTCTCCGTAGCTTTGGTGCCTGTCCTGGAACTAGCTCTTGTAGACCAGGCTGGCCTCACACTCACAGAGATCCGCCTGCCTCTGCCTCAGTGCTGGGATTAAAGACATGTGCCACCACCACCTGGTAGAAATGCACCTTTAATCCCAGTTGCCACACTTGTTGCCAAAGAAATCAGGTGGTGCATGCCTTTAATCCCAGTGGTGCACGCTTTTAATCCCAGCCCTAGAGAGGAATATAAGATGGGAGAAGACAGCTCTCAGGGACAGTTTCACCCTGAGATTCCTGGAAGAAGGATCGCCATTTCAGACTGAGGTCGAGTTAGGAGCCAGTGGCTAGCTGTTTAGGTTTTGGGTCTTTAGGTTGAACCCCAATTTCTGACCTGGAGTTTTTATTAATCATGGTTCAGTCATAGGCTTCTCAGAAGAAGGTTTCATCAAGTGTCTTTTTTTTTCTTTTTTTTTTTTTTTTTTTTTTTTTTTTTTGGTTTTTCGAGACAGGGTTTCCCTGTAGTTTCTAGAGCCTGTCCTGGAACTAGCTCTTGTAGACCAGGCTGGCCTTGAACTCAGAGATCCGCCTGTCTCTGCCTCTGGAGTGCTGGGATTAAAGGCCTGCGCCACCACCGCCCGGCTTCATCAAGTGTCTTTAAGCAGCCGAATATAGCACATGGGTGGCTTCTGAAGCTGCATCTCAAAGGGATTTAGTGAGCTCACAGGGCGTCTCTGAGCTGCTCTGAGCCGCATGACAGCTGATAAGGTGAGACCCTAGGTCTCAGAGGCCACAGAGGAAGCTAAGATGTTTTAAGTATACACAAATATTTATAGTCTTATCCAAGAAAACATCTGGAGAAGAAGCAAGCCATACCTGAAGGCAGCATGCATCAGGCTGTAAGCCAGATTTATTGCTATTTTAGTGTTCTTATTTGAAATGACTCCCTCTAAAGGGAAGTGTGCCTTTTTGGTGAGCAACCTTCAGAACAAATCTTACTGATTTTTCTGGAATCCATGGCTCTAAGCAAGGAAGCAACTTCAAGCAGACTCTTGGGTGGGGGGCCCATGCCCTTGGGTGGTGGGCCCTTTCCCATGTCCTTGGGTAGTAGCCCCTTTCCTATGTCCTTACTGATTCTTGTCTTCCCCTTTGCTGCAGTGCCTCTGGCCTGTGCCCTGGCCATCAAAGCCCTCAAGCAAACAAATGAGCCACATTTACTTTGCACAGCTGAACATAGTTTAATAAATGTTCAACTCCATTATGTGGAACAGGAGTAAAAATTCCCCACTGGTGTACCATGCTGAATGCTCATTCCATTGTTGTTGTTGTTGTTGTTGTTGTTTGAGACAGGGTTTGTTTGTGAAACAGCCTTGACTGTCCTGGAACTTACTCTATAGACCAAGCTGTCCTCAAACTCACAGAGATCTATCTGCCTCTGCCTCTGCCTCTGCTTCTGCCTCCCAAGTGTTAGGATTAAAGGCGTACACCACCACCACTCGGCTCACCCATTCTATGTTTAAGGTATCTGTTGGCCACTTGTTCATTATTTAAAGTAGCAGGGTATGGTGGCTCACACCTCTAGCCTCAGCTCTATGGGAGGATAGTGCATGTGGATCACTAGAGTGTCAGACCATCCTGGACTACACAGTGAGTTCAAGGCCAACCTGGGCCCATTACCAAGACTTTCTCAAAATGGAAGGATAGAAAAGGGTTTGATCAGAGCTGGGGAGATGTTGAGTGGTTAAGAGTTCCAGTTGCTCTTCCAGAGGACCCAGATTCTGTTCCCTGCACCCCCATAGCAGCTCACAGCTGTCTGTAACTCCAGTTCCACAACACCTGATGCCTCCTCTGTCCTTCACAGGCACCAGACACACATGTGTACACATACATACTAGTAGGCAAGACACCATACATAAAAAATTAAAAGTAAGAAATATTTCAGAAAGAGAAAGTTGGGGGGGAGCCAGGTATCTAGATCAGTGGTAAATCACTTGCCTCGAATTTGTGAGGCCTTAGGTTCAATTCTTAGTACTACAAACTCAATTAGCTAATTAATTACTATAACATATATCATTCACATAGTTTTCTGTCCTGCTAGTTATGAAATTCTTCAGAATCGCTCCCCTGTGCTGCTGTGGGCTCCTAATTGTCAGTGCGAATACACTGGTGAGCTGTCAGTCAAAATTCTTGCACTTGCATATAACAGTCTACTGTCAGAATCTTACGAGGAAAGGGAATTTACAGAAACTTCTGGGATTTCCTGTTGATCTGTAAGAGCCAGATTGGAGACCAGGGACTCTACATTACTGCAGCTTCTTCATTTCTTGGTCATTGGGTTTCTCCAAATGATGGGGATCATGCCTCCTACAAATCTGGGTGTCAGTCATGTGATCTCACCAAAGAGGGAGGGCAGTCTTCAGTAGGAAAAAAAAAATCTAAGAGAAGAACTTTGGCTAGGATTGGGTCACCGATTAAAGGCTGAGGACAATAGCCCTTCCTGGGTCAGTTTACCACCTCTTTAGGTGAACTGAACCTAAACGTGATGGGGCAATTTGCTCATAGAAGGGCAAGACCCACAACATGGAATTGATGCAGCTCAATATTAATGTCTCTTCCATTTTCCTTTTCTTTAAAATAAAGTGTGTGTGTGTGTACATGTGTGTATGGTGTGTACATGTGCATACATGTGCCCACTAGTGCCTGCAGACATCAGAAGAAGGTACCAGACATCCTGAAGCTGTCGTTACATTCACTCGTCGGTTGCCTGGTATGGGTGCTGGGATGAGAACACTCAGGTCCTCTGGGAGAGCAGCAGTGCTCGTAATTGTTAAACCATCTCTCCAGCCCCTGTTTTGTTCTTTTAAATCGTACCCTTTAAAATTATTCTATGTGCACAGAGAAACCCAAAATTATTTCACGTAGACGTCTTTTAGTTTCTGCACAGAAAATTCATGTTTATTGTTTAAGTCAGTACCAAATATTTCACTGCGATGGGTAACTTCCCAAATGGAGAAGCGGCTGAGGGGAGTTAGGTGGGTGTTGATGGAGACTCTGCCACTATGGCACTGACTGGCAACCCTGTACCTCAGTGAGTCAGTGCAAACTGCGAAACAGGATGCCTTCCAAAAGCAAGCATGCACAAGGAAACAGGTTGCTTTTTTTTTCTTTTTTCAGAAAAGTCAGTTTTTTGGTGACTATGGATGAAAGGGAAGGGGGCGGATAACAAATGTCTTCCATTTCCCAGGTAGCACAGCTTCTTCCCAGGCTGACAGCCCAGTGTCTTGGGACCTTGGCCTTCCCATAAGGACGTTCATGGCAGAATCCAGGGGCCAACGCTGTTTTCTCCTGTTTCCACTTGCAGAAAAATAGGTGGGTCTCCAGTAAGTCCAGCTGATGCTCACGGTGATTTATTGCACACCCGTTTCTCCAGATGGCCCTTCATATGGAGATGCTTCTTCCTCCATATGGGATTCTTTTCCTCCTACTCAGGTTAAAACAGGTTTAGAATACAGTCCATCAAAACTAGAAGCAGACACTTGACAGAGGTATCTCAAGCCAGAAGGAAGCCCAGAGCCCACGTCCCACCTGGTAAATAATCGCTGGGTTTGCATTCCTGTGCAGTCAGGCATGGACTCACTTTGTGCAGCACGAAGCTGTGAAAATGTCTAGGCCTCAAGGGCCGTGTGAGATAAAGATCACAGATCTGTCACAGATTCCAACTGCAGCCCTCTGAGGTGCTGGGGTGCCCAGGACTCTCCAGTGGGCCAGAGACTGCTGAACTGGAACATGTCAGATTCACCCAAGGTGTCCAGGAGAGCTCACTTTTGAGTGAGGGTGAGCGACTGGGCAGTGTGGCTCCAATCCTACAGCAGAGAGGGGGATGCCAAGGTCACGTGCAGAGAACCATTGTCGGAATGCTGCCGGGGTTGCCCAGCTTCCCAGCCAGTCTGTTGTGAAAGGTGTCTAAAAGGCAAGCTTGCAACCATGCGCTGGAATGCTTGGGAATGGCAGTGCACCGAGGGTGTCAAGTGGTTAATATGTAGCAGGCTCAGTTGTGGCTTTCATCCCCCCAGGAGCTGCTTCAGTCAGAGCTTCCCACTCCTAAGCTCACTCCCCCCTTCCTGCAACACTGAACAGTAATGTTGTAGGACAGGGGTTCTCAACCTTCCTAATGCTGGAATGGAAGCCTGTAATACAGTTCCTCAGGTTGTGGTGACCCCCAACCATAAAATCGTTTTCGTTGCTACTTTCTAACTGTACTTCTGTTGCTCTTATACATCACAATGCAGGTATCTGTGTTTTCTGATGGTCTTAGGTGAGCCCTAAGAAAAGGTCGTTCTAGCCCACCAAAGGAGTCACAACCCACAGGTTGAGAACCGCTGCTACTGCAGGGGATGACCCAAGAATTTGGAGAGTAGGGCTCATACTAGGGCTGGGGGTTTAGGGAGTAAAGGCAAGTGAATGTAGACAGAGAGACAGAGACAGAGAGAGAGAGAGAGAGAGAGAGAGAGAGAGAGAGAGAGAGAGAGAGAGAGAGAGAGAGAGAGAGAGGAAAAAGACAAATAATTTGTTTCTGATCTTATTCTGGAGACACTAGGCTGCTGGTTAGCTAACAAGGTCACAGGGAGTCTGTGACCACACTTCAGCAAGCACTGAGAATTCTCAAGTTCAACCCAGCAAACACTGAGTGCTGAACAAGGGGACAAGGGCTTGCTTTTTAAAGTTTTTTTCTTAATTAAAACATGCTTTCCAACCCCTCACCCCCAGAAAAAGAGCAGGACAGTGGTGGCACACAACTTTAATCCCAGTACTCTAGAGGCAGAGACAGGTGGAGCTCTGTGAGTTCAAAAGCCATCCTGGTAACAGAGATCTTACATGATGATATTAATTCATCTTGAGAAATAATAATATCAACATGTAAGATATCTGTTACCTGTGACAGTAGATACTCTATGTTCTTTCAACTTTACAATTAAAGGTTCACTTTAAAAATGTGGTTACCAAAAAAAAAAAAAAAAAGCCATCCTGGTCTACAAGTGAATTCCAGGATAGCCAGGACTACACACACAGAAATGCTGTCTCAAACAAACAAACAAACAAAAAAACCCACATGATTACATCATTTTCTCCTTTGTCTTTTTTCCAAACCCTTCCCATGTACCCAACCTTGTTCACACACGTGCATGCACGCATTCCTAAATACATAAATGTGACCTGTTCGTCTGTATAATGTGATCTGTTTGGATATAATTTCAGGGCTGGCCATTCGGTAGTAGAAAGTCAATCTGAGGGCTCTTCCCTGGGGCAGACTCCTTCTCCCTTACTTTGCATTCCTTAGTTGCCTGCGGTTCTTTGTCTGGGTTTGCGGCCCGTGGCATTTCCCCTTTCCATGTTAGCACACCTAAGGACTTTCTCGTATTCCCAAGAATAAGAGCCCACACATGGCCTTCTGCTTTGCTAGGAGACCTGCATACAGAGGGCAAGAACTGCAGAACTTAGGCGTCAGTGTGACAGAAGTGTGTCCAATATTTGGTTTACAGCAGATCTGTGCACATTCAGAGAGGCCCAAGAAGTCTGAACTAGTCAAAAGTCAACTTTGGTACTTGGGCCTTAAGAAGTACATCTACGGGCTCGAGAGATGGCTCAGAGGTTAAGAGCATTGCCTGCTCTTCCAGAGGTCCTGAGTTCAATTCCCAGCAACCATATAGTGGCTCACAACCATCTGTAATGGGGTCTGGAGCCCTCTTCTGGCCTGCAGGCATACACACAGACAGAATATTGTATACATAATAAATAAATAAATAAATAAATAAATAAATAAAATAAATAAATATTAAAAAAAAAGAAGTACATCTACTTTTCTGAGTTTAAACTGAGAACCACCCTCTTTCCATTCCAAGTTACTCTGCTTTAGAAAGTTTAGAGGAAACTGATGTTATCTCTGCCTTCCAGGAATGGGGTGTGGTCATCAGGCTTGGTCAATCATTAGATCACATTCTCCCGGCCAATGATAGGTGCAGAAATAGGCATGTGACCCCGTCAAAGATACATGCAGAAACTCTTTTAGAGGGTACAATTTATATACTATAAAATGAAGTATTTGAAGTATAAGGGTTCCTTCCCATAAGCCCTCCATCCCTGTAAGCCTATTGTAGGTTGACAGCATCCTTTATTGGAAGTGCTTTGGATGCACCTCGCTTTTGGAAATGATGCAGCTTAGCCACACATCCCTGCAGGGTCTGTCATTCCCCCATATCTGGTGACTGACTATAGTGACTATAGCTCACTGTCAACACCCAGCACCATGAGAGGATTTTTGCCCCAAGCTCTCGCCCAGAAAAGATCAAAATGCAAAGTATAAAGCACGACCAGAAGCAACATGGGAAGGAAAGGGTTTGATTCATCTTACAACTTATAGTCCATTATTGAGAGGAGCCAGGGCAGGAACAGAAACTTGAGGCAGGCGCTTGAAGCAGGAACCACAGAGGATGCTGCTTGCTGGCTTGCTTATTTCTTGCTCATGCTGAGCCAGCTTTCTTACACAACCCAAGGACCGCTTGCCCAGAGGTAGCACTGCCCACATTGTACTGGTCCCTCCTACAGCAATTAGCAATCAATAAATGTCCTACACACATGGCCACAAGTCAACCCAATGCAGGCGGTACCCTAATTGAACTTCCCTCTTCCAGATGTGTCAACCTGACAACCAAGATTAGTGTCACACCTGGCGAAGATCCCCAAGAGGAGATTTCTGTTGCTGCTATTGTGTAGTTTGTTTTACGCTGTTCTGTGTGCTGTTTCCAAGGCCTACAAAGATTGTGGGCATAAGGAATGTCCTCAGCAGATATACGTTTATTTTATGGATAAATAAGGGAAACATTTTATAGTTGATAGGCCTGGGTCCACTCTGGCATCCCGATGTAGTATGGGGCACAGCTAGTACGTCTGTTTTGGAAAATCCTTCCTCGCTGGGGACCGCCAAAGCAACAAAGAACCACCATATGTCCTTTTATACAACTGCCAGAGAGAGCAGATGAAACCCAGGACAGGCAGTTAAACCCAGCTGCAGAAAGACAATCAATAGCTTCTGTAGTATCAGCTCATAAGGAATAGTCTTTAGTTGCTGGAAAACTGGCCTAAAGCGGACCGGGTAAGGCTAACTGCTTAGACTGATGGCCAGAGGCAGGAGAGTCCCTTCAACTGGGCCTGATTTAGGGACCTGACAGATGGTCTTGATTTGAGCCTCTGCCCCGACTCCGTGAATAGGGGAAATTGCTTAGCTCACTGGGATATATAGTTATACCACGTTTTATGTAGAGCCGAGGAGTGCGTTACAAGAAACACAGGTGCAACTCCTAGCGTTTAACGCACAGTGAAGTTTAACTAAACTACTATCAGTACGGTTGAGCTGATTAGCTGGTCTGAAGAAAATGCCGTGCCAAGGAGACCTTTATTACACTGTGAAATAGTGTACTGGTGTGCAGAATAGCTAAGAGTATAGTTTATTCACAGGATGAGGCAGAGATACAGCGAGTGCTGACCTTTTACAGACAATGCCTCTATGTCTGGCGGACTAAACCCACACTAAAATTTAATAGATTATCCAGAATAAATAAAGGAAGGAAGTCTTTCATTTCACTTCTTATGAAACGTCATTTGCTTAACTGACTTCTTCTGATGTCGAAGATAAATATTTGTTTAGTTTTATAGAGTCGCTGTGCAGAGGGATGGGCCCATTACCAGGGCAGTAGGAGTATTTCACTTTGGATCTCGTTTATCTCTCTTCTAGGCTAAAAGCAACTTCTGTTTGTAGGTCTTACATGGTTTCTAGACTTTTTAATTTTTTGTTTTTTTGTTTTGAGACAGGGTTTCTCTGTGTAGTTGTGGTTGTCCTGGAACTCACTCTGTAGGCCAGACTGGCCTTGAACTCAGAGATCCAGCACCTGCCTCTGCCTCCTGAGTGCTGGCATTAGAGGTGTGCACCGTCATAGCTGGCAGTTTCTAGACACTCTTAGCACATAACCTTTCACTTAAGAAAAATAAACAAACATGGCAGTTAATATATAAAGTATTAAAAGGCAACACTTTTCCCCGGAAACATCTTTTGAGGTAAATTTTGTAGGTAGCTCCATTGTTAAAGTTAAGAAGGCTCAGCTGGAATAGAGGTTGACAATTCCATTTTCAGTGGAACAACTCTGCCAAAACAGACCCAAGTCCCTGCCCATGTGGATGTGCAGATGTAGACAGATATAGACATTATGAGTGCATTATTATCTAGATAGTGATGATCATTGTGGAAACAGAAAAAGAAAAGAAAGGCTGTGCCAAAGGGCTGAAATGGCAATTTTCTTTCTTTTCTTTCTTATTTTATGTACATTGGTGTTTTGTCTGCACATATGTCTATGTGAGGGTGCCAGATCTCCTGGAACTGGAGTTACAAAGAGTTGTGAGGTGTTGTGTGGGTGCTGGGAATTGAACCCAGGTCCTCTGGAAGAGCAGCCAGTGCTCTTAACCGCTGAGCCATGTCTCCAGCTCCTGGGATGGCAATTTTCAATAGCAACATGACAGTGTGCCTGTCTGTTAAGTACAGGTGGGCACAGGAAGAGCATGCTGATCAGGAGGAAGGGAGGGAAACACCAGACCCAAATAACCCGAGGCAGAAACAAGTTCTGAGCATGCCTGGAACATTCCAGGAATTACCAGGGGAGGCAATATGGTGAGTGAGAAGAGGGGGGAGAAAAGCCAGACACTTACAGCTCTCATACTTATTGGTAAAGGACTCAACGGCCATAAGTCTAACTTGCAATTGAGTCTTAGTTTATTTATTCTATGACTATGGAGAAATCCTAAACCACTCAGCTGGAATGGCGGCTCTCAGTTTTCAAGGCATGGATAGGCTGGAAGGTTACGTCAAACCCTGTGCCTAGAGGGTATCAGTATGATTGGCGATGACCTGGCAAGTCAGTGAATAGCTCCGAGCTCCTGTCCTAATGTCCTTCCTTACTGGGTAGGAATCCATGGACAGTCAGTCATCTACCCTGCCTGTGCACCTAACTCGTGAAAGCACATTTAGCAGGTGCCCTCTTTAGCCTGGTAAGCATTGCATGTGGAATGCTTAAAACAGTGCTGGGCACATAGAAAACACTAAGTAAATAACATCATTGCTTGCAAGTTGTAATAAGAAGGATTAGGTATTCTGAAATCACTGTTTGTTTTGTTTTTGTGTTTTGAGACAGGGTTTCTCTGTGTAGCACTGTCTGTCCTAGAACTCACAGAGCTCTGCCTGCCTCTGCCTCCCAAGTGCTGGGGTTAAAGGTGTGTGCCATCCATCACTGGCCGTATAAAAACTACTATTTTGAAGCATATTTGAAATGTGCATTTGTTGTGAAAAGGGCTTTTACATAAACACAGTTGTGCAAGTCTAGGAACCCAGCCTTCAGGGTGTCCCCCAATGATCCTGTCTCCATGTCATCTCACCCTACACTGTGCATGGTTTTTCCTGGCGACCATAGAATGTGGTGGCTGTGATAGTAATGTCACTTCTGAGGTGAGGTTATAGGAGACAGAAGGCATGGCGGCTACCATTTTGGTCAATGTCATTTTCCGTCTCAGCCTTTCTCAGGGCTTGCTCCTGGATTCCCGTTGCTAGGCTATGAATAGACCACAGGGAGGCCCCTCTGGAGAGGCCCACTTGCTAAGTCCCTAACAATTGTATGAGTCAGTGCCATTTTTGGAACTGGATCCATCAGTTTTGTGACAAAAGCCACAAGGGCAGCTTCACAAGCCCCCTGAATCACTAGCCCCCGAGTCACTAGCCCCCTGAGGCACGAGCCCCATGAGTAATGAGCTCCCTGAGAAATGAGCCCCCTGACTCACTAGCCCCCCCCAGAGTCACTAGCCCCTTCAGGCACGAGAATCCTGAGTCACGAGCACCCTAAGGAGTGACAAGCCCCCCGAGGCACGAGCCCGCCCAGTCACGAGCCCCCGACTCACAAATCCCCTGAGTAACGAGCCCCCTGAGTAATGAGCTCCCTGAGTAACAAGCCCCTGAGTCACGAGCCTCCTGACTCACGAGCCTCTCCCCCCCCCCCGTCATGATCCCCTCCAGTCACGAGCCCCCCCCCCCAGTCAGACACCTTCAGCATCACATTTGTCTGAAGCTTCTGCCAGTGTTGGAATACTCTGTGACTCCACCAACAGATTATTAACCATTAACATTTTTTAAATCTTTTTTTACATTTTTTTAAGAATCATATGTGGAATGTTTGTCTAGCCTGCAGGTATGTCTGTGCACCCTGTGCGTGCCTAGTGTCTGAGGAGGCCAGAAGAAGTGTTGGATCCCTTGGAACTGGAATTACAAATAGCATTGAGCCACCTTGTAGGTGCTGGGAATTAAACCTAGGTCCTTTGAAATAACATCATAGTTAAAAATTTTCAAGTAAGGTGGAGAATAATTGAGGAAGACAGTGTCTATGAGTCTCCATGTGTACATATAGCAGTACACACAAGCTTACAGATCCAGCCAGCCTGGCTAGCCAAGGATCTGCTTGTCTCTGCCTCCCCAGTGCTGGTTACAGATGTGCATTGCTACACCCAGATTTTTTTTTTAAGTTTATTTTTATTTTATGTGCATTGGCATTTTGCCTGCATATACGTCTGTGTGAGGCTGACAGATTCCCTGTAACTGAAATTACAGACAGTTGTGAGTTTCCATGAGGGTGCTGGGAATTGAACCCAGGTCCTCTGGAAGAACAGCCAACATTCTTCATTGCTGAGCCATCTCTCCAGGCTGTTGTTGTTAGTGAGACAGAGTTTCTCTGTGTAGCTTTGGAGCCTATCCTGGGACTCATTCTGTAGACCAGGCTGGCCTCGAACTCACAGAGATCCAGCTGCCTCTGCCTCCCAAGTGCTGGGATTAAAGACATGCGCCACCACCGCCCGGCATACATCTGGATTTTTAAATGGGTATGGGGTATCCAAATTCAGGTCTTCATACTTGTAAAACATGTGTGTTATTGACTGAGCTGCCTCCCCAGTACCTAATTTGTCTTTCCTTGGGTGTTTTATTTATTTTTAATTTAACTTAATTTTGTGAATGAGTGTTTAACCTGCATGAATGTCTGTGTGTCCTGTGTGCCTCGTGTTAGTATTCAGGCATCTGTACTGATTTGGTACCTGTGGAAGCCAGGAGAGGGCATGGGGTCCTCTGGAACTAGAGTTACAGACAGTTGTGAGCTGATGGGAATCTTCCCAAGTCCTCTGGAAGAGCAGCTAGTACTCTTAACTGCTGAGTCATCTCTCCAGCCTCCTCTTCTTAGATATTTTCACAGTAATACAAAGCCAATTAACACCATGTGCAGGGTTCTTAGCATTTCTATTGGCTGTAAATTGTTCTGCCCATTTGCTATGCCACACTTCATCGAACATTCTTTATAATAGAACCTCTGGATAATTTCCGGCTTTTCAAAATACTGTCACAGTAAAAAAAAAAAAAATACCGCAAATTAGCTGGTCAGCTACTGAGAGTTCAGTGGACCGGGTCTCTTAGATACAAAGAAGGCAACACAGAGAAGCGCTCCTGAAGTACACAGCTTTGAGCAAATATTGAATACACACAAAGGAGAGATAAGCGCATGACCTTTCTGAGGACCTACGGCAGTGAAGGGGGCTGGGTGAGCTTATTTGTTTAGACAGTAATAATAGCTTCATAGAATTGTGTGTGCTTCCTAAAGAAATACAGAAGCCACAGTAGACAATGGGGCCTTGGAAAGGGCCCATAAATAATTGCCTTGGCTCTGAGTGTCAAAGCAGCATCTCAGAGAGAGCCCCACTGAACTCAAGCCATTGTCTCCAGTCAGTGAGGCTCTGCCCTCCCCTGGCTGTGCTTTGTAAGGGTTGACAACTGTGGCTAGAAGAGAAAAGATGACTCGGACTTTCTTTGTTTAAATTCAGCTCTGGGTTATATATACCAGGTCTCCTCTGAGGATGGCACTCATGAGAAGCCTCTTAAGAAGATGGCCCATGGTGATGCATGCCTTTAATCCCAGCACTCAGGGGACTCTCCGAGTTCGAGGCCAGCCTGGTCTACAGAGCAAGTTCCAGGACAGCCAGGGTCATACAGGAAAAAGAAAAAGAAATCAGATCCCAGGATAGAGAACCATATTCTTCCAACTACCTTCCCATAGATTCCTTGATTCTGCCATCCCACCTTCAACACCATCCACCTTCCGGATGAGGTTTCAGGACCGTCATGCAGGCACATTGCTATTCTTGGCCGTGACTTCTTCCTCAGGTGCATGCCGGGCTGAGGATGTAGCTCAGAGGAAGAGAGGGTGCCTACCCAACATTTGATCCTCAGCACTGCAAAGAAGAAGAAGGGAAACTAATAAAGCAACAACAACAAAACTCGATTAAAGAGAGTTACTCAAAGCCAGATGATGGTGGCACACAGTTTTAAACCCAGCACACAGGAGGCAGAAGCAGGCAGACCTCTGTGAGTTTGAGGCCAGCCAGGTCTACAGAGTGAGTTCCAGGACAGGCTCCAGAGAAACCCTATCTCAAGAGAGACAGAGACAGAGAGACAGAGAGAGTTACTCAAGATTACTCAAGATATAGTAAGACACATTAATACATGACTGATGCTACAATTTCATTTCAAACCCTTCCCGTCAATCTGGGGAACCAGATGCTGCCCTGCCACATAACAGAGGGTGAAGGACTTGATGTTCCCCCAATGACAGCTGGGTTTCTTTAGCAGCAGCATTCCTTGTTAGGCATCAGCAGTGATAATTCAGTCAACTGAATGTGTGGTAGCCCCCTGTACTTCCCCTCCCGACCCTGCCTCCCTCGGAAGATTGCTCCTCCCCACTCCCAATCAGCTGCAACAGAGAACCTTCGCGTTTATCTCCGCTCAACGTTTGATGAAAAACTCCAAGTCTCAAAAGAAGGCTCAGTTGTTTGAAAACTACTGGATTGGACAAGGATGCTCTGAGGTCAAGATCAAAAGGTCACTGGGTCAGGGGTGCCCGGCCAAGAGTAGGGTAGCTTTGGTGACAGTGATTTAGTCTGATGTTATCATCGCCAGCAAAATGAACACACAGAGAGAGCCGGAACTGCAGCAGCGACCTAGTGCACAGACGCTACCAGCTCAAAGTGACCCGGGTTCTGATCGTGCTTTCTAGCAACCCGTGTCCCAGTCCTGAGCCTGTGTCATGGCTTCCTGCAGAGAGTGTAGCAGTCTGAGCCCTTGTCATCTTCTCCACACGCTGAAGATGATACTCATGACCACCTCACAGGAGAGGTAAGCTAGTCAGCAAATGCTCTTACACTACTGCCAAGCATATATATATATATATATATATATATATATATATATATATATACATATATATATATATATATTGTCTTTCAAGACAGAGTTTCTCTGTGTAACAGCCCTAGCTGTCCTTGAACAAGCACTGTAGAACAGGCTGTCCTTGAACTCACTGAGATCTTCCTGTCACTGCCTCCTGAGTGCTGGGATTAAAGGTGTGCACCTCTACTGCCTGGCTTTTTTTTTGGGGGGGGGTGGTTAATATTATTTTTTTTACTGGTAACATTTGATGACTTTTAAGCTAAAATCCAGGGGGCTGGAGAGATGGCTCAGTGGTTAAGAGCACTGACTGCCCTTCTAGAGGACCTGAGTTTGATTCCCAGTAACCGTATAGAGGTTCACAACCATCTATAGTGGGATCTGATGCCCTTGTCTGACATAAAGGTAGACATACAGATACAGCACTCATGTATAAAATAAATAAATCTTTTAAAAAAGCTAAAAATCTGTATTACAGGTATATATATATTTTGCCCTTACAGGACAGAAAGGCTCTTGGGACCATTTCTGTTCGTGTCCTCTGTAAGGCCTCACTAGCACTTTAGGCTCTTGGTGAGTACTTGGTGAGTAATATTTCTACATGAAGCAAGTGTGCCAGGCCAGGCTGGCACACATGATCCCAGTATTGTCATACTCCTTTTGATGCTCCATAAATATTTGATAAGTCACAATAACATAATAATTGCAATTATGCCTAAAGATTACCCTTAGCACGATATTCCTGAAGTAGGGTTCTGTCCATTAGCAACATAGAAAACTTACTTTGTATCTCAATTCACTGCAAGTAAATTCTCTAACATGTTTTCGAATAACTACAGCAGATGAATCAATGTATTTTACACCGTCTCACACACTTGTTTCCAGGGAGCAGGCGCTGGGGCTGCCACATTCTAAGGTTGCAATGTGTTGGGTCCTTTCTTCTTCCCACATTTAGGAACTAATCACCTTACTTGTTTTCTAACCATAGGCATCTGGACTATTTTGCTGTCATTGCCTGGCTTTTGTAATGTTTATGAGTAAGAGGCAAAGTAGCTAGTGAAATGTGAGTTCAGAACGTTGGCGCTGGGGATAGAACAGAATCAGTTCTATCTAGTACGGAGCTAGCTCCCTCTATTAAAGTTTAAGAAGTAGCCTGAGCTGGACAGCGGTGGCACATGACTTTAATCCCAGCACTCGGAGGTGGTGACAGGCAGATCTCTGTGAGTTCGAGGCCAGCCTGGTCTACAGAGTGAGTTCAGGACAGGCTCCAAAGTAACAGAGAAATACTATCTGGGGAAAAAAAAAAAAAGAGGTAGCCTAAGCAGCATTCTGGGAGAGGAGAGAGAGTACAGAGCCACAAGCAGAGGGGAGTCTTCCGCATGGAGATTTACAGATTTGAATTTTACAATTATATTTTAAGATCTGTGTTTATGTGTATGAGGGTTTTGTCTGCATGTGTATATATGTGCCATGTGAGTGCCTGGTGTCAGAGGGGCTCAGAAAGTGTTGGATCTGCTGAAACTGGAGTTACAGAAAGTTGTAAGCCACCACATAGTTGCTGGAAACCAAGCCTGGGTCCTTGTCAAAAGCAGCAAGAGCTCCTCCTCCTAACTGCTCAGCAGTTACTTTGTTATTGTTGTTGTCGTTTTGTTTTTGCTTTTTTTTTTTTTTTTTTTTTTTTGGTTTTCCGAGACAAGGTTTCTCTGTAGCTTTGGAGCCTGTCCGGGAACTAGCTCTTGTAGACCAGGCTGGTCTCGAACTCACAGAGATCCGCCTGCCTCTGCCTCCTGAGTGCTGGGATTAAAGGTGTGCGCCACCACCGCCCGGCTGTTTTTGCTTTTTTTTTAAGACAAGGTCTTAACTCTGTAGCTCAGATTGGCTGGGAACTCATTATGTAGCCGGACTGGCCCTAAACTAGTATCAATCCTCCTGACTCAAGTCTCCTGAGTGCTGGGATAAGAGGTGTGAGCCATCAAGCCTACCTTGAGTTTGTCTGATTTTAGTTTTGGTTTTGTTGTTGTTTTTTCAAGACAGGATTTGCCTGTGTAGCTCTGGCTGTCTTGGAACTTGCTCTGTAGACCAGACTGGCTTCGAACTCACAGAGATCCAGCTACCTCTTCTTCCCAAGTGCTGGGATTAAAGGCTTGTGCTCCACTATTACCCGGCCTGAGTTTTTAATATTAGCAAATATTCTATAGAAGGAAGTATCCTTAATGGGAAGACCTTGGCAAGGGTAGGAGGACATATAGTTCCCCTTAGTAAATCTAGAGCCCCAAAGGGTTTCTCTTCATTGGAAAAGGGCCTGAAGGTGATGACTCTAGGTGCCCCGAAGGGCACACCCTTGCTCCAGGTTACATGTTTCCTATGAAGACTCTTTGTTATTTCCCTGCCTCTGTCTGAATACTCAAAACAGACACAAGACCAGCTCTCACTGCACTGTAGAATGTTTGAACACTACCCTCCTCCCCAGGAAAACATCAACAACCAGACTACATATACAAAACCCTCTCGCATAGAACTGGGGCATAGAAACTCTATTTATTATATCCCATATTTATTTGTTTTTGAGGAAAATTAGAACCAGGCCACTATACCTCAGGAAGCTGAGGCCAGCCTGTACTGCACAGGGTTGCTCCATTATAAATAAATAAATAGATAGATAGATAGATAGATAGATAGATAGATAGATAGATAGATAGATAGTGAACTGAAGAAGATTGTAAAGAAGAAACGTGTCCCCAGGGCCTGTCCTGATTCCTCTGGTGTCACCTGTCTGTGTGTCCTCTTCACTCTCTCCTTACCTTGTTTCATGTTCCCTCTGGGAACTCTTAGGACACTGAATTCCCAACTGCAGGATGATCAAGGCTAAACATTTCTGCATTTACTTATTCATTATCTTGTGTGTGTATGTACCATGTCATACATGAAGAAGAGGACATCTTGTAGTGAGATCTCTCCTCCACCTATATGGGTCCCAAGGATTGAATTCAGGACCACGGGCTCTCTGGCAAGTGCCATTATGGGGCTGAATCCTAGCTCTTGATGGAGAGATTTTGTTCCCACTTTTTTGTTTTTAGACAGGATCCCTCTATGCATTCTTTTTGTTTGTTTTTGTTTTGTTTTGTTTTGAGACAAGGTTTCTCTGTGTATCTCTAGCTGTCCTGGAACTTGCTTTTTATACCAGGCTGGCCTCGAACTCACAGAGATTCACCTGCCTCTGCTTCCCTGAGTGCTTGGATTAATGGCATGTGCCACCACTGCCTGACTCTCTCTATATATTTTTGACTGTCCTGGAATTCTATATGTAGATCAGGCCGACATCAAAAGATCTGGCTGCCTCAGTCTCCCGAGTGCTGGGATCCAAGGTGTACACCACACACCCAACCTGATGGACAGATTTTTAAAGAAGAAAACTGAGCTAAAAAAAAAAAAAAAAAAAAAAGAAAAAAAAAAAAGCTGGGTAGCAGTGGCACATGCATCCCAGCTCTGAAAAGGCAGAAGCAGGTGGATCTCTATGAGTTCCAGGACAGTCAGGGATACACAGAGAAACCGTGTCTCAAAAAGTCAAACAAATAACAACTGAGCTTTGGACTAATTGCTAATATAAATTATTAATATAATAATTTCTGTAACTGTACAGAAAACAACAATGATGACTTTTATGTGTTCAAAACTGGTATTTGAGGGGCTGGGCAGAGAGCTCAGAGAGCAAAGTGTTCGCTGCAATAACATGAGGATCAGCTCTTGTTCCCAGCACCCTTGTACAAGAGCAGTTCCTGGAGGTATACAGCTGTAATCCCACTGCTTGGAAGGTGGAAACAAGAGGACCCCGCCCCCCCTGGGCTTGTTATCCAGCCAATCCAGTTGAACTGATGTGTGTAAAGCAACCCCTGCCTGTTCTGCATGCTATGTGTAAGCGCTCTATGCACTATGTGGACAGTTCACGCTACTCTCTGCAGTACTGTTCGCGAGCCAGGCAAGGGGTTGGAGATTGAAACACACATGCACACACTGAGACAGAGACATGGGTCATCCTTGAAACAAGAATGCTAACTTGAATCAAGAACGCCCACTTTATTGTGTTCCAGGGCAGCTTATATAGGGTTCCATAACTGACCAATGGCCACTCCCTAGCTCTCAGGATCCTTCAGCTGCAAGCCCGCCAGAAGCCACTGCCCTGCCTCGCGCTCAGAACAGCTGCAAGGCTCAGGAAAACAAGTTGTTTGCTCAGAGCAGCTGCAAGCATAGGAAAAACAAGTTGTTTACAGGAAATTCAGGGTCTGGGGGTCCACAGCCCCCAACAGGTGAATGTCAGGTTCAGCAAGAGACCCTGTCATGAAAAGCAAGGTGGAGAATGATTGAAGTAGACACTCAATGTCAACCTCTGACCTCCACATGTAGTGAGGTGGGGGGCATAGTGTAGAAGGAGCTGCGGGCAGGCCTGCTTTTCATCCCGCCTGGCTCCCGCATAGCTAGCTTAGCCCCGGAAATAACAACACACAAACTGTATTCATTAGTTTCAGCCTCTTATTAGCTAATTCTCACATCTTGCTTTAACCCATATTTAGTAACGTGTGTAGCACCACAAGGTGGTGGCTTACCGGGAAAGATTCAGCATGTCTGACCTGGCAGCTGGCTCCATGGTGTCTGTCTCAGAGAGAGGAGGCATGGTGTCTGCTTAACTTCCCTTCTTCCCAGCATTCTGTTCTGTCTACTCCACCTATCTAAATCCTGCCCTATCAAAAAGCCAAAGCAGTTTCTTTATTAACCAATGAGAGTCCTCCATCATCCACATGCACAAATAAGCACTCACATGAAGATGCACTACACACGCATGCACACACACACACACACACACAAGCTGGATGAAATATGGAAACAGCAGTGTGGAAACAAATATAAGAAATGAAAGTGATACTTTAACTCAGTTATTTTAAAAAGATAAACCTGAACTTCAAGCCAGAAATAACAGATGAACCTTTAAGACTCTTTCATGGCTTGCCCTATGAGATACAGTTTACCCTTGAATAGCAAGCACATCAGTTAGAGAGCCTATCCCCTGTGAGACAGAAAAATCCCCATATAATTAAATTAGCTACACAGATTGATGTTGCCTTGCAGTTACTAACAGAAGGCCTATGAACTATATTGTATATTACACATATTGAAGACAGAACAAAATTATGAAAAACCCAGAGAGCACCTTTTTTTTTTCAGAGTAAAACTATGTAGCCAGTCTCGCCTCTAACTTGTGATCCTTCTGCCTCAGCTTCCTGCGGGCTAGGGTTACGGGTAGACCACCAGGACTGGCTAAGAGGTTACTTCATATTGCAACACAATTGCCTGGAGAGGTGAACTGTGCGAGACCAGTGGTTCTCAGCTGTAGTAGGAGGCTGCTTGCTCGTTTCCGGCTGCCCAGCACCGAAATAATCACACAGAATTGGCCAATAGCTTAAGCGTATTTCTGGCTAACTCTTATATCTTTGATTAACCCATTTTATTATTTTACATTTTACTACAAGGCTCATGACTTACCAGCAAGCTTCCAGCTGTCAGCTTGCATCTTTCCCCTCTGGCGTCTCTATGGCGTCTCCCTGACTCTGCCTACTCTCTCTCTTTTCCTGGCCTGGCTACACTCTGTTAAGCCATTGTCCGAAAGCAGCTTCTTTATTCATTAACTAATTAAAGCAACACATATACAGAAGGACTTACCATACCATTTCCCCTTCTCTGTTTAAATACAAAGGAAGGCTTTAACTTTAACATAGTAAAATTACATATAACAAAACAGGTATCAAGTAAGAATTATAGTTACAATATTTATATCTATTTTATATTTTATCACAACTAAGTAAAACTATAACTATTCTTCAACTCTATCAAAGACTCCAGAAGGATATGATATTATCTAAGTAAACAGGAAATGCATTGTAAGCAACTTTCACAACTCTAGAATTGACAGACATCTCATTGCCTAGATAGACAGTAACCCAAAGTTTTTCTGTAACGTTGGGACATCCATCTTCAGCCTATAGGTCCATAGTATTTGGCAGGCTTTTCCATGAAACAGGAAATTTCAAAGACAGTTCTGCCTGTATTGGCAGTTTGTCAGTCATTTTCTTCTGTGTCCTGCAGAATATCTGGCAGACTCCTTTTGTTCTTTCATGAAGCAGGAATCCTGAAGGACTGTATCACATTCTTTAGACAAATTCAGCAGTCATTCTTCTGTGGGTCTTGCATGTCCAGTTCATACAGCATAACATCAAGCAGTCCAGGCAAGAGCAGCTTCTTGCCCAAATGGCTAGCAAACTCCATAAGGAGCCTCTTCGATGCCCATCTTCCTCTTGAAGTAGATTAATACTGCCAGGAGCAGATGTGTCTCACTGTCAGGAAAAGTCCTAAGGTCTTAAACATTTTAAATGCCATATTCTGAAGGTCTCTGAAAGATTTGAAGAATACCTATCTAACTGAAATATATCTCTGTATATTTAGAAAACCTAACTAACATGACTACAAGCTTGACTATTATAGATGACTCTCTATTAACCTATATTTCCTAATTATACATTTTTTTTTTTTTGGTTTTTCGAGACAGGGTTTCTCTGCAGCTTTTTTAGAGCCTGTCCTGGAACTAGCTCTTGTAGACCAGGCTGGCCTCGAACTCACAGAGATCTGCCTGCCTCTGCCTCCCGAGTGCTGGGATTAAAGGCGTGTGCCACCACCGCCCAGCTCCTAATTATACATTGCATTTTTAAATGAGCTGCACAAACAATACCTTAATCAATCTTTCTTTCTTTCTTTCTTTCTTTTTCTTCCTTCCTTTTCCTTTCCTTTTTTTTTCATGTTGCACTTCCAAGAAATATCTCACTCTATAAACTTTTCAATTCAAAAGACTGATGTTCTCTTATGTTCCCTGGTACCATCTCACTGCAGGTGAGCCGGGGTTGGGGATCAAATACTGATGTACACCCCAGCCTGGACAGACCTTCAAAGTGAAAGAAGCCTCTGCTTTTAAAGCCCACATATTGCTTTGATTTCTTTCATATGAAACCAAACAGACCCTAGAGACAGAAAGTAAACAGTTTAGTGGTTGCCAGGGGCTGGGGGAGGGGGTAGGGAGCAGGAGGCTGCTGATGGCTCTGAGGTTTCTCTCCAGGGTGATGAAGTTACTCTGAAATGAGTGGCAATGGTCTGTCTGTAACTTTGTGAGTACCCTCAAACACTCCAACTGTGCATGGAGAAGGTAAATGATATGTATCAATTGGTTTTAATTTTTAGAAAATGAGTATAGATCTAAAGTGTCAAATATAAATCTGAAATTTTAAATCTGCTCTTTTGTTTGTTTTTGAGATAGGATCTCACTGGATAGCATTGGATGACCGCCTGTTCGTAGACCAGGCTGTCTTTGAACTCCCAGAGATGAACTCTCTGTCTTCCAAGTGCTGGGTATAAAGCTAGCACCACCACCATAGGCCTGCTATACTTTTTATTGATCACAGTCGCCTGCCGTTTGAGAGCCTATGTGCTTAATTCTTGTTGACTAAATGTAAAAAGAGGGCCGAATGAAGAGGAGGTCAAGACTTGGATTCTGGTGATGGGGGGGTATTAATTTTTTTTTTTTTTGCATGTGTGCGGTGTTTGTGTGTACAGGTCATGTGTGGGCATATTAGTGTGTGCAGATGAACATACACTTGTATATGCATGCAGAGGCCAGAACATGAAGACCAGGCATGAAGTCGAATGTCTTTGTTAACGCCTTATTTACCAAGGTGACCAATCTTCCTGCGTTTAGAGTTCCCAGACTGAGTTGTCTAGCTAGCCATCGAGGACACTTTGAAAACATCGCAATCCCGGTGCTTCTGATTCTGAGTAAGGCGGCCCTAGAGCATGAGAGATGCGGGAGGCCATCTCCTGAATCCAAGGGCCCTATTAACCGATGCAGAAACCGAGGGCCCCAGGAGGCAATGATTTGCTCTCTATCACCCAGAGAGCAGAAAAGTGCTGGAAAAAAAACGAGCAATGAGGGCTGTGTTTGCTTGTTCTAACCATCTGACCTGGGGGAGGGGCAGCCGTTTGAGGAATTCACAGGAGTGTTTCCGGGTAAACCAAGGAAGCTTCAGTTCCGCAGCTTCTCTCCAGGGTGAGCCTCCCCCCCCCACCCCCCGCCAACCCCGCACAACCTTAGGCTCTTCTCTAAGTAGTTAACAGACTACTTAGTGAGGTGTGGGTAAGGTCCACTCGGTGCGTGGGCTGTGTTTGTGTGCCCGCACTCAAGGGGGGTCAAGAGCCTCCCATCCAGACAATCAGAGCTTCCACAGCTGGAGTTATGTTTATTTTGGTTACATCCGTTTTTCATGTAGCCCAGGCTGGCCTGGGATATGCTTTGTAGCAGAGGATGACTTAGAACCCCTGATCCTTCTGGCTCCAGACTTTGCACCCCGACAGTTTTAACACTGGCTACTCGGCCTTCCTATCCGTAAGCACCTTCTTAAAAGAGGACTCGAGCCTCAGTCCCTAGCTCATGTCTTGCGGATTTATTGCCCTTGTTCCAGATGGAGGTTTGAGGACATCAAACTTCTTTCATGGGCTCCACACCCTGAAGTCAGGTCAAGTCACTTAGGACGCCAGACTCCGCGAGGTGCCGAGAGGAATACAGGTCCCTGTGGCGTCCTGGTTGGCTGGAAGTTTCCAAACGCTCCAGAGAGGCCCTGTTGAAGACTCGCGAGCTCGAGTTCTCTAATCCATCCAGGTTCCCAAACCAACTTCTCAGCGGCACCGCACACAGGCACTACTGGGGTGTTAACTTAAACCTGGCGCTCCCAGCTCGCCTGGGCGATAACTTGCACGCACCAAGGCCTTTCCGGGGAAGGATAGTTCACTCCCCGCGAATGGGAGGGTCGTGCGGGCGAGAGGAACCAGAGGTGCGGAGGTGCGCCTGGGAAAGTCGCAGCGGCGCGCAGGCGCACTGGGCTCTCCACGGTGGCTTCTCGGTACAAAGAGAGCGCAGGGCTCTGGACGACTTCCCTATCAGAGCCTTGGCTGGGCTGCCCCTGCCCGTGTGTCCCTACCCTCGGTGACTCCGGGTAGCCTTGGTGAACTGGTGCGCAGCTCTGCAGGATCCGGCTCCGAGCTCGTGGCGCAACTGGAGTTTGATTCTGGCGCTGCCCGAGGCCCCGCCCCGCGCTTCCCGGTCCCGCCTCGCCAGCCGCCCGCCCTGCGCCAGCTCCAGACCAGCCGCGCTGGAGGTGAGTTGTAGCTGCTTTGCGCTCCTGTCCCCTGCAGGGACGATCTGAGGCGCTTGGGCTCCGACCCTGTCCCGAGCCAGCCCGGTGCCCAGCTTCGCACTCTTGGTGCGTGCTGGGGCGCACGGCGACACTGGCCCAGGGATTTCTCCGGGGAGGTCGGTGGGGTTGCCTCTGCTAGCAGCCGCCTGGGATCACCGCTGGCACTCGAGGGGGCGGCGCCTCCCGACCCGGAGTGGGGCGCGCTGGCCTTTGGGTACCTGCCCAGCCTTTTGGAGCCGGGGTGCGGCGCAGCACCCTTTTCCGAAGCGTCTCGGGGTAAGATCAGCGGGCCGTCTTGGTGGAGGGAGCGGCGATTAGGACCTCTTTATCCTGGTCCTGGAGCGGCAGGTGGCCCTGCTGGTGTTGCCGGGTCTGGGCGTGGGGGAGGGGTCGGGCGCGGCCTTCAGGGACCGCCCTAAGCTCTGGGACCGGCGTGGGTTCCTGAGGGCCTGCGGTGTCAGGTCCAGTAAGGCGGGTGGCAGCGTCCCGAGGCACACTTGGTCACGCAGGCACGTGGGGAACCCCGCGCTCCCGGGCCGCGGGGCTGCTGAGTCTCGTCTCCTCACTCGGTCCCTTTGCAACTCTCAAAGGCAACTTTTCGCGGGCGGTCGGACAGGAGCTGACTGCGCTCAGCTAGCTGACCCTGCGCAGGCCGTGTCGCTCGCGTTGACAACGTTCTGTGGCGTCCCCCAGCGCTTGCTTTCCGCACTTTTCTGAGTATGGGCTCCTTTTGTTAATGTGTGCAATTAGACCCAGAGTCGGAGACTAATCAGGAATGCTGATCCCCTAGATCAGTCACCTTGGTCGTCACCTGGACTAGGTGAAATCCTAAGCCTCCTTGCTTATTTAGTTAAGGTTAGTTTGTTCGAGTTAATTTTTATACGGTACTTAGTTGTTAATCTTGCTCTCGTACATACATAGCTCTCCAGTAAGTTGTTGGGGGCCCCTCCACGTTTAATCTATTTAAGCTTAAAAAGGTGAGATGTAATAAACAACATCAATATACCTTTTAAAATTCACGAGTCATTGACTTTTAATATAATTATAAAATTATGTCATCATCAACGCTAGCCAGAAGATTTTCCTTGACCCCCACCTCCTCACAAAAACCTTTGACGCCCTCCATTCCCCGCAGCCGTTCGCTCTTTCGGCCCCCTTGGCCTTTCACCCGTCTTAAGGGGACAGATAATGAATGGGAAGACAACTGATCAAACTTGGGTTGTTTCACTGTTACATTTTGGAAAAGGTGCTGAGCTGGGCGCCTGTGGGTAAGATTAAAAAGGGTGAATATGGAGGAGTGTGTCTTGCCTGTGCACTAGGAAGGGGAATTCGTTTAGTCCGGGGGGCCTTTGGTTTTGATCTTTCTGAGCCCTAGGGTTGCCTCCTCCAGTCGCTGTAGTTGACTGAGTTACTGTAGCCAAAGTGAGTTCCGGCGGTGGTGGCAGTGGGGACTGGAAGGAATCAGAGAGCATGCATGTGCACTAAGGAGAGAGTTTAAGTGTGTGTGTGTGTGTGTGTGTGTGTGTTTGAGAGAGAGAGAGAGAGAGAGAGAGAGAGAGAGAGAGAGAGAGAGAGAGAGAGAGAGAGAGAGAGAGAGATCTTCACATTTAAAAGTAAGGGTTGTTTATTTTTAGTCCTGGGGCTCCAACTCAGAGCCTCAGGCATGCTAAATTCTACCACTGGGTTCCACTCCCAGCACCTAAAAGTACATTGAAAATGTTGCCCAGACTGGCTGGGAAGAAAGTACCTCAGAAACTAGGTTAATAATTCTGTGAGTTCTGGAGATCATAAGGGGTTTTCTTCCAGGGAAGATGAGGGGGGAAGGGTCTATATGGGGGGAAAGCAAAGCTTTGGGTTCCTTTTAACGACAGTGTAGTATTCCACTGTCCCCCACTATGCATTTTAGGATTGTAACAGTTTCTGTGGCAATTGGGACTTTGAGTCTGCATACTTGCTTATGTGTATACACATATGTTGGGAATAGGAGTCAAGTTAGGGTCTCTAAGCAAGTGTTTGGATTACATGATAATGTCAAATAGATTTCCAAATAGTTTTTTCTTTTTTAGATTGTACTTCTATCAGCAGTGTTCGTGGGCTTTATATTGGCCTTAAACTACAGTTAAACTTAAATAGGAGGCTTGTAGCAGTGTCCTCTGTTAATTTGAAGTCACAAGTCCAAAACTTTTGTGGTGTTTCTTAAACATTATATTTTAATAGTTTTGAATATTGTTATCAAAATATGAAACCGTGTGTGTGTGTGTGTGTGTGTGTGTGTGTGTGAATTGACATAGGATCTCATGTAGCCCAGGCTGGCCTCAAACTCACTGTCTAGCAGAAGGTAGTTTTGAACTTCCAAGTGCTGGGATTGCAGAGGTGAGCTACCACGTCCAGCTTAGGCACTGGGATGATTCTGGGGTGTGTTTTCATGTGACGCTAATCACATATCATTCCCGCTGTTGGGGATGTTTATTCTTTCTTTGGAATAGTATGTATTGCTGCAGAAATGATCTTTGTGGGTATTTTTTTTCTCTCATTCTTGGTTATTTAGTAGCTGGGGCTTCTCCTTTGCAAGTTTCTGAATCCTTGTTGCATGGCTCCCTGTAAAGCTGAGGGACCTCTGAACCTAGTATGGACTTGAGTAAAGAAATCTCTAATTGGTAATATAGCAGAGTGAGAGGGTCTCTTGTGGGTTGAAATGCTATTTCTGAAGTTAATGACGAGGTTGACCCTGATATCCTCCTTCTAGATAGACTAAATTGCAATTTCATTGAACAGTCACGTTCAGTTTTTCTTTGTGTGATACTTTGTGGCAAAGGCTCTGAGCCAGAGGCTTTAGGAGACAAAAGAAGGATCTACTTACAATAAAGCGGTTTGTTTTCTTTGTCCAGGAAGAATATGTAAAAATTTAAAGTCTGTCAAAATCCAGCTCAGGACAGCCGAGCTATCCATCTGGTGTTTATCTATTTGGTGTTTGCAGTGGATGCTCAGGAGTGGTTTCTAAGACGTGTCAGTCTTGGGCCGACCTTCAAGGGATCTCAGGGGAAGTGAGGAACCTCTGGGCATCTCCAGGGAGTTGCACAATGGGCAGGCAGGCGCTGCCGGCTTCTGGGACAGTAGAAGCTGTGTTGGACTCTTTGCTGTTTTTCATGAAGATGCTAAATCGCAGTGCTGACAGAAAGGCAGAGCCACACTTGAGATTCTAGGAAGAGAGCCGGTTCCTCCCTGCCCACCAGCACTGTGGGGGCTCCTGGTGAGGACGGGAGAAACTGGGGTCCATGTGTGGCTGCTTCGTGTAGCTGGAGCTTGCAGCTTCTTTTCTTTCCCACTGGAATTTAGTGGAAGTTTCCCTAATGGGAGAGCTGGTGAGTAAAGTGATATCCTCTAAGTTTGGTAAATAATAATTATATTGCTATGACATGCAGGGTCCTGATGGAGGTACCCTGCGTATATAGCAAGTGGGGAGGCACAAAAGGTACAGAGCCAGAATAGGAGGCAGGGGTTAGACCTGCCTGCAGTGGGCTCCCAGTGGATCATTCTCAGAGACTAGGGGCAGGTATCTGGGATCTGGGTGACAGGCAGGGGACTGTACCAGTGCCGCTGGACATGTGATGGCCATTTGAATGGTAGTTTGAGATTGCTGCCTGCCTTTGTTCATGGATTTGTGACTGTCAAGCCAGCCTACCCATGTAAATAAATACTGTTGTTCTAAGCCCAGAACCCCTGGCTGGAATGTAGGACCTGTTGCTTGCACTGTGAGCCTTTGGGGAGCTACGGAACTGCTCTAGGCTTCACTTTCCCTTCTGTGAAATGGGTAAGTAGGCTGTAGTCCCAGAGACTCAGAATGTTGGACCGATTATGAGTTCGAGGCAGGTCTGGGAGAGACACCTGTCTCCAAATAAAAAACAAAACAAACAAAACCACACAGGAATAACAAATCATCTTCCTAGTGTTTGTTGTGAAGGTTGTACGAGCTAAACTTGCTCTGTTGATCAAGTATGCCTAGCAGAGGAGGCGGTACTCTGAGCTATTTCTAAATTCTGGATTTTAAGATTTCAATTTTTCACAATGCAGTTAGGGCAGACAACAAAAAGTTGAAAGTGAACCAAAACTCATTCCTTCCCTCTGATCCCACAGGGCACAGCATCTATTTCTAAGGCTAGGACAGGGCAGTCCTGTTAAGGAAGTTATACTGCCACTTCCAGCTAGGGCTTGAGTTTCTCTGGAAGGTCTTGGGTATCAGAAGGGAGGCTGGACTCAGTATTGACTATTGCTGGGAGGGCACACAAGGTGACTTCATTTGTCCCCATGATGACTTAGCATGGTACCCCATGTAGTTGGGATTTGCACATGCAGGATAGGTTTCCCCCATGGGTTAGTTGGGAGTTCTCCAGGGAGGGAGAGTGGAAGGGAGGGAAGGAGGGAGAGAGAGAGAGAGAGAGAGAGAGAGAGAGAGAGAGAGAGAGAGGAGAGAGGGGAGAGAGAGAGGGGAGAGAGGAGAGAGAGAGAGAGAGAGAGAGAGAGAGAGAGAGAGAGCGCGCTTTAATGAATTCAGTTCAGGAGACAGCTAGTGTAAAATCTGCAGTGTGGGCTGGCATATAGCAAGGCTGTATGAACAAACTGACTGGAGAATGCCCGCCCTCATCATGAATGATAATTTGATTTTCCTAGAGTTAGGTTCACATATCACTCTTCTCCCAAAGCAGCCTTTGAGTCTGCACTGAAAACCAGCCCTCCAACCAGCACCCCCACAAAGCACGTGGAAACTCCCTTTACGACCCACTCTCAAAAGTTAGGTAATGTCCGTGCTTTAACAGCTGCACAGACGTCAAGGGATGAGGTAGTAAGGGTGTCAAAACATTTGCTACCTTATAAAACTGTTTATCTTCTATATTTGATGCCACAGATTTGCCATCACCCCCCACTTGCAGGAAACAATGGAATTGATATCACTGCCCCACTCACTTCTCTCTTATAATTTTTATCTATCTATCTATCTATCTATCTATCTATCTATCTATCTATCTATCTATCTATCTATCTCTTGCCAGCTTTAATTTCTCTAGTTGTCTTTATATTTTATGTAAAGCATTTTGTCCTTTACAAAACTCTGGTCATGTAGGGAGCCCAGGTTTGTTGACTGTGCATTGTGTTTTTGGAAGAGGCAACAAAAAAGAACAATGGAATTGGCTTGGGTGAGGGGGAGCTGACCTTGAGGCTCCTGTGACTCCCCCTTCCCCCCCACCCCTTTCCCCAGACACTGGAGTTGCAGTTGTCTTTGCCCGGGCAGGTGGGCAGGTGGGGTTCTGAGAAGAGCCAGCAGCACCACCTGATAGATTTTATTTCACTCTTAGGTTTTAAGCTTAGACCTGTTTGCTTTTTCCAGTCTTGTACTTTGCATTTGAATGATGGATGCTCGCAGCAAATGCTATTCTCAGTGTGAAGACCCTTGGGATGGCCCAGCTCTAAGCATCTTCTATGGATGTGCGCGCAGAAGGTCTTGTTAATAGTGAGCATCCTCATGCTAATTTCATTACAGAAGCAATCAGTTCATTGGAAACAATTACAGTATGGTGCCAGGAGCCCTGTAACTCAGAAGAAGGTGGCTTTTAAAAAAAATTTCATTTAGTTAATGGAATTGGGCAGTGGAGCTTACTCTAGGTCTCTGAAGACACACTAATCCTGTTTGTATTAGCTGAGCACTGAAGAGTGCAGAACTGCTGTTCTTGTTGGTTTGCCTTGACACACTGCAGATAAAACCACTTCCAGTCTTAAAATATAAATGTTGACTTGATTTGAGACAAGAATACAAACTCACATTTGTTGATATTTGCATTTCAGTTTGGGTCTCCTAGTAATAGGTTTTCTGTCTCTGCGTTATTTTGTCTCTCTCTATGCACCGCTCCTCCCCCAGTTTGTGACAGAGTCTCCTGGTGTAGGCCAGACAGACAGCAAAGCTGGAGAGTCTCTTGCCTCTGTCCACCATGCCTGCCCTTGGCTGGAAAGCAGTGGGTTGGGATTGCCTCTCCTATATCACCAAATGCCCCCTCTCTTCCTTTTCCCAAGGAAGCCATAGGTCAAGCCAAGCATCTTTGTATTGTAGCCCCCTATCACCAGTACTCTTACTGCTGATATCTAGATTAATTATGCCCACTTTGAATTTTATGTACATAGTATCACAGGACACAACCTGATGTGGGATTCCCCTCTGTATTGTATGAATATGTTTTATTACCATTGGTTAATGAATAAAGCTGTTTCGGTCAGTGGCTTAGCAGAGCAAAACTCAGGTGGGAAATCTGAACAGAGAGATGTAAACAGAGTCAAGGAGACGCCATGTAGCTGCCAAAGGAGACAGACACCAGAACCTTACCCAGTAAGCCACAGCCTTGTGGTAATACACAGATTAATAGAAATGGGTTAATTCAAGATATAAGAGCTAGCTAGAAATATGCTTGAGTCATTGGCCAAGCAGTGTTGTAAGTAATATTGTTTCTCTGTGATTATTTAGGTCTGAGTAGTCAGGAAACAGTCTCCTACTATAATGACCTTCCATGCCTGATTTTTCTCCCTCTTTGTTCTGTTCCTAAGATTAATCTTCACTGTTGTTCATGCTTATTGCTGTCTCATGCTCTATATTTTGACTATCCTACTTTTTCTCATCTTCCTGCAGATGACATGGGGTGGTGGCCCCTTTGAGGCTAATATGAATAATACTGTCGTGATGACTAGTCTTGTCCACCTGATACACTTGGGAAGAGGGAGCCTCAGTTGAGGAATTGCCTCCTCAGATTGCCCTGTGCTATGTCTGTGAGTGTTTGATTGGTTATTGATGGAGGAGGGCCCAACCCACTGTGGGCAGCACCATTCTTAGGCAGGTGGTCCTGGGTTGTGAATGAAAAAAAAAAAGAAAGAAAGGAAAGGATATGATTGGACCTGGGTTTTGGCACTAGATGAATGAAAAATTAAAAATAAGGCACGGGAAGGCCTGCTCCTGGGTATGGTGGAGGAGAATGTTTATGGTAGCTGTGTGGGAGAACACGGCCAGAGGCAGAGACAGGGACATCTGGGGGAGTCCAGCGTGGACATAACCAGACTGAACTGGGTCATGTGAGAAGAGGGGGGGAGAGAGAGGGGGAAGAGTGAGAGGAACTAGGTGCAGCAGCCAGGAGGGCCAAGGGTACAAAAAGAGCAGGGAACCAAAATGATTGGATTACATGGGGAAGGGCAGCACAGCCTCTGGACTGGAGAAGTTTAAGGTAGTTTAAGGGGGGTGTGCTAGCCAGGAGGGACTGAGGGATGCTGGGAGAGCCTGACCAGGTTCACTTTGGTTTGTTAAGTAGGCACCTCAGCCATTCGTCCCAGGTTTGAATCCTAACAGGTTGCATAAGAAAAGTAGTTGATGCCGGGCCGTGGTGGGGCACGCCTTTAATCCCAGCACTCGAGGCAGAGGCAGGTGGATCTCTGTGAGTTTGAGGCCAGCCTGGTCTACAAGAGCTAGTTCCAGGACAGGCTCTAAAGCTACAGAGAAACCCTGTTTCGAAAAACTAAAAAAAGAAGAAAAGAAAAGAAAAGTAGATGAGCAAGCGAGAGGAGTGAGCAGTAACCGTGACTTCTGCTTTAGTCCTGCCTTCAGGTTCCTGCCCTGACTTCCCTCAGTGATGGACTGGTACCTGGAAATGTAAGAGGAAACAGACTCTTCCTACCCGTGTTTTCATCACAGCCATAGGGAGAAAAGTGTCGTGAAGCAGTTTTGTGCTATTTTTACTGTTGTTGCACGTGCGTGGGCATCTATTTTGGAAACATGTCTAGGAATAGGATGGTTGGGCCTGGAGCTGAACTGGCATAGAAACTGGCCAAAGTGACTTTGCTAGTGTCTGCTCCGGATATTGGTGTTTGAGTTCCAGTGGCCCCACTTTTATATTCTTGCCGATGTTTACAATTGACTGTGGCCTTATTTTAGCTGTGTAAGCACATCTTGTTGAGTTTTCCAGATGACTAAGGAAGACAAGAACCCAAAAAGGTTCATATTCTTTTTATGTTTTAGCATAATGAGACAGAAACCAAAGCTATTAAGAAGTTCCTCTAGAGGTGGGCATGACAGAGGTACCCTCACACCCAGCATTTGGTGGAATCTTGAGTTCTGGGCCAATGAAACTCTGCCTTAAAACCAAACACCCAGCCAACCACCAGGAGGCTTTGTATTGGTTATTTATATCTGCTTCTCCATACTACAAAATTCACCTTGTTTTTTCATTGTTTTAAAGACATTTGTGTCTAATAGAAATTGAAAGAAGAGAAATTTATTAGCTAAACTCAACTAATTCTAAGAGTATGATATTCGGTATGTTGTTAAGGATGTGTGAAAGCCGATACTCATGCAGTTTCAACTTTTATACTGTGTTAAATTAATTCATTGATTTTTGCCTCCTGAGGTGACATTTTTCCAGGGGACATTGTCTGAGTCAGGCTGTGAAATGGGTTCAGAAGAGAGAGGAGGAACAAAGGAGGATAGGAGGAAGGGCTGGAGATTCTTACAGAGGGTGGGGCTTGCCAACTCAGGGCCAGGTGATGTCAGAAAGAATCCAAGGCATGGAGGTTTTTTTTTTGTTTGTTTGTTTGTTTGTTTTTGTTTTGTTTTGTTTTGTTTTTCGAGACAGGGTTTCTCTGCATCTTTTTTTAGAGCCTGTCCTGGAACTAGCTCTTGTAGACCAGGCTGGCCTCCAACTCACAGAGATCCGCCTGCCTCTGCCTCCCGAGTGCTGGGATTAAAGGCGTGCGCCACCACCGCCCGGCTGGCATGGAGTTTTTGATCCTGCTTGGAAAAAGGAGCACTTTGTTGCAGGAATATAACCTGTGAGGCCAGTGTTTAGCATGCTTTGATTCATTTCCTGAGGGCTATTTTGAATTTTTTCCTTCAACTTCAGGGCTCCTGTTTTGTCTTCTCCGTTGATTTTATTTGTTTTTTCCTCCGTGTAGTTCTGGGCATCCCTGGAACTCTGTAGACCAGGTCTGGCTTTGAACTCACAGAGAGCCACCTGCCTCTGCAGCCTGAGTGCTGGGATCAAAGGCTTGTGCTACCACCACTCAACTTCAGTTGGTTCTTTTTAAGGACTTGTGCCTCTTTAAGAGTGCCATGCATGGAGCTGGAGAGATGGCTCAACGGTTTAGAGCACTGGCTGCTCTTCCAGAGGACCCAGGTTCAATTCCCAGCACCCACATGGCAGCTCACAACTGTCGGTAAGTCCAGTTCCAGGGCATCTGACACCTTTATACCAATGCACATCAAATAAAGGTTAAAAAAAAAGTGTGTCATTCACAGTTAGCATTCAACTGGTGCTAATTCGTTCATGTATTCCCTTGGTCCTTGGAAATGAGTATGAGCAAGGAATGGATGCCTGTGATCTGAAATGCCTATGACGTACTTGTGAGAACTGCCCCTGTTGCTTGGTCAGTGTAAATCCTGGGCTACGTAAGAGAGAATCTGGGCTTCAACCTGGGGTGCAGAATCAGATTTTTGTCTCTAGAGACATCCTCTTAACGTCCTTCAGAGTTAGAACTTGGGAGTGGGGGCAGTTTGCTGAACCCCTGTCAAGGAAAGGATGATGGAGAGACCTGGATGGAGGAAACATTAGCCTGGCAGGCGTCCTGGGAAAATCAGAAGACATTTAGACAGCCCACTGTGGATGGGACTTTCTGTGCCTTGTTGTTGCTGGTTACCCTGTGAGACTGAGTCTCTCGGGAGGCAGTGGAGGGTAGTTATGGCTCCAGAGCCGGGTCTGAGAATTTTTGGTAGTGTTGGGAATGGCACAGACATAGGGAGGTGCAGGCAGAGCCTCTGGCTCATGGCTTTGCAGGAAAGGAGAAGCTAGTCTGCCCTTAATAGGCATTCAAAACTGTTTGTTAAAACACACTCATTAGCAGGCATACATGAAGGTTCTGCTTTACCAGTCACTACTGTGGTGGGTCGGGCACTGGCTGGTACCTGTCCCTGGCTTCCATCAGCTAGCCCTTACCATTTGAGATTTAAAGTTGTCCCAGTGGAGGCTGACCCCCCCCCCCCGCCCCCAGCCACCAAGTGTTCTCTCACTCCTGTCCCCTCACCCCCTTTAGAGAATTAAGAGCCGCGAGGTAACAATGCATCATGTTGCTCCAGTTCAGGAGGGTCTAGATCAGTTTTTTTGGTGAAAAGAGAAACAGACATGATTCTTTTTAGGTTTCTTATAGCCATCCTCAAGAAACAAAATTCCCAAGGGTGTTCCCCAGGAAACCTTTGTGGCCCTGCCCCCCACCCCCCCAGTTCATCTTACCTGCTGGAGGATTCACGAGTCTCACTGGGACACTCAGTGTCTCCTTGAGAGAGGGAAGCTGTGTCAGCTGTTCACCTCTCAAGGTAAAAAAGTGACCACTGAGAAAAGAAAAAAAAAAAAACCAATGAGACCAATGAAAGATGGAAGGCCTGGTAGCACAGGCTTTTTAATCCCAGCACTGGGGAGGCAGAGATAGACATCTCTCTGTGAGTTCAAGACCCGTCTGGCTTACATAGCAAGTCCCTGCCAACCAGAGCTGCTCTGGTGGGGAAAACTGTCACTCCTGCACTTAGAAACCAAGGGGGCCATACAGTTCAGGGGCCATGGACTTTATACAGTGTAGCAGTCAGTTTCTTGGGATCTTTTAAAGAACACGTGTGGTGAGCCTCTGGGCTCGCGTCTGGTTTGCCCAGATAGCTGAGCCTGCTGTGAGCTTGCCCATCTGATGGAGCCATCAGGCAGAGTCCCTGTTGAGTTGTGATTGCAGTTCAGATGAGGCCTGTGGCAGCAAATCTGAGCGTCTCTCTGCTTGACTCTCAGTTTGCTAGACCGGCATTTCCTCACCTGCTCCTCACTGTGGCCCAGTTTTTGGATGAGAGGATCTGGTTGGGAATAAGGCAAGCCTTCGGCACTTGGGACCCTGAAGTCTCAACTCCACTGTCTTCCGCTGCACGTTTCCTTCGCTTTTCTTTCTTTGACAAGGAACTCAACAACTGTCATACTGAGGGGGGCAAGCACATTTTGGTGATTTTGGAGTGAATTCTGGGAGCACAATCAGGAAGGGGGGACCATTCCTACGACTCCCTAAAGAGATCTCAAGGGTTGCCTTGTTTCCTGCAGAGAAAGGGGCCGCTACCCTTGCCAGCCCACATGGACCAGGGAAGTAGACTCTTGCATGTAGTGTGAAGCGGCGGGACTATGTCCCGCCACCCGGCCGCCGGCTAACTTTACACCCGAAATAATTACACGGAAACTGTATTCTTTTAAAACACTGCCTGGCCCATAGTTTCAGCCTCTTATTGGTTAATTCTCACATCTTCCTTTAACCCATATTTAGTAATCTGGGTAGCACCACGAGGTGTGGCTTACCAGGAGAGATCTTAACCTGTGTCCATCTCGGAGAGGAGAAGCATGGAGACTCTATATGGAGACTGCCTGAAGCGTCTCCACAACTCTACTTCCTTGTTCCCACAATTCTGTTCTGTCTACTCCACCTACCTAATTTTCTGTCTCTTAAAGGGCCAAGGCAGTTTTCTTTATTAATTAACCAATGAAAGAAACATAGACAGATAACTCTCCTCCATCACTTGCAAGAAGTGACAAATGACTGTCAGGGATGGTTTCCTAGCCAGCCGCTTCTACTGAGTTCTACCATCTCACCTATCTCTGAGCACTTTTAACCTGCTTTGGCTTTTTCTGTCTGCAAAATGGGAATGCTGAGGCTACCTCACTGCAGTGGGATAATCCTTCTGTACATTGTGAATATGTGTTCCTCTCATTGGTTAATAATAAAGCTGAATTGGCCTACAGTTAGGCAGAACAAGGCTAGGTGGGAAAGCCAACCAGAGATACAGGGAGAAAGAAGGGTAGAATCAAAGAGATGCAAGCAGCTGCCAGAGGAACAAGATGCTAGAGGACAGGTAAAGCCATGAGCCATGTGGCAAAATATAGATGAATAGAACTGGGTTGATTTAGTTAGTAATAAGCCTGGGCCATAGGCTGAGCATTCTGTTATTAATATAAGTTTTTGTGTGATTATTTGAAACTGGGCAGTCGGGACAAAAGAAAAGCTATGCCTCCGATTATACCTCACAGCAGATCTGAGGGGATCAGTGAGGTAGTGAATTGTGGACCTCAGGCTCACAGGGAGCATTATTGAGTGCTGCGGAGGAACTATTGAAGGCACTGATTCCTGGGGCCCTGAGTTGAGGAAAGATAAGGTCTTTTTCTTAGGATAGTCAAATTGGTGCTTGATACAACTTTTCTAAGATCTGTGGTGGTGGGAGAACTGGAACAGGGACTCTAGGGGACTGCAGGTTGAGCAGAAGCTTTGATGGGGCTTCCCAGGTTTGGTGTAAGCAGTTCATTGTTGGCAACAGTGTTTCTAGAGAATCTGCATAAACACAAGTGATAAACTCTTGGCTCCCCTGCTTACCAGTAGTTGAAGGAGAGAATGATGATCTGTAACATTTGTTCCTCCAGGGCTGACAGAGATAGCATCCTCATTTCAGCCAAAAATAGTGTTCAGATGAGGAATCCCAGGAGGGCCCAGTCCATTGTGGGTGGCACCATCCCTGGGTTGATGATCCTGGGTTCTATAAGAAAGCAGGCTGAGCAAGCCATGGAGAGCAAGCCAGTGAGCAGCATTCCTCTATGATCTCTGCATCAGCTCCTGCCTCCAGGTTCCTGCCCTGCTTGAGTTCCTGCCCTGACTTCCTTCAATGATGGACTATAATATGGAAGTGTAAGACAAATAAACCCTGTCCTCCCCAAGTTGCTTTTGGTCATGGTGTTTTATCATACCAATAGAAACCCTAAGGCAGAGATCAAGTAGTATTTATCAAGATCTTTTAAATTGGTGTTTAAAGAAAAGAACGTTTCACATCTTCAGGCCTTGGTCAGATTTCCAGGCAGCTACTAAGACTAAGGAGTCCAGCCAAACCAGGCACTTAAAAAGATTTCTACTTCCCACTAGGCGGTGGTGGCACACGTCTTTAATCCTAGCACTCGGGAGGCAGAGACAGGCAGATCTCTGAGTTTGAGACCAGTCTGGTGTACAGGGTGGGTTCCAGGACAGGCTCCAAAGCTACAGAGAAACCCTGTCTCGAATTAAAAAAAAAAAAAAGATTTCTAGTTCCCATCACATTGGCAGACAGTTACATTTCCTGGTTTTGCCAGGAGCCTGGCCTGCCAGTTAAGTTTATAACCTTGATTTTTGTCTTATCCCCTATCGGTTAGACATTAATTACACACCTGTGCAAAGACCCAGCTGGACATCGTCTTCTGTGAACTCAGTATTGTTTTCCTCAAGGTCTTCTAAAGGTCAGGCAGACTGGTAACTCGCTTCTTGTCTCCCTGTCCCCCAGAGCATCTGGGCAGAAGGTGGAACTGGAAAAGGAGAAAGGCAGACGTTATTTTCTATTTGTTTGTCACGGGCAACTGAATGTTCTCTAACAGTAAAACCTGCACCCCTGCCCACTCCTTCAGACCGCTGCAGGGCTAATTCCTCTCCTGGTCCTTACGTTGGTTTCAGGAATGAAGTAGGTTGCGTCATTTTCCTTAGACAGTGGCTTAAGCCAACGTCTTTTATATTACATGACCGCGAGAGCTCTGTTGCAGGGCACTTCTTGGCTTTGGATCCAAAGTGAACAGGCCACCGTACCCACCCTGAGACTTAGTCTAATGGTCAAGCGTAAGCAAGGAAATGACTCTCCTTGCCTGTTTCTGGATCCTTTCCTCTTACTTCCAGTGGGTGGAAGCCAGCCAAATGGACAAGCTGGCCAACAGGAGGAGGTGGGAGTATAATTAATTCTTCCATCTGGGAATATTGTACATCACATAACAATCGGGAGGGGTATAATCTTCCAGGGAGGGCAGCAGATGATTACAAATAATGTAATCTCCCATAATAGAAAACTATATTTAATTCAGAAGGGTTTAATGACCTCTACGGCAATGCTGAAACTGTTTTTAGAATTGATTAAAGTGCAGTCCGAGTTTCATTTTGAAAAGGTTAGGGCTCAGAAATCTGCCTAGATTTGGAAAACAAGGTCCACTCTTAGGACAAGACTAATTAATCTTTCATGAGCTGGAGAGCTGTACCCGCAGCTTGGTAACTTTCCATTCATTGTTACTAAGAGCCTGGATCTTCATTTTAGCCAAGAAATCATGTTTCCTAGGGCTAGAAATGCAACTCAGTGGCTAACTGACTTAACATGTGCAAGTCTCTCTGTTCACTCATCACGCCCTGCCCCCGCTCTGCCAAAGGAAAACCAACCATAATTATATTTGTTATTCTCTTGGCTTTCATGTCTGCATTTTTCACATGCTCCATCTTATGAGTCAAGTAATCTTGCTTAATTACCTATGTGATATGGTTCTGCCATCAGCACTTAGCTAGAGTGCTCGCAAGAGAAGGATAGACAGGGAAGATGGGAGGGGCATCAGTGGGCAAAGTACTTGCTCCTCCAGCCTAAGAACCTAACTTTGATCTCCAGCACCCACATGAAAGCCAGGTGTAGCAGTTGTGCCTGGGCTCCTAGCATTGGGGAGGTGGAGATGGGAGGGTCTCTGGGGTTTGCTGGCTCTCAATTCTAGCCAAGTGTGTGAGCGCCACATTCAGTGAAAGACCCTGCACGGTCTTTTTCCAACAAAGTGGAAAGTGAGCGAAGAAGGTACCCAACATTGGCCGGTTTCCACATGCACGCATGCGCATATGCACGTGCACCATCTTAGGCAAATGCACACATGACCGTGCACACATGCATACACACACATACCTTTGGGGGAGGGGGTGCTTTTTGATGAAGATGGCATTTTTTTAGGACCTAATAAATCTGTCCTGACAGTTTTCTTTAAAAAATAAGATTGCTCACAGAACCTCTGTCCCCTGTGATTGCTTGGCTTGAGCCATGGCCAGGCCCACCACAGTTTTTGGTTACTGCAGATAGCCAGCCCTTAGGCTGTGTCTCCTTCTGTGTTGTGTGCAGACGGAGTTCCAAGGACTGCAACAAAATTCCATGAGCACTGGAGAGAGGATTTGGCTTTGAAGGGTCCTGCTTTCATAGAAATTCTCCAGGATGTCCGGATGGTGGCTGCACATGTCATAATGGCCCAGTGGCAAGTCCACATAAGGGAGAATCTGTTAAGAATTTAGTCTTAAGTAGAAAGTAGAAAAAGACAAGATCTCCTGAGTAAATTGGGAGCTTGGGGACCTTGGGGGAGGTTTGAAGGGGGAAGGGGAGAGGCAGGGAGGGGAGCAGAGAAAAATGTAGAGCTCAATAAATATCAATAAAAATTTTTAAAAAACAAAACAAAAACAACAAACAAACAAAAAAGAATTAGAAAATAAACTCGCTAGGGGTGGGGGAAAAAAGAATTTAGTCTTAAAGTGCCCAGCTCCTGGCAACTTGTGTGCAGCAAACGCAGGAAAAGCATAAACACTTCCCACATTTTCATCTTGCTGCCAAGGCTGAATGGTTGGATTAGACAAGGGAAAGACAGTGAGAACGTCATGGAAGCTGTGGAGGCTGTGTCCGTGCATGGCAAGACCAGAGAGTTCACCACTGCCAACCATGCTGACTCTCATACTCTAGGCTTGTGTGCATTTTCAGGTGATATCAGGCCCTTCCTCCCTTAGCGTAGAGAGTGCCCCTCCATCCCTCCTGCTGGCTACATCCAGTAATCTTTGTGGTCTCACCACAGAGCATTTAGGGTCTGTGTTTTCCTTATCCCCCTCCAAATCTGGCTGGATCTCAGAGTTAAGTTTATAATTATGAAGAAAATCTCAGAAAAAAAGGGAAAAATTGCTAAAACAGTTCTTTACTGGGGCTTTCTACCTTACCATTTTAGAAGTGAGAAATTATATATCCAACGTGGGTGGCTGTCTGATGTCAGTGCAGTGCTGGGAACTGAACCCTGGTCTTCTCCATGAGCAGTGAGTGCTCTTAATTGCTCAGCCATTTTTCGAGCACCTTACTGCTCAGCCATTTGTTGTTAGAACCGATAAATAACTTTAGGGCGGAGCACATGCCTTTAATCCCAGCACTCAGAAGGCAGAGACAGGCAGATCTCTGTGACTTCGAGGCCAGCCTGGTCTACAGAGTGAGTTCCAAAATGGCCAGGGCTACACAAAATCCTGTCTCAAAAAACCAAACCCCAAACCAAACCAAAATAACAACAAAAAACAAACAAACAAACAAACATAAAAAACCCAAAAGGCCAAAACTTAGGGAAGATATGATGTATAAGAACTCAACTCTAATTACCACAGGTGTGTTAGGGAGCTGTGCGTGCCTCAGTTTAGCTGGTTTCTTTCTGCTTTCCTCTCCAGTCCTGGGCCCTGTTTGGCCAGTATTCTGAAACGGCAGTAGGAATCCGCTGCTTCTCTGTCTCCTTCCCTTGAATTGAATTATGCTCAGACAGGTACTTACATCCTTGTAAACTGCTATGATCGCCTTCTTTGGTTAGTTGCGTCACAATTCTTGCTTCTTGAACCTAAAGCCCCTAATTTCAGACAAAATATCTTTTGAAGTATTTCTTGCCACAGTTCTGTAAAAACCACTTGTTAGTTAAAACATAAAAAAATTACCTTCTGTGTCTGTGTGCATCGTAGGTGTGGAAGAAATCCTAACAAGCTTTTCAGGCATGGGTAGCGTGGGAGGCGCCCACAGCTGTAGAGGAAACATCCTCCTGGAACTTGCTTTTCTCCAGAAGTCTTTGGCGGGATCCCTCTGAATCTGGGCAATCATGGGTGCACACAAAAACTGATAGTATTTCATGTGCTTGAGTTGGGGGTATTGAGGCTAATGATTCTAGTGGGGGCACTGTACTGATTTTAGGCACTGTGACTGACAGGGGACCTGCAGCCCTGGTGACTATATTTCTCCTAGAACAAGAACTGGGAATTTCAAGTCAACTCTTTTTTTTTTCTTCCTGAAACAAAGTTTCTCTGCGTGGCCCTGGCTGTCCTGGAACTCATGCCATAGACCAGGCTGGCCTCAAACTCACAGAGATTCACCTCAAGTCAACTCTTACGCAAAGTATACACCTAGTATTTTACCACATTAGATTGTACTCAAATGTTAGTACTTTTTTAAAAAAGTTATGTTCACCTATAGCTGTTAGACTCTTACAAATTGTTTTCTGTTTAAGATGCTTTTAATTAAGTTCTGTATGCAGACCCACACACATCCCCAATTCTACCTCTCAAGAATGGGGTTTGGGAAAAAAAACAAAGTATTGAAGATTCTGATTTATTTTGTGACCTTAGTCATTTCAGAATTAATAAAAAGAAATTATGACGTTAACGAGGAAGCATGAGAAATCCTGAGCTCTTCAAGGAGTTGGCATTGTCTCCAGATTCTGCTCCCAGGGAAGGAGACTGCAAGGTGATGGTTGTGTTCCTGACTCAGAAGTAGGAGTTGGTGGCAATGCTAGGAGCAGTGACCCAGAAACCGCAGGCTATTCTTAGCCGCTACTTGAAAGGCGGCTGTTATTATCAGGGCAGCACAGATAAATCTATTCCTTGGTTCTCATTGCTGTAAAACAGAAACAACAAAACCCCCCGAAACTGGAATATCAGGTCTGTGAAAAGTTGTAGCAATGGATTATTCATGTATGTTCACATGCTTTGTTTTTTTGTTTATTGAGGCATAATGTTACTGTAACCCATGCTGGCCTCAAACTTGCTATGTAGCTGAGAGTGACCTAGAACTCCAGATCTGCCTTCTTCAACCTCCCAAGAGCTAAAATCATCATGCACCACCATGCATAGTTTATGCAATGAAAATGGAACTCAGGGCTTCGTGAATCCTAGGCAAGCACTCTACCCACTGATCCACATGGCTCATGTTTATATACTTGGAAAAGACAAGATCTGGAAAAGGCTTTAGGTAAAAACATCAGTTGTCTGCCCCACCCCACCTTGGTCACCCCCTTTCCCTTCCCCTTTGAAGAGCTGCTTTCGAATCTTTTTTCTTTCTTCTCAGAATATGCTGTCGCTTGGCTGGCTTAGATTCATGAAGATGGTAGGTTTGGGTTATTTTCATGTATGATTGTGTGGCATCTGAGTGTGTGCATGTGTGTGCGTGTGTGTGTGTGTGTGTGTGTGTGTGTGTGTGTGTGTGTGTAGACCAGAGGTTAACATTGGGTGCCTTCCTTGAGTGCTATCTACGTTAGTTTTTAGTATGACTGTTTTGCATGCGTTTGTGTGCACCATCTGTAGCCTGGTGGCCTTGGAGGTCAGAAGAGGGTGTCCCATACCCTGGATTGGGAGCCGTGGTTATATGGTGGTCACCTTGTAGGTGCTGGGAACCGAATGAACCCAGATCTTCTATAAGAACAAGTGCTCTTAACCACCAAGCCATCTCTCTAGCACAGTCTGCTTTATTTTTTGAGTCAGAGTCTCTTGCTGATTTGACAAACTGGCTGTCCAGCAAGCTCCATGGCTCCTTTCGTTTCTCCGCATTTCTGGTGCTGGGGTTACAGTTGTACCACCTCGTCAAGCTTTTTAATGTGGGTGCTGGGGATCCAGGCTCAGTCAGGTCTTAATGCTTGTGTGGCAAACTCTTAACTGACTGAGCTATCGCCCCAGCCTTTACAGGGTAGTTTCTTGAGATAGTGTTCTGTCATTTCTTAATTAAAAGAAAAGAACATCGGGTACTGTTTATTGAAATTATTCTGTGGAAGAAAATGAAGCTTGTAACTTTTCTGGCAGTGGAAGAATGCTCGGTGAGTAAGGGCTCTAACTGTGCAAACATGAGGACCCGGGTTCAAATCCCAGAGCCTACATAAAAAGCCACATCTTGCTGAATGCGCCTTAATCCCAGCATTGGGGGAATGGAGACAGGAGGGGTCCTGAGGGCTGGTTGGTCAGCCAGCCAGCTGAAACCTGTCTCAAGGTTTGAAGGGTGAAGAGCTGGAGAGGAAAGTTCCCTGCATCCTGCAGCCACGTGTGCTCACACTGGCATACACGCCATCGTTCTCGTGTGTGTGCACCACAGCCACACACATGTGCTCTGTTCCCCTCAGAACCTTGGAGCCGTCCACCCTCAAGGACCACCTTTTAATGGGCAGGGATAAAGAAAGCGTGATTTTTCTTTTCATTCTCTTGGTGAACGTTTTAAAACTCTTTGTCCCAAGAATTATGAATGACCCTTTTTATTAATTTTCCTGGGAATACAGTAGCCTTTTAAATCTAAAAGCAAAAAAAAAAAAATTAGTTTCTGGAATATTTATTCTCTCTCACAAACCCATTCCCCCCTTAGAATCCTCTTCATCAAATTCCTGTTTTCAAATATTAGTCCTGCAAGAGCAATCCTCTGAGCCCTTTTACCATTTTCCTTCTCCTAATTTTTGTCTTGGTTTTAAAAATCTTCCTTCCTTCCTTCCTTCCTTCCTTCCTTCCTTCCTTCCTTCCTTTCTTTCTTTCTTTCTTGGTGAATTGCCTCAGGTTTACTTGACCATTTTGTTAAATTCAGAATGATTTTCAGATGACAAATACATGGCTCATAGATAGACGTTCTGAGTGTAGTGAAGAGGCTCCTCTAATCCAGCCTCAGAGAGCCTGCTCGTTTGACCACTTAGATTACAGCAGCTCAGGTTGTTTTTAAGAGCACCCCTTATTTATTTTTTAAATCTGCTTCCCATTAATCTTGCCTCATCCTATGCTGCCAAAGGAGAGCCTTGCACGTGTATTGTCCTGCTCACGTGATGAACGCCGTGCTGCCAGGTGACAGGATTCATGCATTTGCTCCATTGCTTTCCACGAAGGCTGGGCTGGCCCCTGCCAGTGAGGTGCAGAGGCTGCCGTTTCTCTGGCAGTTTAAATTTTTTATGTGAAAAACGGTATCTCAAGTGGTTTTAATTTGAGCTTTGTTTCAGAGGTGGAGTGTCTTCCCATGAGCCCATAGTTGCCATGTGTGATTACCTGTCTCTGAACTGTTAGGCGTTCACTCTTTGGACCGTTGACTATCGGTTCTGTCACCTTGACTTGTCACTTTGTATGCACAGGAAGCAAATCCCTTATCTGTGAAAATAATGAGTCATTCTCAGTCTCGCCCTCATCTTTTATCTATCTTAGATTGCATCGCATTTTTCTCATGGAATCTATCAGCTGCTGATATTTAGTTCTTTAGATTGAGTATCATAGAAAAACAATTTTTTAGCTTTTTTTTTTTTAGCTTTTTTTTTTTTAGACAAGTTCCTGGCTGGCCTGGAACTTGCTGTGCAGACCAGGATCGCCCCTTTGGTCTGGGCATTGGTAGGGGTAAGGACTCGCTAGTGGCTGGCTGCTCTGCTTCTCTGATCTCTCAGCTTTCACTCCCTTAAGTCTGACTCCAGGTTTTTTTTTTTTTTTTTTTTTTTTTTTTGATTTTTCGAGACAGGGTTTCTCTGTGGTTTTGGAGCCTGTCCTGGAACTAGCTCTTGTAGACCAGGCTGGTCTCGAACTCACAGAGATCCGCCTGCCTCTGCCTCCCGAGTGCTAGGATTAAAGGCGTGCGCCACCACCGCCCGGCTGACTCCAGGTTTTTATTAAGACCAATTAGATCTCACACTACACTTTCTTGCTTTCTTTCCTTTTTGCGGGAAGCATGGTATTATAACCCAGGTTGAACATAATTACTCACCTTTGGAATGGTTGGCTTACATATCAGAACATCCCCCTTTAGAGGAGTGAGTAAAAAACTAGCTGTAAAGCCAAACCTTTAGATGAATGGATGAGTTTGGGCAGCTCTGTTGTTTGAGACGAACTCAGGTTCAGTGCTGAGACCTGACATGGCCGTTTCACTCAGCTTTAGCTTCCGTTTTAGGAGATGGAAAAGAGACTGCCATGAGCCAAAAACCAATTCAGTCTGAGTCACTTTGGCCTCTTGTATGCTGAAGCAGCCCGTAAAATGTAGAATCACCACCACACCACGTGTGAGGAGACCTGTGTCTTACGACACTAGGGAAAACGGGTTGTTGGGGTGTGTAGTGTGAAGCAGCGGGGCTGCGTCCCGCCACCCGGCCGCCGGCTAGCTTTACACCCGAAATAATTACACGGAAACTGTATTCTTTTAAAACACTGCCTGGCCCATAGTTTCAGCCTCTTATTGGTTAATTCTCACATCTTCCTTTAACCCATATTTAGTAATCTGGGTAGCACCACGAGGTGTGGCTTACCAGGAGAGATCTTAACCTGTGTCCATCTCGGAGAGGAGCAGCATGGAGACTCACTATGGCGACTGCCTCAAGCGTCTCCCCAACTCTACTTCCTTGTTCCCACAATTCTGTTCTGTCTACTCCGCCTACCTAATTTTCTGTCTCTTAAAGGGCCAAGGCAGTTTTCTTTATTAATTAACCAATGAAAGAAACATAGACAGATAACTCTCCTCCATCAGGGGTGTGTACCTGTATCTGATGTGCTGTGTAGGGTATTTTAGAGCTTTTCTCTGGGTAATAATTAGTTTTAAAGACTGACCAAGCTGGGCATTGTGATACAGGTCCGCAATCACAGGATTTGGGAGGCTGAGGCAGGAGGGTCCCAGGTTTGAGGTCATCCTGGGCTATATGGTAACAGTCTATCTCAATAAAACAAAAATAAGATAATAAACAAGAACCCAGTAGCTTGATATGAACACGAATGTGGAGCAATTATGGAGTGGTTTATAAAATAACTGATGGATTTTTCTAAGCTTGGGCTCTGTTTAAGCATATGCCATATTCTCTCTCTCTCTCTCTCTCTCTCCCTCTCTCTCTCTCTCTCTCTGTATTTAATGAATCAATCGCATTTTTTCTTTTTTCTTATATGTGTGTGGTATACAAGCACATAAGTATATTTACTGTATATGGCTGTGTGTGCTTATGTGTAAGGAGGCCAGAGGTTGCCATTGTGAATACTCTATGCCTTATGTATTGAGACAAGGTTTTTTGTTTTCCTAATTTAACCAATTTCCTTCCTTTTTTCCTTTTGTCATTCCTTAGTTCCTTCCTCCCTCCCTTCCCCCCTTCCTCCCTTCCTTCCTTCCTCCCTTCCTTCTTTCTGTCCTGTGGTACTGAGGATAGAAGCCATGACTCACACATGTTAGGCACTGCCCTCTGAGCTATGTTCCTACCTCTGGTTTTAAGCATTTTAACTGTAGTACCGCAGTGCTCGGCACAGTCACAGTATTACATGACCAGCATCCGCGTCCTGGCCCATCGCCTCTTCATCTTCCTAAACGGAAGCTGTGTCCTACCACACTCTTAACTCACCCTGCCTTCTCCCCACAGGCACTGGTGACATCTGTTCTGCTTCCCTGTAATTGTTTTATTTAGATACAGAATTAATACTTAGGAGTTTTAACTTTCTGTGTAAAAGTCTTCACCAAGCTTCTTGGCTCAGGCACTCACTTCCGCTGAAGCCAAACCTTGGGTTTTTTGTCTTGAAAGGGGATGGAACTTGCACTATGGAGCATCACACGTCCAGATTTCTGGGGTGTAGATCAAAGCTTTTCTTAGAGAAGCATCTCAATCAACTTGTCTTTCCTAGTTCTTGGCCATGGGGTTAAACTGGCCCTTGAGTTATGATCTAGCATGTGTACGCAGCTGCAGGAGGGAGCAGGGAGGTGGCTGTGTTCGCAGGCAGGGCGGCTTGCAGAAGATAATAGGGCATCTGGCACCACATCCTTGCCAGTCGGAAGAGTTTTGGAACTGGATTTTGTCCTGCAGGGATGGTCCTCTTTGAAGAGGGGAGGCCTGCTCAACATTTGCATTGTTTTGAAGTCAGCACCATGGAGATACTGTGACTTATTGCCATCAGAAGCAGGCCTGGTTGTGTGAAGGTTTCTTATGTAGGAACAAAGGTTGCTAGAAAAAAGAGAGAGAGGTTGTGATAATCATTTATTTTGCCAATAAAATTTGCTGAGCTCTAAGGGCAGTTTGGAGGAGTCCTAGCTAAATTTCACATCTGTTGAGAATGTGTCAACAGCTAATCCTGAGCTAAGGCACATGAGTTTGGCTCAGGCTTTAGAGCTGCTAGCTTGTGACTTCAGGATAACCTGTTTAAACTTAAGTTTCCTCATCTGACATAGAAAGTGCCACTCTTTGTAAGGTCAGATAATATATGCACAGCACACTGAAGGCCATGACACAGTCTAAAGACTTCTAGATGAGGCCTCTTCTGCCCCTGGACAGGAGCGATGAAGTGGAAAATTGTATTTTAAATACAAACTATACATCTATAAGTACACATGTACACATGATACAGAGGTGTGTGTGTGTGTATATATATATATATATATAAATCCTGGCATTCAGGGGTTCAGATCGTCTCTGTTGAAGGTGGCCCTGATTAATGAGAAGCAAAGGACTCCAGAGGCCCCAGCTGGAGTGGGCAGGATGGATAGAAAGCTATGAAAAAGCCCGGGATTTTGAACTGTTCCTACATGTTACTGCTTTCTTTTGAGCCCGAGACTGGAATTTGCTTTCCTTAGCTAGCTAGGTTCATTATATAACTGAGTCAAGCCTCCCCTTTCTCATGTTTATGAAAAGCAAAACAAAATCAGTTCAGTTTGGGAGGATCTGGACGCTTACCAACCGCCACGCCCAGATTCCTGGGCCTGGGTGAGATAAGGAGGGGTGTCACTCAGCACCTCTCCCTTCTTGGCTCTCTTCTGCACCGGGGCCCTAGTGAGATTTGCAGCATGGGGGTCAGGGACAGCAGTGGGCAGGGACCAGAGCCAGGCACTCTGTCTGTTGCACTGGAGTTTTGCTGCCCATCTTGCCCCACGTGGAAAGGGCACTGAGCAATAAAACATCGTGGGAGTTTGAAGAATGAGCCCTTAGACCAGGCTGACTTGGGGAAATTCAGAAAATGTAATGCAGAAATGTAGGTTCTTGTAGCATCTGTGGCCTCAACAATGGGGCTCTTGGGAGAACGTCTGAAGCCTGTTCTGTTTGGAAAGCCATATTGTGCTCAGTGTGTATGTGTACCATGACCACAAAAGTCTGTGTCCCGGAGCCTTCAGCAACTGTGAGCAGTAAGGTAGAAGGGTGGGGGGGGGGGTGTCTCAGCAGGAACTGAATGAATGGAGGAGGGAAGGCTGCTCTAGAGGAGACTGCAGACTAACGTGCCTGATTTTAGCCTTCTCTACTTGGCTTTTTAATAAAAATGATGTTTTGTGTATTAATTTGTGTGTGGGTGGACACCCACACGAGCCTGCTCTGTGCTGCACGCTTAGATGTCAGAGGACGGCGTGTGGGAGCCAGTTCCCTTCCTGTCACCATGCAGGTCCCAGAGATGGAACGGAGGTCAGAGGTTTGGTGGCCAGTGCCTTCACCAGCTGAGCCATCTCACCGGCTTAGTGCTTGGCTTTGTGGGGAGAATCCCGAGGATGATTTCCCCTTGGTTATGCAGTAGCTCCCGGATGACATAATCCTGGGGAGTGAGCTATTATTGTTCTAGTCAAGGGCATGGATGCAAACAGGCAAAAAAAAAAACCAAAAAAAACAAAAACTATTTTTCCTCTTCCTGTGATGCCTTCTTTTCAGAAATTTTATGACAAGCATCAAAAATGAGAACTTTTACATTAGGAGAGGAAAACTGTCATTCTTCCTACAGAGAACGTTCTATATGTTTCTATAAAATCCCTCGCCTTGCCCGTGAATGGTTGTTTTTCGCTGGTGTTTCATGTTATAATTACACGGGTGGAGACTGGTGGAGGCTGAGGTGGGAAGCCAGGCTTAGATAATGAAGACTGATGTCCTTCTCTGAGGCCACCCCATCACCCCTTTCTGCTGGCCAGACAACCGTGGGACCCAGCACATCACTTCCTGTCCAACTTGGCACTGAGCATGGTGCAGTGCCCCTGCCTAGTGTTCTGGCTGCATTTGGCAGTCACGGTCACTCTGAGAGACAACTTAGCCTCCCCCTTTGCTTTCTGCAGCCCTGGGCAGCTTCCCCAGACTTTGGTACTTCTGTCCCCTGCATTTTGGAATAATCCCATCGATCCCCTAGGCCTTGCCTTTGCTCAGCACCAACTTTCTGAATAAACTCCATTTGCCTGGTTCCCTTCCCCGTGCCAGGTCCCCACGTCTTTACTAGGAAAAAAAAATCATATCACGTTCTTTCCTGAGGGAGAAACGAAGACAGAGACCCATCAGTCATTTTCTTCTCCAAGCAGAAAACAACTCGAATACCTGTTCTAGTGTTCGCTCTGCTAAGCTCTGTAACTGAGAAGTTTTTTTTTTCGTGTGGGACCCTGATTGCTGGGTTGCTGAGTGAGCCTTGGCCCAATGACTAGCATATAAAGATGTTTTAAGAGGCCTGGTCTGGTGACCCATGCCTTTAATCCCAGAACTCAGGAGGCAGAATCAGGTGGATCTCTGTGAGTTTGAGGCCACATCGAAAGCTGTTTCACAGAGTAATCCCGTCTCGAAAACCAAAGCAATAACAACAACAAAATGTTCAAATGACAACCATCTCCTGCAGCTTGAGTGAGTGAGACCGTGAGCACAGGCCCCTCGCCTGGAGGCTTCACCTCCCCAGGGCGCAGAGGTAGCCAATGGACTGGTATTTGTGTTATTTTCTGTCCCTGTGATCTGAGTATTCTTGAAGGTGATGTGTGCTGCTTACCGGGTTTCCCTCTGAGCCCTCACAGTTAACGCTCACATTTCTGTTAACAGGTCCCTTCAAGCTATTCTGAAAATTTCTAGCATGTTCCCCTCACGGTTCTCGCAGGCTCCATACAGCAGGTAATCCCATAGCCTCTCCCATGGTGTTTAACCTTTTGTTTTAGCATCACCGTTGCCAGGTCCCCTTGTCTGCATTCCCTTCCCATCTCTGCTGCAGTAGAAGGTACAGATCTAATGCTGAAAACACAGATTCTACTATTACTGTATATGGGCCAGAAGTTCAACATGGATCTCTTTAGAGCCATGTTTTTCAACCTGTGAGTTGCAACTCCTTCCGGGGTCGAATGACCCTTTCACAGGGGTCACCTAACACAATCAGAAAACACAGGTATTTACATTATGATTCATAACAGTAGCAAATTTACAGTTATGAAGTAGCAACAAAAATAATTTTATGGTTGGGGGGTTACCACAACATGAGGAACTGAATTAAGGGGTCCCAGCATTACTAAGGATGAGAACCACTGCTCTAGAGTAAAATCTATAGGCTGGCAGGGCTGGCTTGCTCTGAAGGCTCCAGAAGAGAGCCTATCTAAGTTACTTTTCCATCATTGTGCTAAGACATCATGACCAAGGCAACTTATAGGAGAAAGAATTTATTGGGGACTCACAGTTCCAGAGAGTTAGATTCCATGATCGTCATGATGGGGAACACGGCAGCAGGCAGACATGGTGCTGGAGGAGTAGCTGAGACCTCACATCATGATGGAGAGGATGGCAGCAGGCAGGCATGGTGCTGGAGGAGTAGCTGAGATCTTACATTATGGCGGGGAACATGGTAGCAGGCAGCCATGGTGCTGGAGCAGAGGCTGAGATCTTACCTCTTGAGATACAACCAGGAGGTAGAGAGCTAACTGGAAATGGCATGGGCTTTTGGAAAGATTACCTCCAGTGACGTAATCTTGCCATATCTAACCTTTCCCAAACAGTTCCATCGAGCATCAAATACATAAATCTGTGGGGACCATTCTCATTCAACTCACCACAGAACCCCTTTCTCCTGGTCTTGGCTTATGCATTCCCTGGCTCATGACTGCCCCCTCCATTTTCAAGGAGTGAGCCCCATTTACATTTTAAGTTTTCCTGGCATTTCTTCCAACTTTTTAGGACTTATGATTAGAATGGCCCCATTTGGGTAATCCAGGATATGGTTCCCATGTCACCTTCCTTAGCTCCATCAGGCCAGCAGGATCACCTTTGCTGTGTATGTGTTCACAGGTTTGGGAATTTGTAACTGGATCAAAAGATCCTCACGGGGTCACCTAAGACAATCAGAAAACACAGATATATTATCAGTCATAAGAGAAGCAAAATTAAGTTATGAAATAGCAACAAAAATATTTGTATGGCTGGAGGTCACCACAATGTGAGGAACTGTATTAAAGGGTCACAGCACTGGGAAGGTTGAGAACCACTGTGTTAGATGAACTGAAGAAGAGTGGGAGCCCCTCCTACCCCACCTCCCACGTTCCTTGTCTTAGTGACTGGGGTGAGGAAGGGACACAAAGGGACCACTGGAGCTGTGACTGTTCTCCTTATTGTGAACTGAAGAAAGAAGCCTCCCATCCAGAAGACACCTGTTCATAACTGACACAGGAGCGCTGGGTTAGAACACTGAGGTGCTTCCCAAGGGCTCGCCTTTGAAGGCGAAGCTAAGCTGCATTTGATCCTGTGTTCTTTGTTGGAAAATTGGACCTCTCTGTGGCATTTGGCATGTTACTGAGCAGGGTTCCTTTGTGGGGAGGGGGCAGAAGCCCCTTCTCAAGACACCTGGAATTTGATGCCAGCTCCCGTCTGACAGCTGGCTAGCCTGTCGGGCCTTTACAAGCTAGGTCTCGTCTGAGGGAATAATGTGCAAGAAGATCAAAGCCTGGATGGGTTAAATTAATTTTTTCAGTAAACTTCTGCTTTAGGAGAATGTACACACCATCTCCAAGTGCTCTCAGGTCCTTGGTAAACAAGGCATTTTTGAGTCTCTTTGTTTGTGTTTTTTTTTTTTAAAGATCATTAAGTCTACATTTGATTGATGCGTGCCTCAGTATGTTAGAAGGGAACTTTGAAAACCTGAACCAGGCTATGTAAGATGAAGCCCTGCAGTAAATCACCTGAGATGATCTTGCAAGGTGATTGCAGCCCCTGCGGTTCTCAGAGCTGTGGTTCTCAGCAGGTTGGGGATGGAGAGTGAGAATTCTCTGTGGGCATTCAGCAATGCAGAGACTTTTCTGGTCCTTAAGGCTTGGGAGGTACCACCGGCATGTATAGAACATAGGTAGAGACCCTTTGAATCCCCCGTGATCACTGTGGCAGCCCCACATGTCCCTCATGGTGCCCACGACAGCTCCACAGCTGAGAATTACATAGCTCAGACTATCTACAAGACCTGAGGTTTTTGAGGGGAGACAGTTTTCTGATTTTCACTTACTTGGTATTTCTCTTTTCCTCCCCTTCCCTTTATTCTACCCCTCTTCTTTATCCCTCCCTTTTGTTCCCTCCCCTCTTTCTTTTCTCCCTCCCTCCCTCCCTCCCTCCCTCCCTCCCTCTCTCCCTCCCTCCCTCCCTCCCTCTCTCCCTTCATTGTGAGACAGGGTGTCTTCATTATTTTTCTATAGCTGTGCTAAGACACTCTGATCAAGGCAGTTTATAGACACAGAGTGTCTTGGGGCTTTACAGTTTCAGAGAGTTCTGACTGTCACAGTGAGGAGCATGGTGGCAGGTAGGCATGGTGCTGGAGCCGTAGCCAAGAGCTTAGATTTTGAGACACAAACCATAGACATATAGCTAACTGGAAATGGTATGGGCCAAACCTCACTGACACACCTCCTTCAATCATGCAACCCCCCTGGTCTTTCCCAAACACTTACACCAAGTGAGGGACATTCTCATTGATATCTCCACAGTCTGTTAATATTGTAACCCTGGATAACCGGAATTTACTGGGTAGATCAGGCTGGCCTCAAACTCACAGAGCTCCTCCTGGTGGTATCTGCCTCCTGAGTGCTGGGATTAAAGGCATGCAGCACCCCACCTGGCTGATTTCTTAATCCTACAACTGTATTGCGTTTCTCTGGTGATAGTGATCCACCACCGTTTGGTTTCTCAATAAATGAAACAACTTGCCCTGGGCTCACAGACTTCTTCTTTGTTGTTGCCTGTGACCCGCACCCTGGTCAAGGTCTTCATCATTTTGTCTTGGATCTGAGTTACGCAGGGCAGCAGTGAGAGCAAATAGCCCTGGCAGAGCCAGCTGCGGGAAAGATAGGAAGAACATTCGAGGCTTGGGCTTGCTCTGAGCCCCTGCTCCTTATGCATCAAAAGAGCTGCTCATAGTGGCTACTTAGGGTGCCCGTGGGTATTTGAGACAGATGCTGCTTCCGAGTGCGCAGTAGGACAGAGGCTTGCAGACATCCACATCCCTTTCCTAGGCAGCTTGCACAGGGCACCTAAAAGCCATGTTTTGTATTTTAAAGCTTCCATAAAGAAGCCTGGCACATTCTGGGCTTGTTCTTGGCTCTCCTGGAAAGAGAAGGGAATTCAGAGCTCTTCAGCGAAGGTTACGTGGTGATGGACAGAGCAATCTCAAGTGCCTCAGAAGCATGTGGGCCTTGGGCCAGAGCTATTTTTAACGATGAGTTGACAGGAGCTAGTTCAAGTTGTAACACTCCTGACTTAATTACAGAGCCCAACGGCTCCTTCACACAGGTGGCTTTCAGCATTTCCTAGATGTGAGGAAAGCTAGGAGGTCCATATGCATTCCTCCTCCTTTCCCTCCTTTTTGCCCTTCCCCGCCTCCCCCCTGCCAGCGGTTAACCCTAGGACCTCTTATTTGATGGGCAAATACTCTCCTGCTGAATGTCATCTTCACCCCCCTCTTTTTAAATGTTGGACTTCTAGGACTTCCCTTAGTTACCCAGGCCAACCTCACGCTTGTGATCCTCCTGTCTCACCCTCCCTAGTTACAAGGGTTATAGACTGATACCCCAAACCCAGCAGGTTGATTGAAAAGTGACTTAGCAGCATATGAGGCAGCGTTGTGTTTGAATCCCATCGCTAATGCGATTGGACCCTCACTGCTGTAGTTTGCTGTAGTTGGTAAAACAGTCGTAGTCCCATAAGTGGTTGTTTAATGAGTCTGATTAAGATATGTTTGTATGACCTCTGGTATGGTAAATATGTAAAAAAGATTAATGCTTATAAACAATATTGGTTGAGAAATGTCCAGTGTTTAAGTACCTTGCCCATTTTTTTTCTAAATTGTTTTAGTTGGAGTGTTTTGTGGTTTTATGCAAACTTTAAGGGTTTTGCTATTTTTGTTACTTATTTCTATTTCTTTGAAAAATGTCACAGGCTCTTTTTAAATTTTTTTTTTTTTTGATACAGGATTTCTCTGTGTAGTCCTGGCTATCCTGTAACTCTGTAAATCAGGCTGGCCTCAAACTGAGAAATCCACTTGCCTCCTCTCCCCAGTTCTAGGATTAAAAGTGTCACCACTATGCCTGGCTATGTCACTGGCATTTTGATCGGGATTGTGTTGAATCTCTAGATTGCTTAGATAATATTGTCATTTTAGCTGTATTCTGATCCATTCATCCATGTATCTTTCTATTTATTTGTATGCTTTTTAATGTTTTTTTTAATAAATATTTTGTACCATTCTGTCTACAGATCTCTTCTTGCCTTAATTTGTTCCTAAAGGGTTTCCCCTTCTTTCTTTTTTGTTTTTGAGATAAGGTTTCTCTGTGTAGCCCTGGCTGCCCCAGAACTTACTCTGTACTTACCAGACTGGCCTTGAACTCAGAACTCAGAGATATACCTGCCTCTGTTTCCCCAGAGCTAGTAGTGAAGGAATATGCCACCACTGCTTGGCATTCCTAAGTTCTTTATTCTTTTCTGATGCTATTGTACATGAGGTAATTTTCTTAATTTCTGTTTTGGATAGTTTATAATGTATCCCATGCTGATTTTACAGCATGGAACACTCTTGTGTGACATTATTCCTTGATAGACAAGAACAAACATCTACTGCCAGATAGGGAACTAATGACAGACCAAAGTAAGGGTACCGCCGAAGTCCAGCTTGGTGAGCCAGTGAGCTTACTGGGGTTATTCACAGGAACAGATATAACTAAAAAACAGTTGCACCACCAAAGCCCATCGGAGCATGCCTGGCAGATCAGCAAAGCTGGAAACCTGGGGCACACTGTACAACCTGCAGGAAGCTCAGAAGGCTGGAGAGTGTCCTTTCTATGTGGTTCAGTTGGTCTCAGCTTCCTTTAGTCAGCTCAGCTGATGGCTCTGTTGGTCTGAGCCTCTTTTAGACAACTTAGCTTGTCTGAGAATGTCTCTCAACAGTTGTTATTTGCTTATATATTCTGGGGAGGGAAGGGACTAGTGAATTTGATAAGCTTCAGGGACTTCCTGAAGCCTTTGAATTGTTTATTTCCTGAGCTTAATCACTTATCTACAAGATGATCATGATTGTGTATAGTCAACTTTTAAGTGTACTATTCTGACCTGGAATGGTGTGTATGTGTGTGCGCCTGCACATAGTGCTGACTATGGAGTCAGTTTTCACCCTCTACTTTGTGGATTCCAGGGATTGCACTCAGGGTTGTCAAGCTGAGTGGCAAGAGCCCTCCTGCCTTGGTATATTCCTTGAGGGCAGTCCTGTGTCTTGTGTACTTAGATTCGGCTATGACTCTGGTACAGAGAGGGTATCCTATAGACTTGTACTTTCTGTGTTCATTGGCAGTAATGAGTCACAGCAGATTTGAGGTCGGCAGTTCATGAAGAGACAAGCCAGTGTGTGTAGAACAAGTGAGGCTGAGACTAGTTTATAGCTAATAGAAACGGAGTTTGTGTACTTGGGGAAACAGGCCAGTAGGCAGAGTCAGTGTTCTGATGGGAGAAGCTCAACCCTGTATAGACACCTAACTGTGGGAACAATCCAGAGAGAAAGTCAGAGAGGAAACGTGCTGGGGAAGGTGGAGCTAACCTGATGGGCATAGGCCCATGCTCTGTGGAGCATGCTCTGGTCCGACCAGGGAGAACTAAGTTTGAGACTTCACACTGGAGAGTAGAGTTGGGTGTGCATAGGATAGGGGGTGGGTCTAGATCATAGAGGCAATTCTGTGGGAAGAGATCTTGGACATTTTCTGGAGGGTGGTGGGAAATCTTGACGAGTTTTGGTTTGGTGCATGATATGACAGGAAGTAGTGGGTCAGAGGAACTGTCTCCAGTGTGAGTATGTGAACAAGGTCTGAGAACAGAGCCCCAGGATTATAACCGGTGAGTGCGAAGCTAGCCCTGGCTCAGGCTTAGCTGGAGAACAGACTGGAGCCTTAGAATGGGACGGAAGAGTCAAGGCCAGTGCTGGCTCAGGTTTCTTGAGATCACTCTGTTGCTCAGTAAGAGAAATCCTGGGACGTTGGTGGGGGACAGTGAGGTCATTTATGGACAGATTTTGTGTGTGGGAGGGGGCTAAAGGATAAGGAATTGAGCTCTATAGCTCCATACACAGATGATGGCAATGACCACCTGGTTAGGGTGGAGGGACAGGCTGTTGAGCCCAAGCAGCAGCCTGCAAACGAAGTGGAGGCTGAGAGCAGGGAGGGCAGAGCAAGCTGAGAGGGTGCCTTTCCAGGAGGGAGCAGTTGCTAGGGTCAGATTCTGCGGAGCAGTGAGAATTAAGTCATTTCTGCTGGATTTGGTAACAAGAACCATTGCAGTAATTGGATCCTGGCTGGTTGATCCCAAATGGAGAGTCAGGAGCACTATGCAAACACAGTACTTTCTCTGGCCTAGAGGGGGCCTGGTATGGACCGGGGGGGGGGGGGGGGGAGGGGAAGGAATATGCCCTTTTGGATAGACACAGTTTCGGGTGCATAGCTTGGTGAGTGGACACCATGGATGGAACTTCCTCTCCTATATGCCACCATAGCGGGGTGCCTTTGTTCAGTTTGCAAACTGCTCCTCTTAAACACACAACAGTATACAAAATCGGGACACTAAAATCTTATCTTGCCCCAAACAGCATTTGTGCAAAGGTCTAGTGAGGTAATGAGGAACTCTTTATTTGGTTATGAGCTGTTGGTGGTGGTGCACACCTTCAAACCCAGAACTCCGGGGCCGAGGCAGGCAGATCTTTGAGTTCAAGGTCAGCCTGGTCTACTGAGTTCTAGGACAGCCAGTGCTAAGCAGTGAAACCCTGTCTCCAAAAACAAAAACAAAACAAAACAACAACAACAACAAAAAAACCAAGAAGAGTGAGGAAGGTGTCTGGAGGCATCCCTGAGAACAGTGGCCCAGATTTTTTTGGACTGTGGCAGTTGTCTCCATGCCAACTCCCCAACCCCCCCAACCCCACCTGTGCGGTAGTGTTCCCAACCTCTGTGTCTTTCGGTCATCAGGTTCCTCACTGCTGACTCTCCCATAGCCTTCCACACCCACGTGTACAAAATGGAAGATAATCTCCGAGTCTGCATTCCTCTCTCCAGGCACTTTGTCCGACATTTGCATTTTAATAACACGGGTCAGCAACTTCTATTTTGGCAACTCAGAAACGTTGCTTTGGCTAATCAAGAGCAGCCCATAATTCACTGAGTGGTTGACAAGGCCTTAGTGTGTGGCCCCTTCACGACTAGTCAGCTCCCCTTGACTGCCAGTCTTGGAAAGCAACAGGGAATATTCTCGGACTTCCAAGCAGCCTTGCTTCTGGCTCTGAGAACAGGGTCTGACTGGTTCTCACCAGATAGACTAGCAGCAGCTTTCCTCGCTTTTTGGGAGTAAATCAAGTCATTATCTCAACAATGTCAAAACTGCTCCCAGCTCTGTTGTGTTTGAAACATTTGGGGCTGATGGGGCGGAGAAGAATTAATTAGCGACTCTCTTCTGGTGTCCTTTTTCAGCCTTCTCAAATGGCAGTCCAAACGCTCTGGCTGCACATTTGATGATACTGTTCCATTTGATACAAACAGTTGAGGGTTAAATTTTGTGAGCCCCTCCAACCTGAGGCTAACAGTGTCTTGATTCCAAGCAAATACTTTGCCACTTTCTGTCAATGGGGAAGGAGTTGGATTTGCAGAGCCTATTTGGAAAGTCCTGGGTGAGTATGCTGGGTGCTGTGAGGGGTGGTTTTTAGTGCAACAGTGTATAAATCTAAACTCCTTGAAAGAAAGTAAACAAGTTTAAATGTTGCCATTTGGCAAAGTATACAAAATAGAATGTGTGTGTTGGGGAACAGTGTGTTTAATTTAAAACCCGTGCTAGAGAGCTGATTAAAATGAACTACTGATGATATTGGCAATGTCAATTAGGCATTGGTAGTGGGTCCACTCCTAATTACTGTCTGTAGGGATGTTTGAGGTCTTTTTCTATTAAATTGTTTTCTCTATAGTTTAAAAGTAGGGCTGAAGCCAGTGTTCTCTTCCCCAGTGGCGAACACCAATAAGCGATGACAGCCTTGGTCCATAACTCCACGACACCCCATACAACGCTCACCTATTTGTAGTGAATCAGCTCATATGGTGGAGGGGAAACGTGGTGGAGAGCCGGTTTGGGGCAGGGTATTGATGCAGAGTCAGTTTTCCAGCAGTGGCTGGTCATGTTAAAATTCTGTATGGCAGCTAATTGCACTTAGGAGGAATAAGTTGTCAGGAGATCTAGTGTACAGCAAGTGAAACATAGCAAGCGACAATGTGGTGTGTTCTTAAAAAGTTGAGTGGGTGGTATGTGCCGGCACCACAAATAGGACGTCTATACGAGGTCAGCCACTTGTTCATTGGATGGATGTGACTGCGCGCATACATTTAGCCAGAGTATGTACACTTGGCTATCTGTCGGTGTAAGCAGACGAAAAGCACCCAGATCAGCTTGTGCGTGGTCAATTTAGTCAGGACTGTGGATAACTATCTCTCACCTCTACCCCTCCCTCATTTCCATAATGTGAAATTTGTATCTGTGCTAGAATATGTTTTTTTCGGCATTTAAGAGAACTGTTTATCATGCTTTTTAATTTGACCAAATCTTCTTACATGTATTTAAAAACCCTGTATAATTATAATATTATGGACACAAATGATATCAATAGTCATTGCCAGCTATATTATGAACAACTAGTGAACGTGGTTTTTCTCCTTTTGGGTAACTAGTAGAAGACTGTCTAGGGAAAGGATTCCAGCCCTGCCTTGGTTTCTGTCTTGTTATTAACCTAAGAGGGTGTTCCTACTAGCAGCTACTTAACATGAGAATCCCTCTTTGACTAACTTGATATAGGTGAACTTGATACTGACGACCTTTTCGCCCTCAGTGGCTGGTATAGCTGTCCCTGTGTGCTTCCCTGGTCTGTTTATAGCAGTAAACAACAGGAATACTTGCCAGGAATGTATGAGAAGAGAATGCAAATGAGCCAATACTTATTTACAAAATAGTATTCCTAAGTCATGTGACAAAATCCAACAGGGAAGCTGAGCCTGCTGGCACAGGCCTGTAGTTCTCACTACTTGGGAGGCTGAGGCAGGAGGATTGTCAGTTCAAGGCCTGCCTGGGCAATTTTAAGACCTGATTTATTTCATGGCTTGTTCATTATTGAGGTTTGGAAAAGCTACTGATTTTGCATTTTGATTTTGTGTCCTGCTGCTTTTCTGAACACGTTTGTTAGTCTGAGAGTTTTCTGGTTTAGCCTTTAAGACAGCAGTTCCTCAATCTGTGGGTCGCAACCGTTGGAAAACCACACATTCATAATGGTCTTAGGAACTGAGACACCGCTCAATAACAGAGTTACAGTTGTGAATTAGCAACGAAAATAAATTTATTTTTGGGTTCCTAAGATCATTGGAAATGTTTTTCTGATGCTTCTGACCCACAGTGTGAGAACCTCTGCTTTAGAGTCTTTAAGTACAAAGACTATTATCAGCAAATAGGGATAATTTGACTTTCTGATTTCTTGTATGTATTCTTTTTTTTTTTTCTCTTGTCTTATTGATCCAAGACTGACTTTGAATAGAGTGTGGCCACCAGGCAGTGGTGGCGCACGCCTTTAATCTTTCAGGCAGAGGCAGGCATATCTGTGATTTCCAGGCCAGCCTGGTTTACAGAACTAGTTCCAGGGTGTGGGCACCCTGACTGATTCCTGATTTTAGAGAAAATGATTATCAGTTTTAATTTGCAGTTACAATGTTACCTATAGGTTTGTCATGTAGAGCCTTTATTATATTCCTTCTAGTCTGAGTTTCTTCAGGGCTTTTCTCATAAAGGTGTTTGAATTTTGGCAAAGGCCTTTTCAGCCTTCCTGCTGACAACTTTGATTTGTGCCCCTGAGTCTATTTATGGATTGCATTACCTTATTGGTTTGTTTTGTTTTGTTTTGTTAAAATATATCTTAAGGCATCTTTAGAAAGAAACCAGCTTGCTAGTGACATATAGTATTTCAATGTGCTGTTGGACTTTTTCGGATCAGGATTTTAAAAGTTTTATATTGATCATCTTATCTTTATGTGATAAAGATAGAATGTAAGGGAAAGTAAGTGTAAGTAGCGTAGCGAGAGTTTTATAACCTGGCTGAAGAACTGAGTTGCACATCAAATTATAGATGCGATAATAAGAAGCTAATATCCTTCTTTTAATCCCTTCAAAAATTCAAAGGAAATGTCTTTCTTTCTTGTTATTACTTCCACTGGAAAATACAAGGATATGTGTGACTTTTCAACTTAACCGGTTTCTGGTTTCATTATTTTCCTTTGTCCTTCTTTGATATTTCTTCTTGGTCTATTATTATGAAGCAGTCTAGAAACTAGGGAATAGCTCATCAGAACTCGTTGTAAGATCCTGGACTGGACATGAATGCTAGCTGCCAATCTAAGCCACCCACCCACCCTCTACCCCAGCCTCCCAGCATCAGACTTTGCCCTTTGGGCAGTGTTTAGCTTCGGATGATGGAGTCTCATGCTCATGGATGACTTAATTTATCTAAAATTACTTGCACTTTTTTTTTTTAGTTTGGAATTTCTATATCTAGCATAGGCTAGTCTTCAGCATTTTCAATCCTCCTGCCTCAGCCTCCTGAGTACTGGAGTTGGCTCTTTTTCCCCCTTCGTCTTATGTGCATTGGTGTTTTGCCACGGGAGTTGGGTCCCCTGGAACTGGTGTTTACAGACAGTTGTGAGTTGGAAGAGCAGTCATTGCTCTTAACCGCTGAGCCATCTTTCCAGCCCCTAACTCCCAGCTCTTAAACGAAGAGCTTTTTAGGCCAGAATGAAACCCCCAACCATCAAATTATTTTCATAACTACTTCATAATTGTAATTTTGCTACTGTTATGAATTGTAATTTGAAGATATAATGTGTAGCCCCCGTGAAAGGGTCATTTGAACACCCCCCCCCCGCCCACAAAGGGGTCGCGACCCACAGGTTGAGAATGCTGCCATAGAGAGAATGTCTGGGAAGTCTTTAAGAATGACTCATTTTCTTTTCCCTATTCTGGCTCTAACAGCTGTCTCAACACACGGTTTGGGGTGGCAGCAACCTGGCTTCCTTAATCCTCAGGCTGCGCTGGGGGCGTGTGACAATGAAGAGCCCCCATCCTCCCTCTGTCCCAGCCACCTGGCCCTTTTGTTCTCTGGGCTCCAGGCAGCCCTGACTCCAGGACATAGGAACTAGGAAGTGGGGAACTAAATCCCTGTGCAGGTGGCTGGCTATTGTGTGGAGGAAGCCAGCCTGGTTCTTCCTGGGGCTGCTTTCATCTCCCAGCCTCTAGAGGGTAGAATGCGTAATTGGGGCTGGGGTGGCGCACACAAAGCAGCGGGGTCAGAAAGGTCCCTCTGGAAACAGGAAAGTAGACCTTCCATTGGGGAAGACTTACATGGTGGATTTTAGTCTTTTCTTGTCGAGTAACTCTGAGGCTGTTGAAATCAAGGACTTGCTTTCATGAGTGTGGAATGTTAGCAGTCCTGATACCATCAAATGGGATGCAAGATATTCAGAGTTGCCAAGTGTGTGCATTGGAAAACATGTGGGCACGTGCACGCACACACACACACACACACACACACACACACAAACATAGCAACTGGGATTAACAGTTTTCATTGGTGACAGCTGTAATTTTCTATATTGTTTTAGATGTTAGTAATTCTAAGCAGAAGCTCAACTTTTTTTTAAATGAAAGCTGTTAAGATGTTTATTACAAAATAAGGGAACCTGTCATTTAATAACGTTTCTCCGCTCCTTTCTCCCACAACCGCAAGTGAGCCCGATTGCATAACTTAAACAAGTCATCTTTTGAGTTTAGGCAGCAGGAACAAATAAACCACCTTCTGCAAAAGCCCAGACTCTGGGGGGGGGGGGGACACAGTTCTGACTGGAGGAGGGAGAGCTGGGAATAGGTGGGTTAGGAATAAAGGCCCTACGGTTTCCGTCCCTCCTGATTCCATTTTATTCCCTCTCTCTCTCTCTCTCTCTCTCTCTCTCCTCTTTCTCCTCTCTCTCTCTCTCTCCCTGTCTCTCTCTCCCTCCCTCTCTCCCTTTTCCCCTCCCTCTCCCCCTCCTCCCTCTTTCTTTCTCTTTTTTTTTTTTTGAGACAAGGTTTCTCTGTTTCTCTGTGTAGCCCTGGCTGTCCTAGAACTCAGTCTGTAGAGTAGACCAGGCTAGCCTAAAACAGGTTTGCCTGTGTGTGCAACCACTGCCTGACACCCTATTTCATTTTCTACCCTATCCCCCCATTCTTTCTCTGCATTGCCTGCATTTTTACTTTATTTAACTTTTCTTCTCCTTTTCCCAGACTCCCAGAGTACTGTTTCATGGATGCCTCCTTTAGGAGTCTTTGCCCAGTCCAGTCTCCCAAGAATCACACGTCTTGAGAGTTGAGTCCAGGACAGCATAAGGGAAAATCAGGAGAGACATGTGGCACAGGAGAAAGCCGGGAGTGAATCCTTGGAAATGTACGAACAGGGCAAGGAAGGAGGCAGTGCTCAGCTCAACCATGTGTCAGGACAAGGTGGGATGGCACACCTGGTTAACATGAGTGTGTGCCTCAGGGAAACCAAGATGGTGAGGATCCCAAATGGCTACTCTTCCACCCCAGGGAGCTTTCTAAGTATGAACAGGTGAAAGATACTTGACAGTCTAAACACTGGGGAGGCAGAGGCAGATGGAGCTCCCTGAATCCAAGACTGGCCTGATATCCATATCCGCATCCAGACTAGCCAGGGCTACATAGTGTGACCCTACTCCTAGTCTGTCTGGGAGGTACAGCGTCTTCCATGATGAGGCATAGGATCAGATTCTGTATACTAGGTTATTGTGTCTTAAAGGTTTGATTCAAAGGATTTTAAAGAGTTAGTTATTTGTGTATGAGTATTTGCCTGCATGTGTGACTGTGTACCTTGTGCATGCCTGGTGTCCCAGAGTGCCAGATTCCCTGGAACTGGATTTAAGTGGTTGTTAGCCATCATGTGCGTGCTGGGAACAGGACTCCAGTCCTCTTCAAGAAAACAAAAGTGCTCCTGTCTGTGGAGTCACCTCTCCAGCCTAGAACCTTTAACCTGAAGTCAGCGGGTCATTTAAATGGCAAAGGCTCATGCTTGATGGTCTTTTTCTTTATTCTTCTGGAAACCAGACTGATGGTTGGAAGGCTTCACTCTGACATTGGTGAATCTGAAGATCTATGCTCGCCTTTCACTGTGAAGTTAGCTGACCACTCCGGCTCGGGAAGACAGTGTCCAGAGGGCTTTTGAAAATTCACCCTTTTGTGCACCAGACCCTGGGCTTGTGTTAGAAACACATTCAAGGACAGGCATGGTGCCAGCCAGCCTGCGGCTTCTAGCGCAGACACACAAACACGAAACAAAGTTACTCACCGGCAATAAGTAAAGGGAGCCTGTAATGAGAGACCATAACCTAGCTTAGACCAGGCCAGCATTCCTGAGAGGTGACTGGGCACCTGAGGATTAGAGGTAGGAAGGGGACTGTCACGTGATTGCTATGGGAGAATGAACTGGAGGGAAGAATGGAGGAGGAAGGACTCTTTAGGAAGTCAAGGACTGGTCTCAGGTGAGCCACCAGGTGAAAGACCAGCCGGATCTGGTCACACCTCTTTCCTCAGCATTGGAAGAAATAGTTGGCTGCGATGCTTTTACCAACCCAGTGTATAGTTAAAGCTTTTTTGCTTCGTTCTTTTGAAACAGGATCTCAGTATGTAGACCAGGCTGGCCTCAAACCCTAAGAGATCTGCTTGCCTCTGCCTCTGTGTTGGGATTAAAGGCGTGCGCCACCACTCCCAGCATCCCAGTACAAAGATCCTTAAATGACTTCTTTATACATAGCACTTGCCTCTTCTAATTGTTATAATAAAGCATTGTAATGTTAGCCACAAAAAGGCAAGGAAAGACTCACTAAATGAACTCAAAGAAATTTAGAATGTTGCCTGCCTCTGACTTCAGCAAAAATATAATTAAAGAAAAATTTCCAGGGGGCTGGAGAGAGATGGCTCAGCAGTTAAAAGCACTGGCTGTTCTTCTAGAAGATCCAGGTTCAAATCCCAGCACCCACATGGCAGCTCACAACTGTCTGTAACTCCAGTTCCAGGAGATCTGATACCTTCATAGCAATGCATATAAAATAAAGTTAAATAAATTATTAAAAAAATTTCCAGGCTGGTTGTGGTGGCACACACCGGTAGGATTTGCTGAAGGAGGCAGAGGCAGGAAGATTTTTTTTTTTTAAATTTCCAGACACATCCTTGGCCGCTCTGTCAGGTCTGTCTGCCCTGGCTTCCCCTCATGGCAGTTTAAGGATCTTTAAAGAAGCTCTTAGGAGGTGTTTTCTCGTGACATTTGCATCCCTTGTCTTCTATGGACTCGGGTGTGTTCAGAAGCATTTAAAACTGAACTGAGGCCGGGCGGTGGTGGCGCATGCCTTTAATCCCAGCACTCGGGAGGCAGAGGCAGGCGGATCTCTGTGAGTTCGAGACCAGCCTGGTCTACAAGAGCTAGTTCCAGGACAGGCTCCAAAGCCACAGAGAAACCCTGTCTCGAAAAACCAAAAAAAAAAAAAACTGAACTGAGCTGTTAGCGAATGTTGTTGAACCTGGAGGTCTACCTTGGTGCAGGGCAGTGTGCTTCTTTGCTTATGTTTTGAAATGGTGGTTGCAGAGACTGAGTTTTCCCGGAGTCCCCAGCTGAGCTGGGATGAAGCAGAGACCTCAGCTGTTTTTAGGTCAGCGTTGGGTATTATCCTGATGCTGAACCTGTGATGGGACGGCAAATAAATGTCAGCAGAGATATGCCCTTCTAAACTCTAGGGAGAACTTAATTTCAGAGCCCAAGTGAGGGAAAAAGAAACCCAGCTGCTAAATTTTACATTATTCTTTGCCACTTTTGATAAATTCAAACCTTCCTTTTATTTGACTTTACTTTTAAAGGAATATTAGAAAATCAAAAAGCTGCACCTAATAGATTTAGTGAAAACTAAACCCAAATACCATGGCAATCCGATCCCTCTAAATACATCATTCCTAGAGGGTACCCTCAGATTTCTATGCCCAGCTGAGTTTTCTGGAGGACTGAGTTGTAAAGTTTGGGGTTTCGGAGTCCAGTCTAGCATTTTTTGTGTCTGGCCTGCGAGCTGGTGTTCCTGAGAAACTCCTAGGTGTTGAATCTTGGTCTGTCTACCTATAGATATGAAAGGAGGACTTGGCTCATGTGACTGGGAGGCCAGGAAGTCCCAAGATCCCCCGTGTGTAAGGGGGAGAGCTGGGAATGCCTCCAAGCTCCAGGGGAGCCTCTGGTGTGTGACTTGAGCAGAGTCTGAAGGTCTCAGGACCATGAGTCCTGATGTCTAAGTCAGGAGAAAAAAAGTGCCTTTGTATATATGTAATGATCAAACACCGTGACCAGAAATAACTTGGGGGAGGAAAGGGTTTAATTTGCTTCTACTTCCACATCTCAGTCCATCATAACGAGAAGTCAGGGCAGGAACTGAAGCAGCGGCCACGGAGGAGTGTGGCTTTCCTGGTCTGTTCTCCATGGCTTGCTCAGTCTGCTTTCTTGTCCTTTTCCTTGTACTTCTTTTTCCCTTTTTCTTTTTCCTCCCTTTTCTCCTCCTTTCTTCTCTTTTTTTTTTCTCTTTTCTTTTCCCCAGACAGGGTTTCTCTGTGTAGTCTTGGCTGTCCTGGAACTTGCTTTGTAGACCAGGCTGGCCTCAAACTCGGAGACTGGCCTGCCTCTGCCTCTCAAGTGCTGGGAATAAAGGCATGTTCCAATGCTGCTTGGCTAACACAGCCTGATTTTCTACATCATCTAGGACTCCTGCCCCTACCACCATGGGCTGGACCCTCCCTTGTCAACCACTAATGGAGAACATGCCCTTCAGACTTGCCTTCAGGCAGTCTGACAGAGGCATTTTCTCAATTGAGAGTCCTTTCCCCCAAATGACTACCTTGTGGCAGAGTTGACGTAACACTAGCCAGTGCAACAAGATTTGAGCTAAGAAGTGATTTGCCTTTCCTCCATTTCTGTTGTGGTTTGGATGCCTATCCACGATGTTGAGCGAAGTCTTCTCAATAAGGTCTCCAAGCTCGTACAGGTCTTCTGCAGAAGTAGACTCTCAGACATGCCTGGGAGTGACTCACTAGCTATCCCAGCCTTGCTTGGCTCACACTGTGTGCCAGCATGACTAACCGCCGCTGCAGGTAATGCTGCTGGTGCTGGTGCTGGTGCTGGTGCTGGTGCTGGTGTTCCGGGGCACACACTCTGAGCACCACTGGTTAGGCGTGAGACAGAGCTCCTGGACAGTATCGGTGCTAATGAAATAAGATGATCCAGTCCTGAATCCCAGAGAGAGCCCTTACCCAATTCTAGCTACATTTGTAACCAGTAGCAAGGGGAATCTCACCCCACCTCACCTGGGTGGGGGTGAGGCGAGGTTCATGGAGCCCGCATGGAGCCAGCACCACTGTTAGGTAGGGAGTAGAAGTGTTCACCCCACCCTCTTACACGTGATGGCACCTGACACAGAAGCAGGCAGCACACACCCTGTGCATTTTAGGATGACTATAGTCTTCCATTCTCCTAGACCCAAGGCAAGGGCCAGATTCAGATACCAGCGAGGCGTGGTGGTGCCGAGGTGGGTGGAGTTCTGTGAGTTCCAGGCCAGCTTGGTCTGCTGTTGCGGGTGGGGGAAGATACAAACAAACAAAATGGCAGATTCAGATACCAATTGGGCATAACATCAGCTTAGCTTACTCAGGGGGTGGAGGGGCATATGTGTGGCTGTGCTTCATTTGGGGTGTTTTGGCCACTAGAGCTGGACCAGTTTCCCCCTCCCTCCCTCCTTGCAGTCACTGAGAAGTAGCCGGATAGCTGAAATCACCGAGGCTGCTGCAAGGAAGCCTTAAGGGATTCCTCAGATGTGATGCGTCCAGACTTGTACCCGCACGCGGAGTTCTGGATTTGACAGGATCTGTGGGTTCCCAGCTAGTAAGTGATTTAAAAACAAAAAACAAAAAAGCCACGTGCTTCTCAAAATACAATTAGAGAAAAATTCCTTTGAAATGCTGAAGCTACCCTTGGGTGGTGGTGATGAAGATACCAACAGCCCCTTCTACTTTAGAATTGAAACAACTTTTAACCTTCCTGATGCTCCAATACCGTCATTAATTGTGTGTGTACAAACATCACTGGTCATGCGAAAAGCAATCGTTGGAGTTTTTTGCAGAGCTATACTTAAGACAACTAGTTTTTTGATCACAGCACTCTAATTAAAATGTTACTGTGAAGTTGGTGGAGGGGGCAGGTCACAGCCCTACAGGTTTTCTAGATCCTATTTGGGTTGCGCTTGGTGGAGAGACAAATACTACTGAATACAGAAGCACTTTCAAAGCTCGTGATTTATGGACAAGAGGGAATCTGAAATTACTTTGATGATAAATGTCAGACTGGAGAAGGGGTGGCTGTTGTGTGTGGCTCAGTTGGTAAAGTGTTAACCTAGCACACATGAAGCCCTAGGATTGATCCCTAGCACCCTGTAAAACTGGGTGTGTATGGCAGAGAGGGAGGGGCTGGAGTTCATCCCTGGTTGTGTAGCCAGCTCTAGTGAAGCAAAAGGAGCGAGGGAGATAGCTGCATTTTTGCAGTATCTTTGCAGCTGTCATTGATTTAATTTGTTGCATGCTGAATCTTTACATTAACCACTATCTTTGTCTTGTGTTGAGTTTTTAACTCTTTTCTCTAAGCATAGAGAACTCAGGGGTCATGGTTTTTAATTAGAAGGGTCAAAACAACTATGCATAAAATTGGCAGCTACCCAGGTGAGGGAGGTGACCACATAAGAACGATGCTTGAGCTGAGGCTGGATGTTCAGTCCCAATTTCATCATATTTTAGTATACTTTAAGGTCTTGCAAAGGCAATCTATTTCAAAATTCTTTACAAACTTCAAAAAGATTATCTAAAAAAAGAAAATGTAATTTTCTGATTTGTAGACTTCTGTGGGCAGTTTTTGAAGATGAGAGAGACCAAATGGTGGAAAAGACAGTGGCTGTTTTTAAGAGATCAAACCTGAGTAATTTTCTGAAATAGAAAACTCCTCGGTTTTTTCTAAGCACGGCCCAGAAGGCTTTAGACGGTCCTAAGTGAAGTGTCAGTTGCTTCCTTAAATACAGAGATGTTCCCACCATGTATCCAGGCTTGCCTCTGCCTTCTTCATGCCTGTGCTCCAAGCCCCACAACACATTCCTTCCTGCACACTAGTGCTCCCCTTCTGGAACTTTCCTCAGCCTCGTGTAGTTTGCACAGGCTCTCCCTGGACATAGTATTTTCTAGAGAAGTGCTCTGAAAGGAAGGGAAAAGGCACAATCTGAGAGTGAAGGAACTGGAGGGGGAGGATGGTTCAAAGTTAGCTGGGAAGGAGATCCTCATGAGTTCCCCAAGAACGAGCCCCTGCTAAGGTAACCTGGGCTCCTTTGGAAATGAGTCCCGTGTTGCAGAGAACATTAGGTTAGTGGCGTTGCTAGAAAATGCCAGAATAAAGCTGAGCGCTGGTCTGAGTTTCTCAAGATTGTTTGTAGGTGAGTTGTAAAAGTGGGGGCTTGAGAGTCCGACGGTGGTGGCTCATGCCTTTAATCCCAGCACTAGGGAGATTAGAGGCAGGCAGATCTCTGTGAATTAAGGCTAGCCTGGTCTATAAAGTGACCTCCAGGATGCCCAGGGCTACAAAAAGAAACCCTGTTTTGAAAAATTAAAAGAGAGAGAGCAGCAAGGAGGAGAGACTGTGCACTACCAGGAAGAAAATTGAAAAGCCTATAAGAGGCAAATGAATATGATTCAGGGGCCAGAATTGGATATTTGGATAAATATAAAGAGAACATGAAGCAGGGCAGTGGTAGCCTTCAATCCCAGTACTTGGGAGGTAGAGGCAGGTGGATCTCTGAGTTTGAGGCCAGCCTGGTCTACAGAATGAGTTCTAGGACAGCTAGGGCTACATAAAAACAAAATGAGAGAGAGAGAGAGAGAGAGAGAGAGAGAGAGAGAGAGAGAGAGAGAGAACATGCCCTCTCTTTTTATTAATGCAGTAGTCTTCCTGTACATACATAAATAAACATCTATATCATTAATATTAGCAGTTGCTTTTTTCATTTGATTGGGCCTATACATCTTCTCATGCTTATAAATCTCTTGCATACCATTTATATGAATGTACTCTTACTAAATCTATCTTTGGGGATAAAGAGGTGAAAGACCTGGATAAATCCAGGTCTCCCCCAAAAAAGCCCTGGATAATTCACCCCCACCTCCAGCAGGAAGAAAATAGCCAAAAATCTAAGCAGGAAGAGTCTCCCCACACTGGGGGGTCTTTCAGAGTTAGCTTTAAGGTTATATTCTAGAGGATCCAGGTTAGATTCCCAGCACCACTGTGGCAGCTCACAGTCATCTGTAAAGTGCCAGTCCCAGGGAATTTAATCCAATTAAATGGGCAGGGTAGTTCTTACCAAGTGGCAAGGAATCTTAGTTCGGGCAATGTGATCTTTGATGAAGAGCATGGTCAGATTCCCAAAATGAAATGCAGGTGAAGTTAGTTCTTTCGTTCTTACTTCCAGCTCTGGGTATTTCATGCCAAACTGCCTTACCAGTGGTATGAAAGAATTTGTTAAGCCTGGTACCCCAAGTCAGAGATGGCATAGTAGGAGTTTGTATCTAATTAAGATCTATCAGTAGAGACATGTTTAGATTCCCACCACCCACACAGCTGCTCATAGCAGTCTATAAATTCAGTTCCTCGGAATCCTGGAACTCTCTTCTGGCCTCTGTACCCCACGGGCGGGTCAGCTATTCAGGGTTCCTGAAGAGGCCGCTACCTGAAAGAACATGGGCTGGAGAGAGAAACGAGACCAAGCAAGATTCTATTTGTCAAGGTCTCCTTTATTAGGGTGAAGGTTACAGCTTATATAGCCCTTGAATGGGGTGGAGGTAGGGGTAGGAAGGAACTTTGCTTGAGTAGCGAAGGTCATTAGTCAGCACCCCTGGTGTAAGCCATGTGATTCCATTAACATTTTTCAAGATAGTTGGAATATGGGCAGGTTCCATAAACAAATAGTTCTCAAGATATTTGGGATGTGGGGCAGGTTCTCTGCAAACATCCTTAGGGCAATGACCCCTGTTATCTTTTTTTAGGACAATGGTCCCCGACAGGCCTCTACTGTTACTGCATGCAAATGTTGGACAGACGTATAGACAAAACACTTATATGCATCAAAAACTATCTGACTTAGAAAAATAATGCAGGAGATTGCTACATCCGAAGAGCTCTGTGGACATCGACCAGCACAGAGAGGCACAGGGGCAGCCTCGTGCAATGCTCCAGAGATGTCATGCAGTGGGTTAACCATTCAGTCTTTCTTAACTCATTAGTTAATTTTCGGTTTTAGTTGAGACAGGGTCTCCTGTAGCTCAGGCTGGCCTTGAACTTGCTAAGGAGATGGATGACCTTGACCTAAGAAGTCTCCTACTTCCACTTTCCAGGTGCTGGGACTAGAGACGAGACTACCTCATCTGGCTATTTACCTGTTGCATTGTTTATAGAAATCAGGGGTTTGCTTGCTTGCTTGTTTGTTTTTGAGACAGGGTTTCTCTATGTAGCCCTGGTTGTTCTGGAACTCGCTTTGTAGACCAGGCTGGCCTTGAAGTCAGAGATCCACCTGCCTCTGCCTCCTGAGTGCTGATATTAAAGGTGTGTATGTCAGTCTTGTATGAAATAAATCAGTTGCATTTCTATACAATCCCAGAATCGAGTAAGCTTTGCTTCTGGGGAGACTGGAATCAGGCAAAAGTTCGGGAATATTTTGCTCCTGTTCTATCCCAGCAGTCCCCAGGCTCAGCCTGCATAGACAGTGTGGAAGGCAGGGCTTCTCCATGCAATAGATCCATCCATACTGCCTGCGTGAGCACCGGATCTCCAGGAGCCTTGAATGCTTAGTGTGCAAATGAGACAAAGGACCAGTTACCACATTTCACAAAGTTACTGTGAGAATTATATGCAGCAGCGCATGTGTGGTACTTTTTTTTCATCTGTAAAACCCCCACATGGATATTGGCTGTCATCATCAGCTCCTAGAACATTCCTAATGGACAAAGAAGCTAATAAGCTTCATCAGGAAAAGGTATTCTATTTTTACTCCTTCAATGCTTGGCTCATAGCTGCATCTCGGTACACATTTGTTGAATGAATGCACGAAGAATAGATGGGGGCTGCAGCCTGACTTGACATTGTTATGCCCAAGTTTCTGGTCCCCAAATGGCGCCAGATTTCTGATGCAAATTACATGAGGGCTTTTAATAATATTCAAACTCAAGTTTGGACCACACCTCCACCACGCCAATGCAGTGAGTGGGTGACGGAAGTGTAGCCCCGAACCCGGGAAAGGGCAAACTTTTAAAGGGGAAACACTGTAATCAGGGGAGTTCGAATCCTGTTGTCTTGGGATTGGGTGAGGAGTACATAAGATAAGGTAGTTTCTGAACCAATTGGTCAGTTTTTGGGCGTGAAAACCTAACAAAGAGCCATTAATAATTGACAAGGTATCTTCAAGGACGGGATGCCTCCCAGGAACATCTGGACCTTGTTAAATTTTATGACCCTGTTTCCTGTCTTAATTGGCCATTTTTAGGGTATCTGTTCAGATTTCTGCTATGGCAACACATTTCCGGAGCTGAGATCGCCCCCCACCATTATATGGCTTAAGATAAAGCCCCTTCTTTAAATGGAGTTTGCAAAGTCAGCTCCTCACAACATGAAACAATAAATCTGCTTTTTTTCCTGCTGGAAACGATGTACTTGTCTTCTTTATGGGATTAATCCTTTTATTCTTTGATTTAAAATGGAGATCCAGAGGCTGGTTGATTTCAGCTGATTCCAGTTGCTGCATGCTGGTGTTCTCAGATGATTTTAATCTGTTTATACATGATTTTGGCTTTTTTTTTCTTATGATAGATCTAGGCCTAAGATCTGTGACACTGTTGTGTACAATCTCTCAGAGCAATGGAATGCAATTTTGTATCAGGATTGATTTACTCACCCTTATCAACAATAATTTTTGGCCGGGCAGTGGTGGCACATACTTTTAATCCCACCAGCACCCAGGAGACAGAGGCAGGAGGATCTCTATGAGCTCTAGGGAGCCTGGTTTACAGAGTGAGTTCCAGGATTGGCTCCAAAGCTACACAGAGAAACCCTGTCTCGAAGGAAAAAAGAAAAAGAAATTTTGTTTCATTTCATCTGTCACACTCTGATGCGCTAGGAAGTCAGTGTCCCTTTGTTCCTGATATGGCAGCTCTGCGTCTCCGCCCTTTGTGCATTGTGTGTGGTCTGTAATAACGAGTGCTCCACTCACTGGAAAGTCTGAGGAGCCTTTGTGTAGCTGAGTGACTTTGTGTCAGTTCTCTGCATTGTTGCTTGAGAATAGAAGTGGAGGTTTTCTTCTGGAGGGTCCTTCTCTCACTACCACTCAGAAGATGCAGCCCAAGAGAGAAGCGTGTGAGTCGACCTCTCAAGTAAGTACCCGATGAGTTTAGGACAGTATGGTTATTTTGTGTGTTTATATGTTAAAGAAAATAATTCATTTCTTATCCCAAGTCTTTGGGTGAAAAAAAGCATCAAAGAAATTCATTGTAGTTGTGTCTGTGTATGCTTTCTTAGACGATGGCCCCTTTAAGAAGAAATCGAACAAGTGCAGTATATTTCAGCCCCGCTTAGGGGCCACTGGCCCAGCAGTATGTTTCAACAGTGGTAATTTTGCTGCTGGAGAATGGTGTAAGAGCCCCGTGCCAGGGCTCACATAGGCGCTAAGAGACCATTGCTGGGCTCCAGGGAAGAGTCACAGATGTTGCTCTTTCTCTTCTCTGTTACACATTGTGGCCGATGACGAGCTCCTTGAGGACAGGGTCTTTGTCAGGATCCCTGCCAAGTGTCCTAACCCTGTCACTCACTGTGATAGAAAATGCAGTTTCTGTGTCAGCTCTAAGTATAAAAACATTTTGAGAGCCCCAGAGGTGGCCAAGCAGGCAAAGAAGTGCGCTGCCATGTCTGACGACCCGTGTTCAGTTCCTGGGGCTCACATGGTGGAAGGAGAGAACCAACTGCCACAGGTTTTCCTCTCTCTCTCTCTCTCTCTCTCTCTCTCTCTCTCTCTCTCTCTCTCTCTCTTCTCTCCCCCCAATTCACACAGACACACACACACACACACACACACACACACACACACACGGAGGGGAAAGAATGGATATGAATAAGTGTACTAAAAATTATTATACCTTTACCTTCAACAAAGCAGTCTGAGCCACACCCTCAATCTAGACAATTTGCACGGATAATCCACACATGCCTGTGTACATAGAGGTTCGTGGCCTGATTGTTTCATGTTAATATTATGAAGCACACATATTTGTCCTGTGCCCTAATTAGCTTTAATTGTCCACTTGCCACAACCTAGTGTCATGGGAGAGAAAAGCCTTGGTTGCAAAAAAAAAAAAAAAAAAAAAAAAAAAAAGACTGATCAGATCAGCCTGTGGGCATGGCTGAGCTGGTGGGGGTGGGTGTCTTAATAGTTAATTGATGTAGGGTGACCTAGCGCACCGTGGGTGGTATCATCTTTGGGCAGGTGCAAGCTGGACTACCGTGAGTCTGAGAGTAGAGTTCCTGTTTTGAGTTTTTGTCGAGACCTCCCTCTGTGATGACCAGTGACCTAGAAGTGTAAGACAGGAAATCATTTCCATACCTGAGTTGCTTTGGTCATAATGTTTATTACAGCAACAGAAATTAAACCAGAACACACTGCTAACACAAGGAGGTGGAAAAGGCAGTGTTTTAAGTGTCCCGGGAGCCAGGTTGACTTCGTTAATATCAAAAAGGTGTGCGGTGCTCTACCTTCTGCTCAGTCCAACAGTTTGGCAGTCCTGGAATTTGAGTTTGCACCCAGCTTTGCCCCTGGTGGCTCCTCTTCCACACTTTCAGCAGATGCTCCCCACCCCTCTGCTTCCTCACCCAAATTCCTGGCAGGTGAGAGCTGATGGTCTAAGCTCACCTTACCTTGTCAGATACACTCACACGAGCCCATCAACAACATTACTTTGGCTTCTCCCAGTGAGTTCATTCTCGTCCACACAGGTTCAAGAGGGATCACCATATAGCGCAAGTGTAAAGGAGTCTGGGGAAACTGGGCAGTGACCGACCTTCCCATTAAACACAGTACTCCAAGAAAAGGGAACAAAGCCTACCTTCTTCTGTGTTGCCTATTGTTATGCCCAGTCCCCATTGGGGACCTCAAAAGACCACCAGGGAGACTGACTGGCTGAAATATAAAAGCAAGGTTTATTCTTGTACACAAGTACAAGCCGGCAGGAACTTCGGCAGCACTACCTTTCTAGAGAGCAGTATTTAAAGACAAAACCCAGGAAAGTTACATTAGCAGGGTTTGGGGTAAAGGGTTCAGTCCTGATTGGGTGGCATTTGTCTAGGGGTGTCCCGTTGAAAAGCGATGGGTGTGTGCTGGCAGGTATCCTATCTACAATGGTTGGAACGTTAGGAATTTCCTTTAGATGGTCTGTTCCTGGGTGGTGCCTGGGTGGTCTCAGTTTGTGGTCTTTCTTGCAACCGGGTATTGCCTTAGGGCATACTACTGAGACCCAGGCCTCTATTAAGCTTCTGAGTCCTACACCTATGATCCTTGTGAAGACCAGAAAGAGTGGCTAGGCAACGTTTTTTGTAGTTGTAGTAACTGGAGACCACTCACTATGCCCACCCGCCTTTTCTGGCTTGTTACTGCTGGTGAGAAAATGGTAGGTAGCACCCTGACTTTAGGATGTTGTCCGGCACCCTGACTATAGGGAAGTGCGTGCTGACCAATGGCTGACTGTCGCTCCCATCTAGCCCCGTGCACCTAGAGGCCTTAAAAGGTTTCTCTATAAAGCCTAACTCTTCTTCCAAGTCTCTTCTGGCCTATCACACCCAGCAACTGATGCTTTTGAAGCGTCTCTTAGCTGGGAAGCACGGTGAAAACGAAAATGAAGCCAGGTTGGAGTGTGAAACCTGCTCTTCATGGATATGTTTTCTTCCGGAAGTGGTACTTCTGCAGGTCTCTTCTTCATGGAGGTTTGATGCCGAATTGGTTCCTGGTAAAGTGTCTTGGTTACCTGGAGAAACATCTGAGCCCGCCTGCCAGACTTTCTTTTACTAGGGAAACTTGTACATTTAGGTAGGTCATGGTATTAAACCTGGAGTTAGTTTTAACTGGCTTTGATTCCCATCTTGTGGGGGGGGGGGAGAAAAAACATTCAGAAATTAAATTGAGCATAGGGACTCGTGCCTGTAATCCCAGCACTGAGTCAGAAGCAGGACTCGGTGTTCAGGGCCATCCTGGGCTGCATAGCCTGAGCAACCGGAGACTCTGTCATTTGTCTATAGCCGCAGGCGACTCAGTCAGGCGTGGAAAGGTTTGGCTCCTGAGTGTCTTCTGACTTCCACAGGCTGTGATGTGCATCCTGGCTCCCAATGTAAATAAGTTGATGTAAAAGAAAAAAAAATAAGCCTTTCTAGATAGACTTCAAATGAAAGGTGAAACCTTTTAAAGTCTATGGTCACTTGTTTGTTTTTTTTTTGTTGTTGTTGTTGTTGTTTTTTAACTTCCTACCTAGTTTTCAACTTAAATAAACTTACTTTCCCGTCTTAAACTCTTCATAATATCTGTATAGTAGTTGAAGAATCAAATTTCTGAAAATTTGGTCCTTGTCAGGATAGTGACTGAAGCCATTGGGCTGACTGTCACACACGGACACACACAGGTCTATCCTGGTGTCTTTGTCAATCACGCTGCACCTAGAGCTCACCAACTCTGCTAGGCCAGCTGACCAGGGAAGCCCACAGATCTTGTGTCTCTGCCTCCCTGCAACAGGGTTACAAGCGTGCTCGTGGCATGGTGTTCGGCACTTTTACACTGGTTGTGGGGGAGTCGGATTCAGGTCCCCATGCTTAAGCGCCAAGCACTTCACCAACAGAGCAGACATCTTGGACGTGTTTTAAAACATCCAAGACATCTTAGATGTATTTTATTATTTCCTTACTATGTGTTTATAGGTGCAAAATTATAGGGTCAGAAGTAACATTAAAATAAATCGTACACCAGACGTGGTCACTCTCGCCTTTAATCTCAGCATTTGGGAGGCTGAGGCAAGAGGATTATTACTGCGTGTTCAAGGTCAGCCTAGGCTAGGGAGTGAGATGCTGTCTAACCAAAACCAAACAAAATTGTAACTATATTGAAGACTTGATACATTTTACTAAATTGATTCGTTTTAAAACTGCTTTCGCTCTCCTCTCCTGCTGCTGAAATGTGTCAGTGCTCAGCTTCCTCCAGGAAGCGGCTCCTTTGGCTCTTCTAACTGCCCTCTCTATCTGGGACCAGCCGCCCAGCGTGAAGGAGACCCTTGGTGCTGTGTCTCTTTCCATAGGGTGTGGCTTCTGACCCAGCGTTGTCCCTGCCGCTCTTCCAAAGCCTTCTTTCCTTTCCTGGTGTCAACTCGATTTACAGAGCTGAGATGCGCCTGGAACGGCTCTTTGACTCCTTGCATCCTGTCTTCCTGTAACTTTATTTACCTTGGGTGGAATTTCTGAGAAGCTGCTAAAACTGTCATTTCTGGTTTTGTTGTTGTTGTTGTTGTTTTGTAATTGTTCAGTGCATTTATTCATTGTGTCCTTTTTTCAAACAAATTGGTTATTTGTTATTCCTCAAAGCTTGTGTCTCCCTTTGTTCTCCTGGTCACTGATCATGGAAGGTGTTCTTTAATTCTGTAATTTCTTTGCTCTAAACCTTTCTGTACTTCCATAATAATAACCATGTAACTGGATTTGTGTTTCTTTAAATCAGTAATTATTTAGAAGAATTTGCTTTTCATGTGTTGAGACTCATTTGTGCAAATGCCTGTCACTTCTGTAACGGCTTTGTCTTAATTTGTGCTTGGAGTGTGATCTGTCATGGTTGCTTGCAAGAGTTTATGGAACTCTTCAATTTATGCTCTAGTACGATTTATATTTGTGTACATTTGAAAAGAATTAATATAAAGATGGCTTAGTCTTGCTTTTTCCAATCCTAGATAACATTTTCATGACTGTAGGGGGAAAAATCGTCTTGAGCACAAACTGAACGTGAAGCCTCGACTCCTAGCGGAAGAGCTTTGAGGTCGAATTGTGCTGTCTGGCTGCCTGTTGTTTTGCCTGCATCTATGTATGTATGTATGTATGTATGTATGTATGTATGTATGTATGTATGTGCACCAGTTACATGTGAGGTCAGAAGAAGGGGATATATCCCTAGGAACTGGAATTACAGATGGTTGTGAGCCGCTGTGTGGGTGTTTGGAACTGAACCCAGGTCCTCTGCCATAGCAACAAGTGCTCTTAACCTCTGAGCCAATTCTTCAGCCCCAGTTTGGCTTTTTAGAAAAAAAAATACCAGGAATATAGTTGGCATTCAGGGTCTCAGCTGAGAATCTTAAACACACAGAGTGAACAGTGTCCCTTTATCAGAAAAGCAACACATTTCATTTAAAGGCAAGAGATAAATTATCCAGAGAGAAATAGTGGTGTACAGGGAAACTAGGTATTTGGTAAACAGAATTCAGCTCCTTTGTTTCATATTTCATAGATCAAGCCTTAAGTTTCCTGCATTCTGCCCAGCTTCCCTGTGGGCAGGCGTTTTTGCGAGGACATCTGCTTCTGTTTTTTGGTTGATTGTCTTCTTGAGGCAGTTCCTTACCTATGTGGACTAGACTGACCCCAAACTTGTGGCTGCCCAGCCTTTGCCTCCTGATTACCGAGATTACAGATATGTGCAGCCACGCCTCCCCGATGGAGTAGTTAGTTCAGTTTAAAACAAGTTGAAACCAAGAAGTTGATGTTTGCTTCCACTCATACATCTCAGGCTTATATGTGTAATAGTGACTGGAATAAATGTGTTTTTAAGGCATTTAAACTTTTAGCAGCAAAGTTTAAAATGTTAATGTGTTTGTTGCATGAGTACCTGCTATTTCTGGGAAAATGACTTGGTATTTTCCAGTTTTATAGCGAGGAGTCCGGAAGGCTGGCTGCCAGGGTCACTCTCAGCAGGACTCGCTTTTGCATTCCTGGCAGTGTCTCCAAACCTTGCAGCCGTGTGTATCTGTTAATCACGGGGAGTTTGATTTTTAAAAGGAAATCCCCTTTTCTCCTAGGAAGCTTGATAAATGATAACTGGAGTGGATTTTAGTCTCTGGCTCTCAGGGTTCAGGAAGGTGTGGGTCTGATGTTAATGTCGTGAGTGTGCTTGAGCGTGCTTCCTGAGTTCACCTCTCCGCCACAGAGCCGTCTCACTGAAGAATGAAAGATAGCGTGACAAGAGTTAAAAGCGCTGGCTGCTCTTGAAGAGGACCTGGATTTGGTTCTCAGTACTTACCAGGTGATTCACAGTCCTCTGTAACGCCAGTGTCTGGGGATCTGGTGCCCTCTTCTGGCTGTCAGAGGCACTGCTTGCACATGATGCCCAAACATACAAGCAAGGAAAATACCCACATGTATTCAATTTAATAAAAATTAAAATGATACTTTGTCGCTAGGTGGTAGTGGCACGTGCTTTTAATCCTAACACTCAGGGCAGAGGCAGTTGGATATATCTGAGTTGGAGGCCAGCCTGGTCTACAGAGCAGGTTCCAGGACAACCAGGGCTACACAGAGAAACCCTGTCTCATATATATATTATTGTAGTAAAAGTGGCTGATAGGTGCCTGGAGAGATGGCTCAGTGGTTGAGCATTCTATCGTGTAGAGAGAGGATCTGGCTTCTGTCCCTGGCTCACAACCATCTGCGACTCCAGTTCCAGGGAGTCTGATACATCTTCTTGCATCCATGAGCACCAGGTATTTATGTGTGTTGCACACACATGGTTGCAGTCACTTATCCATACACACACAATTAAAAAGGAAGTTGGAAGGTCAGTTTTCCCGTCTCACGGAGGAGTGCAGTTTGGAAAGGTGCGCTGTTGGGATGGGTTGACTTGCGAGAACAATGTGCATCTTGTTTCTGTAACTCCAGCTAACTTTAATTAAAGGCTGAGGACAGAAAACATAAGGTGTTTGGAGGAACCAGGGAGGGGACTAGTGGGCTGGCCCATCCCCCATGGCTCAGTGCTTCCAGGGTGTGTGCCAGGGCAATCTGGATTTGTCTTTCATGGGGGAAAGGTGTCTTAGCCCATAAAATCACAGAAATGCCCAGCCTGTCACATGGTCTTTGTTCTCTGGCTTCAAAGACTTGGAAGGCTTACCTTAGGCCCCTGAGCTCTTGGGAAAGGCAGAAGCTTCTCATTTGTAACCTTCCCTAAAGACTAAGGAGCATGAGGGTGGGCATGGATGTGGGTATGAAGGGACAGGTGTCTGCTGGAAGATCAGCGTTGGCGCTCTGCTGAGGTTCTGTCAGTCAATACTGCAGGTCCCATGAGCTGCAGCTGAGCCCTGGCTCCACCTCCCACCCTTTCCCTCTGGATTGAAGTAGAATATTTATACATTCCCAAGATGAGCAACATGGGAGTTGCCTTAGGTTTGTAATGCTTTATTGAAAGCCATGTGTGTGTGTGTGTGTGTGTGTGTGTGTGCGTGCGTGCGCGCACGCACATGCATGCATGTATATGAATAGGTGTTTTAATTGAAACCTGTATTATTGCCTGCACCATACCACAGAGCTTGTTTGTTTATGAGGAAAAAAACGAAAACACTGAGAAATAGTTTCAGATTGTGATGTTTTTTCAGAAGGCTCCCATTCGCAAAGCTTTAGTTGAAAATAGAAAAAAAGAAATGAAAAGCCCCTGCATCTTTATCCCACATATTGTTTTTCAAGGGAGGAGTTCTGGATCCTGTTTTAAATGTCATAATGTATTTCAATTAAACCAGGAAAAATATTCTAAGAGAAGAAGCAGTTTCTGATACTAAGTAACATCTTTAAATTTGCATAGTAGTGGGGGATTTATAACAGTCTGGAGATAAGTGTCCATTTAAACATCAAAAGGAAGGGCATGAAGTCTGTCTAGTGCATGCCTGAGGTCTGCCACATAGTGGTGACAAAAGCCATATTTCTAGTGAGGGATTTCTCTTTGTGTATTAATATGGTCACTATCAGAACCGGTGCTTAGGTAACAGGCCGGTGACAGTGACCTGAACCGTGGCTTAATGAGTGGTTCTCTGCTGTGATCTCTGGACCATCATCAGGGTCCACAGCATCAGCTGTGCACATCATCAGGGAGGTTTTTGGCAAGCTAATGTTCTCAGGTGTCGCTGAATACTTCTGATAGGGCAGAGATTGCAAGCCACAGGCTGGAAGCATCCTTTTTAATCACTGCATCAGTTTCGTTGTCGAGGTCTGCCCTGGTGATAGACTTCTCTGGATTCTCCATGCCATCAGCAGTGGAAGCAACCTCTTTTGGGGGCTGTCATAGACAGCCTTACCAGGGCCACAAAGGTAGTCTTAGGAGGTGCGGAGGGATGCCAGGGAGTTCATAAGAGCCCGCTGAGTTACCTCCACTCAGCTGCCCTTAGTTTGCTGTGTCCAGTGCGTTGTGGCACTTCCTCTTCATGGAGCTGTCCCCCATGTCTGTGTTGGCTTTCTGCTTAGGGTCACTGGGGGAGATAATGTGACTCAGAGTCTGCGCATGCTGGCTCGACTTTACAGGAAGCTTCGAGATAAACTTGGCACTTCTGAAACTGATTTTATTTCAGGCTGTGGGACCTTATCTTGTAAGCCATTAATATCCTTTGCCTGCCAGGTAGCAAGTACTCTGGTGTGCAGAGTTTGAAGGGATCTCTAGACAGTCAACACTAACTGTGCATCATCTCCCAGAGAGCTCGTGTCTTCTGCTTCTCAAAAATGTGCCCTCTGGACTCCAAGCGGCATCATCTGGGGATGCTGGAGGAACACAATTCACAGGCTCCACTTCAAACCTCTTGAGTCAGAAGTTCTGAGATGGGAGCAACCAATTTAACAAACCCTGCTAATATTTGAGAAGTATTGGTTTTAAGCCCACTCTTAAACATTTTTAATTGTCATACAGTAGCCCTGTGCCTCCTAGTATCTGCATTTGCTTAGTTTTTGAAGTTTCTCTTGCTATTGACGTCTGCTTTTTAGTTTACTGTGATCTGATAAGATACAGGAATTATTTGGATTCTTTTGTATTTGTTAAGACTGTCTTGTGGTCTAGAATGTAGTCTGTTTTAGAGATGGTCCATTGAGCTGCAGAGAAGAATGCTTTTTGTTGCCTAATACATGAGCTATTCTGTAGGTACCTTATTAAGTCCCTTTGATCTTAACTCTGAAGTTTCTTTGCTGATTTTAGTGTCAATGACTTATCTAAAGATGCACTATTCCTACACCCCCTCTCCACCCCCTAGGTTACTCTGTGTAGTCCTGGCTGTCCTGAAACTCACTTTGTAGACCAGGCTGCCTCGAACTCACAGATCCACCTGCTTCTGCCTCCCGAGTGCTGAGATTAAAGGCATGCACCACCACCACCCAGCTGAGATGCGCTATTATTTTATCAGGGCTGAATTGATTTTTAAGACTATAAGTATGGAATTGGAAGCCCCAGTCTTCAGCACATGTATGTTTACAATTGTTGTATCTTCGCAATGAATTTTCTACTAATACATAGTAAAATCTTTTAAAATCTCCTCTAATTTTGGTGTGCATTCTACTTTGTCAGAGATCCAAATCCTCTAACTTTTTCAGGTTTTGGCTTCCTTGGTAGACTGGCTTCCATCTTTTCCTTCTGCATCTAGCTTGCTAGTGAAGTGTGTTTCTTGGAGACCGCAGATTATTGGATCCTGCTTTTTTAAAATACACTTGTCTTTGTCTTTTAATTGGTAATTTAAGGTTCTTCTTTGAAACATGTTTGCGAATTCCTAATTTTGTTGTTTGTTCTTTTTTTTTTGTCCTATTAGTATTGGGATTACTGTTGAACCGTGTTGGACATGATGGGTTCCTTCCTCCCGCCTTTCCTTCATGTCTCTGTTTCATGAAGTTTATTTGCTGTGCTTATGATTGGAACTGTCTTTCTTCCTCCTGGATAGTATTCCTCTTAGCATCTATAGTGCTGGCTGGATCGTAAACTGCCTTGGTTTGTGGTTGTCTTGGAATGCCTGTTTCTCTATTCTGAAGGGCAGTTTCCTGGATGCAGCCATCTTGACTGGAAGTTATTTACTTTAGAGTGTGAGATACATCATTCCGTGTGTTCCATGCCAATGAGATATTCGATGTTACTGATGTGTTTGAGAGCTATTTCGTATTTTCCGTTTGGAATGTTTCATACCATTTCCTTGCTTTGTATGTTTGACATTGTTTCTGTATGGTTTTTGGTGGAATCATATTGCCCTTTTCTGTGTGTGTGTGTGTGTGTGTGTGTGTGTGTGTGTGTGTGTGGTGTGTGTGCATATGTAGGTGTGTGGTTTCTGTGGTATATTTGCTTAACTATTAGTTTGATGTCTCTTCTGCTTTAATTTGGTGCTTTTTATTGTTTTTATTGAGCTATACATTTTTTCCCACTCCCCTCCCTTCTTCCCCTCTTCTCTTCTACCATCCCCCCATGATCCCATTTTACTCAGGAGATCTTGCCCTTTTCTCCTTCCTAAGTGGATCCATGTATGTCTTTCTTAGGGTCTGCTTTGTTGTCTAGGTTCTCTGGGGTTGTGGACTTAGGGTTGTTACCATTTGCTTTATGTCTGATATCCATTTATGAGTGAGTACACACTATGTTTGTCTTTATGGGTTTGGGCTACCTCACTCAGGATGTTTTTTTTCTAGGTCTATCCATTTGCCTACAGATTTCAAGATGTAATTATTATTATTATTTTACCATTGAGTAGTATCCCATTGTGTAAATGTCCCACATTTTCCTTATCCATTCTTCAGTTGAGGGGCATCTAGGTTGTTTCCATGTTGAGGCTATTATGAATAATGCTGCTATGAATATAATTGATTGAGCAAGTGTCCTTGTGGCACAATTGAACATCCTTTGGGTATATACCCAAAAGTGGTATTACTGAGTCTTGAGGTAGATCGATTCCTAATTTTCTGAGAAACTGCCAAAATGATTTCCAAAGTAGCTTTACAAGCTTGCACTCCCACCAGCAATGGGAGAGTGTTCTTGGGGCTTTCTTACTGAACAGCTTGTTCTTAAGGGCTCAGCCCCTAATACTACTCAGAGAGAGGAAAGTAAACTCTTTTGGAATGGGATTTCTGCTTCCCCTCTTCCTATGGGGACCTATGAGGCTGGAACTGTGTTCATTTTGGCTTCTCCTTGCCATGTACCGCCCTTTTATTGACACCATTCAGCTCTTCTGTCACCGTCTCCGTGGATTTCCAGAGCTCTTTCTCTTCTAGCACAGTCCGTGCTTCCTTTTTAAAATGATGTTTTGAGATAGAGTCTCACGATGTAGACCAGGCTGGCCTGGAACTCAGAGTTGCACCTGCCTCTGTCTCCTGTGGGCACCACCACACCCAACTGTCTTTCTTATACTCCCTCTTCTCCTTAGCTAGCTCATGGTGGCAGCTTCTAGTCAGCCATCTAATGGAGGAGTCTCACATATGGATTTAATAAAATGTATATAGCTGAGATCAGGAGCTGACCACACGCCAGATTTCGAAAGTATTTAGTTGCCAGCTTCGAAGAATAGAGCTTGATGAGGAAGGTCTGGAGGGAGGCGAGGTCTGGCTGGTCCTGGTGTTCCCAGGTGCAGGCTCTACTCCCGTCAGGCAGCGCTCCCCACCATCCCCTACAGCTCTGCCCTGCTTTAGGGCTCCCAACACCCAGCAAATGGAAGAGATGGTTCCTCTGGAAATCTTTTGCTACAAGGAACAATACCAACGTAGGAGTGAATTTATCAGGATCCTGAAATGCCCAGGAGCCTCAGAGAAAATCTACTGTCCCCCTCTTCTCAGCTCTGTCCTCAGCCTTCTGCAGACTAGTGTCGTAGAAGCCTTTCTCTCCTGATGTTGCTTCTTGTTAGGTTTTTGCCATAGCAACAGAAATGAAGCTAGGACATGGGAAGTGTGTTAGGAGGTGAAAAGTGGCTTTTATTTGACACCGTGGCCTCATCAGAAAACCCCAGAGAGTCCACAGATTGCATGAAAGGACAGTCATTCTCCCTGCGTAATGCATGCTGTCGCGGATGTACCCATTAACCCCACTCTAGGGGAGCAACCCTCTTGGACTCTAGGCTGATGTTAAAACAGAGGGAGTGTGGGCCTCTTCCTAGTTCCTCTGTAACTGGGGCCCCATGGCTGTCAGCACCCGATGCTTTCTGTGGTGCCTGGCTCTTTTAGTGCAGACTTCGATGCAGCAGTGGTGATATGTGAGCCGACGGTCTTAGGGAACGGCTTCGGGGTCAAAACCTTTTCATGGGCGTCTGTCTGCTTTAAAAGCCTCCTTTATTGAGTGAGAGCCAGTGACACAGAACTGAGAAAATACAGACTCTGGGCATCGAACCCCTTCCCTCTCTCCTTGTTTTTTCTGTCAGTAGGAGATTCGAGTTGGGGATAAATCTTTGTCCACAAACTAGAGGTGTGGCGATTATTGCATTTTTCCCAAACTGGCATGATATTCACAGTGAGTGTCTCTCTTCAGCTTTCCAGATTCACCTTGGTTGTTCCTGAGACATTTCCCACACCTTCCACACACTTTTCAGGCCACACACAAGTATAAGTTCAGCATTTGGGCTTTCTCTTGTGGGTGCAGCCAGATATGGCTCTGCTGTTGTAGACTCCCTGAATTTGGGAAGCCAGAGCTATATATAACTGGAATTTAAACACGGAGCAAGCTTCCTGCCCTCAAGTCAGTGCTGAGCTGCCTCAGGGCTGGGTGCTGCCCGGTGGTCTATAAGCCGTGCTTCCTCGGGTCACCTAGTCACAGCTCTTCCATAGCATCTGTGGCTGTAGCCACACTGTGGGGAGGATGCCAGCTGTCCCTGCTCGTGGCTCCTGAGATGTGTGGGCCTGTAGCTGCTATCAGGTGGCAGAGGAATTGGAGACATTGGGCCTCCCAAAGCCAATTTGCAACTTTCTGTTGTACACTAACCTTCAAATTTATAGCACTTATTTATTTATTAAAAATTTCCACCTCCTCCCATCCTCCCATTCCCCCCCCCCCCCCCACTCTCCAGTCCTAAGAGAAGTCAGGGTGCTCTGCCCTGTGGAAAGTCCAAGGCCCTCCCTCCCCACTCCATCCAGGTCTAGGAAGGTGTTTAGCACTGGTTTTGAATCATCACTAAATTAATTAAATATGTGTTTTCCCTTTCTGACAATGAGTCATTTGGTTCCACTAATATTCTCTGATAAAAAACCTATCTTCCAGGGTCACACAGCCATGAACTTTTGCCCCCAGGCCTCAGTAGAGAGCTGTGAGTGCAGTCAGGTTTAGTTATCAGCTGCCTCCTTTTGTCCTTACTTCAGACCCTTCTTCCTTGCCCATAGCACGGCTAATACAGTAAAGAATGAGTAGGCATTTGGGGCAGATAATTAGGTCTAAGTGGGGAGGACACCTACAGGATGATGAAGCCCACACCCAGCATGGATAGAAACAGTGTTTTCCAGAGAGTTCCATGAAGCCCTCGGCATCTAGAGTTGCAGCACGGGACGGACTGTGCATAAAATATTTATAGAGCACAGTGCGCTTCACCTTTGACAAAAGAAGGGTTTAGGTGTGTACTGTTACTGTGGCTGCCGCCAACCCATAAACCACTGAAGGACTTTGGAAGAAAGGAAAGCATTTGCCGTTGAGTTTGTAGAGGCTGATAGAGTAGCCTTGGTTCTCAGCTAAAAGTACTTAACTTTTTATGTGTTATCAGAATGACCCTTCAGTATCGAGAAAAATAAAGGGAGAGAAGTGGGTTTGTTTGTGACTGAGTTTACTAGAGAAGCTCAAGAGAACGGACGGAGCTAGATGTTTGAAGTTGGCAAAAGGAATCGACTTAGCTTCTGGGATTACAGCTAAGAAACCAAAACCACAGTTTTAAGAAGCAGCGTATGGCTTGGTGCGCGCGTGCGTGCGTGCGTGTGTGTGTGTGTGCGTGTGCGTGTGCGTGTGTGCGCGTGCGTGTGTGCAAGCATGCCTGTGTATGCACCTATAGTAGAGTCTAGAGGTCAATTTCCCTTGTCTTTTATTGTTCCAAATTCCTTTTTAAAGCATACTATGTTATTGAGCCCAGAGCTTAACCATTGTAGCTAGACAGTCTGGTCAGAGATACCAGGGATCCATGTGCCTCCCCTTCACCCCTCAAGCACTAGAATCACAAACATGTGGCTGTCATGCCCTGCTTTTACATAGGTGCTGGGGATCTGAACTCAGGTCCTTGTGAGTGTGTAGCAAGCACTTAGTAAGCCATCGTCCCATCCCTACATGGTTTATATATAGAACCAAGTATCTCTCGCTGTGCTGTGTGTTTGTCCATAAAAAAGGAATGCTAGTGCCCACCTAACCGCCTCCTAAAGGGCTGGAAGAGTAGGCACCTCTTTCTTAGTAAGTGGGGGCGATCTTGTTTGTTCATTTGTCTCTATGAGAATTGCGTTGGCTCATGAACTTACCTCGATGTTCCTCTTCTGGAAAAGCATAACAGAGGAACTGATCAGCAAGGCAAAGACATATCACTGTCTTTCAACATGCAAGACATGAGACCCACCCCAGGGTCCTTACTGAGACTCAGGAGCTTCCTAGACTTCCCTAGACTTTGCTTCTTATAACAAAAAATTCCCAGTCAATGTATAGTCAGGGTAGCAAGCAGATAATGCCCTTGATATCATGAGATAGTGTAAATACACATGGAGAACACTCAAGTAGAAAAATAAACCAAAGGCATGAACAAGAGGTCTAACATGATAACGTGTTCAGCTTCATGTGCACACTGAGTTTGAAGTGTCTCTACACTACAATATTAAAAAAAATACTACCCAAGCAGAAGAGGGATGTGGAGCAGTGGCATTGCTGTGTGCCATGGCATTTGATGTTCTTATGTGCAGCTTTCCACGGTGTCAGCTCCTTATGTTCTACATGATTAGCCTGTGACTTTTTCCAGAAAAATAACGGATGGTGTGTCAGCACTGGTTTATAGTCAAAGCTTAGAAATTATCTCAGTGAGGCCAAGGGGTTTTTAAAAATCTCATGCAGCCATTAAAATAAAAATGTAGGAAATTATTAAATGGCAGTGTTTTTCTTCAAACAAATGGGAAAATCCAGTCACAAATAATGCCAGAATATTCTTGTTTTTGTGTTAGGTTTTTAAATTGGCCTTGCATACATACCAAAGTGGGAGAAGATTCAGTGAGAAGCTAATGACACTTAAAAAGCTTTATCTCTTAAATTTTCTAAACTTATAGCTGACAATAAACACTTTTTTGTTTTTGTTTTGGTTTTTCAAGATAGGGTTTCCTGGAACTCACAGATCCACCTGCCTCTGCCTCCAAGGGCTGGGATTAAAGGTGTGCGCCCCCACCTCCCAGCTTACACTATTACAACAAACACTATTTTGAGCGATGAGAACATGTTACTTTAAAGATAATTGAGCCTTACCTATATAGATTACCCAGCACTGTGCTGTCGGCTTGTCACGGCGCCCTATCTGTGGTCTGGTCTGTGTGAGTGACCGTCCATCGCGTTCCTGAAGCAATAGACTAACGTAGAAGTCGACTAGACGCCAGCTTTCCTGAGCTGACGGCAGAAAGTGTCGAATGGCTCTGTGAGATTTCTTAGGGAGACAAAACCAGGCAGTCAGGGTGGCGTTGGCAGAGCAGAGTTGGACAGCTTGGAACTGAAGTGTCTCCAGCTGGTGGTGAGATTTTGGGAGCTGGCTGGAGGAAGTAGCACATCCCTGGGGGTATATCATCACACACTGAATCGCATCCTGCTAGCTCTTTCTGTTTCCTGGCCTACCATGAAATGAGCTTAGCTGCTGCGCCCTCTGAAACCAGCTGTCCAAATAAGGCTTTCCTCTCTAGGTTATTTCCTTTAGTTCCTTGTCTATCATCTTTGGGATAAAATTGCAGTCACCCATCATCTTTCCCCATGGCGAGTTATTCAGTGATGCTGAGAGCTTGGTTATGAGATACCATTTGAAATTTGAGCATGCTCACTTTGGCATGAGATCTGATATGTGTCGGACATACTTAAAACTCATCTCCTGGCTCCATGAGGAGAGCCTTAGACTGAATAGTCAATAAGTGGTGTCCCTTGACATTGCCTCTAGGTGTCTTCTATAAATGTGCTGGGCCATAGTCATCTGTATCCTGGCCTGGTACCCACTAGTGATTGAACCTGGCATTACAAAAATTGTTCACAGTTGGCTAACAACATAGTTTAAAACACATATACATTGTGAAGTATTAAGTTCAGGCAGATATATCACCTCAAACATTTACAATGTCTTTATGGTGAAAACTTTGAAATTCCTTTTAGTAAAGGAAATTTAGTAAAGGCCTGTTGACTTTGAAGAGCATTGGCAGAGCTGACCCAGAAGAGAATTGGCTTATAAAAACGAATACGGTCTACACTGAAGTGAAAACCTTAATAAACACTGCTCAGCCAGGCATCTAAACTTGATACACAATGCCACACTGGACAGTAATGTTAGGTGGTGTGTGAGGGTTACAGTATGTGGACGGTGGGCATTGCTGGGGCTGGAAACTGTAGCATGTAGCTCACAAGGGGACCTGCATATTTTTGGTCGTTGATTAGTCTCACTGGAAGAGAAGGAATTGGAAACTGGTAACACATAGTTAGTGGATGGTAGATCATGGGCGAACTGAAAGCCCCCAGAGGAATTGATATTTGGTAGAAGACAAAGACTGGGGCTGTGGATAAAAGAGGACTCGGGGTTTAGAAGTTTTAAAGCTAGAGAGCCTTAGGGCTGGTGTAGTCTGTAAGGCGGGATGGGAAAGGCTGATGCTGCCGAGGACCTGTGGTGGGATCAGCGAGACAAAAGATCGCGCTGTTCTTGTTTTACAACAGCCTCTGGGATGCATGCTCTCATTTTATTCATAGTGAAGCTGAGATACTTGGCAGAGCACACATAACCTGGTTACATTCTGCAGAATGGCAGGAGCATGATTCCTGCCCAGGGACCTCTGATTTCCTAGAGCAATGAGGGTGTGAAAGCCGGCATCGGTACTTGATTGTGTAGTCAAGGAAACCAAGAACTCAGGGACAAGGGCGATCTGTTCAAGGTTGTGCAGGTAGTAGGAAGAAAGTGGACAGGTGGCAATCTACGGGAAGCGTCCAGGTTACAGGTTAAGAAGTCGTAGACACATGCAATACGCCGATGGATGTAGCAGCAGGCAGTGTTACCAAATCACTGTTATTAAAATGGAGGCTCAAGAAAGATGGTGCTGGATGGATGTTGGAGTTGGGAGCAGTGGAGAGCGTGACTGAGTGACAGTCCCAAGGTTTTTATCCCAGGGAACCGCCACTCAGAGTGTTGATGATGGAGTGGTCTGAGTATGAAATGACAGGAAACCACGGAAAGATGGGTGGGATGTGTGAGCTGACCTATGTATGTTTTAGCAACCACACAGAAGACGGTAACAACTAAGGATGAAAGGCGGTGAGGGACAGAGCCTTTGAAAGAAGACATCAACGTAAGAGTGGTCTGATTTCAGAAATGCATAGCTGACTCCAGTCATTGTAGAGAGAGGGTTGCGCCATCCCTTCCTCAGTGAGATCTCTTCCCTTTCAGAATGATTGTCGCCCTACTGGATGGATCGCTGCGCTACTGAGTGACGGCCATCTTCAGGCTACACTAGGGAGCTGTCTGCGGAGTTGAAATGTTTATTGTAGTAACCTCCGACCTTACGTGATTAAGGTAAGGTTTTACTTTTTTAATCTTAGAGCCATCACAGAGTTGTCATGTTTGTCTCCTATAACTTTACTTTCTACAGATATTAATCCATTCCCTCCCAGAGGTTCTTGTGTTCTGATATTCCATTCAGAACACTCTTAATCTGAAAATGTATAAGAGTGCAGAAAATATTTTTTATAGGATGAAATATGAGCAGGCTCTTTGACGCTGGAAAATGGAGGTGAAATATATTACTCCTCAGATTAAATCAATAAAATATTCCATTTCCATAAACACAGTATGCATAGGCTGGATTATACTAGAAAAAAATTATTAGATCAAGAGAAGTGTTATTAAGGCTACTTGAAATAAATGGAAATACTTAAATATTTTCAAAGACAAAAGTAAAAATACAGGGTGTTTAATAGAAAATTATTGTTCAACTTTCAGAGATATCAGCATTTCACTGAGTTATTTTCCCAGTTTATGTAGTATGTGTGCTTCATTTACTAGATTGGTTTAGGAATGATTGACATTTACGGCATTGCCCTGTGCCAGTCTCTGCACCACCCCCTTTGTAGGTGTTAATTTATTGACTCCTACCGAGATTATTTCTTTGGTCCTTTATTATGGTGTGTGCATGTGTGTGCATGCAAAGGTCAAAGGACAACGTTCAGGGCTGGGTTCTCCTGCTGTGGATTGTGGGCACCGAACCCAGGTCATCGGGTTTGAATAGCGCCGCATTTACCTGCAGAGCCATCTTTCTGGCCTGTCAGTATATTAACTCTCAATGATGCTGTGAGAGCCTTTGTCACCGTTTGCAACTAAGAAAATTGAGACTTTGGGAAACTAAGTGACTTATCCATGCTTGTAAACTTGGGCTAGTGAGCTAATAAGCCCTACCAATAGGCGGTTGTTCACAATTCAGCAACAGACCCTTTTACAGGACGGTGAAAAGTTCAGTCTCTCCACCGTCTCCTTGGCTGTACACACCACTTCTCTCTCCTTGTTTTTAGAAGCTTCCCTGTTGGGAGTCTTTGCTATCCACGTGTATGATTATCTCTGTGGGACGAGTCGCTACCACCATGACCTTGCCAGGGTTGATGGGACACTCTGCTTGTTGGTTTTCAGAAGGCTGTGCCAATGCAGCCCCCTGGCTTCAGGATAGAGAAGTAACTGACAATGCCCAGCGACACTTGAAGATTGCAATTTGAATGACCTTGCCTTGGTTTTAGGGATCCCAAAGGTTCTTACATATCTATCCTCTTCCATCTAGAGACCATCACATCTGCACGCTCTCTTTCTGTCATTGCTCATGGAGTTGCAGGACAGTGCAGAAAGGTGCAGGCTCTCCAGTAAGATGCCTGGCTTTAGATCAGAGGAGGGCTACTCTGCCTCAGTTTCCCCGACCTCCCTTATAAAACTCTTCAGGATGTTCTGCCTTGGTACATGCTCAGGAATTGTTGGCTGCAGCTGTCTTCCAGAAGTGCATGCTCACAGAAACAAAACAAAACAAAAAATAAAGGCTGTTCTTGGTTTGAATGAAATGTGATTGTTACTAAATTAGTAAATTACAGTAGAAACAAGACCACTGATAGTGTCACACTGGTAGCGTTAGCTCTGATTAGCTGAAGCTCACACATCACCATTCCTGCCTTAGTTGATGCAGGGAGGTCATGTACCAGGGCAGAGTAGAAACAGGGTAGCCAGGCTCTTGAAGCTTTATGACTCCCATTGGACTGACTCTCTCTCTCTCTCTCTCTCTCTCTCTCTCTCTCTCTCTCTCTCTCTCTCTCTCTCTCTCTCTCTCTCTCTCACACACACACACACACACACACACACACACACACGTTCCTCTCTGCATACTGGTCAGGGAGGTAGAGCTGCTTTTACTACCCTGGTTTTATGGGGAAGGAAATTAACTTGAGGATTAAGGGTTTTGCTCACTTCAGGTCATGGAATGGTCAGCAGCAGAGCTGGCAAGCACTCTAGATTCTGTCTTTGTGTCCTTAATCCTCATGCTTGATATTCCCTGCATAAGGATAAAGCCACAGAGTGGTAGGTGGGGAGAGCCAGGGCCAGAGATGTCCTGGTACAGGAAGAGCAGAACCAATGCTCCCTAGGAGAAGGCAGCAGAGTTGGGAGAAGGGAGCTTGGGCATGTTAGAAGTATGACGGGGAACCATGCACAGAGCAAGTGTGCATAAATGGGGACGTTGAGGACTTCAGACATCAAAGGGCTGAGAAAAGATCCAACGAAGAGGATTTCCTTCTTGGCTGTTTGAGTCAGGATCTCGTGTATCCCAGGCCTTAAACTCTGTATATCCTAGGCTGACCCGGAACTTCTTTTAAAAAGCTATTATTACCATTGTTGTCGGTGTGTTCTTTCTCTGTGTGTGTGCACATGCACACATGCATGTAGTAATGAGGTGCAGGCTGCGTTCCCGCCGCCCAACTTGCTTAATCCCGAAATAATCACAGAAACTGTATTCATTTAAATACTGCCTGACCTATTAGTTCTAGCCTCTTATTGGCTAACTCTCACATCTTGATTCAACCCATTTCTAATAATCTGTATGTCACCACAAGCTCCTGGCTTACCGGGAAAGATTCAGCATGTCTGACTGGGCAGCTTCATGGCAGGTGGCTCTACCCCTGCTTTCTTTCTCCCAGCGTTCTGTTCTGTCTATTCCACCTATTTAAGCTGCTGCCCTATCAAAAGGCCAAGGAAGTCTCTTTATTTAACCAATGAAAACAACACATAGAAAGAAGACCCTCCTACACCATTTCCCCCTTTTCTGTTTAAACAAAAAAGAAAGGCTTTCACTTTAACATAGTAAAATTACATATAACAAAACAGTTACCAAGCAAGAATTACAGTTACAATATTTAGATCTATTTTATCTTTTATCATAATAATGGAAAACTATAACTTATCTATTCTTCAACTCCATCAAAGACTCCAGAAGGATATAATATTACCTAAGTAAATAAGAAATAAGCAACTTCCAAAACTCTAGAAATGACAAAGACATCTCACTGCCTGTACAGTCACCCAAAGTTCCTCTGTACTGTTGGGGCATCCATCTTCAGCCTACAGGCCCATAGTATCCAGCAGACATTTCCATGAAGCAGGAAATTTCAAAGACAGTTCAGTCACTTTTTTTCTGTATCCTGCAGAATGTCTCGCAGACTCTTTCATAAAACAGGAACCCCAAAGGATCATCTCACCTTTAGGCAAGTTCAGCAGTCTTCTCTCTGTGGGTTCTTTGTGTCCAGTTTATGCAACAGTCCATGCAAGAGCAGTTTCTTGCCCAAATGGCTATCAAACTCCATAAGGAGCCTCTTCAATGCCCATCTTCCTCTTGAAGTAGATTGGTGCTGCCAGGAGCAGACGTGTCTCACTGTCATGAAAAGTCCTAAGTTATTAAAACATTAAATGCCATATTCTGTAGTCTTTGAAAGATATGAAGAATGCTGAACTGAAATATATCTCTCAATATATAGAAAATCTAACTAACGTGACTACAAGCTTGACTATTATCGATGATTATCCATTAACAACCTATATTTCCTAATTAAACATTACATATTTAAATGAACTACACAATTACAATACCTTAATCAATATCAGAAATACATATATGTATAACAAAGTTGACCTTAAATCTCTATCAATAAAGCAAAATCCATACCAATGCAAATTATTCATATCTATATCATATCCCCCTTTAAGTGTAAAAGAACATTTATAAACAATATCTGGGAATATGGACGTAATTATTTCTCTCCAAACTTCTTCCTGCTGTATAGGGGTGCTGTTAATCAGGTGTGCTAGGTTTATCTCAGTTGGCAGTTGAATGAAGTAATTTTTTGAGGGTGTTCACAGCAACCTTTCAGGAGGACGTGGTCTATCATACCATATTGGGATAGAAGCAATCCACAGGGTCTCATCCTCTGTGAAAACAAAAGAAGAACCTCTTTTCCAAAGCATCTTATCCATAGATCCAAATTCTGAAATCAAGATAGCTTTATAATATACATGCATAGAACTGTTAGTCATTTTTTGGCCTTGAATCATGCTTAGTGCTTTTTTCTATATGTAAACATTTTAGACAGTCAAGTATTTATTTCCCTTACTTGTTTCTGCAAAGATTCACTCGGAAGCAAGAATGTGGGAGTCTTTGCACCTTGGTAATCTCTTTCAGGTGTGGTCCCACTGGGCACACCCTGCCTAAGCCCGTGCTGACTTTCTCTTTACCATGGACTGCAAGGTGGGACACGATGTGGCTGCACCTACTCTCCATCCCCACCTCTTGTCATCCTTGAACAGTGTGTTGTGTTGTAGTGCTTGGCCGCCTCTCGGTGCGGGGGATGAATGTGCATGTATATTAACACACACACACACACACACAAACACACACCTTGCAGCTCAGTGCTCACAGAGACAGTTCACTCTGTTTCTCTCTCACACACACTCTCTGCGGCTGAGTGCTCAGAGAGGTAGTTCACACACACACACACACACACACACACACACACTTGCACGCTGTCTCTCTCTTCACAAACACTTGCTCTCTCTCCACACTTTCTCTCTCTCTCTCTCTCTCTCTCTCTCTCTCTCTCTCTCTCTCTCTCTCTCTCTCACACACACACACACACACACACACACACACACACACCCCTTGCAGCTGAGTGCTCGCAGAGGCAGTTCTAAAATAAAGACTCTAGATCCTGGTGCTTGGGGATCACGCGGCTTCTTGCTCATTAACTCACAACGAGTTACTTTACAAACTCACTGGCTTGTGACTTTGGACTCGTCTTCATAATACTGCATACCTGAGAGTTGTTAGGATTAAGTCAAAGCTCGTGGAACTCTTCCCCCAGCTCAGGAGTGTTCCCAGCCCTGCCCTCATCACCTTCCTCGTCTTGCAGGCTGCAGTTTAGGCTTCCCCTGCGAGTGTCCTGCTGTCTAACCGCTAATCATTTTCTGCAAAATTCGCCTATTTTGCAGTCTTCTCTGTTTTCCCTTTGAGCACTTGCCAATTGCAATTATTTTTTATTTAATTTTCCCTGTAACTTCCATGGGGTAGGGGCTGTGTCTGTAATAGGGTGTCTAGTGCTTTACTCTCTGCATTTAGAAGACATGAACCGGAACAATATCCCAACCAGCAAACTGCGTGGGAATTTACTTACGTTTTCATATTGTTGCTTTATGACTTTATTTGACATTTTTAAATACACTTGAACTTTATTTTGCAATACTACTTGAGATAGGCATTTTCCCCCTAAATGAGGAGTCAAGTAAGGATTCTTTTAAGTCTCCAACTCAAACTACACATCCCTGGGGACTGACTCACAGTAGTTTTTTTTTTTTTCTGTTTGTGTGTGTGTGCTTTTCTCTCAGTGGATATCCTCTGTATGAAAAGTAAATGCAGAAGCTGTTCATAGATTTGAGCCAAATTCCTGGTGAGTGTGCTGGCAGGGTGCCGGGTAAGATGATCCTGGGGTCTGTCACCCTCAGGAGGTGGCAGTGGCTTGGGGACTGGAACCAGCTGCTCAATGTCCAATGCTTCTAAGCTTGCTGGGTGTTTCAGGCAATCTTGCTTCAGGAAATTCTGTCTACTTAGAAATCAGTGGGATTGGGAAACTTTAGCATTTTGGTATATAAAACGCTTTCCCAACCCAATCTTCCTTCTAGATGTACTGTTAGGAATTGGTAGTTTGAAAAATATTGGACTCTATTCTCTTCCTTATTTTAAGTCTTTTAAAATGGCAAAAGTTATGCATATTTACATACTCAATAAAACATGTAAGAAACCAAATAGAGGGTTGGAGAGTTAGCTGGTTTGGTGGTTAAGAGCACTTATTGCTCATGCAAAGGACCCAGGTTCAATTCCCAGCAGCCACATGGTGGCTCACACAAGTATCTGTAACTCTAGTCCTAGGGAATCGAATTCTCTCTTCTGTGATACACACACACACACACACACACACACACACACACACACGAAACACCCATACACATAAAATAATAAAAGTTTTAAAATATTTTTAAAAAAGAAAATAGATGAGCCACCTTCCTCCCTGATTTCTCTCTACTGTAACCTTGCTGAGTTTCTTACATGCCCTCTCTCTCTCTCTCTCTCTCTCTCTCTCTCTCTCTCTCTCTCTCTCTCTCTCTCTCTCTCTCTCTCTCTTATCTACACACTTGCATGGTTTTCTGAACAGCATCAAAACCCCACTTTCTTGCCCACATCAATGGGTGGCTTTAGTAACACTTGCTGCCTTTGTTTCTTGGCTGGCTGCATCCTAGAGAAGTCAGCAGCTGATGCTTTCCCAGGCTTTGAAACACCAGACCCCGCTTCGTCTCTGCGACTCACTGGAAGCCGCCTTCAGAGGCCAGACATTCTGGCACATTCCAGGATGTGGCATAATCTGATAATGATTTCTGTCTCCCGGCAGAGGACGAAATGGAGATTTGGGCAGTGTGTGCATGAGAGAGAAGTGAATTCTTCTCAGTTCACGAGGCTGAAAACTGAGCTACCGTTTTCACCGGCTTATGACAAGATAGTTGGATATCCCCGGGAAACAGGATGGCAGGTGGAATACAGTCAGGTCATAAATGTTTTCATAGCCGGGCTTCTTCCAAGTCCCCTGTGCCTCTTTAGGACTGCGAGATGGAACCCAGTGTTTTGGATATGCTGCATGACGGCCTAGCCTTGGATATGCTGGATGATGACCTAGACTTGACTACATCCCACCCTTTTCTTCCGCTTTCCTTACCCCATGAGAACAGAAGCTAAAATGGGGGAGGTGAGGGTGGTGACCAAAGTTGACTCCTGCCTGTGCCCTTCACACTGGCTCTAGAGAGCACACAGTTGACTAGCCTGGCTCTGATCGATGGCACTCAGCCCTGGAAACTGCAGGGCTGGCTGTAAGTGATGGCGGCTGTGGACTTGCGCAGAATTGCTCTTGTAGGGCTTTTCCGCAGTGCCCACCTTATCACACTGGAGAGGCAAGTTTCATTGCTTAAGGGAACAATTTACGGCTATGGCCTCATTGCCATGTTTTAGCCCTTTATGTTTTTCTGCCTCTTAATAAAATGGGAAGTCACCAAGCAATTCAATAGTAGTGTAGTTTTCAGGCAAGAAGTGGGAAAAAGCTAACTAGGGGGAAAGGGGTCAAGATGATTGACAGAGGCTGGTAGAAGATTTACATTGAGAATGACTCGTTCCTCAAAACTTTCTGCATTTTTCTGGTGGAAATTGTGGGGTAAATCATTGACCAGGAGGATGGATGATTAAAAATGCAGGAGTTATGATTTCTTTTTGACTTTTGTAAGTCTCTAAATCCTCTACCTTAACATGGGATTTTCATTTCAAAGTGTGAAGCCGTGTGCCCAGGATTAAAGTGAGCCCAAGGTACTGTGAAGCCTTAAAGTGTTGATTAGCTGAGATTGGTTATATTTCGTGGGATGTTTTAAGAAGAGATGAAATGAGGTACTTAACCCAGGGATTTGCCTTTCACTTCCTGAACTTATATTCATAACTGTAGACATCCTAAAATATTCAAAAATATTGGGTGAAGCTTCTAAAAGTGTTTAAAATAGCCTTGGTAATTTTTTGTATGCTGTTAGAGTATTTACAGTTGTATCTAATATAATAACTCAAGAATTTAATTCTTTTCTCAGAGATCACACCTCTCTCAAGTATTCTTCATATCTGTTAAAGCAAAACTTGGAATATCCTTCTTCAGTCCTTAGTGTCTTACTATAAAGGTGCGGAAGATCAGATCCAAGGTGCATAGCGATCATAGCCAGCACTGCTGCCTGTTTTCCACTGAGAAAGGAGAAATTCTTCCCATCCCCCAGTGACCATCAGAGACCATGGAAACTGCAAGGGACACAGGGGCTGGAAATGAAAGAAATGTCCACATCTTCCAAGTCTCCTTTTCCTTCCAACCATCAGCATTTCTCATTTTTAAGGACACTTAAAATGAGGCAAAGGTTTTAAAAACTGAACACAAAAATCTGAATGGATCAGATTCCATTCCAATCCCCCTTCCTCTATCATGTCGTGAAATCCATTTGATTGCACCCCTCTGGTTGGTACAGGCTGTGTTCATTGAAGGAATTCAGAGAATGGAAGCGTGTGTGTGTTCGTATTATCCTTTCTTGTTATAGAAACAATTTAAAGAAGCTTTGAAAAAAATACCCTAAATCGAAGTTTCTTTCCTTCTCCCCCATCCTTCTACCTTACAAGAATTAATCACATTGAAATGACCCAAAGAAATATGTATAAGTTTTAATAGTTGGTGCTGTTGAAAAAGGATTAAGTAGGAATTCATATACTTTACCTCTCAGAAAATAAGTGCTGTGGTGTGCGTCTCTCCTGGGGAGACTGGAGACCTGAAACCTAGGCTCAGTCGGCAAGACAAGAGCCCTGGGAATAAACTTCTTTCCCTTCCTGGTGTGCTCCTTGGAGAGGGCACTCATGAAGTAGAACCTGATAAATAGGAGCCAGAAGATTCTTCTAGTAAACTGCCACATCTTGATTTCCTACCCAAGGTCCCATGCGGGGACTCTGGAAGCAGCAGCTTGACTTCAGTTTCTTACCAGAAGGGAAGGAGGGCATGGAGCCTCTTTGGTTGCACATGTCTGGATCAGGTTTGGATAGATGTAGTAAGTAAGAAGGGTCACTTGTTGGTTCCCAGCTGCCCAGCTAGCTTAGACCCGAAATAGTCACACAGAAACTATGTTATTTAAAATACTGCTTGGCCCATTAGCTGTAGCTTCTTATTGACTAACTCTTACATCTTAATTTAACCCATCTCCATTAATCTGTGTATCGCCATGTGGCTGTGGCTTACTGGCTAAAGTTTCAGCATGTCTGACTCTGGCGGCCCCATGCTTCTCTCCGACTCTGCCCTTCTTCCTCCCAGCATTCAGCCCAGCCTTCCCCACCTACCTAAATTCTGCCTTGCTTTAGGTCCAAAGCAGCTTCTTTATTCATTAACCAATAAAAGCAACACATAGACAGAAAGACCTCCCACACCAGATAGACTTGAGTAAGGACAGCCAGAACACAGCCGCAGCTGAGTGAACTCATTTATGTTCCGACATGTATCCCACTGCATGTGACCCAGGACTACAGAACTGATTTGGAGTGTGCTTCCTCTCCCCTCAGCATAGTCCTTCATTCAAAATATTGCTCCGAGTGGCAGCTAGACGCAGAATGTTCTCATGTAAGCTGGCCCACTCTCCCACTGTCCCCCGTTCAGCTTTTCCATGCTAACTTGTCAGAAGAGAATTAGCGGTTTCGTCTCTTTTCGTAAAGTGATTTATTTTTACTTATGTATATTTAATTTATTTTTAGTTATCTGTGTATCTGACACATAGTATACAGGTGCCTGTGGGGGCCGTAAAGAGGTCATTGAATCCTCTGATGCCAGAGTTACCCGTGATTGTGAGCTGCCATATGGGTGCTGGGAACCAAACTCAGGTCCTTTGGAAGAGCAGCAAGTATTCTTAATGGTTGAGCCACCTCTCCAACACCAATGATGTATTGTTGTTATTACCTTTGTGCTATTTCTCAAACTTTTACTTTTAATAAGATAAAGTTTTCATAGTGCAACAGTTAATTTATGTGCCACTGCCATGTCTGTTTTCAAAGACTTTCTTCATCACCAAAGAATGCTGTGTGCAGCAGCAGCGCTTGCTCTTCCCTGCCCACCCAGCATCCGGCAGTCGTGAATCTGCCTCAGTCTATGAATTCACTAATTCTGAACATTTCACATAAACCCTGTCATACACTAGTGTGATCTTTTATATTTCACACCTCTTTCAGTTTGTGTGTTTTGGGAGGGTTTAGGCATGTCGTAGTATGTATCAGCTGTGTTTGGGGCTGAATGATACTCCATCGTATGTGTATACCATTATGTACGTATGATTAGCTACTACTCTTTTTTGGTTTTTCGAGACAGGGTTTCCCTGTAGTTTCTAGAGCCTGTCCTGGAGCTAGCTCTTGTAGACCAGCGGTGGTGGCGCACGCCTTTAATCCCAGCACTCGGGAGGCAGAGGCAGGCGGATCTCTGAGTTCGAGGCCAGCTACTACTCTTTTTGACTTTTCTTTTTCTGTTACCAGTCAGGTATTCAAGTGCCTGAATCACTGTTTCTAGTGTCTGTGGGCTGAGTGTCTAGAAGTGTGCTGTGTCCTGTAGGAATTCTCTTGAATTGTTTTGAGACCCGAGCAGCTAAACTGTTTGATTCTCACTGCCATAGAAGGGGTTTCCTATTTCTTCACATCCTTCCAGCTCAGTTCTTTAAAACCATCATAACTGCCTGTGGGGCTATCGGTAGTGGCTCACTGAGTTATATTTCTATACAGCCCATGGTGCAGTGATTTTTTTTTCCATGTGCTTATTCACCATTTGTGTATTTTCTTTGGAGGAGTGTCTGTTCAAGTCTTTGCCTGTTTTTCAGTTGGATCATTTGTCTTTTGATTGTTGAGTTGTGAGATTCCTTGCATTTTCTGGATGCTAGCCCCTATCAGATACTGATTACAAACGTATTTCTCTGTCTTTTTCTTTCTTTCTTTCTTTCTTTCTTTCTTCATAATTTCTTTGCTTTGAAGAAGGTTCGATTTTGGTAGACTCTGAGTGTCTGAGAATCCATTGCAGAAAGTTTGCATATTTACTCATTTTTTTTAAATGCATTTTGTGCTTTTACCTTTGATACTGAAATCGCCAACTCACTTGGAGTTAATTTCTCATGTGGCGTAGGATTGTGCCCAACGCCACCCTTTCGCATAGTAAGTTTTCCCAGCATTGTTTGTTGACAAAGCTGCCTTTGCTCATTCAGTGGCCTCTGCCCTTCATTCGAAGCCTCTGGTCTGTGTGTCTGTCCTTGTGTCACCATCGTAATATCCTATACACAACTCTAAGTTCCACGAGTGGGGAGTATGGGTGTCCACGCTGTGGTATTTTTCAGATCATTTGGCTTCCTTAAGATCCTTTACAGTTCCATATGAGCGAAAGGCTCTGTCTCTTTTTCTTTTTTGGGTTATTTGTAGCTAGTATATTGAATTCATTGGTGACTCAGGTAGCGTTTTATATCTCAGGATATTAAGATTTATAATCTGTGAATATGGAGTACTTTTTTTCACTTTCTTCTTTGGAGACAGGGATCTCCTGCATAGTCCAGGCTAGCCCTGAACTTGTAATCTTCCTGATTTAGCCTTCCATATACTGAGAATTCAGGCATATTCCATCTTAGAGCCTATTCTCATTTATTCTCAGGTCTTAGTTAGTTTATAGCCGTAATTTTACATGGTCTTTAATTCACCAATCTGTTTCAATTCTTAAAGTATCTTTTAAAAGTATCTTATTCTCATAAAAAATTTTTTGACTTCTCTTCCGTTTTTCTCCCTCCCTTTCCTTCTTTCTCTTCTCCAGACAGGATGTATGTAGCTCAGGCTAGCACCAAACTTGTCATTTAGCTGAGGTGACCTTGAACTCCTGATTCTTCTGCCTCCATCTCCCAAGTACTATGAATTCAGGCATCTGTCACCACCACACCCAACAGGATTATTTGCTGTATTTTATTTTTATTTATGTGCATGTATGTGTGTGTGTGAGGGGGTGGGGTATGTCAGATCCCCTGGAGCTGGAATTACAGGCGGTTGTGAGTTATGGGTGCTGAACAAACAGACGCTTCCCTACTGAGCCATCTCTTCAGCTCCCCCTATTATTTTCTTGATTTCCCGTGAACAGAAATAGAACAGCCTCTAACCTTTATCTGCGACTGGAAATGTGGGTCAATACATGCCTACCATGTAAGGTCTTGGGTTCAGGTCTAAGCATCGAGGAATAATAACGATGTGATGATGATGATGATGATGATGATGATGATGATGATGATAATTTCTATGGATTATTTAAGAAAATCTGAATAGGAACTTCACTATATCCAGACATTTTTAGGGCCATGCCCTGTTGCATCTGCTGTGTATCCTTCTACAAATTCTCTGCTTATCTGCATGTGAATCCAGTTCTTTCCTAGGCTTCACTCAGAATGTACTTGGTCTGTTTGATCTGTGCTTGCCTGCAGACGTGGGGGATTTTCTTCCTCTGTATATTTAGTCTTACTCCCCTTCCATGCTGAGTGCAGTCTATTGAACCAAGGTATCTTCCGTAAGAGCTGTGTTTTACAGGCACTGGTGGCGCACGCCTTTAATTCCAGCTCTTGGGAGGTAGAGGCAAGTGGATCTTTGAGTTCAAGGCCAGCCTGGTCTACAGAGTGAGTTCCAGGATGCTAGGGGTACACAGAGAAACCCTGTCTCAAAAATTCCAGGGTGTGTGTGTGGGGGGGGAGTTGTGTTTTAACGAGTACTTTTTATAAAGGGGTGTTTTTCTCTGTGTTATGTGTTGCAAAGAGTACAACAGATAGAAATCGTTTACTGTGTCAGTTTCCAACTCCTTGACTATCTCTAAGGTCAAAAGAATTTCTGAGGTGAGAAAAGCACACATCTTACCTTTTGGAAAACTTTTAACATTGGAGGATGTAGCTCAACAAGAGGCCCTAGTCCCTGTCCCCAGACCTTCCCTCTCTCTCTCTCTCTCTCTCTCTCTCTCTCTCTCTCCCTCTCCCCCACACACACACACACACACACACACACACACACCACACACCTACATATTTTTTTAGATTTGCTTGCTAAAATATATGTAACCCTCCAAGCCATTTTTAATGCCATGCACAGTCACGTGGTTGTGCAGACAGTATCAGAATTCTTTTTCATCATGTATGACAAGAACGCTATGCTCATCAAGCCCCTCCTCCTGCCCTTCCCCCTCCAGCAGCTGTTTTACTTTTGCTTCTGTGAGTTTGACTGTTTGCGGCACCCCCGTAGGCAGAGTCATAGACTATTCGCCTCTTAATGCTTTGCTTATTTTACTTATTATCAAAGCGTCCTCAAGTTTCATTCACGCCAGAACATGAAGAGCTGATGACTTTTTAAGATTGAATGATAAACACTTTGCTGTAGTGGGTGCTGTACTTTGATGGGCAGTAAGAGAGCCCCACCCCCTTTAAAAATAAAACACCTGCTCCCTTCTGGTCATTGATGCCTCTCGTTATTACCCAGGATCATCCCATTGAGTAATTAAGTGTCTGAGGAGAAAGGAGAAAAGTTTATCTGAGTCTTTTTATTCCCATGCAGTGTGGCAACATAGCATACATGTGATGTGGTGACCAGCAGAACTTTCCAGGCATGTAGCTGAGCTATGTAAACACCACGATTTTCATGCTTCAACTTCATCTTGTTAAGCCAGGGAGCAGCTGAAGCACATCCCTGATTCTAGGCGCTTCTCTCCCTCGCCCTTCGCAGGCCCCACCCCACTCTCAACATCCCTTCATCCTCCCTCCACCCATTTCTGGCAGTACCTCTTACACAGCTTTGGATTTTATGCCAGAAGATCTCTTCTGTGTTGACAGATTCTGTGAGTGTCCATCTTTTTAGGTTAGGAATTTGCTTGCTTGCTCTGAAGTGAAAGACTTGGGTTTATCTAGTGTTCTCGTAGATACCTTTTTGTTCCTTTGATGAAATGTGCTGAAAAGAAAGAAACGGGCAAAGGGGCTGTATTTCAGGGTACAGTTCAAGGTTACAGCCCATCATTGTGAGGAAGTCAAAGGCAGGAGCTTCTACTAGCTAGTTGTATCCCATCCACAGTCAAGGGCAGGGAGATACGAGTGCATGCATAGTTGCGTGTGCTCAGTTCTATGGCTCCACTCTGGCACAGTTCAGGATTTCCTTCCTAGGGAATGTGCTGCCCACATTGGACTGGGCTTTCCCACAACATCAAGACAGTCTCCCGCAGACAGGCCCACAGAATGCAGACAGACCCTCTTTGAAACGCTCAGGAGATCCTAAGTTACGTCAAGTTGACAGTTCCAGCTGCCCATCATGACAGATGCTAACTGGAAGGAAGCCAGGCCATGCTTTCCTCTCAGGAGAATCACTGTGATGTGAAACTCGGGTCTTGAATCTTCCCAGGAAGATGCTTTTGTACAGTGCCTGCCCCAGAAGGGGAAGGAAAAGGAACTGTGATTGTTTTCCTCTTGGTTTGTGATTGTTTCAAGAGCTGGAAGGTGTCTCAGAGTGTGTACTGTCTCACGGAGGGACCCAGGCTCTCACACTGGTCATGTTTAGAATGTGAGGTGGGAGTTCTAGAGAGAAGGCTCGGAGCACTCAGTGCTCTATCGGAGGACCGAAGTTCGGATCCCTGCACCTACAGCAGGCAGTTTATAAATGTATGTAATTTCTACTCAAAGGTATTTAATTCCCACTTCTGGCCTCCAAGGGCACATACATATACTTGTATACAATCTCTCTCTCTCTCTCTCTCTCTCTCTCTCTCTCTCTCTCTCTCTCTCTCTCTAAACAAAAAAACTAAAAAAAAAAATGAAACAATTGGCAGAGGCCAAGGGTGTCTGAGAACTTCTCCTTGCTAAGACATCTCTCCAGCCCCAAATAAATCCTTTTAAAAAAAAAAAAGGACATGAGCCTGAACACTTGAAACTAAATGGCAAGTTATTTATGTTTGCTATGTGCACCTCTGAGGCAGGAGGTGGAGCTGCCCATCCATACGGCGACCACCTGCAGCTTATTTATCCTAGTTGTGAAAGAAACATGAAGAAATGGCCAGCTTTACTGAAATGGGAATGGTCAGTCCTCCTGGGTGTTTTTGTTTGGTTTTGTTGTTATTACTGCTTTGTTTTTTGTTTTGGTGGTGGTTTTAGAACACTTGGCATCTTGACCCACAACCAAGAAGTGAGTAGAAAATGGCCTAGAACAGAAAGTCTTGCTGCGATTGGACCAGCTCCACTTTAGCTCTTGGGCAGTTAGCTTGGGTGGAACGTGCTAGACAGTGCCTCACTGGGGTTGAGGGCCTTGTTAGAAAGAATTTCTTTGGTCAGAAGCAATTTCTTTGGTCATAAGAAGTTCCTTAGGGGCTAAAGAGATGGCTCAGCTATCTCTTTAAGAGCACCATCTGCTCTTCTAGAGGACCTGAGTTCAATTCCCAGCACCCACATGTGATGGCTCACAACCACTTCTAATGGAATCTGATGCCCTCTTCTGGCATAAAGTGGTACATGCAGATAGAGCACTCATTTACAAAAAGAAATAAGCAAGCAAGCAAGCAAAGGTCTTATCTGGGGCTGGAGAGATAGATGCCCCAGTAGTTAAGAACACTGACTGTTCTTCCAGAGCACCCAGCTTGAGTTTCCAGCACGCATAGGGCCTCTCACAACTGTCCATACCTCCAATTCCCGGGTATCTGACCCTCACACAGACATGAATGCAAACAAAACACCAATGTATACTAAATAAAATATTTTTTTAAAAAAATAGTTTCTTGGTGATGCACACTTTTAATCCCAGCACTTTGGAGACAGAGGTGGGGGGATTTCTGAGTCTGAGGCCAGCCTGGTGGTTTACAGAGTGAGTTCCAGGACAGCCAGAAGTACTCAGAGAAACCCTGTCTCAAAAAACAAGAAATAAAGACAAAATTTTCTTGCTTTAGAACCTTGTGATTTAGTGACCCTGGTACGGTGAGCAATGCAGGAAGACAGAAGGAGAGTGAATTCTGCTTTTCTTCTGACTGCAGGTACTGCCCAGAGAAGACCCCAAATAGCCCATGGGGAATGAGGGAATGAGAAAATGGTAGGAGCCATTTTCCTCTGGCACTCCTCCTTCCTTCCTTCCTTCCTTCCTTCCTTCTTTCTTTCTTTTCTTTTTATTTTTTGTATTTTGTTTTTTGAGATGGGGTTTCTCTGTAGCTTTGGAGTCTGTCCTGGAACTAACTCTTGTAGACCAGGCTGGCCTTGAACTCACAGAGATCCGCCTGCCTCTGTCTCCCGAGTGCTGGGATTAAAGGCGTGCGCCACCACTGCCCGGCCCTCTTTCCTTCCTCATCCTTCTAGGTTAGTTTATTTGGTGTCCTATGGCTTGGCCTAACTTTTCAACTCACTGGATCCCTTGGCCAAAACCCTGGGAAGCTCAGGGCGCAGCACTGATACAGCTGGCTCTGGCTTCAGACCAGGATGGGATGGTGAATGAAGCCTGTTTTCTGACAATTAGGGCTGAAGGCAGCAAAAGGTAGCAAGCAGTGTTGAAGTGAGTGGGGTGGGCATTTCTGAGGTAGAGGAATGACTTTGCCTCTAGCAAATGCGGAGACTTTCAGATGTGTGCTGTGTGATGCTGTGAACGTTAGCTCAGAACAGCTCATGCTGACTAATGTCAAGTTTATATAGCACAAAATTGGAGTGTCGGTGTGCATCCAGAAATTTAGCACAACCAAATCAAAAATCAACTGAGTCCATTGTTCATATTGCTTGTGTGTGTTTTCTTTAACAGCCATCAAAGTGGGCAGAAGTCACATAGATGTTGTTCATTAGGAACGTAAGGTTGCGTTACATCAGTGTGCTAGGCTGTATGCTGGTATTGAATCCTTGAACTGTTGTTTCTATGATGTTATCCCCATCATAGATACTTAGCAGCTGGTAGAAAGAAACATTTTTTTCCTGTGTCCGTTTTTGAGCATATGCTACCGTGTATGAGCCATGCGCGTGCTATGGTGAGTGACGCAAAGAAGAAATGATGTCGGTGATGGGAGCAATAAAAATACATCTGTCAAGGAAGGCTTTGGGGACAGTAGCGTTGTTCTGATTATAAAGAACAAGTAACTGGAAGGAGGGCAAATGGGGGAGAATTGAGTTCCAGACTGTGAAGTAAGCGATCTCAGGGTGTGTGATTGGCCCTAAAGTCCGGGGCTAAAGAATCTTGCGGATTTTGTGAAGAATATCCTCCTATACAAATGAGCGTTATATGTTCTGAGGAACATATGTGCTACATGTGTATAATAAGTGTTGTGATGAGGGAGATTTTAGACGTTGGAGAGATGGGTCAGTGCTTAAGACATTTGCTGTTCTTGCAGAGGGTGCACATTCAGTTCCCAGAACGCATGGTGGCTTGCAACTGTCTATAATTCCAGTTCCGGGGGTCCAGCACCCTCATCTGGCTCCATAGTTACCAGAAACATACACATTCAAGCAAAGTACTCAAACATATAAACTAAAAATCAATAAAGCTTTTTAAAACAAAACAAAGTGTTTCTCTGGCGGCTTCTCTTACCCACTGAGCACTGGATTTGCCCCGACATTGATTCTGTAGCCCAGTTCTATGAAGGATGCTTCATTCCATTCTGAGTGATAAGGAAGAGAACGTTAGATGTGCATATCTGTGGGAAGTCCTTCTGTATATGCTTTGCTTTTATTGGTTAATGAATAAAGAAGCTGCTTTTGGTCAGTGGCTTAACAGAATATAGATAGGCTGGAAGAGATATATACATAGAGAGAGAGTAGGTGGGGTCGAAGAGACACCACATAGCCACCAGAGGGGAAAGATGGGAGCTGTTAGCTAGAACCTTGCCGGTAGGCCAGGAGCCTCGTGGTAAAATATAAAATAATGGAAATGGGTTAGTACTAGATGTAAGAGCTAGCTAGCAATACACTTAAGTGATTGGCCAAGCAGTGATTTAAATAATATAGTTTCTGAGTGATTATTTCAGGGCTGAGCAGCTGGGAACAAACAAGTGGCCTCCCACTAGACATACCGATCCCACAAACCTTTCTCTGGCTGATAAGAAACCCATACAATGCCTGCCGTGGTGAAATTGTGGGTTTAAAAGCAGCAACAGCAGGGCTGGGAAGATGGCTTAGTGGTTGAGAGCACTGACTGTTCTTCCAGAGGACCCCAGTTCAATTCTCAGCACCCACATGACAACTCATGACTGTCTGTGACTCCAGTTCCAGGGCATCTGATGCCCTCACACAGACTTTTATGCAGGCAAAACACTAAGGCACGCCGGGCGGTGGTGGCGCACGCCTTTAATCCCAGCACTCGGGAGGCAGAGGCAGGCGGATGATCTCTGAGTTCGAGGCCAGCCTGGTCTACAAGAGCTAGTTCCAGGACAGGCTCTAGAAACTACAGGGAAACCCTGTCTCGAAGAAAAAAAAAAACAGTAAGGCACATAAAATAAAAATAAATGATAAAAAAAGAAGCCTTCGTTCTAGAGAATGAGAGTTGGGTCTCCAGCGCTCGCGATACCAACTGCCTATGTAAATCCAGTTCCAGGAAGATAGAGACCCTCTTGTGGTCTCTGTGGATCCTGCACTCTTATGTACAAATGCACACACAGACACATGAAACATAATCAGGATTTAATATAAAACAGTCGATGCTGGTGGTGCTGGAGGAGGGGAGGGTCAGGAGAAAGAAGAGGTTGGAAGGACCTGGCCCCTCCCCTCTCCCTTATGGATGGTTGGCCCTAAGTACTTAGGGATGTAGGAGACCACACAGCTTAGTTCAGAAAGCTACTGCGTCTAGAGTGGCATGAAATTGTGCTTTTGTAAAGGGGCAGTTGTCTGGTGAGAACTGTTCTCTTGGGGATGGGTTGTGACAACCGTGGGAGGAGAGTGACTTGGTCTTGCTAGGAGAAGCTGGCTGGTCCAGGAGAAGCTGGCTGGTCCGCGTGTATCTTGGTAGAAGGGAACGCTGGGCTCATATGATGTATGGCCATATATTCTGAGTCTTTTGAGTAGAAAGTGGCTGGACTCTGGTTCTCATTTTTCATTTCAACTAACTGTATAGAATTAGCATTTGGATATTTGAGCTTAAATATATATAAGAATATTAGCCTGGTGGTGGTGGCGGCAAATGCCTTTAATCCCAGCACTTGGGAGGGAGGCAGAGGCAGGTGGATCTCTGAGTTCAAGGCTAGCCTGGTCTACAGAGTGGGTTCTCAGATAGCCAGGGTTACACATAGAAACCCTATTTCAGAAAAAATTAAAAATTTAAAGACGTAAATTTGAAAGGTATAAGCCCGTACCCCCATCTAACAACTGCAGTTAATGAGAACCAGAATTAGCACGCTCTTAGTGCTTGTTCATTAGCTCATGAGATCTATATTAAGGCCCTTCTGTGTGCCTGATGCTATTCTTCTGTGGAGAGAGCAGATAGAAGACAGAGAAGGGAGGGAGGAAGAGAGAGAAGAGGAAGAATGCCAATAACGTGTTCTAGGGGAGGTTGTGTCCCCCACGGGTCGAGTGAGATGAGGCTGGCTGCGGAGTTGTTGTAAAATCCAGGAAGAGACTTAAAGGTGTTTGTCTCACTCAGACGCCCGGGGAAAACTGACTTGCACTTGACTTCTAATTTCATGAGTTTTCATGGGTCATCCTTTAAAATACAGTCTCAGAGTTGAGCGGCGTGTGAGGAGCTCCCCCTCCCTACCTCCCCACCCCGTTTCTTTGCATGTTGTTGGGTCGTTTAGAGTGGCATTGAGATTAACTCTGCCCTGAGCTCCCTGGGCACAGGTGCTTTCACAGCTGGCACCCCTCTACCACGGGCTTGTTGGCTTTGTGCAGTCTTGCTTTCACATTGACCCGGCTTTGGCTGCCCATGCCTGACGACCTGTGATTTGCCCCAGGCTAGGGGAGCCATCTTGTCGGCTCACCCAGCTCAGAGGTGGAGCTCTAGAAACATTTTCCTCGCAGATCTGTGAGATTGTGACTTTTCTTGTTATCCCAGGTTGCTGTGATGGAGGAGAGGTAGGTTATGGGGCAATGGCAAGGACAGAAGGCAAAGAAAAGGGAGCAAAACGGATGCGTAACGTTAGGTTGGTCTAGAAGCACCCTGAAACCATCCCCTTCCTCCTGTGCCTGCTGCTCTTGGCTGTCTGAAGCGTAACACTGGTGGTTTCTCATGTGGCAATGTCTCTGTGTGATTATCAGATACTATGAAATCTTAGCAGGATGGATGAAACGTTCAAAATTATAGCAAGTGTGACTTGGGCCTGGGGGTGGCTTAGTCTGCAAAGTGCCTGCTGCACAAGCGTGAACACTTGAGTTCCAATCCATGTTTTTTAAAAAAAAAAAAACCCAGGCATGCTTGCACATGTTTGGCAGGGTGGAATTGGAGATAACCAAATCTCTGGAGCTCACTGGCCAGCTAGTCTAGCCAATCCGTAAACTCTTAAGTTGAGTGAGAGCCGCTGTCTGAAAAGATAAGGGGAACAGGAGTAGTGAAAGACACACAATGTTTACCTCTGGTTTCCATACACACACTGGTATACCCACTCCAACAGGTGCGCGTGTGTGCATGCGCGCGTGCACATACACACACAACCTTATACTGTACATATGTGTGCACACACAAACATACACACACAGAGACTTTTTAGGGTTTTTTGATGATTCTTTTTTTTAAAATCAGCATTTGTATATATTTGTATATATTCTTAAAGGCCTAAAAGATTTTTAAAAACCTCCTATGGGGTTGGATATGGTACCTCACAGTTGTTATCCCAGCGCTTGAGAAAGTTGAGCCAGAAGGATTGTGTATGAGAGGCCAGCCAACACTACCCCAGTGAGTCCAGGATCAGCCTGGGATACAAAGTAATAAGGAGTAACTAAACAAGAGCAACAACAAAAACCTCTTTTATCTCTATTGGCCAGTGTTATCTATGGGACAAGGCCATTGTTTCAGACCATGTGAAGGGAAGAGGGTCCTGGAAAGCGTTTTTTGATGGAGATGGTGGAGGTGTGCAGGGGTGGGCTGGATTGACAGCGCTGTGCAGCCTCTCCTGAGGGAGGGCACGGTCATCCCTCAGTTAAAGGCGGTCGGTCACTAGGGCTTTCATCAGGCCAGTGGAATAGGCAGCATCCAAAACTTGTTCTTAAACAGTGTCAGTTATTAGGGCGTGCCTGGTGAGCCACACCTGAGAAGCTACCTAGATGAAGCCAGCTCATAGTTTCTTCATAGCCTCCACCCCACTCGATGGTACAGATTGTCTCCAAGGGAGGTGACCTAAGCCAGGGTTAGACCTTGAGTGGGATAAGGCACGGGTGATACGCACAATGGATGCATTCATACACATTGCCTCCGTACAGCCTGTTCTTGGATGGAAGCATGGGAAATAACACATAGTCGTGTACTCACGCCTCTTGTCTGCGCGGGTCACTGCTGGCCTCCTACTCTCTTGTTTGCCTGGCCGCCCATTGGGACTGGGGCTCTTGTAAGAACACTGAAGATTCTTATGTTCTGAGAACCAAAGGGAAGAAAGCTTGACTCCTGACCCAGAGAGAGAGAGAGAGAGAGAGAGAGAGAGAGAGAGAGAGAGAGAGAGACAGTTTCCTTCATCTTCATCTAGGAAAACTCTACCTTGTTATTAAACCCGTAATCGCAGCGTCAGGGTTATGATGGCGCTACAGCATTTTAATTGGGAAAGCATCTGTAAGCGTATTGCTTCTAATTTAAATGGATTTGTTTGTGAGTTCTCAGGGGATTCTTTAGCTTTAATTGTCAGGCACCACAGAGCCGTTGTAAATACATCCGGCAGTCATTGATCTGCACACATACATTTTGCCTTTTAATCCATGGTTCCTCTCTCATTTCCTTTACTGGATTTTTCATTACGACTTAAGCCTGTAAATTCTTGTAGTCTGATCAATAGCTTAGTTTGGAACTGCAGAAAAATTAATTTCCCGTAGACCACTGGCTAGCAGGTAGTTTATGTTTATTTGTTAAAGAAAACAAAATGTTTTTAAATGACCTATAAATTTCGCCATTCTCATATAACAAATGCTTTTGTTTGTATATTTAGTATGCATTTTGGTGTGCTTTAGTTTTTTTTTTTTAACACGGTATTTTTTGAGGTATTGGGTTTTTCTGCTTATTTATGGAGTCTTTGCAATTATGATAACATTCAATTTTATTAACATACCATAATATGTAGACTGTTTTAATGCTAAATGTATAGACTATGCTTAATTCTTTGCCACATTAGATATTATTGAATGAAGTCTTCATACCGTAGTCATTTATTTCTTTGAAATAAATTTGTAAGCACAACTGGATCTCGGGGATAAGAATATTTTAATGTTTTAAACATTTTGTTTATCAAAATTCTTTAAACTATAAAAGCAAACACAATTATCTTTACAAAATGGAACAATTTAGACATCTATAAGGTTAGGGAAAAAAAAAAGAAATTGTCTACCTGACCTTAGCCCCATTCAGCAAAATGAACCATGATGTGCTCTTAAGCCAATTGGGACAAGTTACTCCATGCAGTTAGCAGGCCCTTGAGGTTAAATGGGCTCTAGCTCAGGAAAACCACAGGGGGTCACCACATGGGAGCCATGGACCTGGCCACCGGCCATGCACTCAGTGAGGACAGTTGTGCAGCAGTCAGGGCTGGAGATGGACAGAGTCCGCTGCCTTTTGGGAATCTAGAATTTGTGTGCCCTGCTATTATTTCTCTCTCTCTCTCTCTCTCTCTCTCTCTCTCTCTCTCTCTCTCTCTCTCTCTCTCTCCCTCCCTCCCTCCCTCCCTCCCTCCCTCCCTCCCTCCCTCCTCTATTCCTTTTTGTATATATCAAAAGTCCTACAATGAGTTCTGGGTTGCAAAGGAGGGTTTATTTTTCACCCGTCTAACCTGCCTTTGTCCACAGCTGAACAAAAGCATATGCAAGCCTACACTCTGCTTGTTTCTGAAGTTTGACTGATTCTTACAACAGTCCACAGTCTGGCAGCTTTCTATTGTTTCCTCAATGTTCTGCATGTAATGTGTCAAGGAGATTAAAGAAGAGGGGACTTAGCTTCTGGAGTTACTTTAGAGATGATCCTTGCCTCAGGCACTGTTCACTAGATGGCAGTATTAGCAGCTTTTTGGAGAATTCAATTGCATCATGACTAAAATACTTTTTTTTTTTTAAAGGCAGGAAACCATTTAACCTATACTGTACTTGAGAGAGGGCTTTTGCTCATTCCTTTCACAGGAGCCCGGGAGGTGGGGAGTGGCGGCGAGTTGCTGCTGGGGAAGCTGCCAACATCTCTGGAGAGCATTGGGGGTAGCAAGACCTTTTCACCAGGAGCAGCTGTCTGCAGTGTGCTGCACTCGCTCCGGTCTAAGGCTACCAGGTTCCCAGTCATGTCCCTTGCTGCTTTCTCTTTTTTAGACCAGGGCAAGAGTGAATGACAGTCATTTGGAATAATAATGATACTATTATAATTAATGTTGTATCCGTAAGATGTGAAAATGTATTTTATGAGTGGAAACACATTTTAGACATCTCAGAAAATGAGGCGCTTTCTCTATTTATATAAGGTTGATGCCCCACTTTTGTCTTTGAGGAGAGATTTCTAGAAGACCAGCCCTCCTTTGTCCTATCCCTAGTGGCAGTTGCTGTGGGCCTTTTACATGGCGCAGCTCCTTGCTGCATGGGGCTGTCCTGTGGGCTTGCAGGTTACTCTGCACCCCTGGCCACTGCCACTAAATACCTGACATAACTCAGTAATTGTGTGTGTATCTGTCTGTGTGTGACTCTGTGGGCATAGTCTTCTAAAGACATGTATATTCAGGGCTGATGAGATGGCTCAGCAGGTGGAGACACTTGCCGTCGAGCCTGATGGTTTGAGTTCAAACCCTAGAGCGCACATGGTGATTTTGGCCTGGGGTTTGAACAGAGTCACGAGCAGCTTCTGAAGTGATCTTCAGCATACTTCTGCCATTTGGGTCCATATTTTTGCCTAGTGCTCTTCTTACCACTGACAATCGTAAAATCAAGATATCAGTAAACTCTGAAAACTTAGACGCTCTGTGCTCTGCAGTGTCAAATATTCTCAGCCACGATCTAATTCTTTGTGTAAGAGCAAACACATACATCTACCTTATTAGCATGCAAATTTGTCTTTGCCTTTAATAAGTATGAATAATACATGTACACCAAAAAAATTGTTTTAAAAATATTTTTTCCAATTTATTATCAGTAATGATTTGCACACCTGTTTTTTATATCCTTGGAGTTGTGTAAATATTTCTCAGGCAAACCTTGTTGCTATTGGAAGAAGTTTTGAGAAGCCCTGCTCTAGGGAAACAGTTGACTAATTTAGTTGTTAGTCACTTACTCTTCTGGCTGGTTTTTGCATTGGGTGCAGTTTTAATATCAGCTTCTGGATACACGTCAGGTCAGCATACCACATTAGGCCTCTGTCACCAGGAACAGATTTTACCTATTTTCTTTATCTAAAGACAGAAAGTAGTGGCAGAGGAGACACCATCTGGCACCTGACTGACTAAACACATACCCGGAAGGGAAGGGGAATTAGGGAACACAGCTTCTGGTTCCAGGAAATGTTGGCCAGCTGTTATTCCTTGGTATGCCAAGATCAGAAGGGAAGACCAACTAACATATGTTCCCTACCTGAGTGAATGCCATTGGTTGCCTTAGACAAGCCTGGTCAGGCAGAACAGCCCAAAGAGAAAAGCTCATGTTGAAGACCAGCAGTAACTCCTTTGTAGGCCTGACTCCAGAGTTCCCTCCCCACCTAGCAACAGTGAAGCGCCACACCCTGATTGACACTCAAAGAAATGTTTAACGCTGGCGTGTATCAGGCAATAAGGTGGATTTTTCAGGTTTAGGTGAACTTAGAACTTGTTTGGGTTAATAAGATTTTTCCCTTCTTGAGCCAGGCTCTCACGCAGCTCAGATTGGCTCAGTCTTACTATGTAGCCAAGGCTGGATTTGAACCCTAAGCCTCTTGCCTCCACCTTCTGAGTACTGGGATTACAGGCAGGAGCCAACATGCCCAGCTATGGGTACTAGACTTTCAATTTTTACCCAATCCCTAGAACACTCTCATTTTAAGGAAAATCTGCAAGGATTCAGGTAAAGCCACCTTTGGTAATAAGTCTATGATTTCTTTGACTGTAGCTGTTGTTAACTCATGTCTGGAGCAACTTGATTAACCATGGTGGATTATGTGCAGATTGTTAAAGTAGACATTAAAATGTAAGTTAATATCAGGCTGTATCTCAGATCTTTATTTTAATTTATGAAACTTTCGGCACTTCTCAAAGCTGACATTTAATCTAAATGTGACTTAGCTCCATGTTCTGTAAAGGAATACTCTATTTATATTTACTTGATATTAAATTTCACTGTGGGAATTTTTAAAAGCCTATCCACCTGTTCATCCACCCACCCACCCACCCATCCACACATGTATCCATCCACTCATGTATCCATTCACCCATGTATCTATCCATCCATCCACCCATCCACCCACCCATTCATCCACTCATCCCTCCCCGTTTATTAGGCTCCTTGTGTAGAAGCCGTCAATATTAACTGAGGTAGTAATTATACTGAATGAACCACAAATTCAGTACCCTGGAGTAAGGAGCAGCAGGTTCTGCCTCATCCCTGGTGAGTCTGCAGCCTGCTCCGCAAGGGCCTCAGTCTCTTGCAGGGTGAATTTGCTTTACATCCATTTGCCTCTAGTCCTAGAAAGGAGCAAAAGAGCAAGACAGTCTCCATGCTTGGCTTTAAGCCTTTCTCTTGGATTAGCACGTGGCATTCCTAACACTTCATAGCAAAGAATTGATGATCCATTTAAGCCATCTCTAAGGACTGTCCCCATTCTCTTACCAAGTTTATATTCTACAGCTAACACTTGAAATTTAGCATTCCAATCCAGCCATTTCTTCTGTTTCCTGAAGATAAACGGAATCCAGAGACTAGAGGGGAAAGAACAAGGCATGGCCAGCGTCTAGTGTCCTGGCTTTCATTTCCTTCATTTTCTCAAAAATGTCAGCTCTTATTCATGTGGCTATATCTGCTTTGTCTGAGAAATAATTATTTTTTATCTCTGTTCAAAGAAGTGGGGACCCTGAAGCTGAGCTCTGTTTCCCCTGGAAGCCAGCCTGGCGGGCAGAGCCAGCGCTACTCTTTCAGCTAGTCAGTGGTGATAAGGAGCCAGCCACTCTTGTTCCACCGTGAGATGGGGAGGGGGTCCAAGCAAAAAATGGGCTGGTAGCAAAAACTCCTCACAGAGCTTCTGTTTCTCCCACTGTAAGCAGCAGCCTGTGCCTATCACCCTTGGCACAGGCTCAGATCAGCAGGCCGGGTCCTGGCAGGTACCCAGTCATTGGGAAACATTCTTCCGCTGTCCTCTGCCCTGTTCTTATTTCTCACAGGAGCAGGCTCCACTCAGACTTGCTGCTCTCATAAAGACGAAAACACGTGTTTGTAGAATGGAACATCTTATAGAAGGCGTGGGTGGGTGGAGTGGGGGATGAAATGTATTCTGGTTTTTGTCAGTCAACATATTTAGAGAACCGCCCTGGATGCCAAGCTGATTGTAGGCTCAGAGAAGTAAGTGTACCTCACCTACTCCTGACACCGCCCACCCTGTGCAAGAGGTACCTTCCTGAAGATCACTTCTGATACCGGGCCCCAGAATCCACTTCCTTTGGACAAACAACTGATTTCCCAAGAACAGAGAAATGGCATTCAATATAAATCTACATTCATTGAGAAAAAACGAACTGTGTTCTCCATTCCAGATCTGTTGCCTCCCAGTCAAAATATTTAGCAGGACGAAGTTATTTTTGAGTAAAGATTGCTTTTCATCTTGAGACTAAATGTTTACACAAAGAACTGACATCAGTTCAGAATCTTCCGTTCTATTAGAATGAAGTAAGCCTCTAGATAATCCTGGTAGCTTTCCAGCATTCAGCAAGGGATAAAAGCACACAATGATCTCTAAGTAATTTTACCTTCAAAATGTGGATGCGTGGACAGATTTCTCCTGTCAGCCTTGCTATCATTTTTAAGGACTTCACATAAAACGTATTCCTATGTTAAAATGTTAAAGGGTTTTTATATAATTTTAAGATACACAAGCCAGGCTTTAGCTACTTGGGTGTATTGGTTACTTTTCTATTGCTGTGATAAAAACAAAACAAAACCAAACAATTTTCAGAAAACAGTCGAAGCCAGGCATGGTGGCGTATGCCTTTAATCCCAGCACTCGGGATAGATCTCTGTGAGTTCGAGGCCAACCTCTACAGAGCAAGTTCCAGGACAGCCAAGTCTACACAGAGAAACCCTGTCTCAATGAAACAAAACCAAACAGAAGATAAAGTTTATTTGGCTTTATGGTTCCTGAGAGAAGGTTAATTATGGCGAAAACATATGTCAACAAAAGACAGGCATGGCAATGGAAGTGGGAAGCTAAGAGCTCCTATCTTGAACCACAAGCAGAGAAATCAAACTAGAAATGGCAAGAGGCATTTAATCTCTTAATTTTGCTCCCGGTGACACACTTCCTCCAGCAAAGCCTTACCTCCTCAACCTCCCCCCCACCACCAACTGGGAGAAGGGAACACCCATGTTTTCAGAAGCCCGAGACTAAGGAGGTTGTGTCTCAAATGCTAGTGTATGAGAGAGAGAGAGAGTGTGTGTGTGTGTGTGTGTGTGTGTGTGTGTGTGTGTGTGTGTAGTGAACTGTTGGACCCAGAACCATGTACATGCTAAGTAATTATGAGCCTGACTACCGAGCTAGGTTCCAGGCCATTGATAGTAACCTTTTGAAGTTAAATACTGGGTAGAGGAGAATTCAGAAATTTAAGGTTTAATGAGATAAGAAATAATACCTTTCCAGGGAAGGGGTGGGCAAGATTTTGCTGTGTAACCCAGGCAAGTTTCAAATCTCATGATCCTTCTGCCTCGGCCTCCTAAGTGCTGTGATTACAGGCATGTGCCACCACACCTAGCCAACATATTATGGGACAAGAGTACCCCGTTTGCCTGGACGTTAGCCAGCATTTAGTCATCAAGAGTGGAGCATTTGAATCAGGTTTCCCAGCTGCATCTGGAAAGCTGTATTTAGGGCCAGCCTACCAAACGTGCTTCCGAAGTCAAAGGGACTCAGTTTCTGGTTGCAGGTTCCTGGCCTCAAACTTACCTCTGTCCCTGGGGGATGCTATCCCATTTAGTGAAAACTTCCACTTTAGGGCCTCGCCTTTTTCAGGCCACGGAACAGCTCACAGCTGTGAGGTAACGTTAGCATCTCAGTGGTTGGCGACTACAGTCAAAGAGAGACTAATGCTCCCAGTATTAGCTCTGTCAGAAGTCTGTCTCTGAAGAGGGCTTCATGAAGCACTGCTGACCAGGCAGTGAAATAAGTGTGAATGGAGCCTCAGGGTGCCCTAGAGTCACATTCAAAGTCAGTGTCACATGGATGTGCTAAGTGCAGAAATGCTCAAGTTGTCATTGTCCACAGTCCGCAGGTGGCTGGTCATTTGACTGTTCTAAACCCTCAAGGACAAAGATTCTCAGAATTAGTAGGGGAAAAAAAGCCTGAAACTTGCTGATAATCCTTCCTTTCCCCACCAGCGGGGGTCAGCTTCTCTTTGCTCTCCTCTGGCATGGCTGCCCTCGAGGACTTGAGCCAAGCCCACCATACTATCAGCGCTGCTGTGTGCTTGCTCCCAAGTCATCCCCTGCTGACACCCCTGGGAGAGGGGTGTTGCTCTAACAGAGGACACAAGAGGTCCAGATCCTCTGTCAGTGGCATTGCTTTGTCCTGAGAATCTCAAGTACTACTGAGACCTCTTAGGAAGGAAGGAGGGGAGGGAGAGGAAAAAATGCTTATATTAACTTTTTTCAACCTTCTTTTAAGCATATATGATGAGGGTCTTCTCTGTGGAGCGGCCTGCTTTTATTGCTTTTATTGCTCCTTTGTGTTATGGAGTTAATAAGCGATGGAGAGAAGATAAGGACTAGAACCTGTTTGGGTCAGCCAAAGGTACCTGAATCCTCATTAACTTTATCTAGAACCAATGACTACAGTTGTTTTGTCTCCAGGACAACTCCCCTTGGAGAATAAGAAACCAGTGACATTGTTTTATGGCTCCTGCTCTCCTCAGGCTCTGTGATGGGATTCTGTTGAGGGTGTGAGTGACAGATGTGGCCAGAACCACCCTGAAAGAAGTGCCTTCCTGCCTGCCTGCCTGCCTGCCTTCCTTCCTTCCTTCCTTCCTTCCTTCCTTCCTTCCTTCCTTCCTTCCTTCCTTCCTTCCTTTCTTCCCTTTCTTTGTTCCCTCTTAAGACAGGGCTTCTCTTCTAAATAGCTTTGACTGTCCTGAAACTTACTCTGTAGACCAGTCTGGCCTTGAACTCACTTATATCCTCCTGCCTCTGCCTCCCAAGTGCTGGGATTAAAGGCACTGCTTTCTTAGAGAGCCTAGGACCATCAGCCAGGGACAGCACCACCCACAATGGGCTGGGCCTTCCTCCATCAATCGTTAAGAAAGTGCCCTGAAGGCTTACCTACAGCCTGATCTTCTGGAGGCGTTTTCTTAATTGAGGTTCCCTCCTCTGAGATGATTTTAGCTTATGTCAGGTAGACATGGAACCATCCAGTACACCGATCCCGCACCATGTACACAGATGAAAGGCTTAACATTCCTAGAAAGAAGGCACTTTTTAGGGGACAGCACGGAAGACGGAGAGAGTGACAGGCGTGTGAAAACACAGTTGACAACAGTGGCTTCAGGGAAATGCAAATCAAAGCCACCTTAAAATGTCACTCATTCTAAGGACTTTTTTAAAAAGGTGTTAGTGAAGATGCAGGAGGAGAACTGTTTCATACTGTCAGGGGCTTTGACAGGTAATGCAGTCACTATGGCAACCAACTAAAGAATGGTTACCTCAAATCTAGAGCTACAACAGGATGCAGGAATTCACCTTTTACCTGTATATCTGAAAACACACACACACACACACACACACACACACACAGATGAATATTATTCAGCCACAGAGATGAAAGAAATCCTGCCATGTAGGACAGTATGGTTGTATGGAGGGTGTTGCAGCCCCAAGACACAAGCCAGACTCAGAGACACAAATACTGTCCAGTCTCCCAGAGGAGTCTGGAAGTCACCCCCTAACCCATCCCATCCCCAAGCCCTCATGGGCTCCCCAGGCAGGCTCCTCCTACAGATCAGCTCTCACACCCACACTTCTGCTGTGGAGGAAAAGCCTGCTCGAAGGGTTTGTTGAAACTTAATTCTCCATGCATTTCCTAAGTCCTTATCAAGCCAGTCCCTGTTAAGGACTGCTAATTGAGCTGCAAGCCAAAATCTGGGAATAGGAAACACTTACATCTTTAAGAACTCAAGTCCAACAAAAATGCTGGCTGTCAGCCCTTTCAGGGTGAAGCAAACCTTGTTTCCTGGTTTCCCAGAAACACGTGTGTGCCTGAACCGACCTGGGCTTGGTGCTTTTGTTTTTCTGCCTTTCCTTTGAATCTACTGGAAACCCGGGGGTTGGTGAGGGGGAGTCTTCTGATAGATAGCCATTGTTGATAGTTTTGCATTTCTCTGTTCCTTCTTGTGCAGGGGGATGTTTGGAAAATCCCCAGACTCAAGGTCACTTCTCTCCCAAAAAAACCCCGAAATAATAAATCCCTCTTCTAATTGGTCTTTTCTCTGAGCTACTGCCTTTCCGTGTTTACTTACTGAAGCTGCCTCCACAGAAACTGTCAATCAGACAGAGGCTTAGAATCAAATGAACAGGAAGAAGATTCAAGCCTCTTCCTACAGAGGCCTGTGCTTTCAAATGACATGAGAGATGCCTCAGGGGTTAAGAGTACTGGCTTAACATAACCCAGAGAACTGGGTTTGAATCCCAGCACCCACATGGTGACTCAACAGCTTTTTGTAACTCCAGTTCCAGGGATCTGACATCCTCTTCTGGTTGGCACGGGTACTGCATGCACATGGTGCAATACATACATGCAGGCAAACATATGTAAAATAAAAATAAATCTCTTTTTTAAAAAGATTAAAATGACTTGTGAGGCAGAGGCAGGCAGATCTCTGAGTTTTGGGCAGTCCTGGTGTACAGAGTGAGTTCCAGGACAGCCAAGGGTACACAGAGGAAACTCTTATCTCGAAAAACAAAACAAAAAAGCTAAAATGATCCATTAGAGCAGTGGTTCTTAACCTATCACAACCCCTTTGTGATGGGGTGCTCCTTTCACAGCCCCGTATCAGATATCCTACATATCAGCTATTTACATTATAATTCATAACAGTAGCATAATTTACAGGTATGGCGGCATAACAACAAAAAAAAATAATTTTACGATTGGGGGTCACCACAACGTGAGGAACTGTATTAAAGGGTTGCAGCATTAGTAGGCTGAGGATCACTGCCTTAGAGTATGCTGAGAAAGGATGTGCAAGTCAGCTGCTGGCGGTGTCCGCAGACAGTGCTGCTGTACTCAGTTCACCCAGTCTGAGCTGAGCTGAAGAAATGAGTTGTGGGACTGTGGAGACGAGCCGTGAGGGGCAGGGCTGGGTCAGATGAATGCATGGGCTGCAGGTTCAGACAGATGAACAGGCAGACAGATGAACGGACAACGACTCAAACAGACCTCATCAACAGTGGGGACCGAGCTGAGCCGGAACCTCAGGAAGTCGAGATTCCCTGCTTGTTGTCGGTCACTCAGCACGCATGGGTGGCCATCCAGGTGAAGATATTATGCTTTTTCCTCACTCTGGTGTATTCAGTACTTACTCAGGTCTGGGTTTCCTGATATAATTCCAATTTTCTTGGATAAATATAGAGAACATTTTTTTTCCTGTTTGCTTTTGGGAGTAATTCTGTTAGTCTAGGCCTTGTGGTGGTCGGTGCCAGACAGATGGAGCTGTTCCTGTGTCCACCAAGGAACACAGTTTGCCTGCATTTGTGTCAAAATGGAGCCCAGTGCCTCTTCCGAAATCTAGTCTCTGGGGACAAGACGCAGCCCGAATAACCACTGTTTTATACAATATGGAGGGGCTGGGAAGGTGACATACGCTTGGAGAAAGTGAGAGTTCAGTTCCAGCACCCACATGGAGGTCCTCACAGCTGCCTCTAACTTCAGCTGCAAGAGATCTACACTGCCTGGTCTCGCTGGACACACTTATGTACTGACTGACAGACAGACAGATAGACAGACAGACATGCGCATACACAGACTCAGAAAGTAAATCTTTAAATAATATATAGAGTAGATTAGAGCAGGACATTGCCTGATGTCAACTCCCCCTCCCCACCCTCCCTCCCTCTTCTCAGACCTCCCCACCTTTCTACCTCAGCCTCCTAATGCTGCCCTCACAGGCATGCCCCACCACGCTCCCCCCATTCCTTTGCATTTCTTACATTCCAAGCAGATACCAAGATTTCTCAACTTCTTTGCTTTCCAACTTCTCTCTCTTTGTCTGTCTGGTTTTGTCTTTAATTGTTCTTTTATGTTCAATTTATTAGTTCCCTGACATCCTTTAACCCCAGCCCTACAGCGGGATGGGCAGTAGACGGTCCTTACACACCTGCACGGCAAAGAAGACCCTTCCTTAGGCCTGTCTGCTCTTCGTGTCATGGCCGGGTCTGTCCAGAGGCAGGCAGCACCTTCGTGGGTTATCTCCCTCCCCGCTCATCTCCCTAGACAGGCCTCTCTTCAGTGTCCTCGGGACCAGCTGCCTTTGCTGTGGGTGCCTTCACCTTCGATCCATGTCCCAAGCTTCCTTCTCCTAAGTGCAATGCCCTTCTTCCCTTCTACCCTAAGGATGGCCTTGGGCAGGACCTTCCTTTACTTGTTAATAAACTTGCCTGGCAGATACCCCGGCATTCCAAGAGACCCGGATGGTGATCTGACCTCTGAGAGCATATAGATGCTGCTGCTGAGGTTCTTGTCCCAGGGTGGCATGGTCCTGGTCTGGAGGTGGTCTGTCTTCCGTCCTGTCTGGTCCCACTGGGATTCACCTGCTGCAATCTAGCTGTTGGGGTGGTGGTGGTGGAGGTATTGCTTCTACTTTGGTGTCGTTGGGGTGACTGGGTGTTGATGTGTGATAACTGGGTACTATGTAAGCCCAGATACATCCTGTCCTGGATTGATGGATTTATTTTTTCTCCTGTTTCTATTTTTAGCAATAAGTGATAACTAAGCCTCCTGAGGAATTTGGGTCCAAATTGGATTGAGGACGATGTTTAGCAGTATGTATTTGGTTACTTAGTAAGGGTTTATTTACGTGTTCTTTTATGCTAGATAGAAATAAAGAAAACACAAAACCTATAAAGAGGATTCAGACCTTTATGGATTCAGACATCAATTATAGCAAACACAGTTTTCCCAACAAGGTGTTTTCTTAAAATATTTTAAACCTAGAGAACATTTTCCTTCTGTATTAGTAGAAAGAGCCAAAGCAGGGACCCTTATTTCCTAACTTGAAGTTAGAAAATCAGAGGAGAAGGCGGAAGCGGGAAGGTCTGGCTGGCTTTAGCTATAGTGTCCTCCTCAGCTCCGTTCTTGCTGGATCCCCTTCCACTTTTGGGCCTTGGTTTCTGTGTAGACCTCTTCCTGACTTTGTTCTTAGCTGTGGACCCTGAATGACTCTCAAGATGGACCTTGCAGTGGGCATGACTGCCTTTATTCATTTCTGCTCCTAGATTCACATCTGTCCACTTGTTACAGATCCGTCTCTACATCCTTCACCTCTGCTGGTTACCTGGAGTGCTGAGAAACCAGAGCGAAGGTTTATAGATTCCCTGCCTTAGAGCCATTTGGCCACCCAAGGGGCAGGTCCTCAGAGAAGAGTCCCATTGACCTGCCCAGTTTCCAGTTACAATGTTGAGATATATCTCCTGTCATCTTATTTCTATGGAAAGTTGATTTCTTGGTTGCCCAGTGGATGGTTGCCTTGCTCAACTCCCCATCTTGAATGTTTTTCCTTTCCCAGTGACAGATAAAATAATGTGTATTTTCTGATCGGTAACATCTCAGAGTCGATGGAGTTGCATAAGGATGTCTGCTCCGAAGGGCTGCATATGACTTTCCCTGACATGTCACTTTATTTTTGTCACAGAGATGAGCAAATATCTGGGCCCCCCCCTCCCATAAGCAGAGTCTTTGGCTTGCTTGCCTACTAAGAAGAGCACCAGCATGCTCCCACTCCTGTGCCCTTCCCCCACCTCGGCGACAGCTGCCTGCCTTGCCTTCCTGCTGGTTGCACACGTGCAACAGAAATACAATGTTAATAAATATTTCTGCATGTAATGGAGAAACAAGCTGTAAAAGTAGTCATTTGCCATCTGCTCGGTGGAAAGCTGCGACACTTTCTGATTCAGTCACTTGAATATGACTCCTCCTGTCTAAACGGATTATAAATATCCAAACACATGTCCTGAGAGAGAGGTGTCGGTCCCAGAAGCAAATATAAATGACAGATGATGCTCAGTTCCCTCGAACCCCTGGAGACCACCGTCTAGGTTGTACGACATGTCTGCAGTACAAACCATCAGGGACAGCCCCGTGCCTGTGGGGAGCAAGTGCCTGAAAAGAAATGACAGGACTAATGGAATTCCCAGTGAGTGGCTGAGGGTGAGGAAAGGCTTTCACTTGGCCACAGCCGTGACCTGTCTTCCGAGGATCTCTGTATGTCCTGTGTTTGACCAGGCTCTTTGCATGTATTGGCTCATCCATGATGGAATCTGGCTGCTCGTTTTCAGAGCAGAGAGAATTATAGGAATAAAAGGCAGTAATCGAAAGCCTTGGACGCAAGTCAGGTCTGAGGTCAGAGGGGCTGGAGAGAGCTTCCTCAGACTTTGCTTGTTTGAAGATCAGCCAAGGGCACAGCGAGGACATTGCTGGCTGGTGGGGGATGTGTCACTCTGCCTAGGCAGTTGGAGGAGTGTGCATTGCTGTTATTTCTGCTCATTGTTGATGTGCTTTGCATCACATTTGTCCACGGATTTTGTCTCTTCTTTTGCCTGTAAGATAAAGACCATGAATCTGCAAGCTGGTAACCGATTAAATACACAGTGCAGTGTGTGCCCAGCAAGCAGAATTATCTTTACAAGTTCTGGAACCCACAGTCCAGCACTCCAGCATTTTTGAGGCTTCTGTTCTGGGTAGGCAACTGGACCAGAGAGTTTTAGGCTCTTCCTTGGATGCCACCCCATGATGATTCAAGATTGCTTTCCTGTCTTGAGGACTAGCATCTGTCTACACCCTGGGGCTCAATTATCCACACTGTTATCTGTTGTGGGAGGCTACTTGTTCATTTCCTGGCCTCCCAGATTCCCAAAATAACCACACAGAAACTGTATTAATTAAATCACTGCTTGGCAAATCACTTAAGTGTATTTCTGGTTTACTCTTATATCTTAAATTAACCCATTTCTATTAGTTTATATTTTACCATGAGGTCGTGACCTACCAGCAAGGTTCCAGCTGGCGGCTGTGTCTTTCTTCTCTGGTGGCTCCATGGCGTCTCTGACTCTGCCTTCTTTCTCCTAGCATTCAGTTTAGTTCCCCCCCACACCCCCACCTACCTCTATTCTGCCCTACCAAGCCCAAGACAGATTCTTTATTGACAAATGGTATTCACAGCATACAGAGGGGAATCCCACATCAGTTACCTAGTCCTGACTTCTGTTTCCACTCTCTGCTCCTCCACTGTGGGCTTCGTTGCTTCCTCTTCCCCTGGTTAAGTCATTTCTTTTGTTTCAGTTCAGAACAGCAATTCTAGAAGACTAACCCAGTCTTGTTCACCCAACTCTGAGCCCAGGTGTCTTTCAGTGACCCCCCCCCCCATTGCTTTCAAAATACAAGGCAAATTCCTTAGCTTGGCACACACAGACTTAGTCATCCACACTTGGCTATCAGATTTCCCACACCTCCTTCATCCACGCCCATCCTATGGGCTCTGCCCCGGTCCCCTTGGAAGAGCCTGCTTCCTCCCCTCCAGGGCCAACTTACTCATTTCTATGACTCCTTGAAGGCCGGGTGTCCTCTGTCTACATCCTTTGGATTATCCTCAGTATTTCTGCATCTCTGTAGCCCTGGACTCGCTAATGGGAGAAGTACAATAAGGGTGTGTCATCGTGACTTCCGGCATTCTTCCCTCCCTGGGTATCAATCCTGCTCTATTAACCCCTTCTCCCTAGAATGAACACTATGTTTAGCCTGTATAACCACTTAATAAAAACTTGAGTGGTGGAGGTGAACTTTGACCCTCAGTGTATAAGGAGGTATTGGTCAAACTGTAGACAGTAGCAGTGAGTACCTAGCAGGAATTGTGTGTTAGTGTCAGTAGCCACCAGCTTTACCAGGTTCCCTTACTCAAAAATCTTACTGAAATTCCATGCTCTGAGATTTTGATCTTTGGGATGATGCACTGGGCATGCAATTATTTGTCTTGATAATTAGCCTCTACCTTGGGGCTCTAAGAGACGAGGTTAAAGGAAAGGATGGTGTAGTAATTGTATTGTTCTTCTTTAAAAGGAAAGTTAAATAGAAACTATTTTAAAAACTGGCTAGAGAAGGTAATTACTGGGAGCGTGGAGAAGATAATTACTTATTTCATTTACTGTAACTTGTGCAGATGATGCTCTGTTTGGAATACAGCAGCTTAGAGTTTTGTCAGAGCTTCTTCCTTGCGTGGGTTTAGCAGCCTCGAGGCACAGGGCAAAGCCTTCCTCTGGGATGGGCTTTGGAAGCTGATTCCACAGCTGCCTTTTGACTGCCTCCTGTGAATGGGAGTGAGCTGCTCTGAGGGTCTGTGACTGAGCCTCACCAGGGTGAGCCTGGATGCCTCATCAAAGTGGGTAGTTGGAAGTGAGTTTTGGGGAGCCAAAGGCAGAGGCAGGGTATCCCTCTCACCCATCTTAGGATATCCCATGCTGGTTGTGGGATAAAATATTCCATGGACTTTGGGTAAAAGCCCTTCTTCATCCCATTCAAGTTTCTACCAAACAATGCCACTCTACCATAAGAATCCCTCACAATGAAGTCTTTCCCTATAGAAACCATCTTTATTCTGGAGCCTGGCAGTACAGGCTCTCAAGAATTCCTTCTGATTCATCTTAGTCTTATTGTCTGAATGTGTACTAGGTGCAAATAAAAGCCCAAGAAAAATCTTGACTCAAATTGTCTGTTTTATAACTGAACTCCAAGAAGAACATATTTTTGGCACAGTGTCGCCATCCGCCTCCCACACTGTCACAGCCGCTACCCTCTCCCACCCTCCCCATGCCAGAACACCCTGGATGGCACAGAGGCAAAGTGGACGCTGAAGTGCTCGTCATCGCATCCTGACCCAGCATCGTGTGTCCCCTTGAGAACTATGGGAAACGCCCCACAGAAACACCCCATGGAGTAGCTCATTGGCCAGAACTGAGCCGCATGTCCTTCCCTATACCAATGGCTGGCAAGGAAAATAGGTTTGATGGTCACCATCCTCAGTGGAACAAAGGCTAAAAAAAGGGGGTAGGGCTCCAGGGCCCTACTCTACTCATTCACCCTTTACCATTTTATTTCATTTTGTTATTAGTTTTTAAATTTTGTGTGTGTGTTTTGCCTTCATGCATGTCTGTGTACCACCTGTGTACCTGTTGTCCACAGAAGCCAGAGAGTTCATTAGCTCCATGGCCCTGGAGTTAGCCAGCATGTAGGTGCTGGGAACTGAGCCCGGGTCCTCTGTGAGAGCAGCCAGTGCTCTTAACCACTGAGCCATCTACCCAGCCCCTCCAGTCACGCTTTAAGGTCCTTCAGGACCTTACCAAGTCTTTCTGTTCTCCTGTGTACTTTTCAAAGAACCACAAACCTTGACTGTATTTGTGCAAACCTCTTCTGAAATATTAAGGCTAATGTCACCGTAAGACATGGAATGTTCTTCACTTTTTCCACGTGTGTGTGTGTGAGAGAGAGAGGGGGGGAGAGACAGAGAGCGAGAGAGCGAGAGAGAGCGACAGACACAGAGAGAGAGAGAGAGAGAGAGAGAGAAAGGTGCGCATATGTATGTTTATGTGTACATAAGCACACATGTGTGCACATACATGGTTATGGAGGCCCAAGGTTGCTGGTGGGAATTATTCTCCACCATTATTCCACCTTTCTCATAATCAAACCCAGAACTCATGCATATGGCTAGGCTCATTGCCCAGTTTGCTCTCGGGAATCTCATCTCTGCCTTCTGAGACAGGAATTATAGGCAGCTCACCATGCCCACCTAGCCTTTTATGAGGGTTCTGGGATCTAAAATAGCCTTTATGCTTGGGTAGCAAGCCCTTTAACTACTGACCCCAGCCCTTAACTTGTGGGGGGACACAAGGCACTTAGGCCCCTTAATATCATTGTTTAGCTATTATTTCTGACAAGTGGGTGCACATCAGAATTAGTACACACCAGACAGCTAACAGTTTAAAAATTACGCTGACCCACACGTAATTTTAAACTAGCTGTCAGGAGGTCTGCAGAAGGACCCGGTCTGTCCCCAGGAATAGGTGTGTGTTCAGAGAATGCCGCTGTGGGCTCTGTGTGCAAGCCCTTCTTCTGTAGACTATCAGAGTCATTGCACATTTTCCCAGCTTTGTGCTCAGACTGTTTCAGGTAAGCTTATCTGACTGAGTAACCTTTGATGGCTAAATATCCACCTTTCTTCCTTGTCTGCATGCTCAACATCTCATTTCTCCACTTCCCACAGAGTCCATGACAATATTTCAACAGTCGGAGACACTTAGTTACCATCTCTGAGTACATATTGCCAGTGTTCCGCTTGAGCGAGAGAGTGAGAGTGTGTGTGTGTGTGTGTGTGTGTGTGTGTGTGTGTGAGAGAGAGAGAGAGAGAGAGAGAGAGAGAGAGAGAGGCCAGCCAGAGGTGTCAGAACTCCTATAGCCATATTCATAGGTAGCATAACCACAGTAGGTTCCGGTATCCAAGCCTGGGTCCTCTGAGAGAGCAGTGTGCACTCTTAACCCCTGAGCCATCTCTCCAGCCTGTTCACAGTGTGTTCCCACAATGCTCAGCACTTGCTGCCCTTCGCAGATCCTGTCTTCAGCACTCTGTGTCTTGTGGGAGTATATCATGATTGTTCACTTTCTCCTTTTGAGTCAGGATGCACATATCATTGCACTTCTCTCTCGTTCACCTCAGTTCTCGTCTCTTACCATCCCAGGAATTTTTTTGTTTCCTGCTTTATTCCATTTGTCTGTGAGAGCCCCCCCCCACCCCGACATTTTCTTTCTTTCACTTCACAACCAGGTTCCTAACATCAGCAGTGTCAGGAAAACGTCTGTATCTTTTCTCAGGTTCACTAGTTCCAGGTTTTCCTCTTCCTCCAGACTCGCCCTGATAGCCTCGCTGTGCACTCATGGTGACGATGGGAAAGTTTTTGTGCAGGCACCGTCGGGTGTTCGTTCTTTCCTGGCCTTTCACCTGTGACAATGCTTGGCGTAGGGACTGGAGGGCAGGGTGGCACTTCTAGAGCCCAGTTCTGCATGGTTCGCCGTTTATTTGGTTGTGACTAATGATGAGTGGCACCCGGTGTCTTAAGCGGCAGAGGTTCTTAAATTTCAGCGTGCAGCAAAGCCACCTTATTCAAACAGTTTGCTGGCCTCTACACCCAAGGATTTCTGAGTCACCAAGTCAGGGGTGAGGCCTGGGAATCCGTGCTAGTAAGTTCTCTGGTCACGAAAGTGCAGCTTTATCTGGGGACCACACTTGAGAAGCTCTGTCAAGAATCAACCCAGGAGTGAGTGTACATTTCTTTAGGTTAAGTGTTTGAAGTTAGCCAGGCCTGTTGGTACAGGACTGTAATCTCAGCGAGGCAGCTGAGCAGAAGCTCAAGCCTACCGCAACTAGAGGGAGGGTCAGGGCTAGCTAGGGTTTAAAGCCAGCCTTGGCAACTTAGCAAGACCCTGTCTCAAAACAAACATTTTGAAGAGCTCAAAGTGGAGATTAAGTTGCCCCCTTAGCTTGCAAGAGGCCCTAGTTTCAACACACACACACACACACACACACACACACACACACACACACACGCATGCATGCACGCATGCGCAGGTTAATATATTTGGAACATTTTAGCTAAGAGCTTTCAAATACCCTAATAGCAGGCACTCATGTGGGATACCTACTATGAGGTATAGATTTTAAAAGGAATTCTTAAATTGAGACACACAGGAAGTTGTCTTAAGGATTAAGAGAGTAAATATTTTTTGAAAGCAGATCCTGGGGTTGATGGATTCTTTTGGCTCAGTGATGTCAGACGCTTGGGCTGGTTTTGTTACCTTCCTTTGGCGTCACCGTGGGTCCTCAGGCTCCTGGGCCCTGCCTGGTTCTCCTTGGTGACAGAGCGGCTGCAGATGCACCTCGTTCAGTGTCCTAGCTTACATCTCGTCGGTAACTAGCGGAGACACGGAAATCTAAATCAGGCTTTGGCAGAGATAATCATTCAGGCATGAGCAGAGCAGTCACGGAGACAGGTTGACTCGCTCTCCTAAGAAATGTCCTGTGTGGCTCTTTTTCAGCTTTCTCCCTAATAACTGAAGCTTCCCATCAGTTTCTCAGCTGTCTCCATACATTCAGGGTTCATCACTTCATAGGATCTTCCAGTTCAAAGGATACTGTTGCCAGGCTAGGAAAATAAACAAATAAAATGATACCATCTTCATCTGGAATTCCGTGACCAGTCTAGCATGGCAGCATGACGCTGCGCACAGACTCACCGCCTGGGCCAGAGGCTTTGCAAACAGGACTCCACCACAGGGGCGGTGAATGGGCAGTGAGCTCCCTGACAAGCCCCGCTGTTCCACTGCCTTCCTGCCCCAGTCAGGGTGTCCATATAACCTGACACCTGAACCAAGCCCTTCCACCCTCTCTCTCTCCTGATTCTAGCCTGAGCCTTCGCTTGCTTGGTCACCATGAAGAAGGTGTCTGGGATGAGTGTTTCTGTCCAGGTCAGGGGTGATCCAGTTTTGTTGAAGCGAAGCATATGAGGGAAAAGAAAGCCTCTGATGAATCTGCTTCCTCCTGGGCATTGAGGCTAAAATTACATTTTGGCACCAGCTGTGTGAGGCGACCCAGTGCGTCCTGTCAGAGGCTGGGCACTTGGCGAGGACTACGTTGGTTCTTTATTCCCAGGTTCTGGGCCCGCACCAGGCTACCTTCCCTTTGAAGTGCTTTGAAGTTTTCTTAAGTCATCTTCTGTGGAAGAAGGACTTAAGTTCTTCCTGATTCTCTTCTGTCAATTCCTCTGAACCTCTAATCAATGTGAGTCTGGAAACTGCCTCTTTTGACTCTCCCCCAAAGAATGTTTGGCAGCACTCACCCCTCGGGAGCAGGTCACGTCTTTTACCTCCAGCTCGAGCAAGCAGATTGCTTTCAGCATACTTCTTATCTTCATGTGTTTCAAGACATTCACCTTTGAAAAAGTCAGTGACTTGCAATGATTTTACGTAATAACGTGGGGAAAGAAGCAGATACCATGTAAGTCTCTGATTTCCTGTAGCAGGTGCATGAAAACACTCTCAAGACATCCCCCTCCCCCAGTTAGACGCTAAGCATTTTGCTTTATTCGGCATTTCTTCAAAGCTGCTGCTTTACTTTGGGGTTGTATTCCACCCTGTTTTACTTAACTAGCCCTCAATCCAGAGCCCCCTTTTTTCGACTCGTAGATGTGATGTTGGATGATTTCCGGAACAGGGCAGCAGCTGTGTGCCTCCTGCAAGCACCTCAGGCTCCATGTGTGGTATCTTAGCCAGGGCTAGGGTAACAGAATTTAAAGTGCCTAAGCTCGAGTTCCGGAGGCATGGGTGTCCAAGATCAAGATGCCTGAAGTTCAGTATATGGTGAAGCCCTGTTCCTCCTCATGGGGTGGGCGGTGTGTTCACGTGCTGGAAGGACAAACAGGCCCACCTGTACTCTCAAGCCTTTTTTTTAAGGGCACTAATCCTATTCCTAGCACACATCCCTCATGACTGATCTCCCAGAAACTCGCAAGTGAGGTGTGTGTGTGTACGCACATGCACGTGCACAAAAGCTCATACATACACAGCAGTCAGTGTGCATGCATATGCAGAGGCCAGCTTTTTATTCTCTCTCACCTCCCTTCTCCTCCTCTTCTTCTTTTTTCTTCTCTGCTTCTCCTTCTTCATTTGTTTGGTTTTTCAAGACAGGGTTTCTCTGTATAACAGAAGCTTGGCTGGCTTGGAACTCACAGAGATCAGCCTGCCTCTGCCTCCTGTGTACCACCACACCCTGGCTGGAGCTTTGTTCTCTTGAGGCAGGGTCTCTCAGTGAAACCCTGGAACTTGCAGGTTTTCAGCTAGGCTAACTGGCCAGCCCTGATGTGCCTGTCTCTGTCCCTCCCCAATAGGGTTTCTGGTACACAAGGCTGTGCCTGACTTTTTATGTGGATGTTGGAGACCTAAATTCACATTCTCACGCTTGTGCAGGAAAGTGCTCTTACCCACTGAGTTCTCACCAAGCCCTGCTCTTAACCATTGCCTTGGGAGTTAAGTTTCCTTATCTGAACTTGAGTTGGGGGTAGACAGAGGTGTTCAGAGCCCGGCAGCCTTCCAACCTCAAAGTGCCTGGTTCCCTTTGACACTCAAAAGCCTGCCTCCCAGACCATGTGCTTTGTGAAGCTGAAGGCTCTCGCTCTCCTCATCCTGACTGTCCATCTGAAAGAAACTCCATTTGTATGACCCACATCAGCATTTTTGCGTGTCTGTCCGAGTGTTAATGAATCTGTAAAAAGGAGTGCCAATTTTGATGTCAGTTTTTAGCAGATGTTGCCAAGAGCCCAAACCGGTTCCCTTTCACCGTCAGTGAGCGATACTTTGCAGGCTGAGAAATTAGCCCAGCGATGGTGAAAAATTCCACTGAGGAAGACCAGAATCCCCGTGGAAGTGCTAATTAATGCCAGGAGACACACACAGCTGCACACAACATACTTAAAAAGCCGCCTGAGCATGTGTGTTTATATGCACTGTCTTTATCAGATAAACAAATGAAAGTCTTTTGTGTAATTGTTTCCTGTGTGGTAATCCTTATCAGATGTGTCATTAGAAGTAAGGGGGAACACCTTGCTGTCTCTTAGGGTTGTCCAGAGCCTCTGTGTCATGGTTAATAAGATCTTTTCTGCCACTGGACAACGTACAGGCGGAGGGAGCAGCTTGCAGAAGTCGGGATGCTCTTACCAAACATTGGGAGTCTAAAGAGTTTCTAGGCACATGATCCTATAGTTGAGGGCCTCGCGTCAGAGGCATCTCCTAGCATCTGGGAGGTTGCGCCTGTGCTTGCTTGGAGAGATGATTCTATGAGGAGGACCAGTGGTGCTTTCTCAATTCACCTTACAGCATCTGGACTCTCTTTGGTCTTCTCATACCCTCTACACCTTTCCCTACCAGCTCTCTGATGTTACCGATGAAGGGATTTAGATATTTTAATGTTTTTTGTTTGTTTTTAATCACTTTATGTGAATATGGGTGCCTATGGCGCCACAACGCTTGTATGGCAGGCAGAGAGATTCGGGTGTTGAGCCTTGCCTCCCCTCACCCACCACCCCTTGTTGTTGGCTTTCTTGTTCTCCCAGGCTAACTGCCACGGACATTCTCCTGTCTCCCCTCCTATCTCACTACAGGAATGATAAGACACTAGCTTTAGACAAGGGTGTGAGTGTGCCTGGCTTTATGTGGGTTCTGGGGATTTGAACTTAAGTCTTCACACAAGTGCTTTCCTCTACTGAGCCATCTTCCACGCCCTAAATTTTAATTTGGATAATATTATTGAAGCTTAATTGAAGTATAATTCACCATATTGGCAGTTCCCCCATTTATTAACATATGCAAGTCCATGATGCATAATCACACAGCCATCATCACAAGCAATGTTTGAATGTTTCTGTAACCCCCCCAAAGGAAAACTGACTGGCAGTCACGAGCCATTCCCTTCTAGCCTTGCCACCACATACTGGATCTAGGAGCCATTAATCTCCTTTCTGTCTGAGCCTGCTTTTCTTGGGTGGGGATTTGATACCCATAGACTGGGAGGTTGAACTCTGATAGCTGCTGGTGTGGATTTCTCAGCGAATATAACCAGTGTGCTCTGATGCCCTTGGGTTTTTACTTCTCATCCCTATGTGTCTCCCGACTCACGGCCTTGGTGGCCTGATAGCAGGAAGGGCCCCCGAATAAACTGTCTTCAGAAAACTTCATCATTAAGTCACCGTATGTTTTACCAAGTCAGTGGAGGGAGCAGCATTCTGAAGGTGCCTTGCAGAGAACCTTTTTCCTTCTCCCCCCCTCACCTTGGAAAGAGGAGTTATCTAGGCAGCAGTTTCTCCCAGTTGGTTTACACTTGAGCAAATAAGAGCTGGGAAGCCGTTGGCAGGGCTGGCTTTTGAGCCAGTTGTTGATTTTTACTGATGTTCACAACAGACAGGGTTAATTTTGTGGGTGTCTTACCCAGAACTCTGGGTTCCAGTTTGCACTCAGAGGGAGAGTTGCCATTTCTCTGAATGAACGGATAGAACTCTCCATCCTTGAGGGACAGAAGTATAAGCTAGACAAAGAGTGGGAGCCAGTACTTCCTGAGATACTCGAATTCCTAGAGTCAAGATACCGTGCTCTGGGTTCTTCACAGCAAGCAGGTCCCCTATGTCCCCACGTCCTTGAGATTCTATAGATGGAAAAAGTCAGTGTGTCCTTTGGTATTTTGGGATTTTTATTTTTATGCCTCCTTGGCGGCCCAGCCTGTCTGCGAAGCTCATGCAGTCTGGAAGTGGTTTTTTTTTTTTTTTTTTTTTTTTGCCTGTTTACGACTATATCTTTGCCCCTCCTACTTTGTAGGTTCTCTTTTTTGTATTAAATATGTCAACATGTTTTTGTAAGAAACAAAGTAACTTTTTTGTGAGAAGAAAGCCTGTTTGGAAACACACAGATAACAGAAAGAAGGCTATTTTCAAGTGGCTGCTGAGGTCATGATTTGAAAGGATCTTATGGTTTAAAAGAGAAAGAAAAATCAAACATTTATAATGTATTGATTAATGGCAGTTTATCTGTTTCAAAATAAAAGTTTTGATTCAAGAATGTGTTGGGTAGGAGGGTGACACTTCTCCGTCTTGGCCATCTTTCTTTGAAATTATAGGCAGATGATTTTGGTGTGCACTTGTGTGTATGTACGAGATCTATATGATCTGTATTATATATCTACAGATACACACACACAATTTTCTGATAAGGTTTATATAAGCTCGCATAAGCCTTTCCGCTCCCTCCTTCAAAGAGCTTCCTGATCCCTTGTCATTGTGCTAAGATCTAACCCTTTGCTCCATAACTTTCTGTGTTACTTAACTCTTTCCACGCCGCTGCTGTAGAATCAGAGTGTGTCTTGCTTTTGTGTTTTGTTTTGAAGTGTGTGGTCCTATTTGTTTGTCCCCCACAAAACACCAGTCCAAGCTTTAAGACTTCTTTCTTCTCCCATTAGAATCGGAGTGAAAGCAAATGGGTTTTGAAATTTTTATCACTTTTATATTTTGTGTATGGGTGTTTTTAATCTCTGTACCTACCACATGCATTTCTGGTGCCGAAGGAGGGTCAGAAAAACAACATCAAGTCCCCTGGGACTGGAGTTACAGACAGTTGTGAGCCACTGTGTGGGTGCTGGGACTCCCTCCATTTTGGGTCTTCAGGAAGAGCATCCAGGACGGTTACTCTCTCTGCTGTCCTTCCCGGCCCATAAAGGATTTTTTTTTAGCACCAGGGCACTGACTACCTTTGGTTAGCTTTTCCTGTGAGAACAGGTACACGCTAGTGTGGGATATGCTCATCACTGTGTAGCACGCATCTCTTTCCACCATGCCCCTGGCTGTTCCCCACTCAGCCTGTGTAACAGGGAAGCGGAGTAGAGGGGACTCGGGCCTTGTGGGTCTGAAGATAAGCCATGTGGTCTCCTGGGGACATGGTTAAACCAAGCACCAGTTTTAGCGTCAGTGTGGTCACTCAGGTTTGTGTGGTAAAGTGTCAGTTCCTATTAAACTGGGTAAAAAGGAATTTTATTCTGAAACATTTAAGAATTCAAGAATCAGGTCCTTAGAGTGTAGGTATGGTGATGCACACCTGTGATCCTGGCTCATGAGAGGCTGACATCAAAGGATCGCAAATTCAGGGCCTGTCTGGTCTACATTAAGTTCAAGGTCAGCTGTGGCTATGAAGTCTCAAAAACCAGAAACCAAACTAAAACACAACAAACAGAGAAACTGTCTACAGTAGGCAGCATACACTATAGCGTCTTGATGTTCAATTCTTCTGTATTCTTACACCAGAAACAGATAACAAAAGAGCAAGCATTTGATATGATCTTAATCACTTTGGGGATGTGTGAGCTGGACCATCTTGGTGTGTCTCCTCTGACCATTTGCGTGGTCCTCTTTTAAAATACGAATTAATATTTCCCAGAAGTTTCTCTTGTTAGGTCGCCGGACCCTGTAGGTCATTTATCTAAGCTCAGCACTTTATTCCTTAATGGGAGGTGATCGGAGCCATACTGGTGGAAAAGGAGGAAGAGGTTGCGTTCAAGTGGAGGAGAAGGCAGTCCTGGTGTGGTCCCAACGTTCCTGGCTGCTGAGCCCATGGGCGTCTGTGTTTAGAACTCTGCAGGCCAGCAGTTCAATGTTCTAACCAAATTTCTAAGTGCTCTTTTTTTTTTTTTCTTAGCAAGCCTAAAATAATGGGGGAAATAGATACAAGTAAGATACTTCGACCACATTCCAAGCCTAAACACTTAAGTTGAGGAGAATTTGTGGTAGGCGAATGGAATTCTTGTGTTTTATTTTAGACTATAATCTTAGTAAGTAGCAGGGTGTATGTTTATCTTGTGTTTTTGTTGTTTAGCAACCATTGTAGTACACACCTGTTGCTTAATAAGTGTTCGTAACTGGCAATTTGAAAAGGAAATAGGACTCTTGAAGAGAACTAGGGTGAATGTCTCCGCATACGCATGGCAGCTCAGAATCATCTGTAACTCCAGTTCCAGGGACCGATGCCCTTTTCTGGTCTCTGCAGAGAACGAGGCACACATATGGTACACGGATATACGTGCAAGTAAACACTCATATACGTAAAAATATAAAACAAACATCTTTAGGACAGACAGACAGACAGTCTCACTTTAAAGAACTGAAATCCCTAATGCTTAAAACTAGCTTAGGGGTGGGAGAGACGGCTCCTTTTCCAGAGGACCTGGGTTTGATTCCCAGCACCCATGTGGCAGCTCACAACTGTAACTTCGGTTCCAGGGGATCTGATGTCATTTTCTGGCCTCCATAGACACTTAGGTAAGCAAAACACCCATACATATTAAAAAAAATTAAAATGGGAAAAAATAATATATACTTAGTCTATACAACAAAAATAAGGTAAAGTACTTATTATATATGACTTAGCTATAAAACCCTAAACCCTATTCCAATGGATGTTTGTTGAATGATTACTGCGTGTGAGTCAGTAAGTAGTCCGGGCTATATTTAGGACTAACAGGAGGCCTAAGGAATGGCAGCAGACCCACAAAGCTCCGCCCACAAAGGAAGTTACTACCTCCCATCTTGCTTCACTTTCTGGGTCTTTTGTAAAGTTAAGATTCTGATTCGAGGATTTGGAGGGATGGGTGGGCAGTTAAGGGCGCATCCTTCTCTATAGAGGACAGAGCTCAGTTCCTGGCACCAGAGGGCTCCTCAGGTGTGCATCTGGATTCTCTCTCTCTCTCTCTCTCTCTCTCTCTCTCTCTCTCTCTCTCTCTCTCTCACTCACACACACACACACACACACACACACACAAACAGATGCACATGAATAAAAATAAGTCTTTTTTAAAAAAATAAATGAGAAAAATTAAAAATCATATGGACTCTTGGGATGTATGGACATCACCAAACATCACAAGCAGATATAAAGAGAGAAAATACTTTAAAATAAATTATTGTAAAACAGGGCTGTTTATATTTCTCCACAAGAATAAGTTATTGTGGGTGACTTAGATTTCTAAAGAGCACGGGCTTTGCCCCTCTACCTTATCTTTTCTATCCCCTTCTCGCTTACTGATATTTTCTTTTGAAATTTAATTTTGTTCTTGTAGACTTCCTCAAGCAGTCTATTGGGTACGACTGACTTTCTCTATTGAGGGAGGCTCATCGTCCCCAGTAGTAACTGTCCTATGCGACGAGGACCAGGGGACTGTTTTCAGCGTCACTTTTGCGATCGCCACCCTTGCTATCGGGCTTTGCTTTTGATTTGCCCTCCAAAGCCATCCCATCATGTCATCTGACTGAGGTGGTGGCTGGGGGAGAGGAAAGAGCCTTAGCTAAACTGACGGTATTTTATCTTGTTTGAATGGGAATGGCCCCTGTAGCTCATACATTTGGATGCTTGGTCCCCAGTTAGTGGAATTCCTTTGAGAGGGATCGGGATGTGTGGCCTTGTTGAAGGAAGTGTGTCACTGGGGGTGGGCTTTGAGCTTTCAAAAGCCTGTGCCAGGCCAAGTATCTGTCTCCCTGCCTGCTGCCTTCAGATCAGAACGCAGAGCTCTCAACCCCGTGCCTGTCTGGCTGCCGCTCTGCTTCCCACCATGATGGCCATAGACTCACCCTCTGAAACTGTAAGCAAGGCCCCCAATAAATGGGACTTCTTTACAAGTATTTCCTTGGTCATGGTGTCTCTTCACAGCAGCAGAACAGTGACTAAAGACGCTTGTTTATCTGTTTGTTTACATTGGTCTTCCAAATATTGTGATAAGCGGGCTCAGCTCTAGGTAAGATGTGCTGGCATGGCATGGCCGTTTTCCAGTGTTCCCTGGTATACCAGTATGCTCTATTGTGAGGTAACAAGATGGGAAATCAACAACAGACAGAAAGCTAAGTTCAAAAACACAATCACTGTATGCCTTTTTGGTTTTTCCTCTGCTTGTCCATGAGCACAGACAACCCACCGTTCTTCTCTTTGGAACCATTCAGGTCTCAAACTGGTAAAATCTATAGAAAACTAGTTCTTTTGGCTAGTGTCCATCTGCTTTCATTCTGAGGATACAGCTTTAGTCCTTTCTAAACAAAACAACAACATACTGCAGTTCGCCTCGTGGAAGGGTCTTGAGGGGAAGGGTCCCGAGATCGCTGTGTCGTCCAAGCGCCCAAGCACTGTGAGTGTTGGAGCTAAGTGTGCTGGCTTAGCTTGTTTCCTCAGAGCAGGGAATGCTAAGTACCGAACGGCTCGGTTGCTTCTTCGGACCCACAGGTACACATGGCAGAGATGAAGCACTGGCTCCCAGCCACGCTCCCCGCAGTTGGCAGGCTGGGGAGTGGTTTTCCTAGCGATGCTGTCACAGTCCAAGGGGATGGAGAGTAAAGGTTCTGCTCCACCCAGGGCACATCAGAGCAGGGTCTGCTCCCAGCCTAGGTTGTACTGCCCACTGAAGGGCAAGAGTGCTTGCCTAGGTGTCCTTTCCCTTCTGTGTTTTTAACTGAGTAATAGTGAGTTAGAGGCCAGCCTGCTCTACATTAGAACTTGTCCCTAAATGTGTATTGCATATTATGTGTGTGTGTGTGTGTGTATAAGTATACATATATATACTTCTTCAATGGCTGTTCCTCCATTTAGAAAGATAAGCTAGGATCAAAGGATCTAAGAACTCTAAGATGAATTTCTGACAGTTCTATCCCTTTTATAGCAAAGGGATGGGTGTCACTTTGTGTGAATGCTTGCCATACGCAATATTAATAGTATGAGGTTGTCCCTGGCTGCTGGCCTGCATATGGAATTTATAAAAAAGTCTAAGGTGATGTTTCGCTCCTGATGTTTTCACTGCTGGGCAGTTTGAGAAAAGTTCCTGTGAGTCTTGCCTGGTTCAGATCAAATGCACCGTGATACCTCCCTCTGTGCTCATGAGCCATGAAGAAATGTGAATAAAGAACCGTCAGTGGGCCGTCCCCACTCTGTTCTCCAGAAAGGGAGAAATGTGCTGAAATCTGTTTAAAAATTACCCTTCTGCTGCTTCCATGTGGGGCTCTTACTGAACCGTAAGTTCTGAGGTTCAGTAGGTCTGGGGTATCGGCCCTAAACCATGGTTTCCAATCAGTTCTGAAGGATGCAGGCACCATCGGACCCCAAGCCTGTGTGACACAGCATGAGTAGCAGGTCACCCGGCTCTGACTCTGGATGTTATTGTAGCTTCCCCGAGTTAGAGGGGCACGTGTGGCCCCCAGCTTTGAGGCTGGCTGTGATTAGTTGAGATACCACGGGGAGAGAGAAACCACCTGGGCTAAGGAGGGCTTTGACGTGCCTGCTCCTGCAGAGTTGGGAGTGGAATTCCCAGAACTGGCTCCTCAGGGGCTGTGAGGACAGGAATGCGGGGCAGAGGGACAAGATAAGGAGGAAGTGAGATAAGGTCCCTTTCCCTCCTGCCCCCAACCTAGGGGTGGACTGGGATTATGAACCGTCCCCTTTACTCTTCAGAACAAAACCAGGGGATGCTTCTAAGTAGCTTGTGAGACTGTGCTACGCTTCACCAAGTAGCTCAAGTACAGAGACAAGAATTTGGATGGACCCTGTTCTCGGAGCCACTTCAGTGAACCAAGGGAGGATTTGCTCACCCAGCACTGTATCTGCTTCTCATGTCTGTGCTTTGAGGGTGCGTTTGCACATTGAGACCACTTCCGAGATAAGTATGCATGTTAATATAATATTTTCCTCTATATTCCTCCTCCTTTTCTTTTTTATTTTTTAAAAAAACAATTTTATGGCTTCAAACTTTTAAAATTGTTTCTTTTATGCATGGCACCCACATTTGGCTGTATTAATCTGTGTCCCCGACACTAATTTGAGATTCTGACATGATAGTTTAGCAGTGATATGTGTCTTGTTAGCATTAGTTTGGAGGTGCTAAGAGGCAGTTCTAGGTTCCTTGAGTCCAACCATGTTTTTGAGTGAGAATGTCCTCCTGCCTCAGGTTCAGTCGGCCTGCTTGGTCCATGACAAGCCTGGGGTACAGCAGTGGGTAGTGAGGCACTCTGAGTAACTCAGGACAAGAAACTGAATGTTTTCCGTTCATTTGCTCCCAGTCTGTTGTGTACAGGAACTGAGGTTCTGAGGTCAAAACGAAGGGTAAACACAGAAGCTGGTGTGTGGAATGGCTCTAATGTCACATCAGGTTCAAACCTAGCAAGAGCACGCTTGCTGTTGTTATGCAGAGAGGTTTTTGGCAGATATGTTCATCATGTGCAAAGCAATAAAATTAGGAGTGGAGCTCAGTTCGAGTTCCCTCCCGTGCTTCTGGTTTCTGAAAAACAACACAATGCCATCCATGTTTGTAGGATATGAACAGGTTCTGTTTGTTTTTGTGTTTGTTTTGTTTTTGTTTGTTTGTTTTTGTTTTTTGTTTTCCACTTGCTCGCCCTCCTCTTGGGATTTACCTATAGGAAATTACTGGGAAAATACCTAAAGCAATCTGTCAAAATGTTGCAGTGTGAAAAATACTCTAAATATTTAGTAATTAAGGAAGGTCAAACAAAATATGGAACAAATACAAAAAATACTATGCAGCCATTAATAAAATGGTTATTATCTTAGGCTACTTGTATTATGGTATGAGAGAGAGAGAGAGAGAGAGAGAGAGAGAGAGAGAGAGAGAGAGAGAGAGAGAGAGAGAGAGAGAGAGAGAGACTATGAATTTGGTTTTGGTTTTTTGAGACATGGTTTCTCTGTGTAGCCCTGGCTGTCCTAGAACTCACTCTGTAGACCAGACTGGCCTTGAACTCAGATCCACCTGTGCCTCCCAAGACAGGATGCCCTTGTTAAAGAGAGTGCTCTCTGCATATGTGGAGACCGTGTGTGCACGTATGTCAATGGACTTTGTGCTGGATATTGTGAACTATTCTGTAATGAGATGGGGGCACAAATATCTCTTCAGGGTCCTGTTTCAGTTTCTTGGACAGTATTTAAAAGCGGGTTGCTGGATCATAGAGTAATTCTATTTCTCGTTTTGGGATGGGGATGCTCCATAAAGTCTTCCATTATAATTGTACCTTTTTTTTTCAGTTCTGTTAGTAGGGCACAAGGAGTCCTGTTGCTCTACATTCCCATCACTCGTTATTTTAGAAGTCAGCTCTGCCACCACGACACCACTGATGTTGCTGGTGTTTCGGAGTTTGATGGGGAGTGTGAGGTGATAATTCATTGTAGTTTTCATCTAGCCCTGCCTGGCTTGGCGTTGAGAACTTTCAGCAGCTGTCATGTTATAAAGCACCTCCATGGCTCTTAGCCTCTTTAAAGTCTCTCTCAAGTCAGTGGAAACTTGTTTGTTTCTTGGAAAAAACACACGCATGTGCACACACACCTAGGAGATTTCTGTTTAGCATAACTGAGCCTTTCTGAACCTGGAGACGGGTGATAGATAGCTTCAAGGTGAAATCCTTTTGTGAGGTCCGAAGATCCAGTGTCCTTCAGAGACACAAGCATGAGCCTGTCCTGTTCACCCTGTAGTATCCAATACTATCTGTTGTCACATGCTGAGGTTTAATATTGATTTAAACAAACTTTTTAAACAAACTGCTGAAAGTCAGACTTCCTGGGGATAGCTTTCCAACCACTGGGAAGCATTGTGTTAAAATCCCAGGCCCTTCCTGGCTCTGGGACCCTCGGAACTTAGCTTCTTCCTGGTGAATCTTCCTGTCAAGCTGTGGTGATAAGAACATCTGCTGTACATCAGGGTCTCCTAGCAACCTGTTAAAGTGCAGATCGCTGGGCGTGGCTCCTAGAGACCAGGTCCATGTCTAAGAAGACCTGAGGATTTTCATTTCTTTATTCCTTTTATTGAAAATACTTTTCTCACATAATATACCCTGATTATGGTTTCTCCTCCCTCTGCGTCTCCCAGTTCTTCCCACCTCCCCTCCCACCTAGATCCCCACTCTCTTTCTGTCTCTCATTAGAAAAGAGCAGGCATCTAAGAGTAATATTAGAATGTAACAAAATAAAATATAATAAGATGAAACAAAAACACATTGAAGTAGGACAAGACAAAGAAACAGAAGGAAAAGCGCCCATAAAAACCCTAAACTGGAAGGTTTCTTACAAGATTCTGGGAGGCAATGTTGTTAGTGCTGTTCTTTGAACTTCGCTCTAAGATAAACCATTTTAAGGTTAAGAATCTGAGGGTGTGTAACGGTCCTATTTTACTTAGTGACAGCGGATCAGTTGAACAATACTCTTAAAGAACACCACTGGATCATACAGTCCCAGAGGAAATAAAAGGAAACTTGTCCCTTAGAGCCGCCAATGTAAACATTTTAAATCATTTAAACAGGACACATTAAAAGTCTTTCCAGGGTCTGGAGAAATGGCTCAGTGGTTAAGAGCACTGACTGCTTCTCCAGAGGACCTGGGTTCAACTCCCATCACCCACATGGAAGCTCACAACTGTCTGTAACTCCAGTTCCAGGGGACCTGATAGCCCCACACAGACACACATGCAGGCAAAACACCAATGCACATGGAGGAAAAATGAGAGCCTCTCCAAGGACAGGGACTGAGTTCTCTTCCTTCTGTGCCGAGGCTGGTTCCTTTTTTTGCGTTTTCCAGACATGGTTCCTCTGTGTAGCCCTGGCTGTCCTGAAACTCGATTCTATAGACCAGGCTGGCCTCAAACTCACAGAGGTCCGCCTGCCTCTGCCTCCCGAGTGCTTGGATTAAAGACGTGCGCCACCACCGCCCAGCATTAGTCTTGTTCTTAATGTCGGACTAGGGAGCGGAGGAAACAGTACTGATATTTTAACTGCCAGACAGAATTCTTTTTCAGCAAGAGCAAGGTGCCGGTAACCTGGCCATACTTGTAAGTCAAAGTTTAGTTCCTGCTGGGATTGCTCTCCCCAAGACACCTGCAGGGGGACCAGAGCAGGTCAGAACATGCCGCTTCATTGGGCTTGACCTGAGTCCTGGGGATGTTTTCCTCCAAAGTCAACACGAGTGGAGAGCTGCTCCTGAGGGGAATGGGGGCGTGCACTTGTGACTGCGCTCTATAGTCTGTCACTTGTGGAGGCCAGAGAGAAGTTGGTCGTCACTATCCGGTGAATTTTCACCCCAGAAAGGTTCCTGGAAAGAAATTTTGCCAGCGTTAGTTCTTATTATACATACAGGAAGCCTTGTCTGTCCCAGCAACCCAGCTGGAGCAAAGCCAGGGTGGGGCTGTGAAAACATCTGGAGGCTTCCAGGTGGCGTTAGCCTGCCCACGGCTCTTACACGCTCTGGGAAAGATACGGGTGTCCTTTTGTAGTGTTGGTTGGGTGGATGTAGATGAGCAGTAGGGGTCTGTGAGTGGGCACGGCACACCCACACCCACACCCACTCTGGGACAAAGTGAGTGCATAGGGAGGCAGATGTGACCGTGGGAACTTTTCACGTAAGTAAGGCAGAAAGGTGAGCTTTGGGTGCAGCTGATCTTTAAGCATCTCAGAAACCTACATGTTCTGTGTTCCCGAAAAACAGATCTTCAGTCAGCTTATTTCAGAGGAGAGGGTAGGTGTGTGTCTCCTTTGGTTCACAATCAGACTGGCTTATGATGACCAGGCATGGAATGAATGAATGAACTTATTACTGGTGCTTATTTGCTTTTTCCTTAGCATCTGCATTTTAATTGGTTTCTGTGACAAAAGCACCTACTTCAGCCTTTTATCTGGGATTTATCCAACTCCATGAAACTGCAAATATAGCTGTGTAGATGAACATAGTCTAAAATACCCCAGTAAGCAAACCCCAGCAATATTTCTTCATTAGAAATGAAAGCCAGTATCTAGATAAGATTCTAATTTATATTTTGATCCATAGTAAAGATTTCCTCCCTCCCTCCTTCTGTCCCTTCCTCTCTCCCTCCCTCCCACTTTCCGTCCCTCCTCCTCTCCTTCACTATCTCCTACCTTTTCTCTCTCATACAGTGAAAATGATCTGCTGGAGAGGAAGGGGCTCTGTGAGGTTGGGTCATACTAAGTAGTATGGCTGCAAAACAGTAGCATATGCCCTCCCAGCCCCCACTCTCAGAAGGTGGTGGGAAGCCAGTAAGCATGGAGACCCCTGGGAGAGGGTCTGATCCAGAACGGTTGGCCACACTGGCATGACTTTTATTGTTGCCGTTAATTAGATAGCTGACTTTCTTTGCAGAGTCTACAGGCCTGTGTAGACAGTTGTATGTGATATGATGTATGTGGTAAGTTAGACGGGTTTTTGGAGGCTTGGTTAAAAGACTAAAATAATTGAGCTGTGCAGTTTTTAAAATTGGAGCCAAGGTATTTGTGTATCTGTGTGTCCGGTTGCTTTTGGTAGAATCTGTGTCTCCTTAGACCTTCCTGCTGTATTGCTTCATTTGCGCTTCTGTCTACAAGCGGTGTGAGTCAGGTTATCCTTGCACTGAGCCTGTGCATCCCTGTGCAGGGTTTGAAAGGGACACCGCGTGTTGGTGCATGTACATTCTCCTGTGTTGAAGCCTTGCGCCCTTACTGCTAATCCCATAAGCACAGGGCAAGCTCTGCTGTATCCGCCCAGTCATGTAGCTCTGGGACTGGGTCATTCTAAGCCTTTGTTACTTGTAAAACAAGGGAATGGATTTCAGCATTTGCAGGTTCTTAGGAGAGGAAAACAAGGTGATAAGTGTGTTTTAATAAGAAAACTGTCCAGAATGTATCATAATGTCATCAATTCTTAAGATTTCTTCCAGATTTTAACACTCGGAACAAGTGTTAAAACTGTCTTACAGTAAATGCAGTCCCTCTTCTTCCTTCTCTTCTCCCTCCTCCTCCTCCTCCTCTTCCTTTTCTATGGTACTAAGAATCAAGCCCAGGACCTTACAGATGCTAAACACATGCTGAACCACCGAGCGTTTTCCTCGTTATCAGCCCCAGTGCAGTTTTAGTTAAGCATTTTATTTTTAAAATTTTTGTTTATTTTTATGTATATCGGTGGTTTGCTTGCTTGTGTGTCTGTACACCATGTAGGTGCAATACCCACAGAGGCCAGGAGAGGGAGATAGATCCCCTAGGACTGGAGTTACAGATGCGTGTGAGCAACCATGTGGGTGCTGGGAATCGAACCTGTGTCCTCTGGAAGAACATCCAGCCCTGGTCATTTCCTCTTCACTTAATTAATAAGATATGTTTTCAGATCAGCACTTAATGGCACATCATACAGTAAGTGAGGTTTCTGATTTCGGATTTCGGAAATCCTAGCAAGGGATCAAATCATGTTAGCTGCAGCATTATCATCAGGGTCGTCCTTTGTCGTCATGGTCCTAAGCAATGTGATGGCGGTTGATGGTTTACAGAGTTGGGGGTGGGTGCTGTCTCTGCGTCTCCAACTGCTGTCTTCTTTGGTGTGCTCTTCACAGAACTCTGTTGAGTGGCTTTTCACAGTTTGTTTCATTTCAGCTGATGTAAAGTATTTGCGAGGTCAACTCTATCTTGTTCACTGAACTACACCTGGGCTACTATGGAGATGATCTTCAGTGCCATCCGGCTTCTGGGAATAAAGAGAGGGGGCACATTCTTTATTTTTTCTCTATCGAAGCATTTTCCCAAATCAAAAGAAGAGCTTTTTGTAGGTAGCAGAACTAAGTGGCGTGATTGCGCCACGGGAGTTAGTGGTTGGCACTTTTCCTCCGAGGGAGAAAAGACATGCTTTATTGAGCTGTAACAAGGGAATGGACCTTGGCCATTCTCTGCCTTCTTCAATGGGCTGGTAAAAGACTGCATTTCATGAGGAAGAGCCAGTCTGCACAATTGGTAGGCCACCTGTCAGATGGGACAATACCTGGGAGGGACCGATCCACAATTTACAGCTGTTCCCAGCACAGACTCTGCCAGCTCCCACATCCCGTGACTGGGAGCCTTGTTATTTTATCTGTGACATGCTTGTAGCTCCTAAGTTTAGGCTTCCCTCTTGTTATTGTATTCTGTATTAGGAGAGGATGGGAGAGATCAATTTGGATCTGAACTAAAGATCTCCTGCCAGGTGAGAGAGGTTCAATAACAGACAAGTATGTGTGTGTGTGTGTTGGGCCAAAGTCTACGAAGCTTGGCTAGGAAGGCTCTGGGCACATCTCCATTCAAATACCTTGACACACACTTCATTCACCCCTAACACCCACAGCTTGTCTCTTCTTGTCTTGTGTTTGCCCTCAGCAGGTTGAGTGCTGGTATTTACCAGCCTCTCTAAGTCGGCACAAGAGCACAAACCTGAGAGGCCACTGAGGGGCCAGAAAACAGGCTTCGGCCTGAGGTTTTTGAGGTTTTCGTTGTGGCTTTTAGAAGTGTAATTAGTTGAACAATTCCAGAAACTTGGCCTCTTTCCTTGACCCCCTCCTGTTCCCACTCCTCCCCTCAAGTCTTTCCAGGCCCCACATTCTTTAATAAAGCCATGCCCAGCATATGTTGGTAGTCGTTTCTGTTCTGGAAGAAAGCTGCTCCCTCTGTCCCTTGCCTTTCAGCCCAGCCACCTCACACCTGTCACAGTTTATTGACTTGCAGGTTCAGTGCCCCTTGTGCCACTGTGTCAGGCGATTGCTTCTTACCCAGAGAGACCAGAGCCATCCTGTGCGAGTTCTCAGCCGCTGGGATCCAGCCGGGAGGGGAAGGCTCAGAATCTGAGCACTCCGCTGTGTCTCGGAGAGCATCGAGGACCTGACAGAAGTGGCCTTTGACAACAGCAGAAAGTCCTTTTGAGTTTGCAGCCATGAGCAGTGAGGAGAATTTCACTAGCAAAGGAGCAAGGCCCTGTGTGGTCACCATCAACAGCCGTCTTTCCCTTCACACAAGTGTGACCAGCGTCGTGTGTGTTTGGAAAGGAGCCTGAGAGTTGTTGCCTGTTCCGAGGGATTCATATTCTTACATCTCCCCTTCAGAGCAAATAAAACCCAAATGACAAGAAGAGTCCAGACACTGGTTTATGATTAGTATTGTTAGAGAAGGAACGAAGGAGCCAGCATCGTCTACCAGTGCCTCTGCCAGGGGCAGCCACAGTGGACATCCTGGTTCATTTACTTCTGATTTTTAATTAAGTGCACAAATACACTTGAAGGGAAAAAAAAAACTCAGCCTTGGGATTTGATTGGTAGGATTTTTAAAAAAAAAAAAAATCAGTGATTCTTAAATCATGGCGTTGTGTGGCATTTAGTGACGAATTAGATTTAACAGCAGTTAGAGATTAATGAACGTTGGCTGTCCTCAGCGTTATCAGTTAATGACACATTGATTTTTGTAGGGTGGGTGTGTAGGTCTGTATACATGCACATAAGACTTGTTCATTTTAAGTTTTTGTTTATTTGCGTGTGTGGCGTGTGAATGTGTGTGCCATGGGTGTGTGTGGCGGTCAGGAGACCACTTACTATAGAGGCAGGGTCTCTCGCTGCTGCTGCTGCTGGCCTGTGTACTCCAGGCTACACTCTCCTGTCCCTGCCTCCTGTCTCACAGGAGCTGCTGGTTTTCTGAGACTCTTGATGTAGGTGCCTGGGGTTGAACTCGGGTCCTCAGGCTTGCGTGGCAGCGTTCTTACTTTCTCTGCCGTCTCACCGGCCCTGTCTTATTTTCTGAAAGTCAACTTTCACTGGGAATTCTCCATATCCCTAACAAACCTCCACGCTTTCGGCGACTGTGCTAGGATGGCATGCGTCTTTACCGTTATTTTAAGTATGTTCTTGTTCCGGAGAAGTCGTCTGGCTTTTTGACTGACACCACTTCACAGGGAGGTGTGTTTCTTCCAGCTTCGTAAGTCCAGAGTTAGGATGGACCGGCAGTGTTCTTGTGTATAATTATTTACTTTCTTTGCCAGTTTTTTATAGAAGCATTTTCAAAAAGCAATGGTTAGAGTGGTATTTTTTCCCCAGTTTACTCCATGCTCGTTTCAAAGTTTGTAACTGTTGTATGTCTTGATGCAGTAACCCGAGGGTAGCTCTTAACAGAAAGTCAATGTAAAATCAGAAATGTGTTGTGTGGTGTGGGATCCAGTGTCTCCGACTGCGTGTCATTTGTGCAGTGTGGGATCCAGTGTCTCCGACTGCGTGTCATTTGTGCGGTGTGGGATCCAGTGTCTCCGACTGTGTGTCATGCCGTCATCTGAACTTTGATCAACATAATAGTGCAAGATACTGAAGGTTCTTAGCAAAGCGATTGCATAGAAGAAAAGTGGGGCTGGGAAAAACCTGACGTTTAAAAAGAATGTATAGGCCGGGCGATGGTGGCGCACGCCTTTAATCCCAGCACTCGGGAGGCAGAGGCAGGCGGATCTCTGTGAGTTCGAGGCCAGCCTGGTCTACAAGAGCTAGCTCCAGGCCAGGCTCTAAAAAAGCTGCAGAGAAACCCTGTCTCGAAAAACCAAAAAAAAAAAAAAAAATGTATATGGAGTTTACCTTTAAGAGATTGAGCATCTGGTGCAAGAACTGCTTTGAAGTTGCAGTCAGATAAATGAAATTATTGAACCAACTTTTAGAAAGACAGATGAGTTTCAAAACACATATACACACATATAGTGTGTGTATATAAACTATTTTATATAATTAAAAAAATATAGAGGGCACTGAAGAGGGATATGTGTCAGGTGCCCTACTTCCTAAGTAGTCAGTGTCTGGGGCCAGTTTTCTCTCCCCAGAGTGTATTGGACACCCGTCTGGACACCGGTCAGCCAGCGGACATGTCATTCCTCTGCACACTTTGGGGCTGGGCCTCATGTAGCCACCACTTGAATCCTTAATCTGTCTCTCTCCCTTCTAACTGCTTTTTGCATCAGCAGCCACCTCTGTCCACAGAAACCAAGGTTTATGGTTCTACGCATCTTGAACTTTCTGATGGGGCTCTCTCTCTCTCTCTCTCTCTATCATTTCAGGTTGAAAGCCTTTGGGAGTTTGCTGTATGAAATTCGCTCAAATCCTTACTGGTTGCTGCGTCCATTCTTGGATTTGAGCCAGCATGGCTTATACCACAAAAGTCAACGGCTATGGTGCAGGTAAGCGCGCTCTGATGACAGAGGGAGGGAGGGCAGGGTATGTCTTTGCTCAAATTACTTTTTGAAGCCGGGCGGCGGTGGCGCATGCCTTTAATCCCAGCACTCGGGAGGCAGAGGCAGGCGGATCTCTGTGAGTTCGAGACCAGCCTGGTCTACAAGAGCTAGTTCCAGGGCAGGCTGCAAAGCTACAGAGAAACCCTGTCTCGAAAAACCATAAAAAAAAATTACTTTTTGATTTCTCTTTTAATAAAGGATAGATAATAGCAAGTGGCCTAGAGAAGTAGGAATTCCACAGCAACTTTCTATCTCGTTAAAGTTGTTTCTTCTTGAAACTCTTAGAAGACTTGTCTTAAAACACACACACACACACACACACACACACACACTTTTATTTGTTTAGGGGGCATCAGAGGACAACTTTGTGGGGCTGAGTGCTCGCCTTCCGTCATGTGCATTCCAGGCATTGAACTCAGGTGGTCAGTCTTGACAACAGGTACCTTTAGCCCACTGAGCCATCTGGCCTGCCTTTGCTTTTCTCTTTAAGACAATCTTACCTAAAAGTTCTGCTGATGGGTTGAGAAAGAAATGTAAAAATCTTGACTGTTGATCTAAGCACAAGGCACACACACTCAACTTAGACTTCCCTCTGAGTAATCTTTAGATGAACGGCAACCAGTTTTGATCCTGAAAACCAATTCCTAGGAAGTTTGTTTGATGAGACCAGCCATGGGAAAGGGGGATGGAGTGAGCAGAAACGGAGCTCAGAGACATTTGTTTGTTTGTCCAGTGTCAGAATTTATGGTGTATCAGTAAATTCATAAGTCCAGTCAGTTCTGTTGGCTATAATTCACCGAGTGATCTTGTCTTTACTTGGTGGTGTGGCGGTTCACAGCCTAAGGTTCTTTTATTCCCATCTTAGGAACTCTTAAGTGCACACACTACACATACCATAATGATACATCATACATCTACGGAATGGCCTTACTAGAAGGCAGAGGCAAGAGTGGTACCCATGCAGTACAGATGGTCAAGTAAGATTCGTGACCAGGGCAAGCTGAAGCAGAGTGCACTGCCTAACCAAGTCCTCATGAGTGGCACCAAGTCCAAGCTGGGGGCAGTCTGAAGTCCAGTGCTGATCGATCTGACCTGTGCTGCTTGGCCCAGTTGGTTAGATGGCATGTCCCTGGGTGACACTCTGTCCCAGTGTTAGCTCTCCATCCCTTTCGGAATCCAGGTGAGGAGGTCATATTCATCATCCACCTGGTGTGTTCAGTGAATTCTAGGACCTGGCTTTTCTGTGTCCCCAACCAGCTTTGTTAAATTCATAGTATCTCGTAGCTTCGATAAACAAGTAACGTGCTTCCGGGTTCATACTAGTCGTGGTACCTAAGATGGAGGCTCGTTCTGACTCAGCATTTGGTTGAAAGGGAGTCACCTGTTGCTTCATACAATGGAGTCACTCTGGACAAGGCATAGCTAGTTTTATACAGTATGGGCCAATGCAGAGTAGAACATAGCTCGGTGGCCCCAAAGAAGAGACTGTATGCTGTGAACAAACTCCTTTTGGAGTGTGTAACAGCTATAAGTTTGAATCATGAAGACTTGTACTCTTACTTTGGTTATTAGAGACCTGCATGTTTGGAATACCAGTTTGCTTTTGTAAGACTTGGGAGAAATTTGTAGAATAAATGGGGGGAGGGGTCATCCTATTAGAAGGTAACCTGTGTAATCAACGTATGGAATATTAATTCCTCTCTGGAAAACTTGCTGAGTAGCTGAATGATTGACAGTAGAGAGTTTCCCGCTCCAGAGCCTGACTGGAATCCTAGCTTTGCTGACTCTGAGCCCCCTCACATGGCAGCATGGTATTCAGGAGGGGCAGACACTCAGAGCCAGGAGACTTCATTTAGCATTTGTGGTCTGCTTAGTTAGCATTTGTGCTCTGCTCCTGCAGTAGAGATCTGTTTCAGCCCCTGCTCCCCACTTCCTGAGCTCGCCTTGTTCCGCCCTTCCCTTCTCCTTACTCCTGAGAGCTGGTGGTATCTGGTGGCAGCAGGAACTTTTCTTCCCGACTTGGTTTCATGCCTACTAGGTCTGGGCATCAAGTGCAAAGTAAAGGAAAGCCCTCAGATTCTGTGTTCCAGGATGTGCTGGTATGAATGGCTCCTGGCAGCGTCCAGTACAGATAAGGGGATGAGGAATCCTGCTTCTACTGGTATAAGTAAGCCTCCAAGCCAGGGTTCTCAGCCTTCCCAATGCTGCCACCCACTAATACAGTTCCTCATTTGGTGATGACCCCTACCATAAAATTGTTTTCATTGCTATTTGATAACTATACTTTTGCTACTGTTATGAATTGTAATATAAATATCTGTGTTTTCCAATGGTCTGTGAGGCGTTGTTTGACCCCCAAAGGGGTCATGACCCATAGGTTGAGAACTGCTGCTTTAAGCAAATCAGTCGTACACAGTTGCTTAGTTAACACACACGGATTTATGTGCACATGACGCTCATTTGATACAAACAGAGAAGTATTAGACTTTCTAAAAAAAAACAATAAATTCAAAATTCTTGGTACTACTACCACCCAAAAATAGTTTTCTCACTTTCCAATTTTTCACATTTTAAATATTTTTGATGATAAAAGATTTTTCTTACCAAATCATTGTTTTGTGTGTTTTTCTGCTCTCATTTTGTATTACACAAGAAATACTTGCCCCCGGACCTATCAGGCAGTTAGTTCTCAGCCACCTGTAACTCCTGCTCTCCGGGGCTCCAGATCCTTTTTCTGTTCTCCATCAGGATCTGCACTCTCGTGCACATCCCCCCAACATACACATAATCATGACTAAAAATTAAAGTGATTCTCTTTACAAGTGAGTTTTGTGTCTTGGTTTTGTTGTCACCTTGACACAGGCTAGGGTCACTTGAGAAGAGGGAAGCTCAACTGAGAACAATGGCTCCCTAAGTTTGCCTTAGAAAAGCCTGTGAGGCATTTTCTTGATGGACAGTTGATGTGGGAGGGCCCAGCCCATTGTGTTTGAGAAAGTAACCTCGTAAGCTGCATTCTTCCATGGTCCCCTTCAGTTCCTGACTGGGGTTACGTCTGAGTTCCTGCCTTGACTTACCTCAGTAATGGGCTGTGATGTGGAAGTGTAAGCCAAATAAACCCTTTCACCCGCAAGTTGCTTTTGGTCACAGTGTTTAATCATAACAGTAGAAAGAAAATTAAGGCATTCTATATGGTGGGGGGCAACTAGTGGGAACCAGTTACCAATCAGTCCTGTGAAACTTATCTGGGTCATTTAGTAGAAGTTTTAGATGTAAGCTATATGTTTGAAGGTTCCCCCCTCCAAAAAAAATAGTCATGTCTATGATTTTTTTAATTGCGTTTCCCTTAAATATGGTCTCCCAATCCTTTCCCTAAAAATAACTGTTTGGGATTTATACAACATGAATAGGAAACTCTTTTCATGTTTGTACGAGTCAAGGAAAAGTGACCAATAGAAAGCATCACAAGACCAAACAACACCGTCCCTCTGCTGCTGTCAGAATGGTTGATGGCACACTGCCACTGCCAGGGTCTTCTGTGGGCGGGGATGCTAAAATAGAGCATGTGTTTATACCACAGAAGTGCTGTGTGTCTGAGGTTCGCGTTTAACTGGTGATCTGCTTGCTAAACCTGGCTAAGCTGCCCCACCCAAACCCCTTCCCTTTGCGTCACCCCCGTCTGCATCAGTCATCCTCATGACACTATCTCTTTTTAGCAGAGCTTTTTGGCTACTTCTGTCCACTGGCACAGTTCGTATGTACTCGTTCAGAACACGGCTAGTGCCCGCAGAGTATGCCCTCACGAGCTGGGCTCGTCGAGATTGCGTTTGACAGTTCTGTAACTAGCCAGGCGGTAGACATACCACTGGTTAGAAAGGTAGCTGGATTTCTTCGGGGTCTCGAAATGGGGACAGTCTGTTCTTCACCCAAGTTCCCAAGTCGTGTCATAAACTGTCTACACTGATTGATACCTCTCTAAACACTAATTAATGTTGTGAAACTTTAATTAGACCTTAGGATTCCTTTAGAAGCCAAATAACAAGTGGCTGATTTGTCAGATGAAGATAATAACCCGTGTCTTCTTTTCTTCACAAGACGGGTGTGAGGAAAAAAATAGGCAAAGCTGTGAACTTTGCCTTACATTGTTGTGGTTCTTTGAAGACAGGGTCTCCCAGGCTGCCCTTGAACTCAGTCCTCTTTCCTCCTGAGTGCTGGAATGACAGGCATGAGCCCTTACACCTGGTTTGGGAGGACACTTTTTAAGGCGCAAGTGCTAGGCAGATGTCAGGGGACAGGCCAGTTGTCCTTGCCCCACAGTTCCTGTCCTGAGCCCCGCTCTTGTGCCCTCATGTGGAGCCCCCACAGGTTCTGAGACATTGGTGCCAGTGTATTCTCCTGTCCCTCTCTAACAGTTAAATGGGATGAACAGACCAGTGTGGTTCAGTGACTTTTCTGGCCACTGTTGCCATCTTTGCGTTTGCTATTAGCTGCCTTCTCTCCCTTGTGGCTTCTACCTCTTGTCATTCTGGGTGTCTTTCCTCACATGTCTGCTTACTTGCGATGTCTGCTCACTTACTTACTGGCTACATTAAAAATTTTAAATTATTGGGGCTGGAAAAATGCTCAGTGGTTCAAGAGTATTTGCTGCTCTTGCAGAGAGAGCACCTGGGTTGGGTTCCCAGCACTCAGATGGCAGCTCACAACTCTCTGTAAACCAGCTCCGGGCTATTGCCTGATCCATGACCCCTTCTGGTCTGTGGGCACCAGGCACACGAGTGGTGCACATATATTTGTGCCGGCAAACACTTCTACACATAAAATAAAAACTTCTAACTCCATTTTTTAAAATTGATTGGATTGCATTCATGAATTTGTTAGGAAGAGAGAAGGGGGGGGCGTACTTACAAACCCATCCTAAGTCTTATTCTCAGCGCTTCCCCTTCCTGGTCAGGCAAGCATAGGGCTTCAGTAAGCTTTCGTACATTTTAGTGTGCAGTCCTAGGCTTTAACACTCTCTGTATTCTGCCCAGTCTTCATGGAAAATGCTTTCGAATGAATCTTTGGGACGGCTTCCTGGTACTCCTGGCCGTAGTTCTAGCAGCTCGGTTACTCTTCGCTTTTTGCCGGGGTCTTTGGAAGGAAAGCTGCCGCATCTTCCCTTCTCTGAAGAAAATGGTGCAGCAAGCCCCCTCTTGCTTTGCCATTTTTCTCCTCTTCTATGATTTCCTGAGCGTAATTTCACAGAAATGGAAGTTGAAAAGCTAGCTCAGCTATTTAGTGGCCTCAGTAACTGTCACAGATCTTGACTATGTTGATTTGGCTGTGGATTTTGTCTCTATGCTGATCTCAAATGAGGTACAAAGGGCATTGATAAGGCCGGGTCAAGCAGACAGAGCCCAAGACTCCTGCAGAGCAGGCAAAGCTAGCTGTGACACCCACAGCCCACTCTGGGTTGTGTAAATATTATTTCTGGGCAGGCGCATTTCTCAAACAGAACTCTGAGCCCACTGAGGGTGAGCCTAGCAGCTGGAATATCAAGTTTAAACACCACTGTGCATTGACTAGCCTGCCTGGAATCAACGGTGGTGTTTGCTGAGACCATCTTTAGAAAGGACACAGCGGAGCTGGCGTTTCCCTGAGGGTGAGTTCCAGCCCTGGCATCTAGTTTCTCTGGTCCTCAGGCGGAGCTTAAACGGCATATAAACTCTGCTATGCTCTGTGACTTCTGGGGTCTCTTGATTCTGTCTGTAACAGGACATTAGGTGGGTTTTCTTATTTCAGACCTGTGTTTTCCCATAAGTAGTGTCATCAGACTGTCAGAAAAAGCCAAGGGTAAAACCGAGTTTCTTAACATAAAAATACAGGTAGGAGCCAGAGGAGGTCTGTTTTACTTCAGTTGTCTGGCCTCTCTTCCCTCCTCTCAGAAGACAAAACCCAACTTGTGAAGCTCACCCAGTGAGTCAGTGGCTAAGGCAAGTCCGCCTTGTGTTGTCATTGACAGCGTATATAATACCTGGTCAAGATAGTGTGAGAAAAGAGACCAAGGGAGATGAATGTGAAAAGTTTCTGTGCCCCAATAAACCTCTCCGCCGACTCAATAATCCAGATCAAGCTAAATTAGAAAAAACCCAGTTTTAATGGATGCCAAAGCTCCCAGGTGGCCTTCCAGCACCTCAGAGAGGAAACTGGGAAAGAAGACCCGAAAACCACGTGTCTGTTCTTTGGGAGCAGTTTAAATACCCTGCGGGAGTGGGTTTGAGCATCTCTGGGGTGGGAGGGGTGTCATTATTTGGGGGGCTTTCTCAGAAGTGGAGTCTGGACTGCGGCAATTCCCAGGGAAGGGGCTTGGGATGCACCCAAACATTCCAGACTCTTTGGATATATGGATGCCAGGGGCTGGGGTGAAGCCTTAACCCAAACAGTATGTATTTCGGCAAATTTATTAATACCTGGGAAGTGTGATGGTTAAAAGTAAAATATCCTTTAAGATTGGGATTTTGGTAATAGGTATTTTCTTTAATGCTAGTTTCCTAATATACATGATAAAGGTTATTTTGATAGTTTACCTTTTAATGCACATTAATGTGCATTGTTTAATTGAATTCCATATTATTTAATGCCTTATATTTCTCTATTGTACCATGAACTTCCTTCCTAGCATTGGATGTGTTTATTGGATTTAATTATATTGTACATTTCAGCTTTTAATAAAACTTATATATTAATTTATCGAAGTAAATAAATAAAGTAATTTTTAAATTATTATTAAATAAATAAAGTAATTTTTCTTATAACAATGGTCTTTGACAAGGCTTTTTATTAAGTCAAGTAGTTTGAATTTTATAATTATTAAAATGCCAACACTAGTTACAAATAGGAGACCCTGGGTTTTGGAGTCTTGCCTGGGTGGCTAAACAGAACCCCAGAGTTGATGCCCACCCCTGGAGAGACTGTGGAAGATCTTCCCTGCTCAGGGCTTGCCTGTTGTACTAACGTTCAAGGCTTCAGCCTTAACCTGTAGCCAGCTTCCCCTTCCAAGCATTCTTTCTCCCAGGCTTGCCCAGTCTTAATGGGTTAAGCATCAGATTTCAAGCAGGCGATTAGGGCTGCAGCTTAGCTGGGACTGGTGAGTACCAACCTCCTTGGGCGTAGGAAGGAGAGAAAAGGGCTCCTCCCGGGGCAAGGCGAGGAAAGCCTGAGCTGCAGATTCTACTGAGGTGACTCTTAAGAGCCCGGGAAGCCAGCACAGAGCCCGCCCGCACAGCCCCTGCCACGCTCCAGGACTCCCATCGTGAGTATTGTCGTTTATTATGATTTGCGCCTGTCTGTGCTGTCTTCACTGGCTTCAGTGGGCTGGGGAATCCATCCATGGACAGCTCACCTTTTCCAGGGCTTCTTCCTGTGTCCTGGAGAATTTCAGTCCATCTCCTCTGTACAGTCTCAGAGGTTTCTATGGGCTAGGAGGAAAATGACTGATAAAGTTCCAAGTCTCTGCTTTGGCGTTCTTTCCTGTAAAAAGCCGTTTGATTTGATCTGGCATGAAAAATGTAAGCGTAGTTCTTAGATTCATGGAAGCAATAAATTCCACTCTTTTCTGGAAAAAAAATGTATTAACATTGCCTAGAGTAGACGTCACCAATAAAAACTTGATTCCGGATCTGGAAATCAGATGTGGCTGGATTAATTCAAACTGCTGTAGCTAGAGAAGCGATTTGCTGTCAAACGTCACAAGTACTGTGTTTACTTGAGTTCTTTGTGCTTGAAGAAGGTTTTTCTCTCTAAGTGATCTCTTGTAGTTTGAATGTATTTCCTGGGGCTGGAGAAATGAATGTCTCAGCGGGTAAAAGTGCCTGCGTCACAAACAGGAGGACCCAAGTTCAAACACACTGAGGCCAAGCGTCTTGGCTTCTCCGTGAAGAGTCTGAATGAGCTGTTCTTCGGCTCATTCATTTTCCTGTTTGTTAGGAAAAATATGCTCGTGTTTAGAAGACAAATTGGATTCAGCTTTGGGGCTATGCAGTTTATTAGAAAGACTAAAATAATATGTGGCCCATTTGTGTCTAAACACTGGTGATCTCAGCGGGGAGTTCTGTTCAGACAAGTGGGCGCCCCACTTAAAAATAATTATGCTTCTATTTTGAGGATTTTTAAAAATACAGTGGCCAGATTCCTCATCCGAGCAGTACTTAGAAGCAATGACAGCTACAGTTCAGACTAAGTGTTATCCTTAAGTCTTCTCTCATCATATAGAAAGTAGAACTATAGATAGACAGCAAAGTTTCGTCAGGAACTAGATGTCTGGTTTGCAGGATTTAACTTAGCTGGAAAACAAACTTCTGGAGTCCTTATTTTATGCAAGCCAGGTTTGAAGGATCCCTTGACAGTTCCTTCACCTGGATCAAGGGCTGTAGACCTGGTCTACATAGTGAGTTCTAGAACAGCCAGGGCTACACAGTGAGACCCTGTGTCAAACAAACAGCAGCAACAACAACATATACGTATGTGTGTATGTGTGTACTACGTATATGTATGTATATATATGTATACATATATATACATATAGGTATAATGGAGAATGATAGAGGGAGACACCTGCCTGCCTCCACACATGTATACACAGTCCGATGCATATACACATAAGAAAGAAAGGAGGGGCATGGGCGGGAGGGAGAAAGGAAGGAAGAAAATTTAAAAATCAAAATGTTCCTTGTTAGGTATAACCAAAAGAGAATCGGTGGCTTCTGTATTTATTCACATAATATTGGGTTGAGTCAATAAACCCCATCAGCTTTGCAGATAATTTTGTGAAAACATCAACTGAGCACACTTCATCCACTTTTCCCATCCCTGCCCTCTTTTGAGCCCTTTCCTCTTGTCTGAGCTGCTCATCAGTTCAGGACACGCTGTTCCTCTGCCACAGGTGCATGTTAGAGTCTCCTGCAAGAAAGGGGACAAGTGCTTCAAGCTAGAAACTTGGGGGTTTGGGAGACTGGACATTTCCAGCAGTTCACAAACCTAATGCTTAGTTGTACTAGTGGTGTGTGTCAGCCCTTACATCCTCTGTCAACCTCCTCTAAGTCCAGAGACCCAGCAAGGTACGACTGATTCTCTGTCCTGTATTTTTGATGGGCTAGGGTGCTGTATTCCAACTGGGAACACACCAGGAAAGCTTGGGGGGCACAGTCTGCTCCCCTGCTCCCTTCCAACTGAAGACAGAGTTGGTTTGTCTTTCCACGCCCTGGCAGAGGATGCTGAAGTACTTGCCGGGTTTATGTAGCACGTCCCCTTGCTGGTGCCTGGCCTGCAGTGGTGAATCAGTCCCATGATGCACTGGCATTTCCAACACTCCAGGGTGGAGACCTGGAAGTCTGTAGGCCAGTGGGGGAGGAGGCATGGTTTGCCTGTGAAACGATTCCAACAATGTAGCTTACAGGAAGGAATTGCAAAACACGAAGCCCTGTGCCACCGGATTTTTCCACTAGTGCCAGGTTCTGCCCAGATCTGCCCCAGGGACTGTGTGAGGAGATGGCCCCAGTGTGTCGTGAATTTTAGGTCTACACCTCTCTGTGTATTCCAAAGAGGCCACAGGGAGCCCATGCTTCTCTTCCCACACTCAACAGTCACAGAGACAGCTGTAGCTATCTATCCTCTGGAGACATTGCTAGGGCTTTATCTGGGCCCCAGAAAATAGCGCCTGGAGTCCACACCGCCTCAGAGTACTGATTTGAAATAAAGAATCCCAAAATAGACTCCTAGAAGGTTAAAGGGATTTCAGGGCCAGAGGTTTCTCCCCTGTCGAAACCTTTGGTTTTCCCCAGAACGTGTGGCACTGAGAAAGGAAACCTTGCATTAGTGGTGAATTTGAATTGTTAAGGGACTCGTAGGCAGAGTTGTAGAAAACTGCAGCAACGCTTGAATTCAGAAAGCTCATTCCTTTGGTGGTTCCCTTTAAAACACCCGCTCATCTGGGCGGTGGTGGTGCACGCCTTTAATCCCAGCACTCGGGAGGCGTAGGCAGGCGGATCTCTGTGAGTTCAAGGCCAGCCTGGTCTGCAGAGCAAGTTCCAAGAAAGGCTCCAAAGCTACACAGGGAAACCCTGCCTTGAAAAACCAAAAAAATAAAAAATACTCCCTCAGAGATGCATTTGGCAGAGGAACACTGAGTCCCGGTTTGTGTGATGAGCCATCCCGGTCCCTGGAAAGGCGTTGTCTCCAGTTCCCTTTTCTTAGCAGGTTGCAAGATTCTTTTATTTTTCTTTCTCCTCAGATACTTTTTCCCCTACAAACTTTAGAACTATTTTCTTAACTCCAGACCTTTGTTTGGGGCCAATTCTGACAGTAGCTGTTGCCTGCTTCTCTCCCCATCAGTGCCTGAGGAAACTGCAGTGGACTTCCCTGGTTTGAGGTAGCAAGAGGCCAGACAACTGTGCAAGAGGGAGGGTCTCTCCATCCCAATGCTGCTCCCCAGCCTGGGGCTTTGCTTGAAGCACTGGTCTCTGGGCCTGAAAGCCCTTCCTGCTTCTGTGGATACAGGCCCTTCATAACCTTCAAACCCCACAACTCTGCTCTAGAGTTTCAGTGGTCGTTGATGGATCCTGTGGAATTCATCTTTTCTTTATAAAATCATTTCTCAACATCTCTTTTCTTGATTTGACTTTTTATTATTTTTGATTATGTTTGTCTGTGGGTATGTGCACGGAAGTACAGACAGGAATACAGAAGAGGGTGTTGAGTGCCCTGCAGCTGGAGTTACACACATTTGTGAGATGCCTGATAGAGCTAGTAACCAAACGCCAGTCCTCTGGAAGAACTGCAAGGGCTCTTGACCACTGAGCCGTCTCCAGCTCTTCATCTTTCCTTTTTTTTTTTTAAATTCCAAGAGTGTTTTTGTATTTCTATCAAATGATTATCATCACCTTCTATAACTGGAGGTTTCTCTCCTGCTCTCCAGTTCCCAAATGTCCTCTATGAGGCTTAATATTAATTGAAAATTGTTTGGCCGATGGCTCAGGCTTATTACTAACTAGCTCTTACAACTTAAATTAACCCATTTCTATTAGTTTATATTTTACCAGGAAGCTTGTGCCTTGTTACCTCACATCTTGCGTCTCCAGCAGCTTCTGGCATCTCCCTGACTCTGCCTTCTCTCCCCGCCCCCTGCTCGGATTTCCTACCTAGCTATATTCTGCATGGCTGTTGACCAAATCAGCTTCTTTATTAACCAATGGTAATAAGACATATTCACAGCATACAGAAGGGTCGCGTGCCTCTGTTGTGTACCTCATCCCTCTGTGACAAGAGGTAGGAATCATGTGATGGTCTTTGTAGGCTTGTCCTCCCTCGCTTTGTGGACCAGCAGATTCCCTGTTCAGCCACACTTTTGGTGCCCTTGCATTAAGCTTGCTAACACTGGGCACATACATCAGAGCAAGAGGCAGAATTGTGGGACTGAAATGGGCCCTGGCACTTGCCAGTCTGACATCGTTCCAGCCCTAGCATGTTGTCCACCTGCCTGTTCTCTGGAGTCGCTTGCTCTGCTAGTTCACATTTGGTCTGTCCACCTGGGTGAACCAGACAAGAGGTTGTCACCGTGTCATATGCACTAGTTTCTCTTCCACCTCTTGTTCGGGTTGCTGCTTTCTCTCCATCCTTTGCTCAAAGGCTGGCTTCAGTGACAGCGTTGGGGAGGCTCTGGATTCAGGGAGAAGGGCCGAGTAGTGTGAGTATAATGAGCGGCTATCCCCAGAAGGATTTTCTGAGGCTATTTGGAAAGTTCTTTCCAGCTCCCTGACCTTTTTCTTTGCTCCTTTCACTGCTTGTTGACAGCCCAGACAGAGGGAGCAGGAGGCAGAGAACCAACTGACTCCTTTGGCCAAGCTCATTTAATCTGGTTTGGTGGACTCCTTGGAACTGTGGGTGAGACCTGAGCTGGGGACTCTGGGAGTGTGGTCTCTCCTACTTCTGTCCCACTCTTCTCTTGGCATAGCATCTGTACATCTTTTATAAGATGTGAGGAAATAAATAGGCCCTATTGTCGTTCATTTGCAGCCTTTAAGGAAGTCCTTGTGAACATTTAAGGTTTTAATCCCCTCATTTATTTCTGCGCCCCACAGGTGATTCTGCCATTTGCCCTTTGTTGTTGTTGTTGTTTTGTTTTTTGAGACAGGGTTTGTAACAGTCCTGACTGTCCTGGAACTCTCTTTGTTGAGCAGGCTGGCCTTGAACTCACTGAGATCTGCCTGCCTCTGCCTTCCAAATGCTGGGGTTAAAGGTGTGTGCCACCATTACCTGGCACTATTTGACCTTTTAAAATATCGATTTTAGCCAGGCCTGGTGGCACAGGCTGTAATTCCAGACACTGAGGAGGCTGGGACTTCAGGATTGCAAATTGAAGGACTGTCGAGGCTACCAATTGAGTTTAAGGCCATTATGGACAACTTAGGAGACCCTGTGTCAAAATAAAATATAAACAGAGGTCTGGAGATATGGCCCAGAGGTAGAGTGCTTGCTTGTAAGGTCCTTAGTCCCCAGTGCTTCCCAAAGTAAAAAGATAAACTACAACTAAAATGTTGATTTTTTAATCTTGGCTAGACATAGCCACATCTCTCCTTTAATCTGACGGGGATAATAATGGGGGAATGGACAGCAGAGGATGTGGAAATCCAGTGTGACTCCAGCTCGGGCCCCTGCTCAGGGAAAGCGATAACAAAACAAACAGGCTTCTCATTCTTGTCTTTTCAGATAGGACAGTGAGATACTGTCCTCTTCTGCTGTCACTCTCCTGAGAAGAACCACACCCCTTTGCTGCCAGGACACACCCTCCTCCCGTTGCATGCTGGGTGGTCTCTCCTGGGAAAGTCTGAGGTCTCAGGAGCAGGTTTTGCTAATCCGGGCATATAAAAGAGCCCTCTTCCAACACCCAGGGTGGAGCAAGGCCTACACCCCACAGAAGGAGCGAGGGTGCAGGCCCTTCCTGACTTGCCCTCTAATCCTCTGCAAGTCCCACCGCCCTCTTGGTTGATGGAAGTGGGTAGAGGAGCATCAGTGTTATGGGAAGGAGCTACACCCACTGTTTGCCTCTATACAGTTCTCCAGACAACCAGAGATCCACACCCGCACCCCATTATCAGCTGGAGGGTTAGGGGAGAGGCAAAAGTACAGTAAGAGAGTTGAGTGTTTGGAGGAAATCTCCAACACAGCAGGAGCAGCCTAGCCCCTCCGAGAAGAAATGCAGTGAGTTCTTCTTCCAAGCTGTCCCTTTAAGGATGGACGCTCATCTGTAGAGAGGTTCTGTGGAGTGCACGAAGGAGGTAGTAGCAGGATGTGATGTGATGTGAGGATGCTGTTGTCCTTGTCATTATTCCATCTTTTTAATAAAACATCTCGTTAGCCAAATAGCTGGATTTAAATGTGGAAGATGGACAAATTAATATGCAACAAACTAAACCCTTAAATTTTGAGTTATTTTTTCCCTTGAATGGATTTATAAGACCCAAATCACTGCCAAATTTAAAAAAAAAAAAAAAAAAAAAAAGGAGGCCTTGGGGATGTAGAGTACTTGGTATAAAGTCCTGCACCACCAGGCAGGGCACCAAGCTTATAAAACAAGGTCAGAAGTTCAAGGTCATCTTCAGCTATGCAATTCAAGGACAGACAGCCTGAGCTTCCTGAAACTAGAGGGGGCAAGGAAGATAAAGGAAGATGAGACAAGGAAAGTGATAGAAGCAGGAATGAAATTAGAACAGAAGGGGTGTCAGATGTCCTTGCCTCGGACACAGGGTGGAAGAGGTAATGTTTCCTTTCTCCAACTCATTGTTTTCATTTGAGTTTATTGCCAAGATATTTTAAATTGCTTCATTTTCTATAAAGATACCAATTCCTTTCACTTCTTTGAGGACAAAAAAAAAAAATCGGGAGCTATAACAACACCGAACATGGACATCCCAATGGGCATAGTCACTGGAGAAAGAAGCAGGTGCTCTCTGGGTCCCCCAACTTCATTAACGCCCCTTTCCTTTCGGTTCAGACACTTGACTTGGAAAGTACCTGAACGGACCTAGGACGAGGGTGCCTGAGTTGTTTAAGGGGTGTGTTAACTCGGCTCCAATTCAGAAGCCAAAAGGAATTTTATGTGGTTCTCACTCCTGGGTGCAGGACAGACTCATTGGAGGAGCTTTGAAAACGCTGATGCCCAAGTTAGGCCAGGCCCCAGGAGGTCTGATTCATGGTGGGTGTGGAGGTCAACATCTAACAACAGCCCAGGGTAGCTTGTTGGTGTTCAGGGACTGAGAACTTCTGGGAGGTTCCAAGCTCAGTGCCAGCTCTTTGAATGACAGAGCAAAAGTCAGTTAGTGTCACCTCTTTGTGCCCAGAGTTCTGCCTGGCGGTGAAATGAGGGCGTGGGATGAGTCGTTGGCATGTTCACAAACCCCCTGAAAGGAAATAAATACTCTTGAGTTTTATTCCCTGAGAAGGACTGGAGCTGAACTTGTCCTGTACACCCGAGGACCTTATATGGGCACAGCCCTGTCTGTGATGAAGAGGACAAAGCTTTTCTGATTTTCATAGAGACAGGATACAAGGGGTATGCCAAGATGGGGTCCGGGCAAGCTGCTGTGATTACCATGGTGCAAGAGGCGACTAAGGGGATAAGGAGCAGCCTCAGAGGGCCCTGAGAGGTAGTGAGAGAATTTCTGTTGCTGTAATGAAAAACCATGACCAAAGCAACTTGGAGAGAAAAGGCTTAGCTCACTTAGACTTCCGGGTAATAGTTCATCACTGAGGGAAGTCAGGACAGGAACTACAGCAGGGCAGCATCCTGGAGGCAGGCGCTGATGCAGAAGTCATGGAGGGGTGCTGCTTACTGGCTTACTCCCCATGACTTCTCAGCCTGCTTTCTTATAGAACCCAGGGGTAGCCGCATCCACAGTGGGCTGGACCCTCTCCCATCCAGACAAGCCTGCCTTCAGTCTGGAGGCATTTTCCTCAGTTGAGCTTCCTTCCTGTCTGGTGACACTTGCTTATGTCAAGATAACACAAAAGCTAGCTGTGATGCAGGGGGAGGGTTGTGTTTATTTTCAGTCCTAAGGCTTGAATCCTAAACCTTGGGCATTCTAGGCAAGTCCTCTGTCTACTGCTGGGCTACATTCCCAGGCCCCAGAGCTGATATTTTGGCTGGCCCTTGGAAATGAGAAGATTTTCCAGAGAAAAATAAGCTGTGACCCTCACTCAGAGAAGAAATAGCAAATGGAAGTCCCTAAAATATCATTACCAAAACACAGTATTGACCAGTCTAACTTCAGAGCCGAGACCCTGCATTCAGATGCCTTCCCTCAATTTAACTCTTAAGATCAAGAGTTTTTGTTTTTGCATTGGAGGGAAGCAGTTGATATTTAGTTTTGTGGCTATATTAGATAAGAATTTCTTTTTCTGAAATTGGAAGAAATTTTCTTTGCAGAAATCTGCCTGTATTTAGTCCTCCTTATGCTTTCAAAATACAAGCTCCCTTTCCCAGACCCTCTTTGCCCCCATAAAAGCTGCGGGATGGAGCGTGTCTGGCTGGACAATACAATAGCGTGTCAAGGCGCAGTAGGAGGGTACTGTGTGCGCATGGCGTAAGCTCATCTGTGAGATGCGGAGATGGTCACACCTGCTTCGTAGGGCTGCTGTGAAGATGAATGAGGTCATACATGGAGAAAGCCCTCGGAAAGGTGCTTCAGCTGTCAGTGAATAATGGCAGAATGACCGAGGCCGGGCGGTGGGGAGAGGTGGGAAGTGTGTGGGCAGGCTGTTGCAAGCATGACAGCTAGTACAGTTGTTCCTGCTGTAGGGTGAGGCGGGAGGGCTCTGTGAAGTGCATAAGCAAGGATGGGAACAGGAGAAGGGAGGTGGGCATCAGGCAGTTTGAGGTGTCCACCACGGAATCCACGTCAGCACTCAGCCTTGCTCTTCGCTCTTGATGAGGGGCCGACAACCCGAGGCCAGTCTTGGTGTGGCAACCTCATCATGTGGCAGAGCTGAGGGGCCGGAGCCTTGGCCTGTAATTGCAGAGCTCTGAAGCCCCTTCCTGGTGTGAAGTTAGGCCTGTGCTACCACAACAGCCTGCCGTCTGCAGCCAGTGTCCTTCTCCTCGGGGCTCACTTTTCCTGGCTACTCCCCCCTGTCAGAGAATCCTCTCCTCCCTCAGCTTTTGCCTTCTTGCTTCCTCTCTCTGAAGAGGGTGAAGAGAATGGTCCTTGGTGGGAACCTTTGTGCCTGACGGTTTGCAGGCCAGGAGTTTCCCTTCCCAACCTCTGTCATCCTCTGACAAAAGCCTAGATGTTCATTTGCATACAATAACTGCTGTCCTGCCAGAATTCACCTTTGCAGATGCACACAGGTGACTGATTCTGCGCAGCATCGTATACAGGCCACAGAAGCCAAATAGTTAGCACCCACTCTTTATATACTAAATTATATTCTTGCTGGAACACAATGTTTATCTATAAAAATGTACCAGAATGCTTTTATAGGATCAAGATGTTCTGATGCTTTTCTTGGTTTAGTTATTTTTTTTATGGATATAGGTGTTTTGCCTGCATGTGTGTGCACCCATGTGTGTAAAATACCCAAAGAGGCTAGAAGAGGGCATTGGATCTCCTAGGAACTGGAGTTAACAGACAGTTGTGAGCCACAGTGTTGGTGCTGGGAATCAAATCTTAGGAGTTCAGTCAGTGCTCTTAACCAGTGACCCATCTCCTCAGTCCCTTAGTTTAATTTTTTTTTGTTTTTTTGTTTTTTTGTTTTTCGAGACAGGGTTTCTCTGTAGCTTTGGAGCCTGCCCTGGAACTAGCTCTTGTAGACCAGGCTGGTCTCAAACTCACAGAGATGCGTGTGCCACCACCGCCCGGCCCCTTAGTTTAATTTTTAATAATAGGCTTTGTGATATTAATACGTAGCTTTGACTAAAATAATGTGACTGTAATACAGAATTTTTGTTTGTTTGTTGTTTTTGTTTTTTGAGACAGGGTTTCCCTGTGTAACAGCCCTAGCTGTCCTAGAACTAGCTCTGTAGACCAGGCTGGCCTCGAACTCATAGAGATCTGCCTGCCTCTACCTCCCAAATCCTGGGATTAAAGGTGTGCACCACCACCGCCTGGCCAGACTTTTATTTAAAAAAAAAATAATGATAGAAGCCAATGTCTCTGAAAAGCACTTAGGGCGATGGGCATCTTTTAAAACTGAGCCCCGATGATGGATAACTTCCTTCCTTCCTTCCTTCCTTCCTTCCTTCCTTTCTTTCTTCCTTCCTTCCTTCCTTCCTTCCTTCCTTCCTTCCTTCCTTCCTTCCTTCTTTCCTTCCTTCCTTCCTTGCAGTGGTAAACTTAAATCATTAAAGGGACAGAAGTTTACTCATTTTTAATAACAGGAACAAAAGCATGCCCCATGATGCCAGTGCACCAAACAGAATGTACCTGTCCCAGATTTCATCTTCAGCCTTTGAAATTCATGCCAAGTTGTGGTTTGGGGTGGGGGGTGTAGTGTGTGGTGGTGGGGACTGTGGTTTACTAATGGTGTTTTTAGCCTTCAGATTCCAAGTTGTACTAAATAAGAATTCCTGGACCCAAAATTAACTTCTAAGCCCCACCTGCCCAAGAACCAGGCAACTTCCTGGGATTCTGGGAGTTGTAGTTCTTAGAAAGTAACAACGACAACAAAGCCTCATGGGAATTTAGGCCTGTGGGTTTTGTCCCTATAAGCCAACCTGTGTCTTGGGGCCACACAGCTGGAAAGTTTCCAGGTGGTGGTCCTAACTAGATTCCATCTTGGTGAGTAGTTAATATTTTAATTAAAAACTTTCTTCAATTTGGCCAAAATGGTTGAACTGGTTTTTCTCCGGTGAATTTCAGGATTAGCAGAGTATCATCAGGGAGTCTCCAGCTGCTCAGCCTGGGGCAGGGTTAGACCAAATCACTTCCAAGCCTGCTGCTGCCCCATAACTCTGAGAACTGGAGTGAAGGAACCTGGCTGCCGTTCTCTCTTCCTGGAGTTAAAAAAAAACTCCATTTCTAGTCCAGCGTTGCAGAGTGTGACTTGTTGAAGAGGTGTTTTGTTTTTTTTTTGGGGGGGGGGGATCCACCTTGGCCTGTTTTTCGGTTAAGATCTGTACAGCAGTTTCATTCATTGGGGATTTTGCTGTCTCACGGAGCACCGTGACATGGAATGAGACGATGTGGCTGTTAACTGTCAGGAAATTCCAAAATGGGTATAAATAAATGCCGTGCCGTGGCTGCTGGGCTCTGTGCCTGGAGTGTGTGGAGTCTCTTTAATGCTGAGTTTGCTGAGACTTCCTGCCTTGCTGAAAATGACAGCTTTTGTGTCCCAGGTTGCCTAAGTCGGAATGCCCCAAAAAGACAGGGGACCGTGACATGTGGGTGGGGGCTGCTGCGATACAAAGTGGAGCGCTGTGTGTTATGAAAAATATTTGCCTTTATTACAGGCTGGAAAAAATAACTCGGCACTTGCCTCTGGGGTCAGTGAAAACTTTCCTTTTCGCCCGTGGCCTTGGCACAAAGATGCCATTGTCGCCCTAGGGACCGTTTCACACAGATGTATAAGCTTGTGTTTCTGAGCTCACGATTTGTTAAAATTCAGGACTTCTCTTGTGTTGTTAATCAGTCCCTCTTTGGACACTTGTTCTCACATGTTTTTCTTTTAAGGATTTATTTATTTTATGTGCTTGAGTGTTTTAACTGTGTGTGTGTGTGTGTGTGTGTGTGTGTGTGTGTGTGTGTGTGTGTGTGTGCACCATGTGCATGCCTGGTGCCCACAGAAGCCAAGAGAGGGCATCGGATCCCCTGGACCTAGATTTACAGGTAGTTGAGCTGCCATGTCAGTGCTGAGAAATGAGCCCAGGTCTCTGCAAGACAACCAGTCCTTTAAACCGATGAGCCACCTCTCCAGCCCTCACTTCCGTTTTCTCTAGGGAGCTAGTTGCCTGGGATATATTAAATCTGGTTCTGGTTTCCTATGTCAGCTCTGTAGGGGCCGGGGTTCCTACATGAGTTCTCCCACATCCCCGAAAGTGTCGCTGGTGCCCTATCAGTCTCAGCCTGGGTGCCTTGTCTGCTACTCACAGAACGTCCTTGTCATCTGGCCTGTTTCCTATTTATGCTTAGAGTTGCACAGAATTCTTTTTGATTTTTTGGGGGGGGCGTGGGGGAGATAGGGTTTCACGATGTAGCCCCTTGCTGGCCTGGAGTTCAATATCTAGACCAGGCTGGCTTCAATCTCACAGAGCTCTGTCTGCCCCTGCCTCTGGGTGCTGGGATTAAAGGTGTGCTTTGCCATACTGGACTTAAAATGTTTCTTATGTGGTTTTGTTTTTCTATTTATTTTATTTTGGGTGTATGGGTGTTTTGCGTGTGTATATCTATTACTGTGTGTGTGTCTGATACCTGAGGAGGTCAGGCAAAAGCCTAGGATTCCCTGGAACTGGAGTTACAGATGGCTGTGAACTGCAAAATGGGTGCTGGGAATCAAACCTGGATCCTCTCCAAGAGCAGCCCTGAGCCACCTCTCTAGCCCAGGCATGGAATTCTTGACTAAAGGTTGAGGAGCAGCTCCCCTCTGTGTATGGAAGATGACGCTGGGCTGATTCAGCCCCGATTCTCTAACACAGTGAACGTGATAGAGAGCGAGCACCATGGGTGGAGCCGGGGAGATGCCTGGAGATTATTGATAAGGGGTTGTTGCATCTATTGTTGACTGTGAACAATGGATAAAAGGACAATTGTGCCCAGCCGTTTGATGCCTGCCTCCTCATGTACCTCTCTGGTCCAGCCTACCCTTCAATGAGACATTTTGTTCCAATGAATGGTGACTAACCCTTTCCACATTCCCTTCCCTCAGTGCTGTTGCCTGACCCCTGACCTCTTAAGTCATATGCAAGGTATAACCAAAGACGTTGCCAATGGGTTGCTGTGTTTGGGGGAGAGGGTGGCTCAGTCTTGCTGGCCAGGAGGCAACTGGAAAGGTACCTGTGAACAGGCCCTGCAGACAGCAAGCCACAGACCCTGCTGGAGCTCACCCACTCTGACAGCCGCTGCAAATTAATTTCTACTTTCACTCGTCACTAGCCTGCCCTGGTAGGGAATGTTTGTGTCAAGTGTGGCCCGCAGCTACTCAGTCAAGCGGCAGCTGTAGAAATCACGGAATACTTATTAGTGGACCCATTTGACACACTAAATTATTATTGCTTTTTGTTGTTGTTGTTGTTGTTGGTGGTGGTGGTGGTGGTGGTGGTGGTGGTGGTGGTGGTGGTGGTGGTGGTGATCTTGTTTTGTTTTGGTTGTGGGTTCTTGTTGCCCATTGCTTGATGGTGAATAAAGAACCATTTATACTGCATGCTCTTGTTCAACAAAATGTAAGCTGTACCTTTCCGCAGCTTAGGAAGGCCCTGCAGGAATGACCACCATGGAAATATACTGGGTGGATCTCAGGTACCCTCTAGGCAGTGTTCAGGTGCCATGAGGACCTCTCCAGACACCACAGAGTGAGCCCTCATTACAGTCATTGCACACCCCTGGGTAGGAATATATTTTACCTTAGCCTTACGCTTTGAACAGTGAGGATGCTGGTTCCCTTTTGTCTTCCTTCCTTCCTGTGTGTTATTGGTGCTGGTCCAAGCCTCCCTTCCACCAACCCAACACATACATGTGCTCATGCCTACCCTGCTCACCAACACAGGACTCAACATAAAGGTTAGCAGATTCCCTTGATTTTGAGTAAGTATCACATATAACCTCAGATCCCAACTTCATGGGGCCCTGAGAGAATTTGAGGCAAAGTTCTGCCTAATTTTTTGGGTTGTCAGGCTGTTAGTGATCCAGTAATGATAGCACAGACCCCCAGCACCCCTTCCCACCCTCACAGCAGTGATACGGGTGCCCATTTTCCTAATTAGACCACGGGAGGATCATCCAACTTGCCAACAACTAGCAAGTAGCATGAACAGTCTACTTTCAGTAGAACAGGCTCCTGCTTTTAGTTCAGCACACTTACTCATCAGCGGATGCCCAGATGTGAGGGTTTGGTGCCGACACATAACTAAGCATGTGGTACCCTAAGCACCAGGCTAGCTAGGCACTGAAGGACTAAAAAAAAAAAATAGCTATTCTGCTCAGTTCCCACCCTCCTAAGACATTTACAGTTGAGGGTGGGGATGAGCCATGTGCCTGCTCACCCCGACATGGGGCATCGCCTCCTGCAAAGGCCTTCGGAGTGGTGGGAACAAGGTGACCAGTCCTGCCCAGAAGAGAGCAGCTAAGGTGTAACTGTGGGCTTTGAGGAAGGTGAGTCAGGTGGCTTAGGCTCAGGACAGCACAGCTGGTGTTGACAGTTGGTGGAGCCTGGGGAAGTATGCACTAGATGGAGAGAGAGGCCATACAGGTAGGTATGAATAGTGTTTGTCATGCTGAGGAGAGTGGGTAGAGACGTGGCAAGTGCTGGGTCGAGGCTGAACGGTGGAAGCTTCAACACCACCGAAAGGAACTCTGGAAGATATTTTTGTAATGGGACACATCAATCAATAGAATTGAGTAAGATTCTGTGTGTTTTCAAAAATACCTCAGAGAAAGAGAACATCCTCAAATTAACAGAAACGGAGAGCGGACTGACTGCTAAGTCAGCAAAACGAGCATCATCAAGGGCTTGGCCTGGCTCCATGATGATTGACGGGCTGAGTTCATGCACCTTTAAAGTAGAAGGAAGGACTGAAGAGATGGCTCAGAAGGTTAAGAACACTGGCTATTCTTCCGGAGGTCCCGAATTCAATTCCCAGCAGCAACATGGTGTCTCACAACCATCTATAATGAGATCTGGTGCCCTCTTATAGCATGCAAGCAGAACACACTAGATAGATAGATAGATAGATAGATAGATAGATAGATAGATAGATAGATCAGAGGGATAGATGAGAGGTATAGAGGGAGGAAAGGAGGAAGGAACTGAAATTTATCTTTTTGAGTAACCCAGTCTCTGTCAGTCTGAAGCAGTTGTATTCCCTTTCTTTGTGACTTTGAGAATTTCCAAAGGAAAAGTCCTTTGGCGCTGTAGATTTGTCCTTCAGGTGGGATCCACAGATGTTTCTAGATTCCGGCCATATCATTTGGCAAAAGTGACTCCGTTCATCTCAGGTGCATTTCACAGGGGCACAGTGCCACTGTCACCATCACTTTCCGTCCATGACGGACAGTCTGTCTTGTCGTGAGGTTTTCTGAGACCACAGCAATATTCTCATCTCTGGTAGGAACTATTCCATCCACCAGCCTTCACAGCCATTCCTGTCTCCATCAGCCACTGCCGTGATGGTTGCTGTATGGTAATTTTCTGTTCCCATAATCCTTACCGTGGTCATTAGCTGGCACTCTACTCTAGCATTATGGACTCGCAGATACTTATCAGTTAGTTATTATCATTAATTATATTATTTTGATGCTCAAATTATCCAAGTGGCCAATGGGATTCGAGAAGAGTCTCTGATCCAAGTAGACCACTCCACTGGTTTGAAATAGCTAATGTCGTGTTGGCATTTGAGAGCAGTATCTGACAGGCAATGGGGCTAGCTGTGGGTTTAGATGCCTGCCTCATGCAGAATCATCCAAAGGAAGATCTAGGCTGATAGGAGCATTCAGGACATAAAGCAAGCCAACCCCGAACCCAGCTTTAAGGCCATCTGGTGGGTAAATGTTTTGAATCTGGGGGAGGGGCGCATTGTTTAAGTCTTCCTAACCCCTCTCTGCATTGTGGAGTTTCCCTCATGAGGCAGCTAGGCAGGTGTGGGTGGAGAAATTAAAGTTAAGGAAGGGTTAAAGGTACAGAAACTCCTACTGGCTGCCAGGTCAGCCTTGTGGGTGACACTTTGAATCCTTGCTGTTCCCCTCCTGGTGTCTCAGGATGTGGAGCGAGTCTGCATTCCTCCCTAAGTGTGGATTCCCTAAACCTACTTCCTGGCATTACTCATGCCACCTCTGTCCTTCACAGATTAGATTTACTGTTGTTTAATGACCTCCAGAAGAGGAAACCCCTCCCCCACCATTTTTCTCTGTGGTGAGTCATTGGCTTAAAGAAAAATATTTTTCTTTTTAGTAGCAGAATGGGGCCCAGATAGAGACTGGCAGAGCCTTGGTCCTGGTGTCTGTCCCCAGCTCAGCTCACAGGGACTGACGTCTGCCAGGACTGACATTTGCCAGGACATTTCGGTGGAGAGATGGGCACCGAGACCCAAGTCCCGACTACCCAAGTACAGTAGGTTTGGGTAGTTTAATGTCATGCCACACTGATTATTTATCTCGTTAAGTAAACAGTACTCACTTGTGAGACTGAAGAGAAAATTTGTACAAACAATCCTTGTAAGTCTACCAGAAAACAGAGAAGGGAATTTTAATATATAGTCCTTCAACTAGCCAGAGAAATCTTATTAAAATGTAAATGGACCATTTCACTCCCTTTTTTAAAACACCCGATAGCTTCAAGACACACTTCAGGATCCAGAACTGATCTTCCCCTACTCCTCTCCTCTGCTAGCAAACTGGTCTATCCCTACCCTGCCCTCTGCTGGGGGAGGGGGGGGGAGGTTCTCATCTCCTCCCTCATGTACCTAATAGACTGCCCAGCAGAACTCAGTAATGCAGCTTCCAAAGATCACTCCCTACCCCTGCCCCCTTGTGAGGGCCCTGTTTCACCTCCACAGTATTCACTAAGGCAGTTGATAACCTGTGCAAGCACTTGTCTGTCTCCTATAGTCTGTAAATTCTACCTGAGCCGGCTCGCTCCTTGGCTGTTCTTTGCAGCACTGAGCAGCTTGCCACATGTTGGGCTCTTCATGAATATTTACTAAGTGAAAAACTGAATCTGTCATCCTCCTAAGGTGAGGGTCCCCTGTGGTGTGCCAGAGTATTCCCAATAGGGAAACGGGGAATGTGGAACTAGTGTAGAAAGGAAGGCTTGGGTAGGGCTCACGTGCGGGTGAAAAGCTGTGGCACAGCTTACAAACATGGAGATGAAATCGAAAGGCTGAAAGAAAGAATCACCAAGTCCCCTGGCAGCCACGTAAACAAAGCAAAACTGTTAAGTTGCTGTTTTGCTGCCTACAGTGTCAGTGGGCCGGGTACTTAAAGCTTTTGAAATACCCTTTCTCTTTCTTGTTTTATTTGTGGAAGTGTTTGGACAGCTATTTAGAATAGCTGTGGGGAGGGACTGGCAAGATTCAGATAGGCAATCTACACACTGAGGGGAAAGAAATGCAGTTTTCTTCCAACAGAGCCTAGCACCCCTTTGAGTGGCTCATTAAATGAATGGGATTTAGCTGGGAGCTGGGAAGAAAAGAGCTGACTTGAAAGCAACCAACTCTGTCCAGCATGGGGGCAGTTGAGGCGGATCTTGAGTTTGAGGCCAGCCTGAGATGCAACATAACAAGACTGTCTCAAGAGGCAAAATAAAGAAGTAAATAAAATCAAGTAACTGTTCGATAAATGCAAGAAAGCGTCTTGCCTACTACACATTCCAGTTTTGCAGAATACTGTTACTGCCATCTCTCTTGCGATGGTTTCCTATATCCTAATGTAGATTTGGTATTGGGAGGGAAGGTGCTTGGATAGGAAAGCATAATGCTCAGTGTCTCCAGAGGGCTTCCTGCTAGACCTGTTCGGATTGGCACGGTCCAGCAGCTCCAGTTCCTGCTTTCTCTCTCTATACCGCTGTCCCTTCCTGGAGGATCTGTCTTGCTAGTGCAGATCCCTTCAAATGCTGAGAAACTCACTGCATGAGCCTTGCCTCCCTCCTGTTCATTTGCATGGCTTTCTTTTCTGCTGTGGGTCATCTGTGATGCTCCCCACAGCAGCGGACTGCACTGGGCCACTTGTCGATGTGGGAATCCGTGGTGATGTCATGCTTCTCTGGGACTGGTACAGCTCCTAGGCCAGATCCCTGTGCTTCCTGTGAAAGGGGACAACACGTTAGTTAGTGGGAATTAACTCTTTAGCTTCGGCAGTCAGTGAGAATGGCTGATGAGTAAAAACACATTAATGATGTGTGAGGTTGTGGCACACGGCTGTTAATTATTCTTCATGGCGTCCTCAGTAATTGGGCTTAGAGTGTGCAGCAGAACAAAGGAGTCATTGTGCCCCGACGAATAGAGTAATAATATCAGGCCTTGTCCTTTCAGAAGTCCAGGGCACATCATTTTGGAAATGTCTAGTGCTTTTTCTCTTAATAAAGAATACCTTGTTATGGTAGAAGTCTAGGAAAATGATGAGTCAGTCTGTCTTACTCAAAAGTGGCATTTTCTCCGAAAGATAAATATTGCACATTTTCAATCATACACGGGATTTAAATTCGGGAGCATGAGGAAGAAACAGGAGGAGTAAGGCAGAGAGTGGGGAGTGTGAGTGTGGCAGAAGAACGTGGTCCCCATGTGTAAGGATGTCGCCACAAAGTGCATTGTTCTATATGATGAAGAGACACTGAGTGAAAAGACTGGAGCGAGGCATGGTGATGCCCATCTGTAATACCACCCCGCAGAAGGCAGAGGCAGGAGGATCACTAAGTTTGAGGTCTGCAAAACAAGCTCCATGTCCTAGGGCCATATGGCAAGACTATTTTGTTTTTTTGTTTTTTTTTTTCTTTTGTTGTTGTTGTTGGTTTTTTTTAAAGATCACCCTGTCCCTGGCAAGTAGTATTATAGTCTCATTGAGAAATAGATGTTGCTGTATGCAGATCTTTTGCTCTGTTGGGGGGCTGTCTTGGAAGAGGAGGCAGACCAGGCATTAAGCACCAGCCCTGGGCTCTACTCAGCCACTCTCCAGTAGTAGCACTTTTCACTACCTTGTGACCTTGCCAGATGTCACCATGGGGAACAAAATGGAACTGAGAGCCACTGCTGGCCGGACACACTCCCACTAGTTAACTGCTGTCTAAGCTGCTACTTCTTGGTGAGTAGTCATTTTTAGGTCTTCCCAAGTCGAATATTATTTTGATATTGGATTTAGTTTGTTTAAAAAATTAAAATTAAAAAAAATAAACCATAAAAAAGTTAAAATTGAATAAATAACACATTATGGCCCTAGATGAAATTTTTAACACATCTATACCTTAAATTCACTGGTAAATGGAGAAGAACCACAAGAAAACGCTGCACTGTTCTTGAAGCCACCGTTGGGCCTTTTTCCCATGGGGTTTGGAGTTTCATGGGAGGCAAATACACACAACAAAGGCCTTTGCCTTATCATGAGCTGTAGATTTTGATTTCCCTCTGAACTCATGGGAATCTGCCCTGGACGTGGCGAGTTTTCTCTGATGGAGGCTATCACGTTAGTTTGTGGTTACTCCTAATTGCACACCGGATAGACTGGGTAGAGAGAGGAGGAGAAAGGTCTCTATGACCTTTGGTTTTCAGGTGTAAGGTCAGCTCAGAAAGGGTGCTGGCTCAGGAGGCTATGCAGCCTACATTAGCAAGCCACCCAGTTACCCAGGCACACTGGTGCAAAGGCTGGCGAGGGCTCTTCAGTCTTCACGCCTGCTTTGTAGCTCATCTCTTTTTCCCCTGTGTGTTTCCCCTCCTCACTGTGAGCCACGTAAGAGTAGAGACCTTGCTTCTTTCATTTATATTATGTCTGTAGCTCCTACAGCAGAGAGTGTTACGTGGTGAAGATGAATGGATGATAGATTTTCATAAGCCTTTAGTCTCAATATTGACTGTAAGTTGCACATAAGAATACCCATCTTCAACTGGGCGGCAGTGGCACACACCTTTAATTTCAGCATTTGGGAGGCAGAGGCAGGCGGATCTCTGAGGTCAAGGCCAGCCTGGTCTACAAAGTGAGTTCCAGGACAGGCTCCAAAACTTCACAGAGAAACCCTGTCTCCCCAAACAAAAACAAACAAACAAATGAACCAAAAGAATGAACGAAAAGAGTGCCTATCTTCTTTGCTCTAAACTTCCCAGTGGCTATTAAGACTTATTCATTGCTGTCACATATAATAGCACTTGGGAGGCAAAGGCAGGCAAATCTCTGAGTTCAAAGCCAGCCTGGCTTATGAAATTAATTCCAGGTCAGTCAGAGAGGTACATGATAAGACTGTCTTTCAAAACAGAAAATCTCCCCCCCCCCAAAACCATTTTAGCTGGTTTTCTGAATTTAAACTCTCTTTGCCTAGCTCAGCCCAGTCCCTCCATAGCTGTCAAGGACATATTTGCTGGTGCCTTTTAACCTTTGTCCCCTAGTTGGTGGCTACAAGGGGGTAGCGTGCCTGCTCTTGGTCCCAGGACCTCTTCTGCACCCATGCCCTGTCTGACCTGCCCTGAAGCCACTCTCACAGACACAGTCCTGGCCTCTCCCCTTGGTGGTCTTCTCATCACTTACCTGGTCTTCAAAACCCTATTCTTGGGCTTCCCTTTCTGTTTTGACCACTCGCTCGTGTATTGCTGCCTGGCTTGTTGCTGGCCTCCCTTCATAACTAACTTCAGCCTGTGCTGCTGTCTTGGCAGTCCTCTGCCCAGCTGGCCTATGTCTCATTTTATTTCTCAGACAGTTTTCCTTCTATTCTTTTAACAGAATGGGATCCTTTTTCTGCACCCAATAAGTTTTCAATCAACGTTATATAATGAAGACAAAGGGGTGCTGGGGTGGTCTGACTCCGGTACTGCATTTCCAAGCATTCAGAGAATTCTCATAAACACCTGGGCAGCCCTCCAGTTCCAGCATGGTCAGAAGCTGGTGCTTGCAGAGTTTCACATAACCAGTGGAGGTTTGGCCTTGTGAAAACAGACATTTCTGTTAGTCTAAAAAGGATGTTTTTGTGTTTTTTTTTAAAGATTTATTTATTAATTATGTATACAACATTCCTTCCATGTATGCTTGCATGCCAGAAGAGGGCACCAGATCTCATTATAGATGGCTGTGAGCCACCATGTGGTTGCTGGGAATTGAACTCAGGACCTCTGGAAGAGCAGTCAGTGCTCTTAACCTCTAAGCCATCTCTCCAGCCCCTAAAAAGGTTTTTGAGATAGCTAAAAAGACTCTTTTTAACTCAACTGTGAATATTTTTTCTAAAACGCCATTGCTTTTATAATTTCTTATTCTTGAATTTACTAATTTTCATACTAAAAGCTTATTGTTGTAATACCTCCTCAGTTTAGTTATTTAGCATTTTCTCCTTTGTAAGATGTGTGTGTGAGTGTATAATATATATATAGCCATCAATTTGGGGGTAGGGTAGGGATGAGAAGAGGACATAGGATAGAAGCTGCTGCATCTCCTAGAATCTGGGGTCACTCTGAAGTTTATTTCTCTCACATTAAAGTACAGAGATGTGGGCTCTTCAAGATCCACAAAGCCACTTGAGGCCCAGATTCCTTCTAGCACGGGGGTCCTCTATCCCCGGGTGTAAACTCAAAGGCAGCTCGTGTTCTTAGTTAGCATCAGCCCTGCACTGGAGGAAGGAATGGAGACAAGAATTCGAAAGATTACTCCTGCGTCTCTCGAGGAAGGTTCAAGTGGGTGTTGTTTTGTAAACTGTCCACTTATGGCCACACTAACAGTAAAGGGAGATTGGGGAAAATACTGGCTTTGTATTTGAAAAAAAAAAAATGAAATGAAATTTATGCCCTGGCAATGCTGAAGCATGCATGGGCAGCCCGTGTATTGCGGTTCTGTTGAACTTGTCCATATTGGGTTTCATGAGTTAATTCTACTGTGGAAGAGGAATATTAGCTGTCTTCCCTTGCCACGTTCACTCACCGCCCACTTGAGCGTACTTAGATTTTTACTGCAGTGCGACCCTGTAGGAACAGTGACTTCTGTTGGTAGTTTTTAAAGTATCCATGTGGCATAAAAATTTGTAGAGCACAAAATATATATCACCCCTAATTTCACACCCTAAAAATAACTGTTAAAGGGGTTTTAATGTCTACTTGTTAACTTGTTAACTGGGGTAAAGAAGTTTTTGAAAATTCAGTCTGTTGCTCTGAGGATGTTTATGGTATGGAGGGATAAGTTAAGACATAACTTTTGTACAGAAAAACTGAGACATACTTTTGTACAGAAAAACTGAGAAATAAATACGGGTCATAGATATGTCAGCAGATACTTGTGTGCCGACACACTGGAAATCAGGAGATAAGAAGCAATGAGATTGTGTCCTGGGTGTGGTTGCCACACCTCTTTTCCAGACACTTGGGAGGTAAAGGCAGATGGATCTCTGAAGGCTAGTCTGGTCTATTTAGCTAGTTCTAAGGTAATCAGGGGTATCTAATGAGACTCTTAAAAAAATAAGTTAATTAAATAAAAAATATTGAAGTGAGACTGGCTATTTCAATTTAATAGAATACTTGGTACCCAGGATAATTGTACAGATGACACTTTGAGAATATTTGTTTGGTTGATTGGCTTTTTGTTTGTTTGTTTTGTTTTATTGCTAGAGAAGGAAATATGGGCAGGGGTCCAGGGTCCTTTCAGAACTCGGGATTCAGCAGTGCTTGGGAAGAAGTCCGCTGTGGTTAAATTCTAACTGCCCTGGTTTCTAGGGGAGAAGTCCAAACTGTCAGTTGGGGCTAATTCAGAATGACCCAGACCTTTGGTTATCTCTACTCGCTGAGCTTGGGAAGTAGCTAAATATAGGGCCAGTTAACTTTTGCTGAAAAATGTGCTCTGTGTGTGTGTGGTGGGGGTGGGGAGTTGAAACCTGACACGGAAGGAATCCACTCACTTTTCCCACTGAAAATGCTGCAGTGGGAACATCGTTAAGAAAACCTAGAAGTCAGGCCGGCTGCCACCGCCTCCGACAGGACTGACTTTTTCTTTGTCAAGCCTCTGTGATATCCTGCAAACATGCCCCCGCTTTGTTTGCAGTGGATAAAAGGCCTGTTTCATTAATTTTCTTTAAGATTCATGGCCAGGGCTCGGCTGTGGGAGGGGAACTGTTGGTTACCGGTCACCTGTCAGGAACTAGGCTGAGAAGTGCCCTTCAGTGCTCAGGAACAGTGGCCAATTGTGGCCCTGCCCTTCCTCAGGTGACCCGGGCTGAGTTTGCTGGGCCTGCCTCCAGAACACAGACTCTTTGATGAAGTGTCGGGCCCCAGGGGCAGACTGAGCCCTTGGTGGAGAGGCTCACATTGCCGGCTTTATTTGGGCTCCTGGCAAAGCTGCACCGACTAGCACAGGTTTTCCGAAGAAGGCAGCGGCTTCCTGTTTTCATTAAGACAGCAGGGGGATGCCGGTCCGCTGAGTGTGCCTTCGGGGGGTGACGGCTGCGGACGCCTGAGCCCTCATTGGTGAAGGCTGGGCCTATGGTGTCCCTGCGGGCCTGGGAGGTGTGTGCGCGAGTTGACAGGCGTTCCCTTAAGTGGAGAGGAGCGGAATCCGGGCCTGGGGTGCTGCGGCCAGAAGCTGTCCGGCTGTGGGCCTGCGGTAGGTGAACTTGGGAGGGGTAAGCCTGTGGGGTGGGGCGAGCCGAGGGGTGCGGGCCGTGGGCTTAGGGGGTGAGGGCGACCTGCAGATGGCTCCGGCTCCCATCCCACGGGACCCTGAGCGCCCCCACCCCCACCCCTCCGGCACCATACTGTGAGCCCTGGCTGAGTGAGTATTCACTCATTCACTCAGACACCCTGGGCTGGTTGGGATCTTTCCTTTTCTCCTCCCTTCCTTTGGAACTTCAGACAGTTCTGGAAACAGGTCTGGCTGCATATTTTGAGCTAGTGCACTGTCCTGTGGAGTTGGAAGCTAGGAAAGAGAGAGGGGAAGACACATTCTGGTAGCATGAGCTCAAATTTCCAGGCACTAACACTCCCAGTCAGCTCATGCTGGGACACTTGTTTCAAAGAGAATTCCTTAGCAGTTCTAATACTGCTTTGTGGTGCTGGTGGTGGCAGCAGCGACTATGGTAGTTTGGACTTGGAGATTATGTGTGTATGTGGAATGGTTGAACCCCAGGACTCATGCCACAGGCTAGCCAAGTATTCTTTCTTAATATTGTTTGAAATCGAGATACAAAGAATGTGTGTCCGTTTTTATTCCTGCTTGGTAATCTTTTTGAACTTTCTGGAGTTTCAAAAGAGAAAACCTTGGAGGCAAAGGGTGTGTGGGGGGGGGGGGAGGTCATTCCAAGCATTCGCCATCGGTTGTTATGTTTTGGGGACTAGGAAGGCGGCAGCAGCATAAATTGGCTTCACATCCTTGGGGCAGGCGGATAACCAGGACTGGGGCAGGGGAAACAGATGGCTCTCATTCTCACTCCTAGCTTTTGGTCCTTTCCATAGACCTGAAAACACAAGCCTTGTTAGTGTGGCTGTAGAAAAACGTATGACCTCATCCCACAGTTTCAACCAAACGACCTTGCTTTTAAATTCGCAATGCGTGGCTCAGATCACCAGTGAGACCTGTGCTTTGCTTTGCAAGGTTTCCTTTTTGATGTTTGGTTTAGCCAGAAGCAGCATTTACTGAATACCACAGGATCCTGACGGTGGAGTTTGGTTTGCCCTTCCTTCCATTTCTCTTTAGACCTGTTCTGGTTGCTTATGACTACAAAACCAGGTATTTGTGAGTTGGTCAATGTTGTATCAAAAAACACAACGTGGCAGAGCTGAGAAAACTTTCTCTCTAGTTGGGAGAGAACGGAAGCAGTAGGTGAAAGTCTGTCCCCTGACCTTGTTCTTGTACCTAGGCTAACTGAGAATCCACTCCCTGTCCTGTGTCCCCAGCTTGGAAGGGGTCAGGGCAAAATGGAATCATGTGGGGATAGTCAGACACTAGGTGGCTCTGGGCCACTGGCAAGAAAGACTACCAAACCTGCAAGAACGAACACACTCGCTCTCTCACAGAACACACTGACGTCTCTGGCTCCGTGCGTCCCTCTCTTTTACTCTGCTGATCTTGATGGACACTGTATAAGATGGGAATCTTAATCATTCCCCTCTTTTCCTTCAAAGAACTGTAGAGGACAAGGGAAATTACAGTCACGTTGTCAGGCTTTTTGTACTGATGTGCTTGGCTCTCAAGGCCATAGTTTCATAATGTTATGAGTTAAATGCTTGAATTATCCTTTTATTTATTTGTGGGGGGCTTAGTACTGTAGATTGCTCTACTACTGAGCTATACCCATGGCCGTCTTTATTTTTTATCTTGAAATAAGAGCTCTCTCGGTTGCCTAGGCTGGCCTTGAACTTGGAATCCTTGATCTCTCCAGTAATTGGGATCGTGGACTTGTGCCATTACAGTGGTCGGTGTCTCTATTTTCATTCAGAGAGTTGAGGTTCAGAAAATAGGACTGCCAGAACATAGACGATCAGACTAGCTTGTGCCACACTCACGAGTAATTGTTCTTACTAACGTGTATAACACGTGTATCATCATGTCTTCTCCCTCTCGTAGATAAAACAGATGACGTTCTGAACGGAGACCATAACAAGGAACAGAAAGACCCATATTTTGTGGAAACCCCTTATGGTTTTCAGCTAGACTTAGATTTCGTCAAATACGTGGATGACATACAGAAGGGAAATACTATCAAGAAACTCAACATCCAGAAGAGACGAAAGCCGTCTGGACCATGCCCAGAAGTCAAGGCCACGCCTGCTCATCAGGGTGTGTGGACTTCCACTGAATCCCTGTCATCCTCCAACAGTGATGACAGCAAACAGTGTCCCAGCTTCCACCTAGCCAGAAGCCACGTTACATCAACCCCAATCCCGCGACCACCTGCCCCCCTAGAGACCTCACCCACTTTTGCCATCCCAGAAAGTCGACAGCTGCTGCCCCCTCCCTCGCCTCAACCTCCAAGGCACAACCTTCATGTCACCAAGACATTGATGGAGACCCGGAGAAGACTCGAACAGGAGAGAGTCACCATGCAGATGGCACCGGGTGAGTTCAGAAGGCCCAGGCTGGCCAGTTTTGGGGGCATGGGCTCCACGAGCTCCCTCCCATCCTTTGTGGGTTCCGGTAACCACAATTCAGCCATGCACCAGCTTCAGAATGGATACCAAGGCAATGGGGATTATGGTAGCTATGTCCCGGCAGCTGCTACCACTTCCTCCATGGGGAGCTCCATCCGCCACAGCCCACTGAGTTCAGGGATCTCCACCCCCGTGACCAACGTGAGCCCTATGCACCTGCAGCATATCCGAGAACAGATGGCCATCGCCTTAAAACGCCTGAAGGAACTCGAGGAGCAGGTGAGGACCATCCCCGTGCTCCAGGTGAAGATCTCCGTCTTGCAAGAAGAGAAAAGGCAGTTGGCCTCACAGCTGAAAAACCAGAGGGCTGCATCCCAGAACGAGGCGTGTGGGGTGAGGAAGCGCTCCTACAGTGCCGGCAATGCCTCCCAGCTGGAACTGCTTTCCCGGACCCGAAGAGGTGGCGGGGAATTGTACATCGACTACGAGGAGGAAGAGATGGAGAACGTGCAGCAGAGCACACAGAGGATCAAGGAGTTCCGGCAGCTCACAGCCGACATGCAGGCGCTGGAGCAGAAGATTCAGGATAGCAGCTGTGAGGCCGCATCGGAGCTCAGGGAGAATGGGCAGTGCCCGTCTCGGGAGAGCAAGTCTGTGGCTGTCGGGAGTGATGAGAACATGAACGACATTGTTGTTTACCAAAGAGACTTCAGGACCTGCAAGGATACAGCTGTCGGGACCGTCACCGAGACAAGGAACTTTGGCACCAGTGTGACAGAAGCCATGCTCGGGGTGATTACCGAAGCTGACAAAGAGATTGAGCTGCAACAGCAGACCATAGAGGCCTTAAAGGAAAAGATTTACCGCCTGGAAGTCCAACTTAAAGAAACCACCCATGATCGGGAGATGACTAAGCTAAAGCAAGAACTACAGGCTGCTGGATCCAGGAAAAAAGTCGACAAGGCCACAATGGCCCAGCCACTTGTCTTCAGCAAGTTGGTGGAGGCACTAGTGCCAACCAGAGACCAAATGGTTGGCAGTCACGTGGACACAACAGATTCGTGTGTTGGGACCTCGGTGCAAACAAGTAGTGTAGGCATCTCCTGCCAACCTGATCGCAAGAATCAAGTTGCGGGGCCCGAGCTGCCGATGAACTGGTGGGTCGTGAAGGAGAGAGTGGAAACACGTGACCGATGCGTAGGGAAGTCTGTTGAGACTTGTGACCAGAGTGTGGGTGTGGAAGTCAGCATCTGTGAAACAGGCAGCAACACAGAGGCTTCTGGGAGTGACCTGACGCTCCTTAAAACAAACTTGAACCTCAAGGACGTGCGGTCCATTGGCTGTGGAGACTGTTGTGTTGATGTGATCGTCTGCTCTCCCAAGGAGTGCGCCTCCCGAAGCATGAACACAGAAGCAGTAGGTCAGGAGGAAGCCGCAATCATGGCGGTGCCTCATACCACAAACCAGCATACCAGCACGACTCTGGAGCAGGTGGACCAGTGCACTAACACGGAGGCGGCCACCCTTGTGGAGTCCTGCACCAACACCTTCCTCAGCACTCTTGACAAGCAGACCAGCACCCAGATTGTGGAGATGCGAACAGTGGCCATAGGAGAAGGCCGGGTCAAAGACGTCAACCCCTCCACTAAGACTCGGTCTGTTGGTGTTGGGACAGTGTCCGGCAATTCTGAGTTTGACAAGCCATCAGCTGTGAAGACCAAAGAGTCAGGTGTGGGACAGATAAATATTCACGACAACTACCTGGTTGGTCTCAAAATGCGGACCATAGCTTGTGGACCTCCACAGTTGACTGTGGGACTAATGGGTGGCAGGAGGAGCGTGGGTGTTGGGAGTGAGCCTGTAGGGGATCTCTTGGAGGAAGCTCCTCAGCCTCCGCTTGCATCTGGGATGGTAACTGGTTTGGATCACTACATTGAGCGCGTGCAGAAGCTGCTGGCAGAGCAGCAGGCCTTGCTGGCTGAGAACTACAGTGAACTGGCAGAGGCTTTTGGGGAGCCTCATTCCCAGATCGGCTCCCTCAATTCCCAGCTGATCAGCACCCTGACATCCATCAATTCCGTCATGAAGTCTGCAAGCCTGGAAGAGCTCAAGCACTCTGATTTCCAGAAAACCAGGCTGGGCAAAATCACAGGTAGGTGGTACCCCAGGGACCTGAGCATGAAGACACGGGGACACTTTTATAAAGAGTAGAGGTGTGTGTAGCTCAGGGATCTGAAGAGTAGAAGTCCAAAGCATGGCCCCAACTTTCACAAGCTCTTTCTTTGCTCTGTCATAGCCAAGAATGTGTCGTTTGGTAAGACGGAACGATAATGTCCCCATTTCCAGGACAGTGACATCAGTCCATGGGGCAGAGGGATTCATTTTCCACCACATGAATTGTTGAGGACACATTCAAGCCATAGGAGGAAAGACAAGGAGACTGTCTCTCTAGGAAGTGAGGGTGTTTTGTTTATTTTTTTAACTGCTGAAACCATTTTTTGAATCTCGAAGACAGCTTTAGGATGGTATTGAGTTGATTGCAAACCAAGGTAACAGCAGCTTTGCTGATCCTCAGTATCTCCTAGCTCCTTTGGCCTCTGGCTTCAGGCTAACACAGGAAAGCAAGTCTATGAGGCCTGGCTTCCCCGGAAGTGTCCTTTGAGGCTCATGTCTGTCTTCTGGTTATGTATTTGCTCATTTTATACAGAACTGCTTTTAAAATGCCTGTATTGTTTATATGCATAATTATCAGTATATGACCAATTAAAAAATCTAGAGTAAAATGTTCTCGGTTAGCGTTTTATGAGAGGGTAGACACTTCATCGACTTGTTAAGAGGGCAAATAACCTTTGAATTTCCACGTCATCTCAGCACAGGCACAGGCTCCCTTCCCTGCTGGGGTCACCAGGCCACAAGCAGTACGCGGGAGAGCTGTGCTAGGTCAGGAAGCAGCAAGGACTGTGGAGACTTTGCTTCCAGTTCCAGGGACAGGGAGTGCGGTGTCTGGAGGGGAAGGTTTGCTTTTGAGCCAGGGGACCCATAAGCAAGGACTGACAACGGGTCTTTCTCCTACACTTCCGTCTTCCCATTCATGGAGATTCCTGCTCATCTGTTTTGAAATTAAAGCTGCTCACTGAGCAATCACTCTGGGATATTTTGTGATGTAGCATCTCCCCAAGAGACTCACTATAGTGACTTCCCTTGGAACCAGGTGCTCCAAGTCTCTCCATAGTACCCTACTCCTGGGCATGGCCCCAGGCTCCCAGTCCCTGATGCAGTAGCCTTTCCTAGGGAGAAGGATGCTCATCAAGTGAGCTCTTTTGTGAAAATGTGAGGAATAGGTTGAAGTAAGCCACCCATAGAAGTCTCAAAATGTGTCCCTTATTTCCAGAAAGGACAGCCATGAAAGTAGACTAACATATACCCTTTTGATATCTTCCTGGGTTCATGCTTTCAAACCTGAATGATTATTAGTTTTTAGTATCTGTGCTATAGGACAGAGTTTACTGTGAAAGGGGAAAAAAAGCGCACAACAACTGATGTGTATGTGGGTTTGCCTTTTAGAATTCTAATACATACATAATTATTCTAATATTATAGACACATATATATCACTCTAATAAATATACAGAGGAGTCATTTTAGGATAAACAGGATTAGACTGATATGTGGGCTGAAGTGAAGTCTTACATCTCTGCCTCCTCATCCTTAAAAAAAAAAAAATGCTGTCAGGTGTTGATGTCAAAATAAACTTCTTCAGTACCTCAGACACAGATGGCAGAGGGAATTATGAAAACGTGCTCTTCCCGGCCTTCCTTCCTCCTCCCCAAACTGAGGTTACTAGTTCACATTCTCATCGAGAATATTCCACTGTATTACTGGACTAATTTGTGTGACCTTCTGAGCATGGAGATCGGGAAGTTTTATTTGATTGTGCTACAGTGTGCTTTGGGCTCTGTCCAGTCATGCTGACATTCAACACATTGGTGTGTAGATCTGACCCAGCAATGAACACCTAATTAATCAGCTAATACACACGAGATCTGTGACAGCTGGGAACAAAAAGGAAAGATACTCTCGTAGCAGGTGGCTAGTCATAGTGGCAGCCACTGTCAGAGCACACAAGAGCGACTTTAAAGACCGTCCTGTAACTCTTGACACATACACATCGTGACCAAGGTCTGATGAGAAAGGAATCAGGTCAAGAATTTACTCCACATAGGGTGGCAGCTCAATACAGGAAGGTGTACATTCTTAGCATCTGCATGCCACTTATAAGGAAGTGTCTGTCACAGGACACTGGGTCACCATACCTACCTAGTAATCCACACTGTTCCTCATACAGTGTAGACCACATAGCAGTGCTAAAAGGCTTTTGTTCATACAATTTTATTCTTTCAAAACCATTAAGGAATTGGGTTTGACATGGCTCGGAGTATTAGCAGTCGCTTGAACAAACCCGGTTCTTTGAAGTTTCAAGAAGTTAACTTTGGGGTCTGAAGCCAGCAAGGCAGCCTGAGTCCAGATTGTGTCTGCAAAGAGAGGTTGTCTTTGTGCTTCCACAAGGTTGTGATGAAGAATCAGGGTCTATAAGAGGGAAGCATGGAGTATTCTGCAGCACAGAGCGGAAGGACTAAGTGAAAGCTGCCGCCGCTGGTGTCTGAGCTCTTCCAGCAGAAATGGGCTTGTTCAGAAAAGTTGCTAAACAAAGCTTGTGCAAGTAACCTTTGACTTGTTTGCTTGCTGTTTGTTTGTTTTCCTGTTGTTTTGTATGTGTGAGTGTTTTGCCTGGCTGTATGTCATTGCACCACATGAGTGACTGGTTCCTGCAGAGGTGGGAAGAAGGCATCAGGTCCCCTGGATGCGGAGCTGTACACCTACATGGGACTCGAACCCAGGTCCTCCAAAAAAGCAAAAGTGTTCTCGTCAGCCCCTCCCCTTTTAATCTCCAATTTTTGTATTCTTAATTCTGGCTTTTGAATTTCCTCTCTAACACACACATTCACATATTGCACGCTCACATGCACCAATTATTATGCTTGTCCAACTAATATTTTTATCAAGATAAAAATATTATAGAGAAATTGGGTGGGAGTAAGATACATTGTTAGGACACAGTCTTTCAAAAATCAGTATTTAGGCTTATTATTATACAATATATACAAGTATTAACACCTTGTCTGTAGATGTATTGTTTCTAGAGTTAAGCGTTTAATGATGGAGTCACTTGTCAGCTTGTGGACTGTTGTCATCCCCCTACCCCCTCCAAGACAGGGTTTCACCGTGTGGTCCTGGATGTCCTGGGACTCACTGTTAACCAGGCTGGTCTTGAACTCAGATCCGCGTGCTGGGCTTAATGACATGCACCGCCACTGCCCAGCCGCAAACTGTTATTTTAGCCACATCAACACACTGAATATTTTCATTCTATTTAAAATTATACTGGGAGTATGTGATTGTAAGTCCTTCAGAAGACCATGAAACATGCTCTCCTGTAGTACCCCTGTGTGTCCTAGCTATGTACGAGAGTACAGATATGTGGCTTGTGGTGCAGAAACGTTTTTTTTTTCCTAACCGAATTTGAATCACAAATTATGCTATTTCACCGTGCAGAATCATGCTATCCCCCGTGTATCTCCTCACCTAAGTGGCCATAAGCATTCTCTCAGGAGTTGGGGGACAGTGTGTCATGGCATTGTTTGTCTAGTACAGTTAAAATGGTCACAGGAAGTAAGTTCCCTCCCTCCTCCTCTTGACAGACCCTCACTGTGGATCAGCCTGGCCTTTCACTAGAGCCTCCTGGATCGGACTTCCCAAGTCTAGGATTCCAGGTGTGCATCGCCATGCCTGGCTAAGAGGAAGGAAACTCCGTTATTACCAAAAAAATCTTAAGTTTATTTTTTACTTTATACCAGTGGGTTTATATTTGAGGAGTGGAGTTTCCTCCTTCTTCTCCTCCTTCTCTTCCTTTTCTTTCTTTCTTTTTTTTTTTTTTTTTTTGACTTTGGAAAGGGGAAGAAAATTCTAGACAAATGACTCAGAGTTACAAAGTCCCTAAAAATATCTAACTATCCCTGAGCAAATGCAGATAGAACTTAACTGCCTGCCACATGATTTTTAGAAAATTCATCTTTTACACTCAAAGAGCTGCTGCTTACACAGTCTCTGTGGTCTCTGTGTTTGTGTTCTTGGTTTAAAGGCTTGTTTAAAACGTTTATGAACTTGGAGACCTCTTAGCTGTGCAGATTTGTAGGAGGAAATTTAACCAAAACAGGAGTAGGAAATGAAACTGTTACAGAATTCTGTTTCTGAAGAACTGTCTGGTTGTTTCTCAAGCTACACCACTCAGTATCTGTTTTTCTTTTGGCATCTCTTTTTTAAGATGTTACAAGAACGTCAAAATCAGCCAGGTCAAGAGGTCCTGGAACCCCCCCGCAGTGTTTAAATGGTCTGGGGAGGAGGGGTCTCTTCTGGCCT